>NC_062569.1:25398808-26603451 GCF_022837055.1 Prionailurus viverrinus
AAACAAACAAAAAAAGAAGCCAGTGTCATGCTCCCCTGTGTTATCCAGCCCTTCCTTTAATTAATGAGATACTTCAATATTCTCCTACTAATCTCCCTGCCTCTGTAGGACTAAGCTCATTTAAGTGCATTTATGTCATTTGCCATTAAAGGTTCCTGCTAGAAAGGCTGACCCATCCAAAAAAAAAAAAGGAAAAGAATTTCTTGATTACGTTAGGATGTTGGACCAGCCCTATAGTGGGGCCTAGGGCCCTGAGGTAGGATTCTCAGAGGCATCTGGATGTCTGGGCTCTGTTCTAATTCTGCAGCCCTGAGTTGGAGAACAAATGTACTTGGCACCAGCTGTGTTTGTCTGGAAAACCCCTGTAATAAAGGAAGACTGTGTTCATGCATGGTTTCATGAGGATTCTTCTCAAAGCAGAGCCTGGGACAAGGATTGGGTGCAGTTGGTTGATGAGGGAGATGAAACTGGGAAGTAGGACTGGGGAAATGAGGAAGTGAGACGGGGAAGAAGGAAAAGCCAATATAGGGGCATGTTCTCGAAGTTGCAGGTTGATTCTGCTGGGCCCTTCTGAGAAGTATACAGAATGCCTCCTAGAATTATCTGCTGAAAAAGTAGAGACTGGAGCTTCTACCCACTGGTTCCTATCCCTGCAATGACTAAGCATTGCCTTGGGAGTGTTAACTTTCCCAGCAAGTCAAAGGGCTTGCTCCCTGGCTCTGTGAACAACTCTGTTTTCATAGAAGATCCGGTGGGGGCCAGGGGGCGGTGCAGAAGACCCTTAGCATGGGGTTAAGGGAATCAGAGCTGCATAGAGCTGTCCAGCAGCCGTGGCTGAAAGCAGAAGTGGTCTGACGGCATGTGAAGCTGGCACCAGAGGTGTCTCCAACAGCACCTTACTGAACTTTGTAGTCAGAAGTTGCATAACCCCAGGTTGGGTGAGGTGCTGCTGGCCAGATGAGGTTGTCTCTGGCTCATGCTAGCCTCTGTGCAGAACCCCAGTTTTAAGCATGGGAAGAAAAATGTTGAGCTTCCAGAAATTCTGATGAGGTCCTTCTTTGACTTTGCATAGTTTAAGTGGCAATGGTGAGGCTGATTTGGGGATCAAGGAGTCTGATCCTCCTTTGGAACATGTAATTTTCCCTACTGGGTACCCCAACTGTGCTGACTTCCTTAAACCTTGGATTTGCTCCAGGCATTAAAATGCCTGGCTGTCCTCCAGCCTGGGCCACTATTGTCATTGGTCAAAATAGTGGTCATGCACAAACCTTGCTTCAGAAACTGCCCTACAGGCTCCAAGTCCCATTTAAAGCACTCCTGTGATGGTTTCAGCCAACAGCAGTCTGCAACATGCAATGCCTGTCACTCTCCTCCGTGACAGCCTGGCTCCATTTAGATTAAGTATTGTGTGGCCAGGAAGGTTATCTGAGCTGTCACCATCATGTTTTGTCACCTGCAAACAAATGGCAGGAAATGGATCGGTGGGCCCTCCCTACTTCTGAGGTTCAACCATGGACATCACGGTTGTGAGTCACTGAAGAGGTAGAGAAAATCTACTCATACATCTCCAGGCACCCTTAGAGCTTTTCAAGAGACAGAAGAGCCCTCCTGATCTGTGCCTACTCTTCTGAGCCATGTACTTCATGAGCTGATTCTGCTTACAGCCATGCACTGGGCTAACGAGAGCACCTGTCACTCTCATGAGGGCAACGCAGCCTGTATCATATGAGACCCAAGAAAGAAAAAGGCACCAGCCACTTGGCCTGGTACCCATACCTGGGCTGCAGAGTTCCCTCCCTACTTAACACAGCATTTCACAGAACACCAGCATTAGACAAAGTTACTTGTGACCACAATGGAGTGAGACAGAACAAAGCCATGCTCCATCATGTGAAAAGACAAAAGCAAAAACACTGGGCAAACTACAAAAATGACCAAATAGTTTCCTCTCCCTGGAAAGCATGAATGGTTGTTGATCAACTACAGCTTTAGCCCCACTCTGTGCCTCCCGTCTCCTTCTATATAAAAGATGCTCAACCATAAAATTGCCCCATTTTCTGACAGCATCCAGTCTAGAGCAAGACCATACATCCTGGAACTTCCTCGAACCACCTAATCCAAGATCTGCTCTCATAAGCCTCTTTGGACAACCTCCTACACGGTTCCTTATGGTGGGTGGTCTCCCTTGTTGCAACGAGTGCCAGGGAACCCACCTTTGATTGGCCACAGGTGTGTTCTGGTGGTGTTGGCTGGTGCCACTGACAGGCCTAAAGGGAAGATGTCCTGCACTGATCTGCTACACAGGAGGGGCTCCCTGGATGCCCAGCACATCAGCTGCAGAAGTGCTCCTTGGAGCCATTTGGCAAAGTGACTTTGGCTCTGACCCTGCGGGAGCCATTTGTTGGTTGGCTCCTATGATAGATATTTTTGGTACCTAGAGTCACATCCCTGGCCCTCTGGATTTCAGCATCAGCTCTGGGAACACGTTTCCATACAGGCTAGACTCATCTTGCACCATGAGAAGGCCAAGCTCACATCCTTTTCTGCCTTGGGGCCTTCTCTGAAGCCTTGGGAGCCTGCTCTGCTCCTGCAAGTTCAGTCTGCAAGGTGCATTTGGAGATGCCCCCAGGAGCAGCCTTCAACCAGTAAAGAAAGGGAACTGGTGGAACAATGTCCCAGCCTGCTGTCCTTCAGGTGGTCAGGTTTGGAACATGTTCTGTGGGCATCTCAGAGTAGGAAGAATCAAGCCTCATTGCTCACAACACTCTTACCTTGGCTTTTCCTCCCTCTTGTCTCCTTC
Source organism: Prionailurus viverrinus (assembly GCF_022837055.1). Taxonomy (NCBI): domain Eukaryota; kingdom Metazoa; phylum Chordata; class Mammalia; order Carnivora; family Felidae; genus Prionailurus; species Prionailurus viverrinus. The sequence goes on from NC_062569.1 coordinate 25,401,609, forward strand.
CCACTACTCCCTCACTCTTGCTCCCTGGGATTACTTCCCAAATAAAGCACCTGCATCCAAGACCTTGTTCAGGTCTGCTCCTTAGGTTACTCCAAACTAACATCCCTGCCCAGGACCCATGCACCACCGTTCCCTCCCTGTAGGATTTCTTAGCCATAATATTGGCTAAAATTATTTCTGCACCCAGCTCCAATCAAAATTTCCCACGCTCCTTGTCAGAGAGATTGGTTCAGGCACGGGTGCGTTCCCCAAGCCAGTTTGACCACAGATTAATCTCAGGGCTTTTGCTAGGGGTTCTGGAACGTAGATTCAGTCTTTGCCACTGGGCCTGTAGGGGTGATGGTTTAAAGACACCCCATACATTTTTTGTTATTCCTTCCTTTGTTAGGTAGGATTTGTTTCCCCTCTTCTTGAATCTGAGATGATGTGTGATTGTTTTGCAATGGAGAACAGTGCAAGGGGTGCTATATCCATTCCAGGTCTGGCCTTGAAGAGGACTACCAGCTTCTGTGTTGCTCTCTGGGTGTGCGGAGCCACTTTACGAGACACCTGACAGTCCTGCTGGAGAGACCGTGAAAGGGGCCCTGAGACTACCGGAGAGGGGAGGGTCCAGGTGAGCCCAGCCTGCCACATGCTCCTGCTCAAGGGCCCAGCATGTGAGCGCAATTCTAGAGTAGACGAGCCACCAATTGAATGCCACCAGTGACACCCGTTGGAGTCCCATGAAGAGAGGAACTGCCTAGCCGAGCTATTCCTAAACACCTAGCCTACAAAATTGTGAGCTAGAATAGACTAGTTGGTTTAAGCCATTAAGTTTAGGGATAATTTGTTATGCGGCAATTGAGCACTAGAACGGTGTAGTGGGAGGACATGTGGTCTGGAATTACTGTGGCCCGAAGAGAAGTCTAAATCCCTCAGGTGGCCATTTTGGGCAGCCAGGTAATAGAGCTAAACCAGAGGAAGTGATGGATCCCTGTGATCTCTTTCGAGTCCTGGATCAAGCCAGATCTGAAGGCAAACCATCCCAGATTTGCCAATTACATGAGTTTATTATTTCCCCTTTTTGCTTAAATCAGTTTGGGTCAGGTTTTCTTTTGCTTATAAACCAAAATATCCCAAATGAGCCAACCCTGAGTTTTCCTTTATGTTGTAAAGAATATAAAGTTTAGTTTTGTTCTGGCCTCTGCAATTGTTGAAGGGCAGTTACCTGATAAGGGTACATTTCAAGGACATCAGAAACCCCTGAACCTAGCAACATGTCAGAATCATCTAGACATCGTTTAGAAATGTGGATGTTCAGGCCTCACCAGGTGTGTAGCATTTACTGCCTCGGGGAAAATATTAAAATTCAGAGAAAAGATATGTGAGTGTGAAAGTCTAGGTTCTGAGGGGAAGTGGGTTATATCCACATAGCCTGAAGCTCTCCTGAGGAACCAAAGTGAAACTTCCATACAAGCCCCCACTCCATTGTCTGGGATATTGGATATGCCCGGATGGCGCCCCGGCCGACTTGGGAGAAGAGTAGGGGGTTAGCTGCTGATATGTGCCTTGGGAAGGGTGCTGGGCTAGTCCCCACTCCAGACTGCCATCAGGGGCTGTCAAGTGCAGGGCCAACCTATGACTCCACAGGAGGACCCCCACCTCCCTGGCTTGCTCTGGGACCCACAGGCTCCAGGTAGAATGCCAAGCCTTCTGTAGGGGAGGTGGGTGCTCACTTCCTGCCCTCAGCATGGCTACCTTTCATGTCTACCACTTCCAGCCCCTTTCAAGTTGTTCTCCTTAGTCTCCTTAGTTAGAACAATGAGTTGTGCTCAGTCCATTTCCAGTCAGCACACTTGGCTTTTCTGATTTGTGTCCCTGGGTGCACTATTTGGGGAAAAAAAAAAAAAAAGATGCTTCTGCTTTTTCAAAATGGTTCCTTTTGATCTCACTGAACTAGATTTATGCATTCTTTAAATTTTTTTTTTTTTTTTTTTTTTTAGCTGATTGAGGATCTTTGTCTCCTAGACCATAGACTCTGGAAGACTGAAAAGTGATCAGGACAAAATTCTCTTAATAGCACATAAGAGTTCTTGGGAGTCTGAATTTAGGTTCTATAGCTTTTCTTCTCTTGCTTTCACTCTACCTGACTCAGGGTACACATACATGCACAAAAGGTGCTGTTACCACTTGAGTTCAAGTTCAACAGGCATGTATTATGTGTCTAACGAAAGCCAGAAAGTGTGTGAAGAACTTGGGGCAAAAATATGTGCAAAATTTGATTAGTCTAGTGGAGGAATGTGTGTGCTCATTGTAATACTGAGTGGTCGTGTTCAGACAGAGCTACATATATAGTGCCCCTGAAGACGGGCACTTAGCCCAGCCTGGGAGCATGGAGAGATGGTGCATGAACAGATCCTGCATGATGGACAAGAACAAACTGGTGAAAGGACAGAAGGGCGCTCTGGGCAGAGAGAACAGTGTGGCAGAGGCAGAGAAGAGAAAGTGTTGTACTGGAGACTCCATGTTAAGAGATGGTGTGGTAAGTCCAGAAAGTCAAGGCCAGGCTAGGAATGACCTTGTAGCCAGGTTGCGTTGGGGAGGCAGAGCATTGTTTTGAAGGTGGTGGGGAGCCATGGGAGGATTTCCAGCAGGGGAGAACTTAAGGTTCATCACTTGGGTTCTAGTGTCAATTGAAGTTGCCTGAATGAGTGGATCTGAGGTTCCAGGATGAGTCAAGGCTGGAGAAATACCTGGAAATTATCTGAACATAGGTGGATTATGTTTTAAGGGTCACTGAGTGCTAGGATGTCCCTACAGCGATTTTGGGAAAATAATTGTTATTTACAAATTTAGGTCTGTTTTGTGTCCCACTTGGCTAACGTATCAAAGGACACATTTGCTTCCTTTCCTGGAATTGTTTTTGAAATCTCTCTGCCTTCCCAGAAACTGAAGAGTACATATCCAACTCTGCCTGAGCCTGTGCTGACATAATATGCAGTGAAGATGATATTTTGCAATTTTCTGATTCACGGGTGATTCATCAAGATCATCAGAGCTAACAGTTCAGAAAACACATGGGTCAAGGACCTGGAAACGTTCTTGGCACATAGTAGGTATTCAAGAAATATGTATAGTTTTTTAATTTGGAAAGCGACCCTAAGAGTCTAGAATTCACTCTGGAAAGAGCATTATAATTTGGGTTTATAACAGTAAACATATCACCCAGACACTTAACTTTGTCTGGGTGCAAATCTAAAGCCCAGCCATTGAAATTTCTGGATTTTTCATTGCATTGCATTGCTTTCAGAGCACAGAAAGATTTAAACTTTTCCAACTCAGCACTCATGGGTATCGGCCAGATGCTCTTACCTTCTGTGGTTACTGACTGGCCTAAGAGAGAGCAGATTAGAACCAAGGGGTTGGAGGATGTTGTCATAAGCCCCCCGCCTTATGGAAAAGCCTTGAGAAAATCCAGAGCCCCCTTGACATGATCACATAATAGCTTTCCTGCTCATGGGAAGCAGATGGGGTTAATAGGCTGTAACTTGTTTTCAGCAAAATTCCCAAGCATCTTCCTGTATCATATACTCCCATATGATCTACAACAAAGGAAGGAAATCATTATGAATCCCATGGGAAGATGCCCCCTCTCATTTTTATAAGCCATGCTTACTTGCTTTTTATGTCTCTTTTTAAAAAGCAAATAGAAACCTGCCTCTCAGAGACAGAAATAAAGGAAAAGAGCTTTGTTGGATGGTACTTTGGGGCCACATTTTTCCCTAAAATGTGTGTAATAAGAGAGATCAGAACACTTTTGCTTCATAGAATATCTGACCAATTGTGGTAGTAGAGGGTAAAATCCAGATGGCAGGTACCCTTATGCCTTCCTTTTAGCCAAAAATGAGTAAACTGAGCTGGGTCTGGGGCAATTAAAGACTACCACTTTGGACAGGGAGCAAAGAGACCTGACCAGCTGGGAGGGCCATTGCTCAAACAAATATGTGAAGGGATGTTGTTGCTGGGCAAAGAGCTGGAACCTCAAGGAGACAGTAGTGGCTCTGTGCAAACCAGCCCACCACCTAGAGCTATGTGCAAGGCCCTCCCATGGAGAGTCAAGGATATTCTCAGGGGCGCCTGGGTGGTTCAGTCGGTTGAGCATCCAGCTCTTGATTTCAGCACAGGTCATGATACCAGGGTTGTGGGATTGAGCTCCACATGGGCTCTGTGCTGAGTGTGGAACCTGCTTAAGATTCCCTCTCTCTCTCTGTCTCTCTGTCTCTGTCTCTGTCTCTCTCTGTCTACCCCTCTCCCCTTCTTGTGCTCTTGTGCTCTCTCTCAAAAAGAAAAAAAAAAAGGTATTCTCCAAGAGTTGACTAAAGAAATAATGACATTCCCAATGAATAGTAAGAACGGGGGCTTCTCATCCTTCTATTACTTTAAGCATCTGAGCAACAGGGGGGAAGAAACAGGATCTCTCCAAAATAGAAGTCAACAGGCCTCAACTATGGCTTCCATCTGGGTACCCAGCTCTATGGAGCTATGTGTCCCTTGTCCGTTGGTGAAGGCTCACTGGACAATGACACGTAGGCTCAGCAGTGTGGAGAGCAGAACACTAGGTTATAAGGTAGAGATGGGGTTGGACAGCTCTAGCCCTGTCCTTGAGGGTGGGGAGGAGGGGGCACCCCAGGATCTTTGTTTTATCTGGAGTCAGCCTTGGATATGCCAACACTGACGCTTGAAGGGGCATGATGGGCTGGCAGCCCCAAACATAGGTTATAACAGGCAGGAGGCATCACTGGGCCTGGCCTTTAAAAACCTGCATTATGGACCTGTGCTGGCCTCGGAGCACAAGGAGTGAGGTTTGCTGGCCTGGTGCACCCCCGGGGCTCAGGCCAAGCTTTTGGAAATCACTTTACTCTGCTTGCCTTTTGCTGTTTGTGTTTTGAAGTCTGGTGAACTTGGGTGTCAGGGAAGAGAGTTTATAGAAATACCCAAGGGTTATTGCTCTTGCCCGTGTAAGAGCTTGTATCTGATTGTCTCCAAATCCCAGCTGCAAGAGAATTGTGTCAGGGAAGGGAGGGAGTGTGTGCATTGCCCTTTGTGAGTGTCTTCATCACAATAATGAAAACTACAGTAACAAATTTCATCTGTTAGCACAATTTAATCCTGTTTGCTCAGCTAAAATGCGGAGAGTTGCTCTTTGCTTCTTAGCAGCCTCCCACATTGCTGTTCTTGCAGCCTGTGTGCTCGTTAAGAAAGCTTGTTCTGCCTAACCTCTGGGGACAATGAAGGCCCCTGGAATCTGTAGGTCCCTGGAAGAAAGAAGGCTATGGGCTGAATGTCAATGTTTTATGTTTTTATTAAGAAAAAAAAATAGATTTATTTGTTCCCATTTCTTTCTTTTTTTAAAAATTTTTTTTTTTTTCGTTTATTTATTTTTGGGACAGAGAGAGACAGAGCATGAACGGGGGAGGGGCAGAGAGAGAGGGAGACACAGAATCGGAAACAGGCTCCAGGCTCTGAGCCATCAGCCCAGAGCCCGACGCGGGGCTTGACCTCACGGACCGCGAGATCGTGACCTGGCTGAAGCCGGACGCTTAACCGACTGCGCCACCCAGGCGCCCCCCCATTTCTTTCTAAAAAGGATTGAGGTCTGCTTACAGTGGGAACATATGCTGTATATTGTTTTCCCCTTTTGTTTTTATTTGCTCTTTTGTTATTTATAGTATAGAAATATTTTACTTTTACATTTTTCAAGCATACTCACAATTTCTTTGGTAATATTTTTCTGTTTTTTGAAATCTATAATTTATCTCCTTCTGCAGCTGGGTCAAAAACTCTATTCCAGAGGGTGGCAGAGTATGGTTATGCACCAAGTCTGGTTTTCTTTTTTTTATATATTTATTTATTTTTGAGAGAGAGAGAGGGAGAGAGTGAGTGGGGGAGGGGCAGAAAGAGAGGGAGACACAGAATCCGAAGCAGGCTCCAGGCTCTGAGCTGTCAGCACAGAGCCTGATGCAGGGCTCGAACTCATGAACCTCGAGATCATGACCTGAGCTGAAGTCAGACGCTCAACCAACTGAACCACCCAGGCGCCCTGAGCCAAGTCTGTGTTTGTAAGTAAAATTTGATTGGGACATAGCCATACTCATGTGTTTCTTGTTGTCCGTGGCTGCTTTTGTGCTACAGTGGCAGATGTGAGTAGTTGTGATAGACCGTAGGCCCCGCAACGCCAAAAATATACTGTCTAGCCCTGTAGAGGCAAAGTTTGCTGACCCCTACTCTAGTTCACAATCTAATATAATTTTAACACGTTATCCTGTCTCATTGAATTTATCCTTGTTGACACGGTGTGGTGGCCAGAACTTATATTGGTTCTTCTCTATACTGATGTTTCCCCACTTCCCCTGAGTGTCCAGTCTCACTGGTATCTATCCAACCTGCAAAGGCCGCTCTCTTTCCTCTCTGTCCCAGACGGGTTTCTCAGCCCTGTTCCTTCCCATCCTCCAACACAGCACACATGTCAGTATGTAAGTCTTGGTTAAAAGTTTCAGGTGAAAATAAGGAAACATGTTTATATTGAGGACTAATCACCTAACTCCAAAAATCCCTCTGGCAACCCCTCCTGCCCCCACTGGAAATCCCTCCTGGATCATCTTGCTCTTCAGGACTTTACCATATCATTTGGCCCATCTCTTCCTCAATACCCCCCTTCGTATCCAGATCCCCCTCATTTTATCATGGAGAACAATCACACTCTCCACTCCTATCTTACTAGTATGCCTGCACATCCTCTAACGCTGGTATGCACCAGTTATTGGAAAATAACTAGAATATGAAAGGGAGCATTTTGTGTGTATGTGTGAGATTCAGGAGGAACCTGGGCCTCCCTAGGCTTTAGGCTCCTACAAGGAGGAATACCAGTTAGTGGAATACTTGTGGCCTCTCTCTATGCCTCAGTCATTTTTTCCTAGGGATGAAGGATGTCTACCGTTATTGATATGTTTGGGATAAGGACTGAGGATGTTGCTCCTGCCTCAGTCCCTCCCTCCTGAGGCACAGCTGCCTAGAGGTCCATACCCCGGTCTTGCAGCTCAGTGGGATAAGCTCAGCTCAAGGGAGTGGGGCATCTGGTACATGGGTAGGATTGCCAAAAAAGAGTGGAATTGATGAAGGGCACCTGGGTTGCTCAGCTGGTTAAGCATCCGACTCTTGGTTTTAGCTCAGGTCATGATCTCACAGTTCTTGAGATCGAGCCCCATGTTGGGCCCTGTGCTGGCAATGCAGAGCCTGCTTGGCATTCTCTCTCCCTCTCTGGGCCCCTCCCCACTTGTGCTCTCTCTCTGTCTCTCAAAATAAATTAATTAATTAACTTTTTAAAAAAGAGTGGAATTGATAAGTAGAGTAACTCCTGCAGATGGAAGCTTTTGGAGGGTCAGGCCGTGTATCTTAAGGTGGGTTTTCCCATTAAGAGACACTGAAATAAGGATTTGAGTATAAGCAGTTTACCTGCACCAGTAGGGAGTGGGAAGGAGATGTGGCCATTAAAGATGTATTATAAAGCCAGCTACCACTGTGGGTGATTAGAGTAATCCCACAGTAAGCTCTAGGAAATGGTATGGAATTTACACCTCAGAGTTATCCTATTGTAGAGGATGAGGGAGCTGAGGCATCTATACTCCCAGCAGTCATTGATTGAGGACCGCTCCCTGGGGATGACTTTCTGGCCTGCCCCACATCATAAAGCAGCCTTCTCCAGCTTTTAGGAAAAACCCTCAGGCAAAGAAATGCAGATACTGACAGTTGGAAGTTCTTCAGGGGCTCCCTGAAGCTGTAAGGCCAGAGGGAGGTGGGAGGGACCAGAATACTCTATGTCACTACCAGAGACTCTGATGTTGAAGGGTGGATTTGGCATCTCATCTCCTTAGTTGTGCTTTATATTTATTGTGCAACTTAAGGATTGAGGGAATCAAATTTCGGGCTTTGGCAGAATTTGTTTACTGATCATCTAATCTTATGTCTGACTATTAGATGTGGCTAGTTTTCAGAGGTCACAGGTCCCGGCCCATCTCCCAAGGGTCCCCTACAGCTGCCTTTCTGTAGGTCCTCTGTAGATAGGGCTACCTGCCTGCCAGACCGCAGCTGTCTCCTCAAGACAAGGGCTGTATTCCCATGACTAGCAGCCGCACTTCCAGCAGCACCAATCATCCCATGTCCATGTGAAATGGCATTTCTACTCCTTCCTATCCTGGAGTCTTCCAGGAGAGAAGCGAGGGCTGAGAAGAGCTGAAAAACGGAGCAACTAATTGATGTGATCAGTGCTCCAAAAATCCTTTGGAGAAACCGATAGTGTTCATTCCATCAAGATTAGTCAGTTGTACTTGGTAATGGAAGGGCATAGAGGGCCAGATGGAGGAAAGGGAGAGTCAGAGAAAAGCTGCCACAGGAGCATGGATGCTGTAAAAACAGCTTTGATCAGAGATGAGAAAGAGAGAAGCTGAAGGCAAGATAAGGAAAGCAAGGAAATCACAACATAACCATGGACCAAACAGCAAGAACAACAAAAAAAGTAAAGAACTCCCCTGGTCAAAAGAGCAGAACTAGTAGACAGAATGAGAAGGAGGAAAAGTATCGAGGGGAGAAAGGAAAAGGAATTACATTGAACAAGGTGTATTGTCCTACATCATATAGGATCAAACCATCCTGCCATGTGGCTTCAAAAAAAGATCTGTGAGAAGCAAAGAATAGTTCAAGAACTGGTCCAATGAGGACTCTCCTAGTTCCAAGTAACAACAGAAGACTACTGGAAATGTTTAAATGTTTGCTACTCAGAGAGTGGTCCACAGATCAGCATCAGCATCCCCTGGGAGCTCATTAGGAATATAGAATCTCAGGCCCCACCCTAGACCTTCCAAATCAGAATCTGCATACAATCCCTAGCTGATTTGTGAGCACAGTGAAATTTGAGGCCTGCTGGATTAAATCAAAATACTAAGAGATGTCTCATGGACTCTGAGGACAAGGATCTAGCAAGACCTTGAGAACAAACTGGAACCAGCAACTTGAATACTATCAAGATATTCCATCTATCTCTTGCTTCTCCTTCTGAACAATAAAGTCTAATCATAAAAGTGAAGATCAAACTCTTGGGAATCAAATCTTCCAATTGTCAGTTTTCTCTACTTTTAAAATGATCATTGTGGATAAAATCAAAGCAGAATCCACAGAGAACAGAATTTGAACACTTGGTTACACTGTGAGGAGAAGGTTGAATTTCTATTAGAACTAAATGGAGACATCTGTTTTGTTTAAATTAAGGATCTGTAAGTATCAGCCAGGGACCAAGTTGACAGCCATTTCTATAATAAAGCAATAAATCATGGGGATGGTTAAGGAAGCAAGGAACCCCACATTCTCACTTTGTTCAACCAATTAAGCAATAAGCCATCTGGGTCCTTTTGTTAATTACTGTCAAACACAACTCACACAATTGAATTCTGCCTTTTATTTAATTATATTAATTTATTCCAGCAACTTCAAACACAATGCCAATAATTAAGTTCATTTAAAAAAATAGAGGTCTTGTTTAATTTTTATTTTGCAACTATTAATACCATTTACAAGGTTGACATCTGAGAATGTTTAGCTCCATCTCAGTCTCAGGATGTTAGGGGAATTTGCTTTAAATATAATCATGTCTGAAGGAAGAAGACAGTGTCCAAAATTTCTTCTCTCAATGGGATGATGAATCTATCCAGATCAGCACTATCCAAATAAAACTGTTTGCAGTGATAGAATGTTCTATATCTGTGCTCTCCAATACAGTAGCCACTAGGCACAGGAAGCTATTGAGCACTAGAGATGTGACCAATACAACTGAGGAACTGAGTTTTAATTTTTTTTTAATTCTAATGAACTTACATTTAAACAGCCACGTGCAGCTAATGGCTACCGTAGACAGCACAGGTCTGGAGCGTATTCTAAGGAGGGAGAAGTGCAGCAGGCCATTGACTTAAGCTGGTAGAAAAAAATATGTTAATGATGATAGGCCTTGTTTAGAAACCCTCACTTCCTACCTACTTTTTCTTATTTGAAACGCACTGAGTTCTGAGACAGCCCAGAGGAGATCAGTATCTTCAAAGGGAGGTTTCCTAGCTGACCATGTGAAGAGTAAACTCCACCTGGAGGAGAAATGGGCATAAATGGTGTCTTCTTAACAGCAGAACCAACCCCACTCCACAGCTCTTTATGGACAAACTAGGTAGGCCAGGTCACAGCCAGGAGAGCCTTTCAGCTCTTGCTAGCACTGGCTCTGCTCTAGCAGAGGTACGCTCTTCCCACAGTTGTGGACATTCAACCTGCAGGCATATTTGGGGGACTGAGGCTCAGAGATGGCCACATCAGCCCTAACGAACATTAACTCCCAACTCTGGTTCCTCTCGTGTGAATTTGGGCTCAGATGCTGGCATTCCCCTACTGTGGAGGTTTGCCTCTTTGCAAAGGTTGCTATTTCTGATCCAGTCCATGCAAACCCTGTAACAGGGCATCAGGAGAGCTTCTCCACTGTATACACCTTGTTATTGGGAATGCTTAGTCTGAGCTGACCCAACGCCAATGACTAATGAGAAATACACTGCATGAGATTCTGGTTGGGGTTAACCAAGCTAGAGAAGGGTTAGGGCAGGGTGAATGGAGGTAGAAAGTCAGGAGGAAATTCTCATTTACATGAAAACATCCTATTCCAGGCGTGCTGACTCTTTGCAGCTGCCAGGCTGAGCTGGAGAATTGGGTCAAAGCTTTTCCATCTTCTCTTCAACCCCGTTCTTTGCTCAGTGGCTTCCCTTCCTTCTTCTGAGCTATGGCTCAACCAGTGAACATGGAATTTGTCCTAATGAACTTAATCCAAAGTTTTGGGGATGTCAGGCCTTTACACCCTTCTCACACTTTAACTTTCATGGTTGGCTACACAGATAGTTCAAGGTAAGGCCATCTGCAAAAAAATTATCAACCAGATGTATGTATCCTGGAGGTGTTCCCCGAGACGGTCCATGCCTCTCCTTTGTCAGAGATAAAAGCAATTCTCAAGTGCACGATGGAAAACAAAATAAAACAAACAACAATCTTCTGTACTACATAATGACCATCATCCAGTGATAAAGACAATGAGACAATGAATCCTTTTTTTTTTTTTTTTCTAAAACAGCCAACAGTCAATGCAATAAGGGGCGAGAAAGAAAGACTTCCTATACTCATTCATGGAGTTTTCTTCTCTACTATCACCAGGAGCGCAAACACTAAAGGGTCAGCTTCATGAAATATATATGCTCTTTTAGTTCCCTTGGGGATGAACTGTAATGGCTAAACTTCTCTTTTCCCTTTGACACAGGCATTCATCGTTCATCCACAGTGTAGACGTTGTCAAATCGCCACAGCTGGCTGGCTTTTCCATCACACTGGCGCAGGTACAAATCTTTGCTGTTTTCCTGCACCACAGCTTCCATGCATTTCCCAGAAAGAATGTGAACAATCATTCCATTCTGAAAAAACAGAAAAGACGAGGGAAAAAAGTCATTTCCCTGTAATCAGTAGGCAAAGAAGGATATTTCTAAGATTTGTGTTAATCATTATGAGAATTACAGAGGTGGTGTGAACTCGCGTAGTAAGGAACTGTATTATGTTGGTTAGTGTAAAAATAATTTAGGTAAATACATATAATATAAATATATTATGAATATAAATATCATTTGAAACCTTGAGATCATTAATTCAATTACTTTATTGAGATTGTATAATTGTGCCATTTCTTAGAGAGTTCTGTTTAGTAACAGGCCAGTGTATAGAGCATGTTCAGTCTTTATACCATATTGGTGAAATTCATTGTTATCACTGTGCTTGTACATTTCTGCTTTCAAAATGATTTAGTTTGATCTCTGCCCACTGTGACTCCTGCAACTTAGTACTGTTGCCACCACGTCGCAGTAGAGAGTAAAAGCTCAAGGATACACTGAGGGCCCAAGGCAGCCATGTTTCAAAGACTATAGCTGCCTCCTGCTCAAAGTCCACTGGACTTAATACTGAATCTAGCCATCCCTTCTTCAACAAAAAATTGATTTCTTTATGAAAAGTTAAACATTTTAACCAACAATGCCAATAATGTCCATTTGTTTATGTACTTTTGAGATAGAATTCACATACCATAATATTTACTCCTTTAAAGTATACAACTTGATGGGTTTTAGTATATTCACAGAGTATATGCAACCATCACTGTAAAAAGAAACCCACTATCATTAACAATCACTTCCTGTCCCTCCCTTCCAGCCACTGGAAATCACTAATTTGCTTTCTATATTTATGAATTTGTTTATTCTGGACATTTCCTAGAAAGGTAGTCATATAATAGATAGCCTTTTGTGATTGACTTCTTTCACTTTGTATGATATCTTCAAGGGTCATCCAAGTTGTAGCATACATGTTACCTGATTTTTTTTCTTTGTATTGTAGTAAAAATAGGTAAGATAAAACTTACCATTGTAACCATTTTAAAGGGTAAAGTTCAGTAGTATTAAGTATATTCACATTGTTGTGAAACATATATTCAGGACTTTTTCATCTTTCAAAACTGAAAGTCTATTATTTATTAACCAACTCTCCTCTCCCCCCATCCCCTGGTAAACACTATTTACTTTCTGTTTCTATGAATTTGACTATTTTAGATACCTTATTTATGTGGAATCTTACAGAATTTGTACTTTTGTGACACATTTATTTCATTTAGTGTGATGTCCTCAAGGTTCATCCATGTTGTAGCATGTGATCCTTTTAAGGCTGAATAGTATTCCATTATACACACACACACACACACACACACACACACACACACATATACATACATACATACCACATTTTGTTTATCTATTTACCCATCGCTGAATGCTTGGGTTGCTTCTACCTCTTGGCTATTGTAAATAGTGCTACTATGAACAGTAGCTGATGATAATATTTTTTTAATGTTTATTTATTCTTGAGAGAGAGAGAGAGAGAGAGAGCACGAGCGGGGTAGGGGCAGAGAGAGAAGGAGACTCTGCACTGACAGCACAGACCCTGATGTGGGGCTTTAACTCATGAGCCATGAGATCATGACCTGAGCAGAAATCGGATGCTTAACCGACTGAGCCACCCATGTGCCCCATAATACTTTTTTAAAGTCTTAGGTTTTAATGCCTGAAATATACTGGGTATATCTTACTCACTAATCTTGTACTTATTATTTTAACATGCTGTTTCTAAGATGTATCTTATCCACAGGACTTGGTTAGAATGATCCAAGACATCTTTGAGCATGTATGGGCCCCAAGTCTTAGGTTCACTTGTCACCAAGTAGAGAAGGAAGGGCCTTTCTGTTGCTCCTAAACCACACCACTGAGGTAGTTGGCTGCTTCTGTAACATGCTCCCTGGTCTTACTGGTGACCTGAGCTAATAAACTTCAAAAAGGGACCATCTCTTCTCTCTGCCATGATCATGGTCAGAGCTTTACAGAGACATGGTGAATGAGTACACTTTAAGATGCTTGCGGTCCAACTTTGCTACAGTGTTGGCTTTACTTCCTCCTGAGGCCTTAATGCCAGGTCACTAAGTTCAACAATAGGGGCTCTGACCTGTATGGTACTATCTGACCCCTTAGAAGACCCTGGGCCACAGTCCCAGCTAGAGGCACTGCTGAGCCCTTCCTGGACAGATTACTTACCTCTTGGAAGTCCCAGTGCTGTTGATGGATAGCAGGCCCTTCCTCGGTGCAGTTCTGAAGAGTCACCTGCTCTTGCCTGATGTCAAGACACAGGTGCTGTGGGCTGCCAAAGCGTATCTCCTTCCTGCCGGTGTGCTTCAGGTGCTGGGACAGAGAGGATGTTTGTTAGCACAGCTAGGAGACCTTCTCCAAAGCTGGAGATGAAGGAAGGGGAGCTCACAACGGGGCTGACGTCAAGTGGCAATCTTTAGATTCTCTTAGGGTCAGCCAACACCGTAGCTCATAGCCAAATCCACACGTGCAATGCCAGACTGGACCAAGCCTCTGAAATCTGCACGTGCCAGCTGCTGCCGCATTCATATTTCTACACTGTGGCATGTTTCTCCATTAGTCTCTCTTACTGCATCACGGTGAGGCCATAAAAGAGTGCCGTGTGTTGTGTGAGTGCACTACCGCAAGAGCAGATGAGGAACACTTCTGAGGCCCAAGGGATCTCTTTCTGGAGAGAGCTGACCTGGCCTGTCACCTGGCCCAAAACGAATTGTCTGTTGCATCTGATGACTCTCACTCATGGTCATTTTTTTCCTCCAGTGTTTTATACAATTGGATTGTGCATATCTTTGCAGAGGGGCTCTCACTGTAGGAAGCCTGTGTGCCCTGGCTGGAGAGCACGCTCTGACAAAACCAATTTCTGTTTATTCCTGCCAAGTGCAGCCTGAGTGGATCTTATATTAATTTTGCGGTTGGGAGGCAGTGTTGGCCTCAGTGATCTGCGCATTCACATGGGGCCTCGTGCTTAGAAGGGGTTAGTGTTCTTGGTTTAATGTATTTGGTTTAATGCTCTCCTGTTACTATCTTGAAATCCTTTTTGTTTTTGGTTTTGGTTTTGTTTTGTTTTGTTTTGTTTTTTGAGATAAGGCACAAGTGAAAGAAGGGCTGAGAGAGAGGAAAAAGAGAGAGAGAGAAAGGCAGGGCTCACCTGATGTGGGGCTCAAACCCACGAACTATGAAATCATAACCTGAGCCAAAGTTAGATGCTTAACAAATTGAGCCACCCAGGCGCCCTATCTTGAAATTATTATTATTTTTTTTAACGTTTATTATACTTGAGAGAGAGTGTGAGCAAGGGAGGGGCAGAGAGAGAGACGACACAGAATCCAAGGCAGGCTCCAGGCTCCGAGCTGTCAGCACAGAGCCCCACGTGGGCCTCCGACTCATGAACTATGAGATCATGACCTGAGCCAAAGTCAGATGCTTAACCGACTGAGCCACCCAGGTGCCCCAAGATGTTACACAGTTTTGAAATTCTTAATAATTGTTGAACTGTGGGCTCCACATTTTCACTTTGCGCTGGGCCCCAAAATTAGATAGCCATTCCCGCTTGAGGATTCTCATACCACACAATTCATATAAATTTGAATCCTAAACTCATATTAGATGCAGACTTGTGGTTAAAAAAAAAATTTAAGAGTGATTTTTTCGTATACAAAGACCCTGTGGAGACAGACAACCTTCCTTGTCATCTTCCTGTGGCAGTGGGTGGATTTTTCTAGTCAAACTTTTCACAGGTAAGTTACTCTTTGAAGGTCAAAGCTGGCTTTCTATGGCATCTCATTTCCAACTTCTCATCTGTCAAAGGCTGCAAGTAGGCTCCCACTGACTACTGCATGTAGCTAATGGCTCATGTATCCTGAGGCAGGATAGCTTGGCCAATGCCCTGTGGCTCTATTTTCAGATGCCTCTTGACTTGTGGCCCCTGGAGATTTCCCTTTGTTACAAATTCACTTACTTATGTGTTTCTTCTTAATTTTTTATCTGGCATATCTAGGTGCTTTTAGGAAAAGGGCTTTCAGCTTATCCAGCTCACAATTTTGCTAGATATAGAGGTCCTTGCTAGTCCCCTCTTCCCCACCAAGAATCAGAAAACCCACAAAAGCGAACATTCTGTTCGCATGCCTGAGACTGCATTATTCCCGGTTGCAGAGGAGGAAACCAAGACTTGGAGGGTTTAAGAAGCCTCTGATGTCATACAGCTAGAAAGTGGTGAGCTCTTGCCACCATATTACACTGCTTCCTCACTTAGCACTTTATATCTGTATCCTTCTCCCCTGTGCCAGGTGTGAATGCCTTTTGCTGTCTTCCGGAACACTGGTAAAGGGCAAAACGGAAAGAGGCCACATGGGTCCTAAGAACCTGCTTCCCCATGTGCCCTCCAGATGCAGGCCTCCCTGCCCCCAGCCCAGCCCCCTCCCCACCCCCCACCTCCAGGATCCCAGGATCTGCTTTGCCAAGCCTGGCCTCACCGGTCCTCCCTCCAAGACAAGTTCTGGCATTTGCCCCCAGGCTCTCGGGGCCTCATCTGACTCATTTGATCAATATCTCTAGGAACTTGTACTTTGTTGCTTATTTTTAACACAGGCCTTTGGGATATGACACCTTAATGCAAAGGCCCCTGTCACAGGCTAAAAGAGATTTGGGAGCGGGCTAGGCCTTTCTAGGTTCACCCAAGTTGTGAAAAGAAGTGGACCCACCGACCCTCAGCCAGCATCTCTGAGCCTTCCCACCACCTCAGGAAGTTATTCTGTGATGGCAACTTTGAAGAGAAGCTTAGCCTAAGATACAAAGAGATCTTCCTGATAAACAAGGGGTCTTCATGGATGCTGGAATGACCCTGCTGCATCGAAAGCCTTTCTCTGACTCAATTACCTTCTTCTCTTCTCAGACACTTGAGGGTGTAAAATTTACCAACCCCTGGGGTGCTGCAGGAGGAAATATGGTTCTATCCTTTCACCCATTCCTTTAGCTTCTGGGAATTATGAACTAGGGATTTTAGAGCGCCAGGGACCATAGGGGGCTTCATGGGAATCTATGAACCCTGGAAATTGTTAAAATTTTGTGCAGCTGTGCTTATATGTGTTTTTTTTTTTTTTTTTCTGGGAAAGGGTCCTTAGAATTTATTACCTTCTTAAATGAACCATGTGACCTATAATAAAGAGTCTAACTCCTTGTCTAATGTCTGGTCTCTTAGCATTCAAGCTCCACTCCTTCACCTTATATCCTTGCTCTACTTCTGGGCAAGCTCAAAAGAAAGCCCCGTGCTTTCTTCTTTGGTGCTGGTGGGAAGTTTAATCCAGGTAAGCCCAGCCAGAGCTTGGGAACCCTCACCTGCCCAACCCCCCCCCCCCCCCCAACCACATAAGAGCCAAAGTCAGCCGCCCCTTCTTGCTGTCTTGCTATCTTGCTTGTCTTGCTTGCTTGGGAGCCTGTCCTGCTCCACTAGGAAGTCTCATTAGGTGAATAATGATGCTTTCCATTCTCTGTTGTTGCATGTGGGGAGTCATCAGTTTCAATATCTGAACCAAATTTGGGGTCAGGGGTTGATCTTGCCCCCACAGGGCAACCACTAGATACAACCTAAACAGATGAGGAAGCACAGGGAGGGATGGAGGGCCCTACTAGGCCTTCCTAGGCCTACACTTTAACCAGGTGCCAGCTGGATTTCTTGATGTCAATTTCAAATAGTCTGTCCTGTGGTGAACCATCAATATCCAAGAACAGGAACCTTGGCTCAAGGAAGGGCCTCCCTCTGTGGGCAGGGTGCCTGTCAGGCATGTTCAGCATCTCTCTTCGGCTGCCCTTTGGGCCATTAGCTTTTTCTGTCACCAGGGCAGCCCCATCCATCTTGGGTACTGACAGGTCTGGCCACACTGCAGAGTGGGGCCTTGGGGAAAGTCATGAAGTTTGTCTTCATTGCTGCATCTCGGTCCTTCCCCAGCAGTCATCAGAGCCCTTTCTCCTGGGGAGAGGCCCCATCAGCCCTGGCATCCCAGTACAGCTTATGTGCTGTTCCCCAGGGGTATTTGTACTCTCCACTTTCCATCTGACTGTGGAATGAAAGACTTTCTCCTTGTGGAAGGAATCCCACGGACCAAATTGCTCTGTGCCTGGGAAATCTTCTGAATGACGCCAGTGCTCTGCAGCTTGGAGCCAGGGACCCCATCTGTGTGGAAGCCCTCCTCTAGCAAGTGCAGCAGATGGTTGGCCGAGGCCACAAGGCCTATCTGCTCCAAATCCAGCCCTCCTTCTCTGCTTCACACACACACACACACACACACACACACACGCGCGCGCGCGCGTGCATATGCAGAGACACCCACACAGACAGACAGATACATGCACAGAGACACAGACAGACAGACAGACATGCACACACCAGGCCTCTGTTGTGCAGTAAAGATCCCCCTCTGTGAACTCTGGCTCCCATAGAGCCCC
Organism: Prionailurus viverrinus; assembly: GCF_022837055.1. Lineage (NCBI taxonomy): Eukaryota > Metazoa > Chordata > Mammalia > Carnivora > Felidae > Prionailurus > Prionailurus viverrinus. The sequence continues at coordinate 25,419,611 of NC_062569.1, forward strand.
GTTAAATCCTGGAAAGCCACAACACATCTGCGTGGGAGGACTCGGAATCAGAGGACTGAGACAAGACTGTAACCACAAGTTGTGGGTTGGAGGCACCACTGTAAGTGGGGAACACACTCTGGGGTCCCCTTTCCTCCTCAGTGCTTCTGTGCCTACAGCGCCCACTTGGATGACCCATATTACCCCATCTCTGGTTCTAGCTGGCTGAGGATCTCTGGCTGGTCCAGATGTTTCAAGTGGTGCCCTGATAGAAATGTGTGTCAATTTCTTTGACCTCTGATTAGAGATTTTTAATTTAAATAGGGAGGTTTTCCACAAACTCTGGATTTCCAATGTCTTTTAAATTTGGGGGCTAATCTCATAATACTGGACCCACTTACAAAAGAGAAAACGTGTTGAGGCTGGGGGACGGGCATAGCTGTCCTTTCTGATGGGCACGTGCTCCTCAGGCATAGCAGCCTCCACCCAGCTCACTGTGCTCATCCCTGCCTGACCCTGGGGATATCTGAGTTTGCAACCCCTGGGTCAGTCACTCTCTGAGCCTCAGTTTCCTCATCTGTTAGATGAAAGCATTGGCTAGATAGTCTCTATTTGCTTCAGGCTCAGATGCTTGTATTCTCTGATGATGGCCCATGTCTGTGATTGTGCCTGGGGGCGGCGTGGGCAGAGCTGGGATGGGTCATTGTGGTGGGGGACATGGCACCACTGAAAGGAGGTGCCCCAAAGGGAAGTGAGGAGCATCCCAGGAAAAACCATTCTTAGGTCTTGCTCGGATGTTACCCACCTGTTGCTGCCGGCTGTCACTGCAAGGAGCTAGCATCATGGTGCAGCCCAGGATGTCCCCTTCTTCCTGGCAGTCAACACAGAAGCCAAGTCCGGTGTTGTGGAGCTGAAAGTGGACATCCATACAGAAGTGAACCCCGCCCTCCACTGTTAAGACACCCTCCATCAGGCGCTAGTCCTCCTCTCCTCCTTCCCTGCAGTGTAGCTCACGGTTCCAGGTTCAGGCCACAGAAATAAGCAAGGTCAAGCTAAAGCCTCTAATCCCAATGGACAGGAGGCAGGCCACATCTGTCATGATGAAAGGACCTGAAACAGGTTTTGGGGTAACCCAGTCACCTCCCTCAGGGCAGGCATGGAAGCCTCTGAGGCTCCCCTGACCTTGGGACTGTGTGGCCAGGGTCACGGAAAAACATCTGAGTATCCAGTTTCTGTATTGGGAGGCTGCCCATCCCCTCCCCTTCCTCCTCATCTTCCCGGGGGCATGCCTTGCCTTTCCAGAGAACCTGGGCCTGCACTCAGATGGGTAAAGCTCAGGGTAGATGTTGGCCAGAAACCAGTGGAACGTCCGACAACCCAGTCTCCTTTGCAGCTGCAGGCGTTCTGTGCAGTCTGGCTTCTCAGCCTGATGGAGGAGAAAGACACGGGCACTGAGGTGGGGGAAGGCCGACTGTTCACCACAATTCACACGTGGGGGAGGGACAGAGGTAGCTGGGAAGAAGCTGAAGGATTGGGACAGAGTGAGGGGACCAAGGCCACGGTTCCCTAGGGCCATAGCCAGGTGGGGAAAGTCATGTGTTAGGGGAAGAAGTTTAGAAGGGACAGAGTAGGATGGTCCTCCCTACAAAGAGCTGTGGAACCAGCAGTGTGGTTGTGAGAGCACTCCCTCCCCAATCCTTCACATCTTCAGTCTACGAAGACGATTATACCTGTGCTTTAAGGACTTTTTGTGGAAGCTGGCAAAATGGTGGGGCTTTGCACCTAGGCTGGTGTGCTACAGCACCATAATGAGCCATATGGAGGCAGGAACTGACCCAAAGGCAACTGAGATGAAATAAGCTAGGAAATTGTGGGGTGGGAGGGGGGCAAGACAAGTTTACTTTTCTTCCCCTCTAAGTGCCCAATTTCCTCCATTACCATTAATAAATCATTCCTTTGGGCTACTCTATCCCCTTTCCTTGAGATTCTCCTTTATAATACAATTGTCCTGGGACGGGTATCAGGTAAATCCTTAACACTCGAGTATAAATTTATACATTTGGCTATATTGATAAGATACAAGGAAACCTACCTATACATTTAGTATTAAATCCTGGATACCTTGAGGGAAGACAGAGGTGCTAAGGAGGGGTAGGAAGGACCAAAAATAAAAACAAAAAAGAGAGATCATATTTCCTGGGGTAAGGAGAGGAAAGGAGAGGGGGCTGGAACAAGAAGTCCATGTCAGAGTTCCAGTTTGATGGCCTTTAGTCTGGCAGTTAAACACTGGGCTAACAGGGTGAATGAAGTGATTCCACTTTTTCCTCTTTTACTCCTCAGATATAAATGGTCTGGATCTGCCATACTGACATGCTCTTGGTATGCTTCCCAGACAATGATCCCCTGAGCACCTGGTTCAGAAATGCCCACGGAACTTGTTAAAAATGCAGGTTCCTAGGCCCTATACCAGAGACTATGATTCAGTAGGTTGGGCCAGCAACCCTGGAATCTGCATTTTGACCATTTCTCCTGCTGAGTTTTATCCACAGAAAGTTTGGGAACAACTTCTCTAAGGGAGGGATGTCTTGTTTATTCAGCACACCTGCCTACCATTAAACCAAAGAGATCTATTACTTTTTAAGGAAATTAGTGTAAGTTTTTTATGGTTTCTTGGCTTTCTTCGTGTTCGTTTGAGACCTCACCAGTCATTCTGCAAGGCTGGACTTTGCTGCCAAAGCAGGAACATTCCTTCATGAATTTTCCATCACCTTCACCTTTCTCAGTGGTCAAACAAAGTGGCAAATCTCTCCAGCCTTTTGTTTGATCTCAAATGAGGGGCATATGCTGACAATGAACTTTCCCTTCTGTACGACCAAACTTGACAGGGGAAAAACGAGAATGTTAACTCCTCCAACAGTGAAACCTTGACCTTGTCTTTTGGGTGCCTATAATTTCTGTATCTCAAAATCCATGCGAGGGTTTGGATAGAAGGGTAGAAATTGTAGAACAAAATTAATTTTTAGCTACTTAAATTTAAACTAAGAGCACAAAGTTAACGTCTCCACCTTCAGGGAGGCAGTGATATTATTAAAATCTTAACATCGATGTCAGCCATAGGACATTTCCAAAACATGAATTAAGAGGAATGTTCCAAAAAAAAAAAAAAAAAAAAAAAGCCAGAAAAACAAATGTCTTCTCATTTACCAGTAGGAGGTGCCATTGTCCTTGTGAAAGTCATCAGATGACCAGATGACGGGGACATTTGTGGATCAGAGAATGGAGCACACCCAGCAGTGTGGGCAGGCTGGTGAGGGGCTCATGGGAGTTGTCCCAAGACCTTTGTGGGTCACGGAAATCTTATCTTCGGAGCCCCCACTCCCAGCCTAGCAAACAGTAACGGGAACCCACGTCTCAGGCTGAATAGTATTTATGTGCCAGTTCCACGAGAATTGGGCTACGTGGCAGTTGAAGATGTGCTGTTTGTGGACATTAACGAAACGTTTAAAATTTTAAATGTTTTGTGGCTTGTTTTGGATCTTTTATGTTTATATTTATACTTCTATTTGTTTCGCGTCTTGGATGATTCCACAGTTTGAGTGCTTTGCTCAGGAGGAAAGGGCGCTCTGAGACCCGTCACTGCTTATTCCCTGCCCAGTCTGCCCTCTGGCCCCACGATAAAGGATCGCAGCCCATAGATGTCCCACAGACCTCAGGGGGCTCCAGGCCAAGACCAGCCGTGACGCTGTGTGGAGATGCTTGGGACAGACAGGCAGCTCTGCCAGGGAGCCACTTGAGAGGGGAAACTTAAGGGAAGCACAAGCCGGAAGCTTTTGTTTTCCCCTCCGGGTTGGACAGAGAGGCACTCCTTGGCCCAGCCTCCTGCTGGCGGCCCGTGCCGGGCCCTGAGGCCCCTGCCAGGATCTCTCCTTACCTGGCTCAAGGAGAAGGCCTCTGGGCTGTGCCTGTAGAAGGTTTCTTTGAATGAGCCCAGCCAGGTCTCGGCGATGCGAACCTTGTTCCGCAGAGTGGCCTCCTGATCGCGGGGGGACTGGGCTTCCTGATTTTGATAGATGTGCCCCACCCGAGAACAGGGAAGGATTTCAACAGAGCCGCCACAGAGCCAGGCCTGCCATAAAAGGAGAAAATAAACATCTGAACACAACTCCAAGGACATGGAGTTAGGGATCCTGACGGGGGCTGGGAAAATGCGCAGGAAATCACGAACACAAAATGGTGAAGAGAACGATAGTCCTCGGGGTGCCTCAGAGTTTCCAGATCTGGGAGTTCTGGGCAGGCGAGTGACAGTGCGGGAAGAATGGGTGCAGTTGTCCCGGGACAGAACCAGTGGAGTAAGGGAGCCTCATCCATGCAATACCGGAACGGGCCCTTTCCCAAAAGCACATGGACACGTTTGGCACCTTGAGATATAGCTACGTGGATTAGCACCCCTGTTCCCCAAAGCTGCTTCCTCAGGGGAAAAGGGGTCCCTGGTGGTCAGAGAGTTTCTAAAAGCTTGTGAAGTCTCAAGTGGAGAGCAAAGCAAGTCTTCCTTGAACATAGTCTCTCCTTTAGGAGGGTTTTCACGGTTCTCCAGTAAAATTCATTTGAAAGGAAGCCTTTCATTTCATCCTGGGGATCAAGAGGAAAGCGAAAACATTTCTAGCAAAAGGCAGCATGTGGACTGAAACACACCAAAAACAGAGTTCCCAAACTGTGGGCCATGGTACCCCTGGGAGTGCCCCATCAACCTCAAAGGGCCATGCAGGATATTTTAAATGTTTGAGAAAAACACGGTGACATCTGTTGGGTGTTCTGCAAACTACAAGCTTGAGATAATTCATGATTTCCACATAAGATGGCTGCATTTTCGATAATGTACACCTTTACGGGGTTGGGTTTTCAGTGGTTGCTGTGATGAAAAAGCCAGTCTCGTGTTCAAATCGACATGGAACGGGAAATGAAGGTGATGGTGTCTGGTCTGATTCCAAGGCTTGAGAAGTTGTGCAGTGCCCAACACTAAAGTTAGGCACTACATTTTTAGCACAAATACTTATTTTTTGGAACTATAGTAGTTCCCCCTTATCCATGGGGGACATGTTTCAAGACCCCCAGCAGATGCCTGAAATCACGGATAGTTCTGGACCCTATATACACTATGTTTTTTCTTATACCATACATACATACATCCCCGTGATAAAGTTTAATTTATAAATTAAGCACAGTAAGAGATTAACAATAACTGATAATACAATAGAACAATATCATAATATACTGTAATAAAAGTTATGTGAATATAGTTTCTCTCTCTCTCAAAATATCATCTTATATTGTAGCCACTCTTCTTCATGTGCTGATGGGAGATAATAAAATGCCTACGTGATGAGATGGAGTAAGGGAATGACAAGGCATTGTGACCTAGGGTTAGGCTACTACCCGTCTGATGATACCTCAGAAGGAGGATCATCTGCTTCTGGACCAAGGTGGACCATGGGCAACTGAAACCGTGGACAAGGCAGGACCAGTGAGCTCAATGCACAGAACTGTTTGGCATTTGTTTTGGCCTATGGGTGCCATGAATAATGCCTGAGATGCCAAGGGTGCTGTGAACACAGAATGTATGGGAACCCCTGTGCTACAGTGTAGACGGCTGATATGATGCCCTTTCCTATGCACAGGTTGGATAGCTGGTTTCAAGAGGGAGGCTGGGGGCACAATCAAAATAGGGCATGAGAGACGTGGGAAGGGAAAGAAACACACTACATTTCATGACTCGATACATTGCCTACAGCCTTATCCCTGACCAGGGGCATTTCTGATGGCTGCGTCTCAGCTGGGACCTCACCTACTACTCCACAGAACCCATCTGGCTCCTCCCTTGGTCCAGGACATACCTTGAGAGACAGTTCGAGGTTTTCACCACCCCGCAGTGACATGAGAGGGTCATATGCACCAGTGTTTTGGAAGTAATGTCTGTCCATGGCCACAACACCACTGGGCACCACAGGGCTCCTAGGCAGAGAGAAGACAGGAACAGACTGCAGTTCAGAACCTCAAGTATATCGGGAAGTCTTACCATGTGGGAGCTCCAGTGGCCGAGAGAGTGGACTCTGGGCCCAGGTAGACCTCAGTGCTTTTAATTGCAAGACTGGAGCCAAGCAACCAGGTCAAAAATCCCAGTATTCTTTTTTTTTTTTTTTTTTTTTTTAAGATTCATTTGTTCTTGAGAGAGAGTGTGTGAGCAGGGGAGGTGCAGAGAGAGAGGCGGGGAGAGAAGATCTGAAGCAGGTTCTGTGCTGACAGCAGCAAGCCCAATGCGGGGCTCAAACTCACGAGCCGTGAGATCATGACCTGAGCTGAAATTGGACGCTCAACCACCTTAGCCACCCAGGTGCCCCTCAAAATTCCCGGTATTCTATGAGAAGAGAGCTATGGCTGCCTGGGTCCTTTTTACCCCATCCTCAGGTGCTGGTCCTAAAGGGAGGGGCACCGGGCTGCCCCTGAGGTTCCCCTACCCTCTGGTTTGAGCGCGTCTGGACAGACCGCTGGGAACACCTTGGTTAAGATAATACACCCTAAGACAGGCAGCACCAGGCCTGGACAAAGGGAAACAGTCAGGCTTTTTCTTCCCACATCCTGATTTGGGACTTGGGCAGATACCACAGGGAGGGTGGAGGCCGCTGGGGGCCAGGAGTGCCAACCCCCTGCCAGAAGCCATGGCCAGCAAAGTGCCTCTTGGTGAACAGTGATGCAGGACAGCTTGAGCCCGAGGTGGGGCACTCCTTCCCCACCGCTGCTGCCCCCGCAGTAGCCTGGAGCTCAAAATCAACTTCAGGGGGACAGAGAGAGGGGTACATGCCTGGATGTTAGACTTCAATATGATATCACTAAGCTGTGACTGAATTTGACTAATTTGCATGGAAGTTTTCTGCCGTTAGTGGAAAGAGAGGTTAAGATAGAAATTACCTAAGTCCAGTTATTAGAAAATAAAGACAGGGGCGCCTGGGTGGCGCGGTCGGTTAAGTGTCCGACTTCAGCCAGGTCACGATCTCGCGGTCCGTGAGTTCGAGCCCCGCGTCGGGCTCTGGGCTGATGGCTCAGAGCCTGGAGCCTGTTTCCGATTCTGTGTCTCCCTCTCTCTCTGCCCCTCCCCCATTCATGCTCTGTCTCTCTCTGTCCCAAAAATAAAAATAAACGTTGAAAAAAAAAAAAAAATTAAAAAAAAAAAAGAAAATAAAGACAGAATTTTTTGCATATCTAAGCTTGTGGCTTATCAAACTTCTGTTAGAGTTATATTCCTTTGGGCAGACTCTTGGAAGGCCTTCATTCCATGTCTCTGTACTAGACATTAAAAAAAAAATTTTTTTTTTCAACGTTTATTTATTTTTGGGACAGAGAGAGACAGAGCATGAACGGGGGAGGGGCAGAGAGAGAGAGGGAGACACAGAATCGGAAGCAGGCTCCAGGCTCTGAGCCATCAGCCCAGAGCCTGACGCGGGGCTCGAACTCATGGACCGTGAGATCGTGACCTGGCTGAAGTCGGACGCTCAACCGACTGCGCCACCCGGGCGCCCCTCTGTACTAGACATTCAGAAGCCACCTGGATAATTGGTTGGTGTTGGGCAATACACGACGAAAGTCGACCATGGCAGATGGAGGGCGACTGCCCGCGGGTAAACACCACATGATCCCTTGTCCCACGGGCCCTTCTTACAACGTGACATTGATATTGCTTCCCCCTGAGAGGTGGGGTCTAGTCTTCTTCCTTCCCATGAACCTGGATGGGCCTGCGATTATGTTGGAAGTGACCCTGGGTGACTTCTGAGGTTTGGTTATAGAACGGGATACATACTCTGAAACATTATACTGACTGAAAGAAGCCAGACACAAAAGGTCACATATCCTATGATTCCATTTATATGAAACATCCAGAACAGATCAATCCATAGAGACAGACGGTGGCTTGATGGTTGCCAGGCACTGGGGGGAGGAGAGGGTGGGAAACACCACTTAATAGGTATGGGATTTTACTGTAAAGTGATGGAGATGTTTTGGAACTAGATAGAGGTGGTGGTTGCACAACATTGTGAATGTGCTACCTGCTGCTGAATTGTTCATTTTTAAACGGCTCATTTGCGTTACGTGAAATTCACGGCAATAAATTGTTCTTTTAAAGGCGGAGAGGGATACAGCTTGTTTCACCTGGGCCTCTTGAGTGGGATACTTAGTCTTAGAACCCAGTGCCATGGTGTGGCCAGCCCCACGTGCAGTGACCTCAGGGAGAGAGCGGGGGAAGTTCCCACTGAGGTCCCAGCTGATAGCCAGCATGAACCTTCAGACATTCAAGGAGCCTCATGGGGATTCCAGCCCCACCCCCCACGGCCCCTTGAGCCATTTCCTGCCATTCTAGTCTAGTGCATGGTCCTGCTGAGGCCCCAGATACCACGGAGCAGAGACACCCAACCCTGATGCTTCCTTTCATAATTCATGACACACACAATCTGTGCGCTTAAAAAAACTGTTGTTGTTTTACAGCGAAGTTTGGGTGGTTTGTTACAGAACAGAAGACATCTAGAACATCTTCTTAAATAGAATAATTGTCCCAAACCCAAACACACCCAAAAACCAAAGCAAGCAAGCAACCACAAAATTTGACATATTTTGAGAGTTACGGTGTCTTAGCATTCACCTGGCTGAATTCTTCCTTTTTAGCAAGAAAGTACTTGAGGTCAGGGAAATTCCAGTGTTAGCTGGAGAGGTAGAGTTAGCTCAAGATCCCAGCTCGGGTTCTCTCACTGCCCCACACAGAGGCATCCACTGACGCTCCCAGGAGGAACTTAAGCTGGACCCCATTCCCATAAGAATATAACACTAATAACACCAAGTGTTGCGCTCGGCACTCTCTCCATGGTTTTCACGCAGGAACTCTTTTATTTAGCCTTCCCAACAACCCTTTTGCCCTCAATTCACTGATAAGGAAACTGAGGCACAGAGTAACTTGCTAGGAAACTGGTGGGGCTGGGATTAGATCCCAGGCAGTTTGGCTGCTGAGTCCACCCTGAGGAAGCAGAGGTATAAAGCAGGCTATGTGACAGAACCTCACCTGATTGGGCTGATGGGGGACCGGAGGGCCTTCCTGTCTCGCTCTGGCAAAGGCTCCCAGTGGAAATCCAGCTTCCAGTCCAACACCCCACGCTGCAGGTCCTTGGAAGGGTAATACTGCAAAGTCTTCCAGTCAATCACGTCTATGACTGGAGACACCACCCGGCTCCTGGAAAGCATTGTGGAATCAAATAAGGCATACAAACCATTCACTTGCTGGAGGTTAGAAAGCTGATCTACACTTGCACTGCCCAGTATGGGAGCCAGTGGTCACAATATGGTAGGGGTTGAGGTGTGGTGTAAGGGTCAAATACACACTGGATTTAGAAGACTTAGTATGAAAAAAAGATGTAAAAATCTCAGTAATTTTTCCATTCATCGCATGTTGAAATAATAACATTTTGGATATATTGGGTTTGCTAAAATGTATTATTAAAATTAACTTCATATGTTTCTGTTTTGTAATATGACTATTAGAAATGTTTAAATTATATACATGGCTCATTATATTTCTGTTAGTACTGTTCTAGAAAATATGTTTTTGCATGAGGAGCTGGGAGCTCATTTCATTAAATAGCATGCCTGCCTCTTTTTTTTATTTGAAAACATTTTTTTTAATGTTTATTTATTTTTGAAGGAGAGAGAGACAGAGTGTGAGTAGGGGAGGGGCAGAGAGAGAGAGAGAGAGACAGAATCTAAAGCAGGCTCCAGGCCCTGAGCTGTCAGCACAGAGCCTGACGCGGGGCTCGAATTCACAAACCACGAGACCGTGACCTGAGCCGAAGTTGGACACTCAACCGACAAAGCCACCCAGGCGCCCCCCTGCCTCTTTCTTTTTTCACAAACCTCTGTTGATAACACTGAAAGACAGGAGAATGGGGTTCTAGGCTCAGCTCTGCCACTAATGGGCTGTGTGATCTTGAGACAGCTGCCATACCTCTCTGGGCCTTGGTTTCCTCCTTTGTAAAGCGGGAGGTTGAACCATGTCCCACAAATACCTTTCTCAGCAGTAACACTCTAGGACTATGTCTATTGACTTCTTTTGGGGCCTTTTCCCCTTTGAAAAGTGTAGACTCCTCTTCAGAAAAATAATCATAGGCACATATCCAAAGTATTATGCATAATTTCAGAAGGTTCATGGGCCCCTGCTCTAGGGTCTGTTTCTTGTTCCTGTATCATACAACTTGATTGGCTTGAGGAATCAGGTTTGCCAAGCCCCAGACGTGTCCCTGATGTTAATGCAAGTGTATGTGGGCACACGGTGTCTACAAGCAAATGGCGGTCCTGCGTCTAGACTTATTTGCTTGTTCATTTACTGATGGCTGTTGGTGACGGTATTTTATCCTTTTGTGTGATTGTTGTTTGTTTTGTTCTGCTTGCAACAGCCTGGGATATGACCTCAGGGAGGGTAATGTGGGAAACTGGTACAGGTCAGAAGCTTTTTTTATCTCAAATATAATTTATTGCCAAGTTGGCTAACATACAGTGTATACAGAGTGCTGTTGCTTTTGGGGGTAGGTTCTGTGGTTCATCGCTTACATACAACTTCACATTGTAACTAGACAGGTGATCACTCAGGTGGCGTGCTGGGAGCTGATCTCCACCTAGCCAATATCTTAGTCTCATTGTTTTCTGTTTTGTCACAGGTTTTCTCTCATGGCTGTTACTTTTTTTTTTTTTTTTTTTAATTTGAGACAGAGAGAGCATGAGTGGGGAGAGGGCCAGAGGGAGAAAGAGAAAACCTTAAACAGGCTCCATGTTCAGCGTGGAAGCTGATGTGGGGCTTGATCTCATAACCTTGGGATCATACAAAATCAAGAGTCGCGTTCAACTGACTAAGTCACCCAGGTGCCCCCAATGGCTATCAGTTCTAAAATCTATGCCAGGATCAGTCCTGAACTCGGGGTGGCTGGGAGGTGCCACTCTAAGAGAAGAGAGATTCCTGGCAGGAGAGATGCCAGCCACGCTGTGTTTTACACTTCTATTGATGTCCACTTCCTTCCATCTGTTCCTTCCATCTTGGAGACGGCCAGGACTAGGGTAGCCCAGGCTACATGGAGAGGGCCAGGCTGGTCTTGGGACTCAATTATCTGTCCTCAAGTGACTGACGTTGGCATAACAAGTCATGGGGTTTATATTTAGAGCAAGGACTCTGATATGGTTTTCCTGCCCTTTTCACATTGTTGCTTCTGGAAGGGAAGGGAAACTTAATCCCTCTGGGTCTCCACTATTTCTGGCATCCTGAATTGACCAAAGAAAACTGAGAGGCAAGATCAAGGAAGAAAGGAGGACACCCAACCCCCCCCCCCCCCCCAAGTCCCCACTTACAGCGGAGTGAACTGAGCAGATGGAATGGATTTGGCTCCGGGCAAAGCATTTTGTGGAATTTCAGAATCGAGAGCCAGGGAAGCCGTGTGGCTGAATCCTGAAGAATCCCCTCAAATTTGTGCCATCTTAGTAATCATAACAGGACAGGAAAGGAAATTGCATCCGAGCATCCATACAACTTGCTGGTCCTAGATCTTTGAGCTGTGTCCTTCCTGACAAAGGTGTACATTACTTTTGACCAGAAAATGGGAACTCTGGAATTTATCGAATTTCTCTTTTTGCTCTGTCTTGCTGGAACCTCAGAGTCTATGCAAAGCTCGCTGTTAATAACTGTATCACCCCTCATATCCAACGCTACCTTTTCCTGTCTGAAATCTCCTTGTGCTTCTATCTTGACCAGACACTTAGGTGATTATTCACGAACCTCTCTAAGTGCATTTTGGGTAGAGATTAAGAGGATAGCAGCTGCCTGACCACGGCTGAATTAGGGAGTGACTGTAGTCTAGTGACTCAAAAATGGTGATTTAAAAAAACCCAAACAGTCTTATATTTAGCTTTGGGTTTTGCACCTACAGATGTGTCTGGTGTTCTTGGAATACGCTTAACGCAACATGGCAAAGCTGCCTTGTTTGACTTGGAAGGAGCTCAAAGTGTCTGCTTATGCCATCATTCTCTCTTTCAAATTGAGCTTTAACTCTCAGGCAAGTACAAGGCTGATTCTCTCGTAAGCCTCTCTAAGTTCCAGGTCAGGCGATTGGGTTTCACAAGACACACAGAGGTAGGAGAGCTATCAGCCAACACTGGTTGACTGTTGACTGTAATACATGAGGTCAGCTTAACTGGGGTTTCAACCTTACCAACCAAACCTAGTTTATTTATAAGCCCTAGTTTATCTCATCCTTCTGCATTATTCCTGTGCTTCAGTGTCCCTCTGGGTCTATGATGACTACAGTCATTTTGGAAGTTCACCCAGATTCTCAGTGTTGGGGAAATTATCAAGGCTCTAAATTCTCTCGCCCCAGAGCTCTTGCTTCTCAAGGGTGACCCCAGGACTGCTGCGGCTGGCTCTTTCAGACTCTGTCATGCTGAGGGGTGTGGACTAGGATGAGGGCTGGAGAATTTCCCAGGGGTGTGAGACCAAAAGGAGGCTGCTCCCTTTGTGGGCTGGAGGCATCTTGGGCCCCTGCTGCTCCTCAGCGTACACACACACACACACACACACCACTTTTCCACAGGATTCCTCAGACTGCTTTCCATCATTTAACCTCTTGCAGGGCAGAGCGGTTCTTGCTTCTCCCCACTGAGCAGGCCCAGCCCTGGCTAAGCACTAGGTGACCTTAAGAACTAGGTATCTCGGGGCGCCTGGGTGGCTCAGTCGGTTAAGCGTCCGACTTCAGCTCAGGTCATGATCTCACAGTCCATCAGTTCGAGCCCCGCGTCAGGCTCTGTGCTGACAGCTCGGAGCCTGGTGTCTGCTTCAGATTCTCTGTCTCCCTCTCTCTGACCCTCCTCCGTTCATGTTCTGTCTCTGTCTCAAAAATGAAAAAATATCAAAAAAAAATTTTTTTTTTAAATAATAATAATAAAAAAAGAACTAGGTGTCTCTAAGATAGAGGACCAGACCCAATTTAAGTGAAAAACAACTTAAACAACCTCTGGAGCCAACATCGCCCCTCAGGGGGTGTTGTCTTTGAGCACTTCACTAAGGACTGCCCCCTTCCCACTGGAAACCTTCATTTGTCTAGGGCCATGACTCTCACTCCATGGCTTGGGTACTAGAGCTGGCTGGCAGTTAGCACATGGCAGTTGACCGCTCCCCTTGATCTTCACCTTTGTTACTTTACATGGAAACCAACCACCAGTCAGCACCTTTAATTCTGCTTTACAAAAACTGCTCTTTGAGTAACTCCGTCTGGGGCTGCTATGTACAGTTATGTGGGCTGTGCACTGCCCAAACTTAGAGAATGCCTCAAATACTGACGTTGGAAATTTGCATACCTATTTCTAAAATTTCTGGCAGTTATCATTAAGGTATGTTGTTCTACAAAATGAATGTATTATGACACATGTTCTGAGAAATGGGAGTAAAGGGTAATGAAGAAAGGAATCCTTTTACCAGTTCATACAAAGTTGCCATATGGCTCTCCATAGACCTGTTCTGTGGGCAAGGACAGAGAACCAGGGCTAGGAACCAGGCCTTGAACCCTCTGACCAGGTTGATGAGGAAGTTATGGCTCTTTGAAATAGTTGATTTATGGCTTGTTACACTGCCACTCATCATCCCACTCCACCTTTTTAATGAAAGATCTTAAAGACCTTTTCTTACCTTCTGCACAGTGGGTCCTCACCTGGTGACAGAATGCCTCTTGCCATGAACCTCAGCTGGGGACCCTTTCCGCTCTCAAAGAGCAGCAGCTATTAGGAACTGTGCCCACTGGCTTCTATGGCTTTGCTTTACACGAGGTGAGTGGCCACAGGAGGCCAGAGGAACACTTGAGCAAAGTTGCCATGGGAGTAAAACAAACCTTAAAAGGGGACCCAGCTGCAGGTTTCAGAGTATCACTGTGTGCAGTGGAGAGAGATGAGAAATCAGACCCAAGAGAGGTAGCTTTTCTTTCAGACCCTCACCTGCAAAGGCCTTCAAGGTGAACACTAGGTCCCAGAGCAAATAGGGTGCACAGGAAGCTGTGAATGAGGTGTGGGGTCACAAAAAGATGGTCAAACCACAGAAGGGAGGGGACATGATGAGGAAGCCAAGCCAGAATGGGTCCGGGACCAGAGGCTCTGTGTGTGTGTGCATACGCACGTGTGCAAGAGAGAGAGAGAGAGAGAAACAGAGAGAAGGAGGGAGAATGAGAGAGAAGGAGAGGGGGAGAAGTTTGATAAAGAGAAGAAGGGAAGAGCCCAGGAAATTAAAATTTCATGGACCCACCTCTTCACTGTGGAAGGTTTCTCAGGGAGCCCCATTTTATTTCTAGCTGAGGACACTGAGGTATTGCCAAGTCTTCCTCACTCAGCCTAGAGTGAGAAATCTCCAGATCTGTGAAAATGGCACCAATGTGAGAAGCAGACATGAGGGGCTTGTTCTAATCAATGTTTTAACACGTGTCTCACAACCAGGGTGGGGGTGGGTATGACCAAATGTTACTCCCTGATCAGCTTCTCCGATTCGTTTTTTTTTTTTTAAATAGAGTTTATTTATTTATTTATTTATTTTGAGAGAGAGAGCAAGAAAAGGAGGGGGAGAGAGAGAGGGAGAGAGAGAGAATCCCAAGCAGACTCTGCACTGTCAGCACAGAGCCCGATATGGGGCTCGAACTCACACACCATGAGATCACAAACCAGAGTCAGACGCTTAACTGACTGAGTCATGCAGGTACCGCTCTCAATTCTTAAAATAATTCCTAGACAACAAAAAGAGCAGTGGACCCAGAGTTGGAACACCTGGCTCACCTGCAGAGTCTCTGTGTGCCCTTGCAGATCATTTCACCCCAGGGAGCCCCAACATCCCTCTCTGTGAAACGGGAGCAGAATTAGCCGCCTGAGACATCTCATGAGGAGGGCAGGTCAATGAAGAATTATACGAAAGCGATCTGTTAGGGTTATGCATACATATGGCTTAATAATATATGACCAGGCTCCTAAATGTCTGCATAAAAGAAAACAGCCCAGCTATTGAGTGTCGGTATGACCCTGAGGGGTCTCCTTGCCCTCCTAGGAACTCAGTTTTTTTCAGCAGTGCAATCCTGAGGTAGGACTAGATGGTCTTACAGGTCCCTCTGAAAGCCATCTGTCTATGATATAGGGATGGGAATTAGACAGGGAATAGGCAGGACCAACTTTAGGTCCTGCTCCAAAGATACACAGTCCTTGTGATTTTGAGAGGAGAATCCAAGACGGCAGAGTTGCAGGGTTCGCGTGTTTGCTTGCCTTGGTCTTGGTGCTGGATTTATGCACGTTTCCTTTTCTTCTGAGATAATAGCCAGGGATGGGCAGTAATCTGCATCATGGTCCTGCATAATTAATCCTTCTTGATTTCACTTGAGCTCTGATGGTTCTTTATTAAAAAGGAATTGCTGGACTATTAACAATTTGCATTGTGCTGCTTGAAAGCTTCTCCGTCTAGTGGAATATGCTAATTCCTCTACCTCCTCGTCCAGTAATGACTTTTTTTTATATGTGGTCATCCCCAACTTCAAAGGAGACAGCGAACATTTACCAGGGGAAGGAATGCAAGAATAGAAGTCATAAGGCTTGGCTCTAGCATCAGCCCTGTCTGGCGGGGCATCATCAGAAGCAATCATTTGTTGAACCCCTACTGTGTAATAGGCCTCTGCAAACCCCACGGGCTGGTCCAAGGTGGGCTAGCCACCAGGTTTTGCTTTTCCTTAGTGGGATATTCAGGTTGAAGAAAATGGTCGACAAGACATGTTCAGAAACTGTATAAGGAGAGCAGGAAGTAGGGGAGTAAATGACAGTAAGATGGGGAAAGAAGAATGGAAAAATGGTCGCTGTTCTCCAGGCCCCAGTCTTTGTGTCTAGAAGGCAGAAAACAAGGCAGATGGACTGGAGAACCTCTAACTTCCCTTCCAACGTTACCTCCCTGTGCTTTTGAAAAGGCTCAAACTCAAACATCACAAAAAAACCAATGACACATGCTGCTCTGTAATGGTGGAGGAGACTTGGGGACTTTTTCAGTGGTGGATAGATGTTCTGTGAGTGGCTGAGGCTGCCGATAATTTCTCCCAATCCCACCTCTTGCTCCCCAGACCTCAGGGGCGAAGTTACCTGTCACCAGCTATTCTGCTGAGGAGGGGCTCCAGCCAGCCCGGGTGGCACTCACAGTGGGAATCCATGAAGACCAGCACGTCCCCGGTGGCCCTGGTGGCCCCCAGCATCCGAGCCCCGATGGCCCCCAGCCTCTTGTTGCTCCTGAGCAACTTCACCCCCTCCAGCCTGGCCACGTATTCGCTGAGAGAAGACTTGAGTTGTCCTGGAATCGACAGAGTCATGGTCAGTGGGGTCACAGACACCACAGCCGCTGAAATTGTGACGACTGTCACTAGGATCACTATCAGCAATTCTCTTGGGAGCTGGGGTGAGCATAACGTCCTGAGACTCAGATACATTCCACTGTGGCTGTTGCTAGGATGTAAGTTGCTTAGTTAGTTTGGGGTGGGTCAGTATTCTCTCTGGTAAAAACCAGCAGAGATGGTGTCATAAAACCAGGAGAGGAGAGAAATGGCTAACCTTCTCTAACTGCAGCAGTGAGGGTATGCAGATACTGTTGGTGCCCTACGCAGATGCCCTAGGGTCCCTTTTACTGGTTTGGTTTTGGTTTTCATGTACCCAGCAGCTGTAGGTTTGCTACTAATTGTAGTCTGCATCCTTCTCTGGAGACAGGCCCTTGGATATGGACCTGCCTCTCCTGTGAGTGCCAGAGAGTCATGCAGAACACCACCCTTGGCCCCACGTGCCCAGGGCCAATGACCAAACAGTGCAGGGTTACCAAAACCCGCTTTCTTGCCCCGAGGCAGGACAGATCCTGAGGTGCAGCTTGCACTGCAGAGCTGTCTGTGGGATCGGGCTGTGGCTGGACTTCATCTGAAACCTCATCTTGGTTTAGCTCCTTCCTCTGCTTCTCCTACTTCCCCCACTCTCCTACGGGGTTCCCCTGAGAGTGCATCGCCCCCCAAATCACGAGCACAGGAATCTCATCTCATGCCCCACTTCTGAGAAATCTGACCTAAGACAGTGGTTCAAGACAGAGGGTCCGTGAAGTGTGGCTGCTGGTAGGCCATTGGTGGTGCTGGCCAAAGTGGTCTCCTTGTAGTGGTAGGGGTGGGTGAGCAGCACAGTGGGTCGAAGAGAATGAGCCAGGAATCTAGACTTTCTTTAGGAACAATGATTCCATAGGGGATAAAGAATGAGAGAGGCTTCTTAGGTTTTTCATTTAAGATAAGAAAAGCTGTGTGTGTGTGTGTGTGTGTGTGTGTGTGTGCGCACGCACACATATGCCAAGATGAACAAGCCAGTGGAGACCAAAGGAATAATGTATTTAGAAAGAAGTAGCATCCTCCATGAGGTTGTGGAAATGGGGCGCCCCTAATCACTGAACTAAGACGTTCTCAAGGGCAGGGATCGTACCTCACCCATTTCCACTGCTCTGAGCCCTAGCACAGGGCTGGCCTATGGTAGGCATTCAGTGCGTGTGTGTTGAACAGAACTAAGCCAAAGAGCAAGGATTTCCTCAGTTCCTCAGCCCAGAGACAGTCTTGACAGGGATACACACAGCCCTGCTGCTTTGGTGACTGGGTCTCCGGCGAGGGGAGGCTCAGGCAGTCTTTTTAAAGCTCCACCTTTTAAACAGCATGTGGCTCCCCAAGGAGACTTTTCTGCAGAGGAAACTGTCGAGCAGTGGATGGATTTCCAGTCACTTGGCTGTTGAATTTCTTGGTGGTAAAATTTTTTGCCTATTTATTACTTTATAATTATTTATATATAATTACTATATAATTATTTTTCTGGTAATTAATAATTACTATATAATATATAGTATATATATATGTTTATATATAATATATATATAATTATAATTATATATAATTAATATAAAAATATAATAATATATATATATATATATATATAATTATTTTTCTGGTAAGCTTATTAGCCCCAGGTCCATTCCCTAGAGAAGGACATCTATTAGCAAAGCTATTAAAATTTCTGAACTTGGATATGTGAAAAACAGCCCTATGGTGACTCCACTGTATTGAACACTGCTGGTTGTCTTATCCAACATTCATTCTCCCCCCTCCACCCTACTAGAAGAAGCTTGATTTTGTTCAGTGCAGCTAAAAGCACTCACTTACCCCAAGACTCCCTTGCTACTAGTAATAGACTTTTGATCCAACACTGGTAGAAATATACAGAAATATGGGCCTGAAGCCCCCCAAAGAAGAGCAGTGTTCCTCAAAGTGCAGTACATAAACCAGCAGCATCCCCATCACCTGAAATATCATTAGAAATGCAGATTCTTGGGCCCAATACCAGAATTGGGGGCTCTCTGGGGGAAAAGCCAGCAATCAGTGTTTTAGCAAGCCACTGCTTGCTAAATCAGTGTTTATCAAGCCCGGTGATTCTGATATACATTCAAGGTTGAGAACCTCTGAACCTTCTTCTGTCTCCATCATCTTTTAGTGACTCAGTCATGCAGCGGGCTGGTCCCTAGTAGTGAGTTTCCCGTCAGTGTAAACATCTGAGCAGATTCTGCAAGTCTAGGCTCTGGGCCTGACTCTGCTGCGCTTGGCCTGACTCAGTCCTGGTCAAGTCTCATCTCTAGGCCTCAGCTTCCTCATCTGAAAAATGAATGGATTAGGCTAACCAAGAGTGATTTAATGACTAATCCACTCAAGTGCATCACCCAGTGTCTAGGAGGCAGTGAGCACGTATGAATGGCCACCCTGCTGTGATTCTAGAGTGTCTTGGGAAGAAGCGTATTAGGATGTGTGGAGGTTGGGACTGGGAGATACCTCCCTGGGATCAGGCTGGAGTTACTTCCCGGGACTCTGGCTCAGACCTCTTTGCCTTGCTTGGTGGCTGTGCTCTCTATGCCTTCTCCCCCTGTTCCTTACTGGTTGCCCCTGGGGCTCTTCACTCATGAGTTACCTGCACCTGAATCCTCATCTGGAGGTATGCTTCTGGGAACCTGGCCTCCAGAGGTTCCAAACCCCAGTCTTTGCATGGGAACCCCCCCAGGGTCCAGGCCCACCCGAAGAGCTGGGAGGAGCCCATAGCCACCTTGCTGGCTGAGGTCGTCCACCAGGATGATCTCCTTCAGGAAGGCCCTGGGCACCGTGTCAAGGATACTGTGCACGGTTCTCAGGAGGGTGGACCAGGCCTCGTCGTGGAAACAGAGGATGATGCTGGCTGTGGGCAGGCTCTCCTCGGGGTGCTGTTGTAGACACCTGAAGGGCAGAGAACCAGAAGAACAAAATAAACATTGGACGGCCTCCAACTCCCTCCCTGGGGCCTGACTGGAGCTGCTTTAACCAGACGGCTCACCCCCGCCCCCAACTTAGTAGCTGTCTCTCTGGGTTTGCTTGAAACTTCCGTGTAAAGAGAACCCATCACACCCTCGCAGTGGTGCTATGAGCTCCCAGTCCTCATATCCCAGGAGCATCTTGACAGTGTTTAATCCACGTCTCTCTCATAGCAGTTGAGAGGTGTTTCCACCACTCCCAGGAGACGGCTGTCCTAATCTGTAAAATGGGAATGAAGGACATCACCCACCTCACGGAGCTGTTGTTAGGCTTGAATAGGACGAGGTACACAGTGCGTGTCTTATGAACACAAATTATCATTCATTGAAGGGCAGAAACACTATTCTCTTTGTGTCTGCTTCCATACAGTCTAGCATAGCACCTGGCACATAATAAATGTTAAGTATTATTCTTATTCTTGCGGAAGGACAAGGATTGAACATGTGCGAGGGCCAACAAAATGCCAGACCCTTTACACATATTACTGCTTGTTTACACTAAAATACGTCTTTGGTTTGGGCTTTTACCCCCATTTTGGGGCTAAGGAAACCGAGGCTCAGAGAATGGGCAAGACTTATCAAGTGTCACAGTACCAGTAAGTGGCAGAGAGCTTCAAGGCTGTCGTGCCCTTTCCCCTCTGCTGGTTCGTGGCTGGACAGATGGGAGTGTGAGGAGCTACCTCCTCGAGGCCATTCGCAGGCCTGTCCGGTTCCCTCCTTCCTTTGCAGATGAGCCCGATGCTTTGGATTTGCTTTGCTCTGCCTCTGCTGAGGGTTCCGACTGAGACCACAGTGGAATGAATTATAACAACAACGGGATGCGTAGAGCAGTGCGTGACTCACGACTGTTCACAGAGGCACTTGCTTTCCTAGGTAGCTTCTAAATGTCCCTCCGTGGAGGAGTATTTGCTTTTGAGTAGGGGTTATCTCAGGGACCTCAAACTTCTGACACCTAAAGGCAACTGTGATGGTCAAAGTGCATGCGGTTCTCAGTCTGACAGCCGGACGAAGGCTGGCCCCGCCGGAGAGAAATACCAGGCTGCCCCATTGGCTCACCCTCCCTCTGCCTGGCACCGTGCTAACCAAGGCTGAAACCCTCCGTGTGCAGGACACCCGCATGTGACTCGGGAAAAATCCTATCGCAGGCGGTGAAGGGAATTGATAGTCAGGAAGAGCTTTAAGGTAACAGTAAAACAGAAATCCTAGATTAAAAAAAAAAAAAATGAACATCTCATAAACTAGCTGTGCCACTTTATTAGTTTCTGTATGTATGCACTCTTTCTTTCCATAAAGGATTTGAAGTCACTCAAAAGGAATACGTACAATAAAATAATGGTAATATAAAAGTAAGGATGAAAATCAGGAGTAGGGAAATACAAGCAAGAGTAGAAAGTCAACATTTGGAGAAAGAACATAAATATATAGGCCATCAGGGCCTTGGTGTTTCCAGAAAGAATTTTAAACGTGAGCTTCCTAGTAGCCAAAGGAAAACAGGAGGTTTATTCTGCAACGGAATTGACACCATCGGAGGGGTTACATCCCAGATTTTTTAAGGGAAGGTGATGTTCTTTCTAATACTTTTTTTAAAAATAACTTTTATTTTGAAATAGTTTAAGACTCAAGAAGTTGCAAAAATAGTACAGAGAGTTCCTGTGTTATCATCACCCAGCTTCCCCCAGTGATGATATGTTACATAACCATCCACCACGAGCAAAATCAGGAATTTCACACGGTTCAGATACTATTAGCTCAAATACAGACCTTATCTGAACTTCACCAGTTGTTACATCCAGCACTAGTTTTTAAGAGAAATTCCTATGGACTTTAGAGAGGAGTCCCTAAATGGGTGACAGCGTCCTTAGCAGCATGCCTGTGACAAATGAAATAATGAATTTTATATGCACTTTTACAGTCTGCTTTCAGGGCTGTTCAGATAACAGGTCCAAAGGGGAACCCATTCCCGTAAGGTTTTTGGAAGATAAAGGGGTCCCCAGCGCATATTGTGGGCTATGCGGAGGTATTTTACCCCTTCATCTCCTCCCCCCACTCCCCCCTCCTTTCTCCCCAAACCCCGGTGGAACTTTTCTCCCCCACCCCACTGACTTTGAGAATTTCCACTCTGCCCTCAGAATTGCTCTAGACCTGTTCACAAACAGATTCAAAATTTCCTTTGTGTCCTCTCTATTTCCTTTGTGGTTGAGAGTGTAGGCAAATCCCGGAGTCCTAGGACGGGGGCATCTGGTGGCTGTGAAAAGAAATCATGCCTCCTTCGTGAATCCAGTGGGTACTGAAAACATCAGTAGGGCAATGGCTTGGGGTCATGCTTGGGGACAGAGAGGCCTGCATATGGCATTCTTGAGGCTGCAGTTTTTTTTTTGTTTGTTTGTTTTTAATGTTTATTTATTTTTGAGAGAGAGGCAGACAGAGCGAGAGCAGAGGAGGGGCAGAGAGAGAGGGAGGGAGACCCAGAATCCGAAGCAGGCTCCAGGTTCCGAGCTGTCAGCACAGAGCCCAACGCGGGGCTCGAACTCACAAACCATAGGATCATGACCTGAGCTGAAGTCAGACACTTAACAGGACTGAGCCACCCAGGTGCCCCTGGGGGCTGCAGTTTTACCGGGACTGAAGTCTGTCACCTTGGTGCAGAACACGGCCTTGTCTTTTCTGTCCCCAGTCCATAGAATGTGAGCACTGGAAACAGCAGTGTGTGGTGCATGTGTCCTTGAAGAAAGGTGCTTAAAGAGCTTATACTTTAGGATCATATTTAGATTTGAATCTTCACCTTGCTGCTTCCTAACCCCTTGGGTAATATACCCGATATTTATAAGCCTTCATTTCCTCATCTGAACACTGGATGATATTTACCCCTTGGGCCTGTGGTGAGAACGTAAGCCTTTTTTTGAGCGTGTCATAGGCTTAACCTCAGTTTTCTCATCTGTAAAATGGGGTTGTTGGGAGGGTCAAATGAGTTAATACATATAAAGTACTCATAGTAAGAGTTCAATAAATGTTCATTTTTATTATTTCTTACAAGCCTTCTGTGTGCCAGGATACCTCACTACCTGAACTTGTTTGTCTATAAAATGAGGATAACACGTAGATTTACTTTACAGGGCTATGTAAAGATTATATAAACAAAGATGTGTGTTGTGTGCTTTGTCCATACAAGCTTTCAATAAATGGAAGCTGTTGCCATTACTCAGGTTAGTGTTGTGTGCGGGCTGGTTTCCGGTGTTGCTTTCTATCGTGGTAGAAGACTGGTCAGGTGTTCTAAAAATATGGACTGCTCGTACTTGTAGGATTTTCCCACGTGCTATGTCATTTAATGCTCACTCCCATCGCGGGGCTTTTGCATTGCCCAACTCCAGTGGGTGCCACGCTCATAGAATGCCACGTGATGGTGCCCCTCGGAGTTGTACAGCATGACGGTAGCATCCACCACAGAGGATTCCAGGCAAAGAAAGCCATATGAGTGATTGGAGTTCATCCAGATCCCCTGCCGGGCCCACTCTCTGTAGAACACCAGCCTACAATCGCCCAGGCAGCCATTGGGAACAAGGGCCTCCCATCCCCTTTGTTCATCCAAGTGGCTTAGGTGGCTTCCATTTTGTTTTGTTAAAATACAGGATGAACTTGGGGCGCCTGGGTGGCGCAGTCGGTTAAGCGTCCGACTTCAGCCAGGTCACGATCTCGCGGTCCGTGAGTTCGAGCCCCGCGTCGGGCTCTGGGCTGATGGCTCAGAGCCTGGAGCCTGTTTCCGACTCTGTGTCTCCCTCTCTCTCTGCCCCTCCCCCGTTCATGCTCTGTCTCTCTCTGTCCCAAAAATAAATAAACGTTGAAAAAAAAATTAAAAAAAAAATACAGGATGAACTCTCCTCAAGAGAGTAAGGCTTGTGATAGCAAGCATCCACTCACTCCTTAACTGACGTGAGTGTGTGAGGCTTGGGAGATTCTGATGGAACAGTAAGGAATGGTCCGGATCATGGGGCCCTGATCACCTGTGTCTGGGAACCCTGGGCCCCTGATGTCACCACGGGGATACTAGGTCCCTAAGGAGAGAGAGGGCACAAGGAAGGAGGTGGGAAATGGGGAAAGGAAGGCAGGTGGCACGAAAAGCCTGCCATCTGCTTCACAATATACCCATGCTTCCTCCCTACCTCCTACCAATCTTACAGAGCTTTGGAGGGTGGAGAGCGAGGGGTGTGGTAGGCCAGAACTAGGGAGAGAGCTTGAGCAGTGATTCAGAGAAGTTGCTGGAAGCCTCTAAAAAGCAAGCAAGCAAACAAAACAAACCCTCCAAAATCCAGCCAACAAAGATTGTTAAAGGGGGGCCTTAAAGTTTATCTAGGCCACCTCCTCCTTGCAAGTGCTCCTTGGTCGGGTACAGAGTGAGCACACACTCAAACGTCCGCAGACAGTGGCATACATCCAGAGGACAGCAACCTGGCCCCGTGGGAGCTGCAGTGAGCTGAAGATCACATGCCTCACCCACCACCCCCCCACCCCGCCGCCCTCCCCAAGAGCAGCCAATGTTACTAGGAGGAAATTCAGTCCAGTGTTGCCGGATCTTTCTGATTTTCAGGAAGAGCCATAAACCTGAATTATTTATGGGAAATCTCTTGGTTTGATTAAAAAAAATTTTTGTTTTGAGGGGTACCTGCGTGGCTCAGTCGGTTGAGTGTCCAACTTTGGCTCAGGTCATGATCTTGCAGTCATGAGTTTGAGCCCCGCATCTGGCTCTGTGCTGACAGTTCAGAGCCTGGAGCCTGTTTTGGATTCTGTGTCTCCCTCTCTCTGTCCCTCCCCTGCTTGTGCTCTGTCTCTGTCTCAAAAGTAAATAAACGTTAAAATTTTTTTTTTTAATTGTTGAGAGAAAGAGAGAGAGCAAGAGGAGGAGAGGGGAAGAGGGAGAGAGAAAGAATCCCAAGCAGGCTCCATGATCAGCGTGGAGCCCGACACAGAGCTCAATCCCATGACACTGGGATCATGACCTGAGCTGAAATCAAGAGTTAGACACTCAACCGACTGAGCCCCCCAGGTGCCCCAAATCTGTCAATTTTTAAATATTGGTCACTTTTCCAATATTAAAAAAAAGACTATGGCCTAGCTGGCTCAGTCAGTAGAGTATATGACTCTTGATCTCGGAGTTGTGGGTTCAAGCCCCATGTTGGGTATAGAGATTACTTACAAATAAAATCTTAAACAACTGTGGCCAAACCACATGTCTGTGACAGGATACAACTTGTAAACTGTCATTTGATGACATCTGAGTTACCCCTGACTCCTGTGACTCCTGTCTTTCATCCCAGGCAACAATTTGCCTTCTGTGCTTCTTTTCCCTCTAAGACCCTCGTGCTTGGAGCCAGCAAGCGCTATGATTAGAGCCCGAGCCGGGGTACTGGTCTGGAGGGAAGAGTGTGAGACGAGGTGTCAGAGAGCATGTGCCGTGTGCACTGAAGAAGACCTACGTCGTGCTCAGACTTCCGAATCCCCTGTGAGGAAGGGAAATAAGGGACTTTGAGCAGGTCTGTCTCTTCTCTGGGGCCCAGTTTCCATATTTGATGAGGGAGGAGTTCACT
This sequence comes from Prionailurus viverrinus, assembly GCF_022837055.1. NCBI lineage: Eukaryota > Metazoa > Chordata > Mammalia > Carnivora > Felidae > Prionailurus > Prionailurus viverrinus. Next base: position 25,444,637 of record NC_062569.1, read on the forward strand.
CACTGCACAGTGTCTAAAGACATCTCCGGCTTTGTCGTCTACACTCTGTTCTCTCATTGTCTACAATGGGGGGCTGGGGAAATTAGGGTGGACCGTGTGATATTGTAGAGTCTTATTAATATTCCTTAAAGCCACCACTTAATGAGTCTTCTCTTCCTGTGTAACAGGTGCTGTGCTAAATACATGCGTTATCACATCTAATCCTCCCAAGTGCATTTTGAAATAGGTCTTTTCACGTGTGCAGAGATGGTCACCATAATTCTGTCCACCCTCACATGCATGTTCCTTTGCGACGTGACTGTGCCGCTTCTCTCACTGAGAAGCGCAACCTATTTCTCCACCCTCCAAACCTAGCTGGTCTTGTGATTTTTTCTGATGGATAGAATGTAATGGAAGTGATGTTCTCTCAAGATTAGGTTCCCAGGGGCCTTGCCGCTTCCGCTGGCTGCCATAAACTGCAATGCCAGGAAGCCTATCTACTCTAACGGAGGGTGAGAGGCCACTCGGAGAAAAGCTGAGGTTCCCCAGAAGACAACCAGCATCGGCTGCCAGGTACGTGAGTGAGGCCATCTTGGATTGCTCAGTCCCAGTTAGTCTCCAGAGGACAGCAACCACAGGAAGGACCCCAGGTGAGGCTGGCAGAAGAAATGCCCAGCTCAGTCCAGCCTAATTATAGAATCATGGGTAAATGGTTATCCTTTTAAGCTACTAGTGTTTTGAAGTAATGATTGCATTGAGACATAATTCACACCTCATAAAATCCACCCTTATAAAAAAGTATACAATTCAGTGGTTTCTAGTATCTTCACAAACCTGTTCATCTACTACTGCTATCTAATTTCAGAATATTTTCTTTTTAGATTTTTAAAAATATTTCTTTCTTATTTTTGAGAGAGAGAGAGAGAGGAAAAAAACATGAGTGGGGAGGGGCAGGAGGACAGGGGGGTGCAGAGGGTCTGAAACAGGCTCAGTGTTGACAGCAGAGAGCCAGATGCAGGGCTCAAACTCATGAACCGCGAGATCATGGCCCGAACCGAAGTTGGACGCTTAACCAACTGATCCACCCAGGCGCCCCCCCAGAATATTTTCATCACCCCAAAAGAAACCCATGACCCATTAGCAGTTCCTCCCCATCCCTCTGTCATCCACGCCAGCCCCAGGCAAACACTAATGTACTTTCTGTCTCTATAGACTTCCCTACTCTGGACACTTTATACGTATGAATGGAATCACACAGTACGTGGCCTTTTGTGACTGGCTTCTTTCACTTAGCATAATGTTCTCAAGGTTCATCATGTTGTAGCGTGTATTAGTACATCACTCTTTTTTACTGCCAAATAACATTCGTTGTTTGAATACACCACGTTTTATTTATCTGTTTGTCAGCTGATGTGCATTTGTTTCCATTTTCAGTTGTTTTGAATAACGCGGCTATGAAAATTCATGCACAAGTTGTTATGAACTCATCAAACAAGTTTTTGGAAACATATGAACTATGTTTTCAGTTCTCTTGGTTGTATACCCAGGATTGGCATTTCCGAGTCATGTGGTAACCGTTAAGCATTTTGAGGAGCTGCCAGACTATTTTCCAAAGCAGCTGCACCACTTTGCAACCCCACCAGCAATGTGTGAGGATTTCAACCTCTTCACATCCTTGTCAGCACTTGTCATTGTCTGTCTTTTTTATTTTAGCCATTCCAGTGGGGGGTGAAGTGGTATCTATTGTGGTTTTGATTTGTGTTTCCCTGCTAACTAATGGCTTGAACATCTTTTCATGTGTTTTTTGGCCATTTCCATGTATTCCTTGGAGTAATACCTATTCAAATCTTTGCCTATTTTTTAAATATAAATTTTTATTTATATTTGAGAGAGAGAGAGAGAGATAATTGACAGTGTGTGAGTGGGGAAGGGGCAGACATAGATGGAGACAGAATCTGAAGCAGGCTCCAGGCTCCCAGCTGTCAGCACAGAGCCCGATGTGGATTCAAACTCACAAGTCGTGAGATCATGACCTGAGCCAAAGTCAGATGCTTAACTGACTGAGCCACCCAGGCTTCCGGAAATCTTTGCCTATTTCTAAATTAGGTGTCATTTTGCTGAGTTGTAAGGGTTCTTTACGTATTCTGATACAAACCCCTTATTAGATTTGTAAATATTTTCTCCCATTCTTGGGTTGTATTTTCGCTGTCTCGAAGCACAACACTTTTCATTTTCATGAAGTTCAGTTTATCTGTTTTTTTAAGCCACGGAATTTTGAGGTGGTGTGTGTGCAGCACTAGATAATGGATTCATATTTCCATTTTAAAGATGAGGAAACTAGAGCCCGGAGAGCCTAAGTTACACAGCAGATAGCAGATGGCCAGTCTGACTCTACACCTAATGCTCTTAACCAGTATAGATATTGCTATTTTTGACGAAAGTGCTGACAGAATGTTCTGGATTCAGAGTCATGAGGCTTGGGTCCCACTGTCCGGATCAAAGTGACAGTGATGGCGGGTTATCTGAAGAATACGCAATCCATTGATTCCTTCACATGTTCTGGGCTGTCTACACTGATTCGTTAAGGTCCTCAGAAAGCACTGTCTTGGCTGCCTTAGAAATGTGCTTATGTGGAGTCATGCTTGGCATCACTCTCTCAGCTTTCATCAGGTTTATGAAACCTGCTTTGCATTACAGAGGGAAACTGTTGAGGCTGTCGTGTCCTCTATCACTGACTATTCCCTCTATGCAGCTTTGAAGGCAAATTCCTTTCAGGCAGAAGTGTCGGGAAAAGGCACTTTTCTTCCTCTGAGGACTTGGTATGTTTTCTCCTCATGAGCAATAAGTATCATGATATATCTACGGTGTTTCCTTTCTCAGTTTGGCTGCCAGGAAGCTCAGAGTAAGGAAATAGGATATTTAGTCACCGAGACGGTTCTACGGATTGTCTGTCTTCACTTTAATTTTCTCTTTGATCCTGACCTTCCATCCTCCAACTGGTCGTTTAACAGATATTTACTGACAAGCTTATATGCATGAGGACTAAAATAGATAAGATCGTTGAAGCAGGATCGTGATGGCCCAGCCATATCCCCTTCGGCCCTATCAATATAGTACAGAACAGCCTGCCTTCCCATCGTGTGAGAGCTTTCTCTGACTGCTGGAGATGCTCTCCTCAAGCAGGCCTGAAGAGCTGGAGAATTAACCTCCCACCCACCCCTGACAGCTGTCCTCAGCCAGTGATGAGAAAGAGTTGGCATATTAATACCCAGCAACCCCTGACCCTAAGGAGGTCTGACACATGGAGCTGCGTGTGCCACAGCCTCTCCCAGATTCCCCCGCAGGCCGAGCTCTAGCTCTAGTTACCTCTGAGGTAACTGCCTTGAAAACACACCTTTCGTCGCTGTCCTATTTTCTGCTCCACGTTGCCAGTCCCCTACCGGTGCTCCCTGACGTCATCTGCAAAACAAATGCTTGTCTCAGGGTTTGCTTTGGCGGAACCCAAACTAAGATAGTCTCTGGTGTCATGGAGCTTACATCCTATTAAGCGGATGACCAAATAATTATTTAACCACTGTAGCAAGTGCTCCAAGGAGATCCTCAGGGAGTGGGGCAGCAGTGATATGACAGGCAAGACCTGAAGGGTGGGTAGGAGGCAGTTGAAGGAAGGTGTGTGGGTGGGGAACAGTGTTCCTGACAGGTGTCATAGCGTCTGCTAAAGCCTAGAGGTAAAAAGGAGCTTGGTGTATACCAGTAACTGAAGGAAGGTGTTGCAAAGTATATTTCCCCTTATCTTGATTAACATTATATTAATAGCGATTTTCTATTTTATGATGTATTTTTAAATCCTTTGAGGGATGAAGGTAGGTAGGTAAACAAACAAGTGAGCAAAAGGTAAATGGTCCATGCAAGTGGCCCTGGGCAAGTCACTTCACCTGCCCACGTCTCACATCCTTTCTGTCGAGTGGGGATGCACATTCTTCCTGCTCTATCTGTGCCATGGCTCTGTTGGGGGGAATCAGTGGGGCGGTGCATAGAAACAGCTTTCAGACATTGCAGAGCAGTGTCCAAATGTGACAGGTAGTTGTGAAAAGGACCCATGAAGAAATGCACATTCTTCTTATTAGCGAATAGGGTTACGTTCTTTGTTCTTCAACCATATATCTGGTGGATGTTTTACTATCTCAGTTCGTATACATGAAAAGCTCACCTGACCTCATGTGTCCATCTTCTGAGTGGCAGCAGTGGGGAAGGAAAGACCAAGGGCTTTGGAATCGAATCAACTCGGCTTTGAATCCTGGCTCTGCTATTTACATCCCCTAATTAGTCAACACAAGGATGCTGTTACTTTTCGATAGCCCAGGGGAACTTCTTGGATTAAAGGGATCGTCCTGGCTCTAAAGAGCTGCTGAATACAAGTTAGTTTCATATCTTCACACTCCAAGATCGGGGGAGTCCGGGTCTGGCTTTATACACAGATGCACGCCCTCTCTGCGTGCAGCTCCAGGGTCCCCCGTGAACTCAGAAAATGCATTTGGATGATGATTCTGGAGAGGATGAGTCACAGCTTTGCGCCAGATGGCCTGGCTGTGGCACAAACACCGCCCCCACCCTTTCCTCACCTGGCCAGGGTGGAAAGGTTTCTGCTGGGTTTTCTGTCTTGGGGTTACTGACCTCCAGCTTCTACCGAATCAGCAGAAGTCCCCCACGCAGACGAGTTTCCATATCGCTGCCCTGAGCCCAGCGATGTAACAACCTGGTTCCTTATCTGTATCCCTCAACTCACCCCAAGCTCCTTGGGTTTGGGGCGGGGTCCTGCTCACCTTCTCACCTTTGATAGTTGCTAAATAATTATTTGTTCAGTGAATGAAGGTAGACACTGTTCTTGCTCACAAGGAGTATATAGACTGGCTGTCTATATAAATGGGAGGGTAATAACCATAGACTCAGTTCTCCACAATCTGTGAAAATCCCAATGTTTAATACATTTTGTCTGTAGTTAATGGGGCTCATCTTGGGAACACCAATTTCCAGGCCATGCCTGGAGACACAAGGGCTGGGACACAGCCTGGGGATGATCCTGTGAGGGATGGACAGTGTTCCTATGAATGAGAGGGAAGTATGTTCAGGCTGGAGCCTGTGGGTAAGGCTAATGCTGCCAGCCTATCATTCCCCAGAGTTAGAGAGAAGTCATACAAGGGGCACACAGTCTCTTTGTAGGGTCCTCAGAAGCCTCACAGCCTCCTTCTAGGGGCTCCAGGCATCCTTAGCTTTGCTCTGATTCTGGCTCCTCAGCCCTGGACTAAAAGTGGGCACTGACAGGTAGTCGCTGGTCTGAACACTGACCAGAGCCTATGAAGCATCCTGGCACAGTAGTTTCCCCTAACAGGCATAGCCTCCCCCAAATAATGGCCAAGTGAAACTTCCAGGTCCTCTGTCTCAAGGAGTTTGATATTCAGACATACAGAGAGGATCAGCAGTTGGTAGCAGGTCATAGGACAGGCAGTAAGTCAAAGGTGAGGCAGCAGAAGCCAAGAGGTAGCCCAGTGCCCTCACACGTTAACCTGCACCTGTACCACCGGGGCATCTCCATAAATGCAGATTTGGATCTAGGAGGTCTGGGTGGGGCCTGAGGTTCTGCATCTCAGGTGATCCCGGTGCTGCTGGGCCTCCAGACCAGAGCTTGAGTAGAGGACAACGGTTGTTAGTGACAAGACACCAGCAAGTAAGTGGCCATGAGGGCGATATGAGCAGGCTCCAGGGACGCCAGCTGCTGGAGGACATCAGGAAGGCTGAGCCCTAGAAGTACCATGGCTCATGAGTGTCTTTCCTGTCCTCCTCCTATACCCCGTGCAGTCCTCCCTGGACTGTCCCTGTTCCTCACTTCCTGTGCAAACTGCAGGAACCCCACCACCTGCAGTAACACCAGTGTTTCTGCTCCTTTTCACCTAAAAGGGCTTTGGCAGGAGTTCTCAGCCTGGCTGCACATTAGAATCACTTAAGAGAGTCCCCTTGAATTGTATCTAATTGGTTGGTCTGGGGTGGAGCCTGGGTGTGATGATTTATAAAATTCTGCAGCTGATTCCAATGTGCAGGCAGGGCTGTGAACCGTTGGCCTCATCAGCATTTCTCAAACTCTGACATGAATATAAATCAGCTAGAGATCTTGTTAAAAATAGAGATTTTCATCTAGTAGGTCTGAGTGGGGCTTGAAAGTCTGCATTTTTGATGCTGCAGGTCTGAGGACCATAGTTTCAGCGGAAATAGCAGTTTCCTTAAGAATTAAACAAGATAAGATGCAGGTTGACCACCTCTGATCTAATCCCCAAGCCTAACCCGAAGCACAAAGCAAGACTCTACTGCATTGGCTACCACGGGCACATTTGATCTCAAGGGGCTACATTTTTTTTTAAATGTTTATTTTTGGGAGAGAGGGAGACAGAGTGTGAGCATGGGAGGGGCAAAGAGAGAGGGAGACACAGAATTCGAAGCAGGCTCCAGGCTCCCAAGCTGTCAGCACAGAGCCCGACTGGGGCTTGAACTCATGAATCTCAAACCGCGAGACCATGGCCTAAGCTGAAGTCAGACGCTCAACTGACTGAGCCACCCAGGCGCCCCGTGATCTCAAATGGTTATACTCAGCCTGTCTACACCACAGGCACTGAGGATGGGTGGAGATCTGGGGATGCACGGTTCCCAGCCTTGGCTACACTGGGCTTGAGGGCTGAAAGCTTGGTACTTGTGAGTTCCCCTTGTGACCTGGCTGGCCAGGCACCAGAACAAGCACTCCTACTCACCACACTGGGTTGTTTTCCCTCCTTTCCTGAGTGGGAGGGTAGATAAGCTGAGTTCCAGCACCAGGTGTTTGCCCCAGCCTGCTCCTTCCTGCTCTCCCCTCTGTCCCCACTGCAGGGCCGCACCTACTCACTCCGATTTATTGGTGCCCTGCCAGCCGTCTTCTCTCACTTTTGTAGCCCAGGTGTCAGGGCCAACATAGGGGTGGGGAGACATGCTGGAGTGGCTCCCTGCCTGCCTGGAACTCGACTGACCTGACCGGAAGGTAGACTGCACCACCACCTTCTCCTTGACCATATAGAGCTGCTGCCAAAGCGGCCTCTGGGCGGGAGGGAGGAAACGAAGCGGAGGATACCCCTTCCTATGTCTTCCCACTGCCTGTGAAATGCCGTTGCCCAGCTGGTGCCCCACAGCGTTGCTTCTCAGCCCCGGCTGCGCATCAGAACTACCTGGGGAGGCCCAGGCCCCTCCCCAGACCAACTAAATAAGAATCCCTGGTAGTGGGACCCCAGTATGGGTCGTTTGTAACACTTACCAGGTGCTTCCAGTGTGCCACCAAGTGAGTGATGATTTAGCAGCCCACGGGGTAGAAAATAACTCTTTGATCAGAGAAAGGACAATGACGTGATGTCCACAGCTGCCTGCTCTGGCTTTTCTCCATCTTTCAATTCACTCCTAGACCCTATACTCCAGAATATGATAAGGACAACTTCCGTTTGGACTTGAATCCTGGGGGAGCGGGGGGGGGGGGGGGGTTAGGGAAGATCATCAACATTCTATCTCATTTAACCTACAACTCCACGCAAGGGTGTTATTTTATCTACATTTTACAGTTGAGGAAACTGAGGCTTAGAGAGGCTGAGTGATTATACAAGGTCACACAGTAAGAGATGGGGCCGGGTTTCGGGCCCAGGTTTCCTGTTCTATGGGCGTGTGAGTTAGTCACAGTTGTGGGTATATAAACCAGGCTAACACGGGCCAAAATATGAACCCAAGTTATAAACTGATGCGAGTAGGTAGGTAGCACCCAGCCAGCAATAGCCGAGATGACATATTTAAGTACAAAACTCCAGGTCATAAAGGGGACTGTGTTACTCACTACTTCTCTTTTCTATTTTCCAATCCCGCGACTCCCTTCTCTGTGGAATCTTCCAGAGCTCTCCTACCTCTCTGCTCATTGTCTGTATCAGTGGTTCCCCAAACTAACATCAGCTTTTTAAAATTCAGATCACTGCATTCCAAATCAGAACTATGGGGAGTCTCTAGAAAAGTGGTCTGAAAATCTACATTTTTAACAAGCCATGTGGGGGAATCCACAAGTACATATTTGGCAAGCCAGCGATAAAGCCCCTTGCTGCTCAAAAACGTGGCCTGTGGACCAACAACACCGGTACCAACTGGGAGCTTGATAGAAGTGTAGCATCTTGGGTGGAACCCCTAGCCGACTACATTAGACTGTGCATTTTAATAAGATGCCCGGGGCGAGGGGTTTGCATACACGTGAAAGTCTGAGAAGCGTGGCTCTGTCCAACCTGTTAGATACAAAGAGTGCCCACACATCAGCAGCATGAGCGTCTCCCAGGAAACTTGTCGAAACCAAATTCTCGGGCCCCACCCTTGACCCTTGAGTCAGGTAGTGTAGGAGAGGAGGCCAGGAAGCTGCATTTTAGCAAGCCCTCTCGGTGGTCCCATGTGAACTCAGGTTTGAGAGCCACTGCCTAGACCAGATTACAGAGCGCTTTCTCATTCGGGAGCCTCTTTGATGCGGGCAATCGTTGCCCTACGCTGGGCCCCAGGAAGATCAAGGAGAGCTGGGCTCGGAAGAGCCTTGAAAGCTGTCGTGCCACAGGAGGCTGAAGGGCAAGGCCTGTTCCTCCCCGACCCCCTCTGTGAGAGCAGCTTTGAGGTGCCAAGTCAGTCCTAGTCTTCAGTCTGGGGCTCCCATGTGGGCCCCTCTCTTTGCTTCCTCTATATATTCATTCGCTATTCCCGCGCCTGCCCCAGGACCCAGCTCTCCACACAACACAGCCACTCCCCGGAGCTTCCTCTGTTCTTGTAAAGAATGCATTGGTCAGCACGCATGGAGCTCACATTTCCCCAGTGATGTCGTGCTATGGACCCCTTTTCTGCACCTTACTTGTGTCACTCAGCATGGTACTTGAAGGTCTCCCTCCATCGGGTATTGTGCACCGAGTCTGTTGCTTCTACGTCCCGCCGTGTCTCTGGGCTGTGCCCAGCTTCCCTGGTGCCCACCCATGACGTGTCCAGGTGGTTTCCAACTCTTCAGTGCCACCAAGAATGCTGTGACAGACATCCTCCTCTGTGTCTCCCTGAGGACCAGTGTGAGCTCTCCCTAATTTATAGGTGGAAAAACTTGAAATTCTTCTAGCCTACGTGACTTGCCCAGAAAGTACAACGTGGTGGTTAAGAACATGACTTTGCAGCCAGAGAAAGACAGATATCATATGATTTCACTCAGATGTGGAATTTGAGAAACTTAGCAGATGATCATAGAGGAAGGAAAGGAAAAATAAGATAAAAACAGAGAAGGAGGCAAACCATAAGAGACTCCGAAATACAGAGAACAGGGCACCTGTGTGGCTCAGTCAGTTAAGCGTCCGACTTTGGCTCAGGTCATGATCTCATGGCTTGTGAGTTTGAGCCCCGCATAGGGCTCTGTGCTGACAGCTCAGAGCCAGGAGCCTGTTTCAGATTCTGTCTCCCTCTCTCTCTGACCACCAGCCCCCACTCACACTTTGTCTCTCTCCCTCCCTCAAGTATAAGTAAACATTAAAAACATTTTAATACAAAGAACAGAGGGTTGACGGGGTGGGAGGGTGGGGAAAATGGGTGATGGGCATTAAGGAGGGCACTTGTGATGAGCACTGGGTGTTGTATGTAAATGACAAATCGTGGGATTCTACTCCTGAAGCCAAGGCCACACTGTATCACACTGTATGTTATCTAACTTGAGAATAACAAAACAGAAAAACAGAAAGAACATGACTTTGGTGTCAGACACACCTGGTCAGATAACCTGGCCCCAGTCCCTCCGCCTTTCTGTTTCTCAGTTTACACATCTGTAAAATGGAAATATTAATGGTATCCAGCTTATGGGTTCATTAGGAAGATTAAGTGAATGAAAACCACTTAGCAGGGTTCCTAGCACATAGTAAGTGCTCAGATAAAAGTTCACCGTAATTTTACCTTTCTTTCCAGAGTCTGCCTTTTGACCTTTTACACTGACTTTTTTCTCTGTCTTGGTCCTGCATTATTACTAACTTCCTGGCATGCCCCTTTTCAAAATGACCTCCAGCAGTGACCCTGGAGGTACTCAGAAAAAGCCTGTGGCCTGGATGGGGGTGATGAGCAAAGGCCAGGGCTGGTCTAGAGGTTTCGGCGCACGAAGGGCGCGCGGGACTAGCCCAAGTTGGGACAGGCTTGTGCAAAGCCCTGGGGTGGGTGGTGCTTGGCACACTCCAGCAGAAGGCAGAGGGACTGGGGTCTCCAGAGTTCTCCCAACCCTGGTGGGAAAGCAGAGCAGGACTCGCACAGAGTAGGTGCTTAATATACGGCCGTTCTTTTATAAGTTGAATTTTGGCCTGGTTTTAAAGCGCTGACAGTAGGAGAGTCCTGTCACCCTGGAGGGACAGTAGGGGCTTGTTGCCTCAGTTTGCAGAGGATCCCTTGTATGTCCTGAGAGGGGCCAGAAGAGACACCCAGCACCTGAACTGCAGAGGGTAGAGGAGAGGCTGGGGGCCAAGGCCCAGACCGCACAGGCTGTAGGGAGCAGCTGGGACCAGCAGAGGGCGCCACACACCTCTAGACAGAGCCGATGGCTGTCGTTAGAACCGGGGCAAGGGGAGGGAAGTATGGGGCGGGGAGACCAACCGTCCAGGTTTGCCAGGGACCGGGAGGCGTCCCAGTCCGGGGAGACCGAGACAAACTGAGCCGAGGTGGTCACCCTGGCTTAAAGCAGTGACCACTGAAGTGGTGCGCACGCGATGTCAGTGCACGTCGCACACGTGGCACAAAATGTGCCCACACTCACAGCGCAGGTGCGCCAACACCTACCAGGCACTGCACACCAGAAGCATAACACACACAACACACTTGCACACACACACACGTACAAGTCGCCCAACCCCTTTCTAACCTACGTGCACCACACGCACACACAACGCCCGTGCACTTCGCACTGCACAAATAGCACACACAGCACACCTACCCGTGTACAACTCTAACAAGGCGTTTATACCACACATGCGAGTCGCACACTCACACAGGCACATCAAACACACGTAGCCCGGGCATAACACAACATACATGCACACACGTCCCGCAAAAACGCATACACAACAAAAGCCAAATCACAAGACACGTGCGCGCGTCACACCGGGGCGAAACATACGCAATAAACGCGTGTACCACACATGCCACTGCACCTATCAATGTGCACACGCGCATAAGGACACGGACACATCCACACACACGTGCACGTGTGATTACACGTGCACAACTTACACCGCAACGCACGCGGGCACTAGGCACGCGGGCACCACGTACTCCACGACGCGCACGTACTACACGCAGCACACGTACGTAGCATCCATTCGCCACACACGATACAGTGCGTGTTCGACACACTCACGCACAACTATATGCAACGTACCCACAGAACTTCATAGTCACAACGCACTTGCATAATGCAGAGACACACATACACGCCTCTGGGTGGCCAGAGACCCTCTTGTTTGAGGCAATGCTTCTTATTAGCAAAATGAAGATACTCATTTTTGTCTTAGGCCAAAGAGAAAGATGTATCCAAAGACTTTGAGAACAGTACGTTCACTCATTCGGCAATCACTCGCTTCCTGTGTGCGTGGCAGGGACCCCGGCATCGATCAAACCAATACATCAGCGACCGTTTAGCTTTGGTTGTAGTGAGGGTTATGAATTAAAACTGCTGAGAGCACCAAATTGCAATGGGGTGGGCCTGGCTGGGTCTGCAAGTTTCCTGAAAAGAGCTGTTGAAGCCAAGACCTGAAGTTGGAGCAGCAGGGTTGGGGTGAGTATGAGAGAGGCGCCCACGCACACCATCTGAGAAGCCGGTCTCGGGTGCTGACCTGCATTTGCGTGACCCCGAGGGTGACTGCCAAGCGGCCAGACCGACAGGAACCCCACCAGGGATCAGAGGAGTACACTGTCTTGCTCTTGACTGCGGCTCTAGATGGATCCACTCACTCGGAAGGTCTGAACGTGTGTTTGCTTCGTGAGAAGCACTCTGGGCTCTAGGAAGAGCAGTGGCTTACAGGGAAGGGTTTTCCCAGAGCTAACCAGTCGCACCGGCCACGGATGCCAGACTGGGGCCCTCCTCTGCAGCCAGCCACAGTAAGGGAGGGGGAGGACAGGGGATGCACAAGGGGAGCTCAGCATCTCCCTGGGTATAGCCTGGATGCACTCTCCAGCTTGGCTTCTGGGGGTGGGGCTACCCCAACAGGTCGGGCTGCAGCAGCACCGCATTCTAGCTCCTGCGCACTGGGACTGTCCCCTTAAGTCTAATGGGGTGGCAGTTCAGGCACACTGGAGCTTCTTCCTTCCTGGATTCAAATCCCTGCCTTGGCACCTGCTAGCTGTGTGACGGTGGGCAAGTTACTCAGCCTCTCTGTGCCTTGTTTTCATACCTGTAAAATAAGCTTGATGGTAATAATAGCACTCATCTTGTCAGGACTGATAGACGAACAGCTCTTAGATTAAAATCAGGCACATGGAAGGAGTCACGTAAATGTTAGCTGCGATTGTTACTTTGACCCGAAACGAAAGCAAACCCTAACAACAATCATAATATCAAAACGTCCTGGAGGCGGGGTGTTAGAACTGGAAGGTGGGTTGGAGAACATCTGCCCCAAGCTCCTGTGTGGTGTATGGATAAAGCTGTTTGACCTGATAGTCCTGAGACAGAAGGACTAGAACCAGGATGGGGAAGGGAAGAACCAGTAAGAGCTCCCCTTTTCCTCACCTGCAGGGCTGGTTAAATCAGAATGTCTCACTCAGTGGGTCTGGGATGCGGTCTGAGACTCTGCATTTCTAACAAGTCCCCAGGTTATGCTGCTGCGGCTGGTCCAGGGACCACACCTTGGGAACTGCTGCCCTAAGGACAGCCGGTGGCAGAAAGTTGGCATTCCTGGGTCTGTTGATGACGCCTCAGTACCTGGGGGAAGGGGAAGCCAGGGCCTTACTTACAGTGGATGCCGTACCTCGGGCAGCGCCCTCTGCAGGGGGATGCGGGCACTGAGCGCCTCCTCCAGGCTGAGTGGGGTCAGCTCATCTTCAGATACCTCCCCATCTTCCTCCTCGGCCCCCCAGTCCCTCTCTGGGGCCTCCTCATCCTGCCTTCTGCTCGGCTGTCTGATGAGCCGGTAGCTGCCACCTTTCCTGCCCTGGGTCTTGTTCCTTCTGGCCCTGGGTGAGGCCACGGCCACCAGGAGCTGATCCTCCCGCAGTGAGATAAAGGGGGGCAGGCCCTCCAGGGGGCTGTACTCTTGGCCCTCATCCTCGGCCTCCAGCACCCATTCCTGGGATTCCCCGAAGTCCAGGCGATACCCAGCACCTGGGCTGTGTTGGGTGGCCAGGACTGTGACCGCGTGGTGCGGGGCGTGCGGGGGAGGGTGCAGCATGGCCACCATCAGCAGCACGCATCCCAGCATCAGTAAGAGCAGCAGGAATTGCAGTCTGCACGGCCCATGCCTGCATCGCTTCCTTAGGAGCATGTTGCTGGAACTTGCCATATGCAACAGGTCATATTCAAGTTCGCGTCCTCCTCCTGCTCCAGGTTCCTTCGGGCTTGCAGGAGAACCTGGCTTCCTAGTTCCACCTGGAAGTTTTTTGCTGGTCACTTAACCTGCTCCTTTTTTTCCCATCTGACATTTGCCAACAGCATGTGTAAGACTGACTTCCACTTATAATCAGAAAGCCACGGGACCTCTCTGAGTGGATTTCTGTATTGCCTTCTGAGAGCCCATTCACAGGGACTTCAAATTGAATTGTTTGGCCCCTTTTACCCCCTTTTTCTCCTAAGGAAAAAAAAAAACGATTATTCCATTCTGCTCAGGTGTTTAGTCCCACGTGTTTCGTCTCCCCCCTTGCATGAATGGTCAGGTTGCTAGGCGATGTCTGGAGAGGCAGCTGGTGGGTCCTCAGTCCAGCAGCGCTGACAGTGGTCCTCCTTTGGACGCTTCAAGTCAGGTCAGATCAACAGATGTGAAGCCGGCAGGCAGCGCCTGATTTCCTTTCACACATAGCTCTGCGCTCAGCTGAGAGCCCTCTGCCAGACGCAGCCCCGGCCAAGCCAAGCCTCGCTCCTGGTCCTAATGCCCTCACTGTTCCCGGGCTTTGCACGATCCCGCAGCGCACAGCTCCGGGGCAAAATATAAACCGTCACTGCTAGGACCAAACCCAAACAGGAACATCCCAGAAGTTCAGATCTGAATCTCGTTCATAGTTCAGAGGAAGACTTCTTTCCCCCACCCACAGGGGAAGGAAATAGTAGTCCCTCCTGGTTTCAGAAAGCCTGTGCCTGTGGCATAGATGCAAACAGCTAACTGTTTGTACCCTCAGCCTCCCACAGGCGATGTGTGAAGTTAGGCTGGACTCTCCCTCCTTGCTGAGGACCACTGTCCTTGTCCCTCTGAAAATGACGGAAGCTGGGGGCGGGGGGGGGGGGAGACACTCCTGTATGCCCCTCCTGCCACCAAAGCATCTGAAGGCACTGGCCACTAAGCAGGGGCATCCGGTGAGGAATGTTCCTTCAGTTGTAAAACCTCCTTCATCCAACCAACAGATGTTGACGTGCACCTACTGTGTGCCAAAACTATTCCGGGACTGGGAGTCCAGCAATGAATAAAGCACCAAAATTTGTGCCTCATGGCGTTTACCTTCTAGTGGGAGAGGCAGACAGAGAATTAATTCAGAAAGGCAGTGGGTCAGGGGTGATACGGGTGAAGGAGAAAAGCAAAGCAGGGAAAGGGGCTGGAGAGCATGAGCTGGGGACTGACAGGGGACACTGAGTGGTGAGGGGAGGTTTCACAGAAGAGTTAGCATCTGTGTGAGAAGGAGGGGCAGGCAGTGATGTGAGGATGAGCATTTGGGGCAGGGGGCATAGCAAATGTGAAGGTCCTGCGGCAAGCACGTGCCAGGCCTTTGGAGGAGCAGAGAGAACCAGTGTGGCAGGAGCAGAATGAGGAGGGCAGAGTGGGATGGAAAACAGGACGAAAGAGGTAAGGTGGGGGCAGGAGGTGAGGGGGGATCCTACGGGACATCGGAGTGCATCGTAGGAATTTTGGCTTCTCTTCTTTCCTCTGAGTAAGATGTGAGCCCTTGGAGGGTTGTGAGCGGAGGACAGACACAATTGACTCAGATTTAAATGGGATCACTCTGGCTGCTGTGTTGGAATCAGACTGGGGGAGCAAAGGGAGTCAAGTCAGGCTAACATTATTGCAGCGAGAAACGATGAGGGTGTGGACCAAAGTGGCATCAGTGGAGGAGGTGTGGAGTAGGCAACTACTAGACATATTTTTTTAAATGTTTATTTATTTGTTTATTTTGAGAGAGAGAGAGAGGGAGGGAGAGTGGGAGAGGGGCAGAGAGAGGGGGAGAGAGGGGGAGGGGCAGAGAGACAGAGAGAGGGAGAGAGAGTGGGAGAGGGGCAGAGAGAGAGAGAGAGAGAGAGAGAGAATCCCAAGCAGGCTCTGAACCGTCAGCACAGAGCCTGACCCGGGGCTTGATCCTGCAAATCAAGAGATCATGACGTGATTTGAAATCGAGTCAGATGCTCAACCAACTGGGCCACCCAGGCGCCCCGGCTTCTGGGTATATTTCCAGGAAGAACCTACAGCAGTTGCTGATGAACTGATATCCAGTGTCAGAGAAAGAAAGGAGTCAAGGATGATTTTCAAGCTTTCAAGTCTGGTAGTTGGGAGAGTAGGGTTGCCATCGGCCGAGATGTGGGAGACCAGGAGTTGGTGGAAGGGGATGAATGGCAGTGGCTCCTTGGGCCATGTGAAGTTTGAGATGTCTTCTAGACAGTCAAGGGGACACGGAGAGTAGGCAGTGGGACATGCAATAGCTGGAGGTGAAGGGAGAGGTCTGGCTTGCAGGTGGTAAAACTTCACAGGGATGATGTCTGAAGCCATGAGATCCAAGGTCACGGAGCGCGAGACGTAGATGGGAGACAGAATGGACGCCAGCATGCTCAGAGTTCCTGAGCTTCTGGCCCGAATAGCTGATCAAGGGTGACTAACTCCGCATTTCTTCTGATGACTGCAGAACGGCCCAGCCTTCCCAGTAATCAGGAGTGGAGTGGGGGGAGGAACGCCACTGGGGAATTCCTGAAATGAATTGCTCGTTGTTTCTGTTTTGATTTTGATCTTGGAATGTGAGCTTAAACATCTCATGGAAAAAAAATGCTTTTCCTTTTGATTCTGTTGCTTCTTCTAGAGCGTGTGTGAGTGTGTGTGAATGTGTGTTTCCCCTGAAGCCTTTCAGAGTCAGAGGTGACATGGTGGGTTATATGTGATTGTTCCTAATAGGCTAGCATAGTGTCCCGATGGACAGTAGTTAGGAATTGCTAGATTGGACCGTGCTTTCCGAATCCCACATCAGGGTAGGCTGGGGTGAGAGTTGTATGGCTTTCAGGTTCAAGACACAGGCACTCTGGAAGACGTAATTTAGAATTTCTGGTACATTTTGAGGTTCACAAGGATGATTCCAGGGGACTTTCAGAGAACAAGGTATGCGCAGTCTCCAGCCTCAGGGCAGAACACCCTCCCCTACCCTCGCCGGCAACATTGGTTTCAAACTCGTCAGCCACATCATGCCTCCTCAGGGCCTTTACCTGGCCCATCCTTTGCTTGACTGCCTTTTCCCCAGAAACCAGCCACAAGGCTCATTTACTCGCTTTTGTGGTTTTTCCCCACCGTGTCACAGCGGAAGCCCTCCATTTTACCCATGGTGTTCTCTGTCCTCTTGCCTTGCTTTCTTTGAGAGTCTCTGGAGCTCTTCCCAACGATTGATAAGACACTTGGCTCTTTGTTGTCTGTGCCCCCATCCCACCTCCATAAGAGGTGGGCTCCACAAGGAGAGCTGTTCTATCAGTTTGTTCACTGCTGTTTCCCCAGAGACTGCACCTGTATCTGGCAGAGCGTAAGCACTTAATAAATATTTGTCGAATGAATATAGGGACGATGCTATAGCTATTCTGATTCAACTCAAGTTAGGTCTGTGTGTCCTCTGAGACTCCGGGATATGGATCAGCCCTAAAAGGGTTCCACACAGCCCATAATCATGGGGTGATACTTTCAGTCTGCCCAGAAGGAAATAAAATTCCCATGTACATCCCCCCGTGGACAGAGCCACCCCAAGTAGAGGGAGCAGCAGGCCTTCCTGGCCCATCCCAGCCCCTGGCTCACAGGGGTGTTACTTTGCTGCTTGTACCAGCTGGAGCCCCCCCTTAGCACCCAGATATCAGCCATGCATCTTCAGTCTACAACCCTGGCACTTAGCTTCTGTCTTCATGCAGCTGGAATTTTCTTCTCTGTGTCTTCCACTCAAAACAAAAGCAAGCAAGCCATGGATCTCCAAACACAACATAAAGTCCTTTTAGTCTCCACCTTATTCCTCTCAGCCTGGTTGGCTTGGTCGGAAAAGCATGTGACTCTTGATCTGGGGGTCGTGTGTTCAAGCCCCCACTGGGCGTGGTGACTACTAAAATAATAAATAGGGATGCCTGGGTGGTTCTGTTGGTTGAGTGTCCGACTTCGGCTCAGCTCATGATCTCACGGTTCACAGGTTCAAGCCCTATGTCAGGCTCTGTGCTGACAGCTCAGAGCCTGGAGCCTGCTTCGGATTCTGTGTCTCCCTCTCTCTCTCTGCCCTTCCCCCACTTATGCTCTGTCTCTCAAAAATAAGTAAAATAAAACATTAAAAATTGAAATAATAAATAAATAAACTTAAAAAAAAGAGAAAGAAATGGGACTTCCCTTAGAGACATCCCTTCTGTCACTTCCCAGAGCCTCAGGGGCTACCCTGCCCCTGTCCAGGTCTAATTAGAGGAGGAAGGACTGGACACAGTCCCATAGCCCCTGTCCCCCATTATCTCTCTCTTCTCTTTCTCACCTGTATTCCTATTATGGGTTGAACCGTGTCCCCTCAAAAGAGGTTGAAGTCCTATACATGGGTACCTGGGAATACGACCTTATTTGGAAACAGGGTCTTTGCAGATGATCAAGTACGATGAGGTCATGAAGGTGAACCCCAATTCACCATTACTGATGTCCTTATGCAAGGAGAGTTTTGGACAGAGGCGCACACAGGGTGAAGATGTGAAGAGGAAGGCAGAGATCAGAGTGGTGCACCGAGGGACGCCAAAGATTGCCGGCGAGCCACCAGCAGCTGGGGGAGGGGCATGGGACAGGGTCCCCCTCACAGCCCCAGAGAGAACCAAGTCTCCGACACCTCGATTTCCGACTTCAGCCTCCAGACTGTGAGAAAATGGATGTCTGTCGTTTAAGCACCACCCGGTCTGTGGTGCTTTGCTACACCAGCCCCGGAAACTAATAGTTCCTTTTGCCCGCCCACCTTTTCCTTCCCTCAGCTCTCCCTCTCCCTGGCTTTTCTCATAGGACACAGCGCCTTTACTGTAGAAAAGACTGCTATTTGCCTAGAAAAAAGTTGAGCTTTCAATTCAGTTTCGTAGCAGGTTAAAGTGCCTGAACAAGTCAGAGACTGAGAGGTTCACAGTGGGCATCCGCTAGTAAATAAACACTGTGCCTTGTAACAGGGGACCTGGCCCAGGTGATTCAAGATGTCATCACCAGGGTATGTCTGGTCACCATTCGGGTTCCCATCTGAACCTGAGGTGAAGAGAAGTGCAAGAAACAGGATGAGAAGATAGTTCCCCAAGGTGCGTCCTCTGCTTTACTTCGTTATGACACATGGTGATGGCTGTTTGCTTTTTTGGCCCCCCTGTTACCGGTCCCTCCATCTTCGTCTCTCCCACAAGCAGCACGGTGCCCGCTCAGCAACACGTGTCAAGTTCATGGCTCTTGAAGATGAGACCTGGTGTACACCGAACGCCTCGTTGAGAATAAGGTGACAGCCTGGGACGGGTCCCAATGTTCAGCCTAAGAGAGGGGAGAAAAGAAGTGGGAGGCCATGCCAGCCCCACCTCCCCCCTTCCCTCAGACCACCTCACAGAACCGGGCCTGAGGTGGCCAACCCCACCGCACTCCTGGTTCTCTGCTGTAACCCATTTGGCTTGGCTTTCCTTGTGCATGGATTGTACTGGAAAAGAGCATCACCAGTGGTTAGGTTGTGTGTCAATGCCACCATGACAAGCACTGACAGAGAGCAGGTTTATACAGGGCTACCTCAAGGGAGGAGTGGCATCCTTGATGCCTGTAAGCCACCCCTCTGTGCCCAACCACCACCAGCAGGGTCATCTTCAAACGCAAGAGTGACCAAGAATATTAGACCCCTCTTAGGCCCTTCTCAGACACACTGAGCTAGAGTTGATGTGGGTGGGCCAGGCATCTGTGTTTTAACAAGCCTTCCAGATGCTTCTGATGTCAGCTAAGGATGGAGAGTTCTCTCACAAAGAATGTATCTCCCTCAGGGCACCTGGGAAGCTTGGTCAGTTAAGCATCCAACTCTTGACTTCGGCTCAGGTCATGATCTCACGGTGTGAGTTCGAGCCCCATGTCAGGCTCTGCGCTCTCAGCTTGGGATTCTGTCTCCCTCCCTCACTGCCCCCCCACCCCCGCTTGCTTGTTCTCTCTCTCAAAAAAAAAGTTTCTTCCTCAATGTATATAATTGTCAAAGCACTATGCTGTTTACCTAAAGCGAAAATAGTATTATGTCATTCTACTTCAATTCAAATAAAAATTTTTTTAAAATAAAGATTACATCTCCCTTAACATGACAAAGAAGAAATCCAAACTCAGGTTGCTTCTCTCTTTCTCCCTGGCCTGGGACATATGCTTCTTGGGCATGAAGGGGAAGTAAGGGAGCTCAGTTTTGTGTGTACAAATCCCAGGTCACAGACTCAGATATGCAAGGACACATTCTCCTCGGTGTGGGTTCATGAGTTTATTTACAACAAAAATAAAAACACCCGTCCAGCCTTTACACATCAACCAGTCTCAGAAAGTTCACGTTTTTTTCATCCCCTTCCTCTCCCCAGGGCAGGGTCTAGGTTGTGGGTGCTACACAGGGCCCAGGCATTGAGAGGGAGCACGCCTGTCCTCGTCATTGTCATTTATCTATGCCAGAGTCCCCTGAAAGGGCCCCGTTCCCATCTGGCCTCTAGAAACTTCCCTACAGAGGTTCTGCTGAATCCACTTGTTCTCCAAACACAAGGCTTCCTTGGGTCACAGTCTTCCCAAGGCCCAGCCACACCACTCTTTTTGGGGGGCCCGGGGAACTCTCTGAGACTGCCTCACACCCACCAGCCTAAACCTATGTAAGAATTTTCTCCTGCTCTCCCGCTCCTGCTCTGTGCTGGTTGAAGAGGATTCTGGGAAATTACCATCACCCCGAACGGTACCTGAGCATGGGGACACTGGTCCTCTCTATCTGGGGCTTCTGTCATTTACCTCCGCATGTACTTTCTGCCTTGAGAATTGGCTTAGAGGAGGGGCTTAGGGCACTTTTCCGGAACCCATCAGGATCCAAGGTCTCTTTGCTTTCCCTTCCCTTCAATATTTCCTCTCCTGGCCTAGTGGATTCAAACAAACAAACAAACAAACAAACTATATATATATATAATTTTATTTTTAATTCCCCAAGAGATTTTAGCAGCCATGGTTGATTGACTACACTAGACCCACTTGGCCTTGCTCTGAGTTCAACCACAGCTGCAGATGGACATTAGCTGTTCGTGCAGAGAGCTTACCACAGTGCCCACATCTCCCTGCCCATCTGAGAGTCTCTCCAACATCAGGGAGCTTGCTCACCCTTCATGCAGAGTGAGGCAGGAAAGTTAGGGATTTAACTACCGGAGCAATTTCCATCATTAAGGAAGGGAAATTGGTGGATAATACTGAATAAGCTCAGAGAAACTATTCTGAGATACGACTTCCACAATTCATTAGAGAATTCCTAGCAGGATTGAGGTCCCAGTTGTCCCCAGTGGCAGTCTGCTTATCAATACGCCCTTTGTCCGTGTTCTCCCTTCTTTGTCTCATTCTCCCCATCCCCTTGCTTGGACTTCCTGTTTCTCTCCCCCCATAAACTACCTACATCCAAGTTCTTTTAGCGGAATCCAAACTAAGAAAGAGATGCCAACCAGCATAAAGACTTTATTTATTTTCTTCCTGGTTGTAGAGGAAAGTAATTGCTGAAAGGAACAACTTCCTATAGTATTCTGCAAGATTATTTCTGTTCATTTTATGTAAGTCTAACTATGACACATTTCCTGATCTGAAGTCTGTGCAATAAAATGGATACCTATGTAATCAGCACTTTATTATATCTGAAGTCCTTAAAAGAGTGAAACATTCTTCAGCATATTCTATATTATGCCTGGAAAAATATGTTGAAGGGTAAAGGCCATGCCTGATATTGTAAAGTCAGACTGCCTTAAAAAAAAAAAACAACAACTAATTTTTTAGTTTAGATATACTAATTAGATTAACTAATCCCAGTGACCCTAACAGTCCTTTGGAATTCATTCTAATCACCCAATTCCACTAAAAAAAGTTTTTAAAAAAGATCCCGTTATTTTGTTTTCAGGTCATGATTATGTATTTCTTTTAAGGCAACAACTGTTCTCCTAAGTATTCAGAAAATTCCCCCTGCTGCTCGGCAGGCTGCTCAGTGATACCAGCCAGGGGCAGACAGGGAGGGAGATCACAAACACTAAGCTTATCCCCTGTGGATCCATCCGGATAGGTGGGGGAGTGGCAGCACTGACTCTGCCTGCCTGGGGAAGCCTAGACTTGGGCAATGGCCATGACCCAAATCAACATCGTGCTGAGCCCAGAAACAAGACTTCAGACAGCTCCTGCCAGCTCCCAGCAGCAATGTACCAGGCAAGTGACTCCATACAAACTCAGTTGGTGTGCATTTTGGCTTCATGTTGTGAGAACACTCCAGAAGAGTCTCTTCTTATTTTTTCCATCTTTTCAGCTGCCGATGACTCTCCTGTCCTTCTGAATGGGGACCAAGATTCTCGTAACCACCCTCAGACCTGCCACGTGAGCCCTCTCTGGGTGAAATCAGTCGCTACTGATGCCACAATCTACTCTCAGCAGACTGTACTTTGGGGACCTTTGGCTCTTGTACAGAACAGGGAGGCACTGTTGATACTCTTCAGGTGTTCTTCCATTTTTTGGGTTTCTGTCCCTATTTAGTCTATTAGACCTCCAAAGCCAAGCATTTAATTCTTTGCAAGCAACATTCTTCAGTGCCATCCTCTTCTCTCCAAGGTGCCACTTGCCAGAATGGGGAAAGGCCTAGGGCACAGAAGAAATTATGGAGAGCAAACGCACCAGTTATCCCGCCATTTGAGCTCCAGGTGCTTTGAAGGCCTGAGATCTAGGAGAACAACATGTCTCTGTCTTTCGTTATTCCTCTAATTCTGAAAGCAAAGGTCTACTTTCTGTCCTTGTGTAAAAAGCAGGGTGAATGCACCACCCTCAATACTCAAATTTGAAAATGTGTAGCGTGTGTGTGTGTGTGTGTGTGTGCATGCGTCTGCGGGCGTGCATATGCATTTGTAGAATACATGTGGGATAGACTTTGCAGATAATTACACTGACTTGAACTGGGGCTGAAGGGATTAAAGATGCTGCTAAACTTTTGAGAGTACTTGGAAGAATAATTGCACCGGGCTCGATGTGGATTTCAGAGAGAGATGAGTCAAGTGACCAATATATGAGGTTTGCAGTACTTATAATTACTCTTTTGGAAAAGCACTGTGAAACCCTACTGGGTGTATTTATTATTATGTTGCCTCCATTCATTCTGAAAACATTACTGAATATTCATTATGTGCCAGGCAAGGTGCTTGGCATGAAGGATAAAAAAATGAATAAGATATGGTCAGTAAGAGAGGTCCACAAGCAATTACAGCCACAGACTTTGCTGGGAGTAGTCATAGAGATGTGTACAAATATTTGGGTAAATATGAAGAAAACAAAATAAAATGTAAAGGCCTGACGTTTCTCCAGGCCTGTTGATGAACAACGAAAGTGCAATTATCTCTCCACCCATCCACAGGCTGTAAGATCTTAGAAAGCTGCGTGGGATCTTGCATGCTTGGCACCTGCTGGTGCTGTAATTTCCAAAGGGCTTTTTAGTAGTGTGTCAATAATGAATTAAAGCCAAACTGGTTCCAACTTTGAGGCTGTCACTCTCAAAGCCCTGCCTTCGGTTCTGTGACATATAGACAGAACTAAGAAGGAGGTTCAGCAGGTGACCTTGAGGGAGGAAGTTGATCCTGCCATGACCCTCCCACTGGGTCTTGATCCATGGAAGGTGGGTTTAGAAGGAAAATTTTTGTCTTCATCAGCTCATTTTAACCACATGGAGAATTCTGATCATATGGAGAGCTTTCTCCTTATCAACCCAGTTCCT
Organism: Prionailurus viverrinus; assembly: GCF_022837055.1. Classification (NCBI taxonomy): domain Eukaryota; kingdom Metazoa; phylum Chordata; class Mammalia; order Carnivora; family Felidae; genus Prionailurus; species Prionailurus viverrinus. The sequence goes on from NC_062569.1 coordinate 25,468,043, forward strand.
GGACCTTTTGTGCTGCAGTTTTAGGAAAATGGATAGAGAGACCCTGAACTAGAGAGGCATGGGGAAGAGAAATGGATTCTGGTGTTGGTCAGTTCTCAGGTTCTAGTTTGGTCTGGGAGAATCTGAATGATGGGAAAAGTGGAGAATAAAGAGGAGAAAGGGGCAGAGGAGGGGGATCCACCATGAAAGAGGCTCAGTCGATCCGTCTAATAAAGAGGTGAGACAGGAGAAAAGGGAAAACATGAAGAAAGCCCAACGGATGGGGCATGAGAGTGACAGATGTCAAGTTTGGAGGATGAGATGCCCAAAAATAACTACAGAAAACAACAGTAGGAGAAGAGATGAAAGGAATTTTAAGAGGTGGCTCTGTTCTTTACTCATCAGTCACAAAGCCCACACTCTTCTCAAGTGCACATGGAACATTCTCCACAATAGAACACATGGTAAACCATAAAATGAGCCTCAATCAATTTAAAAGTATTGAAATCGTACAAAATATATTCTCCAACCAATTACAATCAATAGCAGAAAGAAATTTAGAAATTTACAAATATGGGAAATTGAACAATGTACTCCTTAACACCCAATGGGTCAAATAGGAAATCGTATGAGAACTTAGAAAATAACTTAAAATAAATGAAAATGAAGATAAAACATACCAACACTTATGGGATGTAGCTAAAGCTACATAGAGGGGAATTTATAGCTGTAATTGCCTATATTAAAAGAGAATAGGGGCACCTGGGTGGCTCAGTCGGTTAAGTTTCCGACTTCAGCTCAGATCATGATCTCAGGGTCCGTGAGTTCGAGCCCCACATCGGGCTCTGTGCTGACAGCTAGGAGCCTGGAGTCTGCTTCGGATTCTGTTTCCCTCTCTCTCTGCCCCTTTCCCACTTGCACTCTGTCTCTTTCTGTCTCTCAAAAATAAATAAACATTAACAAAATTAAAAGAAAAAGAGAAGAAAAATTTCAAATCAATAACCTAACCTACTACTTTAGGATTCTGCAAAACGAACAGCCAACTAAACCTAAAGCAAGCAGGAAGAAGAAAAAAAAATAAAAATCTTGGACATTATAAAGCTGCCTCATTTTATTTAACAGCCATATAGTATTTCACTGACTGGGTAAACTATTCAGTGGTTAATTTAACCGGTCTTGTACCAATACACATATAGGTTGTTACCAATTTTTGCTTTTATAATAATCCTGCCTTCCGTATCCTTACACACACAACATCTCACATATGTGTGCATATTATTTGTGAATTCTTGCAAGTGGAATTTCTGGGCCAAATAAAATGTGCATTAAAAACTTTAAAGTTATTACAAATTGTACTCCAAAGAGGTTGAATTAATTTACACTTGCAACAATAAAAGATAAAAATGTCTGTTTCCCCATGGTATTACCTGTATAGGATGTTATTAACCTTTTTAATCTTAACCTACCTGGTAAGTGAGAAATGGTATCTGAGCAACAAAAACTCTAAGGTACCTAGTAACAAGCCTCACAAAATTTGTGGGCAAGATATAAATTTTATCAAAGGAATAAAAGCAAACCTGCAGAGAAACAGCATGATCCTGGGTGACAAGACTCAATATCATAAAGATGTGAATTCTTCTCAAATTCATCTATAAATTCACTCTTGTTTTATTCACAGTCCTAATTGAGCTTCCATAGATCTTCACAAGCCATCCTACAATTCCTACAGAAGGGTAAAGAACCAAGAATGGGTAAGTATGAAGAACAAGGATGTCTCTCCCTAGATATCTAAATTTATAAAGCTATAATAATTAAATAGTGTGGTATTGGCAAATGAATGAGAAACAGATCAATGGAACAGAACAGCGAGTCCAGATACAGACTGGTAAAATTTTTAAAGCCTGGTGATACTAATTCAGTCAAGGATGGGGAGGAAAGGGACGGTTCACATTACTGGCGGCTGTGTAAGCTGGTGTCTTTAAGGAGCATTTTGGCAATATCCAGTAATGTCAAGGATGCACGCACTGGACAGCCCAGCATTCGCACTTCTGGGAAGATCTTTTGTACATGTTCACACACACACACACACACACACACACGTACAAGGATATTCACTGAAGCACTGTAATGACAGAAGATAGGAAATAACCCAAATGTCCACATAATGTCACATAATGAAGTTCCATACAAGCAGTTAGAATGAGTGAGCAAAAACTACATGAACTACATCAACACACACAAATCTGTAAAACATAATATCGCGTGAAAACTTACATTGTAATGGGACAGTGTAATACCTGTGTGCATTTTTGAAATAACCAAAATAATACCACATATTAAGCACATGTGGTAAACATAAAAATTACTAAAAACTAAAACACTTCTAGGAGATGAGCACTACTGGAAATGAACGAAAAAGTGGAATAGAGTAGGGGAGGGGGATGTAGCTCTTCCATAACTTCAAATATTGATTAAAACCAAAGATCTGAGGCCTGTATGAGCACAAATCAACTTTTTAAAAACTTGGAATGTAAATACGTGAGTGTCTATTACATGATTTTCAATATGTTTGAGATATTTCATAATCAAAAGAAAGTTAGCTGGTATCTTACTAGTGTTTGAATATCAATTTCTGCATGGCCTCAGCCTTTACTCAGTGTATATTATTAGCATCAGAGATGTCCATTGAAAAGAGCAAACCCACTGCCATTTTTATATTTTACCATCCAGTAGAAACAAGATCTGTGAAAACTTAGGGTGGTATTTAGGACATTTCTCTCATCTTCATTTTGTTGTTCTTGTCACCTATCCTTTCTGATTAATGAGTGGACAGACTTAAAACGAAAGGTTCCTATGTTTTTGGGAGGGCAAAAATAAGGAAAGGAACTGTAGAGACAGAAAATTCCACAGCCATTCCTTCCATTTCCTGGGAAGAACATCCCTTAAAATTATATAGTAGGCAGCTCCCCACTGAATCTGTAAGGCCTGAAGGAAGAAATCTAGGGAGCGTTGGAAGCCACCTTAAGCCAAGCATGGCAGGTGGCTTGTCTGTGCCTTCTCCTTGACAGAGTATTTGGGAAAGTTGGCCCCCGGTCCAGCTTCTCCATTGTGTCTCCTCCCAAGGACCACAAGTGCCCGCATACCACCGGGTTCCAGGGATGGGCCTAAATGACCTGCAATTTGAAGCCACCCTCTAACAAAGCCTCTGACTTCTCTTACTCTTTTTTTACTCTCTGAATTTGATTTTCTATTTCTAGTTTCTGTCGCTCTGTCTTCAAGTGAAATAATCTTTCCTTCTGTAGCATCTAATTTTCTATGAACCCCATCCAGTGTATTTTTTCATTTTTCATCTCAAACATTCTAATTTTATCACTAGCAGTTCTCTTTGGATCTTTTTTTATATCTTCCATGTCTCTACCTAAGATGCTCAATCTGTCCTCCACTTTCAAATGTTGGGAATATGTATTTATGACAATGGTTTCCATGTTCTTGTCTACTAATACTATCTGTGTCATTTCTCGGTCTGTTTCTATTAATATTTCTCCTCACTACGGGTCATAATTTACTGGTTCTTTGCATGCCTAGTAATTTTTTCTTTAATGCCAGACGCTGTGAATTTTATCTTCTTGGTTGTTGGATATTTTTGTATTTCTGTATTATTGAGCATTGCTCTGGAAGGTAGTACACTTACTTGGAAACAGCTTGGCCTCCGAGCAGTCTTTAGATGAGGGCCAATTTCTCCCCACTACTGAAGCAAGACCCTTTTGAGTTCTCTGCCTGATGCCCCCGGAATTACAAGGTTTTCCACTCTGGCTGGTGGGAACACTAATATTCCCCACCCTCTGTAAGCTCTGAGGATTCTTCCCTCTGTTCCCTTCTTCCTCATGTTTCCTCTCACACATGTCCTGATCAGAGCTCATATGAAGACTCACAGATCCTTGCAAACCTCTGAAGCTCTCTTTGCACACAGCTCTTGACTCTCCAGTACTTCGCCTTGTAAATTCCAACCAGCTTGGCCTCCTTGGTCCCCCAGCTCCATCTTAACTCACGGCTACCCCCAGGTTCCACCTGGGTTCCTCTTTCTTGCAGTGCAACCTGGAAACAGTCTCTAGGCAATACTCTGGGGAAATCTTAGGACTCACCTTGTTTGGTCCCCTCTCTTGGGGATCCTGTGCTGCCTGTTGGCCAATCCCTGAAAACCATAGTGTAATATTTCTCCCAGTGTTTTTAGTTGCTACTGAGTTATTTGAGGAAGAAAGCGTTTCTGTGGTGCTGTCTTTATTTGGGGTCCCCCAGAAGCTGACTCTGGGGTATAACTGATTACTCATTATTCACAGATATTTGTGAATTTGCCTCCTTACTATAATATTTGTAACCTCAGAATCAACATCCGTGGCACTTTCACATTCACTTGTGGACATGCAGAGTGTGACAAAAAAGATGGGGTCACCTGATATGTCCACTGCCAGCTGAAGTCAAACATGGTAACACTCTGCCTTCTTGTTTCAGCTCCTATATTGTAACCAAGTATCCTTTATCACGTTCTATTTTGTGCCACATTTTCCCCATTTTTGTGCTTTTCGTTGGTGCCCCCAAGCCTATTACTTAAGTGCTGTCAAGTGTTCCTAAGCCCAAGAAGGCTGTGATGTGCTTCGTGGAGAAAATATGTATTAAATAAGCTTCGTTCAGTCATGAGTTATAGTGCCGTTAGTGACGAGTTCAATGTTTATGAATCAGTAGTATATATTGAATAACATATCTTTGAACATAAACACAAAAAATAAGGTTATATATTGATTGGTTGGTGAAAACATTGTGACCAAAAGCCTAGGAACCCAACCCCCAGAAGCAACGATTCAGTATTCGCTACTTCTGTGTTCATGACAACAGCATAAAGCATAGCTACTACAAATTCTCATTATTGTATGATAAACTGTACACTTAATTTATTCAGGTGAGATAAGAAAAGGAAAGGAAAGGAAAGGAAAGGAAAGGAAAGGAAAGGAAAGGAAAGGAAAAACACTGGTGGGGAGAGAAGAGAGACAGGAAAAGTCAGGTGGCCTTTAAAGGGTATGTCATCCCACAGTTACCACGGTGCGTAACTAGAGCTTAATATCCTTGGGGACCTCTGGGACCCAGGGTACAACATGTGTCTCAGAATAATCCCAAACAGGGGGAGGAAGCTGGGGTTTGCATGCACCAAATTCCATCAGTTGGAGACTGTTGGGAAGGGGCAATTTATGACCTTCTAGGGAACAGAGGGAGTAGCTACCAAAGAAAAACCTCAGGCAAAGGGGTACAGAGCCTGGCAATTGACATTCAGCCTGGGTTTCTACTATAGTGGGAGAGGGGGATCTGTAACAGACAGGACGGCCGGGGCTGTAAACTCAGATGCCTCCAGAAGTCAGGCAGGTCACAAAAGCAAGAGAAATAGGCCAGGTGGGACTGCAGGAGCTGGCAAGTTCCTATCCTGGTTGGACAAGAACAGCTGTCGCTCAGTACAGCCAATTTTTGCCATGCAGGAAAAATAGGCCTATCCTTTTCAAATCTCCTGATCTTTCAAGAAAAGTGGGAAATTCATATTTTTAAAAATGTGAAATCCCCAATTAGTAAAAGTTGGCAACGAATTCAAACATTTTAAAATACACCGTTAAGGCCAAAGAAAACATGTTGGCAGGCCAGCTTCAGCCCACAGACTGCCAATTTGCAACCTCTCTGATGGAAGATGTGCAAAACTCCACCTGTTGGGTATGAGCCCAGGAAAATGTATCTTTATCTCATGTACAATCTCAGGCATCCTGGGACAGTCAAGAGATGCTGAGAAGTCTGCCCTGACGTGTGCGTGGCAAGGCACCTCTGTGTCTGTCTAGTGAGCTCACCTCCCTCCTGCCTCGAGGTTTATCAGATGTCCAAGGACAACCATTTGTCATGGCTGGTGGAGTTCTCCATGATTTCTTGTCACTGTGCTGGCATTTTTCTTCTCGTGAAAAAATAGCTGAGCCTACTGGGCTATTTGTCTGGCATCTGCTAGTCTGCACAGCCAGTCAACCCACTCCATAGCTGAGACAGGGCTGCCTGCCCAACCTTCCACCTGCACACAGAACAGAGATTGTCAGAAGAAGCTTGCAATGGCAGTATTTGTGGAAGCAGAGACTAGGGAATTAGCCACCATCTGGCATTTTCTGCAACACAGAGGGAGGGAGAGGTCACTGGTTGTGGGGAATGGCAGAGTACCTATTCAGTCAGGGGTCAGTGGTCAACCAGAAGGGCAGAATCACCAGGAAATACATATATATTCTTCAATTCTAAGCCATTACTCTTAGCCATTACTCTCCCAATTGGTGAGTCCCAGCCTAGTTGACCCAGCAGACATGATTCTTTGACTCATAGTGATCTAAAGACTGTTGTGGTTTTGTTTTTTTCTGTGTTTTGTTTTGTTTTGTTTTGTGGCTGAGTCCAGGAGGACTTGGCTGTTCTGGCCTGTGACCTCATTGTTTATCTTCATTTTTTAAAGCTTCTGCCTCCCTTCCGTAGACCGGATCAGAGCTGGACACAGCAGGGTAGATGTGTGAAATAAACCCTAGCCAGCGTTACTACAATCTTGGACACCCAAACAATGGGTCACATGTCCACAGCTCGTGATTTCTCCACAGTTTGGCTGAACCTGAGTTCTTCCACTTTTATCTGCCATTTGAGATGGGAAGGCATTGGAAATAGCTAATCTGTGAACATTGACAGTGTAAAATCCAAAAGGATAGAGAGGAGATGAATTTGTGAGCAACCCAATCTTAGTCCCTAGGAAAGACTAGAAAATACATATAGTCTGATATGCAAAGGTCTGACATGATCCAGATGCTGGATGCTTCTGGTTCAGCATCCAACTCTCCTTACACTGGGCAGCACCTGGAAGGGGAAGGGCGGGTGCTATAGGACATTCAGGTATAGGAAGATAAAGAGGTCAATGGTCCCGAAGATGGGGAACTGGGATTTGCTCCTTGGATGTCCTTTGCACAGTGTCCCAATTCACAAGAGTGGGACTGTCTCTAAAGGAGGCTTTTGAAAATCTTTTGTGATCTCTTTACACACATGAGATGATCCTTGAGAGAAAGTGTATAGGCTGGAGATGACTCTTGACAACAGCGGTTTGCCAATCAGCAAGAGTGGAGCAGGCAGAAATGTAGGCCCTCCCTGACTTTAGAGAGGAGGCAGGGCTGGTTCCCTGAACAGAGAACTCTCATGGCCTGCTGGAGCCTTCCAGTAGGACTCATGTTCAGAAGGCTATGTATCTAGACAGTTTGGGGCATAGACCCCCCCCCCCACACCCCCCAGGTAATTCTGCAATTCTTTTTTTATTTTTTTTAATTTTTTAATGTTTATTTATTTTTGAGACAGAGAGAGACAGAGCATGAACGGGGGAGGGGCAGAGAGAGAGGGAGACACAGAATCCGAAGCAGGCTCTAGGCTCTGAGCCATCAGCCCAGAGCCCGACACGGGGCTTGAACTCACGGACCGCGAGATCATGACCTGAGTTGAAGTCGGACGCTTAACCGACTGAGCCACCCAGGCGCCCTGCAATTCTTAAATAAGGACATTGTGAGTATACTGAGTAAGTTGGAGGTAAGTCTGGAGGAAATTTCTGAGAGATTGTCTTAGAGGCTAGAATTGAAGTTTATGCACCTCATCTGGGGTTGCTCACAAGTGTGGTGGACATTGGATCCCAGTCCAAATTCTGCAACTCATTGTCTATGTAGTCCTAGAAATGCTTCCATATATTCACAGAAGGAAAGGATGAGATGTTCCCAGAGAATTCTCACTGCTAACGTTCTCTGATGGAAACTGGACATGCATTATAAAATGGAGATTTTACTTGAGCCATTTATATAGAACCTCTGAATTGTCATGCAGCTGGAGGAAAGTGAATAAATCTTAACCCACACAGCGTCCCTGCTTTCCGAACAAAAGAGTTCTTGGAAACCAAATTCCTAGCATCTGCAAATACAACCCCATGGAGAACCAAGTCACCAGCCACAAAAAGCCATAGCTTCAGGCATAAAACTACCCTGCATTCCCATTAAAAATGCCCATGCTCTTGGCTCAAAATATTGGTCTGCATTTTAAATTATATTTGCATATTGATTTTAAGACTCTCTCACAACTCTGTAAATAAATCAAATAAATTAATTAGAAGAACTGACTGTGGTAGCTCTCCAACCCAGCAGTGAAATCACTCTCACAAAGTGCATAGTTGAGCTTGTAACCAATCTACATAATTGTGTCCTTGATTGGGGAAGATAAGTGTGCTTTGAAGGCAATCCTCTGCTCCTTACTGGGCCTCTTGGAGAGACCAGAAGACAATGTCAGAGAAAGGCCAAAGGACATTTCTTGGATTGGGTATTTGGACATCAGTCCTTTTTCTGTATGAGTTGTGGGGGAAAGCATGCATCCTGAAAAGGTAGCTTTGGATTAAAAATTGGAAGCTTTGCATCACAAGAATCAGCATGAACTGCTTTGTAGAGTCTGTACAACATTTTTATGCTCTGCTTCTTCCTAAAAATAGCAATTACCATCTGCATTTTATTTGTTTGTATTTTAGGACTTTCTTCTGAAAGTGTTTGTGGCAGCTTGTGTGTACATTCAATTTTATTGAACAGAATAAATAGCTAAGGACGCTGGGTCAAAGGGAAAGTCAGCTTAGGGAGTAAGATGACACCAGAAGTAAAATTAGCATATGAAGCGTAGATCATGAAGTCTATGCAATTGCTAAAAGTGAGCCACTCTGATCTTCCTAGCAGTCAATGTAAAGAAGGAAATACGACTAGTCATCAGAATCACAATATTCATAGAATAAGAACATTCCAACCGTATAATCAATAGATTCCCCTGGTCATTGTCTATGAAACCTGGGATCCAGGATTTTAATCTTTATTATTTTTTTTTCAGGGTTTTAATCTTTAAACGGCACGTACCTAGAGAAAAAAATGTGCATGTTGGTCAGTTACGAGTAGTATCAAATGTTTTGACAATCAAGAAAATGTAATATAAGGGTTATATTATCTTTGGTTTGAAAAAAATTGTTATGGTTCACACTGGGACTTATGCCTGTGGAGATCCACTCCACACTCACAGGGAGGTGGGCTGGAGTGGACCATGGATAGAAGCAAGGTTTTCCTCAGAAAACTGTATTTTGGACATAGAGACATTCGAGTGCCCAGTGTTTCAGGTCCTTAGGGCAGTGAATCTTAACTCTGGCTGTGCATCAGAATGACTGGGAGCTTTGAACAACATTGAAACCCAGTCCCCCAGGGGATTCTCACGTGTATCCAGAGATGAGGACCACTGCCCAGGGCGTGGGTGGGGTTGTTTCAGGTGGGAAAAACCCAGGGTAGCTGCTACCAATCATCGATCATAGCCATAGTTAGTAGGATGCCCTTGCTATATCTGGCTGTGAATGATGGAAGATCCTGGTGAACAATGAGGGAAAATGTACCTGGAGATAGTAAACCAGGAGTTGATCTGTTGCATCAAATTATTGGAACTTAGCCAGTTAGTCTTGGAAGACGTCTGCCCACAGGAAGGACTTAAGCCTTTTCAGAATGGGGCCTCCTGCTGTGACATTGGTTTGCAGAGTGACCAACCATCTCAGTTCTAAGTTTCCCAAGCCATGGGGCTTTCATTGCTAAAACTAGGAAATCCCAGGGATAAGTTGGTCATTCTGTTGGTTTGGCTTCTTCTCAAGGCAGCATCAGAGAGTAGAAAGGGGTGACTTGGCCAAAGAGGAAGAGTCAGACCTGAGACACTTGGGACTTGTTCTGAGGCAGAGCAGGGCTGGGTCTTCCTGTGGGTGTTTATCTGCTCAGCTGTGACCTCCTTTCTAGAGGGACTGCCAAGGGCAAGGTTCTCCACCTTCACCTCTGTCCCTATCTCCCCGGGACATCTCTGTGTCCACTCCAGATTCCAGTAGGGGCCCAGGGCTCTGGAACCTTTGGGGCTTCAGGGAAGTGGAACCTCCTCAAACCCTGAGATCTATTCTATTGGCCCCTCCAGGACCATGGCTCTCCTCCAAAGTTAGGGCATGGGCTTTCAAGACTTTTGCCTGGAAACTTTGTCCTTGAAAATCAAGTGGGCAGCCCCTGCGTTACAAACACTCAGATAATACAAGATTCCCACAGGCAAACGGTGACCTGCTACCAGAGTTGGTTTTGTGGGCATTCACAAGGGGCGCTGTGATCACAAGGGCCCATGCTTAGTTTAATGTTCTGCTGTTGCCTTTTGAAATCTTTAATAATTTTTGAGCAAACCACCCCATATTTTCATTTTACACTGGGTCCTGCAAATTATTTAGCCCACCCTGCCTGCCACCCCAGCCCAAAGGCAACCCTTCCACTTTCATTCTACCCCAACAAATTGCCTTCTGCGGCTTTCGCCAGGGGCGCCATTATGGACAAGACTGACAATAAAATGGCAGAGATTTTACCTCAGGGCCGGTTCCTGAGACTGTTTTACAGCACATCATTGTGTAGTGTTTCCAGACACCATATATGTAAGTAAACTTAGGTACATAGATAATAATAATAAAATGTAGTCAAATAATTAGGAAGTGATGAATTTTGAGCACCCCATTACCTTTTTTTTAATGTTCATGTAAGTATAAATTTATATAATTTAATTTTTAATAATGAGCATGTTTAGCAACCAGCTAGCAAGATTCCTAACATTTAACAACTGGCTGTCATGAGCCAGCACCATTTGGCTCAAGCACGTCTCTACCTCTGAAACTGGACTCCATGATTAACAGTGCTGTGATCAACCAACGATGTTCTCTTAAGAACATAGAAGGGACAAGCGGTGGAACACATTTTCTAGAATGTCAGTGACTTTACGAAAACAACTTTTTTTTTTTTTTGTAATTGCAGAGAGCCTGGAAAGGAAATGGCACATTTCTCCCTGAGAGGCAATATGTCAATCTTGCCCCTCGTTTACAATGCTTCTTCAGTGGTATCTCACTGCGTTTCACTGGCATGGCCAAAGTTCTGGAAAGAAAGGAGTGGGAACACCTAGGGAAGAATTTCTCATTTTTGCCCCAAGTTGCTAACAACTCCATTAATACTGTACTCTACAGAAAAGTCAACTGCTGAAATGTGGGCGTAAATACTTTTGCAGATTCTTTTGCTTGAGTAGAGGGAGTGTTTAAGGTCTGAATTTCACAGTTTAATATCTCACCAAGACTTTCTACACCAGCTTTCCCATTTCTCTTTTGTTTTTCCTGGTGGTATTTTCCAGCAGATGAACAGATCAGGGGTCTGCCTGGTTCTTGAAGGGAGCAGACAACAGCTGCCTCAGTAGAAGCATGAAGGAATTAATGTGACTTCCAGAGTGTCAAAAGTCTCTTAATGAGCTGTTAGCATTTGGTACAACTTGCCACAGTGTCTGTGACTTGAGGACTTCCAGATATTGCTTTTGGAGTTGAAAATACTCCCTGAGATCTAGGGCCCAAGCTCCCTTTTCCCACTCTCTGTCATTATATCTGTGGTTACTGCAAGAATCTGCCATAGTGGGTGTTTGATAAACCTATATCCCAAGTTGATCAGTTAGAGGGTGTGAGTTATAGTGAAGGGATAACCGTTCTTACCAATTTTTTTTTTCATTTCTTTATTGAGTTACAATCTACATGTAGTAAAATACACATATCTTAAGTGTATAGCTCGATGCTTTTTTGCATATACATATGTAAGTATCCATGTGACCACCACCCTATCAAGATGTACATTTCCTTCACCCTAGAAAATTCCCTTGTGTCCTTTGCAGTCAATACCAACTTCCCCAGAGGTAACCAGTATTTTCATCTTGTCATAGGGCTGCCATAATAAAATACAATAGACTGGGTGGCTTAAACAACAGAAATTAATTTTCTCACAGTTCTGGAGCCTCAAAGTCCAAGATCAAGGTTCTGGCCAATTCAGTTTCTGGTGACAGCCCTCTTCTTGGTTTGTAGATTGCCACCTTCCCACTGTGTCCTCACATGACCTGTTCTTTGTATGTATGTGAGCACTGTGGTTTCCCTTCTTAAAAAGACACTAATCTTGGGGCGCCTGGGTGGCTCAGTTGGTTGGGCATCCGACTTCAGCTCAGGTCATGATCTCGTGGTCTGTGGATTCTGGCTCCATGTCAGGCTCTGTGCTGACAGCTCAGAGCCTGGAGCCTGTTTCAGATTCTGTGTCTCCCTCTCTCTCTGCTCTTTCCCCGCTAACACTCTGTCTCTCTCAAAAATAAATAAACATTTAAAACAAAAAGAAAGACACTAATCTAATTGGATCAGGGCCTCTCCATTACAGCCTCATTTAACCTTGATTGCTTTCTTAGAGGCCCCATCTCCAAATATAGCCACACTGGGAATTAAGGCTTCAACACAGGAATTTGGGGTGGGGGGGACACACAAACATTCAGTCTATAATAGACCTCTATCACAGAGTAGCATTGCTGGTTCCAGAGTTTCATGGAAATGGAATCATACCATATATGCTCTTTTGTGTGTGTTTCTTTTGCTCAATGTCATGCTTTTGAGATTTGTCCATGTTGTTTCATGTGTCAGTGCATCTTTCTATAGCTGAATAACATTTTGTTGTATAAAGAAACCATAATCGGTTTATCCATTCCCTATTGATGAACATTTGAGTGGTTTCCAATTTTCCAAGAGATATTTATTCTTTGTAGGGCTCTGTGTTCACTCCTGGGCTATCAAGAAATGTAAACTATGTCCCTGCCCATCAGAAGCTGATGCTTGGGATCTGTGCTTGAAAAACAGCTAAGATTGCACCAACATATCAAACAAAATATGACTCTGACTCAATGAACACAGACTGAGTCAAGGACTCAGAAGGAGGGAGTTTTTTAAGGAACATCAGTACAGTCTGTTTGTAAATACATGCACTTAGAAGATGAGCCAGCTTTAAAACATCAGCTGCCGGAGAACCAAAAGCAACTTCAAGTGAGGTCGGAGCTGGCAGGTAGTTGGGCCTGTTGCATGGGTACCTCTGGGAAGCCTCATAAATGTCCCATTGCCTGTGTCCTGGGCCAAAGAGCTTAATGAAGTGGGAGTAGGGTGAAAATATTCCCCTTGGAACACAGCTGGCTCCTGTCTTGTTTTTGTGGTTTTCTCCAAGAGGGTGGGGAGGGAAAGGTCTGTCCTCAGAAGGACAACCAGATGCCACATCTATGGTCAGGAAGGGCTCTCCGTGGCCAGGCATAGATGTTCCAAGCTGTGGGAAGGCAGGGTGGGCAAAAGGGATATTGGTCCTGGGTCCCAGTTTGGGGTCTAGAGGGTGCATGTTCAGCAGCTCTGACCTAAAATTGAATTTGGGTGAGTTGGGTAGAGTTTTGGGCACCAAGAACAGTGCCGTAAGTGTAGATATGGGGCTGGAACATGACTGCCCCCAAAGGGGACCTGAGAGTCTGTGGGCGGAGCTGCTAACATCCCTGTCCGTGAGGCTGAGAGTTGAGGTCTCATTTGTTTTCATAAACCTTTGGAAGCTCACCTCTCCCGATTCCTACCCACCAAGCTCTGATTCTTAGAGCTTTGCCTTTCCTTAGAGCTTTGCCTCTAAGGTCACTTTCAACTCAATCATGCTGTGTGACCAGTTCTGGTCACACAGCATGATTGAGTTGAAAGTGACCTTAGAGCTCCTAAGCATTCAGAGGTGAAAGAGTGGTAGAATGGGCAAGTTTGGGGAGATTTCAGGAGAGTTATTCAGTGAAATCTCCTAATGATAGTTTTATGACCATGTTGGTGTTAATGACATCAATAATATCACATAATAATGATGTCCTGGTTGCTTGGGTTTTAAATTTTCTTAAAAAAGATTTTTTTTTTCATTGAAAGGACAAAAAACATCTTACATAAAATTTGGGGGGTGGGGGATGAGAAATCTTCCTACGAGCACCTCCTCACAGATATTTTCATGTTTGTCTTAACTTCCAGTTCCTATCTTAAATACTGTCTTCTCACAAGCTCACCTCAGCATTTTCCATGTTGCTGCAATAGTCTTGACAATGATTATACTTAATAGCTGCATAATATTTAATGTTGATGTATCACAATTTTTTATTTTCCATTGCTGGACATCTTAGCATCCTGATTTTCCTATTATCTATAACTCTGCAACTGAATAATTCCTTTAAAAAAAAATTTTTTTTTAACCTGAAGGTGCCCCTTACCGCAACCCTGAGGGAGGCCCAGGGTGTCATTAGTGATTGAAGAACAGAAAGATGAAGAGGACTCATGACTTAAGACTGTATTTTTGTGGGTCCAAGGAGAACCAAAAATAGAGGTGCTGTGGGGATAACTTCCCAGGGCATAATTATTAAAATGCTTTAAAAAAAACCATAATTCCCATAAAAATACATTATGAGTACATAATGTTTTTTTATGTGTTTGTATTTATTTATTTATTTATTTATTTATTTTACGTTTTGGCACATATTTTATTAGGATAAACTTCTAGAAGTGGAATTGCTGTGTCCAAGTGATATGGTGATGCTTTTTTTTCTTTTTCAAAGAAAGGAAATAATTTTTAATTTGAATTTCCTCTTCTAGTTTTATGTTGGAAAGGAAAGCCTTTCAGTCAAATTACCTAAGAACCATATTGCTTAAAACAAGACATGCTAAAAAAAAAAAAAAAAAAAGATGAAAACAGAAAATAGAACTTGTGCTTTAAGCCACCCTGATTAGCCTGTCAGCTTGTAATTTTGGTAGCACTTTCTCAAAGAAATTCATTGCTATGCATGTTCTTTTTTTTAATTTTATTTTTTTTAATTTACATCCAAATTAGTTAGCATATAGTGCAACCATGATTTCAGTAGATTGCTTAGTACCCCTTACCCATTTAGCCCATCCCCCCCTCCCACCATCCCTCCAGCAACCCTTTGTTTGTTCTTCATATTCAAGAGTCTCTTACGTTTTGTCCCCCTCCCTATTTTTATATTATTTTTGCTTCCCTTCCCTTATGTTCATATGTTTTGTCTCCTAAAGTCCTCATATGAGTGAAGTCATGTGATATTTGTCTTTCTCTAATTTCGCTTAGCATAATACCCTCCAGTTCCATCCACATAGTTGCAAATGGCAAGATTTCATTCTTTTTCATTGCTGAGTAATACATCATTGTGTGTGTGTGTGTGTGTGTGTGTATATATATATATATATATATACATACATACACAACATCTTCTTTATCCATTCATCCAGCGATGGACATTTGGGCTCTTTCCATACTTTGGCTACTGTTGATAGTGCTGCTATAAACATGGGGGTGCACGTGTCCCTTAGAAACAGCATACCTGTGTCCCTTGGATAAATACCTACATAATGTTTTTTAAAAATGTTTATCTATTTTTTTTCAACGTTTTTTATTTATTTTTGGGACAGAGTGAGACAGAGCATGAACGGGGGAGGGGCAGAGAGAGAGGGAGACACAGAATCGGAAACAGGCTCCAGGTTCCGAGCCATCAGCCCAGAGCCTGACGCGGGGCTCGAACTCACGGACCGCGAGATCGTGACCTGGCTGAAGTCGGACGCTTAACCGACTGCGCCACCCAGGCGCCCCAATGTTTATCTATTTTTGAGAGAGAGAGAGAGAGAGAGACAGAGCACAAGTGGGGGAGGGGCAGAGAGAGAAGGAGACAGAGAATCCAAATCAGGCTCCAGGCTCTGAGCTGCCAGCACAGAGCCCAATGCATGGCCCAAACCCATGAACCACGAGATCATGACCTAAGTTGAAGTCAGATGCCCAACTGACTGAGCCACCCAGGTGCCCCTCACAGTTTTATCTTAACTCGTTAATAAGGAACCAGGTGTATAAGATGTACAAGATAACGTATATATGGAAGTACAAGAAAAAATATGGAATAAGTTCACTAAGTTAGAAACAAACTAGTTATTTTTTTCAAGGCAATAAAACCATAACCGTTAGAATTATAGTTTCTATCAAACAGATGCCACTTTTCTCTCTACGGGAAAACAATCGTTTGTATCACTATTGGATAAAAACCATTTGTACCTTAATGATTTTCAACAAATTAATAGCTAACCTTGGAGAGTCATAAAATATTGACTCAAGACTAAATAGCAAGGCAAACAAAGTTTGACTAGAAAGTCGAAGGACCCCAAGGTAGGCTTGACGCTAGGGGTCATGTATCTACTTTGCTTTATTTCTGACTTTTTGATATTGTTTTTCTTGAAGAGAGAAGTGACCAAGGAGGAGACTCCATATTATTGATGATATTAACTGCCTCTCCAGTTTCTTCAGTGCAGGGGGGCCCAGCTGGGTTACGCTCCTGGCTTCCAGCCGTGTGGGGTGCAGAGGGCCTGTGAGCACAAGAAAGGGAGCTTTGAATAACGAATGCACAACCTCTGGGGATGGATGGAGAGGGAGGGTCCACAGCATGTGGGAGGAACAAGAGCGGAGCCCTGGGATTTGGCTAGAGCCCCAGCCTACCCCTAACTCACAAGGACTCTTGGAAGGCTGCGTGGAAGGGAGTTTAAAAGCTCAGGTGGAATCTGTTCATTTTACCTAATTGAGTGATCCTCTCCTTACAGGGTGGAGTTCTGCCCGGTGCTTTTGAGCCATTAACAGGATTGTTCACTCTCATCACTGCACCTTTTTTGTGTTGTTTAATTTTTTAAGTTTGTTTATTTACTTTGAGAGAGACAGAGAGACAGAGAGAGAGACAGAGAGACACACACAGAGAGAGAGAGAGCACTGGGGAGGGGCAGAGGGAGGAAGAGAGAGAGAATCCCACTGGCAGTATGGAGCCCAATGCAGGGCTCAGACTCACAAACCATGAGACCACGATCCGAGTCAAAATCTAGAGTCGGATGCTCAACTGACTGAGCCACCCAGGCGCCCCACCACTGCCCCTTTCTTATCCCAAACATCCCTTACTTAGCACACTGAACCTGGAAGTCTAAATGTCAGTCTCTGCCTCTGGCTTTGTTCTTTCCCTTCCAGTTCCTGGCCTGGGATCATCGTTGCCCCTTCCTACCTTTCCAGAGCAGAACCTGGCTCATTGCGGCACAACAGTGGGGGTAGCTTCTGATTAGGAAAGAGAGCTCCAGTCAGGGTGGCAAACTTGTCCCGGTATTCCCAGAACTTCCTGGATTAAAAAAACTGAAAGTCCCACATCCCAGGAACCCCCTCAGTCCAGGTAAACTGGGACAGTCGGTCACCCTAAGTCCAGTCCCACTTGCCACCCAGGCAGCTGTTGGATGCTGCTGTTCCCAATCCCTGCTGGTTCTTTTAACTCTTTCCCCTCGGGTTTCCTAGTCTTAATGTTCTCATTGAAGCTCTCTTAAATACCTTCTTAATTTGTGAAGCTCAGGCCTTAGCTCCAGACTCATAAGTTTCCTGTGTCTTTCATTCTGGAACAGAAATGGATACAAGTTTTACATTTTTGTTTTCTAGCAAGGAGGTATTTGTGGAGGCTTCCAAGAAGACAAACTGAACAGGATGGGATGTTTGCTTTCATGGATCAGAAATGAATCACATCACTTTCTTTCAGTAACGACACAGAGTTGCAGAGTCACAAGAAAGAAACAACAGAAAGAAAATGTTTTCGGGGTGGGGGGGGGGAGGTTGTGAATAAAGGCTCCTGCGTGGAGACCCAGGATTGTGAGACAGAGATTGACGGTGTTTGACTGTGGTTGCCTCTAGAAAGACAATAAACTTGCCATGCTTATTTACAACTAGGTGCTGTTTCTGAATGCTCTCTCTAGGCATTTATTCTGCTCCAGGGTCTTTAGAAAAACAGGTTATTAACTGGCCAAGGGAAGGGGGGAAAGGGAGACTGTCGGTGTGGAATGGTCCGTGCCTGAACTCCTCTCAGGGATGAAGGCAAAAGCAGATCCCCGGATAAGGGGGCGTCGTGCACAGCTCTGAAAATAAAATGTTATTGGCTCAAGTCTGAAACTGTCACTTTCCACTGAGATGGAATGTATGACTCAGAAAAGAGAAGCACCAAATATTATGCAGACTGCCTTTGGGGAAAGAAAAAAAAAAACACCCACTTCTTATAAAAACACTTTTTTGGGATGAAGGATCTGATTTCAACTGATGAGTCATCACTGTGTTTTTTTACCACTTAGCCAAAAAATGAGGTTTTTAAAAAAGCATTTCTTGAAGCAAATTCTTCCACTGCTTGGGTTTCTCTCATCTGAGAGAGAAGGCATTCCAAGCACTTCTATCCACAGCGCCAGAAGCTGTCCCAATTAGCAGGAAGGATATAGTGGGACAAGATTTGTAACCATCAAGCTCCAGATTCATCATGAACAAGCAACCTGAAGGTAATAGTTGTGATTTAGAAACAAGAAATTATCAAAAAATAGATTTTAAAACACAAATTTCAATTAGTAAAGAGTATGTTTTAAAATGACACAGTGAATGTTAGAAGCAAAGGGATTTATGAGAGCCTGGTGAGAGCATTGTAGTAGAGGTGACCTGTCTTGGTTTACCAAGGACAGTTTTATTCATGCTTGAATAGCACCTGCTTTTGCTCTCAAAATGTCTTGCATTGGACAGTGAATTATATGGTCATCTTAGCTATATTGATTCTAAAATATGCCTGAAGATCCTTTGACACTCTTCCCGTCAAGAAGTCTATATCCATTCCTCTTGAAAATGGATGAGCTTTTGTAACCGCTTGGGTAAGTGGTGCGTGATATGATATGGCTTCTATTCTGCTCTCTCTCACACACCCTAGAAACTCAGCCACCATATTTCAGGAAAGCCCAGGCCACATGGAGAGGCCATGCGTATGCGTTCCATCTGATAGCCCCTGCTGAGGTCCCAGCAGATAGCCGTCATGAACTTTCAGACAGTTGAGTGCATTTTCCTTCAGATGATTCCAGTTCCCAGCTTTGGAGCCACCCCAGCCAATGCGAACTAGGGCCAAGATGATGCAGTCCATCGTCATTGTTTTAAGGCTAAGCTTTGGGATGATTTGTTATGCCGCAATAGACAATCAGAACATCACTGTGTTTTCATTTCTTAAAACTGTCCCAATTGTGATATATAAGTATTTTTTAAACGATTTGCTTTATGGATTTATGGAATGAATAGATGAATACAAAAACCCGGAAAGTACACGGGAGTGCCAGTGAAGTGGAAATGAAAATCAGACCAGTTCCTGAGGATCCAAAAAATTATTTTGGTTATTAGAAAAGCGAGGAAGGAATATTGCTCACATAAAACATCTGTGGAGCTGGCTGCCATTTTGTAAGTTTGCATTTGCCAACCATCCAATCATGTCTGGGTGTACACTATCTCAACAAAAGCCTTTTATAATCTTTTGACACCTTTAAGAGTTAGGTTCAGGGTAGATTCTTGGTTCAAGCAATTTCATCAATGCATTTATACAAGATTTAGCTGTAATCACATACCAAAACAAGTATCGTCTCTCATGGGTGGAAACTTTTCAAAGGGAAATAACTTCTCAAGAAAGGAGCAAAACAGAACAAAACACCAATTTATCAATCTGTGAACACCGGGCAGAACTCAAGGTCCTGATGAATGAGCTTGGCGAGAGGAAGATGGATTCAGGGCCAGAACCAGCTAACTGCCTCAGATGAGAGTGACGGGCCGTGCAAACAATCACAGAGTATGAATGACGGTCTTTGGGCTTCTCGGGTGTTGACTGCAGGTGAACAAATTAAATGCCTCTTCAAAGAACTGGGCCTCAGAAGAGTTGATGAGCATCTCCTACTACTGGGGGAGGAACAGACAACCTTGTGAACTGGAGCCACTCAAATGTCACATAACTTAACACTGGTAATCCTTCTGTCTACACCTCTTCCATCCTCCGCTCAGTTTCCCCAGTGTCTGTATCTCCAGTCTCCTTGGAAGCGGGAGAAAAGTAGACATTAAATTCTGAAGATGGGGAAGGGGTTCTTGCCCACTCTTATTGGCTGGTGTTTGCACACACGCCCTTCTTTTTATTTTTTATTCATTTTCATTTTTTTAAGTTTTTAAAAAATGTTTATTTATTTTTGAGAGGGAGACAGACAGAGCACAAGGAGGGGAGGAGCAAAGAGAGAGGGAGACAGAATCTGAAGCAGGTTCCAGGCTCTGAGCTGTTAGCATAGAGCCTGACGTGGGATTTGAACTCATGAACCATGAGATCATGACCTGAGCCGAAGTCGTCCACTTAGCCGATGGAGCCACCCAGGCACTCCTATCTTTTTAAGTTCTAATCTATTTACTTTTAGAGAGAGAGAAACTGCATGAGGGGCAGAGAGAGAGGAAGAGAGAACCCCAAGCATGTTCTGCACTATCAGTGCAGAGCCTGATGCGGAGCTTGAACTCACGAACCAGAAGATCATGACCTGAGCCAAAGTCGAAGGCTTAAACGACGAAGCCACCCAGCCTCCCGTACGCTCCCTGCTTTTTAAATCCAGTGTTCCATTTATGGTTCAATGGGCTGAATGTTTGTGCCCCTGACCCAATTTGTATGTTGAAATCCTAACCCCCAGTGTGATGGCAGAAGCGGAGGGGTGGGGGTGGGGGGGGTTTGGAATGTGAATAGTAGTGTAATTACTACTACAAGTAGTAGGCAAGAGGGCTCTCTTGCCCTCTTTCTTCCACGTGGGGCTACAACAAGAAAACAGTAGTCTACAACCCCGGAAGAGGGGTCTCACAAGAACCTGACCATACTGGACTGATCTCTGACTTCTGACCTCCAGAACTGTGAGAAATAGATGTCTGTTTTTTACAAGCCCCTCAGTTTGTGGCTATTTTGTTATAGCAGCCTGAGCTAAGACAGCCACCAAACCTCTGTCCTTTCTAGACTCATTGTGTTCTCTCTTCCCTCTGTAAGTTTGCCCTGAAATGCCCTATCATTGCCCATCCCGTATATTCCCTATAGTTAACTTTGAGTGCTCTCCTCTTTCAGGGGTCAGTTCAGGTGTTGTAGTGGAGGCTGCCCGCACCGCACCAAGATCCCTGTTAGTCGGGCAGGTACACTCATCCCAGCTGCTGAAAGCTACATCCTTTCCCACAGATTCACCCGCAGCCAGCAGGAGCTCCTTCTCCCAGAATTATGCAGGATGTTAGGCACCCTCCTCCTGGGGAGCAGCCTATAGCCCACGACTGACGGATAAGGAGTACAGAAGTCTGGCCTCTTCGACTCCATGAAGGGCAACTCTGGTGCAATTGACACTACCTTCCAGATACACCCTTGGGATCAAACTAAGGCTAGACTCCACCGCTGAAATCACATCTCTGCCTACCTGCTCCCCCTGCTCTGTCATGCTTCCCTCATTTCTTCACAGAATTTTTCTGATCTCCTTCAATAAATCACTTGTCCAATGGGGCTCCTGGGCGGCTCAGTTGGTTCGGTGTCCGACTTCAGCTCAGGTCATGATCTCGTGGTTCGTGGGTTCGAGTCCACCATCAGCCACTGGCCGTGCTGACAGCTCAGAGCCTGCAGCCTGCTTTGGACTCTCTGTCTCCTTTTCTCTCTGCCCCTCTCCCACTCGTGCTCTGTCTCTATCTCTTTCTCTCTCTCAAAAATAAACATTAAAAATTTTTTTAAAAATCCCACACTCTAAAAATAAAATTAAAAAAATAATAAATAAATAAATCACTTGTCCAAGATTTCTCCTTTCAGGCTCTCCTTGGAGGAGGCCTAACCCAAGCAGATGGTGTTTCTTCTGGGAGACTTTCCCTAACCATTTTCCATACAAACTGAAGGGAACTTATTTTTTTTTAATTTTTTTATATGTTTATTCATTTTTGAAAGACAGAGACAGAGCACAAGCGGGGTGGGGCAGAGAGAGAGAGGGGGACACAGAATCCGGAGCAAGATCCAGGCTTTGAGCTGTCAGCACAGAGCCCGACGTGAGGCTCGAACTCACAAACCACGAGATCATGATCTGAGCCGAAGTCAGACGCTCAACCGACTGAGCCACCCAGGTGTCCCCTGAAGGGACCTTCTTTTGTGCACACACCTCTACACTGAGCTGCTCACCAAGTATTGGGATCATTGGTTGATTTACTTATCAGTCTCCCCACTAGTCCACTGACAGAAACCCTGACCCACTGATCTCTTCCTCCCCAGCTTCCAGGACAGTGTTTGGCCTTAAGCTGGTGCTCTGGAAGAGTTTGAGGAGTTAAATTCTTGGGGACTTTTTGAAAGAGAATGGATGAGCCTCACTTTGGCCTCCCATGTTGGAAGAGGGTTCAGAAAAAAAAAAAAAAGTCACAGAGATGGCTATAGAAACAGGATCTGGACCCTGGAATGTTGGTTAACATTGTTGAAAATGGACTGTAATCTTCCAGGTGGGTCAATGAATGATTATCAGTTCAATCACTTACAGGGTGCAATGGAAGGTTTTTTAAAAATGTTGGGGCACCTGGGTGGCTCAGTCAGTTAAGCATCTGACTCTTGATTTCGGCTCAGGTCATGATCTCACAGTTTGTGAGTTTGAGCCCTGCATTTGGCTCTTTGCTGACACTGCGGGGCCTGCTTGGGATTCTCTCTCCCTCTCTCTCTGCCCCATTCCCCTCCACCAAAACAAATAAATAAATATTTTAAAAAAGTAATACACACGCCGTGTCTTCAAACAACTTAAAATCCAGTTTGGAAAAGATTGATTGTAAATATATGAAGAACCATTCCAAAACAGATCATGAACCAACTTGTAGCTCTGGTAAAGAACAGGAAGAAATAGGTTTAAACTATGGTCACAAATACGGGGAACTCTCTGAATCAACTTTCTGACTGGCAGAGCACTGCAAGTCTCGTCAGCCCTGACAAAGTCTCTGTCTTTGACCAGACCTGAGTCTGTTCCTCTGAGCCCTCTTCTTGACTGGGCCTCAACCTTGGCCTGTGAAAACCGCAAACACCCAACACAAATTATTTGTCTGCCCTCTACACTAAGAGGCTCGCACAACACTAGCATCGTTTCTAACAGCTCAAGGGCGCATTCCTAGAATGATGGCCCTAGTCTACTTAAATTCCTGCTTGAGAAAGCTCAATGCTGCCAAAAGAATTTACTGTTTGTTCTAAAACCTGACTATAGGCTCCTGGCCTCCCTTTTCTTAGAAGCATTTACTTTCAAAAACTTGCAGTTGTAAATCTTTTCTCTTTTTGTGCTGCATCTTCCACAAGCTAGGAACGTTTTTCTCAAGGGCCCGAGAGCCATCGCTTTGAAATGTAATCATCAAGAAAGGTAGGGCCCTGTCACCCAGTTTTCGGCACATGAGTTATCCTGCCCTGACCCCAACTCTTCAAAGTGCTTTTCCTTTGGCACACCCCAGCGCTTAAAAAGCCGCCTGCCCTTCATCTCAGCGAAGCCGGGCGGAGGCCTCTCCCCTACTGCAGTAGTACTGAATAAAGTATGTCTTACTGCCTTTAGCTAGTGGTTTGGCTGTTTCTCTTTGACAGAACCCAAGGAAGCTGTGACTTCAACATGAATGGAAAGCTCTGAAAAGGAGGGCAATGGGGTTCCACTTCAGAGGTTTTGTCCCGTAGGGAAGTAAGAGGTGGACAAAGTAAACTTTTCAAGCCCCTCTCCCAGCCAATTTGTCAGATGGCTGGTAAAATATCCTTTAGGAGCCTGTGGGTTTAAGGAAAGGATCGGCAATGAATTAGGTCCCCAAAAGAAACAGAAAAGTTGTCTCTCTAGTAATCAAGAACGAGGCCGGTCCTGACCCTGTTTATCCATTCCTGGGTGACTTTAGATAGATTGCAGGACTCCCCTGAGCCTCAGTTTCTCCGTTCTATAAAAAGAAAGGGTTGTACAAATTTCTGAATTATCTGGAAAATCCCTCCTGCTAATCACCCTTGATGGTTATATTGAAATCCCTGTCAGCTGTGTGTTGAGGTGGGGGAGGAGCTCTCTGTTGTGCCAAGAAAGAGATGTCGCACCTCTTCTAGGGCCATATGTGGCCAGGATCCCCTGGGAAACCAAAAGCACACATGGTTGCCAGAGAGTCTAACTTTGTGACTCAGAAACTGCCATCTGCTAAACAGCTTTTAATTGAAGCTCCAAGAGGCAGAAGCTGGCTGGAAAAATCTTGCAAGTTGATCCAATAGGATTATCTTCTCTAAAAGAGGTTTTTCTATGTTTAATTAGTTGGAAGCCATTTTGCTACAGATGGATTATTCAGGTGTCAGTCCTTTTGGTGCCCTGCCCCCTCCCCTCTGTATTTGAGTCCCACAGATTCTTTAGTTAGTAGCAGCCTCCAATTTCCGCCCCCCACCCCCACCCCAAGACTGCACTGCCTAACCTCTGAGGCATCCAGTGCCACGGAAGCCTTTTCCCCACCATTCGGGATACAGGTGAGCTGTTTCAACCTGGATGGAGAAGCCTAATGTAGTCAGTTCTCAATTTTTGGTAATCTGAGTCAGTTACATATATTCAGGAACCAAAAACTCATGGTCGCATTGGTCTACTGAGTCATCCTGAAGGCATGAGCCTGAAAGGCAACACCGACCAAAGGGAAACCCAGTCATTTCAGGGGCAGAAATTTAACCCTTTGCAGTCAGGGCTACAGAGGGCTTTCAGTGGCTAAGACCAGCTTCACCTGCAGCTGGCAAGAGGTGGGTGAAGGAATAAATACCCAGAGTCTGAGGCTTCTTCCAATCTGGGATTTGGACTGCTGCAATTCCTCGTCTGTCCTCACGGGGCGTATTGTGAGATTCTGCTATGACAAAATGGGTAGAGTCAGGGAGTGGAGACAGCATTGGAACCAATGTCAGACACGGCTGCACAAGTGAGGGTGCTGTTCAAAGTGCTTCTAGGGTTGCAATGGGGTAAAATACTCCATTTCAACGCACAGGTAGGTAATATTTTCTTTATATAACCTTTTTATTATGGAAAATTTCAAAACATATGGAAGTGGAGACAACATTTAAAGGATTTCCATATACCAATTGCCTGGTTTCAATAATTAACAACTCAAGGCTAATCTCATTTCACCCAAATCCCCACCAATCTCCTCACTCCCACTTCACTCCCCATATTATATCTTCACGTTTTAGAAGGGAACCAAGGCTATAAGCATAAATGAGGAAGAATAAATTGGGTCAGTTATTCTCAATGAGTGGGGAGAGGTGAAGGGTAGAGGGCATATATTACATTCTTTGGTATGGCTTGTCTGTTTTGGAAAAAGCAAGATTGATAATATACTTAATAATACAGTTATTATATTATGTAATTATTACCTGGAACGTGAAAAAACAATACCTATTGTTGTCATAATATAATTTACAGAAAGCAAAGCAAGACAAAAGTTTTCACGAATCAGGGTGGGGATGACACCTAACGTCTCAGTCTGTGAGGTTTTTATGTTTATCAGAAAGAGGTCAGGGGTTAGAATAGGTCAAAAAATACAGAATTAGAATCTGTCCAAAATCCCTCTCCTCTTTTGCCTGCCAGGATTTACAGTCCTAATACCTGGGAATTGGAGGCCATAGCCAGTCTCGTTTATAGCATCTAGCATAGTTCTGTGTAACTGTGGGCTTCACTGAACGCCTGGGAGAAGTGGCTTTTCCTAAAGTCGTTGTTAATATATGAACCAGTGGGAGATTTAGAGGAAATGACTTCTGAACATCTTTCACATAGCATTTCCAAATTTGAAAAGTAAGCAAGCTCCAGATTGGAAAAATTGCTTGAAAATAAGCAAACCTTGCAGTTTCAAAACTCTGTTCCCCGGAACCTTATGGCTCTATGAGGCGATTGGCAAGCCTTGACATGTCCCGATCAACCTTGGAAGAACCGAACTCTCTATTGCTTTTGTTTTATATTTGGGTTTTGTTGTACACTTTCATCAGAATTTCATAAATGAGTTCTGCTACTAAAAAAAACAGTGATGGAGCACGTGGGTGGCTCAGTGGGTGAAGCATCTGACTGTTGGTTTTGGCTCAGGTCATGATCTCACAGTTCTCGTGAGAACGAGCCCCGTGTAGGCTCCATGCTGAAAGCACAGAGCCTGCTTGGGATTCTCTCTCTCCTTCTCTCTCTGTCCCTCCCCGACTCACACTCTCCTTTCTCAAAATAAACAAATAAATTTGAAAAAAAATTTTAAAAACCAGTGATGATAATCTTCTTTCACGGAGGAGGAGCTGGTGGTATGGAGAGAGAGATGGGACTTGCCTGAGCTCACAAGACAGGGTAGTGCAGTGCTGGGACCAGAGCCTGGTATCCTGAGGTCTATGGACAGCTGATGTGGTCGTTGGATTGGGAGCTGCAGAAAAAGGGAAAAACCTTTGGAATGAAAGTGTTATCCACTCAAGTTCTCCTTCCAACTCCAGGGTCAGGCTCAGCAACTTTCCAATGGTTTGTTCTGTAATGGTTCCAGTGAGGAAGAGTCACTGTGGTTCAAGAAAACAAATGGCTAAACAAACAAACAAGAAGCAGAATCGGACCTATAAATGCAGAGAATAAATGGATGGTTGCTGGAGGGGAGGGGGATGGGGAGATAAACAATATGGGTGAAGGCGAGAGGGAGATACAGGCTTCCAGTTATGGAATGAATAAGTTATGAGAATAAAAGGCACAGCATAAGGAACACACTCGATGGTATTGGGACAGTGTTGTGTAGTGATGGATGATAGCTACAATTGTGGTGAGCATAGCAGAATGTATAAACTTATCAAATCAATGTCATACCCCTGAAACTAATGTAACCTTCTGTGTCAACTATACTCAAAAAAATTTTTAAAAAGAAAAGTGGTGTCCTAGAACACCCCTGTGCTGCTGGTTGAGGGACATGGTAGGCTGAGCCCTTGAACTCTCAAACAGAAGCTCACCTTTGCTAAATGTTCCTCTTGGACTCAGCTAATCCCCCAGAAAGGAGAGTGTGGACACATCATACCCTTAGGGAACAATAGAGGAACTCTGGACTGGATATTTGGGAGGATTCCTGCAGAGGAAGCCATGGATCGGACACATGGCAACATGATGGAGAATGCAAGCTGTGGTTTTCTCTGCTGAGCTGGAGAATCCTTGACTCACGGCCCTCAGAGTACGTGCTATGAGCTAAGTCCGTGTCAGTGGTTGCAAATGCGTGGTCGGGAGACTGAGCACTACCCTCAGACATGTTTTGTTTAGATTGCAAGGTGTTTGAATATATTTTGGGGGTCAGTCACCAATGTAAATTGAGAGATTAAAACCTAGATTTCTGGTGCCTCTTAGGAAAGAAAGAAAGGAAGGAAGAAAGAAAGAAAGAAGAAAGAAAGAAAGATCGGGTAACTCTGAACACCACCGACAACACACTCTTCTCAGCCATCTGGAAGCTTTAATACATTCTTCTGTTTGCGTTAGTCCCCACCGTTCCCTATTGCCTCACACCCAGCCTGCTTCACTTGTTCAGTTTACCTCCTGGGTCCTTAGCAATCTGGATTGGGGTGACCTAATATTCTGACAGAATGTTTCAGACAAACATTCTCAAATGTTAGCGTCAGAATCCTCTTGGTGCTTGCCTGAGGCTGTGCCCAAGAGACCTGGTAGATTTATTAGGCTCAGGATTTGCATTTTAAACCAGCAGCCCAGGTAGTTTCATGACATAGTCTAAGAAAAGCTACTATAAAGTCAAGGTTCTCAATGCTGGGTACACATTTGAATCACCACAGGGAGATTTTACAACATATTCAGGTTTTACCCCAAACTAAATGAATCAGGAAACACTAGAGCGACAGCCCAAAACGGTTAATACTTCCTCATTTGTATTTTTTAATTCCCCAAATACACAAAATGCGGAAGAAGAATTTGACTCCTTTAAACTTCTTAACTAGATTCACCAGCTATTAACATCTCGCCGTCCCCACGCCATCACACACACACTTCGTGTAGCCAAACCATTCAAAAGTAAGCTACTGACTTTGCTACTTTGCCCCTAAATGTTGCAGCATGCCTCCCTTTAGAAAAAAGTGTATTCTTCCACACAAGCACATAGCATGGCCAAGCCTGAGAAGAATCGCAGTTTCCTTGTGCTAAGATTCAGCTCCAATACATCCAGCAAAAACCTCACATAGGTGGTTCTTGGGGATGTTCTGTACCTTCCACCACATCACATTAGGAGGTAATACATGTAGTGGTTCACAAACTTCAGCGTGCACCTCGAGGGCTTGTTAAAACCCAGATTGCTGGGCCCTACCCTTGGAGTGTCTGATTCCAGAGGCCTGGGATGGGGCCCGAGCCTTTGCGTTTTTCATAAGTTCCCAGGCGCTCCTGGTGCTGCCAGACCAGCTTCTCAGTTTGGAGAACAACCGACCTCATGGCAGGTCTTCCCACCATTGCAATAAGTACTGATATTTTTTTAAGTTTATTTCTTTATTTTCAGAGGAGAGAGAGAGAGAGAGAGAGGCGGCAGGAGTGGGAGAGGGGCAGAGAGAAAGGGAGAGAGAATCCCAGGCAGGCTCCACGCTGCCAGCACAAAGCCCAATGAGAGGCTCCAACTGACGAAACTGTGAGATCGTGACCTGAGCTGAAATCAAGAGGCGGACGCTTAACTGACTAAGCCACCCAGGTGACCCAGTGTGGATGTTTTTAAAGTTCCAGGAGGCGATGACAACACACAGCCAGCATGGGGAACCAGTGCTAGTCTGGCCCCTGATGCTCAGATACAGACCTCGGAGCTACAAGAGCAGCATCACCAGGGAGCCTGTGAGAAGTGTGGGCTCTCAGCAACCCCCCCCCCAGACCTACCAGACCAGAAGCTGCACTTTCACAAAATCCACAGTGACCCATGCACATGTTAAAGTTTGTGCAGTGCTGCTTTGGAGCTTCTCTAGAAGCTTCTAGAAGCTTCTCCCACACCTCACCTGGCCCCTGGAGGTGGCTCTGCAACCATGGCACCAGGGTGGGTGAGGTGGCTCCAGGTGTTTCTGGGGGCCAGATGGAGCCTGCACTCATGGGTCCCCCAGCCCTGGAGGAAGCGGAAGAAAATACAACCTACCAGCTTCACTCTGCACCCACTCTCTCACCCCCACTTCAGGGTTCTTAAGTCATTTTGAAGAACCCCCTCACTTCAGTTCCATCTCTAATTTTGGTGCCTTGTATTTCCTGCTCCTCTGGCTTGGGCTTCCTCCTCAAGGGTGGCTTTGTTTAGTCTCGGGATTTCTGAGTGCACGGTGTTTTGCTAAGCCCCAGGGATATAAAGGTGAGTAAAACAAACTCCCACCCTTAGGGAGCCTGTAGCCTGGTTTCCCTGTTTCCCAACTGGCCACCTGCATGGCATTGTCAGGTCCCTACCTCAGCCTTTTCGGTGGCCTGTTGTCCCCACTCACTCATTGGCTCCAGACCTGCAGGGTTGGGTTGGACACAGAGCTCACCTGACCTCTTCTTCCTGCCAGTTTTGGGACAGGGGCTATTTAGGGCCATCGACCAGCTATCAACAAATAGTCATTCATCAAACATCTACAGGGAACCAGCTGTGAACTAGACCTTGGATTACATGGAGAGGTGGTTCCTAGCCTTTGATTACCCACAACATGGAAGAGGAGATGAGGCATTTGTGGAAAAGGAAATAATACCAGGAAGAATGTGTTTGAAGACGTTCATGAGATCTCAGACTGGAGAGAAATCATTTCCCGTAATGAAATTAAAGCAGGCTTCAGGGAAGGGGAGGTGATATTTGCAAAGAGCCATTTGACATCTTCAGGGTTGGATAAAATAACCAGGTGGCTTGGCTTGGCTTCGAGACTGGCTCGGGAGTTGCTCAGAGTCAGACCCTGTTTACGGCAAACCCACTTCCGCACCTTCGGCGTCAAGGAGAAGGCAATATATTTGCTCATAAAGCATTTTACAAGCCTGAGCAATGGGGCATGGAACGTAAAGGGCTCTAACTAATTCAGTGCTGTGGTGGAAATAGCTTCAACATGTGGGAGGAGAAGAACCAAGTGGGTAATGTGACGACTGGGGATTAGAAACAGCCATCAGAAGAACTGATCTGCACTTTCCACTCCTGGCAGAGAGCAGGTCTGTCAGGAACATAAGCAGATGGCTGGTCCAGGGAGGCTCAGAAGCAAGTCTAGGGCTGGGTAAACTACTGTCCTGGGTGAAACTGAGTTCAGGGATGATCAGGAGAAGGGGACAGAAGAAGAAGCAGAAAGAGAGCAGCAAAGAGGCCACTTCCCCATCTCAGAGCACTGGGCACCAGAACCATAATTCCTTAGCTTGATCATCAGTTCAAAAGGAGGCCCCTGCTGGGGATGGTCAGGGATGATTTCAGGGCGGAGGGAAATCTTACAACTTGAGCTGAAACTTTCCGTGTAGTTGGGGAGTTGCAGGAAAGTAGAGAACAGCACATAGGAAGCACATGAGCACATGTGCTGCATCCTGGGAATGATGAGACCATGATGGGCTTCCACGGCTGGCCCTGTGCTGGCCCTGCTTCTCCACTTCTCCCTGCATCCCTGCCCTTTGCTGTGAAACTGGGCTGCCCTCCCACTGGGACTCTGGGCCAGTCGTGCTTGCTTTGACCAATAGCATGAGACAGAAGAGGTCGCATGCAATAAAGGATTAACTCAGCAAGTACGATGGTCCAAATCCTGAACATTCCAAAGGAAATTTTGGCCCTGGGCGGCACCTGGTTCCCAGGAGGTAACCTCGAAGTCCTCCGAATAGCCTGCCTCATAGGAGAGAGGCCTTGGGCCAGGCCAGATAGTCATGCTAACAGTGTTATTAATGATGGGGGCTACATGGTATTAGCTTGATCTCTGGAAGGACTGGAAACTAAGGTCAGTCACACTGCAGTCAGCCAAGCCAAGTGACCAACCTCCAGTAAGAACCCTGGGCACCAAGGCTTGGGTGAGCTCGGCAATATGCCACATATGTTGTCACCCATTGTTGCTGGGAGAAATACGTACTGTCTGTGTAGAACTCCACTGGAGAGGTCAGCTGGCAGCTTGCAGCTTGGAGTCTCTTAGACTCTGACCTTTGAGCCAGGGCTGAGTTAATCTGTATCCTTTTGCTGTAGCAAATTGTAACCATGAGTGTAACAGCATTGTTTGGTTCTGTGACCCCTTCTGGTGAACCTGAAGGTAGTCTTGGTGACCTCCAAACTGTAGGCACTATACCAATCCTGGGCCTAGTCCTGAAGAGGCCTTAAAAGCGCTTCTTCTTGGGGGCTCCTAGGTGACTCATTTGGTTAAGCAACCGACTCTTGATTTGAGCTCGGGTCATGATCTCACAGTTTGTGAGTTCGAGCCCTGCATCAGGCTCTGTGCTAACAGTGTGGAGCCTGCTTGGGATTTTCTCTTTCCCTCTCTCTGCCCGTCTCCAACTCGTGCTCTCTAGCTCGAAAAAATAAACTAGCAAAAAATAAAAATTAAAAAAAAAAAAGTGTTTCTTCTTGTTCTCTTGCATTCAGTCAACTGTCTTAAGAAGTACCACCTGGGTGGGGCCACCTGGGTGGCTCAGTCGGTTAAGTGTCCCCCTTCAGCTCAGGTCATGATCTTGCAGTCCTGTGAGTTCAAGCCCCACATCGGGCTCTGTGCTGACAGCTCAGAGCCTGGAGACTGCTTCGGATTCTGTGTCTCCCTCTCTCTCTGCCCCTCTCCCTCTCCGCTCTGTCTCTGTCTCTCAAAAATAGATAAACATTAAAAAAAAAAGAAGGGTATGCTTGAGTCTTCCCACTAGTCCAGGAGGGGAAAGAGAGACATGTGGAGCAGGGCCACGTCCAACAGTTTCATCCTAGGTCAGTTTACCACCAGCTGGCTGCACATGAGCGAGACACGTTGAGAACAGCAGAACCACCAGGCTGAACTACCCATCCCTGACACCAAGCTGACCTACAGGCTCATGAGAAATAATATATACTTATTGTTTTAAGGCGCTGAGCTTTGGAGTGATGCATCTGTCATGCAGCAGTAGAATCGATAAGCCTCCAAACAACTGAGGTGTCAGTCCTGCTCTAACTGATATCAGGGCCTCAAGAGGCCTCTGCAAGCAGGTTAGTTTGAGGGACTGTCCATCCCCAACTTCCAAGTCAGGATAGAGTCACAAAGCCTGCAGCCACGTAGCTTCATTCACGCAACACAAGTGATCAGCATGTCCAAAACATGCCCAAGATCACCAAGGCCTGGGAGAAGTAACATGGCCGAAAGGAGAAGGGTGGTCTGAAAGCAGGGTTAGGTAAGAGGGAGAAAGAGTGGGTCCCAGGCAGAAGTGCAAAAAGAGGAGAAAGAAGAATAAACGTGAAGTAAAGGACAAATGGAGGGAGGGATGGGGAAAAATCTTGGGAGTATTTTTTACAACCTCCCAACAGGTTTATGTACGCTTACACCAGGCAGCATGTGCCTTCCAAGATGCTGCAGGCTTCCCAGGCTCATTCCTGGATTCAGGATTCCTGAATCCAGGTTCCTACTCTTCTGGGATATACCATTGACCTTTTGGACTTTACCGGTTTTGAATTCTCTGGCTCCGACTCTCTGTACCCTCCCTTAAACAAGGTTTGCTTCCTTCTCTGGATCCATCCACTCCCAGGCTCCCTGGTGTCCCACCACTACTTGATGGAACCCTAGTCTCCAGGACCCTGCCCAGGCTGATGCCCTCCAGCCTAGGACTCCCCCGACTACCTGTGGTAGATCAGATCACTTTATAACAAATATTCACTGCCTTTACTCCAACTCCTTGAAGGGAGTTACTTACACACACGTTGATGTGGAGCTTGGCCATGTGACTTGATTTTGGCCAATGAAATGTGAGTGCAAGTAAAAATTTTCTCATTACAAGCTTATGTTTAAGGGACATAATGTTTCTGCCTGCTTCTCCAGGAGATTCTGATCTCCACCACGAGAGATCATGCCCCAGGTCACTGCTGTCCCTTCATATCAGGTCCAGAATGAGACATGAGGGGCAGATGTGAATTTGATCTTCAGCTTGAAATAGAGCTATCTTGGTCAACTCACGGGCATTAAAGCCAATTTGGGGGCAGCTTGTTATGTAGCACATTACAATGGTTGATGACTAATACACCACTCATGAAGAAGGAGAGCCACCATCTTACTGAAGTGGGATCACCATTATGACATTAGCTACCCCAAATCACCAATTAAGAAAAGTTCTTTTTATTCAGATACACTTCCATAAACCCATCCTTGGCATCAACATTTTTAAGCACGATAGAATTTGGCTATTACTTTGTTCACAAGAGGTGGGGGAAATGATGCTAAAACATGGATGCTCTGAAGAAAACCCCCAAGTGAGAGCTGGTCCACTATAACCAGTCCAAATGAAGGCGAAAGAGACAAAGTGTTATGATTGTCTCAGGGAAAGAAACTTGTATACAAGCAAATTGAACTCCTCGCTTCTCTCTCGTTTGGCTGCTTTGATGTCAGGAGGATCTAAGTCTGAGACCATGGGCGAGCTCACTCGGTACCCTGCTACAGGCTGTGCTTAGAAGAAAAAGATTTTGCAGACCTCATAAGATAGGCACCTTGGAGTATGTGAAGGGTTGCCATGGGGAAGAGGGATTACACTAGTTTTCTATGTGGGGTGGAAGACACAGGAGTCAGAACATTCAGAGGAATTCTCTGAAAAGAGACATCATGTACTGCCAAGGGAGAGAAGGATCCTGTTTTCCACCACGGGAGGTATTTGTGTGTTGAATGAATGACCGCCTTCGTTCAATAATGAAATTCAATAGGGGCGCCTGGGTGGCTCCGTCCGTGGGGCGTCTGACTTCGGCTCAGGTCATGATCTCGCGGTTTGTGGGTTGGAGCTCTCCTTCGGGCTCGCTGCTGTCAGCACCGAGCCCGCTTTAGATCCTCTGTCCCCCTCTCTGCCCCTCCCCTGCTTGTTCTGTCTCTCTCAAAAAAAAAATAAATAAATAAAACATAAAAAAGTTGAAATTCATTCAATAAATATGTCTGTAGAGCCGGCCACATGCCAGGTGTTATGCAAGGTGCTGAGTGATGGACAAAGCAAGCATAGTATCTCCCTTCCTGTGGTTTTTAAGTCTGGTGGTGAAATTAGGTATCATACATGCAACACATAAGTGAACATATAATGCAGGAAGCATCTTAAGAGTGTAACAACTGCTTTATGTTAGGTGGTCAGGTTGGATAGGTAACATTTGTCACTAATGTGACTGATTAAGTGTTTGGAAACCCTTTTATCTCAGATGTATAGGCCCTTCCCCAAGCCCAGTTGGTGATTGAAATGGTTCTAAGCAGTCAGTGACCTGTCATCTCCTTTGACCAGTGACAGATTGTAGGGAGGTCATTTACCAATGAAATGAAAGTCATTTCTGGCCAATGATAAGAAAGTCAAAGTCTGTTGGCTAGGCCTTGTTAGAAAATTTTTGCTTTTCGGATAAAAGATGGACAGACTTAGATTAAATGGCCTTTGCTCTTTGTCCTTCCTTCTTTCAGACTAAACTATTTGAGTGATGCCTGGAGGTATGGCAGTCATCTTGTGACCATGAGGCAGCAAGCCAAGTATTCTAAGAGTAGAGGAATGGAAGGACAGGAAGAGCCTGGTTCTAGCAACATTAACAAGCTGCTGTGTCAGCCCTGAACTATGTATGTCTGACCTCTTCTTAAGTAAGAAAAAAAAAAACCTGTTTGTTTTAGCTGGAGAAGCTGAGTTTGCTCTCCCTTGTAGTCCAACACTTCCCAACTGATGAGTCCAATAGAACTCTTAAAGGAATTAACGTTTGCTGAGACCTTGAGGGATGAACACCTGCTATCCAAGCGGACAGTGAGACAGAAGCGTGGCAGGAAGAGGGGCAGCATGTGTCAACAGCCTCGGCAGGAAGATTGGCTTGTGTGAAAAACTGAAAGAAGGGCTGATGGTCTGAAGTTAAGAGAGCAAAGCATGGCCAGATCAGGCCAGGCCATGTAGGATGTGGTCTTTTTTTTTTTTTTTTATAATCTACACTTGACATGATTTTCAACAACTGAAAGGTTGTTGAAATGAAGCAGACCTTCGAGTCGCCTGTCACCAATGCAAGCCATGTGCTCTCCAGAGTACACAGCATGTGCTCCTGACTCTTGCTAAGCCTGGACAAACATTTCCCTGTATTTTTCCCTTAACCTGATTAGTTGTGAATCTGTAGCCAGTGTCAGAAAATGGGATAAAATATTTGGTGGTTTGGTTCCTGGCCGGTTTGCTTCGGTGCTGGCTATTGATCATATAAAGAGAAAAATAGTCATCTTTGCCCTTGAAATATGAATTCAACCATTTTTACTTTGAGTGATAATGGAAGGCAGCTTTCTACTGTTCATAGTTAAGTCTTTCAGGAACCTCGCTAACTTTTTTTTTCTTGATATGACGAGAGTTGATAAAGATCCTGTTTTCAAAGTGTGTAGGGAAAGTCCAAGGCGTCATGCAGGATGTTGAGGCTAGTAACCACAGGACACTGGCACCACCTCTAGGGCTGAAGGTTCCAGGAGGGAGAATGTTGCTCAGGGACTGGTAAAGATGGACATAGCAGAGTCCAGAGGAAGAACATGCTGAGTGACGAGGGCTTCCTGCAGAAGCTGTGAACTCCTGTCGAGGGACAGTCAGCCCATAGAGACTCTGCAAGGAGGGACCCAGAAGAATAAACACCCCTCTGGCCCTCCCACTCACTCCCATCTCCTCCCAGCGGTCCTCCTTAGCAAAACCTGACCAGAAGCCAGGAGCATGAGAGATCCCACTGACTTTTTTTTTTATAATTTTTTTTTTAATGTTTATTTATTTTTGAGACAGAGAGAGACAGAGCATGAACGGGGGAGGGTCAGACAGAGGGAGACACAGAATCCAAAACAGGCTCCAGGCTCTGAGCTGTCAGCACAGAGCCCGATGCGGGGCTCGAACTCAAGGGACCCTGAGATCATGACCTGAGCTGAAGTCGGACGCTTAACCGACTGAGCCACCCAGGCGCCTCCCCCCACACTGACTTTTAAATGACTAGAAAAGGGAATGTAGGTTTAATGTAACAGAAAAACAATGTAGGAAAGAAAATTCCTATTGCAGCTAGAGAAACAACACTGTTTGTTTATAACTATTTGTTATAATTTTTTAAGTGTCTAAATTGTGTCCTTCAGAATTATTTCATTCAGGACCAATCACCTCCACTTAGAACTCCAGGCTGCTGGAAAGAGGCAGAACGATCTAGCATCAGAACCATCTCAGTCAGGTGTCTTTGGCCTCTGGGAGATGGAATGAGGCCAAGCCAGGTGGGAGGTGGGCTGGTGGGTGGTTCCTTCTTCTCACTCCCACGTTTGTTTTAACTCATGTGCTGAGCCCTCCTGCCACCCCCACCCTAATGTTGATAGTACGCAGAGACATTTCAGACCAATGATGCTTGTCCTTTGGATCTCAGGACCCTCAATGAGAAAACTCTCCGGTGGGGACACCGGAAACCCAGACTCAGTGGATTGATGTGGCCACCCTGGCCTCAGTCACCATGACTCCGTATTCACTCAGGGAAACACTGAAGTAAAGGAAAATGAAGTCCCCAGGCACCAATGGTGGGGAAACCCTCACATGTACTCCATGTACCTATAACCACATTCCTTCTCCACCGTCCCCTCGGCAAAGATGGGTGGGACCGCTTTGTCCTTAATGGGTATACACAGGTGGCTTGCCCTAAACCTTGCTGTGTTTCGAGAAGACCCAGCACACCTGGGCCTGGTGAGGAACAGTAAGGACGAGACATGATATGACACCAAATAGATCCTACACGTAAGGTCGTAGCAACCTGGTCTTGCTCCCACTAGAAAATCAGGGCCTGGTAAACGTGGACGTCATGTCCCAATGCCCTGGGCCTTGCTGCCATCCCAACCCCCCCGCCCGGTCCCCCGCCGTCCAGTCCGTCTGCATCTGCCTCCCACCAAGTAAGTCTGCAGTTGCTGCACGGCCGCCACTTTGTTCCACGACATATGAAGAACAACCGTCTCCAGGAGAGTTTCCGACCCATTCCTGGCATGTACTGGTAGGTCTGCCGGAGCAAACTTCACATCTGCAGCTTCCTGACTCTAAGTGATGAGACGTCTGACGAAGAAAATCGATATTTAGTTGCCACCGTGGAGATCTATTGTATTTGCCATTCCAGTCTGACAGTTAAAATTCGTGAGTGGCCATAATTGTCATTGATTGGTGTGCAGATGAGTTCACGGAAACAATGAGGAGGGGCGATGTATGAGACGCGGATTTCACTCTGAGCTGGGCCCCGTAATTGCACCTTCACAGCAAAAGAAAGGCATTGACTGAATATCTCTCAGGTACCGGCAGAGATGTTACCAACTGGGTTTGGGCTGAAAGGGACACTTCTGTGCCCTTACCCATGAGGTCAATGCCTTTCCCCTTCCTCCTTTCCACACCCCTCCAGCCCTTTTAAAAAAGTGTTTATTTATTTTTGAGAGAGACAGAGCACGGGTGGGGGAGTGACAGACAGAGAGGGAGACCAAGGATCTGAAGCAGGCTCTGAGCTGTCAGCACAGAGCTTGATGCAGGGCTCGAACTCACGAACTGCAAGATCATGACCTGAGCCGAAGTTGGAGGCTTAACGGAGTGAGCCACCCAGTCAACCCCTCCGCCCCTTTTAAATCCCACTTGCCAGACGTGCCCCCAGACCTCCTCCCTCGAGGGCCCGTGGATCCAGCCTGCCGAGATGTCTCCCTCTTGGGACCTCTGCCACCGATATCTGTGCACCTGTCTGAGGCCCCAGCACCTCCTTCCCCATCACCCCCACCACCCCGACTTTGGATCTCACTCAGCAAACACTGCTTTGAGAGTCTTCCCTACTAGATGGAAATCTCTTGGCAGTCAAGGACTCTTCGTGACCCAGCTCAGTCGTGGTTACTTCTAGTTATTACCATGGATGATAAATGAAGATGCCGATTCCATCCTCAGTGATAGAAGGAAATGCCACACCTCCTATTTTTCTCCTTTGCTTGCAGAGGTTAAGGAATAGTTGGTCTCCCAACTTTGTTTTTACCCCCACCTTTCAGAAAAAACTGTTTTGGGGTTGCAAACATTGCTTCCTCCCAGTCATCAGCACAGGGACCGCCCCCCCCCCCAAAGGGTTTTGTCCTGGGAGGTTGCAGGAGATGAGTTTCTTTGTTTACTGAAATTGACTGGACAGGGGATTCCTGCATTCACAATTCACTTGTTCTTCTCAAACCTCCCAAAGCACTACAAAGGAAGGAGCTTGTACTCAGCCTCAGCAGGAAAAGTCAGAGCCTGGGCTCCTCTGGGGAGTACCAGCAGAGTCACATTAATGACGAAACCCCACGTTTGTCCAAGTCTCTCTCTCTCTCAGGACATCCGGCCCCCGGTAGGGCAATCACTTCTGGGAACCCACAGAGGATGTCTTGGATGTGCTCTTAGAAGTGCTCTTGACCCCCCTGGGACAGCCGCCATGTTCCCTGGTCCTGCTCTGACTCTGTTTGGTAGTGCCCACAGTGCCCAAGAAAATCCTTCCAGGGTATGCACACTAGGTTGGGCCTTTCTTTCTTTCTTTTTTTCTTTCTTTCTTTCTTTCTTTCTTTCTTTCTTTCTTTCTTTCTCTCATTCAGTTTATTTATTTATTTTGAAAGAGAGAGAATGAGCAGGGGAGGGGCAGAGAGAGAGAGAGGGAGAGAGAGAATCCCAAGCAGGTTCCATGCTGGTCAGCACAGAGCCTGATGTGGGGCCCCAACTCATGAACTGCAAGGTCATGAGCTGAGCCAAAATCAAGAGTCAGATGCTCAGCCAATGAAGCCACCCAGGTGCCCCTGGGCATTCCTTTCTGATGACTCTGATGCCTCAAACTTTGCTGCATGAGGACCAACTCCCTGTGGCTTTTACCCTTGTGCCTCATAGCATGAGTGGTGAGAGAAGTCTTGGGAGTGTTTCCTTGCTCCCAGCTTCTCAGTCTCCTTCAGGACTCAGATAGAAACTCCCAAGGGACTTGGCTGAGGGCAAGTCTGAATGACAGCAGCCTCCTTCCCCCCATCCTCCCCACTGGCTCTGAGTGGTCTCTGCCCTTAGATCTCTAAGGTTCATATTGTCTAGAAGCCCGGCCCCCTCCTCCTGTAGGATCAGTTCTCTCCCAGAAGCCTTGCACATGTCCCTACTCCGTTTAGAGCTCTAGCCACAGGAAGACAGTCTTGGCTTAGGGAAGATGGGTAGAAAGGATGCTTCAAGCTGGTGGGAACAAATAGGCAGAGGTGGGATGTCACATGGGGGGAGCAGCAGGCTGAAAACCTTACATGACCCAGAGCTTCTGAAGTGGGGTCTAGAGAACTGGGGTTGATGAAAAGGGGTTCAGTCAGGTTCTGATTTGGTGCCACACAGCCAGGCAGTAAGGAACCCATGGCAGTCGTTGAGCACAGGGTGACTTAGTGTAACAGTTGTGGTGGCCAGTCTCCAGAGCCCCTCCACAATTCCCACTTTCCACTTTTCATGGTTTTGTGTAGTCCCCTCCCACGCTGGATGGGGCCAACCT
The DNA here is from genome assembly GCF_022837055.1 of Prionailurus viverrinus. Lineage (NCBI taxonomy): Eukaryota > Metazoa > Chordata > Mammalia > Carnivora > Felidae > Prionailurus > Prionailurus viverrinus. Next base: position 25,507,432 of record NC_062569.1, read on the forward strand.
ATTAGCCAATAGTATTGAGGATATGATGGTGTGTGACTTCTGACTAGGTCCAAAAAGACACTCTGGTGAAAAAAGACATTTTTTCATCCTTATAAAATGGAAAAATTACTATTCCGTTGTAAAGAGATGTTGAAATAGAACAGCAGGGCTGGGGATAATGGTATAAGAATTATTGCACAATTTATCAAGATACAAGTACTTAGATATTCTTTTGTTTCTTCACATCCCACAATATTTATTCTGCCTTAGCAGAACAGTCTGTCCATTTCAGGCAGATCACCCTCATTCAGTTCTACATGTTTCTAAGCAGTCTAATTCCCCTGCCTGAAATTGGTACCTCATTTTCCCCATTTATTCTGAAGACCAAGTAAATATGGCCCACAGACATTCCCATGGTCTGCCATACCTTCACAAAGCCAGGAGGGATGGTGCTGGCTGGGCCCATCGAGGTCAAATATAACTGCATATGTCCATCTGTCTCTTTAAGGCTAGCTTTAGCTTCCATAGATAGACATTTTTGGAAAATCATTAATAAACATCAATGACTATTGAAATGTTTGGAGTCTTGAGGACATAGCTTACTGTGGGGAGAGGGGACAGGGATAGAAAGAGGGGTGGAAGATTTAAGTTCTCATGAAGAATATGAACAATGTATACAGTTGATCCTCGTTAGTCACGGATTCCACATTTGCAAATAGCACTTACTCGCTAAAATTTATTTGTAACCCCCAAACTAAACACTTGCAGTGTTTTCATTGTCATATGCTGACGTGTGCAGAGAACCAGAAATTTTGAGTGACCCAATACGCACAGATCCGACTGAGGTGGGTCGAGGCAGCACTCTGCCCTCCTGTTCTGGCTCTCACACAGAGGTGTCCAGAGGACGGAGGGGGTGGAGGCAGCACAATGTAGTTCAAGAAGCTGTCTCTGGGGCTGGATGAATGGGCTTGAATCCCAACTCTGGTACCTGTTAGCGAGGCAGCCTAGGGCAAGTCACTTCACACTTCTGAACCTCGTTCTCTCTTTTGTAAATTAAGAAAATAGAATCTACCAAGAAAAATTGTGTTTAGGATTTGGGAATTATAATCTATGTGAGATGGGTGTGTGTGTGTGTGTTTTCCCCTAAGAACAACGTTTCAGTATTCACTGATTCAGTGGTCCCGATGACTATATAGAACATAACTACCACAAGTAACAAAAGACAACTGTCTTTGGTCTAAGCCAATGGTGGGCATGTTGCTCTGTCCAGCCACTCCAACAATGACCATAAGGGAGAAGTCCCGTGAACAACGCGTACAGGAAAACTGTCCAAGATGGTAGTTCAAAGACTGGAAAAATTGGCCAAGACGTCAGCAGAGGCAAGTCTACATTATTTTTCAGCTGAGCGAAGCCGTGGTTGAGCTATCCAGCCTGGAATCAGACCAGGAAGAGGAGTCACACGGAGTCTGCCCCAAGCAAATCAAAGGGGAGTCCGTTCCACTCAAAACTACCATTTTATTACATGTGCTCAGCTCCTGCTAGATACAAGGACCAGCTCTGCGGTCTTCAGCTCCTGCCAGAGGCACAGCAGTATACAGAGAACCCCTCAGATGCTGCTGCCAGGTTTTGGTTCATGTGACCCATTTATAATTATTCTGTTTCTACAATGAGCCTACCCACTGTGCCAGTGAAAACTGTCAGCACGTGGAGTCTAGTGACTTGCGTGATATGCCCCGGGGACAACAGACCACGAGACAAGAGGTGGCTCATAACAATAGAGAAACACAAACAAACAAACACACTGTATTTCGTGGCATGCCTCCTGATTACATGAAAGAGCTCCGAGAGGAGACGAGGCTGAAGGAAAGGCAAGTAAATTGTGCGAGGACTCGATACAGTCTGATTCCTCCAAGCGTCACCACCAGCGCCTCCATCTGAAAGTACAGAACTGCTGAGTCAAGGGGCACATAAGTACGTTCATCTTTAGTAGACACTGCCCGCTGTCCGAAGTTTTGGTACCGGTTCACGTGCCCGTCAGCCGTGTAAGAGAATTCTAGTCGCTCCACACGGTCACCAACACTCGGTGGTATCAGTCTCTTTAACCGGATCTTGAATCTTGAGTGGAGAGTCTCAGGGGCAGGGAAAACGGCCAGAGCTTGTTTGTTCCAATGAGATCATCCCGCCAGGGTAGTCCCACAACCCTGGTACGTGGTCCCCGGGAGTGCCATTTCTGTGCGAAGCTCTTCAGCCTTCCCAGCAATTTTCTGAGCTCCCTGATGTCCTCCTTTAAAGACCATTTTGCCCAAAGACCATTTTTGCCAAGTCCGTCTCTGCCACCTGTCACCAAGGAACACAGCTGAGGCAATGGTCAAAGCTACTGAGGACTCCAGACTGCGCCTCCCCTGACCTGAGCAGCAAGGTGCAGCCTCATGGGCCACACACTGTAGCTACATTGAAATTCTTCCTTCCTCCAAGCTCACCAGGTTGGCCCCGCTTCCCTGTCTTTGCAGAGTATCTTTGCTCTGTCCAGAATTCGCTTCCAGCTCCCTGTTCACTTGGGAACATATTTCAGAACGAAGCCTAAATATCACCTTCTCTGGGAAACCTTCTCTGACCCCCTCATGCAGTTGTGTCCTACTCCACTGAGGAGAATACTGGTCACACCCTGCCAACGGCTATCCCCCATGAATTCATATGTTGAAGCCCCAACCCCTAGTACCTCAGAATGTGACTGGATTTGGAGATGGGGACTTTGAAGCAGTGAGTCAGACAGTCAAGGCCCGAACCCAATCTGACAGGTGTCCTCATAAGAGAGATCAGAACACAAAGAGGCACCAGGCATGCTCATGCCCGGACAAACTCTATGTGAAGAGGACACAGGCAGTGAGCAGCCCTCTGCAAGCCGAGGGGAGAGGCCTTGGGAGAAACCAAGCCTGACTGCTGACACCTCCATGTCAGACTTCCAGCCTCCAGAACTGTGAGAAAATAAATGTCCGGGCGCCTGGGTGGCTCAGTCGGTTAAGCGTCCGACTTTGGCTCAGGTCACGATCATCTTGTGGTTCGTGGGTTCAAAAGCCCCGTGTCAGGCTCTGTGCTGACAGCTCGGAGCCTGGAGCCTGCTTCAGATCCTGTGTCTCCCTCTCTCTCTGCCCGTCCCCTACTTGCTCTCTCTCTCTCTCTCTCTCTCTCAAAAATAAATAAACATTTTAAAGAATTTAAAAGAAAAGAAATTTCTTTTAAGTTTAAGCCCCCTGTCTGTGTCTCAGGTATGACACAGACCCCCTGTCTGTGTCTCAGGTATGACAGCCTGAGGTGACTAATGCACACCCCCCCTGCTAGAGTACTTCCCGGTGTCACCTGTAGTCATTTATCCACCTGACTGATCCCTGTTCCCAAGAAAGCTCTCATCTGTACTCCCTGAATCCATCACAGTCCCAGGCACCTTATGGAGGCTCCATGAATGGTGGGCAAAGGAGGCATGAGTGCTAAGGACAAAGGCAGGAAGGATAGACAATGGTTCCCTTTTACCCTCCTCCAGCCCTCCTCCTTGGGATCTGGTGCGGCCCACGGAAGCAAGAGACCCCTCAGAGTTTCACTAGCTTCTTCAGCTTGGAGCTGTCACCACCTTTCAGCCACATAGGCCCACAGCTTGGGTAAGATCCATCAGTGACTTCAGCCCCTGACTAGGGTTTATAGAAAACACATCCTTCGCTGATCTCAGCTGTCTGCAGCTTCAGGGGCTGCTCCTGGAAAGAGAACCAGTGGTTCTCAAACTTTGGCATGCATCAAAATCAGCTGGAAGGCCTATTAGAGCACAGATGGCTGGGCCACCCCCATAGTTTCTAATTCAATAGGTCTGAGGTGGGGCCTGAGAGTTTACATTTCTAACAAGTTTTCAAGTGATGCCAATGCTGCCTGCCAGTTTAGACACTAATCTAGGCAAAGGGAAGTAGGCATTCTAGGGAAGGATGATAGAAAAGATTCCACGAATCCAGGCAGAATGAGATAAAAGGGGATAGGAATGTATGACTTGGCCAAAAAGTGCTCAGCGTGGGCTGGGCAAAGCCTGACAGTGGAGACGGATGCTGACAAAGTTCTAAGACCATCTCACAGCACCCAGGTTCAGGTGGACCACCAAAGGGCAGTGAGAACATCTCAGTTTATTTCCAGATCTGCAAACATTCCTGCGGATTCTACAGTTTATAGGTTAGACACTGAGCTGGTGCAATGGGGTGTCGTGGGGAGGGGTAGGTTCTGAGTGGCTTGGTTGCCCTCAACTGTGTGCCTGGATCACTTAACCTCTCCTTCCAGGCCTTTGTTACTTTATTCTCTGTAACCCCTTCAGGGTTGCCACAAGGATGAAAGGAGAGTTGGACAAAGAAGCACTTTGTAAATTGTGAAATTCTGCAGAAGCACAAAGCGTATAGGTACTGCAGGGGATGTTAGAAATGAGCAGGACTACGTCCTTGTCCACAGGCAGTCACGCCCTGGAGCAGGAGGTTCTGCACACAAAGCACCTGTAAATCCTACTAGGACTTTGCTTCCCTTCATCTCCCTCGTTACCATCTAGCCGAAGTGGCCTCATCGCCCTCCCAGACCACTCAGCAATTCCCTGGGTCTTGTCCTGTAAGCCAACTATACAGCAGCCAGGGGGATTGTTTAAAAAATCTAACCACATCATCTCACTCACGCTTAAAATGTTCTGAGAGTCTCTTCCTATTGTCTTGAAACAAAGTTTAAGTTTTCTCTAGAACTCTAAGACTGTGTATGCTCAGCCTGAGCCCATTGTTCTAGCCTCAGCTTGGACCCTTCTTGAGGATGCCAGCCAATCCTTCTCCGAATGCAAGAAACTTCTCTCTGCCTCAGGGCCTTTGTTTGTCTCCTGTCCTCTGCTGGAAAAGCCCTTTCTCGCTGCTCTCTCTCTCAGCCTGCTCACCCTTAAGATCTCACTGTGGCCTTCAGCAGCCCACAATCTTTTTTTTTTTAATTTTTTTTCAACGTTTATTTATTTTTGGGACAGAGAGAGACAGAGCATGAACCGGGGAGGGGCAGAGAGAGAGGGAGACACAGAATCGGAAACAGGCTCCAGGCAGCCTCTGAGCCATCAGCCCAGAGCCTGACGCGGGGCTGGAACTCACAGACCGCGAGATCGTGACCTGGCTGAAGTCGGACGCTTAACCGACTGCACCACCCAGGCGCCCCTGGCAGCCCACAGTCTTAATCAGGTCATTCTTCTATTCTGTTCTCTTCCATTTATTTCACAGCTCTTTGTAATATGTATTTTTCGTTTGTTTAGTGCATGCTTCTGACCCAATTGTTAGGCTCTGAAAGCTGAGATTATGTCTGTTTCACTCATTTTTGTATCCATCAGGGTGTCTTGGATGAAAGTAACAGAAATCAATCTGGCTAATCTAAGAAAAAGAGAATTTGTTGGAAGGAAGTCTGGAGTTAGTAGTCAGACCAGAGAACAGGTCTTGGAAACAAGCAGGAACAAGGCAGCTCTAAAAAGCAGGAAGCTAAAATGGCAGGAAATATTCTGGTAAAAATGGCCTGATTGGGGTGTGAGATCCCTAAACGCCAACTTATTTTCAGTTTCTTTAATAATCTGTTTTGATTTAAAATCCGGGGCGCCTGGGTGGCTTGGTCGGTTAGGCGTCCGACTTTGGCTCAGGTCATGATCTCACGGTCTGTGAGTTCGAGCCCCGTGTCGGGCTCTGTGCTGACAGCTCAGAGCCTGGAGCCTGTTTCAGATTCTGTGTCTCCCTCTCTCTCTGCTCCTCCCCTGTTCATGCTCTGTCTCTCTCTGTCTCAAAAATAAATAAACGTTAAAAAATTTTAAAAATATATAAAATAAAATAAAATAAAATAAAATAAAATAAAATAAAATAAAATCCAGAGTGAAAACACTTAACTGGCCTGGCTTAGATCATGGGCTCACCCTTGGCTTGAGGAGGGAGAGAAGCCTCATTGGACTGGTTCCAAAAGAAAGTCTAAAAAAGGAAGGAAGAAAGAAAGAAAGAAAGAAAGAGAGAGAAAGAAAAGAAAGAAAAAGAAAAAGGGAAAAAAAAGTGTGTTTGGTTGGCTCTTCCAAAGGGGAGAATGTGTGACACAGCCTCAAACAAGGTATCTGCTAGGCCACTGAATTGATCCCTGCTGACTATCCAGACAGGGTAGCTACCCAATAAAAATATTTGTTTAATGAATAAATGAAAACTTGCTTCTGGGCAAAGTTCAGAGCTTGCTCAGTACACATGCTTAAAAAGAAGAGATTGTAAATGCCGGTCTTGGTGCTTTGGAATGTAAACCTCTTGGTACATTTAACAATACTTGGAACCACACATCCTCATTTAGTGTCATAGAATCTATAAGCAATTGGGGATAGTAGGGAGTCATATACCTTCAGCCAAGGACAAACCCAAAATATTCCTGAGATGTCATATCCAGTCCTACTTCTAAGGAGCTCAGAAGATGGTGATTTTTATCTCTCTGGGTAACTTTCTCTAGCATTAACCAGGAAGACTTCCTCTTCGGTCTTTAGGGACATACAGCCCATCACACACTGAGCCACCTCACAAGAGACTGGGCAATAGAACAGGAGGCATTTGAAGGCAGTTGTCTCTCTTGGTGTCTCAGGAGGACCAAAAAAAAAAAAATCTATAGCCTTCCCTTAAATTATGTATTTATTGAGGAAGAAAATAGATATGTGAGAGAGGAATGAGGAGCACTGAGTGAGAACTTGGTCTTATCTGGCTAGTTAGCAGAACATTCTTATATCTCATGGTTTAAAGATTTCTTTTTCTTTTCAGGATTTGTGAGTAAAATATTTTTAATTTTCAGGAGAACAGAGACATTTCCAGATTCCACTTCCAGGGCCCTTTGGCTACACTTCCAGTGCCAGAAAATGTTCTCCAAAGGTCTCAGACCAGACATCTGCATTTCCCAATGAGTTTTGTAGCCAAGAAAATTTTAAAGAGGAGACATTTTCAGTTATCCTTTGTAGCTTTATAAACTGCTCCCAAAACTGACTTAAAACAACAGCAATTCATAATTTTTCATGACTCTGTGGACGACTGGTATCAGCTGAGTTACTCTTCTGTTCCACATGGTATAGCTGAGGTCACTCATGGGCTATATTCAGCTGGGAGCTTGGCTGGATCTGAGACTTCCAAGATGGACTCTCATCCTCCAGGACCTCTCACCATTGGGTAATTCAGCCCAAACGTCTTTATAGCATGGCAGTTGACTTTCAAGAAGGAGCATTTCAAGAGGACAAACTCCAATGTGAATTCATTTATCACGCCTCTGTTGCATCACTTTGCTAATGTCTCAATGACCAAACCAAGTCTCTGGTTAAGTGCAGAGTCAGTGTGGGAGGGGAGTACACAAGGGTATAATAAACACCAAGAGGCATGGTTCATTGGAGGCCACCAATGTAGCAATCTACCCCCAAAAGAGCAGGGTTTCTGTGCAGGTTGGAGTCTCCCCCATTGTCAGTACTTAGGTAAGGATGCATAATCTAATATCTGGTCTATGACTTTGCAGCTCCAGAAACTCAAGGTGATTGGGGTGCATCTAGCCCCATTCTTTCTCTGAAAATGCCTCTTATCCACAGACCCTGCCAAAGAAATGAGTTTTGGTTGTCATGCTTTTAAGATCCTGTCTCCTTTATTTTATTGTAAGCCACTGATCTCTTAAGGTTGTTTGTTAGGCAACATTGTTATGCCAGCAGCTGACTAATACAAATCCCAATGTTAAAGGTCCTGATTGGTCAGTTTTCTGCTCCACTGATCATTGAGGGCCTCAGGTCCTTAATCTTGCAATTCTACCAACCCTTAGTGTATGATCCTGATCTGCATGTTTGGAGCCTGGGTACGGGCCTGGTCAGGAATCATCTTTGGGAAGGGGAAAAATGCATGGAGAAGCACAAAGGCAATACTTAAAGGCCAAAACTTGGAAGTTGAGTGCATCATTGTCATTTATATTCAGCTGGCAAGAATATAGTTACATGACCACCCCTAACTGCAAAGGAGGTTGGGAAATGTAATCTCTAGCTGAGTAGCCAGGTATGCAACTACAATGGAAGAAGAGGAAAATAGCTTTTGGTGAACAATTAGTAATCCCTACCAATAGATGGGGGAAATAGCTAAAAATCTTTGAAGATTTTCATGGATAGTAAGATAGTATGAGGTATCATAGTGACATAGTTTCTGAAACAAGCCAGAAAATGAAACAAATTTGATACAGGCTGTACAAATAACAATGAGAAATGTGATAGTCCTGTTTTGTTCTGTGCTATTTAACATTCCTCTTACAGTATAGCATCCAGTTCATGGTCACCCTTTTAGGAAGAACAAAGACAAACACAAGTATATTCAGAGGGAGTGAACTGGTGATGAAGGCCTCAGAAGTAGGTCATAAGCAGAATAGGTAAGGACTTGGGGACTTTTACATTGAAGAGAATATTTGGGAAACAAAATGGCTGCCTTCAGATGTTTTAAAGTATGTCATGGTGGGGGCGCCTGGATTGCTCGGTTGGTTGAGTGTCTGACATTGGCTCAGGTCACGATCTCACGGTATGTGAATTTGAGCCCCATGTCAGGCTCTGTGCTGATGGCTCAGAGCCTGGAGCCTGCTTTGGATTCTGTCTCCCTCTCTCTGCCCCTCCCCTGCTTGTGCTCGCTCTCTCTCTCTCTCTCTCTCTCTCTCTCTCTCTCAAAAAAAAAAAAAAAATTAAAGTATGTCATGGTGAGAAGAGATAAAATTTATTCTGTAAAGCCCCCAGGAATAGATATAAGATAATAAAAGGAAACTACAGAGAGGGGCACCCGGGTGGCTGAGTTGGGTAAGTGTCTGACTCTTGATTTCAGCTCAAGTCATGACCTCATCATGGTCCTGAGATCGAGCCCCTTATCGGGCTCTGTGCTGAGCATGGAGCCTGCCTGGAATCCTCTCGTTCCCTCTCTCTTGCCACTTCCCAGCTCATGCACATGCTCTCTCTCTCTCTCTCAAAAATAAATAAATAAACATGTTTTTAAAAAGGAAATTACAGAGAAGTATATGTATGTTCATATAAGAAAAGATGATTTAGCAGAGAGGTCCAAAATGATTTACACTTCAGCTGCATCTTGGACTAGAAGCGACTGAAAAAATGCTAGCACTTGTCGATGACCTACAATGTGCTCAGTATGGCTCAGGCACTCTCACATACTATTCCTTCCAAACTCTGAAAGTCTATAAATGATGAGGCTGCACCCTACAACTTTCTGAAGTCTTCTGAAGAGGCCACATTCCTCCACTTATATTAAATCATACTAGTTCCTATCTGAGAGTTTTCTCTTTTCCTGACTTTGTCTCCAAATTCTGGAGGCAATTTACTGCAACTCTCCATACTTTTCTTTAAATCCATTTTTTTATTTTTTTGACTCACTGACAATCTTGCAGAGAACATATGTGAGTTAAATTTGTGGGGCGGAACTTCCTAGGGAGAAGATCCTGTTGTATGTATACCAAGTTGTGGGTTCTGCGGTGGATGAAGAAGCTGGCCATGGCAGGGAAAGAGGAATCCTATCACTTAGTAATTTTCCAATTCCCAGCAGAAACCCGAGATTTTTGAGCGGGAGGCTATAGTCTGGGCTAGCATAGCTTTGTGGTGACCCTCATGTCTACTGCATTACCGCATGGGGGAGTCTGGAGAATGCTGCCAAGGAGGGTGAGTGGGCTGGTTTGGAAGCTCTGTCCAATGCACAGATGTCCAGTGTCTTCTATAGACCTCCTCTGGCAACTAGTGGGAAAAGATGCCTTTTCTGATAAGTTAGGAGTTCCTCTTTCCTCACTAGAGTTAAGAGTCCTTTTCTAATTCCTTGTACCACCAGAACCAAAGTTCCTGGATCTCCCAGATGTATCCCCCTGTCTCTCTTTAATTCAACAGTCACCCAAGTCAATACAGAACCTCTAATGCTATGTTATTTTACCAGTGGGGAGCCCAGACAGGAGATAGAAAGTGACATTGAGGAAGACACCCTAACACTCCAAATCTCCTGAAAAGTTTGAGAAGCTTTAATATTTTGTACACACCAGCAGTAAGTGATAAGAACTTCACACGCATCCCCAGGAAATTGAGAGACAGCTGAGAGGGTGAGGTAGGAACCTCTCTGGACACATAAATATTCCAGTTAAGCTGTGAGGAAAGTACACAGAAGACAATTCAAAGCCTCAGGAGCCATGAAGTAGCATGCCTGAGAAGACTGCTTAGAGAACAAGGGTGTCCTCTCTCTCATACACACCCATACTTCATCTCCCAGCCCCCAGTCTCTTCTTGTGTCTTTGAAACCCTAGAGCCTCATATTTTGCCAGATGTTAATAGAGATTGGCTATGCTCAAGAGTCACAGACTCTAAAGTGTGATTGGGAAGGTTCTTGTCTTGCGGCCTTGTGGAATAGAATTGTGAGCACGATCCCATTCAGCCTTTCCAGCAATGGGAGCTCCAGCCAGCCGCCAGTGATTTACCTAACGGAAAGCATATTTCACCACAGCAAGCAATAATTTTTTCCCAAAGCAACAGAATGTAGACTCAAATGAGAGATGCATATTCTTTCTGTTGACTTTCTTTTTTTTTCCTCTTGATTTTCTAAGGACCTCTCATCTTCTGTCTTCAGCTTCTCTTATGGCAAGTGCTATCAAATTACTTGAGAACAGTTCCAGCTGAGCATCCAAAAGAAATGGACCCAAAGAAGATTGGGAATGGATATGATGTCATTACTCTTCATTAGGATTATTTCCTTGTTCTAGATTCCAATAAAGTGAAATTACTGAGTTAAAAGATATGAACATTGTTAAGGACTTTGATACACATCACCAAACTGCTTCCAGAAAAGTTATACCGTTGCTGCTGTCTTGTATTTTTCATATTTAGTCCCTTAGCAATGTCCTTTTTCTAAAGCTAATGGCTATACTATCTTCCTGAATTATATCACAAGCCCCCATCCTTAGAACTTAAGTCCTAAATTTGGTACTTATAATTTGCCCCACTCACTTGCCCCACTCACTAGAGCTGGGAATATTTGAAAATTGAGTTTAGAATAAATCCTTATTCATATGTGGAGCTCCCACTCCAGGATTACACCAGCCTCATTACACACCCAATACACTAGCCATACTTTTGAAATGAACTCATCACATTAACTGCCAACATTTTGTTAGTGAAGGAAATAAGCAAAGGCTATCTTCTCTCAAGAAGAAAGAAGTGTCGCTGGGAAATCTCAGGTTGCCTCCTATGTAATTGTTTAAATGTTCCTCTCATTAAAGTATTTGCATTGTCTCTGGTCTCTTGTTGGGGAACAGACTGAGGAAGACAATCAGGAAAAAGAAATATTGAGAAAAAGAAATATTGGGATCTCCATTAAATTGCCCTCCAGCTTGGGATATGTAATTAATTGGACTGATTTTGACCACAAGCAACAGAAAAGCCAACTCAAAAATTAAGTTATGACCTCACACAGAATGGTCCAACAGTGTTTTCAAGGACACTGACTCTTTCATCTTCTACTCTGTCATTCTCAATGTGTCAGCAGCACTGCTTCCATGCTACCTCCTCTTGGTCAGAGGACAACTGTGACCATATATTGCTGCCACAGCCTTGGACAGTCAGTTTCATACATGTTAAGTCTAAGATGTCTATTACTCGCTCAGGTGTGGATGTGGAGAAGGCATCTGTGTGTATGTCTCTGAAGTTTAGGAGAGACATCTGGGCTGGGTATATAAATTTGTGAGTCACTGGCATAGAGTTGATGTTTAAAGCCATGAGACTGGATGAGGTCATCAAAAGAGTGAATGCAGACAGAGGAAAGGGTCAAAGATGGATCCCTAAGGACTCTCGTGTTAAAAGGTTAGAAAGAAGTGACAAAGCCAGCAAAGGAGCATGAAAAGAAGCAAACAAAGAGACAGGAAGAAAACCAGAAGAGTGTGGCAGCCTGGAATCCAAGCGTAGGAAGGGCACCAAGGAAGAGGGAATTATCAGCTGTGCCCAGAGCTACTGATGGGTCAAGAAAAAAGACTGAGAATCAGGAATTATATCTAGCAACACATTCATTTCTGTCCTTGATAAGCACAGTTTTAATTTAGTGGTAGGGGCAAAATCCTGCCTGGAGTGGTTTAAGAGAGAGTGGTTAGAGAGGAATTAGATACTGTGAGTTTAGAAAAATCTTTCCGATTTTTCTGCACAGGGAAGCAAATAAAATGTAATCAAAAGCAGGTATTTTTTGATGGGAAAATAACAGCATATTTGTACAAATAGGAATGATCTGCAAGATAGTGAAAAATTATGATATAGAGAAGAGACAAATGGTTGGGGTAAGGTCTTTGAGTATAGGAAAATGGTTGGGAATTCCTATACAAACAAGATCGTTCTTCCTAGAGGAGCACAGATAATCCATCTATAGTATTGGGTGGGAAATCAGATGGTGGCTGGTGGGTAGGTAAGTATAGAGGTGGGAGTTCACAGAAGCTCTTCTTTAATTGTGATGAACAGAGTCCTCAGCTAAGAGTGAGGATGGAGGGGGCAGAATTGGAGGTTTGAGAAGGAAGGAAAAGATGTGGAATCACTGTGTGATTTAGTAACCATGTGATGGGCAGCAACAATAAGGACACATTTGAAGTTCATGCCTTTAAAATGCGGATGATAATAAAAACACTTCATGACAGGCTGTCATGAAGATTAAATGAGTCAACTTATGTAAAGTAATCAGAACATGCTTGGCATGTGGTAACACTTTGGAAGTCTTAACTGTTATTAGTAGCAGCAGAAAGGCATAGATTTGTTAAGTCAGCAGAACTTGAGCAGTGAGTGAGATTCTAATTCAGTTATATTATTTATCATAGGGAGGTCTAATAGTAAATACAAGAAAAAGCAATAAAACTAGGAGGAGGCAAAACGCATTTATCTTGAGACGACTTTGAAGCACTCAGCGTCAACCTCATGGTGGCCCTTAATTTATCTAGATGTTAGAGGTCAGGAGAGCTGTTGCCTGTGGGAGGTGAGTGGAAAGGAGAGTGAGAAGGTGTGCAGAGATACAGGCAATAATTCTGTTTCTTCATCTGGTGCTGGTTCCATAGGTGTGATTAGTTTGAAAACAAAAAGATCAAGCTGTACGTTTGAGATATGTGTACTTTTCTGTATATACATATACCTCAATAAAAATTTTTAACATTGGGAATGCAAGCTGGTGCAGCCACTCTGGAAAATAGTATGGAGGTTCCTCAAAAAACTAAAAATAGAACTACCCTACGACCCAGCAATTGCACCACTAGGTATTTATCTGAGGGATACAGGTGTGCTGTTTCGAAGGGACACATGCACCCCAATGTTTATAGCAGCACAATCAACAATAGCCAAAGTATGGAAAGAGCCTAAATGTCCATCGATGGATGAATGGATAAGGAAAATGTGGTATATATATACAATGGAGTATTACTCGGCAATCAGAAAGAATGAAATCTTGCCGTTTGCAACCACATGAATGGAACTGGAGGGTATTATGCTAAGTGAAATCAGTCAGTCAGAGAAAGACAAAAATCATATAACTTCACTCACATGAGGACTTTAAGAGACAAAACAGATGAACATAAGGGAAGTGAAACAAAAATAATATAAAAACAGGGAGGGGGACAAAACAGAAGAGACTCTGAAATATGGAGAACAAATAGAGGGTTACTGGAGGGGTTGTGGGAGGGGGGATGTGCTAAATGTGTAAGAGGCACTAAGGAATCTCCGCCTGAAATCATTGTTGCACCATATGCCTACTAATTTGGATGTAAATTATAAAAAATTAAAAATAAAATTAAAAAAATTTTAATGAGCATAGAAACCACGAGATGAATGTCTACTAATGTCAGTAGACTTCCTTGGAGAATGATAAACTTGCTCCTTATTTAAATTTTCCTTTTTTGAACTGAAGCTATCTTGAGTGGGTTTCTTCAGCCTGGGGGATGAGTTGCTGATCCCCAAGCCTCTTCTCCTGGGAGGCAGGCCTCCATAATGACAGAGATGTGGGGCCCAGAACTCTTCCCTTCCCTTCCCCTCATCCTGGCCATCTTCAAAAGTAGATGGCTCTATTCTCTTCAGAAAGTTAAGTAGTCTTCAAATTATTAATCTCTAACATCTCATCAAGATCAACATTTATCCAATTCTGCTAAGAGTCTTGAGTTCTTTAAGAAAAGATAATGTGAACCACTAGTGACTAACTCACTAGTGACTTTCTCATCTAACAAGTCACTGCAAAGTCACTCCAAAACAGAGGCCGGGTCTAACTAATTTTGTGGCCATTCTAGTCTCCACTCGCCCATTGAACGCTCTGCCTGTGCGGAAGAGAAGCAGCGTCTCACATCAGGCTGGGGGGTGAGATGGGGTTGCTGACGGCTGGATCATCAGCCAACACAGTTTCAGGATTCAGGCTGAGATGTCTTGTAGTCAGCCCAGGCCCTTAGGACTGTGGTTAGAGCTACACTCTCAGAAGCTTGGTGATTTATACCCCCACCTCAGTCCCCTGGATGGCTTCATGAGAAACTAGAAACAACTCAGAGTCCCGGTCCTCCCACACACCTTCAAGAGAACAGACATCCAGCCCATGAAGAAGCGGCTGAGCAATGAGGTGTCGCAGCCAAGAGGAGATCAGACCCTGGGCGCTGAGCCCTAACCCTCTCCAGATGGCTCAACTGTCCAAAGCTAACCCAGGCCCAGACAACTGAAGCAGCACCTTCTCTAGACAGACTCAGATCGACCCAGCTTCATCCAATACAGTAATTATTGTGAAGCCAAATCTATGGAAACTCGACTCTCAATATCCAGTCTTCATGCATCTAATATGACCGTTTTCATATGCATCTCTGACCTTTTGTGGGGTGGAATGGATGACTTCACTTGCCTCCAACCGCAATGACTAAGACTTAAAGACTGTGTTTGCTTGGAAATGCAATTTGGCTTCAGTGGAATCATTCTGTCTCATGTGGATTATGCATCTCCAGATCTCCTTGTGCCGTTCAGAAGACAAGAGTTCTGAGGGTGAGTGCTTCCACTCAACGTCATGGCCAAGTGGGAGCTTTATTCATTTACAACAAATATTTAATGAGCACATATTCTGTTCCATGAACCACTCTAACTACTAAGAATATGTCATGAGTAAGATAGATGAAACCCCTTCTTTCATAGGGTTTACATTCTAGAGAGAAGGAGATAGATAATGAACAGGATTTTTGGTAAGATTTTTAACGATAATTCCAGCTATTGATAGGGACTGTGAACACAAAGGAAACAATGTGGTGAGAGGAAGAGGGGCTAAGGTGGCAGAGAGCTCCCTGGGGAATGTCACTTCTAAGCTCAGATTTAAATAACAAGGAGGCGCCTCCAGGCAAAGATCTGGGGGTGGTATTCCAGGCAAAAAGAACAGCGCTTAAAGGCTTGAGGGCAGGGACCAACTTGGCATGTTCAGAACCAAAAGAATGTCGGTATGGCTGGGGTAAAGGAAAGAAGGCCAATGAACTGCATAGGGGCTAGATCATGTAAGACTGTGGGCCGTGATAAGAAATAAAATTTGCCTGCCTGATACGGACAGATCATTCAAATATACTGAGTAGCACCAAAGGGAAAAATGTAGTTTTGCTATATAGTGAAGTGGTTAGGGGCTCAGGCTCTGGAAACAGAACTCTCTTGGGCTATATCCCGACTCTACCACTATGATGTGTGAGTTTAGGCAAGTGGCCTAACCTCTCTGGGCCACAGTTCCCTTATGTTTAAGTTGAAGGTAATAGTAGTTTCTACTTAGAGATATTAATTTGTTTTGAGGATCAAATAAGTTTACATATTTATGGAGCCTAGGATAATTCCCGGCATGTGGTAATGCTTACATTTTAAGTGTTTCATTGTTGTTGTGCTATTGTTATAGACTTATTGATAATGAGAAGAGGAATTTCTTTTTTTCTTTACTGTTTATTTATTTTTGACAGAGAGAGAGAGAGCACAAGTGGGGGAGGGACAGAGAGAGGGAGACACAGTATCTGATGTAGGCTTCAGGCTCTGAGCTGTCAGCACAGAGCCCGATGTAGGGCTTGAACCCACAAGCCGCAAGATCATGACCTGAGCAGAAGTCAGACGCCTAACCGACTGAGCCACCCAGGAGCCCCAAAAGACTTTTTTTTTTAAGTTTATTTATTCGTTGAGAGAGAAAGAGAGAGTGAGCACAAGCAGGGAAGGGGCAGAGAGAGAGGGAGAGAGAGAACCTCAAGCAGGCTCAATGCTGTCAGTGCAGAGCCCAACACAGGGCTCGATCCCACAAACTGAGAGATCATGACCTGAGCCAAAATCAAGACTCAGACACTTAACCAACTGAGCCGCCCAGGCGCCCAAGCAAAGGACTTTAAGTGTGCTCTTCACTACGTTACATTTAAAATTTTTAAATTGTTATTGTAATAACATTGTCACAAATTGCATTATGTGTCCTTAATTCTCCTTCCCTTCCTTCTCTTGCCATGGCTTCTGTATTAATCTGCCAGAGCAAACAACAGAATTTTTTAAATTTAAAATAAAAATCTTAAACAACAGAAATTTATTTTCTCACATTTCTGGAAGCTAGAAGTCCATGATCAAGGTGTTAACAGGGTTGGTTCTTCCTGAGGGCCGTGAAAGGAAGATCTTCTTGACTTGCAAATATCTTCTATCCATGTCTTCACATTGTCCTCTCTCGGCCTGTGTCTCACTATCCAAATTTCCCCTTTTTATAAGGACACCAGTCACTTTAGATGAAGGCCCACCTTATTTATTTTTTAAATTCACATCCAAATGAGTTAGCATATAGTGCACAATGATTTCACGAGTAGATTCCTTGGTGCCCCTTACCCACTTAGCCCGTCTCTCCTCCCACAACCCCTCCAGTAACCCTCAGTTTGTTCTCCATATTTATGAGTCTCTTCTGTTTTGTCCCCCTCCCTGTTTTTATATTATTTTTGCTCCCCTTTCCTTATGGGATGAAGCCCCACCTTAATGACTTTATTTGAACTCGAATATCTCTGTAAAGACCCTGTTTCCAAATGAGGTCACATTATGAGGTGCTAGGGGTTAAGTCCATTGGGACTTTAGTGGACACAATTCAAGAGCTTCACCAAATGGAATCCACCTCTTCATCCCACTTATTTTGGGCTTGGTCATATATGACTTGCTTTGGCAAATGGAATGTGGGCAGGAGTGACACTTGCCCGTTCCGAGACAATATCTTAAGAGGCATCACATGTTTTCACATGTTCCTCTTGATCATGTGATCTCTGCAATGAGAATGTCATGCCCTGGGTCACCAAGGTGACTTTAGTCAGAGTTTCAAAATGAAACTAAGCCGAACCAAAGCTAAAGTCTGGAGTCCAGCCTAGCCAAGCTGATCTACATCTGGCCCACAATCACTCAGCAAACCAATTGGCAAGACATAAATATGTTGTTATAAGCCATCAGAAGTTCTGGGGCTATTTGTCAGGTAGCATTAGCACAGTAAAAACTGGCTAATGAAACATTTAAAATATTTCAAACATTTTCACTCAGAATATAATAACCATTTTTGTTTGCTCACCTCCATTCTTTCAGTCTTGATCCTGATGCCTTCATACATTTTTAGCGGTGTTTAATTATGTGCCATTATCATTTCAGGCTCTGATTTTTTTTTCTATTTAGCACCATGTCAGACACCTTTCATGCTGCTTCACAGTTGTCATAACAGTCAAAGGTCCTGTCTACATAGCACCTCCTTCATCTTCTCCTCTCTGGGGGTCTCCCGTGAACAACTCAGCCCATCTCTACCACAGTTTGCTTCGTCCCTAGCATTTCTAATGCTTCCAGATTGTTGCAGTTATAAACGCTGTCGCAAAAGGGTGTGGTAAAGCCAGGCTGCCTGCAGGCCTGCCTGCTGACCGCTGGCAGGCCCCCAGGATGTACCAGTCTATTCCATCTTGCCACTGGTCAGTGAGTGGTCTTCAGCCTCGCTGAATTTTAGAAGCCCAACTGTGTCAGTGTTCTCGAATTAACCAGATGCAGAAAGACAGTGATATAAACCAAACCCATGCATTTCCAGCAAGGAGAAGCTCCCCAGGTCAGGGATTGGATAGTTTCTAGCTCATAATGAGGGTTTCCACTTTCTCAATACTCCTGCCTGAGGAGCTAAGTTTGTCCCAAGATTGGCAAATTTACAATCAGAGCAAGAGGAGAATGAGAGCTATTTCACTCAGCCTGGGAGGGAGGTCTGATGAGTGACCACACAGCACTGTGCTTGAGACTCAGTTCTCATTCCTCAGGCCTATACGAGACAGTCACTGAGTCCTTACTCTCTGACACCTTAGTGTTTCTATGTTCTCTACAGAGGAATCAGAGGGCCTCAGCTGCTGGAGATGGGGTTAATAACTGTCATCAAATTGCGCTTGTATAGCTGAAGAAATGTGACTTCCACTGCTTGGGATATACATTTGGGCTAATCTCAAGTAACATACTTGAAGAAGTATTAAAAGGATATTTAGCACCGGGGGTGGGGGTGGGGCACCTGGCTGGCTCGGTTGGTAGAACATGCATCTCTTGATCTCAGGGCTATGGGTTTGAACCCCACGTTGGGTTTGCTTAAAAATAAAATGTTAAAAAAAAAAAGAATATTTGGAATTTGAAGAAGTAGGTTTGTGTTTCATCCCTTATCAGTGTCCTAAATGGCCTTGGCTGAAAAACTTAACCCCTCTGAGCCTCAGTTTCCCCATCTGCCCCTGCAGAGGCAGACCTTCCAAGGTCATTAGATGAACATGTTTTGAGATCTAACAGTGTTGTAAAAATGGAAGTTGTTGTTTCTACGGCTGCTTGGGGCTCCCCTCCATCACACAGAACTCTCCAGGCTCACCGAACTCCTTGCAAAGTTTGCCATGGTAGAATGCACCAATGACTATTATACTCCAAAGAGCCCCCCCCCGAAAAGTCCCTCAGGGGGTAAAACAGGGGCTATAAATAGCTGTGTACCTTCTACACACATCTCCATGGCTTAGTGACCTGAAATTCTGTCCATTGTCTCCCTTCTTGAACTCTCATTAAGGAATGGTTTTAATTTGGGGGTCCAGGGTGGTGTTGGTGATGTATGGAGATTCTAGTGAAATGTCAGGGTGTGCCAAAGTGAGGTGAGCCATGATTACAAACGCTAACAATCATCAAGATAATCATAT
The DNA here is from genome assembly GCF_022837055.1 of Prionailurus viverrinus. Lineage (NCBI taxonomy): Eukaryota > Metazoa > Chordata > Mammalia > Carnivora > Felidae > Prionailurus > Prionailurus viverrinus. The sequence continues at coordinate 25,526,632 of NC_062569.1, forward strand.
CGCGGGGTGCCTGGGTGGCTCAGTTGAATAAGCATCCAACTTCGGCTCAGGTCATGATTTCATGGTTCGTGGGTTCGAGCCCCACGTCGGGCTCTGTGCTGACAGCTCGGAGCCTGGATCCTGCTTCGGATTCTGTGTCTCCATCTCTCTCTGCCCCTCCCCTGCTCACACTCTGTCTCTCTTTCTCTAAAATAAATAAACATTAAAACAAAAATTTTTAAAGATAATCATATCTCGTGCCTTTTATTTCTCAAAGTCCTCTTGGAAAAAAAGTATGAAGTAATCTTCAGTATTTGTAAAGTGAATAGCATCTATACACAATTTTTCTTCAGTTTGTCTTTGCCTTCATCTTCTGGTTTATTGAAAGCAGAAGGTGCAGATGATAATTAGCAACTGGTGTTTGTGTGCATGTGTGTGGGGAGACAAAAACAGCAAGAGACAGAAAAGGAGGGGGAGAGAGAAAAAGTAGGAGGAAAGAGAAGGTGAATAGAAGAAGAGGAACAAGAGACAATAAATGCTTACAGTGATAAGATAGAACTGAAAGGAAAAAGGGAGGATAAAGAAGATGAAGAAGAAAGAAGGGGTGAGATGTAGCAAGAGAGAAGAGAGGAGGAAGAGGAAGAGGAGGTAAAGGGAGGCAGACACCTTCCAGCGGGAGCTGACCCCTCAAGCTGGTTTCAGGAAATGAGCCACATGTTCTGGAGGGCATCTTGCTCCATTGTTTCTAAACTTCGAAGCATCAGAAGTTCAATTTTGTTAGAACACCCAGAGATGACCATGGGCTAGGAACGGAGTTTCATACGAGCCAAACTCAAAGGAAGTTGAAATAAGTTCCAGAATAACCCTTCATTATCAAAGATAACACCTTCCCAATATTCACAGATTGGTGTCCACTCTCCTGAGTTCCCTGTTCCTGGACTCAGACGACATAATTAGTGTCAGACTGGAGCTCTGGCAAGTCTGGTGGGATATTCTGATGACCTCCCAGAAGGGCCCAGACTGAACTTTTTTTCTGGCCCGAATTCTCATTTCTGCCGATGACTCTCCATGAAGTAGGCATCATCAATCACTACGGCAGTTTTTCACAGCACAGAGCTGAGGCTTATAGACATTAAGGAACTTGCCCAAGACCAAACCATAGTGAGGATTCAGGCTTCAGTTTGACTGCAGGGCCCAAGGACATGACAGGTGTGAGAATAGTTAGAACCACACCTGCCCCATGGTAGACACTCAGCACAGCTGTCACCTCTGCCACTAGATGCCATCACTGAGCCCAGGGAAATGGGCAATTCCGACCACTGCTGCCCAAATCAATCCTCTGCCATATTTGCTTTTTACATGTCTCCTTTCAGCTATGGATGGCTTAAATTAACTAAGCCTAAGTCATGTATTGGAGCTTCCAAGATGTTCTGGGAATTGCTACGTAGTGGGCAGGAAAATTCATAACCACTGACCTGGCCTGATGCACACAAGCATGTTCAGGCAGCCCTGTTATTAGTTGAAACACAATACGGTCAAAGCATCTGTTAAAATATCAAAATCCTTCCGAACCAGCTGGTAAGTCATCACTATCTCCAGCTCCCAAGTGCCCACCACCATCCAGGAAATCCCAGATTTCCCCTAAGATACTCCCTCAGTTCAGCGACTGGGATGGTTACCTTTATGTCACCTTTACTGGGCCATGGGGTGCCCGGATATTTGGGTAAACATTATCATGGGTGTGTCTGTCTGTGAGGGTATTTCTATATGAGCTTAACATTTGAATCAGTGGGTCGAGGATAGCAGATTGCCCTCCTTAACGTGGGTGGCCCTCACCCAAACAACTGAAGACCTGAATAAAACAAAAAGTCTGGGCAAGAGGGACTTCTCTCTGACTGTTTCAAGCTGGGACATTGGTCTTCTCCTGCCTTTGGATTCAGACTCAGGCTGGAACTAACACCACTGGGTCTCCTGGGTCTCTAGCCTGCTGACTGCTGCTCTTGGGACCTCTCAGTCTCTATAATCATATAAGTCAATTCCTTCTATATTGGAAGAAGATAGATAGAGGTAGATAGATAGATTAGATAGATAGATGATAGATAATAGAGACAGAGACAGACAGAGATGATAGAGAGAGAGACAGAGAGAGATCTGGTATATATCTGTTTCTCAGGAGAACCCAGATTAACACATTATCTAAAGGGTTGATGCCTGGCCAACAGCCTTTGGGACCTTCCTCAAGCCAGCGTGACAGAGTATCACCGTGATTAGCTGCTGCCAGAGATGCCCCAGTAATTAAACATTTTGGTTCCCCCAACAGGTGTGCGCCTCTGACTGCTCCAGGCAACAGTGTCCCCGGAGAGCACAGAGTGGAGGAGTCACCAATCTGAACTTCTGTATCACGCCAGGTCCCATCCATCTGCTGGAAGAGAGGCGTCTCGTCCTGCCAGTCCATCATCAGTGCCGGCTCGCCAGGCCTGAGCCAAAATGCTTCAATAAATCTTTGCCATCTGGGAGTGGAATCGACTGAGGGGAAGTGGGGGTCCCCCAAGAGGCATGGTGGTTGTTACCACGGGTTGTTACCAGACATCCATAGGTGTCTGACTTGTAATAGATCTGTGTCCAAGATCCAGGTCCCATACCTGTAAGTCCCTGTGCCAAGAGCCCACATAAAAGGAAATCACAGTTTTGTCTTCATTCTTCCTGGACCCACTCACACACAGACCTAGATGGGAGGGAACTGCATGGTCTTTTCCACTCTGCATATATTTTCCAGGATAATCGGATGTAGGAGAAAAACATATTTAGTCAAATAAAGAAGTCGGTTTGTCACAGAAACTTCTGTAGGAGAGGAAAAGGCTCAGAAAAACCACAGGAAAGTAGACAAACTCCCAAGTTTATAGGGAGTGGCAATTGCTGTTTGTTGTCTGTGCTCAGCAGTAAAACAACTCAACATCGGAGATTTAAAAAAAAAAATCATCAGTTCCTGTGTGTTAATGCGGGTTTAGCTGCGGGCTTCGGGCCTCTGATTCTACTCGTTCTGGGTGAGAGATGTGTGAAAAGAGGGAATGTGTGCGTGTGTAAGTGCTGGGGCAAAAGAGGGAGGAAGGGTGGGAGAAGGAGAATATAGAAAACAGAACGAAAGCAGCATTTGAGACAGATGGCGAGGGAGGAAACTACGACATTTCCTTTCTTGGCTTAACTGAGGCAGTGGATCGGAGCGGAGTGTTCGGCTCCAGAAGATGGCTGTGTGAGAAGCCCTAAGGGGGAGCACGGGGTGGCAACCAGGAGCCAGAGCAACGCAGCCAGGGCTGCCCCCAGAGTCCTGGGGGCTGCTGTGTTGGCCACTCTCTGACCCCTTTTGTGTCTAGGTTAGACAAAATTGATGAGAGACTGGAGCCTGGCGTTCCCCAACAAGCTGGTGAAGGTCCACATTGCTGTTTAGTCTTCAAATATTTCACCTTGACCTTTGGTATTTGTCTGGTCCTGCACTTGGGGGAGGATGCAAGCGATCCTGTTGGTGGCAAGATATTGGTGGCCAGCTCCAGATCCAGGGCTCTTGGCTGGCAGGTGGAGGGGACAGGATGCCTGGGGCCCCAGGGAGGAAGAGCGGACTCCGGAGACCCCAAAGATGAAGGTCACCAAACTGGGAGCAAAGGTAGCACAGGCTCCTTCTGTCTCTCCTGATAATGGCCTAGGATGTGTGCTGCCATGGCTACGGGAAGGGAGCGGGGAACAGAACAGTTTTATAGACTTAGATAAGATTTCAGCTGGACTGGGAGGTCTCCTTGGTGTGCTAAAGTGTCAAAAAGCCATTCAACTTTCCCAAGGTCCTGTGAGCCAGCCTGATCTCTGTCCTACTCAGAGGAATTTTCCAAGACCCATGACATTAATATGATATGAAGGAATTATGTTTCCTTCTGGGCAGGGGATGGACTGCAGCAGATTCTGTTTTTCAAAAACAGCTGCTACATCTCTCATCGTAAATGTTCTTCTAGAACAGGGGTCAGTCAACAAACTACAGCCTGTGGGATAGCTGTCTGTTTTTGCAATTAAAGTTTTATTGGAACACAGTCTTGCTCATTTTGTCTATGGCTGCCAGGGTGTTGCAGCTTCCTGACGGAGCACCGGGAGAGCTCCGGCAGAGTCTGGCTGCCTGCCGCCCATTGTCGGCATAAACCATACATCTGAGCGCCACCCAGCCCCCCTTCCTTCGCCTCTGCTGGGCTTCTTCCGTCAAGGTGATGGGCTACAGCTTCAGGTCCCCTTCTGTACCCCGGCTCCCCCAAGCCCCACCTTAACTGTCTAGCCCTTCCCCGTGACTCTTCTCCCTTCCCCCTTTCCATGGCTGGAATGCAGAAGTGGTGGTGGCCTACCCCTAGGGCAAGGATGGAACAAGACAAGCAAGAAAAAAAAGGGGGGGGGGGAGCCAGTCACCGAGAAAGAGGTCACAAATTTAAAAGATGCCTTTCTATCTGGGGAGGACTCACAGGGTTTCCCCCACAGGGCAGCTTTTAATTTAAATTACTTCCAACCCACAGCAAGACTTGTCTTTATCCAAGATGGGTCGGTTCCCAGGATGGCCCATGGCGATGTCTGTGCAGCTGAAGGGTTGAACTGTCTCAGGAAGCCAAATGGACAGCCGAGAGCACTGGAGACATGCCCTTAGTGATGCACATGCTGTAGCAAGGCACCGACACACCACATTCTCCCCCCAAGAATTGGGGATCATTCCAAATGGACCGGCTGCTCTGGGGAAAGGCACATCAAGTTCATCAAGTCAGGGCACAGTTGGCAAAAACAGCCATTTCGTTTTACGGCTGATTTAGTAGCTGTTTCAGCTGGCTTAAATTTCTTTGAACATTTAGCAATTAACCCCTTCTTAGCATGTTCTAGAAGATAAAGTATCTTGTAGGGTCCGCTGAGCATTCAGGTCTGGTCCACAGCCTGTCGTCTGCATGTTCCCAACAACAAATGAGAATCTCTAACAGCTGGCAATGGCATTTGTGTAAACAGGTTAGGCAAAATTTATTGATTTGTGCAACACCCTTTCAAGGAAATTTTCCAAGGTAGAAGGTTGGGTCGCTGCCTTTAAAGAATTAATTGTACTTGACTTTTTCATTACTGAGGGTGAAGAGGGAGGAAGTGAATGAACTTGAAGACATCAGACCTTCCCCTGGATCTGCAGAGATTCAAACTCTTAGCACCTCAGTTTCTTCCTCCAGAAAGAGGACATGGGATTTATCTACCTTGTAGGGATGCAGTGAGGATCAAAAGGAGAATCTGGATGGAAGACTTCTGTCAACTGTAAGGTGCTAAAGGCTAGTCAGAGATTTGTTAAAACTAGTTCCCTCTTCTATTCTCTCTCCTCCTTCCACAGGCACGTAAACTCCAAGTGTGCAAACTCAAAGTTTGCTGTTATTAAAATTATAGATGATCAGACCTGTGCTTGATCTTATTTTAGCTCCCTGTTTGCAATGTCATCACAAAACCAAGCTATGATTAGACCAGGAGCTCAAGCTAAATGAGTCACAAATTTGGCAGGATTTGCCTCTAGTGTTTTGACAAGTGTGTGTGTGTGTGTGTGTGTGTGTGTGTGTGCGTGCATGCGCATGTGAGCACATGTATATATACTCATGAGCGCCAGGCATAATCACTCACTGGGATCACTCTGATTAACGACACCATAAAACCCGGTGAACTCTGCGAATGTCTCTTCAAGACACTCAATCAAGGATCTTGCATACTATACTCATCTCTGCATTTTCTTTCCTGTGGATATTCAACAAATAGCTGATGGTGGAAGGCTCTGAGGGTGTTAGGCTGGGCCTGGGTGCTCCTTCTGGGCCCATTGTATCGGATTCTTTTTTTTTTTTTTAATGTTTATTTATTTTTCAGACAGAGAGAGACAGAGCATGAAGAGGGGAGGGGCAGAGAGAGAGGGAGACACAGAATCTGAAACAGGCTCCAGACTCTGAGCTGTCAGCACAGAGCCCGACGCGGGTCTCGAACTCACAGACTGTGAGATCATGACCTGAGCCGAAGTCGGATGCTTAACTGACCAAGCCACCCAGGCGCCCCTATCGGATTCTTATATATTCATGCATTTGGAGTTTCTACGACTTTATCTATTTTCTTTCCCATGTATGATCTTTACACTAGTAAGTTGGCAACGGTTCATGGTCCCACACCAAGCTGCCTGCCTTAGCATACTAGCTGCTGCCCTGGAAAAACTCACCTTGGGTCCTACAAGATCTCTTCCACTTGTACTTCCAATATAGAGCCTTTACTATAGGACAGAACTCCCAAAATAAAAGACTCCCTGTCCCTAAGATAAATGTGTCAATTGTAGAGATAAGGGGGAAGAATCAGAAAATAATGAAAATTTGCCTGAGATCCTGAATGCAAAATTCCTCCACAGTTTCCTCCTCTTCCTGTTAAAAAAAAAAATTGTTTTGGAAAAGTGACCTTGGGGAGGGGTGGAGAATGTTGGAGCATGGCTGTGACTACTCTGGTCAGATCACTTCCACCAGCTCATTCTCCTGGAACTTCCACACCCTGGAATGCTACTTCTCCTTAGCAACATGGCCTAAAGATCTAGGCTGACATCTTTGGTGGGTTTTGAAAGAGAGTCATGCCCTGGATGAGGTAACTTCCACAAAGAGCTGCAAACTCAATGCTCCCTACCTATTCCCTATGCTCATCCTGATGGTGCGAGTCTTGGAGGGACAGAGGCCAAGAAACTTTGTCATTTGGTGAAATCCACAAAAAGGGCACAGTTGAGCAATTTCAAGAAAACCATAACCCAAGGTGAGTTCAAGATACAACGCTTTCTACCATCATTTGTAATCAAAGGATTATAAAAAGAAACCACTTTTTAAAATACATAAATTATTACTGGCATAGCTATTAGCATGCTTGCTTCCTGACCTCCAGAAAGTTTGTCTCCATTTTACAGACCATCAGATGTCTCAGTCTCCCAGAGCAGCTGTTACCCCCGGACCACTCTCCCCACCACTGCTCTGAGCATGCACTGGCCCACCCCAATCTTTGACACTGCTCTCCCTCAGACACTTCCATTGGGCCCTTCTGGTCTCACATTCCGGCATTGCTAAAATCTTCTAGAGCTTTGCCATCTTCTCTGAGCCTTCCCTTCACGTCTTGTCCTAACTCTGGAAACTGGGTCTGTCCTGAAGACACCACCTCCCCCTGAGCCCTACTGAGTGGAGGCTGGTTTGTTCTCTCACAATTATCCTCCTTTGCTCCATAGTTACCACTTCCAAGCCATTTTCCATTCTTCTACTGAAAGAGCAGACCTAGGCCGGCCGACTCCATCTTGTTCTGTATCCTCCATCTTGAGTGACTATGTCCCGGACATGGCCGCAGAAAGAAGTTCCCGCTCAAACCTCAGACCACGCCTCCTCCCCTTGAGTAACTTCCCACTCACCCGTTCAAACTTCCGGATCAAACCATGCCTGGCAACCTTCCTGATGGGACTCTGACCTTTCCCCAGCCAATCGGCTAAGGCCACAACCCTTCCCCAGCCAATCGGCTAAGGCCATGATCCCTATAAAACCTTTGTGCTTTTGAAACCCACACTCTCTCTCTCTCTGGCATCTCACCGCTGCGTCGGTGCAGGTAGGGGATTGAACTCGAGCTAGCTCTAATAAAGGCTCTTTGCTTTTGCATCGGACTCGGCTCCCTGGTGGTCTTTGGGGATCACAAATTCTGGGCATAACACTACCTGCAAAACCCAGGTTCCTCTGAAGCTCATGCTTCCAAATTAGATCTTCCCAACCTCTCTCCAGCCCTGTAATCTCATAATCCCTAAGGATCATCCCTTAATCATGGAATTTTCCAGTACCTGGCCCCCTATCTTTCTCTCCACTCAGGCTCTGTAACCACAACTTCAAATACATAAGTGGATGACTCGTCTTCATTTCTCACCTCCATTTATATTTTCCTCTAATGCCCTGCCCCCAGTCACCCTTGTCCATAGTCATTCTGACCTCATCACCACTGACAAAAGCACCACCTCAGAAACCTTCCTGCTCACTTACTCAGACAAGCCATTCTAACCTACCAACCCTGCTTCTCCATGGAGACTTTCAGTCCAGAAGTGATGGTTTCTTTATCCGTTACCCCCTCAAGAGTCTACCCTCCTGTTTCTCCAAATTACATTCTGTGATCCGTCTTTCCACTCACTGCCTGGCAACCTCCCCCGACTCCCTTATCCTCTCTCCCTGCCACATGCTCACCTGGTTAAGTCCCAGCTCACCCGGTTAATCCCAGCTCAGGTTGAATTCACCCTCCACCCACTCCAGACCTCTGAGTAGCAGCTCCCGCTGAAGGAAAATGCACAACTGTGCCAACGGGTCTCACATTAAATTCACGGTGACTGTAACCTTATGTGGGCCTTATCTGGATAGCTTGTCCCACCTGCCAACAGATGCCCTGCCATTCTTGAACACGACCCTCATGGACTTTCTTTTCTGTCCTCAAACTGCCCACATCCCCTCCTCTGGCTTTATTTCCAGATGAGTATCTTGTCTGGTATTTTGATGAACAAATAGAAATCAGTCAGAAACTCTCCCACCTTCCTACTACCAAATCTGTCAATCCACCTGTGACTGACCCCAAACCTCTACTCTCCCTCCTGCTAAGATGGATGAAGTATCCCTGCTCCCGTCTAAAGGCAACACCTCCCTCTCACCTTCTCAAAGTTGTCGCCCTAAAGTTATTCCTTCTCCCTAACTTCGTGGACAACCTCGAATCCAGACACTTACCCCAAGTAGCTCTCAAAAAAGCATCCCTTATCTCCCACACCTTATCTGGGGGCAAGGCCAAGACTAGCATGGAGAAGGAGAGATACCGGGGCACCTGTGAGTGTGACCTTTAACTTCCAGCCCTCAGTGCCTTTCTTGCCTCTTTCTAGTCCTGACCTTGTCTCTAGGCTCTTTGAAGCCATGCCCCAGTCTCTTTTTGTATCTTTTCCCCAGACTGTGACAAACTCCTAACTCCTCTTTAACATTCACCACAGTTATAATCAAATAATTGTGTAATTATTTGTTCGATGTCTATCTCTCCTACTGGAACACGAGCTCCCTGAGGCCAGGAGCAGATCGACCACATTCACTGTCATCTTCCATAACAACTCTGTTCCTCAGTTTCCCTGTCTGTAGAATGGGGGAAAATAAAGTACTTAATAGATGTTGGGTTTTATGATTAACAATATCCACAGCAGTTAGTAAATTACCAGCACATAAGAGGTACTTCGTCAATAATTTGAATGAATCCATAAATGAAGAAATCATTCCAGGACTGATGCATGGATGAAGATTCAACAGGTTTGAGTACTTTTCTGAATGTAGCAAACTATGAAAAATTGGCAACAAAATGACCTGAGGATACAAGCCTTCTCCTTTTTCTGGTGGCTCGTGAAATGCACTCCATATATATCTTCCTCTCCCATACTCACGGTTACCTTTATTCCGCTGTCCCAGGTGCCCATTATCAAACCGGGTCCAACCTGCCCTTTCCTTCCCAGCTCCAGGGGAGTCACTGCGTGAAATCTTTGGCAAAACAAAATCATTAGCGCAGCTTTCCCCTGACATACTGGATAAGGCTTATCAAGCTCTTCAGGGAAATAGAAAGGCAGGGAGACTGTTCTGCATGTTGCTACAGCAAAGTAGTTGCTAAGGAAACAGCCCTATCTCTGGTCTCCTTCGCTACCCCTCAGGGCCTTCCCACCCTTCCTAGGGCCCATGCCACCCTCCTGACAGGCCCCTGTACTTCTGTTCCCTCCATCTCCTTCCTCTCCTTGGAGAGGAACAAAGAGAGACCAAGTCTAGGCCAGACAGCCAAGGAGGCCCTGCAGAAAGCTTTCAGGCTCCTGTTCCTAGTGACCCATTGGCTTCAGGGGCCTCAGCTCTCAAATCTGATCCCCCCCACTTCCCTGCACCTCCCTCTCCATTCCCCCCTCCTCAAACACGGCACCACAAAATGCCCAGATGCAAGCTTCGGTTTGGCCCTGCAGGATTGACACAGATAACCCGGGCACTTGCCAAAAAGAAATAATAGCTACAACCTGTTCATAGTATCAAGAAGTAAGTGGTATGGGGCAACGCCTTGGTCTCTGGGTGTGGTTTCTCTCCCAGCCTGGTGGCCTGCACTACACATCTCGGAGGAGTCACGGCAGCACAGCCTTCGGCTCCCATGGGTGCATCCGCAGGAGCAATTTTCCTTATTGCGTCCCCTTACCCACTGTTTCTCTTCCTCCCTCCCTCACTCCCTCTATACAGTCAGCTTTCTGACTTTCTTCAGCTTTCCCTCAGGGTCAGCCGTCTAATATTTGATTTCACTTCGAAGGTGCTATGGCCTTCTCTGTTCCCCTCTCTTGATGCATGGCCCAGATCTGAATGGCTGCCAAGCTGGGAGTAGAAGCAGCCCCATGTTTCCCAGCTTCCCAAGACCCTCCCATGTCTGCCTCCCTTACCCATCAGCCCTTGCTTCAGGGTGACCTTGTTTCAAAGCATCAGTCTTGGCAGACACCTCCTTTCCTTAGCTCCCCGGGAAAACCTGTGGCTTTGCTACGAGACAGAAGCTCTTTTTTTTTTTAATGTTTATTTACTTATTTTTGAGAGAAAGAGTACGAACAGGGGAGGGACAAAAAGAGAAGAAGAGAGAGCAGCCTCCGTGCTCAGTGCAAAGCTCAATGCAGGGCTTGATCTCTTGACCCTGGGATCATGACCTGAGACAAAATCAAGAGTCAGACATTTAACTGACTGAGCCACCCAGGGCCCCAAGATGGAAGCTCTTTTAACTATACACGTTGCTAATAGAAAGCTCTTAGATATTTGTTTTACAATAGGAATTAATAGGAAAACATAGACTTTTTCCAAACCAGCCTGTCCTTTATGTTATTTTGAAGGGACACTCCTGGATCCAAAGGAATAAGATCTTTCCACTGGGAACAACTCCTGAATGACTTGATTTCCAGTCACAGGAAAAAAAAAAAAAATATATATATATATATATATATATAGAGAGAGAGAGAGAGAGAGAGAGAGAGAGAGTCAGAAAATCACTGTTGGATTTAACTGGACACTGAAAATCCACACTAACGTTAGCTCCTTATCTTTCTTATCTTTCTGTCTTTGACAAGGAGACTCTGCTGGCATGCCAGGCTTTTGGCAGAAAAAATATGTTATTGTTCCAAGTACCTGACTGAGTTGAAAACATCCTTGTTGGGTGTTTCATTCTGTGTTTGAGTGAACTAAAAAATGAGACAGGCACAGCTGTATGTGTAGGGACTTGCCTACTTCTTAGCTGTGTGACCTCAGGTGAGTTACCATTCCTCTCTGAGCTTCAGCGTCCTCATCTTTACAATCGGGATAAAACTGCGGTCCTTACGCCATTATTGTTAAGAATAACATTGAAATAACTCATGTGGAACACCTCGTATGGTGCCTGATACATAGAGGCAATCAGTGAATGGAAGTCACCACAGGAAAGCTAGCCTTTGTGCAGGTTCAGCCAAGGGTGGAGGGGACTTGGGGAAGAGACTGTTTTCCAACCAGGGCACCAGACTCCTCACTGCACAATTATCCATTAGGCTCATCCTTCTCAGGCCTCCTATCTTTGATATCTAAAGAGGTTCACTTATTAGGGACTTTCTTGGGACAAGTGTAGGTCTGACAAGGGACGTCTGAATCCAGGAGATGAAGTGGAAACTACATGTATTTTATTGTAGTAACTAAAAATCGAGTTAACTAAACTTTGCGGTTTACTAAGAACGGATGGTGGGGCTGCCCACCAGGGTTTTCTCCCCGTCTTCCTCAGAAAAAGAAGCTGTCACGTCACAATTGAGCAAGTCTTCTGGGCCACTCTTTGCTACGAGCATGTAAGCCGGGGACACCCCTATAATGGAAAAAACACCTTTTTGAAAAATGTTTACTTATTTTTGAGAGAAAGAGAGAGAGAGAGACCCACCCCCCCCCCCCACCTTCACCAGTGCTCCGTCCCACAAAATTCAAATCTTTGAATTTAGAAAAAGGGATCTTGGCCTAGGCCCATTGGCCCCAAACCCAAAAATATAGTTGAGAGAGAATTCATGAACTGGCTTTGACCCTAAAAGGGGAAACAGAAGGAAATGGTAGTTTTGTCCTTTTGAGGCCATGGCTCTTTGGATCTACTTATACCCTGGTAATGAGCAGTATATGTGAGTGGAAAAACACAGCTGGCCTTTGGGAGCTCAGACCCTTTAAGGCTTGGGGAGCCCTTCTGACAGAGAATAAAGGATGTTTTTCCTTCTTAAGGGGTGGCTGAGTCTATCAGTCTTAACCCAACCATTTACGAGGCAAACAGACTCCAAAAACAGCTCCGATTCCACTCTCATAGGACAATCTGTCATGAAAGGAAATGGCAGGATGAGATCAGCAAGCAGCTCCCAGATAGGCAAGCTTAGAAGGTGGTTAGATACAAACTCTGGTCTTTCTGATATTCCTAGCGAGCGAAGGAGGCCCGAGGGTTTCTCTTTAGGGCCCAATGACACATATTCATCCTAGCGCAAGTGATAAAAAGAAAGTCAGAAAGAGAGACCGGGGAAAGAAAAATGTAAATCAGAGGCAATTGATTTACTGTGTGATTGTGGTATGAATTTCCAATCTCTCCTGACTATGAGTCAAAGGAATCCTCACTGGGGAGTGGGCAAGAACGTCTGCGTCCTGATCCTATCTTTCCCCTTCTTTTATCACCTGGTTCTGCAATCCTCACTGATCCCCCTTTGTGTGTCATGTCTTCCACATTTCAGGCAGTAGGAAGGATGCTTTCTTGAACAAAAGTGCCCTGGATAGTTTAGCTTTTACACTGAGATTCCTACTCTCTCCAGCTTCCGATTGCTCATGGTTCCAACCTGAAGGCACAGAGCTTCATCACCTGTATTCGTAGCTTTAGCTCTGCCTTTGCTCTTGCGACATTAAGGGAGTTTGCCCTCTTTTCCCGAGTGAGTTGTGAAATGCCTGCTCCTGGTTTACTGGGAATGCCTTGTGCTGCCTGAGCAGCTGAACACCTGCCTCTCTCCCCTGTGTCCTCTCTGCCTGCCTTGCAAGAGGACGAGGAGATCTTAAAGCCTTCCTTGTTTATTGGGTGGCAAGAGACGTAAACAGACTGAAAAGGCCTGTCCTGAATCATCACCAACTCTGCTGGTGCACTGTCAACAGCACCCCCCCTCTCCCCCCCCCCCCCGCCAGCCAAACCCCAGCCTCAGCTCTCTGAGGCCTTTATTTTCCTGGCTTGTTACTTACCTATTTCATGCCCATGTCTGTGCAAGCTCCCTAGGCTCCAGACACACACTGCCCAGCTCAGTTGGGCCCCAGGAATTCAGCCCGGAACCCTGTAATCAACCAAGGTACCATTAGGGCGGCCACCACTAGGAGCACATTTAGTGACACAAAAGGTCCCAGACAGACCTTGGTCTCTAAGGCCTCCAGCTGCCGGGGACTGGCTTGTTAGGCCAAAGCTTGAGGAGCTTTAAGTTTAGAAAATTCTCAGTCCCTGATATCAAAATCACCAACTTTAGACGCCCCGGGTAAAACATACAAGGTATATGCACTGAAAGGGTATCAAATTATAAATACTGGAGTTTTTGATTGATTACAGGTTTTTTGTTTGTTTTTAAAATTATCAGCCTGGGGGCGCCTGGGTGGCTTGGTCGGTTAAGCGTCCGACTTTGGCTCTGGTCATGATCTCACAGTCCATGAGTTCGAGCCCCGCATCGGGCTCTGTGCTGACAGCTCAGAGCCTGGAGCCTGTTTCAGATTCTGTGTCTCCCTCTCTCTCTGCCCCTCCCCTCTTCATGCTCTGTCTCTATCTCAAAAATAAATAAACATTAAAAAAAATGTTTTTTAAATTATCAGCCTTCACAAGAATCTCTATTGTGTTTTTGCAAACCTTGTGTGTAATATTCAGGTGTGTACTATAACTTCAAACTTTTTATTTTGCAACAAAAAGCCCAGAGGATCTTTTGAAGAACAACACAAATAAGCACAGGAAAAATAATACAACAATGATAAGCTCCCCAAACAGCCCATGCAGTAAAATTAAGGGGAAAAAGTTCTAACGGGTTCCATTCTAATTCCAGCAAAGTCCTCCTCAGAGAATGGAGATAAAGTATGTGTGTGTAAGTGTCTGAATGTGTCTGGGGGGCTGGAGGTGCATGTGGGGGTGTAAGTCACAGGAGTATAAGCATGTGTGTGAGTGGGGATGTGAATGCATAAGCATGTGTGAGGGTAAGTGTAACTGAATGTAAATGTGAGTGTATAAGTGGGAATGTGTGTGTGTGTGTGTGTGTGTGTGTGTGTGTGTGTTGAGTGGGCGTAAACAGCAGTGTATTTGTTTGTAAGTGCAGCTTATGTGAATGTGAGTGAATGCACATTGAGTGTGGGCGTGAATGTGTGCCTTGAAGTTGTGTGAGTGTGTGTTAGGTGTGTGAGTGTGTAAACATAAGTTTGTGTAAGCAAAAGCGTGAGTGTGCACATGCACGAATATAAATTGTGTTATGAATGTGAGCGTGTGTGAGTGCAGGTTGTGTGAGCGTGTGCGTTTACTATGAAAGAGGATCCAAAGATGCAACGTGACAGGATCTGGGCTCGGAAAATCGATCACTTCTTCTTTTTTTAAATGTTTATTTATTTCTGGGAGAGGCAGGGGGAGGGGCAGAGAGAGGGGAACAGAAGATGTGAATCGGGCTCCGTGCTGACAGCAGAGAGCCTGATGTGGGGCTCAAACCCATAAACTGTGAGATCATGACCTGAGCCAAAGTCAGACGCTTAACTGAGCCATTCAGGTGCCCCTGAAAGTCAATCACTTCTGAGCACGCACAACAGCTTGATTATGAGACCGTCTCAGGAACTGGTAATGATGAGGATGACCATTTGTCTCAATTTGCTCAGGTCAGAGCTCACTTATGCCTGTTATCCTGGCATAATTATCATTATTTTGCAGCCATGTTGATATTGTGGCTGAGGTATAGTTTATATATCAGTAAAATACACACCTTTTGAGAGAGCTGGCCAATGACTTTTACAAACACACACACCCATGGAATCATCCCCCTAATAAAGATACAAATATTTCCAGCACACATTCTCAAAAACATCTTGCTTTGGAAGAGTTGTCCTAGTAAAGTCCTCCAGGATTTCTCCTCAGCCCACCAGGAGGAGGGTGGATTTCACTGACATTATGCCATCTTCTGGTCTTTGTATAAGATTTTACACATGCTGGGGGCACCTGGGTGGCTCAGTCGGTTAAACGTTCGACTCCAGCTCAGGTCATGATCTCACGGTCCGTGAGTTCGAGCCCCGCGTCAGGCTCTGTGCTGACAGCTCAGAGCCTGAAGCCTGTTTCGGATTCTGTGTGTCCCTCTCTCTCTGACCCTCCCCCGTTCATGCTCTGTCTCTCTCTGTCCCAAAAATAAATAAACGTTAGAAAAAAAATTTTAAAAAAAGATTTTACGCATGCTGGAGAATCGCAGTAAACGTACCGCAGCTGTTTGGAAACCAGGAAGAGTTAAATTACATCGGGTTGACTTGATGGGCTCAGAGGATGTGTGGATTCTGGAAGGTGGAGACTATTAGAACAAACACCTTCATGGAAATTACCATTAATCCAAAGCGTCTGAACTTCCCTTTACCCTGTCTCCGCCACTCTGGCCTTCCCCTGCCAAACTTTCCTTTGATTAAAGGAGTGACTCATCCCCATCGGGAATCATATAGGATCTGTGGGAAAGAGTATGGGATTTGGAGTCTGCCAGGCTTGGCCTTGCAACTTGACTGTATCATTAGCTAGCTCTGTGTCTTTGGGTAAGTTAGTTAACCTCTTAAGGCCTCAGTTTCCTGATCAGTAAAGAGGATAACATGATCTACTCTGCAGAGTTGGGGTCAGGCTTTGATTGAATGAATACAACGTACTTGGTACATGGGCACCAAATATATGATAACTAACGTCTAAGTCAGATTTATTGATCAGAATAAAAGCAAGCCATGGCAGATCAGCTTTTCCAAAAATGGCCACAGCAATGTCTCCAGTCCCATTCATTCTTCTAGAACTTTGCCACTCCCCACCAAGAGGCAGAGTCTCCCCCACCCCACCTTGAATTTGACAGGACTTTGTGACTGCCTGAATGAATAACATGTGACAGAAGCAATGCTACATGACTTCTGAGGATAGGTGGAAAAAGACAACATAGCTTTTGCTTGACACTCCCTCTCCCTCAGGATGATCTCCTCTGGGAACCAGCCACCCTCCTGTGAGGAAGCCCAAACTGGCCCCCATAGAGAGACTGAATGGAGAGGCCCATGGGAAGAGGAACTAAGACCCCCAGCCAAGAGCCATAATCAACCACCAGACACGCTCGAGTGAATGAGCTTTTAGATGGTCCTAACCCTCAGCCCCTGAGTCTTCCAACTGAGGCCCCAGAAACTGAGAAACAAATTTAAGCTATCCTTGCTGTGCCCTATTCAAATACATACCCCATGAATCTATGAGCATAATAAGTGATTATTTAAGCTTCTAAGTTTGAGGGTAATTTGTTACACGGCCATAGCAACTGGAGCTCAGGGTAATCAGGGTTTTGTTGGATGGGGCTGACATTTCTCACAGACATCTGACTCAGACCAAATGAATGCGAACACAGCTCTCGGCTTTTGCCCATCTGAACCTCAAAGGTGGGGAGTCTGCTACACAGTGTGTCCTGTTGCTTGTGTCCTATTGCCTGTTCTTGCTCACAAAATGAATTGATTCCATTATTCAAACTCAAAGTGGTTTCCTATATGCCAACTCCTAGAGCCCTGTCTGTTCTTGAACACTAACCATTTACTAGCCTGTGGGAAGGGGAATCATAAAATAATCAACTATATTATATCCAAACACGCTTTAAGTTCTGTATGCAAACTGGCTGTTATCCTCTCCAAATATTAGTTATGAAAGCTTTAATCCTGTTTATTTTCTGTCTCGCAAAGATGGAAACTTTACTCAGTGCCACGAATGCATCTGGGAAGGAGGGGGTTATGGCAGACTAGCCAGACCTCCAGTGGCAGCCAAGAATCATCAGGAAAATCAGGCCAGAAAGAGGGGCAGCAGCAAGATCAGCTTTCCAGACTGGCCCACAGCAAGAAAAATGGGTCCAATGGGCAGACCATGCAAAAAGAGCCTGACCATGGCCTAGAGCCTGTCACATGGTCATGGCGAGGAAGCTAGTATAAGAGAGTAGTGACACCATGGGCTTTGGATCAAACAAACCTGGGTTCAGCTCTGGTTTCTCCACATACAGGCAGTGTGAACTTGGTTAAGTACCTTAACTCCTCAATTCTGTCAACTGTCAAAACAGTACCTACATGTGGCAAAGGCAGCTCACTATCTACCAAAGATAGGTACTCCTCTTGCATAGTGCAGTTATGGCTGGAAAGCAGATGCCTAGCATCTAAGTCGGACCATGTGACAAGATGGACCAGTGTGATTGATGTATTAGTGTGCCTTGCCTACATGATCATCCCCTTTCATGGTGACCTTGGAGGCCAAAAGTTGAAGATGATGACTTCACAGGATTGAGTGAGGCTGTATCCCTATGTCACCACGTGGAAGAGACCCACTTGACTAGGAACATGCCCATCAGACTTTGTGTGAGCGAAAAATAAACTTTTACTAGGCGAAGACACTGAATATTGGAGGTGTCTGTTACAGAACGTAGCCCCCTAGTTTAGAGAATTGAGACATACATAGCTGTAGATAATTATAGAGTTGCTTACTATCTGGCTTCCCCATTTGGCTGATGCTCCTTGAGGGCAAGGATTGGGCCCTGGGGAGCCACAGTGCCCTCCACTGTGTCTGGTACATACCAAGAAGGTAAGCAAATTTGAATTGCTTATCTGCAGCTTGATGAAGAGAAGAGAATTAGAACCTGGACTTTTTAGCAATAGGAGAAAGAAAAGGTTGATGTTTAAAAAGACATTTACATTAATACTTCACTACAAAATGTACTTATTTAAACTTTTGTCAAAAGGACCAAAAACAAAACAAAACAAAACAGAAAACAAAAACAAAAAACGAAAAACAACACCCACCTGGCAGTAAAGTCATAATTTGCCAGTTTGGAACTTTGATCCCAAAGAGGTCCAAGGAAACGAGTTTTCCCATTAGAAGTTTCGGAAACCAAAGCTTACTATTAGATTTTCTTTAAAGTTCCACAAAACTTTTACAAGTTAATTAAATGGTTGGCTTAACCACTGGTTCATGTTTCCAGCAGATGGAGTGGAGTGGTCTAGGGGAAGAAACAATTGTGTAAATGCAAATTTGGTAGAAAAAATGTACCTGAAAATAATATCTTATCAGTAACATCAGGGTTTTCTCTTTGAATCATTAGGGTGAACAAACAACTCGCATTTATATAGAGCACTTTCCTTTTTTATTGTTCCCAGTGTGTTCTCGCAACAATCCTAAGAGTTAGGGCATGTTTTATTGTCACCATTTCACTGACAGAAAATCCATGAAATAAAGTGAGCTGTGATTTGGCCAACATCTCATGGCTCACGTGAGAATCAGAAGCCAGGCCCCCTGACTCTCAGCATAAGACTTTTTCTCCACAAGACCTCCCAGGTTGATATGGGTTCAACATGGATGACCGCCCACAGAGAACCAAGTCAAACAAACTGTTTTTGAGCCCAGTCTGGGTAACGTCTCATGATTGGGTGTCTTACAGGGTAAAAAGTAAACTAAAACACAGTTCCACAATCCAACAATAACCCCAAAATAATAAGTAGGTGAACAGGTAAAAAACAAAATGTTGTAGTAGAAATTCCTCTTCAGGAAAGCAAAGACAAGGTAAGACAATAGGTGTGAAATGAGAAATACGCAGCATACTCAGGAAGTGTGATGGCCATCCAGAAGAGGGAAAGAGGATATAGGGCTAGAATCTCAGAAAGGCTGGAGGGGTGGAGGAATTGGGATTTCAGAAAAGGGTAGAATTATGTAATAAAAACTGTCTTATCTGCTCAGCACCCCTCCCTTATTCTTCTGAGAACATGCCCCCCTTTATTTGGGAGGTCATTCCTTCCCCTATTCCAGTCATTTGGGATTGATTCAGGATGAGGTTGCCAGTGATAGCATCCTACACCTTGGCTGTTAGTGGGCATGGGACTCATTCTAGCCAATTAGAATTTTTAGGGGGAAAAAAAGAACTGGAACTAAAAGAAGGAACCATTCTTGCTTGTATGAGACCAGTGGTGGCCATGGGTCCTGCTTTGTGGAGGAGATTGGGCTGAGAAAAGGAAGCTGAGATGAGAGATAGGACAAGAGACTACTGGTGGCATCAGGAATGTGGTTCCAGTAGCCTCCACCTCAGCACACCCCTGCCTTCCCTGCAGCTTATGGTCGCATTGAGCTAATCACTCTCTCCTTTCTCCAATGGGGGTCAAGTGGAGCTCATGTCACTTGCACACATAGTCTTGCCTAACGCAATAGGTGGAGAGAGGAGGGGAAGCCGCCCTCTCTTAGGCAGAAGGTATTAAACGGGCCTACATGGAAAGTGTGGAGGCACAAGACTTCTTTGGGGACAGTGAAGAAGCCCGTTGTTCTAGGGCTGAGGATAAGCATAAAGAAAGAGTGAGATACCAAGCACTGAGCATGCTGATTTTGAGACTAGAGCAGGACATGTCCATGGAGACACTGAGCAGGCAACAGGGTGTGGGAGTGGGTCTCCAGAGAGAAGCTAACGCTGATGCAACTCTAGCGAAAAGGGTGCTACACTCGGAGTCAAAAAGACTCCAAAGATAAAGGGAATATGTGCAGATTAAAGTGGTTCATGAATTTAAGAGAATATTATTCATTTGGGAACTGTGTAGAGTCATAGATGTAGAAAAGGGAAAGAAGAGGAGAGAGAGTCTTGGATAAATGATTAGTCACAATTAGTCCATACAATTAAAGCATCAAAGAATCAAGAGAAAGCAGAGTCACAAAAGCCAGGGAAGCAAAGAGTTTAAAGACGGAGAGATTGAACTGTGGTTAAAAAAAAGAGAGAGAGAGATAGAGAGAGCCAGTGAAGCCGGTAAGAAGGTTGGTGAGATGTCTGTTTGAATTTGAGGAGCAGGAAGTTATTGGTGAATGAACTTGGATATGGCAGAATGGTAGCGAATGATGGAGAAAAGTTATGGGTAAGGTGATGTATGCTGTCAGTGCCCACCCACATTCCCTCAGTTTTCCAGTGGGCTCCTGCTGACCTTCCAGTGTGGAATCTGCATCTCTGTGCCTGAGAGATCTTTCCTCACAGAATCACAGGAGGCCGCTCTGCCGGTGAGGAAACCCGGAAGTTGTAGGGAATTAACAGCCCCCAGAAGCAGCCCTTGGACATACGAGTTCGAGTTTGTGCATGAACCCCCCACCTCTCTTGCCTTGCCTCCGCGGGGGGAGGGCAATTCTGACGGATGGATTTTGCAGCATTTGCGCAGCGTTTCCTCCACTGTGGCACTGTGCAAGTGCACTCGTCCGTAGCTGGGTTCTTTTTCCCGTCTTACTTCTCGAGTCCCCAGCAGCAAGTTCCCTGCATTTCCCATTTCCCAAGTGAATGACTGGCACCTGAATCCTCAGCTCAGCATCTGCTTCTGAGTGAAACCGAGCTAAGAGAGGTGATCCTGTGACTTTGGGGCTCAAACTAGGGCACCTGTGAGAGTGAAAGGGCGGGGACGTTGTTAATAATGATGCTGGGACAATGATGCTGGGGCAAAGTAGGACTCTGCATACCTGGAGGTATGGCCTCCCTGGCTCTGTGCCTCTCCTTTGAGAGGATGGCATTCAAACACCAATTCCTTAGAATAACAAAGAGTGATTACTGACCACACAGGAAGTAAAGATGTCTTTTCTTTGGTGAGCATTTGTGTCCTGTGCCCCATTACCTGGAGGGCTCTGGAAAAGAATATGTCAGTTCAAGAGTGAGAAAATATCTCAGGAGGAGAATGGACCATAAGAAGTAGGTCAGTGTCCAGCCCCCAGGAAAACGAGGCTCATGCGTTTCTGTGATTCTGGGCTCCGAGGCTGCGAGCAATCCTGTCAACCGTGGTCGATAAGACGCTCGTCTTCCGGCATCGCTGGGCACCCCCTTCTTGCTCCCTCTCGCCTTCCATCAGTCACGTGGGTACGCGCCTCTCTGCAGCTGCACAAATGGACAAAACTCCTCTGACAGCCCTTCTTTACCGTCTCGGCTGGTACCAACAGCCCTAAGGGTATCATCTGGAAACCTGGCTGCTTTGATACCCAAGCTCTTCCACTTCCCACGGTTCCACAGTATCCTTTGATCATGCCTCCTCTAAAAAGAGAATGTTTTCTGCCAGAAAATCTTTCAAGAAAGCTGCTCCATTTTCTCACATGGTTGAAGAGCAGCTGGATGTGATAGTGTTGAGAAAGGACGAGACACCAATATTTTTTCTCTGCCCTGTGCACATATTAATCCCCATCCCTGGATTCACGATGCGAGTTGCTGCGTGATGTCAATGGTGCAGACGAAGTGACTCTGGAGGGGGAGGGACCTTGGCTCTCCAGTGCCAGGTGCCGGCTGCTTCCTGCGGCTCCCAGGACATCCCTTCCTGGGAGATGCACCTCATCCCTCTGACTGTCTGTTCTTGACAAACTGGCTCCCAGCTGCCCCACTTGAATGTGGAGTTGATATATAAATAGATAGATCAACATGTGCTGTGCTAAGCCCCTTCTATGTGTGAGCTCGCTTCATCCCCACAATTCCATGAAGCAAATCTCGTTAATCATTCTGTGTTACAAGTGCGAGCTAAGATGCAGAGAGACTAAGTAGCTTGCCGGAGCTCTCAGTAAAGTTTGCAGTTTGAGCAATGGAAAACAGAAAAGCCCATGGGGTACTCCCTGAGTACTTACCCTGAGGTAAGGGGGGTGGGTTGGCTGGGTTGGCTGAGGAAGGAACAGTTCTGGTGAGTCTCAGTACCACAGAGTTTTCATTAACTCAGTAGATTAAAATACTGTTCTGTAGCTCCACTCCTATCCTAGACCTCAGGCCTGGGGGTATGATGTCCCATGGATGGCCCAGGCACACTTTATCAGGACACCAGACTGTGCTCCTTGTCTCCAGAACCCAGCCTCTTCTCCAGTTCTCAGCTTTGCCGTGGGTTTTTCTCCTGAAAAAAGCTGCCCCTCACTGTGCCCTTGTGTCACAGATCAAATTCATTACCTCCTCAGGAAAGACCCTAAAGACCCTTCCACCCTCTTACTGCCCTTAGATCTTATACACCAGTGTCCTTCTCTGCCTGTCCTCTGCGCAGAACTTTGCTTGTCCCCCATCATGGCAGATAGTAGGCAAGTGGCCATGGGTATCTCTCAGCTAGACCAGCAATAGCTGAACAGGCTCCTCTCACGTTTATATTCAGAGGGCGAGTTGCTGAACCAGGCTCCGTGATGCTCCCCAAACACACACATGATTTCCCACCTTGATGGCTTTGCTCGCGCTGTTCTCTCTACCACGAATGACTCCTCTCTGACTGCCCATCTGTTAAGGCACAGTACCAGGTAGCCACTGCTTGATGCCCTCACTAAGCCCCTCGCTGGACGTCCTCCACATACCCCAGGAACCCTGGAGGCTTTTTGTCTGTATCCCTCTTAGGTCATACGTGTGCTGCCTTCTCCTCTGAGATATGCGTATTTATGTTCACATTTTCTTTTCCAGTCTGTGGGTTCATCAAAGACTGAATCACAGTTATTCAACTGTGCTTCTTCAATTTGCTTAGCAGAGAGCCTGGCATGTGGGGTGTTTTTGAATGAAAGAAAAGGGTATACTCGTGCAGACAGGGAAAAAAGCAATGTCTGGTTCTGAAAATTGCAAATAACATATTTGCCGAATAGATGATGTACTTGATGCATCAAATAAAATAATACTTATATCCCAATTCCTATCTTTTGGACATGGGGTCCAAAGGGTAACTCTGAGAATCCAAACAGATCAACGCTCTGCTTAAAAGAGTAGATTCTAGGGGCTCCTGGTGGCTCAGTCGGTTAAGCGACCGACTTCAGCTCAGGTATGATCTCATGGTGCATCAGGCTCTGTGCTGACAGCTCGGAGCCTGGAGCCTGCTTCAGATTCTGTGTCCCTTTCTCACTCTGCCCCTTCCCCACTCATTTTCTCTCTCTCTCTCTCTCTCTCTCTCTCTCTCTCTCTCTCTCTCTCTCCCTGTCTCTCTCTCAAGAATAAATAAACATTAAAAAAAAAGAATAGATTCTAACATTGAATTATATTAGTCATGGGAGAGGGCCTAAGAGAGGTCACGTGGGAGTGAATCTTCCCCACCTTCTCTCCTCACCTCCATCTTCCATTGGAATGTTGACAAACCAACTCCAAGGTTTCATACCCTCTCTATGATTTTTCTTTTAAAGAGTTTGATATGGAATTGATTACATAAGATTATAGCAAGGTCTTCTTCATTCTTGACTCTTCAGAAGCCTTGTACCTTTTGAGTAGACTTGGAGATAGTGTCTAATAATGATAATAAGGATAGTACCAGTAGCATAGTAATAGCTACCAAGCTCTTTACAGGATTCCTTACTCGGGGCATTTTGATCACAGGCAACGAGAACTAATTCTGGCTAATTTAAGCCCAAAAGAGAGACCTTGAGAGATGTAGTATATGCCATCAGTGTTCCACTCAGATCCTCTGTAATTTTGTCATACTCACCCAGCAACCACTGTTGGCTACAGACAGTGCATAGCTGGCCTGTTCACCGGACATCTGGCCTGTGCCAACGCACGTCTCCTCACCTGGCAGATTACCCTCCGACTCCCAGCAGCCCAGGGCCAATGACTGACTAATTTGGGGGTCAGAGAAGGCCAACCACTTGGTCTCAAGGCAAAATTTGCTCCAGAGTGCAATTCACACCAACAGCCACTAGGCTGAGGCTAGATCCCTGCTGAGATGGCATCCTAGCTCTTTCTCTGCTTAATCCTGCTTCCCTCACTTCCTTCCAGATTTCTCCTGAGGGCATCAATAACCCATATGCCAAGAGGCCCCACCTCGGGCTCTGTTTCTAAGGACCCCAACCTAAGACAAAAGGGCATTGGGAAGACCACAGAGCCAAGAGAGGATAATACCCAGGGCAGCCCTCGGGGCTCTGAAGAAGGAACTAAAATCTGACTTCAGTCTGCCTGTCTCAGGATGAATTAGCTCCAACAATTTTCAGGGTTTTTTTTTCTGCCTACTGAAGATTCAGATTAAAAAAAAATCCTTATCCTGGATCATATGCCCACCTTAGTGCAAGGGTAGAATGAGGCATCTCCTACAGCTGTCCTACCAAATTATTATTGCCTAGGTACCTTGGTACCTTGAGGTAACAAATACCATCTCACTCAATCCTTAGAACAGGCTGTGAGGTAAACCTGTCACACAACTGAAGAAACCAAGGCACAACTCAGGAAAGACCAAGGAGTATACCCCCAATTTTTTACACCCAAAATTTTTTGATTCAAAAATCCTACTCTGTAGAGTTGACTCCCCAATATCCATTTCACCCCCATATGGATAGTAAGCCCATCATGGTAATCCCATCCCCTTTGGCAGTTATTGGTTTAAGATTGGGCCTGTGTCTTTGCCCTGGCCAAAGAGACACAAGGGGAATTTTTCTGGGCTCTTCTGAGGAATATCTCTTTGTTCCTAAGAACAAGACCCAAGAAGAGACCATCCCCGACTCTTCCCCTTGACATTGCTAAGTCTGGGTCCAACAACCAAAAACTTCCGCAGATATCTTGCTCACCCTTGTTCATGGGTCAGAGAGGTGGGCAAGTCTGAAAGAATCACAGAGGCATGGAGCCAGTCTGGAGCCTGCTAACACTCTAGTGTCTTTGTTATATGACAAAATAAAATCCCACTATCATTTGGGATATAGTCCAAGATGGGGATGTCTGTTCCTTTTAGCCAAAAGCAACCCAAATGATGTACTTACTACCCTGGGCTGAAAAAGATGCCAAAGGAATGAAGACATTTTCAAAGATAAGTCCCGGGATAACTCATGACTTTGAGAATGGCCATTTCCTAGCTGTGTAACCTGAAACAAGTCTTCTGACCTCTCTGAATCACAGTTTCCTCATATGTAAAACAGAGATAGTATTTGTATCTACTCCATGACATGGCTGTAAGGATTAAATAGGGTCAAGCATTTAGAAGAAACAACTTACCACCTGGCACATAGTAAGTGTGCACTAAATACTTGGCTATTAGATATACTCTCGAAATAAAAGTTGAAATAGAATAAAAAATGAATATTGATTGCTTTTATATAGCTAGTGAATATGTCACAATTTTTTCCTCTACTCTCTCCAGATTGTTTCTGAGATCCGCATATATACCTGACTCAGCCATCGCATCCTTTCCGGTCACACACACAATTCTGTCATGCACCCACTTACAAGTTTGTTCATATTTGAATTGTGAACTTCTAAAAGGCTAAGATTCCTCCTGTTCTGTTTATTTGAATAACATGATTCCAAGAACATGTGAACACAATATATTCTTAGCTCAGTGTTTTCTAACCACAGGTCAAAAATCAAATGGGATTGCATTGGGTTCTTAAACATTTTTGGATCATGAACCCATTTTAAGAATCAAATAAACGGTGTGGACCAACTCCCAGGCAAATAAATATCCAAGCAAAATGTCCATATGCTGGATCTCTTCGCCTTCCCCGGGCATGAGACTCCCCAAATTAAAATCTTTAAAATAAGCCAGAAACAAAGTAGTGAGTGAATAATGTCATGTGCAGCAGCTTCACAAACTACATCTTGTTTAATCTTTAGAAAAATGCCAAGGTCAAGGGGTTGCTCTTCTCTGCAGGTTCAGAGATGGTAGATTTCACGTGTAACATGATACATCTACGTGTTTCACTGTCCTGGCTTATAAGCCCTCCTTGTTTCCTCACAGGCCTGCCATAGATCACCAACCAAATTTGTAGGCAGAAACAATCACTTCCGTGTCAATTCTGCCAGTGAGAAAACTGAGGCATTCTGAGGAGTAGGTCTCATGAGAAGTAGAGATAGTAGGATAAGGTCAACCCAGGTCATCTGGCCTTCATTCATTGGCTCTGTCCTTCCTTCATTCTCTTATACATCTGAGCATTGTAGGTGATATTGTAGGTGCCAGGCACCGGACCAGGATCTGGTGCATGCGGCATTGTAGAAAGAATCCATGGCAAGTAGGCCTGGATTTGGATTCTAGTTCCATCAGTTAGTTGCTATGTGACCTTGAAGAAGTTAATTAATGCTCTGAGCTGCAATTTCCTTGTCTGTAAAGTGGGGTTAGTTGTGGGGGTTGTCCTACAGATCGAGGAGGTCTATGTCAGGAAAGTAACCTATCCAGGGCCCCCACAGAGTACACACTGGACAGGGGTCACTTGCAGACACATTTGATCTATTTTAGGCTGTCAGATGAGAAGCCCTTCGAGAAAAAAAGTACAGTCCTGCCCAGGAGAGGGACTCAGTAAAAAGGGCAGAGCAGAGACGATGTGCGGTAACACAGGGAACATTAACTTCCTCTTCTCTCCAGACCACTCAGCTGACACTCCTCTTTGTTTTCATGCTGAAAAGGGAAAAATCTTTCCCTGGCAGTTGGAAGCAGATTTTTTCCATTAATCTTCCCTCTGCGTGTTGTTTCACCAAGTTCCAAAGTGACACCAAACAAACCCCAGAATTTCACACCAAGGAGGATGGAAAAATACACCCTTGCCAGAGCTGGGGATAGCCTTTTCAGTCCAGGGTAGTGAGTATATCAGCTGGGTTGTTGTTGGCTCAAAGGAACAGAAATCCCCACCTTGGGCTACATCTTAAATGATAGGGGATTTTATTTTGTCATATAACGAAGACACCAGAGGGTTAGTAGGCTCCAGACTGGCTGCATGCCCAGACAGAGGAGCAAGGGGCCATTTCTTCAGGGGGAATTATCAGCACCCTCTACAGCTGTATCCCAAGAGAACACACAAAAGCGGCTTCCCACAGACCTCCCCAAATATTTGAATGCAGTCTTGAAAGAGTGCTTTAAAAATTTCTGGACGTCTAAATAAAAATGATATGCCTGGGAAATATGAAGACTGCCACTGGGGGGCCAGCCAACCACATGAGTCCTGTCTTCCACCCCAAAGTCTCTATCAGGGGCTAGGCTTCAATTTTTCTATTCCGGGGCTCATCAGTTTCCTTCCAGCCATGCTGGATGATATTTAAAATAGATTCCTTGAGCCAGTCCAGTCTGATATCCTCTCTAGATATGGAAAAGATCCCCTCCACACACATAGAATGAAATAAATGGGGACAAGAAAACCAAGCCAGACCTGCAGGCCCAGAATCTAGTCAGGATTGGCTAGAATGTGCCTTGAAGTATTCCCAGTGTTTAGTGGCAGAAAATCAGCCTCCTTGCTCAATGGGATGGTTGTTTTGCCACTGAATAGCTAGCTATTAATTGTACCAATGGGTCTTTTCTTTCACACCAGGGTGGGGCTGGGGTCGGGAGGGTCACTCAATCATCTGAATGTGAGCATCTTGGCTCTGGACACTGTCCTGCTACTTGGAGGCTGCTGGGTCAGCAGGGGGCTAAGGGGAGGGAGTAAGATGTTGCTCTCTCATGCATCTTTCCCTCCATAGGCTTGTGGAGCTGTGGGGCTGGTTCCTGTCCAGGCCCTACCACCCACGGCTGTGTGTGTCTGGGATGGAGGAGGGGGACAGACAGCAACGCAGCCTGCCTCTGGTCCATCTCGAAGCCCCTCTCCCAACCCCTTCCAAAGAAACTCATCCCTCTCCCTTTTTCAGCCAAAGAACAAAAACCTTTGTGGATGTTGACCTGGAGACAGATCCCCAAGAAGTCACAATCTACCAGTTCCACAAATAGCCAGACTCGAATCTCAGTGTGGGCTCAGCTGGAACACTCCATTTTCTTGGAACCCATAGGGTCTACCCACTGCCTACCGTGGTTGAGAGCACAGCTCATGTTTACGCTGATCCCTTCATGTGCATTTTCCCATTTAGTCTTCACTCCCACCCTAAGAGGATGAGGAAACAGCAGGAGGAAGTTGATTAGCTCCCCCAAGGTCACCCAGTTGATAAGCAGAGAGCAGGGATTCAAACCCACCATGGCTGAATGGTCTCCCAACATGTTCTGCTGCCTCCCACTGGTTGGATGAGCAAATAGCCCCTCAGAAATGCAGTTTTCTCATCTGTAACATGGGGTATTCTGATGTTTGCATGGGTTAATGTTTGTAAAGAGCCTCACTATGTTGGGTACATAAGGCATTTTCCTCCAGCCAAGTGTGTGAGAAGTGGCAGAAGATGCACGTTGAGTCAGAAAAGTCTCCGGAAATTAAAGTGTGTGAAATGTATCTTTTTTGCCCATAGATAGCCTGTCCTTTCTGAGCACATGTTACTGGTCCCTCTCACTGCTGTCACTGGAATTGTGCTGTCGATGAGGTCCAGGGCATTTGTATTTTTAAAAAGTCCATGAGGAGAGGAATGCTTCATGTAAAGGATATAATTACTTGTGGTAGGGTTTGAAGCACTGAGGTGTTTGCTGTTCTGCCATTTAGGTGACCTATTCGTAAAGATAGTCCTCCGGCAGCCATAAACCAGAGGCATCACCGCCCAAGAACCAGCAATGGCCACTGGTGAGTAGTGCAAGGCCAGACAGAAACAAGGGGAAAAGGGTTGCCTCTAGTTTACAAAGCCACCCCTACTCCCAATTAGTAAAGATTCCAGGAAGACGAGGGGGAGTGAAGTGGGACCCATCCTGGGCCATGAAGCAGAGGACTTGAGTTCAAGTTCTCCATGCCTACTCTAGACCTGGCTGGGAGCACCACCCTTGCTCCAGCCTGCCAGGCTCCCCATTCAGTGTCACACTAATGTCACACATCCCGTCTCACCTCACCCACACCCACTGCTCCTCTTGAATTGTCCCCAACACCCCCCATGGCGGACTGATCTGGAAGCCCCTGAGTCATCACTGGCTCCTTCAGGCCCTTGGCCTCCCCACCTTACATCCACAAGGTCTCACACTCACTCACACACACCTGTTCTCTCAGCAAATGTGTAATGAGACCTGACCACAGTAGTGAGGGTATGACTCTCCCTGCCCTGGCCTTCCCCATCAGGGCCCTCCTTGAGTGACAGTTCTCCCCACCTACCTTCTCTCTATTCCTTCTCTTCTGACCCACAGCTGCCAGGGAAATCTTTCTAGAGAACTGCTTGGATCATACTCCTCATTGCCTCTCTCTCAGCCCCACCATTAGCCCCCAAGAAGTCACAACCTACCAGTTCCACAAATAGTCTTGAAGAACTGCAGTGAGTATTAAAGGAGATCATGTTATATAGACACTCTCAGCCACACAATAGGTATTTAAGAACAGTTTGTTGAATTGATCTAACTTGTTTGGCTTTTCCCAGGTTAGCTAGTTACCAGTTACCAGGGACTTTCTGGACTCCAGGCACTGAGCCAGATCATTTATACACATCATCCTTTGTTGTCTTCTTATCAACCCTGTGAGGAAGAGTCTTCAATTATACCCATTTGTAGCTGAGGAAACTGAGGCCCACAAAGCTGAAGTACTCTGTCCCTGGTATCTTAGAGAAAGGGCAGAGGTGAGACTAAAATCCAGGTCTAACTGTGATGCCACAGAGCCTCTCTCAGTGGCTTCTTTGTGAACATAATGCTGGATGTCCTCCCCTCCTCACGGAGAAGCTTGGAGAATCAAATGAGTAATAAACCCAGAATGGTAGGCCTGAGAGGGCCCTCAGAGATCATCCTGTCCAACCTCCTCATTTTATAGATAAGGCAACTGAGGTCCAGAGAGGAAACTTACCCAACACCCAACAGTTATTGGCAAAACTTGGAACTATAGGTTTTTAACCACCCCTTCTTTTATTGTGAAAAATAACATGCATACAGAAAATAAAATGGCTTAATGAAAGATTTAAAATGAACACTCTTGAATCATCAGCTATTTCAAGAAATAAAACATTCCAACATGCCAGAAACCCCCTTTCACATCTGTCTCCTTCTTAAAGGTAACCACAGACCTAACTTTTATGGGAATCATTTACTTGCTTTTCTTAATAGTATCGTCACTGCAGTATACACCCCTACATGCTACAGTCTGTTTTTCCTAACGTTGAACTTAACAGTGTGATGTAACGGTACCTTCCCCTTTGTGTGTAGCTTCTTTCACTAAATAATGTTTGAGAATCTCATCCATATTGTCACATGTAGCTGTAGCCTACCCATGTTTATTGTTGTATAGTACTTGTACTGGGTCGAATACTGTCTCCCCAAAATTCATGTCCACCCAGAACCTCAGAATGTGGCCTTTTTTGGAAATAGGGTGGTTTGGTTTTTTTTTGTTTTTGTTTTTGTTTTTGCAGATGTAATGAGTTAAGATGAGGTCATAGTGGATTAGAGCGGACCCTGAATCCAATGATCGGTATCTTTATAAGAAGGCCATTTGAAAACACAGAGCAAAACAGAGAGGAGAACACAATGTGAAAACAGGGGCAGAGATCAGGGCCATGAAGCTACAAGCCAAGGAACGCCAAGGGTTGCTGGCAACCACCATGGGAGAGACATAGAATAAATTCTCCCTCAGAGCCTTCAGAAGGAACCAGCCCTGCAGACATCATGCCTTGGGACTCCTAGCCTCCTGAATTGTGAAAAGATAAGTTTCTGTGATTTTAAGCAACCCAGTTTGTGATATCTTGTTATGGTAGCCCCAAGAAATGAATACAGTATCCCACTGTGTGAATCAGTCACAGTTGGTTTATAAACATACCACCATTTCTTGATCCCTTCTGTAGTTGAGGTAGTTTGGATATTTCAGGTGGGAAACACTTATGGATAATGCCTCTGTGAACACTGTTGCTCATGTGTCCTGATGCAAAAGGACATGTGATTCTCTGGATGGCATGCCTCCAATACTGCTACCTGAGTGGCCATCCTTCTATGGCCATAGCAGAACTTCCTGGTCCTGGTCATGAAACACACTCAGATGAAGGCAAAAAGGACAACAGTATAATCAGCAGAGCTCTTCTGGAGATGCCCCCTCTGACCTGCCCCAGCTGCAGCTGAAGCTTCAGAATCAGGGCCCTTCAACCTTTCCTGCCAGAACTCTCCCCCAGGCCTCCATCCCTGGCCTTGCCGTGACCCTGACCTAGTCATCACTTCCTGTGTTCAGGAACCACCCTCCATTGACTTTGACCTTGCGTCTGCCCCCAGCCAGAGTCTCTAAACTCCCGTTCAGCTCCTTTCTTCTTTTGCTGGTCAACTGGGTTTGGAACTGCACCCTACTCTATTGTTGTTCACTGGGCTCAGCCAATACATCTCAGATCAAAAGTCCTTAACAATGGGCCCTTTATGCAAGGAGAGGCTTCTGAATTATTTTCTCTCCATCTACCAGGAAATCCATTGGCTTTAGAGAATGGCTTCTTTTAAGGACAGGGGAAGGTTGAGGATAGAAAACACAGGCATCATGGGGCAGAAGAGGTAAATGGTGTATGTGGTAGAAGCAGAGATGTCAGTACATGTGGCTGGAACAGCATCTCCCAGTGGGAAAGTCACAATAAAAAAGAATGTTTGTGGGGCGCCTGGGTGGCTCAGTCAGTTGGGCATCTGACTTCAGCTCAGGTCACGATCTTGCGGTCCCTGAGTTCGAGCCCCGCGTCGGGCTCTGGGCTGATGGCTCGGAGCCTGGAGCCTGCTTCCGATTCTGTGTCTCCCTCTCTATCTGCCCCTCCCCCGTTCATGCTCTGTCTCTGTCTCAAAAATAAATAAACATTAAAAAAAAAATTTTTTTTTAATTAAAAAAAAAAAAAAAAGAATGTTTGTGTCAGCCTCCAAACGGTTGCCTTTACTCGGTGCCCATTCCTCAAGATGAGTCACTTCCTAAACTTCCAGGGCCATGAGTACGATT
This sequence comes from Prionailurus viverrinus, assembly GCF_022837055.1. Lineage (NCBI taxonomy): Eukaryota > Metazoa > Chordata > Mammalia > Carnivora > Felidae > Prionailurus > Prionailurus viverrinus. The sequence continues at coordinate 25,558,594 of NC_062569.1, forward strand.
GTTTATTTGACACGAACATTGAGCTTGTTTTCATTGCTGCAATACTATCCCAAAGCATATTGGGCTGGCTTGTTTCTGAGTAACAACATCCTCTTATTATGAATTCTGTATTTCATTTGGACCTATCTTCATAGCATTTGTATTACTCTGTACAACTCGTTCTGGGAAATTGTGAAAATAGCAATACTGAGGTGGATAGAATTCTTTTTTTTTCCTTTTATTTTTAGGGAAATCCTACTGCTTTGATTTTGAAATCTGATGACAAATCTGTGGTTAACTCCACCCATCAGTGCTCTGAAGCCAGGAGTTGAATGTTTTTTCTGTGAGGATTTCAGCAGCTAATACTCATTCACTCTTGCTCTTCCTACAGAGAAGTTCTGGGAAGGTGATGGGTGAAGGGGAGGTGTGGTTGAGAGCCCAAATGCCTAGAGTTATGGTAAATGGGAAATTTTTATTTTTTTTTTTTAAATTTTTTTTTTCAACATTTATTTATTTTTGGGACAGAGAGAGACAGAGCATGAACGGGGGAGGGGCAGAGAGAGAGGGAGACACAGAATCGGAAGCAGGCTCCAGGCTCCGAGCCATCAGCCCAGAGCCTGACGCGGGGCTCGAACTCACGGACCGCGAGATCGTGACCTGGCTGAAGCCGGACGCTTAACCGACTGCGCCACCCAGGCGCCCCAAATGGGAAATTTTTAAAAAGAACCATGACTTTTCAGTGATGCGAAGGTCTTCCCTCCCAACTCATAAGTTAACTGGAGGTTGGAGGTATATCAGCCAAGGTTAAATCAGGAAAGCAGAACCTTCATGAGGAATACAGAAAAACACAGATTTGAAATAGGGATTAGACCTTGAGTAATGGTGGAATTTGGTGAAAATGTCTGTGTAGAGCTGTTACATCTGCATTTGGTGGGAGTCAGTCCTAAAGTCATTGTAGATTGGCAGGTCTGATAGTTTGGAAGGAAGGAAGGTGGGACAGGAAGTGGAGGAGAGCAAGGGCAAGGATAACTATAAACTATGGGAACAAACAGTAATCTGCAAGGACAATCTGAAATCCATGAGAACCAGCTGAAAGCCATATCTGTCTCCCATCACCTCAACATCAACTACATGGAAGCTGGGACCCTTCATCATGGAGCCGCGCACATACCCAGCCAGGACTGGGAGAAGCTTCAGGAGGAGGTCCAGAGGGAGTAGGGGAGGTGGCAGGGCCACTGCTGCCCTGCACCAGCTGAGTCAGCCTGCAGATCAATGATGAGTTACAGCAGCACCTTGTGCCCTACCCTGACCTTCAGATCGTGGTGACTGCGGCTTCACTTCCAGCTGCCAAATCTGATGTGAATTTTTCATATGACAATTCTCGCCCAGACTGCATAAGGAAAGGAATTCTGGGAGATGTGGTTATGGTAGCTAGATTAACATAATACAAAACCATCAGAGGGGTGCAGTCATAAACACCAGGCAGATGTTAAGTATGATGTTCCATTTTGGAGGCACCGCTCAGTTAACATATACATACTACTTACTGTGTGCCAGACACTCTCCTAGGCATTTGTGTATATTCATTATATATACTCATTCAATCCTTTCAACAGCCCTATGAAGTAGTTGCTTTTATTATCCTTATTTTTCAGATGAGAAAACTGAGTCCTGGAGATCACAAAGCTAGTAACCAAGAGGCAAATCCTAATACAACAGCAGTAATGTTAGGCAGTCTTTCATCCATCCTTATTTTTTTATGACCTGCCATTCTTTAATCTGAATTCTTCTTTTGTTTACTTTTCTATTTTTTAAAAAATATATTTGTCCTTCTCTCTGAGAACAGAGAGCCTCTGACTGAGGTCCATGAATACATGATCCTGGTATGATTATAGCTCTCCTCTTCCCTGAAAACCATCTGAAAAAGAAACCAATGTATTTTCTCATCTCTTCTCCATTCCAGGGTAAAAATCTTTGCCTGGGAAGAACTCATCAGAATACTAACTAGGTTCATTTCCCAAGGTTATATAAGGTGGCGATTAAGAGCCCAGAATTTGAATTCCATCTTCATTGGGCACTGGCTGTGTGACCTTGGGCAAATTATGGGCAAGTTGAGCTAATATTGTTATTTGTTTTAGTCAGTTATTGCTGCATAACAAATTAACCCAAATAGTGTTTTAACCAATTATTAATTCTTGCTTGTGTATCTGAGGCTTGTGTATCTGTAGGTCTGCTGATCAAGGCTGGCATCGGCTGGGTGGCTTTGCTTCAACTGAAGATTCAGCCAGGCTTCAATCTTCACTGATTTGGGGTGCATTCTGTTCCATGTGTATTCAGTGTTACTAGGAGGCAGCAACTACTGAGTATAAACTCTTCTCATGGAAATGGAAGAGGTACAAGAGAAACAGAATCCAACACTGCTCCTTTAGAACTAGGCTCTAATCTGTCAGACCATCATTTCTATGCACATTCCATTGGCCCAAATGCAAGTCAAGGTCAGGGAAGTACAAATATGCATGGCAAATATAGATGGCAGGTGGTGTAGACAAAGAGAGGGGGACAAACCGGAGCCAATAATGTATAATACTTAACAACTTTATTATTATTTAAAAGCAAACAATTATTCTTAGGTTCTCCTTTAAATACATTTCTAGATCGCAGAAGTTTAACTTTCAGAAAGACAAGCAGAAGTGAGTTGATATTTCCAATTTGGACGTTGACTAAATGGACAGCATTCAGAGGAGAACTTTAGGCTTGTTTCTCTGCTCTCCTCCCAATACCTCTAGGTCAAATTCTGCGCCACAATATCCATTGTAAATTCCTGTGATCCACAGGCTTTGGTTCATTGATTGATGTCATCTACATATTGGTATCCTTCACAGCATCAACTGCATGCCTCAAACATGGTTAGGTGTACTTGAAGCCTGACCTAGGAGACAGAGGCCCCATTCTAGGGTCTTACCATCTTCTGCTTCCTTTCTAAGCATCCCACCCAAGGACACTTCATCTCCAACATATAAAATTTGAACCATGATTCTCAAGAATTCTAGGGATAGATTGTGCCTCCAGGGAGAAAAGTCTGTTTCATCTTTGTGACTCAGGTATGTCAACGGCACAAGCTTGAATTTCCTTGCTTCTACATGTCTGCATCTTGTATCTTCTTATTGTTAATGTGTCATTTGTTAAAAAAAAATGTTTTGTTCCCATGGTGGGGAGTATCATCCATATTTATTCTCTGGGGTGAGCTTTCTTTATTTATTTATCTGGAAAAAAAATAAACACTTTTTTTTTTTTTTGGAGCAGAATTAACATTGGTCAGCTGACCTCCCTGTAATTGGGGCAGACTTCCCCTGAAAGAACCTTTTACTTGCAGAAGTCTTAACAACAACAGCATCAAATCAAAACCAAATCCCTTTGCCAGTTCTCCACCACACTACAAACTCCTTGAAGGAAACAAGTCATGTTGTCTTCACGTTTAAATTTGCGCAAGGCCTGGCACACTTGGAATTCAAATTATCTTTGCTAATTAAATGAGTAAATTCCAAACCTCTGTGACAGGGTCCTCGTGGCAATAATTCTGAAAACAAGAATATCGCCAGGTTAAGTTGCAGTGGGTGTGGAAGCAATTTTATAGGGAATTATTAATTGTAGGCAAAATTATGACATGGGTGTATAATTCTCTTCAGATCTCCGAGTCTCAGTGCTACAGACCTCATTCTCAAAGTCCTGCTACCCTACAGTTCTCTGGCTCTCTCCCATGATGCAAAAATGTAGATGGGGTTTAAGGCTATTTATTTATTTTTATCCACAATGATTTATGAGCATCTATTATAAGTTGGGCACTATGCAGGTTTTAGGGACTAAGAAGTCAAATATAGCATGGTAACTGCCCTTAGGGAGTTCACAGTTTGATGGGGGATATAAATGTGTAAACTAATGATTATCACACTGCATGACAAACTCCCAAATGCTTCATGAATCCAGAAGAGGCATCCCCCGTACTTCCTGGAAGAGGTGACATCTGAGCTGATTTTTGGTGGACAAATGAGTTGGGGATGGGGTGCCGTTCCAGCAGAAGGAACGGTATGTACAAGGACTCATGTTGGACACCAGCAAACGTTCTTGGAACACCACGGAGGTCCACATGGCTGAGGAAAAGGGTGTGAGTTCGGGTGTGGCCAGAGCTGTAGCCGCAGAGGGAAGCAGGCTCAGGCCTGCCATCTCTTAAGGCGTCTTGAGAAGTGTTGATTTATCCTGGGGCAGTGGGGAGTCACCAAAAGTTTGTAAACAGGAAAATGACCCGATCAGATTTGTGATTTAAAAAGACAGACATAAATCAAGGAGACTAGTTCTGAGACCACTGCAATTATCAGGAGAGCAAGTGGCCCTGTTGAGAGGCCCCTACTCAGTGACAGGTCAGTTGTAGAGTTTCACCCCACGATGCTCTGCACATGCTTTGGTCTGTGTGCCTTTAACACATTACAAGCTTTGGCTAATTTTTTGCACTTGACTTGAATTTCCTTGTTTGGTGGTCATTTCATCTTGCCAAGTTTGAAGTTTACAGCCTACAACGTTTGATAGCTTTTCAGTACATAGTTTTCAGGCTTTTTTTTTTTTTTAAGTGGAAAACTATGGGGATTTTTCATGCTTGAAACCCAGGAGTGCATAAATGGCTTAGTTCAAACTTTTCCCAAAATATTGACTTTGGGTAAAGACCAAATATCTGAATTTCAGGCCAGAGCTCAGTAAAAGGTTAGATATCTTTGTGGTTTCTTCTTAAAAAAGAGAGAGTCTCAGAGAGAGAGAGAGAGAGAGAGAGAGAGAGAGAGAGAGAGAATGAGAATGAGAGAGGGAGAGAAGAGGAAAGAGAACAAGAAGTTTCTCATTTCATCATTTGAAGAATTCGCATCTGAAAAAATAAAATCATATCCATCCATGTAAGCTTCCCCGATTCCATGAAAGATGTCAGTATCAAATTCTGAACTTTTGGATCAAAATGTAAGACTCAGTATTCCCCATCACACTCAGCACTCTCTTGCCATCTTCCTTCCTTTCCTGGCTGTACCTGCAGTCTCTCCCTAAATTGTCACCACCAGCAGGACAGAGTCCCAAGTAAGAGTGGCCTGGGCTGTTTGTCACTAGAATATAAAAGAATTTTCCAATGATTCTCCAAAGAGAAGCAATAAGCAAGTAAAATTAAAATTTTGCTTTCCATTTTCTCAGGTCTAAGCTCACCATACCTGATTCTGAAGCCAAGTGTAATGCAACTGGATATAACCCATTTGCTGTCCCCTCACAACTCCCTTAGACCAGGGTTCTGAATGCTGTGGAAATTTAGAGGCTGTTTGGGTTAACTATTACTGTACAAAACCACCCCAGGACATAAGGACTTAGAACAAAACATTTTATTATCTCCCACAATTCTGTGGATTGACCAGGTGTTTATATGTCTTGCTGGTGTTGCCTGGGGTATTGGGATGGTTGGAAGGTCCTCAAAGGTTTCACTCATATGACTGCAAGTTGGTGCTGGCTGTCAGCCGGGAGTTCAGCTGGGACTATCTGCTGGAGACCTCAGTTCTCCTCCACTTGCGCCCTTCACGTGGCTAACTGGACTTCCTCATGGTGAGGCAGCTGAGTTCCAAGAAGGGATATTCCAATAGGTGAATGAAGATAGAAGTGGCTATTCTCTTACATAGAGTACTTCTATGTTCTGTTGGTTAAAGCCAGTCACACAGCTAGCCCAGATTCAAGGGGAGGTGAAATAAACTACCACTTATTGGAGAAATGGCAAGGGAATATTTCATGAGAGCATATGAGATGGGAGATAGAGCTGTGGCATCTCTGGCCAGAAGAAGAGGAAAGACATTTCAAAGAGGCTTTGTGGACAGCTAACTTTGAAGCGCTTAGACTTGGATGGTAACGGTCAGACTCAGTGGTCCCTGGGGAAGGATAGTGTGAGTAGCTATGCACTAAACCCTTTACAGAGAACAAGCACCCTCACAGGCTTGTTGCCTGGGAGGTGGTTATAAATATCCTTCCTGTAAAAATGGTCTTTAATTCAGTCTTTGTAATTCTGGCCCAGCACACAACCTGAACCTGAGGAAAGTAGTCATTGTCACTTCCTTCAAAACAAGTTGCCAAGCTCTGGGTCATGAGACCCTGGCGACAACTAATGGACTCAGGATCCCAGAGTAGAGAAGCTAGACCCAGGGGAGACCAGCAGCCAATGAGAAGGCCTAGCTGAAACTCTGTCCAATAGGATCACTTCTTACTGGTAAGGCATAAACAGTTACAAGGATGCCCAGTTCCTCACCCTTTGGAAATTGTAATGCAAAATGAATTGAGAGAGGAATGGTGAAGCAGAAAGCTGAAAAGATGAAAGAGAGAGAGAAGCAGAGGCAAACAACAACAACAACAACAACAACAACAACAGCTGAGTCATGAGGTTCTGATGGAGTCAATGTGGCAGAAAGAAGTGGATTCTCAGTTTTGGGGAACAAAATTCTTGGGACTCAGAGCAACAGTCGGGTTGAAGGGTGAACACATTAGTTTTCTTTAAGTCTGACCTCATCGCCCAGCCCTCACCTTTACTCCCTATACTCCAGCCACATTGGCCTTTGTATTCCTTAAAGGTGCCAGAGTTGTCACATATGAGCTTTGTACCAAATGATCCCTATGCCTGAAAGATTCTGCCCCAGCCCTTCTCCCAGCTGGCTCCCCTAGAGCTCTCAAGTCTTGGCTACCATGCCACTTCTTCAAAAAAGTCTTCTTGGCCCATGCAATCTGACGTAGCCTCACCCCCTTCTCCCTTCTCCCTCTCTATCACATCCCCAGATTCTTTTCTTCATAGCACTTGTATTTTTGTACTGTCAATCCTCACTTGAGTGGAAGCTCCATGCAGGCAAGAACCTTATGTGTCTTATTCACTGCTAGAGTCCCCAGAGCCTAGCACACTATCAGACACAGCTGGTGCTCAATAAATATTTGTTCAGCTGAATCTTTATTCCTCACAAATTGAAGGAGCCTCACACAACAGGACAAGGTCCTGAAACACTTCATGGTAGAGAGACCCTTTATGCCTACAGCAAGATAGACAAAGCCATAGAACCCACCTGTATTGATGAATATTTAAGTTCCCTAAAAATAGAACAGAAACTATTACTGAATAAAAGCAAAGCTAAGGACATTTTGCACCCTTTTAATTACTGGATAGAATTAATCCAGACAGAATACTGGATACTTTCGGGGAGGAGCCAAGATGGCGGAACGGCATGGAAGTTTTTTGTGTGTCTCGCATCCATGAAATACAGTCAGACCAACACTAAACCATCCTACACACCTAGAAAACTGACTGGAGGATTAACACAACAATCTGCACAACCTGAACCACAGAATTCAGCAGGTACGCGGCATGGAGAGGTGAACTTGGGGAGCAAGAAGCCGCGGGAAGGTGCTTTTGTGAGCAGAGAGAGGTCAGAGACTGGGGGGAGAATACGGGAAAAGCACTCCTCCCCAAAAGCAGGTGGAGAGAAAGTAGAAAATTGGAAACAGCCGCAGGGACTAAACCAAAAAGGGAGAAAGGAGAAGGTTTAAATTCCATTAAGACTGTAAACAAGGGGAGCGCAAAGGCTGCAACTCTGCAGTTCCATACCTGGCGGTGCTCTGGTGGGAAAGGTGAATCCCCAGGGACAGAGTGGGGTCCAGGAGGTCCTCGGGCCACACGGGGAAAAGTGGTTCCACTGCTGGAAGGCCATTTGGTAGAGACTGTTGAAGCCACCTGGTTCCAGCAGACCCCAGAAGGCGGCCACATTCGCTGGTGCTGGAACAAGGTCCTTAAGGGTGAAGCCTAGTGCCAGATGTGTGTTGTGATTTTCCATAATCCCTGAAACGCTGCTGCTACAATGTCTCGCGAACTTTTCCTGGGGCGGGCTGGCACCTGGCCGCAGTCTCGGGGCACCGGCAGCAGCAGGGCCCAGCAAGCGTTCCTGGGTGCGGCCGACATTCGGCCCTTACTCATTCGGCCACTGCTCGGTGAGACCCTCCCGCAGAGGGGCGGAACGGGTAAAAGCCACAGTCCTTCGGAAGTAAGGGGCCGGAGAAAACAGCCGCATCTGAGACAAAACTCAGGAGAGAGGTACTGCCTGGGGCTTGGTTACGGAGAGTGAAAAAGTGGGGAGTGGATGAGAGCTGAAAACAGAGGACCAGTGCGCGATTGCTGATCTGGGAGAACAGACTGGGTAGTTGGGTGGCGCCATTTTAACCGTTCCCGCGCATGCGGATACGCACCTACGAGCTCTGCAACAATCCACCCGGGTAGGCTAGCAGCGCCATCTAGTGGAGAACGGAGCCATTACACTGAGCCCCACCCAACTGGGCCAACCTGGCTCTTCAAGAACAAGTCTCACCGCCGGCTTAGTTTATGGACTATAAAGCGCTACATAGACTGACTTCTAGGGGAAAACGAAGTAATTTCAGTCCTACTTCAATCTGTTAGCAAGTCCATCTATTCAATTTTCCTTCTTTCTTGTTTTTCTCTTTTACACTTCTTTTTCTTGAATACAGAAAGAGAAAAAACTCATTTTTATTTTCGATTTTTATTAAAAATATTTTTCTTTAATTTTTATTACTATATTTTTTACTTTTGTGTGATTTTTTTCAAATTCTATTTTACTTCCATCATTTTATTTTAGTCTACTTCAGTGTATTCACCTTTTCAAATTTTCAAACGATTTCCCTTTTTTCTTTCTTTTTGTCTCTTTTTCATTTCTTTTCTTTTTCTTGAATGCAGAAAGAGAAAAGCTTCATTTTTACTTTCAATTTCTATTAAAATATTTCTCTTTAATTTTTTTACCATATATTTTGCTTTTATGTAAATTTTTTCAAATTCTATTTATTTCCATCATTTAATTTTAGTCTACTACAGTGTATTCACTTTTTCAAATGCTCAAATGATTTCCTTTTTTTTCTTTATTTTTTTAATCTTTTTTCTCTTTTTCATTTCTTTTCTTTTCCTTGAATACAGAAAAAGAAAATATTCAAATTTATTTTTAATTTTTATTAATTTTCTTTAATTTTTTTCTACTTTATTCTTGACTTTTGTGTATATTTTTTAAAATTCTATCTTACTCCCATCATCTCATTTTAGTCTACTTCAGTGTATTCATTTTTTCAAATTCTCAAACGATTTCCCTCCCCCCCCATTTTTTTTCTCTAATCTGTCAAACCACTTTCAACACCCAGACCAAAACACGCCTAGAATCTAGCATCATTTATTCAGTTTTTGTGTGTGTGTGTTTAATTTTTTAATTTTAATTTTTTTTAATTTTAATTGTTTTATTTTAATTTTTTTACCTCGTTAATTCTTTTTCTCCCTTCAAAATGACAAAACAAAGAACTCACCCCAAAAGGAATCACGGAGAAACGACAGCCAGGGATTTAACCAACACAGATACAAGCAAGATGTCTGAACCAGAATTTAGAATCACGATAATAAGAATACTAGCTGGAGTTGAAAATAGATTAGAATTCCTTTCTGCAGAGATAAAAGAAGTAAAAAATAGCCAGAATGAAATTAAAAATGCCAAAACTAAGCTGCAATATCGGATGGATGCAGTGGCAGTAAGGATGGATGGGGCAGAACAGAGAATCAGCGGTATAGACAACAAACTTCTAGAGAATAATGAAGCAGAAAAAAAGAGAGAGATTAAGGCAAAAGACCAAGATTTAAGAATTAGAGAAATCAGTGACTCATTAAAAAGGGACAACATCAGAATCATAGGGGTCCCAGAAGAGGAAGAGAGAGAAATAGGGGTAGAAGGGTTATGTGACCAAATCATAGCAGAAAACTTTCCTAACCCGGGGAAAGACAGACATCAAAATCCAGGAAGCACAGAGGACCCCCATTAGATTCAACAAAAACCGACCATCAACAAGGCATATCATAGTCAAATTCACAAAATACTTAGGCAAGGAGAGAATCATGAAACCAGCAAGGAAAAAAAAAGTCCCTAACCTACAAGGGAAGACAGATCAGGTTTGCAGCAGACCTATCCACAGAAGCTTGGCAGGCCAGAAAGGAGTGGCAGGATATATTCAGTGTGCTGAATCAGAAAAATATGCAGCCAAGATTCTTTATCCATCAAGGCTGTCATTCAAAACAGAAAGAGAGATTAAAAGTTTCCCAAACAAACAAAAATGAAAGGATTTCATGACCACTAAACCAGCCCTGCAAGAAATTTTAAGGGGGACTCTCTGAGGGGAGAAAAGACGAAACAATAAAGACCAAAAGCAACAAAGGGTAGAAAGGACCAGAGTACATCAGAAACTCCAACTCTACAAGCAACATAATGGCAATAAATTCATATCTTTCAGTACCCACTCTAAAGTCAATGGACTAAATGCTCCAGTCAAAAGACATAGGGTAACAGAATGGATAAGAAAACAAGATCCATATATGTGCTGTTTATAAGAGACCCACTTTAGACCTAAAGACACCTTCAGATTGAAAGGAAATGGAGAATGATCTATCATGCTAATTGTTGACAAAAGAAAGCCAGAGTAACCATACTTATATCAGACAATCTAGACTTTAAAATACTGTATCAAGAGATGCAGAAGGGCATTATATCATAATCAAGGGGTCTATCCACCAAGAAGACCTAACAATTGTAAACATTTAGGTGCCAAATGTGTGAGCACCCAAATATATAAATCAATTAATCACAAACATACAGAAACACATCGATAGTAATACCGTAATAGTAGAAGACTTCAACACCCCACTCACAACAACGGACAGATAATCTAATCAAAAAATCCACAAGGAAACAATGGCTTGGAATGACACACTGGACCAGATGGACTTAACAGATATATTCAGAACATTTCATCCTAAAGCAGCAGAATATACATTCTTCTCCAGTGCACATGGAATGTTCTCCAGAATAGACCATATACTGGGGCACAAATCAGCCTCAAGTAAGTACAAAAAGATTGAGATCATACCATGCATATTTTCAGACCACAACGCTATGAAACTCGAAATCAGCCACAAGAAAAAATTTGGAAAGATAACAAATACTTGGAGACTGAAGAACATCCTACGAAAGAACGAATGGGCTAACCAAGCAGTTAAAGAGGAAATTAAAAAGTATATGGAAGTCAATGAAAATGATAACACCACAACCCAAAACCTCTGGAATGCAGCAAAGGCAGTCATAAGAGGAAAGTATATAGCAATCCAGGCCTTCCTAAAGAAGGAAGAAAGATCTCAGATACACAACCTAACCTGACACCTTAAGGAGCTGGAAAAAGAACAGCAAATAAAACCCCAAACCAGCAGAAGACAGGAAATAATAAAGATTAGAGCAGAAATTAATGCTATCGAAACCAAAAAACAGATCAATGAAACCCAAAGCCAGTTCTTTGAAAGAATTAAAATTGATAAACCACTAGCCAGTTTGATCAAAAAGAAAAATGAAAGGACCCAAATAAATTAAATCAAGAATGAAAGAGGAGAGATCACAACCAACACGGCAGAAATAAAAAAAAAATAACAAGAGAATATTATGAACAACTATATGCCAATAAAAAGGGCAATCTGGAAGATATGGACAAATTCCTAGAAACATATACACTACCAAAACTGAAACAGGAAGAAATAGAAAATTTGAACAGACCCATAACCAGGAAGGAAATCGAATTAGTAATCAAAAATCTGCCAAAAAACAAGAGTCCAGGGCCGATGGTTTCCAGGGGAATTCTACCAAACATTTAAGGAAGAGTTAACACCTATTCTCTTGAAGGTGTTTCAAAAAATAGAAATGGAAGGAAAACTTCCATACTCTTTCTATGAAGCCAGCATTACCTTGATTCCAAAACCAGACAAAGACCCCACTAAAAAGGAGAACTATAGACCAATTTCCCTAATGAACATGGATGCAAAAATCCTCAACTAGATATTAGTCAACCGGCTCCAACAATACATTAAAGATATTATTCACCACAACCAAGTGGGATTTATACCTGGGATGCAGGGCTGGTTCAGTATCTGCAAAACAATTAACGTGATTCATCACATCAATAAAAGGACAAGAACCATATGATCCTCTCAATAGATGCAGAGAAAGCATTTGACAAAATACAGCATCTTTTCTTGATAAAAACCCTCAAGAAAGTAGGGATAGGAAGAGCATACCTCAAGATCATAAAAACCATATTTTAAAGGCCCAATGCTAATATCATCCTCAATGGGGAAAAACTGAGAGCTTTCCCCCTAAGGTCAGGAACAAGACAGGGATGTCCACTCTCACCACTGTTATTCAACATAGTATTGAAAGTCTTAGCCTCTGCAATAAGACAACACAAAGAAATAAAAGGCATCCAAATCAGCCAGGAGGAGGTCAAACTTTCACTCTTTGCAGATGACATGATACTCTATATGGAAAACCCAAAAGATTCCACCAAAAAACTGCTAGAATTGATTCATGAATTCAGCAAAGTTGCAGGATATAAAATCAATGCACAGAAATCAGTTGCATTCCTATATACCAACAATGAAGCGACAGAAAGAGAAATCAAGGAATTTATCCCATTTACAGTTGCACAAAAAAACCATAACATACCTAGGAATAAATCCAACCAAAAGAGGTGAAAAATCTATACACTGAAAACTATAGAAACCTTATGAAAGAAATTGAAGAAGACACAAAAAAATGGAAAAAGATTCCATGCTCCTGGATAGGAAGAACAAATATTGTTAAACTGTCAATACTACCCAAAGCAATCTACATATTCAATACAGTCCCTATCAAAATAACACCAGCATTCTTCACAGAGCTAGAACAAATAATCTTAAAATTTGTATGGAACCAGAAAAGACCCTGAATAGCCAAAGCAATCTTGAAAAAGAAAACCAAAGCAGGAGGCATCACAATCCCAGACTTCAAGCTATACTACAAAGCTGTAATCATCAAGACAGTACGGTACTGGCACAAGAACAGACACTCAGATCAATGGAACAGAATAGAGAACCCAGAAATGGACCCACAAACGTATGGCCAACTAATCTTGGACAAAGCAGGAAAGAATATCCAATGGAATAAAGACAGTCTCTTCAGCAAGTGGTGCTGGGAAAACTGGACAGTGACATGCAGAAGAATGAACCTGGACCACTTTCTTACACCATATACAATAATAAACTCAAAATGGATGAAAGACCTCAATGTAAGACAAGAATCCATCACAATCCTCGAGGAGAAAGCAGGCAAAAACCTCTTTGATCTTGGCCGCAGCAACTTCTTACTCAACATGTCTCCAGAGGCAAGGGAAACAAAAGCAAAAATGAACTACTGGGACCTCATCAAAATAAAAAGCTTCTGCACAGCTAAGGAAACAGTCAGCAAAACTAAAAGGCAACCGACAGAATGGGAGAAGATATTTGCAAATGACATATCAGATAAAGGGTTAGTATCCAAAATCTACAAAGAACTTATCAAACTCAACACCCAAAAACCAAATAATCCAGTGAAGAAATGGGCAAAAGACATGAATAGACACTTCTCCAAGGAAGACATCCACATGGCCAACCGACACATGAGAAAATGCTCAACAAAACTCACCATCCAAGAAATACAAATCAAAACCACAATGAGATACCACCTTACCTGTCAGAATGGCTAATATTAACAACTCAGACAACAACAGATGTTGGCGAGGATATGGAGAATGAGGATCTCTTTTGCATTGTTGGTGGGAATGCAAGCTGGTGCAGCCACTCTGGAAAACAGTATGGAGTTTCCTCAAAAAACTAAAAATAGAACTACCCTACGACCCAGCAATTGCACTACTAGGCATTTATCCACAGGATACAGGTGTGCTGTTTCGAAAGGACACATGCACCCCCATGTTTATAGCAGCCCTATCAACAATAGCCAAAGTGTGGAAAGAGCCCAAATGTCCCTCAATGGATGAATGGATAAAGAAGATGTGGTATATATATACAATGGAGTATTACTCGGCAATCAAAAAGAATGAAATCGTGCCACTTGCAACTACGTGAATGGAACTGGAGGGTATTATGCTAAGTGAAATTAGTCAGAGAAAGGCAAAAATCATATGGCTTCACTCATGAGGACTTTAAGAGACAAAACACATGAACATAAGAGAAGGGAAACAAAAATAATATAAAAATTGGGACGGGTACAAAACATAAGAGACTCATAAATATGGAGAACAAACTGAGGGTTGCTGGAGGGGTTGTGGGAGGGGGGATGGGCCAAATGGGTAAGGAGCACTAAGGAATCTACTCCTGAAATCATTGTTGCACCATATGCCTACTAATTTGGATGTAAATTTTAAAAAATAAAAAATGAAATAAAAAAGGGTATTGGAAATTTAAATTATAAAGGTGGTAGCATGAGTGAGTAGTTGTGATTATTGAACTGTTCCCTATTTTGACAGTGGTGATGGTTACAATTGTCAAAATTCATAGAACTGTATACCAAGAGTGACTTTTATTGCTTGTGTAATTTGAGGAATAAACAAGTTAGGTAATTACAAAAAAAAAAAGAATACTGGATACTTTCCATTCATACTCAAGGACAATCAAAACGAGTCAAGTAATTTCTGCTCATTGGAAACTTTTGAGGATCTTCCTTCCCTCAACAGCTCACCATCTGCCTTCCCACCACCGCAAACATGCATTCTAAGGTAACACTTGTAAATATGTTTGGGTTTGCAGATGATATGCCTAAGCTATATGCATATCTTTCTGAGTTTTGTCCTCTAAGCAAGCATTCGATGTCCTGAACATTTTAACCACTGATCTTAGAGGAAAACCTTCTAAGGCCAAAAGCTTTTGAATGCCTGAAAAAATACCTGAAAAAAATGATATTGTTTCTCAAACAGAACAAATATAATTCAAGAGATGTTTGAGCAAAATGTACATCAAACATTACACAATGTCTACTTGTTCACTGAGCTATGTTCTTGTACTTCCCGCGGGGTAGAAGGGTCAGAGTACCTTTTAATATCCTTGGGGGATGGGGATGCTATCAAAGGTCGTATGCCAAGCATTGCTGAACCTCGTTACACTCACACTTTTCGGTGTTCCCAAGCCTTGACTGACATGGCCTCATCTATACACGCATCTCTACGTGAAGTCTTTGCCACACGAACAAGATCTACAGAAGTAAACTGACATGTACTTGATTTTTGAGTTAAGGCTTAGTATGTGATCTGTGACTAGGATTCCCAATTCCCTGGGAAAGAACCAATCTCAAGTACATCCCATTTTCCCATCAATACACTTGTCCTTGTCAGATCCCATGTCCTTACTTTAGTATAGAGGACGAGGATCTCAGGGTATGACTCAGGGTATGCAGCAAAGGGGGTCTCAGGATCAGGGTTCCCCTGATGGCGTCCCCAGGCTGACTCTCTCATCCCACTCTCCTGCCTCCATGTTTCCAGTGGAAGCAGCAATAAGGGATTAAGGACCCATCAAGAGAATCTTCTGGAAGCCTTGGGAACTGGATGAGAAAGGAGGTCAGAAGTGAGGAGGGAGACTGGGAAAAGCATGCAGAGATTACAAACTCCCATATATAATTAATGGAGGTGGGAGGTTACTTAATGGAGAAAATCCTGTCAGTCCTTAAGAGGTGAATTTTGAACCTCCATTTCTGTGGTGCATGTAATTTTCCATACAAGTTATCTCTCAGAGATTCCCTGCCAGATATTGATTCCCATCCTCCACATTGGAGCTCTAGTGTTTGGGTTTGTTGCAAAGCATCTTCAATATGTGTTTAATATTGTGTGAGCAATTGAAGAATGTGGGGACTTATAACAAATCTAAAACAGCTTAAAATCAAGGGTTTGGTGTAAATAGCTTTGCGGTTGTTATGTGTTCAGTGTTTTCACAGGCTGTTATTCCAGACCATTCCAAAGTATAGAGAAGTCATCCTATTTTTAAAGACCTCCAGAGTAGATTCTACTGTCTTCTTTCACAGCCTGGTCTGGTGTCTACCAACTCTCAGAGTTGGCAAGTGTTCCTCGGATCTAACTAAATTCTGCCTACAGAAGCTCAGGCCACCCAGCCATGGGAACCAGAGGAACCTTCTACCATCTTGGATATCATCTTCTTCGGGCCTTCAAGATGGTCAGTAAGCCTTTGGAGACTTGATAATCTTAATTCCCATAGCCTCCTTTGAATCTGGAGAATCTGCTCTTCTAGAAGCCCAGTATTGAATTTCCCCCTCATCGAAGAGGTCTTTTCACCTGCTGGAGAGAAGGAAAGTGGCACTGTGAGCAGAGCTTAGTTTCGAGGGTGAGTGGGTGAGGGAGCAAGAGGTCCTGGCGCCCACACAGGCCTGCCTGTTCATACTGCTAGCCCTGCCAGCTGCTGTCAACTGCTCCCCCGGCACTCTGTGCTCCAAGTCAGGGGACTAATCTCCTTCCCCCCATGTTTGTCCTCTGCTTTTCAAGGAATAGGGGCCAGAAGTGTCAAGGAAGTATGGCCTCACCCAAGAGGAAAAGGAAGCTCAAAAGCTGGCTCAGAGGGTGAGGTTCTGCTGGGTCATAGGATGCATCTGGCCTTAACATTTCTGAGGAAGGAAGGGAAGCAAGAAATCAGATCCCAGTGACCTTCTGAAAGCTGCTCAGACACTGAGATTTGCCACATGCCTCTGATTGCCCAGATTAAGGCTCAAAACTGACTTGAGATCTCTTCCAGCTCACATCCTGACTCCAACATAAGTGCTACACAAGAAAGAGAATGGAGGTTATGACCAGGAAGTGTTGCCATGCCATAAAATTCCAGGGGGTACTATTCACACAGGAAGGTAGAACCCTGAAAAAGAAAGATTTGTGGGTAAAAGGTGTATGGGGGTGCACTGCCTGCATTGAGAGAGTAGCCCTGAATACAGGCACAGCTTAGGAGCTCCCAGACTCCCCATGGCCTGGGTGCAGGGAGTCCTTCAGAATGCAAGTTTCACTGATGTGCAGTTGTGGGTGGAAAGAACATTTGTCTTTAAGTCAGAGGCCTGAGTTCCACCCCGATCTCTAGGGACACACTGGGGGTCTTAGGTTTTTCTGGGTTAGATCGGTGGTTTCCACACAGGCTACCCATTTTGTGCCAAAAAATTTCACAGACTTCCACATGACACATCTTCCAAGGTGAGTTAAGGCCTAAAGATAAAATATAGGATGAAACTATTGCCCTATAAAAATGTCCCTTTAAAATCCTTTAAATTACTTGCAAACACAGAGATACACTTATTTTGATAGGCATTTGTTAAGATCAGAGACCCACTGAGGGGAAGTAGTCACATCTACCAATCATGCCCAGCATCTCTTCATTGAGAGGAATAGTAGTCAAATCTCTAAGGTTATTAAATGGTTATGGGTTTAATTTTTGTTTTGCTGTTTGTGAGTTTGCTGAGCCCATCTCCTCTAATTGCATGGATTCAGTATGCACACGATGCAACTCTCTCCTAAATGTATTTAAATATGTTTGTTGACTAGAGGCTCCTGGGTGGCTCAGTCTATTTATTAAGCATCTGGCTCTTGGTTTTCGCTCAGGTCATGATCTCACAGTTCCTGAGTTCGAGCCTTGCATTGGGCTCTGAGCTGCCCGTGCAGAGCCTGCTTGGGATTCTCTCTCTCTGTCTCTCTCTCTCTCTCAGAATAAATAAATAAACTTTAAAAAATTGTTGATTAAAAAAAGTTCGGTGTGAGGGGCACCTGGGTATCTCAGTCGATTGAGCGTCTGACTTCAGCTTAGGTCATGATCTCACAGTTTGTGAGTTTGAGCCCCATGTTGGGCTCTGTGCTGACAGCTCAGAGCCTGGAGCCTGTTTCGGATTCTGTGTCTCCCTTTCTCTCTGACCCTCCACCGTTCATGCTCTGTCTCTCTCTTTCTCTCTCAAAAATAAATAAACATTAAAAAAAAATTTTAGGGGCACTTGGGTGGCTCAGTCAGTTAAGCATCTGACTCTTGATTTCAGCTCAGGTCATGGTTCTTGAGATCGAGTGCCTGCTTGGGAGTCTCTCTTCTCTCTGCCCCTACCTCCACTCACTCTCTCTCTCTCTTAAAATAAATTTTTTAAAATGTACAGGTATGGTGAGATGTATGAATTATCCAGGGATGGATGGTGCTAGATGCAGATGGGCTAACTGACCCCTGGCTGTATGGCCAAGATGGTCAAGTGGGAGCTAAGTTAATGGGAAGCTCTGAACAATCCGCAGCTTGAAATCTCAACCTGTCTGTGCTCCGCAGGCAAGTCTGTGCTGATTGACCAAGAAGGGTGTCTTGGCTTTCAACCCACATTTCAAAAAACTAATTTTGAAAAAGAGGAGTTGGACTTATTTTTATCTAGTCCCTGGACGCCAGTTATACCTTACATGCTGCCTTGTCATTTTTAGGGTGTTTGTGTGCATTATTACCTGTGGATCTCCGAACAGCCCTCGGAGGCAGGAAAAATGAGTACATTTCCCATTTTTCAGACTCAGAAACCAAAGCTCCAAAATCCAAGGGTCTCGTCTGAGATCCAACAAGCCAAATAAATATTAGAGCTGGAACCAGAATCCAAGGTTTCTAGTTTAAAAACGGTCTAGTTTCCAAAACATTAACATAAAACACAAGCTCTATCACTGCGCTTATCTGGAAGGGTTTGTTTATTCTTGCCTAAAACAGAGACATTCCTATGTGACCACTGAACTTTCCTTCCAGCCCCAGAATAATTCTTTAAATTCTCAGCTCGAATTCCTCTAGATGAGTGCTGTCCTCTGGACCTTGTTCGTCTGCCCCCCTCTGGTGGCCGTTACACAAATAACAGGTCGTAGAGCAACTCCTAGGGCAGTGGTTGCCTTCTCTTTCATCAATCATTCATGCAAACAGCACCTACTATGTGCCGGGCTCTGCACTAGGTGCTAAACATACAAAAGTCAACAAGTTAGGCACTGCCGCCAGAGGCAGTAGACAAACAAGTGAATCGATGATTACAAAAGAGTCATGGGGGAAGTATGCAGAAAATGCTAGGAGTGTGCAAAAGACACCTGGGCTGGCCTTGTGGGTAAAAGAGTAGATACCTAGGAAAGGAAAAGCAGTGCCTGAGCAGAGTTCCAAAGACCAAATAGGAGTGGGAAATGGGAGGAGGCATTAGGACTTCAGGGAGCTGCCAGGATCTAGTTCAAGATGGTGGAATTCAGACCACAGGTTGCAAGGGAGAAGAGCAAGAGGTAGGTCAGAGGGATTGACTGGGGGCCAAATGAGGAAAAGCTTTTTATGTCATGCCAGCATTTGAGCTTAAAACCCCTAGGCTAGAGGTCTCCAAACTTTTTCCGTCATTTGCACCATCAATTAAAATATTTGAGTACGGGGCGCCCGTGTGGCTTTGGTTGGTTAAGCATCCAACTTGAACTCAGGTCATGATCTTGCAGTTTGTGGATTGAAGCCCCGCATCAGATTCTGCAATGACAGTGTGGAGCCTGTTTGGGATTCTCTCTCTCTCTCTCTCTCTCTCTCTCTGTGTGTGTGTGTGTGTCTCTCTCTCTCTTTCTCTCCCCCCATCCCCCACTTGTACTCTCTCAAAAACAAATAAATAAAAACTTAAAAAATAATATTTGACTATGCATCTCTAACAAATGGGTATTTATTTAAACAATTTAATACCTAAGCAATGCAGTGTGATGATTAAGAGTATGAGGTCTAGAGCCAAACTGACTAGGTTCAAATCCTGAACTTGCTAGTTATTCACGGCATGACATTGAACAAATAACCTCTCTGTACCTCAGCACCTTCATCTGCAAACTGAGGAAAATAGCAGGCCTAACTCGTAAGATTGTGGAGAAGGATTCAATGAGCTAATTCATGGGGAAAATTTAACACAATGCCTGATATGTAGTATATGTTATATTAGCTAATGGTATTAAACACATTTACCATTTATTGCTATTATAAAAGTGGAGTTGAGATTTACAACAAGGAGGGACCCAATTTACTCCCAGAAGGTCTATTTTAACGCAAACTTAGTCCAAAATGTCAAGAATTAATCTGGTCTTCAAAATCTTCAACATGAAGAGCAGACTACTCCCAACCCCCCACCTGCCTATCTAGGACGAAAATAGCTTTGTCATCCCTGGATCCTACTTATGCCCAAACTCATGCATGTAGGTGATTCCTCCATTTAACTCAAAAAGGGGCCAGGGGGCAGGGCCAGAGAGCCCCAGGGGATGATGTTACTTGTCTGAGCACCACCCTTTGGAATTTTAAAAAGAAGATATAAATACCTAATAAACTACCTTTGAAAAACATTTTTATTTTAATTATTAGGGTACAAGCTATTACTGTGCTCTCTAAAAATGTGTTTGTGCAAAGATAAAACTTGCTTGATTTTTTTTTATAATCTCGGTTTATAAAACCATGTAACGTAGCCATTCAAATTTCTAGTTCTAAATTCATATTATTCCAGTACTTGGTTTTGAAATAATTGAAAAGGAGCTTCACCAACATGCATAGATACCAAAAACATGCATAGATGCAAAAAGTGCTTTATGGACTATGCCCTAAAAAATAGTGATATTCATCTTCCTGTCTCATCCACCAATTATGCAAAGGTATTTGTTGAAATTTAGCTGACAGTTTCCATTTTTCCTGAAGCCAATCCGTTGTTCTTGCAAAATAATTGGAGGGTTTTACCTTTTCACACTGTTAACAAATTCGTTTATTTAAATAATTTTTTTAATGTTTATTTATTTTTGAGATAGAGACAGATTGTGAGCAGGGGAGGGGTAGAGAGAAAGGAAGACACGGAATCCAAAGCAGGCTCCAGGCTCTGAGCTGTCAGCACAAAGCCTGACTCGGGGCTCAGACTCACCAATCGTGAGATAATGACCTGAGCTGATGTTGGACACTCAAACAACTGAGCCATTCAGGAACCCCACAAATTCATTTACTTTAAAAGATTTGTATATAACGTTAGAATACCCTGTTTCCAAGTTTTTATTTCTTTAATTTTTTTAAGGTTTATTTATTTTGAGAGTGAGGGAGAGAGAGAGCACAAGCAGGGGAGGGGCAAAGAGAGAGGGAAAGAGAGAATCCCAAGCAGGCTCCCTGCGGTCAGCACAGAGCCCATTGTGGGGCTTGAACTCACAAACCGTGAGATCATGACCTGAGCTGAAATCAAGAATCAGATACCTAATGATTGCACCACTCAGCGCCCCAAGTTTTTAAAGTAAGTTGATAAATGAGCTTTTATAGATGTCCCACTTAAATAATTTTCAGCCGTAAAACCACATAACCCTGGAAAATTTTCCACTCTCCATTTTCAGTATAAACTAAAGGCAGGAGTTTATTTTCAAAAGCTATTACTCTCTCACACTTTGTTACAACATAACCTTTGCCTCCAAGAGACAAGTGTATTTATTTTTTTCCAAATATCTTGTAGGTACATTTTCCTGACACCACTTTCGTCATGGAAAAGGTCAGCAGATTTAAAACCTTGTCCATTTATAAAAGAAAGATTCAAAACATGCTTACCTTTGATAATTCTTTTAAGTACTTTGCCAAGGGGAAACCCTTTTTACCTCGCCTCATATTGATTATGAGACCAGCTGTATTTCTCATCTTCATTTTTTTCTTCTTCTAGGTATGGAGTTGTAACTTGCTTTTTTCTTCTTTTTGTTAAAAAAAAATTCATACGTACACATATCTATAAAACAAAAAGCCCTCACTGGGCCTACAGATGAAATATATAACACTCTTGCCTAACATAATTTTAACTCAGTGGTATGCTGTAAAATGTGTAACAACCAGAAGTCTGAAAAGAAGAAAAGACCCTGATTTGTAGTATTTGCCAACTTCCGGGGATAAACATTCTCACCATGGTCAGTTGCAAGCTACCAACATGCTGTCCCTGATCGCAGAGTTGGGAAGAGATGCAAAGCAGCAAACCATTAGATAACGTGTCCATCATTCAGCTACAGAGATGTAAATGACCCCAAGAGCTTACATATTAGGGCGCCTGGGTGGCTCAGTCAGTTAAGCATCTGATTTCAGCTCAGGTCATGACCTCATGGTCCATGAGTTCCAGTCTCGCGTGGGGTGAGCACGAGCCCCTGGCGAGCCCCACTCCTCTCTCTTTCTCTCTCCCTCTTTCTCTCTCTCTGCCCTTCGCTCACTTGCACCCACTCTCTCTCTCAAAAAAAAAAAAAGCTTACATAGTAGCAAAATGTGGTAAAATAGGAAGTGATGAGTATATTTAAGTATGCATGACTTTTGTTTTAAAAATAATTTAAGTATAGGTTTATATAATTTTATATTTAATAATGGCTCTGCTTATCAACCAGCTCACAAAACTCCTGAAAATTTGATAATATGCTCTCATGATCCCTTATAAAACTGTCCCGCCCACCATTCTGACCTTGTTATGCTAAAAGAGCAGAGCCCTGTTTGTGTTTATCTGTGCGTGTGCGTGTATACCTGTGTGCATCATGTGTGTGTTTGTGTATGTTCCAACTATAAATTGTATTTACTTCTGAAGGAAACATTTATATGCTAGATGTCTGATTTTTTTATATAAGGAGCTTTTGAAATTAAATATTTTTTAAAAAGAATAATTTGGTCAAGTTCTAACAAAAATGTTAATGTCTGTTTTACATTAATTTTAAATGTTAATAATCTGAATTCACACTATATTTACCGGTTGGTTTGGGAGTAATCAGCATCTTTTCAATATTGACTTCTAAGCTATCAATGGGCATGTCTCTCCATTTACTCTTGTCTTCTCTTTACATCTCAATAAAGTTTTAAAGTTTTTTTTACTGTTGGGCCTTTTTAAGTGTGCTACTTGGTAATACATGATTCTAGTTGCCATGGCTAATAGAATGGCTTTTTCCCTAATATTTCCAAATTGGTTATTGATATTATGTAAAAACCACTGATATTATATATAAAAACTATTGTTTTTTATATATTTATTATATAAGCAGGGCTCTTTTTTAAAGTTTATTTATTTATTTTGAGAAAGAGAGAGAGAAAGAGACAGAGAGGAGTGGGGGAGGGGCAGAGAGAGGGAGAGAGAGAGGGAATCTCAAGCAGTCTCCCTGCTTTCAGCAGAGACCCCGATGTGAGGCGCAAGCTCATGAACTTTGAGATCATGACCAGAGCCAAAACCAAGAATCAGACGCTTAACTGACCTAGCCACCCAGGCACCCCTATATAAGCAGAATTTTTATCAGAAAATATCTTTAGCTTTTAAACAGTATGTAGCAGGTCTCCAGAATCAGTGCTCAGAATCTCAAGCAGGCTCCAGAATCAGCTTGTTCAGGTTGGAATCCCAGCTCTAGCACTCACCACTCACCACCTACTTTATCTTCTAGAACTTCATTTCCTTATCCATACAATGGAAACAATAATAAATGTGTCTTGTAATGTTCTTGTAAGGATTAAATGACATAATATAGGTAAAGCACTTCACGGGGACCCTGACAGACAGGAAGCACTTGGACAATAAAAATGATTTTATATTCTTGAGCCTCTTGGATTTGCATGTATATTATCACACCTGTATATAGTGATACTTTCATATTCCTTCTTAGCAACATTGACATTCACTTTTTTCTCTTTTTAACTAAGATTAATGGGTTCTTTTTTTTTTCCTATTGAATTGGGTTGACCAAAATTTTGAAAATGTTGAATGATAACCATGTTATTGGCCTCCCAAATCTTATTCTTGACTTTGTTAAGCAGTACATTAGCCTTTCATTGTTAAGTATATTGATAACAATCAGTTTCAGAAAGATATTATTGACTTTTTCATTTAAAATTTTTCCCTATTTACTATTTTTTCAAGAAATAAGTAGAAGGTAGTTTTTCTCTTTTGGCTATCAATGAGATGAATTATTATAAAACATTTGTATATGATTCTTTTATTACTTTAGTTACTCATGTAATATTTGATCATATCCTCCTTGTAAAAATGTTAAACAATACAGAGCTATACAGAAAAGATCAAAGGTCCATTCTTTGGCCCCATTACTATCTCCATTGACCCTATCCTGATTGCTCAAGTTATCTTCTATAGAAAAAGCTTTTTTTACATTAATTTACAAACACATGTATAGATACATAAATACATAGTTCTATTTTTAAATATTAATGGGATCATTCTATAATATAATTGAGCCCACAAGTTTTGTTTTGTTGTGTATTTTTTACTTAATGTGTCAAAGATTTTTCTGTTTCAGCACATATAGAGTAACACATTCTTTTTTAGTTAGCTGCTTCATATTCCTTAGTGTGGAAATAACAGTGTGATTTAGTCATTCCCGTACTGATGAATATTTAGGTTGTTTCTCTTTTTTGGTAATACAAAAAAAATGCTACAATATACATTCTTATAGACATCCTTGTGCCTCTATGAGAATTTTTTTTAGGACACCGCCATAAGGGATATTGAGAAATCACAGATTAGATTTTGTTTTAATTTAGTAGATTCTACCAAGTTACACTTCCAAAGGGCTATACCAATTTATCCCCCCACCAACAATGTCTCAGATTTTTCTATGAGGATCATGGATATATTAATGTTTTCTTCATCCTTAATAAATTTTGCTCATTTGTGTTTTATTAGAAAGCGTTCATTTACCCACATCTCACAACTCGTAGTACAAAGGTCAACATAATAATCCATACGATAAAGCCTGTATGTCTCTCCTTTATCTGTGGTTATAGTCCTTCCCTTATTCTACAGTGTTTGTTTTTTCCTGTCCTTTTTCTTGATTAGCTTTGCAGAAGGTTTCTCTTTTCTTCTCATGTTTTAAAGAAACATCTCTTTGATTAACAACTGACCCTTGAACAGCATGGGTGTGAGCTGTGCGAGTCCACTGCTACATAGATTTTTTTACGGTATAGTACTGTAAATGTATTTTTCTTTCTCTTCCTTCCAGAGCTTCTTTGTTCTAGCTAACTTTATTGTAAGAATGCAGCATATGATAAATATAACATGCCAAATACGTGTTAATCGGCTATGTTATCACAAAGGCATTTGATCAGCAGCCGACGATTAGTGGTGAAGTTTCAGGGGAGAGTCAAAAGTGGTACGTGGGTTTTCTCTGTGCCGGGTTTGGTGGCCCTACCCTAACTCCCGTGTTATTCAAACGTCAACTGTACTTAGCAAACTTACTGATTTTCTCTTTTCTGACCACTCATCTCTGTTTTAATCTTCATCGATCCCTTCTTACTTTTCTTAGTCATATTTTCTTGGCTCTCCTTTTAACTTCTGGTTGAACGGTTTATTTTTTATGTTTTTCTTGTTTAATTATAAAAGCTGTTAAAGCGCCTAGTGGTTCTCCGTGCACAGCCTTGGCCTTCTTGCTTATGTAATGTCCTTGTTATCACTGCTTTCTAAACAATCTCTAATTGTACTTTTGATTTCTCTTTAATCCAAAGGTTATGTAGGAATATGTGGGGTTTATTTTGTTGTTTTCCTTTCTGAGTTGCTCTGCATTGTAGTCCAAGATTGTGGCCTGAATTATTTCTTCTTCACCAAATATGTTAAATTTTTTCTTGTGGCATAATCGCCGATCACATTTCACAAATATTGCATGGGCTACAAACAGAGGATAGATTCTCTGCAGGGAACAAAGGGTGACATATATCTGTAGTTGGAAAAATATTTTGATACGACCTGATTCGAGTCAGTCAACTGAATCACTGAATGCGGTTTTTAATTTTTTTTAATGTTTTTATTTATTTTTGAGACAAAGAGAGACAGAACATGAGCAGGGGAGGGGCAAAGAGAGAGGGAGACACAGAATCCGAAGCAGGCTCCAGGCTCTGAGCTGTCAGCACAGAGCCCGACGCCGGGCTCAAATTCATGGAGTGTGAGATCATGATCTGAGCTGAAGTTGGATGCTTAACCCACTGAGCCACCCAGGCACCCCTGAATGCGGTTTTTAAGTCACAGAAGACAAAGTGCTTTTTTTATTGAAAGAGCCAGGCTTTGTTGAGATTTTAGAAGAAGAAGATGGAGGAAGACAAGGAAGAACAGGAGGAAGAGGGAAGAAAGGAAGGAAGAAAGTTACTTTGCTCAGAATTCTAGAAACTAGAGCCTAAATATCCTCCAATTTTGGAGGACTCACTAACTATAGAGATTTGTACTATCAACCCTAGACTCGAGAAGATGGCAGAAATAATAGAAAACTAATTTTCTATACTTGAGGGGATAAGTGCATAAGGAAGAGGGTTGGAGAGGCATAGGAAAGTTGGATGCACGTGAGTATTTCCGAGTGGTGGCTGTGGTCCTGCCCTTGCCCAGTGTTGAAATCCTGAAAGAGAGGAGGGAGGATTTGGGTTTGAGGCTCTGAAGAAAGCCCTGTTTCTCCCCTGCAGCCCTAGAAGAAGGGACCCTCTCCAAGTGTTCTATGCCAACACAGTGTGACCACCTTGGAGTAGAAAATGGTGGTAGGGCTGATCTAGACAAAGAGAGGACTCCAGTGGCTCTCTGATGACTGCTGAGAAAGCTGGCAGGAGAGTTTACCTGGGCAAGGGGTGCAGTTACCTGCGTTAGTGGGGAGAAGGCTTAGGCTCCAAAATCACAGACATACCTCAGGACATTTGCCAGAACTGAGGTAAGACCCAAGGCTCCCAGGAACCCTGGGCACAGGTCCAGCCAAGAAAACAGACTAACTTTGTCCTTTGGCCACTAAGGAAGGAGGCTACCACCAAATACCAAATGGGACAAGATTGTGCAGTAGATACCAGCGTTGTCTCACACATCTTCAAAACCATAAGGTCATCTGAGCCTTTTAAACCCAAAAGAAACCCCACAGAATGGGAAAGGCAACCTCAAGAGATGCAAATTTTCTTCATATTTTAATATCTCTGGGATGGGGATGTGAGTTACAATCAATGACCCCATATAGTTGCCCTCATTTGGCCAGTTTGTAGTCATGACATAGTCATGGGTGTCTATTTATGTGTGAAGATCAAAAGTACCAGTTTCAAAACTTGCAGAATAAATGGGTATCAACAACTTGGAGAAAAATCCCAAAGTAATAGGGAAACATTCATTACCCTTAGAAATACAATGGTTGTAGGGAGGGATGAGAGAAGCAGTCAATAAAACACTCCCAAAACAGAGCCCAAAAGTTGGGGTTTCAGATTGGGTTCCCCAGGAAGTAGGATCTGATATGAAGATAACCATGCAGAAGTCTTATTAGGGAATACCCCTGGAATTGACACCTATGGAAGAAGCAGATTGGGTGGAGAAAGAAACTGAGCTGTGATGTAGTCACAACAAAGGACTCAGCCAAACTCATGGGGAGCTCTGAAGCTGGCTGACCCTTTACAGTAGTTCCAGGTTGGGGCAAGGGGCCAGACCTTTATGTCTCTGTGTTGGCCACTTTTAGGGGGCACATCTTGGGCAAGGTGGACTTTTTTCAAATAAGGCAATCCTGAAAGAGGACTGACAAGTGAGAGCCGTCTGCCGGCAACAATCCCAGCAGCTGAGGGAACAGGAGTTTCCTTGCTAAAGGAGAATCTGAGTGGCACATCATAGCTTTCACCACAACATGCTGGCTCTACCTGATTGAAAATGTGGCTTACAAAGCACCCTGCACCATTGGCTTTTGGATTTTTTGTGGATTCATTTTAAGAAATGCTTTACCACCAAAGCTCTTGATGGCATAGAGGATAATATTGTGTGGAAAACACAACATCAATGACTCTGAGTAAAAAAAAAAATGATGCCATTGGATTATGGTGCTGCATAATTATGGTGCTGCAGACCCACACTCAGAATAGGTGTCTCTTGCTGTGAGAACAAATAGAGTGATCAGTTGGTCTTCTGGAGGAGAAGTGCCATATCAGGGACTCAGCATTGGTCTCTGTTGCTGGCAAGTCAGACTTTTAGAGGGGGCAATAGCTGTATCAGTTTTTAAAAGTGTGATTCCATGTAATTAGGTCCATGTGGAACCTCTATGTCTGTACCATGGCCAGTCCACTCATGGGTCCATTTGATAATTTATCATGCCATATCTGGGGAAAGCTAATGATGAAGTCTGGCTGATGTCAACTTTGGTTGGGCATTTTGTCTACCTGGATGTTCAGTTCCTGTTTTGTGGTGGATGCTTTATAGTGGATACTAACATGTCCTACAAAAATCTTCACACTTGATGCTCACTCCCAGAGATTGTCTACTTGCTTCTACCCCAGAATTTTTTGTTCCAAATCTTCCAGTCATTGTCTTTCTAGACCTCTAGACAGTACATCAACTCTTTGAACATTTCCCATGAGTCCATAAATATTCTTATCTTGGGCAACTTGTATTTCCACACAAAGTGGATAGCAGGTGCACTACCTACAGCTGGACCCATCAACAAGCTTTTCCCTTTCCACTTTCTTTCAGTGCCAATGCTGAGCGTGGTTGTGATACAGAAGCTTCATATTCAGCTTTTATCCACGTACTGAACCAATACAAATGTAAGCCAAGTCAAGGTTTTTCCTCTTCCATCAACTGGTCTTATAGGATCCCTCATGTGGCTATAAAGATGAGCTGATAAGCTGACGGAGGGGTGCAAATGCAAGAATGGTGGGTGACAGGTAAGCAAACTGTCCATGCAGTTTACTCATGCCCTCTTGTCTTGCTTGGGCTCAATTCCAGGTGTGCCATTTCCATCTTACAGCGGATTGCTGCTCACCTCACCCAATTTATGCCTTAGAAGATCCAACAATTTGGTATGAGGAACTGAATTTCGATGTCAAAAATCAGAGTCGGGGTAGCTCTATTTTCTCCTTTTTATGATTTACAACAAATATAACATTTGGAAAGATTTCCCAGGACCTCAGATTCCTGGAAGAAGCAGAAAAAATGGGGACAGGAGATGATTTGGTTGTGAGGTCGGGATCCATAATGATGGCAATCTGGAATTTGAGGAGCAAATTCAGTGGCAAGACAGACTGGTTTCAAGCAGTAATAGCACTTAGGGACAGAGTTGGAGGCAGAGAAATTCCTAAAGTGAGTGGTTGACTGAGATGAGGACATCCATAAATAATGGAGCCACATATTTTGGATGCTCATATGTTTAAAGTTCCATAAGCACCTCTTACATGAAGCACAGAAGTGATATGAAGCACAGCTGTATGTGATAGGTTGAATACGGCCACAAAACCTTTGCCACTCTTCCCAAGAGGGAGTCTCCCCCCCTCAAATATAGACAAACTCTGTGACCTGTTGGTTTGGCCAACAGAATATGACAGACCTGCCAGTGTGGTGTAGCTTCCAGGATTAACCCCCAAGATCACTATGCTGTGAGGGAACCAAGCCTCTGGAGAAAAAGAAGCCATTTGGAAGAACACAAATGCACTAGAGATGTGCACAAGGCCAAACTTGATGCTGAGCTCTGCCAGATGGATGGTCCCAGCTGGCATCCCCTGGAGCAGAAGGACCACCCAGCTCATCCCTGCCTGAATTCCTGACACACAGAATTGTGAACAAAAGTCAATGGTTGCTGTTTGCACCAACAAAGTCTTAGGATAGTCTATTGTGCAGCAGTACATAACCACAACAGGTTACTACAGTGTCCAGTGACAGCAGGCTTACCAGAAACCATAGTTTTGATGACTCTTACCCCTTTAGATAGCACAGAAATGAACCCATCAGCAGTCCAAGTGAGAAGCAGTGGAGAGAGAATTCGGAGACACTGACTCAGTAAGTCTGTCTCTTTAAAGGAAACTCATTTTCTATTTGGTTTTCCAAGGCTCTCTGTCATAAAGGAGACACTGGCTTTATTATTAGAGCATCTCACATGATTAAGCTAATGTTTCTATATTCCTCCTCCTCAACCACACCTCCTTCTCCCCACCTCCACCACCATCCCCGCCACTGACAACAAAAAGGCCTTGCTTGAGGCTTATTCTGCAAATATGACATATGTACATAAAATCATCCAAATAAAAGAACGTTTTCAATAAAATGAACTTAGCCCAAAAAAACCTCTTTTTAGTATTTTTATATAGTTTTCTTGACCTTGATGAACAAGTAAATGCAGCATATCCCAAGGGCATCTGTCTACTCAGCTCTGCAGAGAACTCCCTGGAACTTCTCCGAGGAGTTTATTGAGCTCCTACTATGCTCCAGGCACTGTTCTAGGCATTTGGGATACATTGGCATACAAAATAGGCCAAAAAAGATAAAAACCACTGTCTTCTTGGAGCTTACACTCAACTGAGGAGAGACAGACAATAAATACAATAAATATGTAAATTATATGGTATAACAGAAAGTGATAAGTTCCATTGGGAAAGTAGAATGTGGTGAGGTGGAATAGCGTTACAGGAGGAGGGGCACAGGTTTCAGTACCAAACCGTACCACACCCATTGAGGTAAGCCTCATTAAAGAGATGACTTTTGCACAAAGACTTGAAGGAGGAGAGGGAATGGCCACCCGGGTATCTAGCAGAACGCCCTTGTTGCAGAGGCAACAAGGAGGGCAAAGATGGGAATATGCCTGGTGAGTTCAAGGAACAAGAATATTATTGTGCCTGGTGAGAAATGAGGGTGAAGAATGAGGGTGGGAGAGAGAGAGGGTAGTGGGTGGGATAAGTGTCAATCATGTAGAGCCTTTGGCCATTATAAAGTGTGGCTTTACCTCTGATTGAAGTGGGGGCCATCACTGGCAAAGAAATGACATATGCTGCTGTGCCTTTTCCACAGGATCCCTCTGACCTCTGAACTGAGAATAAACTTGCAGGGAACAAGGACAGAGGGAGTCTACTGCAATAATCCAAGGGAGAGATGAGGATCCATGCCCTGAGTTGGGGCTATGTTGAGTACATGGCATATAAAACACGGGGGAAAGAATGAGAGGAATGTAAATGGTTTTTCTTGTTCTATTTGACGTACCAACTCTGCTCTAGACTACGGCTAGAGGCTGAACTGGTCCCGGCTGATCTTTTCTGGGGATTATGACAAATGGAATGGAGGTAGTGAGAGAGAAAGGGAGACTGTTTCCTTTCAAGTGTGCTGGCAACTGCTCATCTTAGAGGAGTGGCTGGCCGGTCCAGAGAAATCTGATCCTCGCTTGATGTGTATTTTGGGGCACTGAGTGCTTGTGCACTCTTTGAACAGGAAATTCAGCCAGCCAGTCGATAATGGCTGAGTTTTAAAGACTGAAAATACCTCTCATCTAGGAGCACTGGCACCCAGCTTCCTTCCAAAAGAGCTGGGGGAGGAACTTGCAGCCAAATATGCAGCAGGACATGTGGGCTAAGAGGAATAATAAGTTCTCCTGGGCTTTCGATGTTCTAACGTCACTTCCCTTTACACGTGACTCACAGATAATCCCATGCCTGCCACATTCAAGGGAGTACAATGAATGCTATAAAGGAAACTGTCTGGAAGGATTTAGCCCCAGAGCTGAATTCATCCAAGACCCACATCAAATACTTGGAGTGAGCTGATGACCCTGTGACTCGTCTTATTCCTCTAAACACATGATCATCCCCAAATAAATCCACTTCATCAGAGGTTCTTCTCGGTTGTGGTTTGGTCAATCAAAACTTGCTGCAGTTTCTACAGAGGTTTAGGAACCCTAAGGGAACATGACTTTTAAAAGGTGGTCTATTGTATTTTCTGTTGTCCCTTTTCTGTATATCTGGACTCCTTTTCTCTTTTTCCTCAGCCCCAAGACTCTCACTGTTTCTTTCAATCAACCAACACCTTTTGGGTACCTCCTATGTACCAAGCACTGAGCTCAGCTTTACAGATTCAGAGCTAAATAATTCAAAATCCCTAGACTTAATTGTGTTCACTGTAGAAAGTAGAGGGACTTGTACAGAACCCTGATGTACTATGAACAAGAGCTGTAACTAAGTACCCCAAAGGAGGGTTAGATTAGCTTCTGTACCAAGTCTTGGAGTGTGAGACAAAGAGATAAGTGTACACATAGCAGAGAAAATAACAGCTAATAACTACAACCGGCTCCTCCCCAAAATATTTTTTTTTATTATTTTTGTTTTGAGAGAAATAAAGAGAGACAGAGCAGAGGAAGGGCAGAGAGAGAGGGAGACACAGAATTCAAAGCAGGCTCCAGGCTCCGAGCTGTCAGCACAGAGCCCTACGCAGGGCTCAAACTCACAAAAAGTGAGATCATGACCTGAGCGGAAATCTCAACTTAACCAACTAAGACACCCAGGCGCCCCCCGCAAAATATTTTTATACATATAAAGTTATTGTAAGTGTGTTAATAGAAAAGACATATAGTACCCAATTTACAAATAATAATAAAATCTACAATACTTATTATTGTAGATTACATTAGTCAGTTAATTCTCGTAAAATGTTTTCACTGATTTTTGCTGAAACTTTGAATCCATAACCAAACTATGGTTGCAACTGATATGAATATTGGTTGCTATTTTGTTTTCATGAATGAGGAAGATAAAAGTGAGATAAGAACGCATGTCAGAACTTCACTGGATAGTTGATGACACGAGCCACTTTGCCGAATCAGGTAATCGTTTCAAATATCGGAAGAGTATTTTCTTAGGTTTTTATACTATTCATACCATAATACTTATAGACATGACACATTTTTTAATGTAATATGTGTTATTAACAGTTATCTGTCGTTTTCTCGGTTTTTTTTAAACATTTGTTTGGGGGAGACAGCAAGGCGGGGGAGGGAGGGAGAGAGGGGGACAGAAGATCCAAAGTGAGCTCTGTGCTGACAGGCCAACAGCAGCAAGCCCGATGTGAGTGAGGCTCAACCTTAGGAACGTGAGATCATGACCTGAGCCACCCAGGTGCCCCTTACCTGTTACTTTCTTAAGTCTGGGCAATCAACAAAACAATAAATCAAGTCCTGATTTGTAGCATTTGTTGATTTCTGAGGCTGCCATGGCCAATTTCAAGCCACCAGCATGGCAAATAGATGCACAGTAGCAAGCTATGATACAGTATTTCCAGCATACAGATATAATAGACATAAATAACCTCAAGGGCATAAGTAACAGGAAAATGCAGCAAAATAGAAAGGATGAGCTTTGAGCATTTATTTCCTTTTTAAATATAACTTACCAAATGATGAGTTAATGTAACTTAATGTTTAATAATGGCTATGTTTAACAGTCGTCTTGCAAATTGCCTGGAAACTGAACAACTGGTTCTCGTCAACCTATTCAAACCACCTCCAGCACAGAACTGATCCCAGCATACAGTGGGAATTCAAATAATGACAACTTCCTTTCTTTCTTCTATTAAGAACCAAAAAAATAGAAATAAATTAGCTGAGGTGAGAAAAAAAAAAAAATGACTGCCATGAATCCATAAAGAAAGGGCTTTCCAGAAAGCACTGGTAATGTTTGCCCCTCCTTCGTCTGAGTGCTCTCTGGGTTATCTTCTCTGGGAAGTGTCAGGCCCACTTTGCTCTGTGAAGGAGAAAGGGCTCTGTGGAATGACCCACATGTGTCAGTCTCCCTCCCAAGCAGGCTGAGCGCGATGGGCTTCCCCACAGAGCAGATAATGCTCCCGCTTTGTGTCAAGACAAGGACGCTCACCCCTGCCTGACCTCACATGCTGTGTCAAGTGACACGGATAGACTGTCTCCAGCGGCTCAGCCATCTTCTTGCCCAGCAAGAACTGGAAATATTTGTGACAGTGGCACAAAGAACATTTCTCAAGCGTCAATCGGGAAAACACTCCATCCTTCTGAAATTCATGTGACAAAACCCACGGGGAGTAAGCTGCTAATATTGAAATAACAAAAGCCATATGCTCTCTGACAGCAGTTTGGGTTTTAAAATACACCTCACCATCCCTGTGAGCTGGTGCTTAACAATCCTTCTTCAGACACCTCCACCAAGCACCGATGGGCTTGCTCTCAGGATGACGAAGAACCAGAGTGTTCCAAATGATGGTCTTAAGGGCTTTGTAAAATGTGATAGCACCTTTTACTTGGAGCACTCGGCAAGGTTTCCTTTGCCTACAGGCTGGAAAGTGAGGACAGGTAAAGAGGAACAGAGAGAGCTAAGAGGAAGTCATGTCCCCAAGCTGGGCAAAGTGATGGTCAAGCTGGATGAGTATCCAGGGACGACTGCTTCATCTTCTATCTCAATGGCCACAAGAGATGGCAGAGAGGACCAGCCATACTGCACTTCTATTATTTTGTCCTACACTCTCCCTACTTCTTAGAACCTTCCTTCCCATTTTCTAAGAATCAAGCCACATGGTTTCCATGGGAGCAACCAGTTTGTGCAATATTATCTTGCTCCTCTAGCTACAGATGATGGATTCAGGGATAGGCATCCAGCCTGATTAAAGCTAATCAATCTTATCTCCTAGGAAATTTTGACTTTGTGCTTTGGAAAAGGGACGGGTCTCTCTCCAGAATGCTGAATCTGCCACATGCAAAAATGTGGTCCAGTTGGTGGCCATGTTCCTCGGTGTAGATTAAGTAGGAGACAAAACCAGTCATTACATGAGAGAAAAGAAAAGAAGACAGTAGAGAAAAGCAGAGGTAAGCCATGGTGAGAAATCATTTCAGATCCATGGTTCCACTGGGATCCTGATGCCCAAATGCCCTGCTATCTCTAGGTCCATATCACTCTTATAAGCCTTTTAAAGCCCTGAATGGCTAGCTTTCCAGGTAATTCTGTGCTGACCAGCAGTGTCCTCTGATGAGTTAGTTTACCATATGGCTTCCTGTTTGCTGCTATGAAAAAATGACTATTTTTGAACTGTCATCAATGGCAATAATAATAATAATATTTATGGAGCCCTTACAAGTAGCAAAACAGTGCATTTAGAACTGTACATAATTTAGTTCATCTAATCCTACCAACCATCCTATACAGACGGTATTATTTTTATCCCTATTTTACAGATGGGTAGCAATGGGTCTTTGAGCTTTCTGTGATTAAGCATCTACACCCCATGGGTCCACTAGAACATCTGAGGAGCTGTGTCCCTTGAGTACTACTATTTGTCTCACTAAACATCCTGATTTCTGTTTCAAAAATATGGCTGTTCTGTTAATTAATTAATTAATCTGTGTTTTGCCTTTTTTAGGAAAGAATTTGAGGAGCACTTCTTTAATAGATAGATAGATGATAGATAGATTGATAGATAATGCAGTGCAAAATAATACATTTTATTGGATATGCTCAATTGGGATAAAGAGAACGTGCAAACAAGAAGATACGATGAATGCAGGAATAATGACTGTGCAGCAAAAGCATCCAACACAGCGTAATATGGAAGACACTTACCACAGCGTTGTTTACAATCATACAAAGTTAGAAAGAAAGCATAGGTACCACATGAAGAGACAGGATAAATTATGACACATCCATTTGATAAAACATATCATAAAACCAGACCAAGGACGTTAGAAAATGGTCACAATAGATTTTTTTTGTTGTTGATAAAACAGACTGTGAATTGTGACACCCGTTTTGTGAAAATTTAAGGCAGATGGGAACAAACCTCAGGCCACAAATCCAAGTCTGCAAGTAACCATCTTTCTTTAATTTACTTTCATAATGTTCAAGTGGTAGTAATGTAATCATATAACAGCCACACACCTCGCCAGAGTTCTGGGCACAGTATCCTGAAAACGCAACGGTGCCATTCTAACTCGCCCCTACCCGTGCCTTCTCCCCACCTCCTCTGTTGCCAATGACATACACACTTTGGCCACTGGAGTATGCCCAAGTAGGAACAAAAATTCATTTGAAGAGATACATGTCCATATTATCCCAGGGTACGTGAAATACCAGTGAATTGTTAGCCCACATTTGTCACTCGTAATAGAGTTATCCACAATCTCGCTATAAATTCACGGAGGGTGAGTATACTCACTCTTGCCTGGGCTAGACCATGTGCATGAACGGAGTCTTGAAATGTGTTTGCATGGCTGAGCCATTCTCTTGCGCCCTTGGATCCACTGTGACAAAAATACACTCTGGGTAGTTGCTGTCCCTTTGGCCTGGGCCCCTGTGGAGCTGAGGTGAACCCAACCTGCAGACTGGAGCCTGGAACAGAATGCTGACCCAGCTAAGTTGTAGCCAACCCATGGAACAGTAGGCATAGACTAAAAGATTGTCTCATGCCACTGAACTTTGGGATGATTTGTGACACAGCACTGTCGTGGTAATAGTTCACTAATACGTGTGCATCACGTTCCTCCCCACAGCACCTCTGCTACAAGAAAACCACTGGATATACCCTTTGGAGAAGAAAAACGCATGACGGAGGAGTTCATCCAATAAAGTTATTTGATGTCAACAAGTGTCCTTGCTGTCTTTCTGACTTGGTCTCTGTGGAGCATTTAGCTAGGCTTCTCCATGATATTACAGCCTCGCATCCATTTTGTTTGGTCAAGCAGCCTGCAAGGGTGTCCAACGGGTAGTAGTCCACTCATGCAAGCACGGGCCCTAGATAATAGCCCACAGAGTCATGAGCAAGTGTAAGTTCCTGATACGACTCTCCCAACAGCCCTTGTG
This sequence comes from Prionailurus viverrinus, assembly GCF_022837055.1. NCBI lineage: Eukaryota > Metazoa > Chordata > Mammalia > Carnivora > Felidae > Prionailurus > Prionailurus viverrinus. The sequence continues at coordinate 25,595,072 of NC_062569.1, forward strand.
ATAAACAGTCTCCCTCACCTCCCAGGGCCTTCCCCCCGCCACACCGTGTGTGCCTTCGATAAGACCCCCATGGACCTTACCAAAATTCTTCTCTTTTTTGTTTGAATTGACCGAGCTGGTCTCAGCCTCAGAACCCCAAAGCACTTCACCCATGAACCCTAGTAAAGGCATGTGCCCAGGGCCTGTTGCTCTCTTTGTCTGCACCCTGCCTTGACCTCCCTGTGGCCCCTGGAGGCATGCTGTGTACTTCCTCCAGGACCTGTGAGTGATAAACCTATTTCAGTTTCTCCTGTGGTCTGTTGTTGAATCACAGCTCACCATCCCAGACCCTCTGCTTCCCTTACCAAATGTTAATTTAACAAAGTCCCAACAGTCTCCTTTTCCAGCTCATGGGATCTGTCTGAAGTGTGTCCAGAGAGGAAACAAATGCATATGGCCCAGTAGGACCTCGCCACACAGAGGCAAATGCCAACTCCAACGGTTCAGGTGAACATCAAAACATTTGCTAAAAGACCCCAAACCCCAGGGTATGTTTCCAGTGTGGAGACCTATTGTCTCTCATCTAGAGTACGTTGTCCAATATCGCCAAGGATTAAACAAAATCATGTGTGTGAAACTTTGTTGAACTGTGCTCCCAGATAGGAGCCCCAGCCGTTCCATATTTGAAGTCAGAACAGAAGGAGGGGTTGATCCTTGGGCATGGGCCAGGCTTTCAGCTGAAGGAGAAACCAGCAAAAAAAAACCTGATTTTTTTTTTTCCCAGCAAAGATATATTGGAGAAAATTCAGAAACTCGGGTAGTGAGGTGAAAGGCCATATCTCCTATCTGGGTCTGCACCAGTTTCCCCCACACTGGTGTATATATATCAAGTGAGGAATGTCCGTGTTATCAATTGATTCTGTAAAAGAACAAGAGGAAGACACACTGCTATTTCCAAGTTTTGTCGATAACGGAAAGAGGGTTTCAGCCCAGGGAACTGACAGAGCCCAGAGAGAGTCTGACAGAGACAGAAGTGCCAATGGGCTGATGGGCAACAAGCTATGAACACTAATAAGTAATGGTGCTCCTTGAGCTGCCCAGATCAACTAATGTTCCTCATATCCTTTTCTTGGAGTCAGCTTCAGGGCAGTCCAAATTAAGAAGGGTGTTTTTTTTTTGTTTTTTTTGTTTTAATGTTTATTTATTTTTGAGAGAGAGAGAGACAGAGTATGAGTGGGCAAGGGGCAGAGAGAGAGGGAAACAGTCTGAAGCAGGCTCCAGGCTCTGAGCTGTCAGCACAGAGCCCAAGCCAAGGCTCAAACTCATGAACCGCAAGATCTGAACCAAATTCAGACGCTTAACCAATCGAGCCACCCAGACACCCCCAGGGGGGTCCAAATTAAGACAGGAAGATTGCTCAGATTCTTTCCCCCATGCAGAGAGACTCTGTCTTTTTGATATAGTCAGCTCACAAACTGGGCGTCTTAAATAACAGAAATGATTTTCTCATAGTCCAAGACCAGACGGGTTGATTCCTTCCGGGGCTATGAGGAAGAATCTGGCCCATGCTACCCCAGCTTCTGTGGTTTGCTGGCCATCTTTGGCGTTACTTGGCTTGTAGACGCATCACCGCTTCATGTCCTCCTGGTGTTTCCATGAGTGTACATCTGAGTCCGAAGTTCCCCTTTGTACAAGGACACCAGTCATGTTGGATTAGGAGCCCACTCCAGTGTGACCTCATCATCACTAATTATGCCTTCCATGAACCTATTCCAAATAAGGTCACATTCTAAGGTACTGGGGGTGAGGACTTCGACATATGAATTAGTAGAGGGAGACCATTCAACCCACAACAAGTTGAAGTACGGTATAATGGTTAAGGCACGGAAAGGAAATTGACTCGGTTTGAATTTTTACTGTTCCATTTCCTTGCTCAGTGACCTTAGGCAACTTCTTAACATCTCTGAATCCTACTCTCCTCACCTATGAAATGGAGAGGATAACAGCCGTCTCAGAGAGTCGTTGGCAGGATTAAATTCAGTGATGCGTCTAAGTGCAAAATAAGTGAGAATAAATCATTCTTGTTACTGTTCATAGCTTGCTGCCCATCGGTCCTTTGGCACTTCTCCCTCTGGCAGAGTCTCTCTGGGCAGCCCCCTGGGCTGAAACCCTCTTTCCATTATCATTACCACTTGGAAATAGCAGTGTTCCTTCCTCCTGTTCTTCCTGGGGTTGCCTGGGCTTTTCTTTCTTCAGAGTCAATCGATAACATTGACATTCCTCACTTGGTAGATGAGCCTGCATGGGGGAAACCAGGGGTGTGCAGCATGGGAAAGTGAATCAGGAAAGGGGAATCTCCAGTCAACAGTGTCTGAGCAGCGTGGCGGCCACTCTGGGCAACTGGAGCCCCATCCTATGGAGGAACTCCAGGAAACAGACAAAACACAGACCTCGGAGTTATCGCTCAGAAGAATGGAGGAGTCAAGGCATTTAGGCACATTAAATCCTATTAATCCTGGCTGAGAGCTACGTTGGAGGAGAGGTAGCATTAATCTCCTGATGCGTCTGGCCTACCGTGTGGGTAGACAGGAAGGCCTCCCACAGTTTCAAAGAAAGCCCTCAGGCAGGAGTTGCAGCTATTGGTAGTTGAAATTTCGCCTGCGGCACAATGGAGGCCCTAAGGACATGGTAGAGACACTTCTGTAGATTTTTCCTCTTGTCCAAACCAGCATCCCAGTGGGTTGGTGAACCATGTTATTGGGAAAAGTTAAAGTTGAGAGTGAGCAGCAAATGATCCAGGACCAATATCACAAGAGCCACCAAATTAAAATTAAAATTTGTGGAGAACACTCATTTCTCATTAGCAGGAGTGCTGCTGCCATAAAGGCAAATTCATTACCTGAACGGTCTGGGGGCCTCCAGGTAGGATGAGGATCATCAGCGTTAATAAACCTGGTGCCAAAAACCAAGTGCAAATCTAAAGTTGTTGTTTGCACAAGCAGGAGAGGAACAGAGAGAGGGGGAGAAGAAGAGACTCTCAACCAGGCTCCACACTGTCAGCACAGAGACTGATGCAGGGCTGGAACTCACCAACCGTGAGATTGCGACCTGAGCCGAAATCAAGAGCCGGATGCTGAACCGACTGAGCTACCCAGGTGCCCTCCTGAAGGCAAATTTAGAGCTCGGTATTCTGTCTCGGTCAAAGGGGTGTGGGCTGATCACAGGTAGGTGGCCATTTTTATTGTTTCCAGCATCCAGGGAAACACGCTTCTTACAAAATAAATGCTGGACTTGTGTTTGGGACCCTTTCTTCAATCCTTGCAGTGCCCTTTTTATCCGTCCAGGGCCAGGTCAAGTTCACCACTCCCTGCCCATCAACCCCGCAGAGGCCACTTGGTCTGAACTGATGTTCAGAACACTTGTCTGCTCTGGGAGGTAACGTCAAACGATGCAGGGCAGCAGGTAAGAGGCCACCATGGAGCTCAGCTGAGACACACAAGTCCCTCATGCCAGCCCTCCTTAAAATGAGGGTAGACCGAGTCAGAACCCTCAGGTCTGGGTCTCCTCCAAAATATCTCTTCTGTCACTTATGTTATTATTGCCGTATCTCTTTTCTTAATTCTCATTATTACTGAAACATCTCTGCGTGTGTTCTGTCTCTGCAAAGCATCATTAACTCCTTGAGGGCAGAGATCATTAATTCTACAGGTTTTGGGTACCCTGTAGCTTCTTGTCTTCTTCCCTGCCAACAGAACTCAAATTTTGTTCAGGAGGCGAGGTGTCCAATTTTGGACAGTGACACCTGCGAATAAGTCTGTTGTGAGGGCTTTTGGGAAGGCCTTTGCCTTCGATAAAAAGAGGCCAATAATGGTGATGTTGTTCCCCTTTACTACTTTGTTTTTGTCCTGCTTTCAACGGAGATGTGATGGCTGGAGCTGACACAATAGCCTTGTAACCATGAGGGAAAAGTCTGAAAGAATTAGACAAATGCTGCTCCTGATACTGCTGAACTCAGGAACCAACCCAGTGACTGCCTACCTCCAAACTTCTTCTTGAGTGAGAACAAGCCCCCGCGTGTTTAAGCCACTGTAGATGAGTTGTCCATGCTTGCAGCTTCACAATCGTCTTTGCCAGAAGAAAGAGCAGAAACTGTAGGAACACAAGTTCTGCTACGTTGTGTTCCGTTCTGCTTCCCAAATCCCACAGAAGGGCTTGGCGAAACTCGCGTCTCCTGTGAAATCTGAACCAGAAGTGATATCTGGGATGTAAGGAAATACTTGGATTTGCCTACTACAAAGGGGTCAGAATAGAGTTGAGTGAGCTACTCTGCAATACCATACCGTCCATGGTGAGTAGGGAGATAGGGGTCCCCAGGAATGCTATTCCTAAGTCATGCTTGTTGTAGCAAAGTAACACGCTAGCTGTTGTAACAGGCAAACCCCCAAATCTCAATGGCTTAGCACAATAGAAGCTTATCATTTAATCCTGCGTCTTGCTGATTGTGGAAGGGCGATGGGAGTGTCCTGTACTGTGCAGTCATTTTGGGGTCCAAAGGGTCTTCTTCAATACTCAACCGGGAGACAGAGGAAGACTCGCTCACTTCTTCAAAGTCTTGACCTGGAAGAGACATGTATCACTTCCATTCGTATTCTGTTGACGCAAACTCGCCGTGTCACTCCCACCTGATAAGATACAAGGAACATGGTCTCTGGCTTGGCAGCAACTTCCTTAGAACACTGCTCTAGATGGAGAGAACAAACCTTTGGTGGACAGCTAGCTCTCTGCCACCAGCTAAACTGGATACAATCTCTGTGGATGGCTTCATCCCTAACGTGGTGCATCAGGGCTCAGTAAGTCTTCGGTCCATAAACGGATGAATGAACGAATCTTTGCATCTCAACCCACTTGCTAAATTTAAAGAAACTAGTATCTTTTTAATGCCAGTGCCCATAAAAATCATTTTCTCCTAAGAATCATTTTAAAATGTTGCTAAGCCTTTTTAAGCGAGGGGAACATGCATTAATAACTTGAATATATCATTTTAAATTCAGTTTATGATATTGAGGTTCTTTTTCATTTTTAAAAATTTTAATTCCAGTATAGTTAATATACACTATTATGTTAGTTTCAGCTGTACAATATAGTGATTCAACAATTCTGTACATTACTCAGTGCTCATCATGATAAGGGTATTCTTAATCCCCTTCACCTATTTTAGCCATGCCCCCACCCACCTCCCCTCTGGTAACCATCAGTTTACTCTCTATAGCTAAGTTGGCTTTTTGGTTTGTCTCTTTGTGTCTTTGTTCATTTATTTAGTTTCTTAAATTCCACATAGGAGTGAGATCATATGGTACTTGTCTTTCTTTGACTGATGTATTTCACTTAGAATTATACCTCTAGATCCATCCATATTGTTGCCAACGGCAAGATTTCATTCTTTTATGGCTGAGTAATACTCCATGGTATGTATATGCCACATCTTCTTTATCCATTCATCTGTTGATGGACCCTTGGGCTGCCTCCAGAATTTGGCTATTGTAAATAATGCTGCAATAAACACAGGGTTGCATGTATCTATCCCAATTCGTGTTTTTGTATTCTTTGGGTAAATACCCAGTAGTGAAATTAATGGATCCCAGGGTAGTTCTGTTTAAAAATTTTGATGAGGGGCTCCTGGGTGGTGCAGTCGGTTAAGCATCCGTCTTCAGCTCAGGTCACGATCTCGCTGTCCGTGAGTTCAAGCCCCGCGTCGGGCTCTGGGCTGATGGCTCAGAGCCTGGAGCCTGCTTCCGATTCTGTGTCTCCCTCTCTCTCTGCCCCTCCCCCGTTCATGCTCTGTCTCTCTCTGTCTCAAAAATAAATAAACATTAAAAAAAATTAAAAAAAAATTTTTTTTGATGAACCTCCATACTGTTTTCCACAGTGGCTGCACCAATTTGCATACCCACCAACAGTGCGTGAGGGTTCCTTTTTCTCCACATCCTCACCAACACTTATTGTTTATTGTGACCTTGAGGTTCTTAACCGGGGAAGTCTATGGATAGGATTCAGAAAGTTTGTACTTTGGGTAGGAAAAAGGTAACATTTTATTTTCACTAATCTGTAATTGAAATTTAACATTTCCTTCAATTCTGGGGGTAGGTACCCTATCATAGGAATGTTAGCAGCACCTGTGACTGTTACCAAGCAAAATCAAAGATATTTTTATGCTATTTTACAGTTATTGTAGATAACTTATTGCTAAAGCTCATCATCACTTTGAAACCATTGTGGTCAGTGGTCCTGCTGTTGGATCTTGACTGCATGTTAACAAAGAAACACATATTGTGTTTCAGATATTTTGATAGCTGTCCTTTAATAACATAGTTGTACTATGTTATATTCTATGCATGTCAATTTTTCTTCAGCAGGGGGTCCAAAGGCTTCACTAGATTGCCAAAAGGATCCATGGATCAGATAAAATTAAGACCCCCTGCTCTAGAGTGTGCAAGGCTATTGGTGCAAACAGCTTCCCACCACCCTTTTAAGTAAATAGTTCCTTCTCTTTTGCCCCTCCTCCCAGCCTAGCTCCCTTCCCCCAATTTTTGGGGATCTTCAGTTGTTCTGGTCTCTTCTCAGAGACTGGTGGGAGGCCTGTGGTTGTATCTTCAGAACTGGATAGAGTTGGCCAGGCAGCTCCCCCAAGGGAAGGGGAAGCAAGGAAATGTGGTCATGGCTGATTCCTGGGCCTCACCTCGAATCACTGAACACGCCAGAACTGTGTGGATGCTCTTCCAGATGCCCTGAGGGCACCAAAGCAGGCTTTCGGTCTGGGCTTCCTTCTTCCCTCCCAGCAAGCCCAGGGATTTCCCCTGATCAGACAAGCTTCTGCAGTGAAGGGCATGGGGTTGCTTTCCTCCCCAGCAAATATTCACACCTTCCTTTTGCACTGCTCCAGGAGATGCTATTAATAGTTAAGTGCTATTAATTGGGGCCTGATTTGCATCCCTTATGGATTATTAGCTGTTTGTAGCTAATGGGGATCAAAGCTTGCACATACAACTCCACCCCATTCACCCCCACAGGGGCCTGGGTTACCCCAGTCTGCTCCTCGGAGCCTAGTGAGAACAAGGAATAACAGGTTTGACATGGTAGGGCCAGGATGCCCCCTGGAAGTGGAATTGACACACACCCCTGGCTCCTGCGTGACACAAAGGAAGCCCTTTCACCGTGCTTGCTTGGGAGGATGGCTGCACGACTTCTGGGCTGTGCTGTATGGTTTAGTCCACCGTAGGAGATTTTTCCTGGCACCCCTGCCCCCAAGCCCTGTCATCACAAGCTGGCTGGCATTAGAATTTGAAGAGATTTTTTTTTGTCTTGTTTTTTTTTGTTTTTTTTTTTTTTTTTAAATCACAGTCTTTAAGTGCTCTTTGTGTTCATAATTAGTCATAAGCCCTGGGATGGCTCAATTCACTTCCCTGTGCGGGCACCCGCCCCCCCTTGCTTGCCCAAGTGCTGTTAATTAGCCCTGCAAAGATCGGCAAGCCTGATTGGCAGCAGCTTTTGCAAAAAGGTTCCCAGCCCTCTCAGCAACAAAGAAAAAACGTCTTAGCATCTCGGTATCATAGCTGTCATCCGATTCTTTGCTTTCTCATTCTGCTACTGCTGAGGATTTCATGGATGCATTTATTTATTTTGAAATGTTAGCACCAACGTTTTGGTAGAAATTTGTAAGTTTCGCGTTTGAAAAATAACCTTGTGTTTGAGATTTGTCACATTTGCAAGAAGGGATGGAATGGGGGCAGGGCATTCCTTTTTAGAGTAAGAACAGGGCTAGCAGTTTAGAAAGCTGCCTGGCAGTGTCACTAAATCTAAGCATGGACACACCCGTGAACTGGCAGTCCCACTCCTGGGTAGTTCCCCCAGAAATGCACTGAGCGCTTCCTCAAAAAGTGCTGAAATGTGCCCACTTGCACTATCATAATAGCCTCAAACTAGAAACTGCGCAAATGCCCATCAACAATATAATGGCTTTTAAAACTGGGTGAATTCACACAATGGAACACCATACAGCAGTGAGAATACAGACTGCAGCTACAAACAACAATATGGATGAATTTCAGAAACGCAAAATTGAGATAGACACAAAAGAGAGTATCCTGTGTCATTCTGCTTACAGCGAGAACAAAAATTGGTGAAAATTAATCTATGCTATTCGTCCAAAAAGTGGTTAATTTGGGGCAAGGGGGGCGGGCAGTAGGAACTAGAAGGGTTTCCTGGATGCTGGTCATGTTCTATCCCTGACCTGTAGGTTGGTTATAAGAGAGCGGTTAGTGGTTAGTGTATGAAAATGTATTGAATTGTAAATGTGTGTGTGTACTTTTCTGCACATATATTGCACTTCAGTAAATAGTTTTTTTTTTTTTCTTTTTTTAAATGGTGCCAGGTTGAAGTTACCTTCTTAGGAGGAAGCTTTAAGGTTACCTGCTCGTTTAGTAATTTGGAGTAGACACAGTTGATTTTGCCTCCCTAGCCAGCTGAACTTTGCCTGGGATGTGGTATCCTAGAGGCCTGGGGCTGCTTTAAGGACCGAGGTCCCTTGATCATGGACTGTGGTTCTGAGAGCCTAGGAAGTCATCCTAATCATGGCTCAAAGAAAACCAGGTAGATGACCTGAAGAACTTAAGTACAGGGGGGAAAGTCAGGGATGAGAAAAGGAATACAGGGCATACAAAGTTGTCTAGGTTCATCCCCTAGGCACCCTAGGCATGGTGGCCAGGGCCTGGGGGCATCTTTCAACCCTATGAAAAATTTGGAGGGCTTAAAAACATGTGTAATGACTCCAAAAGGCAAACCAGAAAATTATATGATCAAAATCAATACATAATTGTCTACAAAACATAACACTTATGTAAAGTAATTCAGTATTTCTCAAACACTAATGAGCATACAAAACCTCTGGGGATCTTGCTTGAACTCAGATTCAGATTCAGTAGGTCTGGGATGGGGCCTGAGACTCTGCATTTCTAACAAGCTCCTAGGTGATACCACTGCTTCTAGTCCATGGACCACACTGAATAGCAAATAAATAGTTAACTGCAGCTCAACCAACTCTTACACAGTTGTAAATACAATAGATACTAAAAATATAAAACAAAAACTCAAAATAATTTTTATTATGATAAAATATACATAATGTAAAAGTTTTTTACGGTTTATTATTTTTGAGAGAGAGAGCATGAGCGAGCAGGGGAGGGAAAGAGGCAAAGGACAGAGGATCTGTGGTGGGCTCTGTGCTCATGGCAGAGAGCCCGATGCAGGGCTTGAACTCGCCAACCATGAGATCATGAGATCGAGTCAGATGCTCAGCTGACTGAGCCACCCAGGTGCCCCCACAATAATAATTATTTTAAGAATCATGGTAAACTGTCATTGTGGTGGCCCAGATGAACATATCTCCCCATATTTATGCCCTTGTGTAATTCCCTCCCACAGAAACTGTGGGCTTGGCCTGCCAGTCCTTTGAGAAAAAAAAGAAAGAAAGAAAGAAGAAAGAAAGAAAGAAAGAAAGAAAGAAAGAAAGAAAGAAAGAAAAAGAAATGTAGAGAAAGCAATGCTAAGCCAGTTTCAAGACTAGACTTTAATTTGTCTGGCAGCTTCTGTTTCCTCCCTCTTGGAATGCTTACTCTTGGAACAGTCCTTCTTGGAACTCAGCCACCATGCTATGAGGCAGTCCAAGTAGCCACGTGGAGAGGCCCACATGGAGAAGAACCAAGGCCCCCAGATGACAGCCCCAACTGAACTCCCAGTCAAGCTCCATCTGACTCCAGATGCCCAGGCATTCCAGACATTTCAGTCTCAGCTGAGCTCCTGGTCCAGCCTTCAGACAGTTCCAGCTAACTCCATTTGGAGGAAAACCACCACTGAAAGACGACATGTTGTTGTTTTAAGCCACTAAGTTTTGAGGTGATTTGTTACACAGCATTAGCTAACTGCAACAAAACCCTCTCAAATGTTTTAGAGCAAGAACAAAATGCATTTTATCTAATTACATGTTATCGAATGTAGGATACTTGATATAGAGTGAAACAGGTCCAGAATCTTCAAAGACCTTACATATCCCAGGTCCTAACAAAAGGACCAGCAAATCCTGCTGCAGCTGGTAGGAGAAAGGCTTCTGAGTGACTCCAGTCCCTAGAACCAGTAGCTGCAGCAGGATTTTTGTGGCTGTTGTGGCCGCTGTTGTTTTGTTTGGGTGAAAGGCCTGGCTGGCCCAGATCAGCCTGCCAGTTAGCTGCTATTATCCTTATGGTAAAGAAGGCAGCTGGGGATTTTTCCACATATGTGCCTTGGCATATGGCTTCTGGGGGATTTGAACTCTTAATTAGAAGCTTCCTTTTGCCCAGAAATTATTGTGCAGCTGAGTGATAAGAATGAAATCAGCCAAGTCTGATCTCAGATTCCCAGAAGCACAGCAAATAAGCAGACCGAACAGGAAACCTTGAAAGCAGTGGCTGAGATGTGCTGCTCACCTCACCCTGTCCTTGAGTCCCTGAGGCCTCTCTCACTGCCACACACTACAAGGAAACCAGCTTCTGCTTTGCTCTGTTCTACCAATCTGGGGCCCGGTGGCCCACACCTGCAGGAACCTCCCTGACCTTAAGCAAAGAGAATGGTGGGCAGTGGTTCACTCATTATTCAATAATATATATTAAGAATGTCCTGTGTGCCAGGCAGGCACTATGCCGGGCATATGTTAGTAAATAGAATAGACATAGCCCTTCCTGTCAAGGAGGCCACAGCTCAGTGGAGGAGACAGAGGGTAAATAGGTAAGCACACAAAAACCATAGCAATGCCGCATCATCCATTCCTGCCTTGGAGGCTGTTTGCATGATTTCCTCCTCTGAAGTTGCTCTTTATTCTCATATTTTTGTTGTTAGATGTCAGCTTAAACATAACCTCCTGGCAACGGCCTTCCCTGCCACCCAGTCTGATCCATCCTTCTGATTTTATTCTCTGAATAGCACTTACTATTACCAGATATTTTGAGTGTTTATTGGTTTATCATCTCTTTCTCATCCAACGAAAGTAAGCTCCAAGAGAACAGGATCTCTTGTTCGCTGCTCTGTCTGGAGCCCCTAACACGGTGCCCAGCATGTAGTAGGTGCTCAGTAAATGTGAAGGAATCAATGAATGAACCACGACATAAAGTTGGCATCTCACCTTTACATCACCAAAAGTTTTATTTTTTATCATATGCAAGTTAGCTGCTGATTTTACTTACTTTTTCCCACATAAGAAGAAAGAAAGAAAGAAAGAAAGAAAGAAAGAAAGAAAGAAATTGTGATAATTTTTTAAAGGACAAGAGGTACTAACAGCCCATTTTGTCTTCCATTCCTCATGAAAAACCTGGGGCATCAGAGAAGACTGAAGAATTCTAGCCAGAAACAATGCAAGTGGACATTTTAGTCAGGGGAGGGGGGAGGTTCTTAACCTGGGTAAGCGCGTTACATCCAATGGGCCTTTAGAAATCTTGAATTGTGCCCAGGCCCTCATTACGATTGTCACAATGTCCAGGTGGGCATGACTGACTTGAGAAGCTCCCGCCAACACTGGGACTCATTGTCAAGTATTTTAAGATCATTGTCCATCCACCCCTCCATTGAGCACCTGCCAGCCCGATGCGGAACAGGCGCTGTGCTAGACATGAGTGTATAAAGATGAACACAATACAGTCTCTGACCTCAAGGTGCTCAGACATCATGGAGGAGACTGAGACCAAAACCAACAGGTATCGTAGGCTGTGATTCATGCAGTGAAGGAGCTGGGCGGAGGAACACCCTGGTGGGACACCTAACACAACCTGGGAGGCTCACGGTCAGGGGTTGCCCGGAGGAGGCATTTCCCAAGTTGAATGTCAACAAACTAGAAACAGAATGGGCAGGGTGGACAGAAGGGACAGAGGGTATGGACACAGAGGGGAAAAACAGCTTGAGAAGTCAGAGAACAATGAGGAATTGCTAAAGGGTGCTGGAGCAGAGGAGGGCAAGGAGGAAGAGGTGGAAGATGAGGTTGGCCAGACAGCAGGAAACGGTTGGCACAACGTTGGACTCCGGTTCTGATGATGAGATGTTACCTTGTTCCTTCTCTCCTCCCTGCCTTAGCATCCCACCTGGGACCTAGTAACCTGCCGGGTAAGAACAGGATCCAGATTTACGAAGAGCAGTGTGAGCATTTTTGTCATTGTTGTTCATTTCTTTAGGAAGACCTTTTTACCTGCATTAGAGAGCCTGAAGGTAAGCATTTTTCCCTTGTACTTCTTTTTGCTCCTAGTAACAGCTAGCTTTTAAAAAGTCAGCATATGTCCATTAATTTTGAAAAACTGCAGCAAAGAATCCAGGAAATTTCCACTGTTTGGACAACTGGCAAAGAGAATAGCTTTCTCTCAGCAGCAGGCCACGGTTTCACCCATACTGCAGTCAGAGAGGACAGACAGCAAACTGGAGAGAGAGATTAGCATCGAATGGAACTTATTTTTTCCCAGTTTCTTAGAAAACCTTAGAGACCCGAATTTTGTTTTCCTCTTCCACAATGAAAACGTGAATATTTCTTGTAGTTCCTTCTGCTTTGTTCATCAAAAACCTTGGCCACTAAAATAGGCGCCGTGGGGCTGTGCAACCTAAAAGGGCAATTTTGGAAGAAGCCCTACAGAGTAGATTTCCGGCTCCCCCTCCCAGGCTATTCACCGAGGGGCAAATGAAATTCCTTTTAACCTGGACTACTCAGCAATAAATGTTTTGCCCACATTTAGACCGATAGCCAGAGATCCCTTGTCATCTTAAAATCCGCTGTGCTGGGTTTACACACACTCACATCATGAGACTTGGAGGGGAGGGGGCCGAGTGCTATTGGTCCCTCGAGAGAGAGAGGGGCGGAAGGACCTCAGATGAGTGTGTGGCATCACCTGCCTGCGGGGCTGCCTGGGGCTGGTAGCACAGTGGCTTTGGGCCTGGGGGACTGGGGACAAGAGGCAGGGAACAGCAGGAGAGGGCAGTATTAATACCAGGATCACGGCCACTGGAAAGGGCATGAAGTCCCGTTAGCCCCACAGCAACACGACCCTCAGAGATGATGACAAGTTCTGGGACAAAAGGGGAATGTGAGAGATTGACCAGATTTAGCAAATAAAAATGGAGGATGCTCAGTTAAATTAGAATTTCAGATTAAAAGGAAATGAAAAATAAAATGTTAATGTATAAGACCGTCCCATGTAATACTTGGGATAGACTTACACTAAAAATTATTTATTTGGTTTTTCTCTAATCTGAAATTCTAATTTACCAAGCTGTCCTCTATTTTATATGGCAATCCTACCTTGTAGATCTGCAGCCCACCAGATCCTCCCCCGTAGTATTTTCTTTCCCCTTTCCTCCTCTTCTGGCCCTCCTTCTTCCCCATCAATACACGAAAGGATCTGACAATAGGTCCCAAGTAACTGAAGCTCATTCAATACCAGTGTATTCTCTTGCCTCAATTTGCATGGTTTCTCTTTTGAGGTTGTCAAACGTTTAAAGACTTTGTTGCCAGCTGAAGTTACCTAAGCAACATGCCGCTGGTGAGGGGAGAGCTGGAAGCGAACTGCCTTAATTCAGGTAGAAATGTTGGAGGGTTTGAGCTGTTCTCGCCAGGCTCTCTGCAACGTCAGCACTTCTCCCCTGAGAAATTCAGTTCACAGCCTGTGGATCCAGTTGTTGCTAACGAAGCTTGTTGCTGCTCAGGAGTTTACGTTTGGGGAGCAGGGAGAAAGGGAACATTCTGGGAAGAAAGAGGCTGAGACCAACATCCAGCTCTTGTATGGTAAGATCTAGGATGTCTGTTATTTAGTTTATGTGAGTGTCAGAGTTTGCATGTGAGGTGATAATTAAGTGGTAGGTGGTACCGGGGAAAATTATCAACACAGAGGCTGATGAAAGACACCAACGACCTAAACACATCAGCAAAGTTAAATGGATTTGGCTGTGTAGAAGTAATACTAATTGCAGTCATTTTGGTGTGCCGTCTACCATGGATGCCTAACTGGTGCCATAATGCTTATGGGTATCATTATACATGCCTTCCGCTAACTTTGTTGTAAAGTATAATTTGATTAGAACTGGAGACTCAACATGTATTCAACCGCACCTGTACAGTTAGTTACTCACACTGAACGGATACCCGCTACTCTTGAGACTTTAGTGCAAACGGGGCCTGGGTCATGGTGAGAAAAGCAACTGCGCGGGCAGCCTCTGAAGTGGCTCCGACAATTCCCTATGTCCCAGGACTCGGGCCTTCGCGTCCTCCCTTCCCCTCCGGCGTGGCCTGGACCTGACTCACTCCCAACACACAGAATACAACGAAAGGGATGAATGTCACTTCTGAGATCAGAAAAACGCCTGTGACTTCTGTCCTCCTCGCCTTCTCTCATGCTCTCTGGCTCTCTGGCTTGCTTGCTCTAGGAAAAGCCAGCTGTCACGTTGTCAGCTGCCCTCTGGAGAGGCACACATGGCAAGGAACTGAGGCAGGCCTCTGGCCAACAGCCAGCAAGAACCTGAGACTTGCCAACAGCCACGCGCGCGTGGGCTCAGCTTCCCCGAGCTGAGCTTTGAGATGCAGGCAGCCCTGATGGACACCTGCAACGAGGTTGAGGTTGCAACCTCATGAGGAGCTCCAAACTGCAGGCAAACTGCCCCACAGAAACTGCGAGATAATAATAATTATTATTATTAACTTAGCAATAATAAATGTTGGTTGTTTTACCCTGCTAAAAATTGGGGGTTATTTATTAGGTAGCCACAGGTAACTACTACAGTCACTTATTCAAGACAGGACTTACAGGGTTTCTTGCGTGGCTCAGTCGGAAAAGTATGCAACTCTTGATCTTGGGGTCATGAGTTCAAGCCTCACGCTGGGCCTAGAACTTTAGGGGGAAAAAAAAGACTGTACTTACGTGGTAGGGAGGTATGTCATTGAGAGAGGTGGCTGAAGGTGTAACTATTGTATGATGCAGACACAGCAACAAATGAGGCATCCACACCATGTGGGGTGTGTGTGTGTGTGTGTGTGTGTGTGTGTGTGTGTAGTGGGTAGGGACGGGGCAGAAAGAAAGACATGGAAACTGGTGGTTTACTGCATCAGCATTGCCAAGTTCTTGTAGCTCTAGCAGTGCTCCCCCCTGTCACTGAACAATCTTGAAGTCTTGGTGTTATAACTCAGACCTGCTGTTTCCTGTTTGCAAACTGAATCTCCAGTCACTGGCTGGGCCCCAAATTGCTATCTTTCTTCTCTCTTTGATTTGTGTTCTTGGGTCAGTCTGTGCTGACCAGGTCACAGGCCACTTCTTTCTGCGACTCCTTGGATATTAATTAACTCTTCGGGGAGGTGGGCTAGTTAGTCAAAGCTCTTGTCTCTTGACTTCAAACCTACCATTCTGGACTCCGCTTGGCGCCGTGGGCCTGGAGCCCCGCAAACCGATTTCCTGCTTTGTCAGCAGCTCCTTGCCAGGTTCTGCCAATAGGGGGCGTTAGAGGGCGCTTGCCAGGCTGAAGGACTTGTACTCTCAATGCTGCTTCCCCTCTACTTCCTGTTCCTGTAAGCATCGCCCGAGCTGTAGCAGGTCCTGTGGCAGCAGCCCAATGTCTTCAAAACTGTACATCCAACGTCACAGGGCCCTGTGAGACGCTAGCAGGCGCTGCGTCGCACTCACTTCTCGGAGGGTGGGGTCCCAGCCCCCAGGACGTCCTCTGAGTTCCTAAGTTTTAATAATGTCAATCTCTTCCTCGAGTACCCCAGCCTGAGGAGCGGTGGCTGCTTCCCACAGTTGCCACTTCCACGATACGTTAGGGTTCTTGCTTTTCCAGTTACCTTATTCACAACCTTGTCTATGAATCCTCTTATAGAAACAAACCGATGCAATTTCTGTGTCCCAATTATACTCTGGCTGTTACAGGGGTTCCCCCGCCCCTACTCCTGGCCTCTGACCAGGCTCGGCTCCAGCTTCCCATCTTACCGCTTCAAAGAAAGCTGCCCACCCTGCAGGGGCAAAACCCCACCAGGGACTCTTCTGGAAGTTGTGTGCCCTAGGCTCCTGCTGGCCTCACACTCGTTCCAGCCTGGCCTTTCGGAGAGAGCCAGGAAGTGGGGACCACAGACACCAGCCGACCTCAGAGCCAGACACAGTGACAGTCGCAGAGGAGGAGAGACGTTAGTATAAAGAAGCCAGAGTCCACCCAGCTCAGGGATCGCTTGTGCCATACAGATGATCCCTGACTTAGAATGGATCGACTTGGATTTTTCGACTTCACGGTGGTGCAAAACCACCATAGAAACAGCACTTCGAATTTTGAATTTTGGTCTTCTCTGGGCTAGTGCTATGGAGTCTGATCCTCTCTCATGAGTCTGGGCTCAGGCAGTCATGTGATCACAAGGGTAAACAATCGCTCTACTTCAACCATTCTGTTTTTCACTCTCTGTACAGTGTTCAATAAATTACATGGGTTACTCAACACTTTAATATCAAATGGGCTTTGTGTTAGATGATTTTGCCCGCCTATAGGCTAATTAAGCATTCGGAGCATGTTCAAATTAGGCTAGGCTAAGCTATGAGGTTAGGTATATGAGATGCATTTTCTTTTTTTTTTTTTAAGTTTTATTTACTTTGAGAGAGGAGGGTGGTGCACTCACACGCACACAAGTAGGGGAGGGGCAGAGAGAAGGAGAGACCGAATCCCAAGCAGGCTCCCACTGTCAGTGCAGTGCCGGATGTGGGGCTCCAACTCATCAACTGTTAGATCATGACCTGAGCCGAGATCAAGAGTCAGAGGCTTAACTGACTGAGCCAACCAGGCACCCCTACATTTTCAATTTACAGTATTTTCAACTTATGATGGGTTATGAGGACACAATCCCCTCACAAGCTGAGGGAGATCTGTATGTCCAAACACAGCTGGAGCCACAGGTGACAGCTGAGAACAGGTGGCTGGGAGGAGCAGCACTGGGCCACCAGGTCTGGGTACCGTGTGGGGTTATGGTCCACCTGCTGCTGGCTGGTTTCGCCTGCTTATGCTACACCTCCACGATTGGCTCTGTCGTTTCTTTCAAAGGGTCCAATGTCACAAGTCTCCAACTGACAAATGGCCGCGAGGCCAAGGAAAGGACTGTATTTTTAAATATTTGTGTTTAAGTTAGGGGGCCCTTTGAATTGCTTAAAAGAGGAGGCCAGAGTATAAACTTAAATTTGTATGCGAAACCCAGTATAACAGGCAGAGTCTAACCAGAAAAACTGAATTCAGTTTGTATCTAAGCAGATCAGGGTGTAATGCAGTGAATTGGTTACACAGGCAGTGGAAAAATCTAAGTATCCAAACAGCCACCCAGAGATTAGCACCACAGGAAGCCAGTAGGCTTCAAGGCAGGAAGGACGGAGGGAAAGAAGTGGTATTGGAGGCTGGGTTCTCCAAAAGCAGACTTAAGCATAGTTTGGGGTGTAAGACACTTACTAAGGGTCAACCCCTGGGAAGGGGGAGAAGCAGCAGCAGGATGTCAGGGGAAGAAGGTGCGGTGGGGTGCAGCCTGAACTAAACCTCAGCCAAGTCTGGAGGGTTGCTCACCAGAGCATCCCGCATCAAGCCAACACGGTGAGGCATTTAATACCGCACTTCCTCGGTCACCAGATGTGGGTGGTTTGGAAAGGCACGACCTCCAGCAAGGCTGACCCTGCGGTAGCTGACAGCTGGAGGCTGGCTGCGTGCCCTGCCATTGGGCAGCAAGTCCTTCCTTGAAGGAGATTTGAGCATTTTGTGTTTGCCACCGTACTTCCACTGGAGCCCAGGGGCTCAGGTTCCCTGGTGGAGGCAGGAAACACACTGGGCCTGAACAGGAGAGGTAGAGCCGGGAGACAAGGCTGCCAATGGAGAACCTGCCCAGGGCAGAAAGGGAGAAAAGAAACACCTGCCCTCCCCCTTCCTCTTCCTTATAATGTCTGATCCATAGCTCCTACTGGCCTGGCCAGAAACAGCTAACAGGGAGCTTGAGAGGCTCCAAAGGACGCTTGAGAAATGCAGCCTGCAGGTGTCAACACCCTTGAGCAGAGCTGGGGAAGGGAAAGGACCCTGCAAGCAAACAGGCCCAGGAAATCAACTTTTCTTCTTTTTTTGGTTTATTTTTATTTTTTATAGAAAGTGGGGGGGGGGGGGTTGGGGCAGAGAGGAGAGAGAATCTTTTTTTTTTAAATTTTTTAAATGTTTATTTTTGACAGAGAGAGAGAGAGAGAGAGAGAGAGAGAGAGAGCATGAGTAGGGGAGAGGCAGAGAGAGAAGGAGACACAGAATCCAAAGCAGGCTCCAGGCTCTGAGCTGTCCGCACAGCGCCCAACGCAGGGCTTGAACTCACAGACCGCGAGATCATGACCTGAGCCAAAGTCGGACACTCGGCCGACTGAGCCACCCAGGCGCCCCAACTTTTCTTCTTTCCAAAGCCCACCTGTCTCACCTGTGATGAGCACTGTGCTGCCCCACCCAGCACGGCCTGCAGAAACCAAGGACTCACCCCCTCAGCTGCTGGGAGTGCTGCTGGGAGACAGCCCTTCGGTTGTGACCCTCTTTGGGGACAGTGATGGCTAAAAGCACCACTGTGCCCAAGGTTGTACCCCTTCCTGTGGCGGCTGATACCTAATGACTGAGGCGAGGCAAAAAGGTCCAGCCCAATTAGGAACCACTCTGAAGGGCCGTCTGGCTTCAGAACCCCCAAGAGTTGATGGACACCGTCTCTGAGAAAAGCATCGTAGCTCAGCTTTTCCCTCTGTCCAGTCTTGCTTTCTTTCCCCCCAGGCTCCTTCCTTTCTCCCTCATAAACCTCCCATATACTAATCATCTCAGAGGCTCCTTCCTGGGAACCCAAGCTGGGACATTCATGTTAGGTTCCATAATTGAGTTAACTTTGTTTTGATCCTTTCGGCCTTCGGGGTATCCTCCTGCCATACCAGGGAGTGAGGAATCCCCTACCTGGCCTCCATTCGGTGACTCATACATCCACTGCTAGAATGTTCTTCCCAGACAATCAGCAGCCTCAGTCCTTCACCTCATTTAGGTCTCTGCTCAAATGTCATCCACCCGTGAATCATAGCCTTCTCTAGCGCCAGACTCTTCCTTACCTTTCTTTACAGCACTTATTGTCAGCTGACCAATTATTTACAATTATTTCTTTATCACGTCTCCACTCAAGAACAGGGAGTTTGGATTTGTTCATAGCTGTTTGCCACACAGTGTGAGCTCAGTTAAATTGACTAATGAATTCATGCGTTCGTTTAGTGAGTGCCAAGCCCTGTGTCAGACACTGATGATGCGTTTGGAAATTTCTGGTCTAGTGGGGAAATTAGACAAGTAGAAAAATCATGGTAACACAACGTGGCAAGTGCAGTAACCGAGGCATAGTTGTCAACCGATGAGATCAACTTAGGCAGCCAGGGCAGAGCTCCAGAGAGCAGGTGATAAGGGATTAGCTCCCCAAGGAAGGGCAGGGAAGACAGGTCCTGGAATGGGTGAGCTGTAGAGTGGTCCAGGCACACAGGTGGGTGACAGCAGAGGTCTCTAGGACATCAGGGTCAAAAGGGCAATGAGACAAGGAAGGCCAGGCATGCCCTAAGATCCAGCCAGCACTGTCTTTTCTGGAGTTCCTCATACGTTCGCTTGAATATGCTAAAATTCACATACAAGGGTGATCACTGCCACACTGGTTACAATGGCAGAAAAAAAGGAGCAACATAAATGTTGATCAAGAGGGTAACAGCTAAATCAGTAAAGGAACCTATGCACTTTGGAGTACGACAGCTATTATATCAGTATTTATGCACCAACTTGCAAAGACTATATGTACACGTTATAATAGTAAGTGGAAAGGGAGATCATGGAAGTATATTAACATATTCATACCATTTTGTTCAAATACACACACATGGATGCATATGTGTGTTTACATAAACAGAGACTCCTCTGGAAGGAAACTTAGTTGACAGTAGAATAGTGGGACAGGAACAGACAAGGGGAGGCTTTTGTCTTGGGGGTATTATTTGAGTTTGTTAAAATTGTTATGGATTAACTTTCACATTAAATAAAAGGAAAGGAAGAGAGAGAAGCAAGTCCTACGAGCTTAAGGCCACCAGGCAGAAGAGACAAACTGAAGATCCACAAATACAAAGAGGATAACTGATCAAAGCAGGTCAGAGGTGGAATGCCTGGGTGGCTCAGTCGGTGAACATCCGGCTTCGGCTCAGGTCATGATCTCACATTTCGTGAGTTCGAGCCCTGCGTTAGGCTCTTTGCTGACCGCTCGGAGCCTGGAGTCTGCTTCGGATTCTGTGTCTCCCTCTCTCTCTCTCTCTCTCTGCCCCTCCCCTGCTCGTGCTCTGTCCCTCTCTCTCTCTCTCTCTCTCAAAAATAAATAAACATTAAAAGCAGGTCAGAGGGGTTAAAGCAAATTAGAGATAGGAGTCAGGAAAATGAGCTAATTCAAGAGCAGGGCAGGGCAGCGGGGAGGGACTGGGACCTAGGTGACCTAATTCCAGGAGCAGCACTGTTGACTCTCTGGCCTCCAGGCCACTTCTGGCCTCACGTGTGAGGCTGTCAGAGCCTCCCTCAGTTACACTGCGCTTTGAAGGAGCAGGAGTAGCAGAGTTCAGATGATGAGCCCCAGCCTTCGAGCTTTCTCTACCTCAGTACTCCCTTCCTATATCCCTGAGGACAGAGAAGGTGGAGCGCTTCTGCCTTCTCTTACCAGCTCCTTTCACCAAAGCAGGTCTTTTCTTCTTTGCTCCTTGGGAGACTTCTCAAAGCCTTTAGCAAGTTTTATTTTTTTTAATTTTTTTTATTTTTTGCATTATGAAGCTCTAACAGGGGATGCTGTATGCAGCATTTCCAAAAACAATCTGGCCACAGAGCACTCCTCCATTAGGTAATATATTTTAATTGTAATTAAGTTTTAATTACACAAGTACTGTGTGGGTGTTTTCTCCTTGTAAAGAACATCCAGTCTACCCTGCTGGAGGGAAAGGCCACATGGAAAAAGAGGCCCTGGAGGATGAGACACCACATGGTGAGAGAAATCAAGTAGAAAAGGTCCACGGCATAGCAGCCTTGAGGGTGGCCATCTTGACCATCCAGCCCAGTCCCGCTGAATGCAGTTGCACGAGAGGGCCAGATGGTTCTGTGTGGAAGAACCCTGTGGGAAGTCTTGACCCAGAGAATCATGAGAAATAATTGATTTTTGTTTTAAGCCACTAAGCTTCAGTATGGTTCCTTATGCAGCAATAGATAACAGATACATTCTCTCATCCCATCCCCAATGTCAATCTCCCCCTTCCCCAAGGAAACATTATCTTGAAATTTGTCTTTATCATTACTTGGCTTTAAAAAAAAAATAGTTCTATCAAGTATTGTTTTGCAATATAATATATGATTTGTAGCTGTTTTTGAGCATTATAAATATAGATTCACGCTACATGTATTTTGGGGAGAATAGAATTGTGGAGTACTCACCCAATGAAATACTGTCACACTAGTGAAAATGAATATTGCCACACACAATACCACGGGTGGATGAAAAGCTTAGAGTCATAGTGTTGTATTGCAAACAGCAAGTTGCAAAAGACTATAATACAGATCATTCATCTTTTCATATCATTATTGGCCATTTCTTCTTCTTTGATTTTCTGGTTCATTTCTTTTATCCATTTTTCTTTTGGGTTGTTTGTCTTTTTCTTATTGATTTGTTGGAATTCTTTATTCATTTTTAGAAGTGTCCCACTGAAGGTAGAGTACTAGGAATTACTTGAATCTGGAGAAACATTTCCAAGAATAGAGTTTAAAATTACCAAATCATACCAACCAACAAAAAGCACCCTGGAAGGTATTGAAAAAAATTGGACAAAATTAATAACAAATTACCAGGCTCTTCAACTTCTGGGCTAAAAATTCCAAGGATCAAAGACCCAAAAGAGTTTTGGGCTCTATTGCCAGATAAGAGGCTATTTATATATATCCACACTGCACAGAGGTTCTATTTCATATTTTCTTCGCTACCAATAGGAAATGCATCATTTAACTTGAGATATGGCCCCCCTTTTAAACATTTCTTAGGATAGACCAATGAATTACTGTTCTCCCTAGCAGCGAATTTATATTGCACTAAGAAAAAATAGACTTCTTTAACCCCTGAAGAGTCACATTTCTTTCATTTAGGTCACTTGATAGGGCCATTATAGACTCCGATAAGACATGTGGGACTCTGTTTAATATCAGACAATTTTCTTGTGCCTCTTCATTTATTAAAAGAATGTATCCATTAGCAGTCATTAGTACATTCTGTCAAGATGGAGGCTAAATTATCCTCGATGGCTTAAGAGAAAATGCTTTTTGAAGAAAAATAATGGCATTAATTGCTCAGTGGAATAGATACGGCTTTCTTTGTCATAACCTCTCCCTCCTCCCCCCAGTGCAATTGGACACTGCTTACCTCTGTGAAAGATCCAGGCCATTTTCTCCTTACCCTATGAGTCAGCTCCTTGCTCCAGCCTGTGGCCTCTCCAGTGGCAGGCCACTATCCACAGGGAATACACAGAGCTCCTCGGCCCATCACAGTGAGGAAACTTGACTGATTCCTCTTGCTCCCTAATTCATCCAAGGGTGGAAGAGGAAGGAGACGCCTCACTTAGCAAACAATCTCATTTGAAGGGACTCAGTTTTAGCAACAGGAAGCAAACCACATTAGAGAAATAATTGCCCTCCTATAGCTCCAAACTGAAACCCATCTCCTTTTTGACCTTTCATTTGGAACATATGCTCTCTGGAATGTGTGGTTGGAGGAAGGAGATTGTAGGAGTGTATGTTTGTGTGTGGTATGTTTTCATAATTAAAAACAAATTTCCTATGTACCTTTTTTATTAAAAATCTTAAGGTTTGATTAGTGAAAAGCTCCCATCTCCTAATATGGGTATATCTCCAGGTTCTGTCTTTCTCTTACTCCCTCCCTCTCAGATTATGTCAGTTCTCACAGGCATTAGTAATTACATCTGTTTTAGTTAAGATATGTTCAGGGGAAAGTAATAAAATACCAACTAACAACAACATAAGTAACAAAGACATTTAATAAACTTGTGTGTAACAAGAAGTCTGGAGGTAGGCAATTCCAGACTTGGTTCAGCAGATCAACAAGGACACCAGTGACTGACCAAAGGTTCTTACTCTCTTTCCGCTTTGTCACCATCACTGTGACATATGTGTCAGCCATATCTCTCAACACGTCAAGCCACATCTCTCCAACAATCCCATTCTCTCCTGACAGGGTCGCAAGCAGGAAGGAAAGAAATGAAAGCCAAATGGCCTTCTCCTCATGGAGGTCTGTTTTATCAGGAAGAAAATCCTTCCAGAAGTCCCTTGGCCATTGGCCAGAATTGGATCACATGTTCACCCCTTGACCAACCAAAGGGAAATAAGTTATCATGTTTGGACCTTGGCCAGTCATGATTTATCCTCCCTGTCTGAGCCATTGCAACCCAAACACAGGTGGGATTCTACTCAGAAGAAAAGAGGAATTGAGGAGGCAACAGCTCCCAGATCTTACTTCCAGCCCTGACCAGCTCTAGTTACATCTTTCCAACTGCCTAATGGGCAGCACTACCTCTTGTCCTACTATCATCCCAAACTCAGTCGTTTGGGGAACAGATTCCTTTTTCTTATCTCCTAATACTGCCTCTCTTTTCTGCATTTCCTGACATTTCCAGTGGTAATTTCATCCACCCATTATGGAGGCTTTGAAACTTAGGATCACTTTTTTTTTTTTAAATTTTTTTTTCAACGTTTATTTATTTTTGGGACAGAGAGAGACAGAGCATGAACGGGGGAGGGGCAGAGAGAGAGGGAGACACAGAATCGGAAGCAGGCTCCAGGCTCTGAGCCATCAGCCCAGAGCCCGACGCGGGGCTCGAACTCACGGACCGCGAGATCGTGACCTGGCTGAAGTCGGACGCTTAACCAACTGCGCCACCCAGGCGCCCCAAAACTTAGGATCACTTTTGATGCACCTCTCTGTCTGGACTTCCTTACCCAGTTGGTCCCCAAGCGAAGTCAATTCTCTGTCTTCCTAACATCTTCTACTCTGGTTCATGGTTCCCACTCTTTTTGCCACTCCCGCGTCATGCTGTTCCAGTGGCACATGGGCCCCTTCATGTCATCTGAAATAGGCCCCAGCCTCAGAGTCACGCACCCTGCAATCACATTCACCTTCTTAAAGCCTGCAGTCCTCATTCCTCCCACATCTAGAAACATACACCCATGGGAGAAAACTTTTTAGTTTGGGTTTTAAGATTTTCTACATTACATTTGAAAACACTTCCCCATTATTCTCTGCTCCAGTCATACTGGTCAGTTCACTGTTCCCTGAAATATGCTTCATGCACCCATTTGTCCACACCATTCCCTTTAAAAAGGAACTTCAGGGTTAAGTAACTAGACAAGTGTAACTCTGAAATGGCCATATTACCGGTGCTTTACAATGTGCCAAAATAATAGTTGCAAGGTAAATAATGACATAATATCCATTGTCAAATATTGGGGAAAGTTTTAAAAATATTTCATCCTAGCGTTGAACCTCAGAGAGTTCAGAGCCCTTTTAAAAGATAAAGGTAGTAGCACTCTAGACCAGGACTGTAATAGATTCTTCAAAAGAGTAGCAATAGGGTAGGGGCACCTGGGTGGGCAGGGGGGGGGGGGTGTTCAGTCGATTAAGCATGACTCTTGGTGTCAGTTCAGGTCATGATCTCACAGTTAGTGGGATTGAGCCCCAAGTCGGGGCACTGTTAGTGCAAACCCTGCTTGGGATTCTCTCTCTCTCTCCACCTCCCACCCCTCAAGATAAATAAACTTAAAAAAAAAAAAGAGTAGCAGTAAATCTATACAGTATGATGTCATCTCTTGGTGGAAGGACCATTTATTCGTTCATTCATTGGTAATCAGGAGATTGCAATTTCATTGCCTGACAACTGCCAGGCAGAATTCTTGGCAGGAGAAATCTCTATATTTAGGAAAATATCTTGACAAATTGCTTGGGGGTAGAAAGTGAGGTTCAGACAGAATCTGACTACACTATTTTTATCAGGGTGCCATGCTCGTGTCTAGGTAAGTGAAGGACTTATCTTCTTAAGCATTTTTTCAGAAAGAAAAAACAAATCACTCGAAGAAAAACGGCAAGGTTATCAAGGAAGAACCTTGGGTCGAAAACCAGGATATACTCCGAACTGTTTTCTGTTCAAATATTTTATGAACAAAAAAGTAGGAGGCTTTGGGCTTGGCTGTTAAGATCAGGTGAAGGTAGGGTCTGGTATCAAGTTGCCCATAGGGCTTCTCTGAAGGAATTTGTCAAAGTACAGCTTTTTGTTAATATCTAGGGTTTATAAGCCTAGCAGGAACTCTGGCTCTGTCCCTTCAAAGCTTTGTCGAAACTCTATGAACTCATTTCTTCATTTGGAAGATAGAAGTGGGGGTGGGGGTAGGGGGGACACTATACTCCACCCAGGCCTGCTTTGTATTGTGTTTCCTATATGCATCCACACATTTATGTTAAGCTGACTTCTCATTTTTTGATTCACATTTCTTTGGTAAAATTGTCTATATCAGTAGTGATGCCTTTGGCTAAAAGTAACAGAAACTCCATTTCAACTGGTTCATACCTTAAAGGGGATTTACTGACTCATGCAACTAAAAGAGTAAAGATGTACAATAGCCATCAAGTGTGGTTCCATCAGCCTCCAAACTGCCTCTCTATCATCTGCTTGGTCCCTCCCTCTTTTGTGGGTTCGCAGCATAGTCAGGCTGACGGCAAGGTGACAGTAGCATCTCCTGGCTTTGCAGTCTGGCCATAACAATGTCCAAAGAAGAGGGACCACTCCACTCAGTAACACGGCTGTTAAGAGTGAGACCTCTTAAACACTCTTTACCCTAGACAATAGATGTCACATGTGCACTGTAAAAAACTTGAAAAATAGAGACAAACAGATTGAAAATCGTAACTCAGTCACTCAGAAAACCACTCCTTTAGCATTTTTCTTCTAACGGGTTTTTGCAATTGTTAAGATTCTAGAGTGTTAGCAATTTTGAATCCTTTTTATTTAATATTATGTCATAATAATTTTCCACATCATTATAAATCTCTTGAAAATAGTACTTTTAATGATGACACAGTGTTCAATTAATTTCATGTTCTAAAATGGAAAAAAAAAAGTGAGACCTCTTACTCTGAAACTCCTGCCAAACCTTCCATTGCATCATCTCATTGGCGAGAATTTGGTCAGATGCCCACCCCTGAACCAATCCCTTTGGCCTGAGGAATGTCACACACTAACTGTCTAAGGTCTGGATTCCTAGACTTTTTCTGCGGCAAGGAGGGAAGATTATTCAGACCAATCAAGCCCACACTGCAACTGGAGGTGGAGTCAACTTCCCTAAACCTCAGGGCTGCATGGACCCAAACAAAACTCCCTGAACAAATCAGGGGGCCGCCAGAAACAGGCGAAAGGAAATGGATGCTGGGTAAGCATCTTCAAAGTTCCTTCTGTACAAAATTATAGAATACCTATCTCATCTCATACCACTAAACAGGATACAGGCATGTCTGATAACCAGAGGCTGTAATGTTCACAGAGTTCAAGTCTGCCAGATCTTTATCTAACAAGGAAATGGGAAGCATGTAAACAGTGACCGCTCTGTGGGTAACCATCCACCAGCATACGTGAAGCCAATTGTTTCCACTCCATATGGGATACTAATCAGCTTAATTATGTGGGGGAAAAAAAAACAACTCAAGAACCAAAACTGCTCCAACGTTTCACCAGAGTTGGGGGGAAAAAAAAGGTGAAAAATATGCTTTCTTCAAACAGAACAGGAAAATGTTTGAAAGGAACGATCAAAAGTGAAATATTCTTTAATCGCTGGGTTTTTTTTCACCAGAGGAACATAAAAGATGTTGGAAAATATACTCTGTTCAGATAGAAAAATAGAGTGTTGGAAAAGGTCAATCAGAGACTGAGCAGTTTTTAACTGTCAGTCATTAATATCCATTTTTATTCTGCTACCAAATTTACACTCAGCATTTATATAATATTTGCAAATTACTATGTTTATCGGTTTTGTGGGTGTGGCGAGAAGTCTGTCAATCCAACCCTGCTTTTGGTCTCAAATTGACTTAGAAGAACAGTCGATCCATTCTTCCAACAAAACATCTATTGAGGGCCTCTGACGTACCAGGCTGCCCCGTGCCTGCTGCATAGTCACGTGGTCAGCCAGCTGCCTTCCTTACCTTTCACAGAAAGAGGGTGCCTTGGAGGCCATCATCCAAGGCCCTTCTTTTGAGCACCCTGATCCTTCCTCTGATGCCAGCTCAGATGGGTCACTGACTTATTAAGCTCCCACTACCAAGAAAGAACAGTACAAAATGCGTGATGTGAAGATAAAGAGAAATCATTAACATACCTCATATTCCTGGGACCTTCGCAACCTTTCTGGAGATATAGCACCACCAGGAAAGAAAGAAGAGCCCATCTTCTTTCAAAGAGTTGGTGAACTGACACCGGAAGGGTAGGTAGTGCAGGAGTAAACTATGTCCAAGTTAATATAATATGTGTGCAGGGTGGGAAGGGAGACTGGCATGAATGGAGAACAGTGGGAATGAACCACTAAAGGCTAAACTGTGGAAGGCTTGGAAGTCAGAGATAGATTTAGACCCCATGGGCTAAGGAAAAGGGAAATGGTTTACATCTCAAAAGCAAGGCTGTGATCCAGTGCTTCCTCCCCCCACCCCACCCCCCCCCCCCAAAATCCTGCCTGTTGAAGCAGCCAATGTGGTACAGTAGAAAGAGTAAAGCCTTTGGTGTCCAGCTAACCTAGGATTGAATCCCGGGTCAACCACTTGCCAGCCACGTGACCTTAGGAAAACTACTTATCCTCCCTGAGCCTCGGTTTTCTCATGTAAATAAAGACATGAAGCCCATGTTCTAAAGTTGTGCTGTCTAGTGAGGTAGACATAAGCCCTGTGTAGCTATTGCACTTGAAATGCAGCTGGTCCAAATTCAGACGTACTCTTAGTATGAAATGTACACCAGATTTGGAAAATTGAGTATGAAAAAGTAAAAAGAAAAATATCTCGTAATTCTTTATATTGATTATATGCTGAAATGATAATGTTGGATATATTGGGTTAAATAAAATACATTATGGAAATTCATTTTATCTGTTTCTTTTTGCTTCTTGTAATGTAGCTATTGGAAACTTTAAAATTACATAGCTATAATGTTAGGCAAGGCAAGAAACAGTTCTTTTTTTTCTGGTAGAAACTGGAAGTAGAATTTTGTTCCTTAATGTCTTTAAAATCAGTGAGCACAGTAATTTGTAAACGTGCCCACAATTTCTATCAATGCCAGTTGGCCGTGTCCTCCTACTCAGACTCTGAGCTGAACTTGCTACTTGCTTTGCTGATGGGACTTGAGCAAACAGGGTGCGAGCAGAGGCTGTCAAAGTGCTTGTGCATCAGGGCTAACTCTCTTGTGTTCTTGGGAAACTCACAGCTAAATGAATAAACCCAAGCTAGCCTGCTGAATGACAAAAGATACATGGTCAAGTTTCCCCAGTGCCCCAGCTGTCATGGAGCCAACCTCCAGACATATAAGTAAGGCCATGCTAGGTCATCCAGCCCCAACTGAGCTGATCTAGCTGACCCATAGAATCATGAGAAATCATAAATGTTTATTGTTTTAACATAAGTTTTGGGGCATCTTGTGCAGCAAAACTTAGCTGGTAGAGTGTGGATGGGTCCATGACAGCCATGATATTCATAGAATCTTCACCAGAGTCTGGGGAAGAATGGAGACTAAAAAATTCCAGTTAATCTGGTCTCTGTTTGAGGGGAGAACTTCCAACTGCGTTCATACACACACATACACTCACACACACACACACACACACACACACACACACACACACAGAGAGAACTGACAGAAGAATTAGAAATGTGGGTGCAAACAGATTGAAGATCTCACACGGGATTTTCCAACCTTTTGGGGCATAAAGATTTCTTTTTCTGAGGGAAAAACACTTGGACACCTGTATTCTGGTAGTTGTTTATTAATATCTATCTATTGGCAGAGAACATATATAATGCCCAGAGAGCCCCTGCTGGTGTTTACATGCATTTATGAAATTGAGATGAAAGAAGTCTTTCTAGATGGATCAGTTAAAATATGGTGCCACCTGGGGATGACTCAGCCCCAAAGTAGGACAAATGGCTCATGGAAAGGAATTGGGGTTCGTTTTCAACCCTTGTATGAGCCCCCTCATACAAGGCACTTTGGGCCAGGGGACAACCCATTTAACCATAGGGAAGCCCTGATGACCCAAAGACTCTATGGATTCAGTAAAGCCTTGAAATGAAACTGTGTTTGGCTCATAGGAACAGAATCTGGATGAATTTGAAAAATAGTCATTATTTTACAGAAAAGACAAAAAAAAAGCTTTGAGGTTTGAAATGGATTCAGACTCCTTGCCATAAACTTATACTTCCCCAAGGCTCTATAGTCCAGAGCTGGGTTCAGACAACTCAAGATCATGTCTAATGGTCATAGTGGGGCAAGAGTGAGGGTGACATTGTCCATCTCTGGCCCGAACTCAGTTCACAGCTGCAGATCAAGTGTGAGTATTGGCAAAGGAAATACAGTGACAACTTACCACTTCGCCCCACATTGAAATCACGGGATATGATGCTAAATTAATCCTTTTACGTTTTGTTCACACGTATTTTTCTGTGAAAAAAAGATGCCTACAAGTGAATAATCTTAACATAAAATTCTGAGTTATTAATAGCACTTAGTTTGAGCCATGAGTTAATTTAGCCACTCAAGTGTCCCAGCGTAACTGAAATGTGCCGTCTTAAAAACTGCTCCGGTGCATCAAGTTCCCCCAAAAGGGCACAGATTCCAAAGATGGGCATTGGAACATTATTCTATCGCTCCTCACATCCAACCAAACACTAAATTAAATACAGAAATATGCCTTCGTATCCGTTGACTGTTCTCTTGAGACTGTGTGATCCTCTGTAACGATCTCTTGTGTTTGCATGAGGCATTCGCTTTTTTAGAGCCCATTCATGAAACCACAAATCATAAACCACAGAACTATTTTAGACAGTTAAAATAAGTTTTTCTTTTCACAGTGAACTTATGGGATGACAGGGGCAAGCACTGCACTTTTGCCTGCTTCAGAGATGGGGGCAAATTGCAGGACAGAGACGGTATTCTCAAAAGTACTAACAGAACTAGTCAGTGCCCAGCTCTCCCCACTAACATGTAGCTGCTTTATAAGGGGCAATAGGACATCCCAAGGACCATACTTTTCAACTCATTAGTTAACCCAAGCCAGTGGCGTGCTGGCAAATGTATAACAACTGAATCTCCAAGTGACAAAGCCGTGATTTGCACAACTTGCCAATTTCCATGGTATAAAGACGCCTATTGCAGCTGATACCCAGCTACCGCGTGATATCACCGAGTGCAGCTGGGGAGAGGTGCTCAGCAATACTCCATTATTTAATATTTCTGTACAGGGGCGCCTGGGTGCCGCAGTCGGTTAAGCGTCCGACTTCAGCCAGGTCACGATCTCGCGGTCCGTGGGTTCGAGCCCCGCGTCAGGCTCTGGGCTGATGGCTCAGAGCCTGGAGCCTGTTTCCGATTCTGTGTCTCCCTCTCTCTCTGCCCCCCCCCCCCCCGTTCATGCTCTGTCTCTCTCTGTCCCAAAAATAAATAAACGTTGAAAAAAAAATTTCTGTACAATAGACCTAAGCAACCTCAAGAATGTGATAGTAGTAAAATGTAGTCAAATAATTAGTACATGATGAATTTGGAATATTTTTTACCTCCATTTTTAAATAGAATTTATTTAATTGTAAGTTCTTATAAGTTAATTTTTAATGATGGCCGTATCACCCAATTCCTGAAAATTTAACAATTGTCTCTCACTTGTCAGGAGGAGCTAACTTCACATGCTCCCTGCCCCCCCCTCCCCAAGCCTTCCTTTCAAGTTATTTCAGTTTTAAAATAAAATACATATTACCCCTAGGGGGCACAGCCAGGGATACACTTAACTCAGTCCTTCCCAACTAACACACATATTTTGACACTTTTTAGGTTGCACAAGCAAACGCATAGCAATTTGTAGATGGCCTGGGCTAAAAGTCAAAGACAAGTGCTAGAAGCAGAGGTCTGAGGACCGTTGATAGCATTAAGGAATATGCACTGAGGAATGTTCATACAACCTTCCTGAAGACCAGAACAAAGAAAATCTGCCCTCCTGTTGCAGAAGAAGAGAGTACCTTTGGTCTGAATTATTCCGCTTTGGCTACTGACTGAACTAAACCAGATTATTACACAAGTTTTCATTTTCTTCTAGCTTGGCCTAAGGTTTATGTTTGGGACATAAAATATTAGCACTGGGAAAGATAGTAGTCAAGCCTGCCTCATCAGTTTACAGATGAGAAACCCAGCAGATGAGGGAATAGAGTAAGGCAAATAAGGTACTGGGGGTGCAAAATTTAAAGAGGCATGTATTCTCAGGATCAAGTGCAGTAAGGATCCAGTGTCTCCTTAAATTTTGCACTCGAGGCACCTCACTCACTTCGCCTTCTCTTGGTCCTGAAACAAATGCCCAAAGAGGTCCAGTTTACTCTGCTAGCTGGAACTAATACAGGTCCTTTAACCTCTGCTCTGGAATCTTCCCCCTCCAGTAGGCTACCCCCAGCTCTGGCCAACCTTCGGAGGGAAGACCTTCAAAACCACGCAGGAAGTTTTGTGCCCAGCTAGAGTAGCAGTTCTGGCTCTCAATCGAGGTGGCATAATAGAATATCCCCAGGGAGCCTTAACTGTTTCTGATTCCCAGGTGCCACTCAGATTTTAATTTCAGCCTTGTTCTGAGATGGGCCCTGCATCATATTTGTTTATTTGTTTTTTTTTTAATTTTTTTTAACGTTTATTCATTTTTGAGAGAGAGGGAGAGACAGACAGACAGACAGAGCATTAGTGGGGGAGGAGCAGAGAGAGAGGGAGACACAGAATCCAAAGCAGGCTCCAGGTTCCAAGCTGTCAGCACAGAGCCCGACGCAGGGCTTGAACTCACAAACCATGAGATCATGACCTGAGCTGAAGTCAGATGATTAACCAACTGAGCCACCCAGGTGCCCCTGTTTATTTGTTTTTAAAGCTCCTCTGTGATTATTATATGCAGCCAAGGTTGAGAACCATTGCATAATAAAAACAATAATAATAATAACTGTCCAAATAAAAATCCAGATTAGTTAAGAAAGGGCAGGTTTTGTTTAAGCCGTGGTGTGGAACATCATTGTTTGTGTCCTTTCCCATTGTTATTGTTAATTCAGTACATTATCTGCATCCATAAAGAACTACCTTGTTTAAGAAAAAATGAAAATCAAACAAGCAGGTAGCACCTTGGCCTGCATTAAGACTGCACTGATTCCATCCCACAGTGCAAGACCTCACCTACCACAAGGCAATCATAGTATTCCAACGGGTGGACTTTTGCACTCTCAGTGGGAAAAATGCAAAGCAATATATATACAAGGGTGGGGCACTTGTGTGGCTCAGTTGGTTAAGTGTCTGACTTCCACGCAGGTCATGATCTCACTACTCGTGAGTTCAAGCCCCACATCGCGCTCTGTGCTAACAGCTTGGAGCCTGGAGCCTGCTTCAGATTCTGTGTCTCCTTCTCTCTCTGCCCCTTCCTGCTCATGCTCTGTCTCTCTCTGTCTCTCAAAAATAAATAAATGTAAAAAAAAATTTTAATAAATGAACATTTAAAAAATTAAAAAATATATATAAACAAGGGAAATATTTATTATTCTTTTTTTTAATTTTTTTTAACGTTTATTTATTTTTGAGACAGAGAGAGATAGAGCATGAACGGGGGAGGGGCAGAGAGAGAGGGAGACACAGAATCGGAAGCAGGCTTCAGGCTCTGAGCCATCAGCCCAGAGCCCGACGCGGGGCTCAAACTCACGGACCGTGAGATCGTGACCTGAGCTGAAGTCGGATGCTTAACCGACTGAGCCACCCAGGCGCCCCTGAGATATTTATTATTCTTAAGAAGGAAAGCCACAAACTATTTCTGAGTACTGGTAAAATTATTTTCAATAGAACCATTTGACCAAACAATGACTTTGCTAATTTACAAATCACTCCTCTTTGTGATTGAGACACAGAGGATCCTCCAAAAGGTAGAGTGATTTTACCATTTTCATCAGTGTTTGTCAGAGATTTGAGAGCAAGAATTCTGCATTTATTCAAAAATATTCTAGACTATAGGCTTTTTAGTAACACGGGTATACCCAGAAATCCCTATTTCACTCGAGAAAATGTTAACTCTATGAATCAATTTGTGGTGGTGGTTCCCTGATTGCATACATTAGTCAAAACTCATAGAACTGTACACGCTAAAAGTGGTCAATCTCACTGTAAGTAAATAGCATCTCAATTTTTAAAAATTAAACATAGGGAGGGGCGCCTGGGTGGGTCAGTCAACTCTTGATTTAGACTCGGCCCCACATGGTTCATGAAGTCCAGCCCCACATCGGGCTCTACGCTGACAGTGCGAAGCTTGTTTGGGATTCTCTCTCTCCTTCTCTCTCTGCCCCTCCTGTGTGTTCAATCTCTCTCTCTCTCTTTCTATCAAAATGGATGAATAAACTTAAAACATAAAATAAAATTGCTCTTCTGAAGGCATTGTTTGTACTGCAGGCCAGCATCTCTCAGACTAAAGACCCACTCAGTTGCCTGTGTAATCCTGGGTATCCCGTTTAAGCCCAAGTTATTCATCTTTGAGAACTAACAAAATCAGGTATTAGAAATCATGGTATCACTGAGTAGAATAAATTGTCTGTGAATTTAAATGCAACAATAGTAGAAAGTTTGCCATATGTCAGGCACTGTAATGAAATGATCAAACTTTTCTTTTCAACAGGACCACTCTGGCTTCTATGTTGAGAAGTGATAGAGGTGAAGGAAGGAAGGGGTGTGAACAAAGTGGAAGCAGGGAGGCCCATTAGAAGGGTATTGAAACATTCAGGTGAGAGATAGTGATGGTTTGGTCCGCAGTGAAGGTCGTGAAAGTGGTGGGACAAGGTTGCCGTTTGGATATTTTGAAGACAGAATCCATCATCTTTGCCGATAGATTGGATTTGAGCTGTTAGAGAAAAAGAGGAGGCAAGAATGTCCTATAGATTTGAGCTCCTGAATAGCTAGAAGGATGGAGTTGCCATTTCCTGGGATGGGAAGATAAAAGAGAAGGAAATTGCAAAGGACAGAAGGTCAGGTGTTCGGCATGTTAAGAGTGAGATATCTACTAGCTGTCCAGTAGGGTTGTCAAATGGGCAAGTGGAGAAATGAGTCTGGAGTTCAGAGGAAGGGTCAGCACTGCAGGTGGGTAAGCTACAGCCATGACGCTGGAAAACTTACCATTGGATGAGGGAGGTAAGAAAGAGAAGAGGTCCAAGGACTGGGATCTGGGGCACTGCAACATCAGAAGGTTGTGGAGGTAAAGAGCAGCCAGCAACGGACCGAGCAGGAGCAGCTAACAAGGTAAGAAGAGGGTGATATCCTGGAAGATGAGGGAAGACAGTGTATCTGTAGGGGGAAAGATCTACTGCATCAAAAAGAGCTCGGAGGTCAAACTTTTAGTGAGGCAACCTGAAGGCTGAGTGGCCAGTAGCCCTCCCTGGATCTCAGTCCAAGAGGCCACCCTTCCTTCCTCACTGTCAGCTTGCCCATTTCTATCTCTGTCACGTGTGTTATTACTCTCCCCTGTAGTCAGCTCCATTCTCTATCTTGAGCTCTCCTCTTGGTCATTTCACTATTTCCTGTGCCCTGTGTATGCTCCATAAATGGTTATTGACTAAACAAAAGATGAATGAGTGAGAAAATGGTCAGGGATGGGGACAGGACTGGAGAGAGGTTTATATGCCTCCCATCCCCAATATCTAAGGAAAATGAGTTGTCTTCAAGTGCCACAAGAGTCAGGGTTCAGTTGGAGCCTCTTCTCTTGGCTCACATGCACTGTTATATTGTCAGGAATTCTGATAGCTGGCTATTAAAAACAGCCATAATTAAAAACTACATTATGCAAACTTATACCCAAATAAATACATTAAATGCAAAGGTAATAAAATCTCCACTTCCCAATTATTTCACTACATTTTACTATTCTCTGTGCTCTTGAGTTTACCACTTCTATTGTATCCGAATGGTGGAAACACTATAAAATGCGGTGCTACTGGATTCTTCTTCCCAACATCGCATTCGGTGGTATCATGTTGGTAGCTTGAAACAGAAACGGACTACGGTGAGAGTGTTTCCACCACAGACACAAGTGCTTTCTACAAATCAGGGACCCCTCCCCCCAGTCTGTTAAACCTTTGCCATCTTACCATTGGCAATGTTCTTTTATTATTATTTTTTTATTTGAGAGAGAGAGAGAGAGAGAGAGAGAGAAAGTGCATGCATGCACCCATGGGGGGGGGGCAGAGAGAGAGAGAGAGAGAGAGAGAGAATCTTTTAAAAAAAATTTTTTTTTAAATGTTCGTTCATTTTTGAGAGAGAGAGAGACAGAGCATGAGCAGGGGAGGGGCAGAGAGAGAGGGAGACACAGAATCTGAAACAGGCTCCAGGCTCTGAGCTGACAGCACAGAGTCGAACACGGGGCTCGAACCCGGGAACGGCATGACCAGAGCGGAAGTCGAACACTCAACCGACTGAGCCACCCAGGTAAATATATATATTTTTAGATGTTTATTTATTTATTTTGGGAGGGGAGGGGCAGAGAGGAAAAGAGAGAAAGAATACCAAGCAGGCCCCATGCCCAGCACAGAGCCCGATTTGTGGCTTGATCTCACGACTCTGAGATCATGACCTGCGCAGAAATCAAGAGTTGGACGCTTAACCAACTGAGTGTCTCAGCCCCTGGTTGTTCTATATTTCCTATAACAACCTCCAGTAGGCGACCTTTCTTCAACGGGGGAAAAAAAGATCACTGAATTCTCTGAGAAAGCAACATTTTCTTCTTTGAATTTCTATCTTTTACTTGTGTGGATTGCAGGTGGACAAAACAACCAGTGGATTCACTGAATTCTTTTTCTCCCACCAGTGGTTTGATGGTTTGCAGACAGCTAGTGTTTAGCGCCATCAATCAAAGAGGTTTCAACATCACCACTGATGACTTCTCTCCCAACCACCACCCTGCAGCCTCTTCCGCTGGATTCTTATGAGAGAAAGTTTAGATTTATAAAAATCACTCATTATTATTTAACTGGGTCGGCAGCTGAGCTGGTTATGAAACATGTGTCTGGATCGGAAATGTGGGTATAAACTGCCAGACTTTAGGGAATTAAAAAAAAACATATATGGTGAATGTGGAGGAGAGTAGGATTATTCCCTTTGAATGCTAAGATTCCAGCCTGATTCCTCTCCAGGTCTCTTTCCAGCTCCCGGATGATGCAATTCATCTCCCCACTGGAGTGCATTATGCTCTCTTTAAAGACCCAGAGCTAATGGAATGCTGAGAAAATCAATCCTTTCTTATTATGCAGGCCTGCTGTTTGGTAAATGGAAAGCAAATCCTTTCTTCTTCTTTTTTTTTTTTTTTAATTTTTTTTTTAACGTTTATTTATTTTTGGGACAGAGAGAGACAGAGCATGAATGGGGGAGGGGCAGAGAGAGAGGGAGACACAGAATCGGAAACAGGCTCCAGGCTCTGAGCCATCAGCCCAGAGCCTGACGCGGGGCTCGAACTCCCGGACCGCGAGATCGTGACCTGGCTGAAGTCGGACGCCTAACCGACTGCGCCACCCAGGCGCCCCAATCCTTTCTTCTTCTAAGTAGGAAAACAAACAAACAAACAAACAAACTTGAGAGACACCTTGATTATATCCTCTGCATGTCCTGAATGAGAGTCTACACACAATATCTGTGCTTAACATACATCGAATTCAAGAAGGCCAGGTGCATATCCACTCACAATTCAATGGAGAGATGGCACACACACACACCCTATCTCTCTTTCTTTCTCTCTCTCCTCTGAAGGGGGCATATATCATAATGCAATACTTAGAAGGAGATGTATTAAATTGACATCTCACATCCATAGTAATTTTTTTTACCATTTATTAAGCATTTACCATGTGCCAATTATCATGCTTTAAGCATACTTTTTTTTTTTAATTTATTTATTTTGAGAAAGAGAGAACAAGTGGGGGAGGGACAGAGAGAGGATCACAAGCAGGTTCCATGCTGTCAGCAAGGAACCCATGAGCCATGGGGCTTGGGCCCATGAGCCGTGAGGTCATGACCTGAGCTGAAATCAAAAGTCATAGCCAACAGGTGCCCCTAAACATTTCTTTTAAACAACAACCTCAGTAAGTATATTCTATTTTTATCCCCATTTTACATTGAGCAAACTAGGTGAGATAAGTGGACTGAGGACACTGTTGGGAACACACTCTGGATTTAAGCCCAGTTCTGTCTGACTCTAAAACCAGGGCTACTAAACTTAGTTCCATGCTGATGATCATGCCTCACTTAGAACTAACAAAGTGAAAAGCTATGGGCACTGTCAGATTTGATATAAGGATTCTGCTAAGAGTGAGAATACATTGTCTTGCAAAAAGATGAGCTCCCTGATACTGGAGGTATTCAAGAAAAAGTTGAAAGAACACTTCCTAGTGGAGGCTTCACCATTTGGTAGGCTTCTTGTTCTAAGAAGAATGGTTGCTCAAATCTGCTATTTCCCTAAGTGGATTTTTCACCAGAGAAACAGAGAACATATTTTTGGTAAGAAAGTTGACTGTTCTAGGGGCACCTGGGTGGTGGCTCAGTCAGTCAAGCGCCGACCTCAGCTCAGGTCGTGATCTTGCGGTTCATGAGTTGGAGCCCCGCGTTGGGCTCTGTGCTGACAGCTCAGAGCCTGGACCCTGCTTCGGATTCTGTGTCTCCCTCTCTCTCTGCCCCTCCCACACTCGCCCTCTGTCTCTCAAAAATAAATAAACATTAAAACAAAAGAGAAAGAAAGAAAGAAAGAAAGAAAGAAAGAAAGAAAGAAAGAAAGAAAAAAGGAAGGAAGTTGACTGCTCTACAAAACCAGACTAGAAATGACGGACAAAATGCAATGATTGGGCCATCGTGAGGAAGGACTTCTTTTTAGTCCATGCAGTGAACCAGGCTTCGCTGAGAATGATGACCTTCTCTCCATGAGGTTGTTTATGGAAAAGCGGG
Source organism: Prionailurus viverrinus (assembly GCF_022837055.1). NCBI lineage: Eukaryota > Metazoa > Chordata > Mammalia > Carnivora > Felidae > Prionailurus > Prionailurus viverrinus. Next base: position 25,633,429 of record NC_062569.1, read on the forward strand.
TGACCACACATAGAGTTCCTTTTGCCTCTACCCTTGTCTAGGGGACTTTATTTTCTCTCACTTGTAGTTTTGCCCCATTTTCCTAACTGATCCGTCCTCCAATCTCTCCACAACCTAGCCCATCCTCACACTGATCTGAGTTACCACCACCACCACCCATGGCAGTCTTACTTTTCGCTCTCTTGCTTAAAGACTTGTTAGCTCACATTGGCAGGCTGAGTTCCCAGGGAAGCAGGACGAGACAGAGACCAGCAGGTCCGATGCTTACTCAGCAGAGCTCTTCACATGAACACCTGTGGCCAGGAGGAAAGGAGGCAGGACTGGGCACACGGAGAAGTCATCACAGCAGAGCTGCAACTAATCCCAAGGGGGACTTTCGATACTGGGACCGCCCTTCAGAGTTTTCCTGAAGTGGGGTAAGATGGGCAGCCTCTTTCTACTCCTATGTAGACCAGTCATCAGATGTAGGCTGCTCCAGGAAGCTGCGTGAGTTCAGGCAAGGCGGCTGCCTTCAGGAAAGAGTGCAAGAGAACTGAGACACGGGGCCATCTGCTAGCAGTACTCCATGAAGCTTAAGCCCACCGGTCCTGAAAGGGGATCTGGGCAACAGAGCACAGTGTATGCCAGTGGAACACACTCAACTCCTTGACCTGACGTGCAAGGCCTTTCGCAATCTAGCCCCCGCTACCTGCCCAGCCCCATCTTTCTCCATTCCCTATTGCTGAACACAGATCCATTCGGCTTCTCAGGGGATTCTTCAATGTGCTGCCACTTTCATGATTTGTACATACGACTCGCTCTTTCTAGGATCCCCTTACCTGCTATATTAGCTTCCTATGGCTGCTGTAACAAATTACCACAAACCATGTGCCTTCAAACAACACATATTTATTTCCTCACAGTCCTGGAGGTCCAAAGTCCAAACTTCAGTTCACCCAAGTCGAAATGAAGGTGTCAGCAGAGCCATGCTCCCTGAAAGCTCTGGGGAAGAATCCAACTGTCTTTTCCAGCCTCTAGAACTACATTCTTCGCATTCCTTGGCTCCAAGTTCCTTCCTTCGTCTTCAAAGCCAGCAGCAAAGTAAGTATCTTGCTTCATTGTCACCTTCACTTCTGCTGCTATTACACCTACCTTTGTCGCCCTCTTATAAGGGTATTTGTGATTGCATTTGGGGGTCCACCGGGATAATATCGGACAATCTCTCCCACCTCGAGATACTTAATCACACCTGCAGGTCTCTTCTGTCATATAAAGGTAATGTTCGCAGACTCCAGGAAAAAGGACCTGGTTATCTTTGGGGGCCATTATTCCACCTACCACACCTGCCTCGACCCACCTCCCTCTCTTTCAAGTCCCAGATCAAGTGTCACCTCTTCTGTGAAACTTACACTGACATTCTCAGGTAGCTTGAATTGGCACCGCATTGTCATCCCTCAGCACTCAGCCTATGTCTTTATTCAATCAGTTACGCTGTCATGCGTACTTCAGTCATGAAACGATGAATTCATTCATTCGTTGAGCACTTCCTACGTGCCAGGCACCGTTATGAATTCTTGGGATTTGAACAGTGAACAAATGGACAAAAGGCCCTGCCACTGTCTAGCTTCTATTCCAATGAAGGTGGACAGACAACTTAAAGTTAACATAAATAGTGTGTTAGAAAAAAACAAGTAGGCAAAAAAAAAAAAAAAAAAAAAAAAGCAGGAGCATGAGCATGAGCATGAGCGACAGCCAGGTATAGGAGAATAGGAATGTAGCGGAGGAAGATGGAAATAGTTGCAATTTAAAACAGGTGGCCAAGGAAGGCCTCAAGGAAATGGTGACATTTGAGTAAAGCCTCGAAGGAGATCTGGATGGATATCTGGCAGAAGAGCTTTCTCTAGGTAGAGGGAAGCACCAGCACCAAGGTTCTGAGGCTAGTGTATGGCTTACCTGTTTGGGGAGTAGAGAAGAGTTTCTAGAGCATTTTGTGCAGAGGGGTAATGTGATCTGTCTTTTAACAGGATCCCTTTCCTGGGGCTGCCACATATAGCCCTATGGGGTGTACATTCCACAGCACAGTCTAGTGGGTTCCGTTTACATTTTTAGTCCATGTACATAGACTATATGTGTAACAAAGAAACTATAATGGCTACTGGCTGAGAGAAAATGAAGGAGATGCCAGGGTGGAAGCAAGAAGACCAATGAAAAGGCCTTTATAATAATTCAGGCAATCTATCTACCGCTAGGCATCTCCAATGCCTAGAACAGTGCCTGGAACGTGGTAAGCAGACAAGAATAAAATGACTATCACATTTTATATCATAGTGTAAGCTAGACTTGAGGACTCACTCACTGGTTACTTCTTGGATTCATAGTCTTGAATGAAGGGGTAGACCAGATGATTTTTCAAATCTAAAATTCTGTCAACCCAAATGCCATCTGGGCTTCTCCATTAGGATGTTCCACTATCATCTCCAATTCTACACGTTTAACCTGTATTTCTTTCTTTCTCCCCTCCCCACCTGAAAGAAGTTCCTCCTGGCTTTCCTCATCTGTTGATGGAGGCATCATTTTCCCACCTAGATTTGAAATCTGTTATTTTAACCAACTGTATCCAGGTCCAAGTCCTGGGACACCTCTTCTTTCAATTTCACTGCCCATAACCCAATCCTGCCCTCACCACGTCTCCCCAGGAGCCAAGAGCCCTCGGTGGCATCTCATTCTCTATCTGCCACCAAGTTTCTGCATTGGCGTCTTGCCATCCCTCCCCACTCCTCAGATGCTCTCCTGTCCTTTGCTGTACCTCCAGGACTTCCATCCAAGCTCAAGCCCTTTACGGTCCTTTGTCAGTCCCTATTGGCCCCATCCCTCTATGATCCCCTTCTCCTCAAAATTTCTCTGCCCTTTGTGGCTTGGCATTTGGTAATATCTAGAGAGGAGGTGATGGGTAGGGGAAAGAATGCAAGCTTTGGAGGAAGTCAGGTGGGAATAAAATCCCAGCTCAGCCATTTCCTAGTGTGGGGTCTTGGGAATTCATTCACATTCTCTGGGCCATAGTTTCTTCATATTAAAACTTTTTTAAAAAATTAAAACTTTAAAAAGTCTACTTCGTAGACCTGTGTGAGCATCCAAAGATAATGTTTACAAAGCATCTTGTACACATTAGGCGCTTGGTAAATACTGATTCCTTCTTCCCTGCCTGCTGTCCCTTGCCCGCAGATCCCGTGCTTGTGTTTGGCATTTTGATTCCTTTCCCTACCACCTTATTGAATTCAGTTAAATTCTTATTTATAAGTATATGTTAATAACACATTTATTTCAGCCCGGGTTAGAACACCAGATTTTGGAAAACCCTTTCTCAGTAATTACCTACTTTAGATATGTATCAAAATCACCTTACAATTGTCACTGTCAATTTTTTCAACTTATTTGGATATTTTCAAAAGCGCTCTACAATAGAAGAGAATAGTGTAATGAACCTCTGTGTACCTGTTACCCAGCTCCAATAATTGTCAATTCTTAGCCAGTCTTGTTTCATCTATTACTCTAAATTTTTATTTCCGAAGAAGCATTTTTCCCCAGAGTATTTTACAGCAAATCTCAGACATCATATTGTTCTACCTATAAATAATTCAGTAGGTATCTCTACTATGTAAAGACTAGTCTCAGTTTGCTAGACCTGCCATAACAAAATACCATAGATTCAGTGACTTAAACAACAGAAATTTATTTTCTAACAGTTCTGGAATCTATAAGTCCAAGATCAAGGCGTCAGCAGGTTTGGTTTCTCCTGAGGCCTCTCTTCTTGGCTTACAGATGGCCACCTTCTCTCTATAACCCCACATGGCCTTTTCTCTGTGCCCATGCACTCATGGTATCTCTTCCTCTTCTTATAAGGACACCAGGCCTACTGGATTAGAGCTCCACCCTTATGATCTCATTTAATCTTATTTATTTCTTTAAAGGCCCTGTCTCCAAATATAGTCCCTTTGGGGGGTAGGGCTTCAACATTTAAATTTTGGGGGAACACAATTCAGTCCATAATAGGACTTCTCAAAAACATGATTGTAACATCATTATTATACCTAAAAAATAATAATAATTGCTTAATATTATCTAATATCCTGTCCTTGCTTAAACTTTCCTAGTTGCCCCAAAAACATTTTAATTTTTTTTTAAGTTTTTTTTTTTTGAGAGAGAGAGAGTGAGACAGAGCATGAGTGCGGGAGGGGCAGAGAGAGAGGGAGACACAGAATCCAAAGCCGGCTCCAGGCCCTGAGCTATCAGCACAGAGCCCGACGCGGGGCTTGAACTCACGGACTGCAAGATCATGACCTGGGCCGAAGTCAGACGCTTAACCGACTGAGCCACCCAGGTGAGCTGCCCCCAAAACATTTTTTTTTTTTTTTAATTTTTTTTTTCAACGTTTATTTATTTTTGGGACAGAGAGAGACAGAGCATGAACGGGGGAGGGGCAGAGAGAGAGGGAGACACAGAATCGGAAACAGGCTCCAGGCTCTGAGCCATCAGCCCAGAGCCCGACGCGGGGCTCGAACTCCCAGACCGCGAGATCGTGACCTGGCTGAAGTCGGACGCTTAACCGACTGCGCCACCCAGGCGCCCCCCCCAAAACATTTTTAAATTGTTTAAATTAAGATTCAAAAGGGAGCATATTGTTTTAGAAATACAGAATCCCAGGTCTTTACCCTGGAGTTGTGATTTAGCTTCCACCCAGCTGCCTCTTCAGGAGGCAGCCTCTGTGGAGTCATGATAATTTTTGACTGTAATGTTACCCCAATGGAAGTTTGGCCATAAATGTTTTAATCAAAATTATGCCAACATTGATAGATTTCTATCAAGAAAGTAATTTCTACAATAAGTGTTTTGTTTGTTTGTTTTTGAAAAATAGAGAGAATGACCAAGCAGGGGAGGGGCAGAGCGAGTTGGGGAAAGGGAATCTTAAGCAGGCTCCATGCCCAGCTTGGAGATCAATTTGGGACTTGATCTCACAACCGCAAGATCATGACCTGAGCCAAAATCAAGGGTCTGAGGCTTAGACAGAGCCACCCAGGTGTCCCTAGAATAAGTGTTTTCTTTACTGAAGTATAGTTGGCATACAATATCATATTCGTTTCACATGTACGACATAGTGATTGACAATTAGATACATTATGCAGTGCTCACCATAGTAAGTGCAGTTATCATCGGTCACCATACAATGTTATTACAATATTATTGACTATATTCCCTATGCTGTACTTTTCATTCTTGTGACTTATTTATTTTATAAATATGTGCCTCTTAATCTCCTTAATCTCCTTGACCTACTCTCCAACCTCTTCCTTTGCTGGCAACTACCAGTTTGGTCTCTCTATTTATGAGTCTGTTTCTGATTTTTTGTTTGTTCACTTGTTTTGTTTTTTAAATTCCACATATAAGTGTAATCATATGGTATTTGTCTTTCTCTGTCTCACTTATTTCACTCAGCATAATATCCTCTAGGTCCATCCAGGTTGTCACAAAGGGCAAGATTTCTTCTCTTTTTTTATGTCTGAGTAATATTCCATTGCATATATGTATACATGACATCTTTATTCATTCATAGGGCTTGTTTCTCTATCTTGGCTATTGTAAATAATGCTGCAATAAACATAGGGGTGCATGTGTCTTTCTGAATTAGTTTTTTTGTTTTCTTCAGGTGAATATTGAGAAGTAAAATTACAGGATCATGTGGTATTTCTATTTTTCATTTTTTGAGGGACCTCACATTTTTTTCCATAGTGGCTACACCAATTTATGTTCCCACCAGCTGTGCATGAAGGTTCCCAGAACAAATGTCATTAAGTAATAAAATTCATTGATTCCCTAAGCACAATTCATTTCCAGTTTTACCACTTTTATTATAGTTTATGGGACTTATTTTCATCAGCATTAATTGTTTTTCTGTTTAAATGTTATAATGAAATCTGATTCAGGTTTTCATCTGTGTCAAATTTTCCCAATTATAACATCTGCCTTTCATTTTGTGGCCATTATTTCCACTAAATCCAATTTTTTCCCCAGTCAGATTTGGGTGTCTACATTTTGGTCAAGGTTGGATTCTTCAGGCCATTTTTTTCCTGGTATGTAGTTTTAGCTGTTGTGACTCTTATTTTGTGGTGGTTATTTCCATCAGGAATATTCATTATTACTTGGTAATAGGCTGAGAGCTTAGATTTATTTCTTTACTTATCCATGAAAAAATGCTATGTATCTAAGACATAGCAAGGGAGATAAAGTGTAGGAGTCAGAAAATGACAAAAAGAGACACACACAGGGGAGACAGATTGAGACAGAAGCTGCAGCTATCTTGAGATACTGTTTGCTAAGCTCTCTGAGGGGTCTGAATGTCCTGAGGGTCAAAATGGCGAGATTAAAACAATATGGAGACCGCAGTATGGTTGTTGAGCATGGGCTAGGCAAATAATTCCAGGACTTTAAATCCTAGGAAGTTAAACACACAGTGTTACTCACCCCGCCTCCTCCCCCTTTTATGGCTTTTTATTTCCTTCTTATCCTTGCCTTGGGACTGAATTTTAGCCCTCTGCTCTTCTTGAACTTCAGACTGACCACAGCCTGCCCCAAACCTCTGTTCCTTCCCTTCCATTGTTCATAAAGCACCTTTATCAGTGGTGACCTCCCACATGGTTTTATCAATGTCTAGCACAGTGCCCTACATGCAGTGAGTGTCCAATAATTACCTGTTACTGGTTTATCTTAAAGTATCACCCTTCTGATTTAAACTCCCATAAGTTAGGCCACTGTTAACAAAATCCAAACACATCTAACTCGACCTACCACTTCCTGGGGCTTAAGTGGGTGGATGGAGCCAGATTCGGCAATTCTGAACTGTTGGGGGGCCTCTCAATCTGTCTGCAGAATTGAAGCTTGAAAAGTTTTATTTTTTGCCGACGTTCCCTAGCAAATGCCTGCTGCACACCCACACACTTAGCCAGCAAGAAGAGAAGAGCTGTTGCAAGAATTGTTCCCTCTGGGACCAATCACCACAGGGGCAGCCCTCCCTGAAGATTCATCCAGCGGGGGGCCTCCAGTCCCTCTAGTCCAGCCCCCCAGCTGCCATCCGCAGAAGCTCAGAAGGAGGAGGTGTTGAGGGGAGGTGCAGAGAAAGGCTACAAATGGCAGCTCCTGGAGGGAGAGTGAGGCCCTGGCGGAGTGACCTTGTGGAGGCCAGGAGGAGGGACACAGAAACCAAGCCAACACAGAGACAAGTAGATAAGGAGGAGACTACCGGGCTAGGTTTTTGCAGATGTCTTAAATGGCTTGGAATGGCGGCACCCATAACGTAAACTGTGTGATTACAGCGTTAAAACCTGAGGATTAGCAAAAGAAAACAGAAGTAACAAGAGAGATCTGCTGGCATTTAAGGGAATAGGAGAAACAAGACTGAGACGGGCTAGACTTGATGTTTCTCAAACTCGGCTGCAGGTTGAGATCGCCTAGGGAGATTTAAAAAGACTGAGAGGCATGGGTCCCACCCCAAGAGACTTAGTTAATTGGTTTGGGGTGGGTTCTGGGCATCCAGATTTTGTAAACGCTCCCCAAGGGGTTCTAAAGTACAGCCAGCTGAGATCAACTGAGCTACACTGAAGACCAAAAAGGAAATACAATCTGCTGTGTCTTCTGTGGCCCTGCAATGCAAGAGAGAAGGACCTTGGGCCGGACCCCCTTTGGTGTCTGTGGCCAGCTGTGTGTCTCAGTGGAGACAGCTGAGCATGTGCATCTCAAAGTCTTGGTTCTGGTTTGGGCTTGACCACCACCGTGGCTGGTGTGACCTTGGACAATGGGAGTCCTGGTCAGAGAAGACCTGAGCTCACCCTGTGCTGGGCTGGTCACTTCTCCCTGCCTGCACTTCCCTCACATAATCTCCAGCTCTGAAACATTTCAAGTCTCTACTTTCATTAAAATAGCCCAGTCACTTCTAGTTCAACAGATTTTTTTTTCATGAATTATTCAAACTTGGGAGTTGAATGTTGAAAATAACATGTTCGAGTTGTCCTCATTAGGAAGCTTTTAGCTGCGGATCTCCTGTCTTCCACTATATTTACAAAGCCCGGTATCCGCAGTTTTGGGGATGAATGCAGTCAATCATTTACAAAGTCTCTAGAGAATTCCACATGGAAATAAAGTAAGTAATAAAACCCACACAATAAACAGAAATGGTGCAACAAAGGGAGCAATAAGGAGCAGCCGTGGGCACCCACAGCCTTCAGTAAGCCTCTCGGCCTCGCTGGGCTTCTGTTTCACTTATGTTCATGAATGTCTATTTCATGCCTACCTTGTAGAAGGGGAATTAAACAGATGACAGTTGCCCTTGAAGGATCCCTAATCTGGGGGATTGTGGCAGACTCATAAATAGCCAATGATAAGGGAATATGAATGAGAGGCAGAATGTGGTACAGGCTTTTAACATCTGACTTTCTCCTTGACTTTTAACCATGAAGCAGTAAATCAGAGGAAGCAGAAGGTGGGACTGAGCGATGACACCCCTCAGAGGGGCCCAGAGCCTCTGCCTGTGGGACACCATAAAATCATCACAGACGTTGCCATGTTCCAGACAACACAGGGCTTCATTGCAATTGCGTCTTTAGATGGAATTGCTAAAGTGTGGAAATGAAAACCTGTGGTCTGTATAATTTGTAATAAACTTAGAAATATATTGTAACTCTAGAAGAAAGGTATTTCTAGAGAACAGAAGTGAGATAAGATTCATTTGCTTGGTTTTCAAGATCATTCTCCTTAAAGGGGCGCGTGGCTCAGTCGGTTAAGTGTCCGACTTCGGCTCAGGTCACGATCACACACAGTCTGTGAGTTCGAGCCCCGTGTCGGGCTCTGTGCTGACAGTTCAGAGCCTGGAGCCTGCTTCAGATTCTATGTCTCCCTCTCTCTCCTCTCCTCCCCTACTCATGCTCTCTCTCTCTCTCTCTCTCTCTGGCTCTCAAAAATGAATAAATGTTAAAAAAATTTTTTTAAAAAAGATCATTCTCCTTATTATTACTTCATGATTAAATAAATCCCACCCAGGACAGTGGAGAAAGTTATATCTGGTGACTGTGTTCATGCATATCTCTGCAAGAATCAGCAGACAGTAATATCTGGAATTTTCACAGTATATGTCAAGGAGGTGAGGAAATTAAAATGCTAAGACATTTATGATATCATTTTACTTTGCATTGGAAAAGATGGTTGTAAGCTGTCATAATGTAAACCAGTAATACCTGACCTCTAGTGTGCATGGGAATCACATGTAAGCTCAGCTAAAACACTGCTGGTCCCACCCCCAGGATTTTTGAAAAAAAATTTTTTTCAACGTTTATTTATTTTTGGGACAGAGAGAGACAGAGCATGAACGGGCGAGGGGCAGAGAGAGAGGGAGACACAGAATCGGAAACAGGCTCCAGGCTCTGAGCCATCAGCCCAGAGCCCGACGCGGGGCTCGAACTCACGGACCGCGAGATCGTGACCTGGCTGAAGTCGGACGCTTAACCGACTGCGCCACCCAGGTGCCCCAGGATTTTTGATTCAGTAAGCCTGGGCCGGAGCTGGAGTATTCGCATTTCTAACAATTTCCCAGCTGCTGCTGCTGCTGCTGCTGCTGCTGCTGCTGCTGCTAAGGGACCACACTTTGGAAACTGCCAATAAGGGTATATAATTTCACTATACAAAATGCTGTGCAAGGCAGGAAAAAAAATGCATTTGAGGACTCTCAGTGCTGTGCTTCTGCTCTACTGTGTGATCTCTCTTGTCTATGCATGTTCTGACTTAGCTCTCATAACCTATAACATTGATCTGTGGTTGATCAGCAGTAGAGAAATGTGTCTCTTCTTGGCCACCATCATCTTAAAGTATTATTGGCATATAAGTGCTATTGTAAAATCTGAAATTTGGCTCGTCGGTGCAGATTATTTTTCTGCCAGTATCTTCACGAGTGAATGAGATGATTTTTAAGAACTTGCCCTGGGCTAGAATCCCATGATTTTATGAAGCAATGATTTTTAAGAAGCACTGTCCATTTGTTTTGGAAGGAGGAGGAAAATCTGTTATATACATCCATTCAGCTACTTATGTGCTAAGCCTCATTTAATTCTCTTGTGGCCCTTCGAGCTGCTGGCCATCTTAGAGATAGAGACATAGAAGTTCACAGAGCTTAGGTAACTTGTCTGCATCCCCCAGCTAATGAGTGATGGAGCAGATTTTGAACTCTGGGCAGTCCTTGCTCTGTGCAGCACACTGTGGGCTTTTCTGCTGTGGAGGCAAAGTGAGAACGATGTCGGGGAAATGCTCCTTCCCACGTTCTTCTGCTCCCAAACACCACTGCCACTTGGGTGTTTGTGCCCAAGAGGGAAGCTTTGGTGCCAGGTCCCCTTGTTTAGAGATCTGGAATCCCACACACATGGAGAGTGAATGTGGGGCCAGGAGGGAGGGCGGAGGGCTAGGCCAAGCTCAGATAGCACAACTGTCAACCCAGCAAAAAATACAGAGAAAGGCGAAAACATTTCAAAAATACAACCACAGCCATTTTCTTCTTGTTAGAGCCAGTAGCTTTTGACCCTCGATTTGAATGGGCTTTTATTTTCCGTAAAAAAAAAAAAAAAAAAAAAGAAAAAGAAAAAAAAAAGAAAAAAAAGCTATTCTATTTGCAGCTCCCCTAATGACAGTGTTCACAGGGATGATGGGAGGAAACCTCTCCGTGACACAGGCGGGTCTTGCCAATCTTAACATCAAGTGATTCAAAATCACAGGCTGGAATGAAACTCAGGGAGGAAAACAGACCTACCCAAATCTGACCATTAGCGAGAAGGAAGTAAGAGCTATCAACCAACACTTACCAAGGGTCCCTTAGGGGCCATCTAGTCTTACATAAGCAGCTTTTCAAATTATTTGTAATCAGAAAGCCCAGCTCAGCCAGTCCCATAGGCTGCTAGAAACCCAACCAGCAGACTTCGTAGAGAACGGAAGCCAGGAGCATTAGCAGCAGACGCTGAAGAGGTATTTAAATGATAGCCTACCCTAGGAAGGAGCCCACGCGGAGAACACAGACAGATTCCAGGCTACGAAGCCACGTTCTTCCGGGAGGGGAGTGGCGGTGGTCCAGCTCAGTGTTTCTCAGACTTGAATGTGCTTGCAAATCACCCTGAGATTCCATCAAATGCAGATTCTGATTCCGTAGGTCTGGAGTAGGCCCAAGAGTCTGCATTTCTACCCAGCTCCCAGGTGATGCCGATGCTGCCTGTCCACAGACCACACTACAATAGCAAGAATCTGGACAACTTTCCATGTGAGTCTTGAGTTCTTACGGGAGTCAATTTTCAGATCCTCAAAGCCCGTTTTTCCTCTTTTCTCAAATCTACCTAAGAAAAAATGAGGTCACAGTTGTACGTTCCTCTTGTGAAATGGACTTCTTTCCACCTTACAGAGCAAAGGCCCTCCTCCTTGCATCTTACATCTTAGGGAATACATTGCCTCGGGTGCAAAACCCACCAGGTTCCCTGGTAAAGCAACAATGTGAAACATCGATGTTATGATGAGAAACTGACTCACTCTAATAAATGGTTACAAACATTTTCACAAGTCAAAGAGTATTGATTCATTGCTTGCAACAAAGTTGAAGGAGATGTCAATTATCCACTGAGTGTTCTTTTAAAATAATCTTGGGGGGCGCCTGGGTGGCTCCATGGATTAAGTGTCCGACTCTTCCTTTCAGCTCAGGTCATGATCTCAAGGTTTGTGAGTTTGAGCCCCGGATCAGGCTCTGCACTGACAGCCCGCAGGGAGTCTGCTTGGAATTCTCTCTCTCTCTCTCTCTCTCTCTGTCCCTCCCCCACTTGTGCACGGGAGCAGACACACACACACACACCCGCTCTCTCTCTCTCAAAATAAATACATTAATAAAAAAATAAATTTTGGGGCGCCTGGGTGGCTCAGTCGGTTAAGCGCCGACTTCAGCTCAGGTCACGATCTCGCGATCTCGCGATTCGTGAGTTCGAGCCCCGTGTGGCGCTCTGGGCTGATGGCTCAGAGCCTGGAGCCTGCTTCTGATTCTGTGTCTCCCTCTCTCTCTGCTCCTCCCCCGTTCATGCTCTGTCTCTGTCTCTGTCTCAAAAATAAATAAACGCTTAAAAATAATAATAATAATAATAATAATCATAAATTTTGAGGAAAAAACCACGAAGTGATTTTGAACATTTAACTCAAAAAAATTCAAAGAACTGAAATGACATTTCTATAACAAAACTTCCAATCCCACTGCTTAAATATGAACAAAATATCTCAGCATTTACATCTTCTAAAAAACAACAAAAAAAATTGGGGTGCCTGGGTGGCTCAGTCAGTTGACTGTCCGACTTTTGCTCAGGTCATGATCTCACATCTCGTGAGTTCAAGCCCACAACAGGCTCTGGGCTGACAGCTCAGAGCCTACGGCCTGTTTTGGATTCTGTCTCCTCCTCTCTCTCTGCCCCTCCCCCACTCGCTCTCCGTCTGTCTCTCTCTAATATAAATAAATTTTTTTTTAATTAAAAAACATAAAAATAAAAAATGAAAAAATAGAATGAGTACTGATGCTGAAACCTATTCCATTTTGGCAATTTTATTAATAGTCAACATGGAAATATTATTTAATTTGTTTTAAAAAGCAGAGCAATGTAAATAAAGAAAATATCTATCTTATGAAAAGATCTGTTTCCAATAAACATTTTGTTTAAAAATAATAATTACCCAAACACATTTATGTTGTTTTCATAATTTGTATACCAGTGATGACTGTATGACTCAACCCAGAAGAAATGTGTTAACACTTAGAGACTTATAGGCTCTGAGTTTATATATATTATTTTGTTATAGAAAAAGATGACACAAATTATGTTTCATAAGGATAAAGTTTTATGAGGTAAAAGAAGGGAAATAGGAATCAAAGAGAAGAAAGAATGATGCAACGTTTAAGAACCTGTTCTTCTATTTCTAAAATGATGCTGATGTCAAATCACCATGGTATACAGGTTCCATTGGAAGCATTTTTAAAAATCATATAAAAGTCTTGTTTTAAATGTCAATACTTTATGAAGAGTTTGCCCTTGTGTATTTTTATCACATGATTATATATCAAATTACTGTAGAATATAGATTCCATTGGAAACAGTTTTTGAACTGTGCAAAAGGTTTGTTTTAAAATATCAGCATTTAGGGGTGCCTGGGTAGCTTAGCTGGTCGAGCATCCAACTGTTGATTTTGGCTCAGGTCATGATCTCACAGTTCATGGGACCAAGTCCCACGTCAGGCTCCAAGCTGACAGTGGGGAACCTACTTGGGATTCTCTTTCTCCCTCTCTCTCCACCACTCACACTCAATCTCTCTTTCAAAATAACTAAATAAACTTAAAAAAATAAAAAATAATAAAATGTTGGTATTCATAATAAGCAGACACTTGCACTCTTTACAACTACTTAAACTCATAACAAAATGTAAATGAAAATTATGAACTATACATAGTTTTTCATATTTTCTCTAACAAGTTCATAGCAAAACAAACAAAAAGTTTGAAGACCACATGTCTGAAAGCTTTTCCTCTGATCTTCAAGGCGCATCAGGGCATATCAACACACAGAGTCATCTTGTCTGCTATGAAGCCCTCTCAGGCAAGCAGAGCAACCCCCTTGTGACCTCGTGCCTCCAAGTCTGCCCAAGACCTGATTCCAACCTCACACTGTCATCCCGCAGTGCGATTACCTCTAACTCCTGTTCACATCCTCTCCAGCAGCTCCTTAGCCCAGGCATGAAGGAGCAACTCAATACTGGAGGACAGATGAAGGATGGATGGATACATGCATACATGGACAGATTGCAGCCTACGTAGTCAGGCATTCTAGATTATTCAGGACAAAAGCATTGATGTTTAAGGTTAGAAACAGCTCTCTGAGACCCTGATTCCAAGGGGCTCTCTGTATAATAGCATTCCACCAGATTATCACCACCTCCTGCTCATATCATAAAGGGTGCACCTGACTGGGAGGAATTAATGTCATGGCAGAACAGTCTTCTCAGCTTTTAGGAGGATTATCTTTGGTATCTTGGTTTTTTACTGGTTAGTTTTTTATTTTAATTTTAAAATAACTGTATTCAAATTATGGGTTATTTATATGGTTTTGTTTGTTTGTTTTCTTTTTTTGGAAGTGGGGAGGTGGGAGGAATAGGGAAGGTTGATAGAGAAGATAAAAGAGAATACAGATTGGTATCTCCAAACGATACCATCACTTCCTTGAGTTGTTTAATACATAGCCATCCATTCCAGTCATCTTCTCATTTCTGATCTCCGTTTTTCTTCCTTATTTAATACTTACAAAAATGTATAAAGTATTAGTAATAATAGTATAAACTGGGGCACCTGGGTGGCTCAGTCAGTTAAGTGTCTGGCTCTTAACTTTGGCTCAGGTCATGACCTCACAGTTCATGAGTTTGAGCCCCATGTTGGGCTCTACACTGACAATGCAGAGCCTACTTGGGATTCTCTCTCTCTCTGCCCCTCCCTCACTTGTGTGCTCTTTCTCTCTCTCAAAATAAATAAATATACTTAAAATTTTTTTTAAATATGAACTTTCATGGTTCTACCACTCTGTTCAAGAAAGAGAACATTATCAGTCCCAAGTCCCCTCTGTGCCCCACCTTCGTGTCTTTTTCCTGACTTCCCTTTTCCCAAAAGTAAGCACTGCTCTAAGCTGTGTGTATATCATCCCATCACTTTTTTAAAAATAGATTTTCACACATGTCTTAACACTATATGGTTCAGTTTTGCCTGTTTTTGCACTTTGTATGTTATCATAGTCCATATATTCTTGTGCAACGTGATTTTTTTTCACTTGACATTTTGTTTGAAAAAAGCATCCATCTTGTGTACGTAGCTAAAGGTCATTAATTTTCATTGCAGCAAGGTATTCATTGTACAAGTATGGCAAAGATGATCCATTTTCCTATTGATAGCCATTTAAATAGTATTTTATTGTTTTCACTACAATAGAAGTGCTGCTGTGGACATAGTTGAACCTACGTCAGTTGCACACGTGTATGAGTTAGTAGGAGGAGGGATCCACACATTCCTAGGAATTTCTGGGTTACAGAACACTTTATGTGTATGTTCTAGTATGTGTACTAGATAATGCCAACTTATTTCTTTTTTTAATTTTTTTTCATGTTTGTGAGAGAGAGATCAGAGCATGGGTGGGGGAGGGGCAGAGAGAGAGGGAGACACAGAATCCAAAGCAGGCTCCAGGTTCTGAGCTGTCAGCACAGAGCCCAACGTGGGGTTTCAACCCACAAACCGCGAGATCATGACCTGAGCCGAAGTCAGACGTTCAACCAGCTGAGCCACCCAGTCGCCCCAATAATGCCATATTATTTCTAAAAGTGGTTGGAATAATTTATACTCCCACCAGCAGTGTATAAGACTTCATGTTAACCCATGGCTTCACCAACATGTTTTTAAAATGTTTTATCAATTTGGGGGCTATAAAATGTTACCTCATTCTTTAATTTGTATTTCCCTAATTATAAATGATTGAACATGTTTCCCTTTTATTGGACATTCATGGTTTCTTTTCTATTAAATACCTTTCTGTGCCTCTTGCATATTTTTTAATAGAGTTTTTGCTTTTTCATTGATTTTTAAAATATGTGTGTATTAAACGTGTGTTATAAAACATGTCTTATATATATATGTTACACAACGTACGTTTTTTTCTGGATAGAATTCCTTGTCAGTTATGTTTTGTGAATTTCTTTTCCCAGATTATATCTTGTATTTCACATTGTTCTGCCCTCTTTTGATAATCACAAGTTCTTAATTTTCACAGGGCCAAGTTTGACAACACTCTCCTTGCCTATTTTTCTTTGTTTAGAAAACTGTTTCCTGTATGGAGATCAAACAGGTATTCTCCTCTATTTTCTTCTAAAAGCTTTGAAATTTTCCTTTTCACATGCAACTCTTTGGTTTACCTCGAATTCACTATTGTGTTCTGTGTGAGGGAGGAACCAAACCCAAAAAAATTTTCCTGTAAGTATATTGCATGTTCCATACTTTTCTCCCCAATCTGTAGTGCCAGCTCCATTATTGGTATAAAACATTCCTAACCATGCATGGGGCAAGTTCTGGAATCTGCTCTGTTCCGTTGGTTTCAATTTAAAAAATCTCTCTTTAGCTTCTTTCCAATTGTGCTTCAATCAGTGTGGGGAAGTCATACCATTACCCTCATTTGGCTGAGGATTTGGGGGGCTATCTGGTAACTGCATCTACCTCACAGCATTGGCGTGAAGATCTCACACAGGATATGACACACACATTGTTTAATAAAATGCCTGGCCCAGAGTAAACCCCTCAGTAAACTGTACTTATCATTACCATGATACCTTAGAGTGTTCATAATTTACTTTCTTTAGTGTCAACAGTGGCTACATTCCTTAAAAAATAAATTTATTTTTATAATTTATTATAAAATTATCTGAGGATATTCAGGGAGGGGGCAGGCCATGTAGCATATACTGCCTGTTTTATGCCAACAAAATTAATTAAAAGAAAAGAGGAATTAAGTCATGAAAAAATATGTGTCTGTATCAGAAGGAAGGATATTAAAAGGAGAGGTGGGCTCTTTGGCCAATGATCAGCTCAAGCCAGATCTGAGAGTGTTTGAAAATTTCATCAAGATTTAAATTTAAGGCATCTTATGGATTGTGGTGATATTAAAATATGTCCACAAATTCTTTTTTAAAATTTTTATCATTTTATTTATTTGAGAAAGAGAGGGAGAGAGAGAGAGAGAGAGAGAGAGAGAGAGAGAGAGAGAGAGAGAGAATCTCAAGCAGGCTTCACGCTCAGCACGGAGCCCAGTGTAGGGCTCGATCCCACAACCCTGGGATCATGGCCTGAACCAAAATCAAGAGTCAGACGCTCAACCAACTGAGTCACCTAGGTGCCCCTGTCCACAAATTCTTTAACATTCCTCTTCTCAAAAAGTGCAGCCTAAATCCCTTCCCTCAAGTGTGGGCTAGACTTAATGGCTTACTCCTACTAACTAATAGATTGTGCTGGAAGTGATATTTATGTGACTTCCAAGATCAGGATTCAAGGTGTATGGCTTCGTTTTTGCCCTCTTTTGAATTATTCATAGTGGAGGAAACCAAGTGATATGCTGTGTGGACACTCAGGTAGTCCTAGGGAGAGGTCCATGTGGTGAGGAACTGAGGGAACCATCTTGGCAACAGATCATCCAGCCCCAGTCAAGCCTTGAGATGACTACAGTCCCAGCAAAATCTTGACTGCAACTTCATGACAGACCTTGAGTCAGAACCACTTAGCAAAGCTGCTTCCTAATTTCTCAGCCCCAGAAACTATTGAGATAATAAATGTTTGTTGTTTTAAGCCACTACGTTTTGAGTTAATCTATTACACAGCAGTAGATAACTCATATATGGGTCTTCCATGGTTGATAACAAATAAAAAATGTGATAAAAAATAAATAATTAAAACGTTAAAATTAAAAAATAAATTAATTTAAAAAATAAAATTTAAACAAGTTAATTTAAAAAATTAAAAAATAAAGAAAAAGAAGCTGAGGAGAAGACAGTGATGGATATGAGGAAATGACTTGATGTTTGTATCCGGATAATGACCAGGGTTGGTAGAGGTTTCCATAGTCCAGTGACATTTGCTTAAAAGTAGAAGAGGTACTATCCCATTTGTTAATTTGCTTATTTTAATGAGGGAAGATTATTAAGATGAAGAACAGCATTTTAAGTACATGATGTGTCTTCATCATGAAGACACATGAATAGCTCCGTTTTACAGATGAAGAAATATAGCTCAGAGTTACACAACCAGTAAGTGGAGAAGTCTGCCCAACTCCAGAGCCCATTCCCTTAAAATTTATGTTATACTGGAATCTTCTATGATACCATAGTCAGTCTTATTATAGAATATCTAATTTCTATTATCCTATTTCATAAACACTTGTTGAGCACCCACAGTGTAAGCATCTCACTACCTATGTGATCCCAAATTAAATCTGGGTCTGTCCCTGCTCTTGAGTTGTACACAATTTCAACATAATATCTAAAAGCTGTGACCTTCTCGCCACCTCTGCTGGCACACCCTACCCGAAGTCATCATCCTTCCTCACCTAGACCCCTACAAATAGCCTTCCCTGACTGGTTGCCTTGCTGTATTCCTGCCCTGCTCCCTCTGTTCTCCACGTGTCCGAAATGATCTTGTCAAAATACCATTTCAGTCATGACACTCACCTGTTAATACCCACCAATGGCTTTCCACCGAATAAAATCCAATCCCTTCACCACAACCTGCACAACTCCACAGAGTCTAGTCTCTGCCTGTCCCTGATCCCTCTTTCTTTCCCAGTGGCCTCATTTTCCAGCCACATAGGCCACTTCTCCAGTCCTCAGTCCTGTCGGTCCTCCTTCCTGGAAAACTTGTCCTGCTCTTCCCATACTTCGAATCTCAGTTTAAATGTCACCTCCTCAAGGGAGATTTCTCAGACCGCCCCCTTACTCTACCCACCTTCTGTCTCCCAGCACATCACGGGTTTCCTTACAGCAATTATCACAATTTTATGCACTAATACATTTGCTTATTTTTCTATTTTCCCCACTGGAATGTAAACCTCTTGAAGGCAAAAGCCATGTATATCAAGATCACACTTTTTTATGTCCAACCTAGTTCTGTGCCTGCATAGTGTGGATGCTGAATAACTATTTATTGAATGAATCAACCGATCAGCTGAGGGGGGAAGAAAACCAGCAAATAATTATAATATAGGTGTCAATCATAATGGTTACCATTTCTCAAATGCTCCTGATGAGCCAGGCAATGTCTTCATACACTTAAAATCTTGTTTTGTTGAGTTCTTATATTGTTCCAAGTCCTTACAAATACCATTTTTTATTTCCACAAGAACTCTGCAGAGCAAATACTATCATCTTCATTATTACAGATGAGGAAACTGAGGCTGTACACAATTTATAACATAGTTTATGGAAGGCCACTAGACAAGAAAGTGGAAAAGTCAAGATGTAACAGAATAGTCTTGCTACCAAGACTACACCTTTGCCTTTTTAAAAATATGTTTGTTGAGGCACCTGGGTGGCTCAGTTGGTTAAGCGTCTGACTTCAGCTCAGGTCGTGATTGTGCAGTCTGTGAGTTCGAGCCCCATGTCGGGCTCTGTGCTGACAGCTCAGAGCCTGGAGCCTGTTTCAGATTCCGTGTCTCCCTCTCTCTGACCCTCCCCCATTCATGTTCTGTCTCTCTCTGTCTCAAAAATAAATAAAGGTTAAAAAACATTTTTTTAAATAAAAATAAAAATAAAAATATGTTTATTTATTTTTGAGAGAGAGAGCGTGAGCAGGGAAGGGGCAGAAAGAAAGGGGGAGGCAGGGTCCCAGGAGGGTTCTGTGCTGACAGTGGTGAGCCTGAAGCGGGGCTCAAACTCACAAAACATGAGATCATGACCTGAGCCAAAGTCAGACGCTCAACTGAGTGAGCCACCCAGGTACCCCTACATCTCTGCCTTATATCACATCATGTCTCTAAAACTTGGTACGTCACACAAAACATGAGTTAAGTGCAAATCCTTGTATCACCATCACCCTATTCTAACCAATAAAGAACCAGTTATAACCAGGGATGTACCAAGTGCTATAGAACTCCCTGCACTTACCTAATAAAATACAATTATATACATTAACGCGTTTACATATATGAAATGCTTAGCTTCATGCCAGGCACAAAATAGTCACTCAAGAAACGGTTGCTCTAACTGGGAGTTTGACTCTCAAGGTGGTTAAGGGCATGGACTTTGGAGCCGGGCTAAATCTGAATTTGAATCTGGTCTCCTCAACTTACTAGTTACATGACCTCAGGTAAGTTCGCTCACACTTCACACCTCGATATCTTCTTAGGTTTGCTGTAAGATTAAATGCATTTCAAATGCTTGGCACAGTACCTGGCACATGATAAAGAGCTAACAATCAATACTTTTTCATTGTGTTGGCTATTGAAGTATCACAGAAAAAGTGTTTAACTCTCCTCAGAGCAGCTGCATGCTGTGTTACCTGATGTTAGCACCTTTGCATTTCAGGGGGCTGTGCAAGCATGGAGCCCATCAATGCTGCCCCATTTATTTGGTCATATGGCTGACCCTGTCTTCTTTCAGACTGTCTGCTGATAATGTGGAGCATTTGGAATTCTTAACTTGTGGTTATTGTTTACCAAATGAAACAAATATATATATATATATATATATATATATATATATATATATAGTTAGAGTGATGCAAGAATTTTAATTATGGAAAAGGGAATATTGATTAATTTAATAATGTCATATTGTGACATGAAAAAGAATGTTGAAGCAAGAGAAAACTGACCTTTCATATCAGCTCTTCCTAGCTGTGCATGCTTGGGGTTGGTTAAGTGACTTTTCTGAGTTTCTTCATCTATAAAATGAATACAGTAAAACTTACTTGCTAGATTATTAGGATTATTTGAATGTATATGATTCATGTGGGACAGTGAATTGTGCACAGTAGGTCCTCAATCCATAGCAAATAAACTCATTTGCTGATCCAGAGACCCAGACCCTAAGTTAGGTGTCAAAACTAAAAAAGAAAAAAAAAGGTATCTTTCTGCATCATAGATTCTAACACATGGATTATAAAATGATAATTTCATTTGGATCACATGGTGGTATTGCTGTTGCCAACATTTAAATATTGGCAGATATATTAATACCGTTGGAAAACTTCCATCGTCCTCAAGGTATGTTTTCACTAGAAGCATCGGAAGAGACAGTAGGTGTTGTCTCCCATAAATTAAACACTATGTTAATAATTCATTAATTTATGATGAAAAAAATTAACAACTTTAGGAAGCAGGACTCAAGCCTTCTCTAATCAACACATTCTCTTCCGGGAGGAGATGTACATGGATGCTCAGATTGTAGACAGAGGATTCCTTGGTGAAGAGCAAATCAGAATATGGGGTGTGTTCAACAATCCAAATGGCCAGTGCCATCAATCCATAATGAATTCATCCAATAATTCCCTCCAAGGGGAACTACGGGAAAGAGCTCCAAGGGGCAATTACCTGAGTCTATGCTCTCTAATGGACAGCCCTGGAGAACACCATTGACTTGTTATTCTTTTGCACACTTGACTCTTCTTTGGTTGCGCTCCATGCAGACATAGTTCAGTTCAAGCCCTCCTATGTAATAAAATTGATAAGTGTAGTGTGTTAGCAGAATACTTTTTTAAGTAAATAGGGGAAAAGTTCACTGGAAAAAAAATGAGGGAATTATAAAAAAAGAATGCATTCAACATTTTATTCCAAAATTTAAATGCACCTTTGTATGTCAATCTTTTGATCTAGGACTAAGACCGATTCTTTAAAATTTACCTCATTTCCCTTGCATAAAGCCCACCTACAAGGAGTCATCTACAATTTCCTTTTAGGTTTCTTTAAAGTGGAGGAAGAACATAAAGGTCCCTATGAAGCACTCTGAGAGCAGAATACTTCTAGATTTTTACAATTTCAACCCAAAGTTGTCTCATTTACATATCATTCAATGGCAACTTTAATGAAAAGCACCTTGGCCAAGTTTTTCACAGCACCTAACTTAATTTTCATCGGTACAAGAACTCATCATTTTTTTTTTTTGCACTCATTATTTCACAGATTAACATAGTTTTTTATTTAAGTATATAATTACAAAAGGCACAACTGGCATAAAACAGGTTTGGGAACAACCCCAACTGAGTCTAGGAAAGTCTATAATGTTATTAGGAGACATACATCAGACTGGACTTCCAGCCAGAAGTTTTTAGTGAGATGTGGGCATTCATCAGAATGTCTTACAGAGAAAACAGCACATCAGCTAACCTAGCTAGTCTGTTTAGTGGGAGTCAGTTAAAAAAATACAATCTAGAAGCTTTTGTTTTTTTCAGATCATGGCTTATATAACTGGTTGGATCCATGCTCTCTTAGATACAATTACAATCTTCTCTTGCCTCCCTGAGAATACAGCCACCCACTATTTAGCCACCCAATGAGTGATTATTAAGTCAGGAAGATTCCCTTCTCATTTATCTCAAGCTCATTTTGTAGCTCCAAGTTTGGAACTTACCTTGCTATAGCCACTGTGTGATACTTCCAGGATCTGTTGTAAGGATCAAATGTGAGGGGTGCCTGAGTGGCTCAGGTGGCTAAGTGGCCAACTTTGGCTCAGGTCATGATCTCGAGGTTCACAAGTTCAAGCCCTGCATTGGGCTCTGTGCTGACAGCTCAGAGCCTGGAGCCTGCTTCGGATTCTGTGTCTCCCTCTCTCTCTGCCCCTCCTTTGCTTGTGCTCTGTCTCTCTCACTCTGGAAAATAAATAATAAAACATTTTTTAAAAATGTTAAAAAAAAAAAGAAACTGTATCTGTGAGAACACTTTGTTAACTCAAAAGCCTTAATCTAAAGGCTGTCATTCATTCTGTGTGCATTTATCAAACCATCCTGTTAGATTGTGGGTTCCATGAGGATAGGAAAAAAACCATTCCATACAAAGCCAGCAGAGTACTGACCACGCAGTGAGGACCAAGATTACTTGGGAATTGATATTCTATGGGCATATGTAAATCATCCTTGTTGTTCTTATCTGCCAGGTACAAGCATATGCTGGAAAGAGGATCCCGTCAATTCTGCCCATCCCATAAGTACTAGAACATTGTCAATGATCAAGAAAATAATGAATTTTACAGGATCCTTCACTCCAGAAGGAATCAGCTGGTGGCAGCTCCTCGGAATTATCTGGGATGACAAAGGAGATTGACAAGGAAGATGAGCAGGTGGTTTTGTCTGAAAGGAGTGGCACTTTCACATAAAACCACAGCTCAATTTTTTTTGACATTTTTCTTTGCTCTCTTCCTATGCTATAAAAAGTCTGTTTTGAAATCATTGAATGTATTTTTTTACAGGCAAAGTTTCTGTTTTTTCAGGAAGGATAACAACCTGCCATTACTGATTTATTTCTTCCTGGTCATTGGTGATATCTTTGTGGTATTTCTTTTCTTTTTCCTGTTTTTTTCTTTCTTTCCTTTTTTTTTTTTTTTGCAAAGATGGTGGGTGGCAATAGAATAGTATAAATAAGTGTCTGTTACAGAGAAAAAGCATCTGAGTTCTTGATGTCCCAAAGTCAGAGCAAGTCTTCTAAGCTCAAATATTCTATAACAATCATTCTTAAACTTTAATCAGAATCTCCCGGAGGGCTTGTTAACCAGATTACTGGACTCCGCCTCCAGGGCTTCTGATTCAGTAGGTCTAGGATGAGGCCCCAAGAATTTACATTTCCAACAAGTCCCCAGCTGATGCTGACACTATGGGTCTGGGACCATACATTGAGCACCACTGCCCTAGCCCTAGAATGCTAGTTCAGTTACCATATATTGAACACCTACAATGGGCTAGGCTCTGTGCTGGGGACACCAAGATGGGTGAGACTCATCTCATGCCCTTGAGGAGTCAAAGGCATGGAGCAAAAAATAGACATAGACATGAATTCATTTACTCATTGAGCACTGTTAAGGGAATACAGCATCAAAGTTCTTTCTCTGGGCCTCAGTTTCCCTCCTCACATCCCAGGCTTCTGGTGTACTATCCCACTGCTCTTTTCGACACTAGCTCTTCCCTTCTCTGATTGGGTGACCAGGGTAGAGAACCGGCTCCAGAAGGTCACAGATGAAAAGGAACCTTGGGTTCTTGAGGAGTGGGTGGAGAAGACAGGGGCTGGTTTCTTTTTATTAGCATGTCCGTGAAGCTCCCTTCTGGGCCAAGAGAGCACTGAGGAAGGAGCCAGAGGGGCCTGGACACAGGTCAGCAGCACTTTGGTGTGGAAGGCAGAGTGAGCATGTCAGAAATTATCCCCTCACCCAATCTCTACCCTTGAAATTCTTATTTCTTCATGTCTAAATGTCACCCTTAATTTAAAGCTTGGCTTAGATGCCATCGTGTGTGCAAAGCCTTTCTTGGCCCTCTATCCTTCACTGTCTCCACTGAACCTGCTTCCCTCACTGTGAATAATTACAGGATTTTATTCTTGCCTCTTCTGGGGCAGCTGCTTCCTCCTGCCGTTTAGAATAGCCCAGTCTTTTCTCTCTTGCTGACCATGAATTCCATCTTTTCTTAGAATTCTCCATTGCACGTGGTGCCAGGCCTCACACAGCATTCAACACACATCAGAATGTAGAATGAATCAGAATGTGGAATGAGGAATGAATAAACTAAGAGTTCATGCTACAGAAATCACTTCAATCCCAAAACCCACAATGTGAAGCAAAAGAGAGCAGAAGGGAAGTGGGGATGGAAGGAAATGGGAAATGGAGTAGGTAGGCTAACCAGTTCCAGAATTTGGCTAGGGACTGGACTGAAGAGATTATAGGCCTTGCCAGAGATTATGATTTACTGGAGGATCACGGGAGCTCCAGGGTTCACGTATTCACTCAGTTATTTGCTTAGTTTTTCCTTTCTTTAGTGTTCCCAGTGTAACCAGGCTCCCTTGGGCAGCACCTGCTCTCACCCTGAACCTCCTGGAAACAGAACTCACCATTTGATGTGCCCCTCAAGACAGATCCACAATGCACTCACAGAAGAGACAATTTACTGAAGGTTTTGTTGGAGAGAATGGAGAGAGGATTGACCTCACACACCACAAGACTTCTTCAATTCCTAAGGGGTATCTTGGTTCCCTTCCAAATCCTCTTCTAGTCAGCTCCTTTGCTGCTCCCTGCTTCCTTCCCCAGACAGCCTCCAAAGCCCTGTTTACTGCCCCGAGCACTTCAGATCTTCTCAGATATAATACTTCACTCTGCAAAATGGAAGCCTAAGAGTTAGTCAACCACAATAACCTATGGCTCCTGACAAGTCCCTTGGAGGCCCCAGAACAGCCCTCTCGCACACTCAGTCTACACAGACGTACGAACTCTTATTACCCAGCTTCCACACTGCTCCCCACTCAGTGAGGATGCCCTTACGGAGTCCCCTCCCAAACGCATTAGAGCTGGCCTGTATGACAAATAGAATTTGGTGTTAGTAGACTGTGTGACTGCTGGATTAAAGCAAAATGGCCTCCAAACCTCTACTTTATTCTTCCAGATTACCTGCTCCTAGTGCCTTGAAATGCATGTAAGATGCTCGTCTCTCCTGAGGCCACGAGCTGGAAGTACCACATGAGAAATCTCATAGAGAGTCTTGGCTCTGTGCAAAGGGAGAATGAAATGCCCAGCCAGCCCTCAGCAGATCCAGCCCCAGCCATTTGAGTCACTCCAGCTGGGGGCCCAGACGTGGCATGGAGCGGAGACAAGCTCTGCCCAAATTGCAGATTCCTGACAGACTCCTGTGACTTTAAGCCAGTAACTGTGGGGATGATCTGTTATACGGCAACAGATAACAAGGTAGGTGCTTTTATTACTTTTATTTTATAGAGGAGAAAAATGCGGGTCAGAGAAGTGAAGTAACTTACCCAGTAAGTGGTGGTGTCCAGATTTGGATGCAAGCAATCTGGCTTCTAAGTCTGTTCTCACAACGTCAAAGGCTTTACATAAACTCAGAGCCTTCTTCAACATTCAAATGTTGAAGGTGTGGACCTCACAGACTGTTGTTCTTTATGGGGCCATGATGCTCCAGGCACCGTGATGTAACTTCTGGCTCACCACTGCCTCTCTCAGTCTGTAAGTTCTTGTTCTCCGTCAGCCAGCCATGGCATATACTCAGTTTCACACCAGAGCAATTCAAATTCCTGAAAACCAGCTTACACATCCAGCAAATCCACTCTCAAGCACATCAGGACGCTCCTGTTGGCCAGTCTTCCATTTTCCTCATAGCAGGGGAGCCTCTTTGGAAAAAGAACTTGGGGTCAGAAAACTCAGAGCCAAGGGAGTAAATGATGCACGATAGGGAGGTTCAGCCCAACATGTGGGACTGCAGTGGGGAGGAGGTAGGGGGTCTGCCTAGTGTCTGGGTTGTGAGGTAAACAACTGATGTGGTCATGTGCTGGCTATTCTCTGCCTGGCCCTGCTCTCCTGCATGCACTCTCCCCCTTCCTCTGCCCTGCTCTGCGCTCAGGGAAACTGATCCCAGGGGACTGCATCAGCTGGGCTCCCTCGTCAGGTGGCTACTGATTGGACTCAGCAATGAGAGGCACTGGCCAGAGACTGGAAAGTGGGAGGAGAGAGGATTCAGCTCTGCACCGTATTTGTGGCCTTGGCTGCACCTCTCCACAGCCACAGCTCCTCAATGGCTCCAGCTCACACGAGCTCTGGTAAGACAGCCTTTTTGCCCCTTTCTCATTCCAAGCCTAAAAGGGTGGTAACATCTTCCCGCCAGTCTCTGGGTGCCTCAACATCCTGTTTGTTCCCTTGACCTGAACACACCTTTGTAAGCAGATCCCTCCTGAAAGTCTCCTTGGTTGTACCATCTGGGTGAAGTTGATTTCAGCTGAGACTCTGATTCAGGTGCCCAGGCATGCACATGGGCTGAGCAAGGTGAGTCAGAAGAAGTAAGGGGCAGACTGGGGTGGGAGTGTTTGGGAGCTGGCCCTGCACCAAAGTATAAATGTCAGATACTCTCAGACATAGTGCTGGCTGGGCCCAACAGATGCTTCTAAGAGGACTTATTTACCATCCACCCATTTGGGGAGCCTGGCAAAGCCCTTCCTTCTATAAGAGAATGATAATCCAAGCCTCCTATGGTCTTCACTGTGGCCAGCCAGGACACCATTACTCTAGGACAGAGCTGGAGAAACCCTCATATATGCTTTTGCTTTTGTTTTTGCAAACATTGCAACATTCCCTTTCTAGCATAGAACGTAGATGCACCTCTGCTTCAGTTCAGACCTTGGCTCTACCCCTTGGTACCTGTGCGACCTTGAATAAATAGGTAATCCCTCTGGGCCTCTGTGTTCTCATTTGTAAAATGAGGGATAATAATGGGTTTGGGGCAGGGACTAAATGACCTACTACATATACAGCTCTTAGCACAGCGCCTGACACCAGCCAGTGCTCAAAATTGTTACTATCTCCACCGCTTACGTAGCCACGCGACCCTAGGCAGTTCACTTCACCTTTCTGTGCCTCCATTTCCTCCTCGATCAACTGGAGAAGTAACACAGACCTCCTGCATTACAAGGAGATCAAAATGAAGAAAATGTCAATGAAAGCATTCTAGAAGCTCTAAGCATCTTATGAATACAAGGCCTGTTTAAAAAAAAAATGTAATAATAATTACCACAATTGAAAAACTAGCGGGGGCCCTAAAGACATGTTTCAGTAAGTCTTCATGCCATTATCCATAATGAGATGGAGAAGGAATTTAATAATAAGACCCCTGAGAAGGTCTCAGGTAAAGAACAAATCATGAAAGAAAGAAGGAAAGAAAGAAAGAAAGAAAGAAAGAAAGAAAGAAAGAAAGAAAGAAAGAAAAGGTTAAGAAAACTTCTGAGAAATGGATTTGGTTTCATTTCTAAGCCTACCCATTTAAATGCACCTCCTGAAAAGGAATTATTACCACAATATATTTTCCAAATTCACTGATCATTAAGCCACATATGAACAATGACTAAAACACACAGGATCAGATGCATTGAAATGAGTGAGTCCCCCCAGGAAAACACCTAGAGGAGTTCCCCCACCTCCCCAGGCATCCAGAGTGGACCACTCCCCTCCTCAGGGCAGGACACCTCCCTGCCCACGCCCAGCCGGGAAGACAGCCACAGGCCAGGGCCCAGGGCCCGGAGCCATGACTGTGTTTTTGGGAAATTAGACTCTCAAACCAGACTACTTTTGTTTTCCTGCCTCTCGTGATCTGCCTTTCCCTTCATGATAATGAAAGCATTGACTTTGTGGTAAGGGTTTTAACATCTCCAGACTCAGAGTATGGTCTGTGGACCAGCAGTATCAGCATCACCAGGAGCTCGTTAGAAGTCTACAATCTTAGGCCCCACCTCAGCCCTGTTGAATCAGAATCTGCATTTTAACATGATCCTCAGGTGATTCGTAGGCTCATTAAAGTTTGAGAAGCACTGTTTTAATCTTTCTGAGCCTCATACTTATCTTGCAAGGTTATTGTGAGGATTAAATATGTTCAAAGTGGCTGGCAAGAACTAAGTGCTAAATACATTTTTATCCTCTTCTTTACCCGGCACCCTGCACTGCCTCTGTGCCCGGCCTCCATCTGCCTGAGCCCTTCTTCTTGGCCTGGGCTTCTGAAAGCTGACCTTAACTTGCTTACTCAGACCCTGCCACTTGGCCAGTGCCCCAGACTGACCTCAACTCTTTCCTTGGAGTCCCTGGCAGACTCGCTGGGGCCTGTTGCTATACTTTTCAGCACTCCCTGCTGACCTAGACTGTCCTAGACTTATCCTTGCTCTCCCCAAGCCCCACCTCTCTTGGCCCATCGCTGCCTTTGGACACCAAAAACTCTACAACAGCACGTATTTTAGTCACGCTGCCATTGCTCAAAATGGCCTTGGAACCGCTCCTTGGAATTTGCCTTTACAACCTCACACGGTGCCTGGCCCAGCAGAGTCACTAAGTAAGTATTCCTTAGAGGAATGAATGAAGAACAAGCCTTCATACTGGGCCACAGGGTTTGTATCTCCTTTTGGGGATTCAGTTTCTTTGCTTTTCCTTTTTCCCACTTTTCTTTGCCATCTCAAAAGTGTGATGCAGAAAGCTGAGATTCAATGTTGACCCAGAAAGAAAGAGCCAATGAGAATGCCTGACTTGTTACGATTCTAGACCTCAATTCTCTATGCAAGGGAGCCCCTGTGGCCCCCAGGGTCCAGCCCTGCTCACTATGATAACATGCTGGGGCTTGAGGCCAAATTGCCAGAAAGTATTGTCAGGTCCTGGCCTGGCCTTCTGTGCTTAGGTGGCTATGGGCTATCGGTATCCTGTCCAAATCTCCTTCACTAGCTAGTACGCACGTCACCCAGCTGCTGCAAGTGCTAGGGCCTGAAGCTCCCACCTGTGACCTTCTTTGGACAATTGCTACTGAATGAGCCACCTCACCTAGAAAATTAGGATATATGTCATCCTCACTCTCATCCCAAGGAACCAATGACTGAAGGATATAGGGGTATAAAAGCCAGCACCTTTGTCTCCAGGTGAGAGAACTCTGTAGTGCAGTTCACATTGCAGAGTTCCCACAGATCAGACCAAGGCTAGAATTTACCTGAGACCACATCCTTGACCAGCTCATTTCTCTGCTTCCTTTACTCCTTTACAAGTTTCCTTCTAGGGCATCCCTCAATAAACTGTGTGCACCTGAAACTCTTTCTCAGGCTCTGGTTCCAGGAAAACTGGCCGAAAACAGTGCTTTGGGATTGAGTGGCAGAACAAGGTTTCTGTGTTCAGGATCCTGAGGGCTCAGCAGACACCATCTCGACACCAGCCTGACATGACTTATACTGGCATCTCCCCCCCCACTCCCATCAGCCCCTGGAGGCCCCAGAGCCAACTCTGAGAGGGATGAGAATCTAGGGCCGTGTTGTCCAAAATGGTAGCCACTAGCTACAGGTGACTGCTGAACATTTGAAATGTGGCTCATGCAATTAAAAAGCCGAATAGTTAATTTCACTTTATTTTAATTAAAAAATTGGTATTCGGGGTGCCGGGGTGGCTCAGTCGGTTGAGCTTCCGACTTCGGCTCAGGTCATGATCTCGTGGTCTCTGAGTTCAAGCCCCGCGTCAGGCTCTGTGCTGGCAGCTCAGAGCCTGGAGCCTGCTTTGGATTCTGTGTCTCCCTCTCTCTCTGCCCCTCCCTCGCTCATGCTCTGTCTCTCTCTCTCTCTCTCTGTCAAAAATAAAAATAAACATTAAAAAAAATTTTTAAATAAAAAAATAAAAAATTGGTACTCAATTCAGTCATTAGGAAACTATTAAGCATATTTGTAACAACTTGGGTGTGTAAATCTACATCTTTGCAGGTTGCAAATCTTTTTTAAAAAAATTTACATCCAAGTTAATTAGCATAGAGTGCAATAATGATTTCAGTAGAATCCAGTGATTCATCTCCCACATATAACATCCAGTGCTCATCCCAACAAGCATCCTCCCTAATGCCCCTTGCCCATCTAGCCCATCCCCTCACCCACCTCCCCTCCAGCGACCCTCAATTTGTTCTCTGTATTTAAGAGTCTCTTATATCTTGCCACCCTCCCTGTTTTTATATTATTTTTGCTTCCCTTCCCTTATGTTCATCTGTTTTGTATTTTAAATTCCACATATGAGGGAAGTCACATGACATTTGTCTTTCTCTGACTAATTTTGCTTAGGATAATGCCCTCTAGTTCCATCCACATGGTTGCAAATGTCAAGATTTCATTATTTTTGATTGCCGAGTAATGCTCCATTATATATATGTATGTGTATATATATATATGTATATATATACACATACATATATAATTTATCCATTAATTTGTTGATAGACATTTGGGCTCTTTCCATACTTTGGCTGTTGTTGATAGTGCTGCTATAAGCATTGGGGTGCATGTGCCCCTTCGAAATAGCACACCGGGATCTTTTGGATAAATTTCAGGTTGCAAATCTTATGAAATCCAAATACAGTTCAAGGATTTTTCCAATGAAAATTTAGCATCCAAATTGAGAGGTGCTGTATGTATTAAAAAGGTACACCAGATTCTAGAGATCTAGTATTAAAAGATAACATAAAAGATACCATTAATATTTTTATTTATTTTTTAATTAAAAAATGTTTATTTATTTATTTTTGAGAGAGTTGGGGAGGGGCGGGGGGGGGGGGAGACAGAGAGAGAGAATCCCAAGCAGGCTCTGAGCTGTTAGCTCAGAGCCCAATGTAGGGCTTGATCTCACGAACCGAGGTCATGACCTGAGCCAAAATCAAGAGTAGGATGCCTGACCGACTGAGCCACCCAGGCACCCCTCATTAATATTTTTAATATTGGTTACATGTTAAAATAATATTTTATTTACTTTGTTAAATAAAATGTTATTAGTATTTAAACTATGGCTTTGAAAAATGTTTAATTATGTACATAATAAGAATATGTACTAATTACATGTATAAT
This sequence comes from Prionailurus viverrinus, assembly GCF_022837055.1. Taxonomy (NCBI): domain Eukaryota; kingdom Metazoa; phylum Chordata; class Mammalia; order Carnivora; family Felidae; genus Prionailurus; species Prionailurus viverrinus. The sequence continues at coordinate 25,664,607 of NC_062569.1, forward strand.
AAGAATTAAATGCAAGGACCAGGCAGGGTACTGGAGTCCAGACTGAAATGTGACCAAAAAGGGACTTAGAGACACTGAGCCCCAGAGATGTTAAGATAAAACAGTTGCTCATATATCCTCTCAGGAAACTCCCATGTCTCAAGTGGGGTTCCCCAGAAACAGACATTGATATGAGGATTAATGTGCAAAGCAATTATTGCCGAAAAGCTGGTAGGAAGTGGAGGACAGGACAGGGAAACGGGGAAAACCGGGAATGATTTCAGCAGTCTGCAGAGGGCAGCTTAAGCTTCACCCAGATGGCAAATTCTGGAGTATAAATTATACTTCAGAGGTTGTCTCAACTCCAGGTGAGGGAGGCTGGTTTTCAAAGCCCCCCACCAATCAGTCCTTTGTCAAAGGACTCAGCAGGACACCTAAACTCCTGGGTACCTCCTACTTGTGATCCTAGGCAAAGCAGCTCTAGCAGCCCAAAGAGAGTTCTAACAAACAGTTACATGTACAGACTATTGAAGGCAAAAGCACGCTGAAGCCAGGGGAGGAGTGACCAGACATAGTAAAGAAATTTAAGGATTCTGGGTAGTGCATCAACAGCCTCCACTGTACTCCATCTTGGAAGGTCACCTGCGTACATCTCTTCCCTGCAGCCTGAAGAGTGTAGCTGGGTCAGCAACCTTATGTGCTCTCCTCCATTCACCTTCTGGTTTTCAGACTGTTCTTACAGAGTTTCCTTTTGGGTCACTATAAATCCAGGAGAGCCCAGCTGGTAAGGGCTCCATGCCCTCTACCTGGCTAAAAATGAAGCAGTTCTACTTTTATTGGGTATGTATTGGGTTTCCAAGGATGATTTTGCTTAACCAGAGGTCTCCACAGCTAAAAGAAAGCCTTGAAAACTACAGTGATAGGCCGTGGTCAAAATAAGTGTATTATTTTTTTTTTTTATCACTGGATAACAAATCACCCAAAACTTGGAAGCTCAAAATAACATACATTTTTTTCTCACAGTCTCTGTAGGTCAGAAGTCCAAGCACAGCTAAGCTCAGAGTCTCATAAGGCTGCCATCTAGGTATTGACAGAGGCTGTGGTCTCATCAGAGGCTTGACTAGGGAAGGATCTGATTCCAAGCTCCTTCAGGCTGTTGGCAGAATTGATCTCCTTGTAATTGTAGGACTAGGGCCTGTTTTCTTGCTGTCAGCAAATATGGGCCACCCAAAGTTTCTTGCCAGGTGGGCCCCTCCATAGGCCCTCTTGTGACAAGGCAGCTTACTCCTTCAAGGCATAATGAAGTCTCTCTAGTCTATGCTAGCAAGATAGAGCTATATATGTATATAATAACATAATCATGAGTGATATATAACAACATAATCATGAAAGTGACACCCTTGCCATGTTCTAGGGTGAGTTCCTAGTCCTACCCACACTCAAAGGGAGGACATGATAGAGGACATAATAATGGGGCCATACTAGGGTCTGTCCACCACAATGGTTATAGAGGAAGGATGTTTAATTGGAGGCTTCTTGGTAAAAGCCTTGCCATGTAAGAGAAAGAATTGCTATATTTCTAATTCTTCCATTCATACCAACCTTGTCTTAAGCAAGCAAGCAAGGTCTTTCTTGTGCAGACCCTAAATGATTTTGATCTATTGTCTTGCTTTCTGACCTCTCATATCTGTGTGCATTTTGACAACACATTTTCAACCAGTATCTCTAGACCACGGGTGCGATCTTGGGCTTGCCCTGGCTAGTTACATAGCCCTATCTCTGCATTCTTACAGCTGTTGCCTCTGGTCCCACACCTAATAGTCTTTTTTTTTTTTCACTTAATTTCCTGCCTTGGTTTTCATATATTCAATCAAAACTGTCACATGGGAAAAAGCTACAGCTCACTGGATCAAACAATACACATTATAATAATTAAAAAGCAAATCTTGGTTAAATTTCCTCAGATAAGAAGGAGTTACTTTAAATTAACTGTACTTGACTACCTTGATAAATTTGACATCATTTAGATTTTTAGTTTAGCCTTATGGTAATTTTTAAACAACATCTGTAGGATACCAGCTTCAGGGAATTTGGCCGGCATTACTAAAAGTCACATTTTGCTGAAAGCTTGTTGAATTTAGAGCTCACGTTTTATGTAAAATTTGAAGACTTTGATGTTTAATACCTCCAATTTATTACCTCTCTGAGGTCTTAAAGTGTCATTATACTTTATTTCACCAATGAAAACAGTAAATAGTAAATGTTAGGGAATGAAACAAAAACAAGTTATTCATCAAGCATTATCAGAAAAAGAAAACCTTAAGAATCACCAGAGAAACAAAAGGAATTTGAGAACTGAAGATCAATCCAGAGACTGACTAATCAGGAATGGCAAATATTTAGCATGGATGCCTCAACTTCCCAACTGGTGCCCGTGGCAGACATCATCAATTCATCACTACATTCCTCTGCTGAGTCTGAATAGGGCTTCTGAGTTCTCCATTCCCAGAAATGACTACTGCTTTAGATAAGGCTCTTTAGTTACAAGTAATAGAAACCAACTTGAGCCACCTTGAGCAAATAAGGAGGAGATTCACAGAAACATACAAGGGTGTCCTAAAGAAGTCCAGCACAAGTATGCAGCTAGGCCTCAGGAACCAGGAACCAGAAAGCCATCAGACCTCTGTCCCTTACCTCTGCATGTTTTTGCCTGCTTTTTTTCACTTTTTTTCTCTGCAGTCAGGCTTTCTCTTCATCTCCAATCTGCTTGAGGTCATGTGGTCACTCTTAGCACCCATGTTTTCTTATTCCAATTATAGCCTCCTACAGCGACTGTATCTGAATCTCAGCATCAGATTCCCAAGGGAGAAGCTCTGACTGACTGTGCTTAGATCAGGTGACTACCCCTGACCCCGTCAGCCCTCATCTAAAAGGTAGGGACAGCGTTCAAAATGGCTATGTAGTGCCCGCTCCTGTGGAATGGCGAGCAGTTCTCAGAAAGGGCAGGGATGGCTCACAGCCTGAGCAGAAAAGTCAGAGATCTTTTCTATTACTATTATCAATCAACAGGCAGTGGCATAAGAGATGAAACATATTTTCTCCTTAGGATCTAGATCAGGCGAGACCAGTAGAGCTTCTGTGGATGGCGGACATGTTCTGTATCTGCACGCTCAGATGTGATAGCCACTCACCACATGTGAGCTGTCAAGTACTTGAAATGTGTGTGGGGAACCGAATTGTTAATCTTATTTACTTTTAATTTAAATTTAAATAGCCATATATAGCAAGTGGCCACCATACCAGGCAGTGTAGTTTAAAGATAAGGAAACTGATCTCCCAGACCACATAGCTAGTTAATAACACAACTGGAACTGAATGCTTGCTCTCCTCTGTCTTTAAAATCTTTCCATCCCATTAGTTGGAATTGAGGAATCCGCACAAAGGATCTTCCCAGGTAATTCAAATTTGCTACTTTAAGTGTCCACACCTAACCATTCGTTGATGTCAAGCTTTCTGAAGTGTACTGCACATGTCCCTGCCTTGGAAAAAAGCCATGTGGCCGTAATTGTAGACTTTTCTTAATAACACCAAGTGTGAACCTCAGTTGTCACTCTGGGGAATAATAATGAGGCCCTCAGAACAGGGCCTAGTGAGGCTTACAGGGCTGTCTTCCCCACACTTAACGTCTCTACAGCTGGGAGCGATTTGGCTGTTTCCTCTCTCCTTGTCACATCTTGATGTGGTGGCTTCTGACAGCATCCCACCTCCCTTCACTAGCTCAGCAACGAACCAAGTACAGGAACTTGATCCATTAGTGAGCTTAATTTCACCCACGATTCTAAACCATTAGGCCTGGGGGAGTTTCACAACTGAGTCAGGTACACAGGGTTTTGTATAAAATTTTCCACAATACACAGGTTTTTTTCTTAAAGGTGTATAATGATGTGAGTCTCATGAAAGCTGTTTGCGGGATAAATGGTATGATGTTTTTTAGTTTTTGGTTGTTGGTTTCTTTTTATTGTGCCACTGTGGGTATGTCAATATTGCCATGTCTAGGGTACCAAGGTAGGATAGGACTGTGCACAAAATATTTCAAGAAATGAGATGGAAACTTGGTGTGGATTATTTTAGATTACTTTCCTGAGCTCTTTTTCCACAGTGTGTTTTCAGGTCGTGGAATAGCCACAGTTTTACAAATCTTTTGAAAATATTCAAACTCCAAAGTGAATTTGAAGGATACTAAAAGAAATAATAAATTTGTTTCTGTATTCTCTGCTTATATGGGGGCCAGACTTGCAGTAATTGTATCTATTCAAAACATATCTGAGTGCGTGAGAGCCAGAAAGGGCTCAAAGCAAAGGGAATAGTTGTCGCAAAGCCCATGCACTAGAGACCCTGACCTGTAGCCAGGAGAAACAAGACACCCTGATGGCCTTCAGCCTGGGTCTCATGCTCTTCTCCTGGAGCCCAGACTGAGGGTGTGTGAGAAGGGTGGTTCAAAAGGAAATCTGGGCTCTGCTTCCCGGACCACCAAAAGCCACTATATGACTATATGCTCTGTTCACCATTTCTGGGGAGAATATAATCTATTTTAGAAATATTTCCCTTACACGATTAAAATGTTTGGGTTTTTGTGGCATCTGTGAGGTGAGCTTTCAGTTATCTGGAAAAAAAAAAAAAAAAAAAAGGTTTATGCAGAGGCACACCACCAGACAGGGGTCCTGCATTTTCACTTGGCCTTCTGAAAACACCGTGAGGATTTGTTCAAGGGAAGCACTCATTTTGCCTTTATGCTACTTTACAAAATAACTTCACTAACGCGTTCATCGGTTCATCAGTTATTTATAGTCAAGTCTTGATTATCCTCTAGGCAGGTTCCTGGCACGGTTTTCAGCCCTCTGTTTGCCTTTCTCACCTCCCACGGACACACACACTTCTGCAGCTTGTAGCAACTTAGAATTTCCCCTGAGTCACAGCTCCCCTACCCCTCGTGCCAGCTCAGCCGCCCTTCCCCCAAGGAGTCTACAAACCCAAACAACAGTTACCTACCTCCCCACGGCCTTTCCCAAGAACCAGACGAGGCCACCAGAGAGGATTCTGGGGTTCCTGGGAAGCATGCGGAGAGCCCCAGATCTTGCGGGAAGGCTGGAGAGGGGTCACTAGCCAGGGCGGGGCGGGGACATCCACTAGCTTCCCATCTCATTTCACAGCATGGCATCACTTTGTTTGAAGTGTTATGTATTCCAAGACATGTGACACACCCTCCCCTCCTCAAATTCCAGATGAGTACAAAAACAAATTCCTAAGTTGCATCAGAATTATTTCTTTTCTATCTGCACTTTGGGCCTCCGTGAAAGTGGCACTGGCATTTTTTTTTGTGATGAGGAATAGATTCTAGGTCTCCTAATTCCTGAGCCAGAGCTGTTTCCATGCTGCCCTTAGTTAGAGCAGTGGTTCTCAGTCTTGGGATTCTGATGCCTCGGCCTCAGCTCTAGAGATTCTGATTTTAACTGATCTGAGGTTAGACCTGAGCACTGGGCTCTTCACACATCCTCCAAGCGGTTCTAGTGTGCAGCCAAGGCTGAGAACCACTGGCTCAGAGCCTCACTTGGTTAATAGTGATTGCGAGTGCAGCTCTTCAGTTGCACAGCTGTGGCTCCACTGATTTAGAATAAATGTTTGACTAGGAAGGGGAGGAGATGTACACACACACACAGAACAATTCAGGGGCTGTTGCACATCGCCAGGGTGAACATTTCATTCACTCATTCAGTCCACAAACATTTATTGAGGCCCGCCACTAGAATGGGTAGATGCAAAAATGCATGATAAAGTCACTAACCTCCAGGATATAACAACCCCCTAGAAGAAGCTTTCTGACAGGTTCTCTGGACCCCCAGAGTCCCCTATAGGGACAGCCAATTCTAGCCCTTCCTGCTTCCTGGTTTATGCCCATTTAGTGACTTATAATTCCCCTGCATTTGCACATGATTTGACTGAACATATATAATCCTGATGCTTGTAGTCTCTGGTTGCTCTGCAGAGTACAGTTCCTTGAATTATGACAGTTATCTCTGCTAATAAAGTTCACTTTTTTACTGCAGAGTTATAAATACATATGCAGCTTGCATATTCGAGGAGGCATGTGGGAGGAAACGCTGAGCTGTGGGGCCCTTCTAGAACAGAAGCCACTCCCTGGCACCTGCACATACATAACTTTCCTGATACATCCCTCCGTGCACTTCCCTCCCCCCCCCATCCCAAAGGCTCATCTTCAGGGCTTTCTTATAAAAAGGATTTACTGTATACAACCCTGGTGAGAAGATCAGAAATTAGCATCCTTGACATTTGCCTGCTTTCCTCAGCCCCCAAATGGATTCAGAGCCATCAGCTTCCCTTTTCCCAGGAGAAAACTGGTCCCACAGTCTCTGAGGAGACTGGAATGGCATTAACTGGGATGTAAAGCGACAGCCAAATGGGGATTAGGAAGACAGGCAGCAGGAAGGGGGGATGGCCGATCTTGTAAATTTGAGCCCTGCAAATAAGTTCATTAAGTCTAGGATATGCTCAGGGTGCTGGTAAGGCATATAAAGGAGCAGCATACAAATAAATCTAGCCAGTTGTTTGAAGGAGAAGAGCTAATGGAGGAATTTTTCTAAAAGCAACTTTAACTTTTTACCGAATGCAATAACACTATGCATTATCAATCAGCTGACTATAATTTTACAATTTAGCCTGGAATTTGAACTGCCTGCAGGAGATTGCACCTTGTGGGTAATAATAGGTATGCATGGCGAATGTTGTATAGCATATTTCCTTAAAATATATAGCGGGCTACTTTGGTAACGAATACGTTTATTTGCAGAGAAAATTACGATTATGGTGTGACTCAGCATGGAGCAGGCGCTGCTGGTTGTCGAACCAACAGCTTTTCCCCATTTTCCTTGCTAGTCAAGGAAATCCCACTGAGTTGGGAGGGGTGGCTAGATTTCCACCCTCCCCCAAGTGACAGGGTTGAGAGTGACTTCGCCCTCCCCCCAGGATCAAAGGGAAATCCTCACGGGCCTCAGCCAATCCCAGTGACCCATTCCCCTCGCTGGAGCTACTTCAGGGGTGGGTGTACTGGACTGCCAGAATGGTACCACCATTCGCTTCCAAGTCAAGGACCCGTGCTGTCCAGAATGACCATCTCTGCCCTGTTTCAGCTCATTGCTCGCAAGAGGACCTCGGGTCAGGATTTGCAAAGAGGACGGTGTTATTCCTCTAGAGATAGTTATAGCTGCATGGGTGGGCAGATGAGAAAGTCCCCGCAGCTTCCTGGCACAAATGTAAGGAATTACACACTTAGGTGTTTGAGGCTAAAGTTGTTCAGGGTCAGGTCCTCTGATCTTTAAGGATAGAGTTTCTAAACTCTGCTCCCCTGGCTCTCCCAGGAGTTGTGGGAGATTCTACGTTAGGTCTGTTAGATCCAGGATGCATCGAGTGGCTTTAGTTTTCCATCCTGAACCCTGACTGATACAGTGGCCAGGGGTCCAGTATTGACCAATAGGCTGGAGTGCTTTTCTTTACCTCTGAGAAGTAGACTGTAGGAGAGACAGCCCCTATCTGCTGCCTCTGGATGACGTGGCATTTGGATGTGATGCCTGGTACAGCTGTCACCATTTGCTGCCCGCCTGAAATAGAGCCAATATGCAAGTTAAAGGAGAGCCGAGAGAAATGCCCAGCAAGAGGAGCTGAAGTCCTGATGTACCTGCAGCCAATGGCTTTCTAATTGGCACAGACATATTCTTTAAGGAAGCAAATGTTAAGATAGTTTGACAGTGGCTGCCGTGTTTTCTGAGGATGAGACATTATAGAGTGATTCACACCTGCTCTCCAGCCTTTTCTTCTTATATTCTTCCCCCACCCCAGCAAATGAATATCCAGATAATCTCTGTCTCAAATGTATCACACACCTTTGAAATATCTATGTGAATTATTGGTTTGCATTGGCATATGTGTCTACAATATTATTGCACCTTTTTTTTTCAAACTCCAATTACACTTTAAAAGACTTACACTGCCAAAGCATTAGTATAATCCTATCATTTTGAATTTCTTCTTGTTTTACCCATACACATTCAGTCCTCACTTTGCAGGATAGTGCAGGAATGCAGCAAAAAAATGACCCTGAAAGCTGAAGCTATACCAAGCAATCTTAATAATTAACAGGAAAAATCACAACTGTTGCATGAAAGTTTTTTCTAAAATACTAAAAACTCTTACTTTCATTTATAAACATATGGAGATGCTTTAAAAATGGTAAAAGTTACATTTATTTGATACAATGTTACTTAAAACATTGGAAACATTGATTAAATGTTCTATTTCTTTGAAAAATTTGAGTCGTTTGAACAGTGCTTACCTTCAGAGCATCTTTTCTCTGCCCTGGCAAATTGTCATGTCATTCTAAGTTTAGAGCAGCTTCTAACATTTCATCCTTTACACTTACAGTGTAACTTTAGAGTTTTTTTAATATGAAAATTTTGTCCATGTCACTTCCCCTGAGACATCCTCCTTTTTGCCACACCACTCACTGATGATAAATTTGCCTTCTGGCTGCGTACCTATGTTTCTTGAATAGCTGCAGTGTCAACATTCTCACTGTAGAAACTTATGTATTATTTGCAATCCAAATAATCATGATATAGGAAGTATTATTACTATTATTGTTGTAAATTCCATATGAAAACTTCCTGGTGAGTTCTAAATCAGTTATAGTAGTAGCACTTGAAGAGAACTGTCCACAAACCTTGGGAGTCTGCCTCTGGACAAGCAAAAAAGCATGTTGTTATATGAATTCTCCCATCCTATTGAGTACTGACTTCCTAAAATGCCATTGTTCTTCCCCAGGACCCCCTTCGGTGCACCACAAGGCATTGTTTTGGTTTTAGAACCTATCTACCCTTCTGGGAAAAAGAAAAGAAGTCAAGTTTTTACCTGAGGAAAGCCAGTTGGGCACAAAGGAAATTTGTTTTGTGAAGTCATTATCCATCCAGGCTAGCAATCAAGAGAATCTTATGGGTCAAGTGACAGTACCTTCCTGGATTACTGTGTTAAAAAGGACTTTCAGGGGCGCCTGGGTGGCTCGGTTGGTTAAGCGGCCGAATTCGGCTCAGGTAATGATCTTGCGGTCCATGAGTTCGAGCCCCGCGTCGAGCTCTGTGCTGACAGCTCAGAGCCTGGAGCCTGTTTCAGATTCTGTGTCTCCCTCTCTCTGACCCTCCCCCATTCATGCTCTGTCTCTCTCTGTCTCAAAAATAAATAAACGTTAAAATAAATAAATAAATAAATAAATAAATAAATAAATAAATAAATAAAAAGGACTTTCAGACAATGTCTAGGCTCAACAGAAGAAAGCATCGCAATTGATTAGCAATGTCTGTCACAGTTAAGGGAGAGGAGAGTAAGGGTATCTGCTCTGGACAGGCCATTCCTAATCTAGAGGCTGCCTCTTGGTAAGGTCAGCCATCCAAGTCTGGCAGCATATGAAAACATATTTGATATCTCAGGGATGGACTCGCACCAACCAAATTCATACGAAACTGATATATAAATCAGAAAGACAGTTTATTGACTTGATTTAGAAATGAAACTGCGAATGTGCACCTGTTATTAAATGGGAACTTGAGTGGCATAATGAAGGAACTTTGGAGTCAGGCAGACCTAGTTTTGCATCACGGCAGCAGCTCTCAGTAGCTACAAGCTCGTCCATGGCATTCTGTTGATAAGGACATTGACGCTGTGTCTGGGGTCAGTAGGAAAAAATGTCCTGGTTAATTAACTATGTCTGAAGCAGTCAAAATGGGGAAAGTGGGAGTGGCTATTGTTGGTACATATTGTTATATGTTCCAGTTTTTAACCAATGAATGCATGCTGGATTCCTGATAGGAGAGTCTGTTTTCTAGAATCGAAAAACTGCTTTGCGAACAAGGATATAAAAGATGTTTGCTGCAAGATTTGCATGGTTAGTATCACCGAGGCATCTTCACAGTATAAACACAAAGGACACATAAATAAGAAATGATGGTTCGTGGTTCTGGACACTCACTCTCCTGCTCAGAGCTGGAGAAAAAATGGTCACATTTTGTCTCCTATCTATCCTCCATTTTATATACACATTATAGACCAGTGCTGACCAACAGAAATATAATGCAAGCCATAAATGTGAACTATGTAGGTTATTTTAAATTTTCTAGTAGCCATATGAAAAAGTGAAGAGAAATTAACACCTTTTTACAAGGATTCGACCAGTTTTATTACCTCTATACCTTGTGTACATACCCTCATCTTTAGAGAATAATCTCTACATTTAGCTATTGGAGTATCTCTGGCCAAGGACTGGTATCTCAGAGGAGACTGGGGGCCTGGTCCCTCCAAGCCTTAGCTCTCTCTAGTCTTACTGCTGGGTGGTAGGCAGCAGCTGCCCAGCCTGGTATTTGTGGTTCTTTTTGTGGAACACTGGTCTCTCCACAACCACAGTTCTGTTGGGCCCTCAGCAAAGCTGAACCATTTTTCTACCTTGGATTCTTTCAAAGTTTCTCCTATAACCATAATTTTTTTAACTTGGAGAAAAGAACAGGCTCCTTTTTCTTCTTTAAACTGCATTTATGGCACCATTACTGGTTTTCCCTAAACCAGTGGTTTTCATACTTGAGTGAACATCAGCCTCACCTGGAGGGTTTGTTAAATCACTGGTCCAGCTCCAGAGTTTCAGCTTCAGTAGGTCTGAGGTGGGGCTTGAGCATCTGCATTGCTAAAAGTTCCCAGGGGATGGCAGTGCTGTGGTCCAGGAACCACACTTTGAGAACCACTGATATTTACCTTTCATTTCAGTGCAGGAAGGAGATGAGAGGCTTTGGGTATCTGAAAGTGAAAGAATTGGGGGAAGTGAAAAGCATCAGGTTATATCTTTCCTCCAAAATAAGTCAAACCCAGTTCTGTTGTTATTCTTTCCCCTGAACCAGCACCTTAGCATGCTCGAACACCTCCTCTTCCAAGATTTCTCCCCCAGTCTCCTGCTAGAGGCAGAGCAACGGGGCCTCTGTCTTTCATAGACCTCTTCTACAGCCCTCTATTGTTCTCTGATGTTGTAAGCATCTGGGCATGCATGTTGACAGTCATGTGCAGTAGGGCTGGAGACTTCTTTTGGCTAGCAGCACCCTCTCCCTAACACCAGGACCTCTCATAGAACTCTCTTGGCCAAAGAGTATTGAATGATTGAGTGAATGAATGATACATGTTTGGAAAACAAGAAGGGGACTATTCACATGTTAGTTAAAACTTTCCCAAGTATCAGAGATAACAATGACACAAGAAATTGTTAAGAAAAAAAACAACAACCAAAAAACAACAGACACACTTGGACCTCCTGAGAACTCATTATAACTTTAATATCACTTACATGGTGTCAATCACACAGTTCTAAACACCTATCATGGTTTTACAGACACAACTTCCATTTGACATAGATGCTGTTACTTGGAGTGATAGACTTGTAAGGCATGTTATTATGAAGAAAATGTTTTCGGTGCCCTTAAAACACTGGGTCTCAGGGGCGCTTGGGTGACTCAGTCGGCTAAGCCTGTGACCTCAGCTCAGGTCATGATCTTGTGGTTGGTGGGCTCGAGCCCCACGTTGGGCTCTGACAGCTCAGAGACTGGAGCCTGCTTCAGATTCTGTGTCTACCTCTCTATGTCCTTCCCTCTGCTCATGGTCTGTCTCTCAAAAATGAAGAAATTTTTTTTTTAAATTTTTTTTTCAACGTTTATTTATTTTTGGGACAGAGAGAGACAGAGCATGAACGGGGGAGGGGCAGAGAGAGAGGGAGACACAGAATCGGAAACAGGCTCCAGGCTCTGAGCCATCAGCCCAGAGCCCGACGCGGGGCTCGAACTCACGGACCGCGAGATCGTGACCTGGCTGAAGTCGGACGCTTAACCGACTGCGCCACCCAGGCACCCCAGAAATGTTTTTAAAAAATAAAAATAAACCCACTGGTCTCAGAGACCCTTCTTTTTTTTTTTTAATTTTTTACTTTGGAAAATTTCAAATATATATAAAGGTAAAGAGGACAATACGATGAACCTTCATGAACCAATAATCTTGCTTCAATAATGATCAACTCTTGGCAAATCTTGTTTAATCTATAACTTCACTCACTTCAGTAATACATGTATTTCTTATGAAGCAACCCCCAGTGTATATCAGTTCATACATAAAAAGTTTCAGTGTGTATCTCTAATATTTGAAGATTATTTTAAGAATATAACTACACTGGGGTGCCTGGGTGGCTCAGGTTGAGCGTTGGACCCTCGGTTTCAGCTCAGGTCATGATCTCACATTTCATGAGTTTGAGCCCCACATCGGGCTCTAAGGTGACAGCACAGAGCCTGCTTGGGTTTCTCTCTCCCTATCTCTCTGCCCCTCCCTGGCTTGTGCTGTCTCTGTCTCTCTCAAAATAAGTAAATAAACTTAAAAAAAAAAAAAGAATATAACCACACTGTCATTATCACACTTAATAAATCCTTAACATCATCAAATATTTAAAAAAAATTTTTTTAATGTTTATTTTTGGGATTAATTTATTTTTGGGAGACAGAGACAGAGTGTGAGGGGGAGAGGGACTGAGAGAGGGAGACACAGAATCAGAAGCAGTCTCCAGGCTCCGAGCTGTCAGCACAGAGCCTGACGCGGGGCTTGAACTCACGAACAGTGAGATGACCTGAGCTGAAGTCAGACGCTCAACCGACTGAGCCACCCAGGCGCCCCAAAATCATCAAATATTTTAACCAGTGTTTCAATTTTCCCATTGTCTCATAAACCTTTTCAGTTTGTTTATCTAAACAACTTGTATTCAAGTTGTATTGGTGTATTCAGAATACAATTGGTTTATAAATTGCATTGGTTGACATGCAGTTAAATCCCTCCTTTTTAAAAAAAATTTTTTTTAATGTTTAGTTATTTCTGAGAGAGAGAGAGAGAGAGACAGAATCTGAAGCAGGCTCCAGGCTCCAAGCTGTCAGCACAGAACCTGATGAGAGGCTCCAACCCTGGAACCACAAGATCATGACCTGAGCCACAAATGGATGCCCAACTGACTGAGCCACCCAGGCGCTCCAAGTCCCTCTTTTTAATTGTTGGGTTCTCATTCTTTCCCTTTTGGGTTTATTATTATTATTATTATTATTATTATTATTATTATTATTATTTTATTCTGAGAGAGAGATAGAGAGCAAGCTGGGGAGGGGCAAAGAGAGAGGGAAACAGAATCCCAAATAGGCTTCATGCTGCCAGCGCAGAGCCCGACACAGGGCTCCAACTCACAAACCGTAAGATCATGACCTGAGCTGAAATCAAGAGTCAGATGCTTAACTGACTGAGCCACCCATGGACCCCCCTTTGGGTTTAAAAAAAGAAAATTATTTGCTGAAGTAACTGGGTTGGTTGTTCTATAAGGTTTCCCACAGTCTGGAGTTTGCATATTATATTTCTGTTGTACCATTTACCCCTATTCATTCTGTCCCTCTATAGGTAATAATTTCTTTTGAGATTTTTATATTTTATACTTGCATTAAAAAACAATAGTAAAAATGTAGCATACCATACACACTTTCTCTGCCTTGCTTTTTTTCACTCAATGTTATATCCTGGTGATCACTCCACCACAGTTTACAGAGGAATACTGCATTTCTTTTTTATAGCTGCATATTACTCCATCATATGTTACATAGCTTATTCAACCAGTCCTCTACTGATAGACAAGTGAACTGTTTGAAGTTTGTTGCTACTACACATGGTGCTGCAATGAATAGCCAATACCTCTCATTGTATTTTTGCCTGGGTATTTCTGGAATAGATTCCTAGAAGGGAAACTGCTGAGACAAAGGATAATTGCATTTGTAATTTTGCTAGAAATTGCAGAAGCTCTGCTTTTTAATTTAATTTAATTTATTTTTTTAAAGTTTATTTATTTTTGACACACACACACACACACACACACACACACACACACACACAGAGTATAGGGGAAGGGCAGAGAGAGAGAGGGAGACACAGAATCCAAAGCAGGCTCCAGGCTCTGTGCTGACAGCTCAGAGCCTGACACAGGGCTCAAACCCACAATCCGTGAGATCATGACCTGAGCTGAAGTTGGATGCCTAACTGACTGAGCCACCCAGGCGCCTCCAGAAGTTCTGCTTTTAAATGCAATGTGTTTCCAGAAGTTTTGTTATAAAATGGATCCTGGAACAGATCCTATTTTAATTATCTATTGCAATATAACAAATACCCCCCACAAGTAGTCGCTTAAAATAACACCATTTATTATTTCTCCTCACTGTGCAGTGTGGGTGGGGCTCCCCAGGGATGGTTTCTCTCTGCTCCATTCGGTTCACTGGGACAGCCTGGCTGAAGCTACAGAATCCATGTGACTTTATTCACACCTTTCACGCCTCAGCTGTATGGCTGGAATGGCTGGACACTGCCTGGGCTTCTCTCTCTCCATGTGGTCTCAAGTTATCCAGAATTCCAAGTTTCTTAAGCATGACAGTAAAACAGGAAACTGCAAGTCCTCTTAAGGAGTAGGCCTGGATTCATACGACTGTTACTTCTGCATTCCACAGGCCAAAGCAAGTCTCATGGCCATCCAGAGTCACAGGGAAGGAAAATAAACCCTATCTTCTGGTGGGAAGAATAACATGCGTACATAGAGATGAAAACTATTGTTAATGGCCATCTTTCAGGCAATCTACCACAGATCACCACTGCATATGCATTATATAGACCAAAAACACATGCCCTATTCTTATCTCCTTCAGCATCAGCAGAATCTGGAAAGAGTCCATAAAGGTGGTGAGAAGTGAAACACCTTTTTATGCTGCAGTGTTAAGTGTGGGGAATGGTAAAGCTCAAGGGGACCCAAAGGGGAGATAACATCTATCAAGGAAAAGGGAGAAGTCTTGCTTTGAGGCACGGTTCCTGATCACCTATCTAGGACATAAATCTACTAACAGCTATTATATTCATCCATTCTGTTTGTTTATTCAAGAACATTGTTCCAGGTTCAAAGAGTTCAAAGTGGTGAAAATAACAGACAAGGTCTTAGCTCTTGTAGTACTTACTTTCTAAATGGGGAAATGTAGAACATGGTAAGGGATAGAAAGATATGTAAGAGAATATCCTGCCCTTGAGGAAATTACAATGTACAGTTGAAAGTGGGGATGATAAGTAATCATGACCTACCTAGAACCAAATAGAGATGATGGAAAGGCAAATACCATTTTGTACAAGTGGAGGGACACAAACACAGAGTACCTGCTCTGCGTTAATAGCTACAACACTAACAGGACTGACTGCAGAGGTACAAATCTGAGGAAAGGAGAGGTTCAAAGGAAAATAGAAGAAAGGAGGGATCATTGTGGCCTGGGGAAGTCAGGGAACACTGCATTATGGGAGAGAGGTATTGTAGGGACCAGAGGCTTCTTCTGTGTCTCTGATGACATATTGGCAAGTCCCAGGGGTTGTTGTGTGATTAAAGGTTCTCACCAAGATGGCTTCCCTCCAAGATGGCCTCCTACTACTTGTTGAGAGAAAGGGAAAGGCAAAATGGATTTTTTTTTAAGTTTATTTATTTTAAGAGAGAGAGAGAGAATCCTAAGCAGGCTCCACACTGTCAATACAGAGCCTGATGTGGGGCTTGAACTCATGAACTGTGAAATCATGACCTGAGCTAAAAGCAAAAGTCGATCACATAAACGACTGAGCCCCCCAGGGCTCCCCAGGTGCCCCCCAAATGGGGTTTTAAAATGCAGTTCTACATAAAATATCCTATTATTCAAAGGCCAAAATTGGGAGTTCTATGACAGATGTTCAAGGCCTTGTCCTTGGCTGTCATATCTACATGTTCTCCCTTGGTGATCTCACTCAGCTACATGGCTTTACATAGTATCGAAATGCCAATGACTCACAAAAGGACATCTTCAGCTCTGACATCTTGCCATATTCACATATCAACCATTTATAATCTACATACTCATTTGGAAGTCTAATAAGATTCACATGGCCAAAATGGACTCCTTGATTTTCCCTGGAAAAACCCTGCTCCTCCTCCAGTTTCCCTATCACTTAGTGGCACCACCAGCACCAAGTTACTTAAGCCAAAACACTGGAGTCTTCCTTGACCCCTCTCTTTTTCTAACACGCCATCTCCAACTAATCAGTTGGTCCTGGTGTTTGTTCTACCTTCAGAATAGATCTCAAATTCAACTACTCAACGCTTCTTGCCCTGCACCAAACCACCATCACCTCTCACAACCTAACCCATCTCTTGCCTCCTCTCACACTTCCCTCAGTCTATTACCTACATAGATGCCAGAGCAAACTTTTAAAAAATAAAAGTAAGGTCATATAATATCCCTCATTAAAAACCTCCAATGGCTTACCATAGCAATTTAATTAAAATTCAACCTCCTAGCCTTGGCTTACAAGGCCCAATATTATTCTAGCCCTGACTCTTGCTTCAGCCTCACCTTATGTTACACTTTACCACCCTTGCAGCTCTCCAGCCACAATGGCTTCTTTGTTTCCAAAACATGCTGAAGTTGTGGCTTTCTTGGGAACTCTACATTGCTCTTTCTCTGCCCCTCTTCTTTGCATGACTGCAAACTCTTCATTTTTTAGGTCTCCGTTCAGATGGCACCTCCTTAGAGATACCTCTCCTGACAACCGTATTTAAAGAAGCCCACAGTTAAAATTCACTAATCAAGGCACAGAGGGCACAATGATGAATAATATAATAAAGTTCTAGCTCTTGTGATACTTAACATTTTAAATGGAGAGAATGCAGAACATGGTAAGGAATATATTGTTACATGGTAAGGGATATATTATTGTTATATTCTCCATAGCATTGATCATACTCTGAAAGATATCTTAATCATCTTCCTATTTAGGTCCATCTCCCACTCTATTCAGTATACATTGGCAAAGGGAGATAGGAAAGGGTCTGTAGCTGTCTTACTCTCCATAATATTTCCAGCTTTTATGATGGTGCTTAGCATATAGTTGGATCTCAATGAATATTTGTTAACTGTATGACTGAATGTGCTTGCATATATTAAAAATTACAGAAGTAACATTTTAGTTATAAAGGAAGAATTTGTTATAGAAGAAAAACTGTTCATATACCCTTTATTCCAATCATATCCTTCTAAATCTTGACTTCCAATCCCACCCCAACATTATGCTGATGTCAAGAATTATTGGACCCCTTCATTACATTTGCCACCAGGGAAATGCACGCCAGCCTAATTTCTCCACAGTGGTATGCATTTCCTAGAGGGCAACACACCTCTTTGCTTCCTGTAAAAAATGTGTTCTTTCAGGGCTGTGTTAAACATTGGTGCTCCAGCTATGGTTTCTGATAGTACTTTCTTTGTTCTTTGACATATGCAATCATGACCTAGCTAGAACCAAATAGAGATAATGGAAAGACAAACACAACTTTGTGTTAAGTGAAGGGAAACAAACACAGATTAGGGGATCTACTCTGCACGCTGTAAGATCTAACACAAACGACAATGAACCTGACTTAACAGTCTTATGCTGGGCAAATTATATAGTCCTTCATGGTTCAATTTCCTCTTTCTGTAACATCTGGATAATAGTGCTTATTCTTCCTGACTTCCTTGTGAAATATGCATTATTTTAGATCATAGAATTATGGAATGATAGGCCCTCAGGTATCCTGGGAATCATCTAATCCATATCCAAATGTGGAAACTGAAGCCTGGTGAGGGTAAGTGATGTATCTTACCTAAGCTCATGGCTAATTACTAGCATGACTGGAACTAGAATTCATATCTTCTGACCCTTAGACCAGTGTTTTTTGTCCTCCCCTACTGCAATGTTTGCTGTTGTTTAGCTTTTCCTGGGTGTCTGTATTATCTTCAAGTTAGTTCACACAATTCTTGGAGATAGTGATAATTTGTCTCTCCCACAGTGCTTCCTTGGTTATATATATAAATATCTATTTAAAAAAAAGGGGCACCTG
This sequence comes from Prionailurus viverrinus, assembly GCF_022837055.1. Lineage (NCBI taxonomy): Eukaryota > Metazoa > Chordata > Mammalia > Carnivora > Felidae > Prionailurus > Prionailurus viverrinus. The sequence continues at coordinate 25,682,677 of NC_062569.1, forward strand.
GGTGGCTCAGTTGGTTAAGTGTCTGACTTTGGCTCAGGTCATGGTCTCACAGTTCGGTTCATAAGTTCAAGCCCTGCATCAGGCTCACTGCTGTCAGTGCAAAGCCTGGTTTTGATCCTCGGCCCCCTCTCTCGCTGCCCCTCCCCCACTCTCGCTTTCTCTCAAAAATAAATTAAAACACATTAAAAAAAGAGTAGTTGCCATCCCTCCCTGTCATAATCAGCTGTAACTTTCCAGCTACTTCCCCTCATTCATTGAAAATTTTAGCAACTGGTTCACTATCTTTCTTTCCACGTGACTCGTTTTTCTTGGTGACTTCAATAAGCTCATAAATGAACTATATGACACTCTGACTACTTAGTTTACTGAACTCTTCACCTCCAATGAGATTTTTCTCCACCCACCTCAGCCATCCATTCTCATGGTTATGTACTGTAATTCTAAATCTTGATTTTTAAGCATTCCATTGTTTGACTACTGCCTCTTGTCTTCCAGTTCACTTATTATAATAGCCTGACTCCAACCCTTCTGCAACCCCATCAGGAGCTCTAATCCTTTGGCCCCATCAGTGTTTCAACTGTCCCTCCCTCTCCTCACTCTCTTCTTCATCCAGCCTAGAATCCCTGGTCATTCACTGCAATCAGTCCTTTGTGTACATCCACAACTCCATTGCCACTTTCTTTATCACTTGCCTGGAAAAATGCCAATCCTGGTTAAAGCCAACTCTCTACCTATCTTGTCCCTACACCTAAGCAGTGGAAAAAACCTTGTTAAAACAGTCACAACTTGTGCTGACTGTTTAAACTTATGATTATAAATTAGAGGAGGGCCCTCAACAATGCCCAGTAATCCCTCATTTCCTTAGTCAACCCACTCTCGTTCTTCTAGACTTTTTTAATTTAAATCCCACACTCTCAGGGCACCTGGGTGGCTCAGTTGGTTAAACATCCCACTTCCGTTCAGGTCATGATCTCCCAGTTCCGAGTTTGAGCCCTGCGTGGGGCTCTGTGCTGACGGCTCAGATTCTCTCTCTCTCTCTGCCCCTCCCTGACTCTTGCTCTGTCTCTCTCTCTGAAAAATAAATAAACATTAAAAAAATTTAAAAAAAATCCCACACTCTCAATGCCCAATACTCACTCTTACCTGATATTCTCACCCACTGATATACTGGGAGAAAAAATAAAATTAAGCAAAAGAGAGGTACCAGCATCTTTTCCAATAATCTTATCTTCCCCACTTCCTCAACCTCCATGTCCTAAAATGAATGAAGTGTCCATTCTAATAAGGCTAAACTCTCTGTTGAGAGATAGTTCTCCATGTGTCTCTCATATTTGTTTTGATTCAGGCTATCTTATCAAGGATATTTGTAGAGTGAATAGCCTGGGAAGACAGAGATAGTATCTTCCTTTGGAGCAAAAAGCAGGAATACTTACTGTCCACTATAATAAAAATAATGTCTCTCTCTGGAGCAAAGGACAGGCATGTTTACTTCCCAGTGTAAAAGATTCAGGTTCACTAAGCTCAGATTTCCTTACTTGTAATGCAACCCACTGCATGTACAGGCATCTCCTGGCCCTCTTCACATTGCTCTGTGGGAACTGAGGCTCAGGAAATTGATATAATAAAATTCTGATCTCTGGCTACGGCTTTTACTGTGAGAGATAAAATCCTTTGTCTCTGACCCAGGGGTCTCATGTTTTTGTTTTTTTTGTTTGTTTGTTTGTTTGTTTTTTGTTTTTTGCCAGCACCCATGAAATTATGACAGGCTGTTAGCATGCAAGGTGGATGAAATCTCATACATTGCAGAGTTCTTGATACTTTCTACTTCTGAATGACATCTCATTTCCTCTTGCCTTTTCAAGGACTTTGTTCTACAGGTAACTGCTCTTTCTTTTGCATAGTCAATTTTTCCCTTTCATCTGTATCACACCTCAGCCTATACATGGGATGTAATATCTACCACCTTAAAAGACAAAAACAGCTTCCCTTAGGCTTCTCGTTTCCCTGCAACTACTGCTCCATTTCTCTACAGCCTTTTAGAATGAGACTCCTTTAAAAAGTTGTCTTTATTCCTTTTTTCCACCTCTTCACTTTTCATTCTCTTCTAATTCATTCCAGTCAGGTTTTTAATTATACCATTTTTTCTGAAACCCTTCCTAAAGTTGTCAGCAACCTCCATATGGTTTAATCCAATGGCCCTAAAAAATCCAATTTCTCTTTTTATTGGATTTAGCAGCAATCAACCAGTTGACTACTCTTTCTTTCTTGAAATACATTCTTGGTTTCTGGTTTTTCTTATCCCACTCAATCTCCTTTGCTAACTCTTCCTGCTCTAATGAGAAGATTATGAGTTTTTTGTCCTTTATTACATTAATATAGCACATTACTTGATTGTCGGATGTTAAACTAACTTTGCATTCCTGGAATAAATCCAACTTGGCCATGATATATTATTCTTTTTTTTTCATGTTGCTGAACTTTATTTGGTAATATTTTGTTAAGGATTTTTGCATCTTTGTTCATAAGGGATATTGGTCTGCAGTCTTTTCCTCTTGTGATGTCTTTGACTGGCTTTGGTTTCAGGATAGTACTGGCCTCATAAAATACATTGGGGAGTATTCTCTTTGTTTTCTCAAAGAATTTGTGAAGGGTTGGTCTTATTTCTTCTTTAAACATTTTTTTTTTAATGTTTACTTATTTTTGAGAGAGAGACACAGCATGAGCAAGGGAGGGGCAGAGAGAGAGAGGGAGACACCAGAATCGGAAGCAGGCTCCAGGCTCTGAGCTGTCCACACAGAGCCTGACGCGGGGCTCAAATTCACGGACCATGAGATCATGACCTGAGCCAAAGTTGGATGCTTAACCAACTAAGCCACCCAGGCACCCCATTCTTATTTCTTCTTTAAAACGTTTGATTGAATTCACCAGTGACACCATCTGGGCCTGGCTTTTGTTTGTGAGATTTTAAATTACTAATGCAATATCTTTACTTGTTAAAGGTTTATGCAGATATTTTGTTTCTTCTTGAGTCAGTCTTGGTTATTTGTGTACTCATAGAAATTTTTCCATTTTATCTAAGTTGTTTAATTTATTGACATTTAGCTGTTGATAATATTCCCTTATAATCCTTTTAATTTCTGCAGAGTTGGTAGCAATATCTTTCTATCTTTTATAACTTTAGTAATTGGTGCCTTTTCTCTTAGCTTCTTGGTCAGTCTAGTTAAGGGTTTGTCAATTTTATTGATTTTTTCAAAGAATCAGCTTTAAAAAATTTTCTCTGTTGTTTTTCTGCTATAATAATTACTTAATTCCTTCTACTTGCTTTGTGTTTAGCTTGCTCTTTGTTTTCTAGTTTAATGCAGAATCTTAGGTTTTTAAGACTTTTTTTTCTTTTATTTAATTTTCAAGTTAGTTAACATACAGTGTAGTCTTGGGCTTCAGGAGTAGAACCTAGTGATTCATCTCTTACGTATGATACCCAGTGCTTCTCCTGAAAAGTGCTCTTCTTAATGCCCGTTGGCCATTTAACCCACTCCCCCACCTCCCAGCAACCCTGTTTGTTTTCTGTACTTAAGAGTCTCTTATGGTTTGCCTCCCTCTCTGTTTTTATCTTCTTTTTCCTTCTCTTCCCCTATGTTCATCTGTTGAGTTTCTCAAATTCCACATATGAGTGAAATCATGATATCCTTCTGACTTATTTCACTTAGCATAATATCCTCCAGTTCCATCCACATTGTTGCAAATGGCAATATTTCACTTTTTCATCACTGCGTAGTATTCCATTGTATGTATGTGTTTATATATATACATATATATACATTTCTTGTATATATGTATACATATGTATATGTATATATATGTACATATATATACCACATCTTCTTTATTCACTCATCATGGGATGGGCACTTAGGCTCTTTCCACAATTAGGCTATTGCTGATAGCACCACTATAAACATTGGGGTACATGTGCCCCTTTGAATCAGCATTTTTGTATCCTTTGGATAAATTCCTAGTAGTGCAATTGCTGGGTCATAGGGTAGTTGTATTTTTAATTTTTTGAGGAATCTCCATACTGTTTTCCAGAATGGCTGCACCAGTTTGCATTCCCACCAACAGTGCAAAATGTTTCCCCTTTCTCCATATCCTTGCCAACATCTATTGTTTCCTGAGTTGTTAATTTTAGCTATTCTGACTGGTGTGAGGTGGTATCTCACTATGGTTTTGATTTGTATTTCCCTGATGATGAGTGATGTTGAGCATCTTTTCATGTGTCTGTTTGCCATCTGGATGTAAGAACTTTTTTCCTATATAGGCATCTAAAGTTACACATTTCTCTCTAAGCACTGCTTTAGATACATGCCATGAATTTTGATTAATTTTCCTTGTGATTCTTCTTTGACTCGTTGGTTATTCAGAAGTGTGTTGCTTAATTTCCAACTATTTAGTGTTTTCTCAGATGTCTTTCTGTATAGATCTCTAATTCCATTGTGGCCAGAGGGCACACTTTGTATAATTTGTCTTCTTTATTTTATTGGGACTTGTTTTAGGCTATAGTATATGGTCTAGCCTGGAGAATGTTCCATATGCACGTGAAAAGAAATGTGCATTTTGCAGCTTTTGGACGGAGTATTTTATAAATATTAGTTAAGACAAGTTGGTTGATAGTGTTGTTAAAGTCTTCTATAGTTGTTCTACTATTGAAAGTGGGATATTGAAATCTCTATTATTATCTATTTCTCCTTTCACTTTTGCCAGTTTTTGTGTCATACATTTTGGGAGATGGTTCTTTGATGTATATATAACTATTATATCTTCTAGATGTGTTGATCATTTATCAGAAACGTCTCCAATAATATTTCTTGTCTTTCAATATGCCTGATATTAATATAGTCTCTCTAGGCCTCCTATGGTTACTGTTTGTATGGTCTATCTTTTCCATCCTTTACTTTCAATATAATACCTTTAAACTCAGGTGTGTCTCTTGTAGGCCTGTGACATAGAGTCGGGTCTTGCTGTTTTATTATGTTTGATAGTAGCTGCCTTTTGAGCAGCATGTTTAGTCCAATCATATTTATGTACTTATTGCTATAGTCAGAATTTCTTTTGCAATTTTGACAGTTGTTTTCTGTATGTCTCATGTGTTTTTTATTCCAGTGAAGTAATGGAACCATGAAGCATTAATATATTTGGAAACTACTTAAACAGTTTCTTGCTGAACAAAATATGCAGAGTGCAAAAAATAGAAGAAATGACTCCTACTTCTGTTATTTAAACATAACTTTATTTAATATTGGGGTATATTTTTTTTGCAGGCTTAAAATTTTCCCTATTCAGATTTTTGCTTTTTTTGTTTTTGTTTACATAGTTTATATCATACTCTGCACACATTTGTTTATCTTTATCCTATGTAGTCTATTATATGCGTTTTCTGTGTTTCAAACAGAGCAGCTATCACCAGCGAAGATATTTGAAGCAGTTAAGCAGAGATCTCCTTGGAAGAGCTTTTGACCAAATGAAATGGTTCTGCATGGCCTTGTTGAAACAATTACACTTGTCAAAAACTGGGTATGTTTTTGACAAGTGTATCTGGGTGCTCAGTTGGTTGAGCTTCTGACCCTTGATTTTGGCTCAGGTCATGATCCCAGGGTCATAGGATCAAGCCTCTTATCTGGATCTTTGCTGAGCATGGAGCCCACTTAAGATTCTCTCTCCCTTTGCCCCTCTCCCCTGCTCATGCTCTCTCTCTCAAAAACAAGAACACAATACTGGATATGTCAGAGGGTGTTTGGAAGACAAGGGATCTGAAAAGCACTTGGTACATCAGAAGTCTTGGTTATGCACTTGGTTTTTAGCTTCCTATTTTGTGAAGTAAAACAAAGGAGAGGCATTTTCTCTTGCACGTTTTATAAAATTTACCTATAAAATGGCTGGATTAAATGTCTGGAGGAATGGTATGGACTATATTTTACTACTGATTATGGGTGTGTATGTGTGTGTACATATCTATAATCTCACATGATATCAAGTTTATTGATCCCATGGTATTCTAATCTTTTATCTGCTTGTTTATTAGTTTTTGCATTTATCAATTTCTCTATGTAGTTCTAGCAAACTTTGCTCTATGTGATTAAGTGCGCATTAGTTCATCATTGTATCATGACTGTAGGTTGTCCTGGTGGATAGTTCCTTCTATAATTACTACATGTCACTCTTTATCAATCTTTGTTTTAAATTCTTATGTTGGATATTAATATTATTAGATGAACAATTTTTTGGTTAGTATTTTCTTGGTAGTTTTTTAAAAAAAAAATTGCCTTTCTCCAAATGTTTGGTAATATGTTCTAACTATATCGTTGCAAATGGCACATGGCTGTGTTTCTTCCCTTAAAAACCCTGTCTAAATGTGTTTTTTGTGTCATTTTTTAATAATACAAACCATTTATATTTATTAATACCACTTTGATTTCTCTCTAGAATCTTGTTTCCTATTTATCCTTTGCTTTTCTTTCTCTTCTTTTTTGCCTGCTAATCCAGTAACTAAGTTTTCTGTAGGTCATTTTTTTCCTCTATAGATTTGGAAGTTAGACATTCTACTTCTCTAATTTTGGTGAATACCTTTAAATGTTTAATATATATCTATATCTATATCTATCTATATATATCAGTAATAGACTGTCATATTCAAGGCTGCCATAATCTTTTATTTTTAATTTATTTTTTTAGAAAGAGAGAGAGAGAGAGAGAGCACTAGCAGGAGAGAGGGGCAGAAGGAGACAGGGAGAGAATCTTAAGCAGGGTCCACACTTAGTGTGGAACCCAATGGGGGCCTTGATCCCAGGACTCTGGGATCATGACCTGAGCCAAAATCAAGAGTTAGATGCTCAACTGACTGAGCCACCCAGGTGCCCCGCCATAATCTTTTAAATAACATTTCTATATTTAGGATAATTCCCTGGTTATAAATCTCATCTTCCCAATATAAAATTCAGAACTCTGATTTCTTGCCTCCCTTGCAACCAGGATGCAGGCCTATGACATATGCTGTGCTAGCCGGAAGCACCTGTGGAAATGTGAGGAATGTGAGGATACAAGCTCTGCACACAGCTTTCATTTTCCTGGTGTAGGTAAAGATGAAAACATCAAGCTTATAAAGGCGGCAGTCATTGCAAAGTCCTGATGTTGATAGCAGGAACAGGGGAAGAAAAGTTGAGTTCATGGCATTTAGTGTTTGATGGGAATAGCAGCAGTTTCTTTACCATGAAAGTTCTGCTGCATGGTTTAGGGCAATTTTTTTCTAGAACCTTAACCCAAGCTTTTCTTTTTTCTTCTTACCCAATGACCCTGGAGCTGCTGAATGTCAATTTAAGAAATTCTTGCTTGAAGTCTGTTGTTTGCAACAAAGGATTTTAACCAATATAATAACTTGTGAAAGTCTGAAGTTAAGGCATATTTCACTCCTGAGTAAAAGAAATTGAGTCTTTAATTCAGAACTCCCTTTCTGCCATCATCTATGATATTTTTAAGGGCTAATATTTTAATTTCACCTGGTTTTAAAATTCCAAAATACTGGAATATAAAAAAATAATCCTGATTTAGATTAACCAATATATTTGTTAATTTATTTGTTTATTCTTCCTTATCCCATACTTACTCCTTTTGGGTTCAGCTTTTCTTATTGGAGCAAATTCTTTAGTATGTCCTTCAATGAGCATCTGTGAGTACTAAATTTGAAAATGTGTTTATTTTGTTCTTCCTTTTGAAAGATAGTTTAGCTAGGTATAGAATACTAGTTTTTGTTATGGACTGTCAGTACTTTGAAGATATTTTCCTTCTGTCACCTATTGCTGCTTATAAATCTGCTGACAGCTCATTCCTGTCAAAATGGTACCTTTTAACATTTTCTTTATTGCATTTGGTATTCTGTAATTTCACTCCTGATACAGGTCTTAGTTTCAAAAATTTATTCTGCTTGAGCCGCAGCATTTTCTTTTGATTTGGTAACCCATGGTTTCTTCAGGTCTGAAAAATTCTCACAATCATCTCTTTGGATATTGCCTCTCCTTCATACTCTATTTTCTCTCCTCCAGAAACTCTTTAAGATGTATACTGGCTCTCCTATATCTAACCTTCAGGTCTCTGAACTTATCTTGGCTGCTCTGGCAGCTTATTATATGCATTTTCCATGTATTTCAGTCTCTATATAAAAATCATTTATATAAGGGTCATCTGGTTCAAAATTTCCTACCACATTAATTGCTCTTCTGGCTTTCAAAGCTCTCATGCATCCAGACCCTGACGTTAGTTAGGTAACTATGGGCTCACAACATCTCTGGGCCCATTTCCCAACACAAAGAGATAACTGAGGTTACTAAAAAATGTAAATGAAGTGACTCATTTAAGGTGCTGACAAGTTCCCCAGACATAGCAGCACACTACATAAAATTTACTGTGACTGCCTAAATCAAAGCAGTTTCCCTGGTGGTCACATCTGTATGACACCTTTCCTTCTACCATTTTAGACATGAATTCTGAATGGAAGCTGTTTGCAGTTCTAAGACCTTGCTCCTTTGGACTGAGGCCTGGTCACATGAGTCTAGCCCAACTGATTAGTCATTCCTTGAAACTTTAAATTTGACATTTCCTTTTTGACTATGGAGTACTTAAAATGTGAATAGAGCTGCTGGCTGTAGTAAAAGAGAATGAAAATGACATTTTAAGAAGTGTGTGTGGGGGTGGGGGTGAGGGAATGGGTAGGAGAGATTGCTGACCATTCAAGTTCCTGGCTTCATTAGCTTTGATGATATGGGATTTTTCAATACTATAGATTCCTTTAATATTTGAATGTTTTATAATAGGGAGGAATAACCTTATCATAAAGATTTGAAAAATTTTATCAGAATCTGAACACAAATCTTACTTCATTGTATTGTTCAATCATATCAATTTTTTCTTACTTTCCAGAATGATTGTTATCCTCTCTCCAGCTTTGGAAATGTAGTTGTAATAACATTATATTTGAATGGTCCTACAGAGTTCCCACAGCGTTTCCTATCATTATGTTATTTGATTGTGTGAGATGAACAGGCCAGGTAATGTTAAGATTAATTTTTACAAATTGTGAAATTAAGACTCAAGTTACATGTTGTTTAGGACAAAGAAGGGTGGAAACTGAGCTAGATATTAAGCATTCTCTACCAGAAGAGCTCAGAGCTTACCATTTGCAAGACTGTCAAAGATGACACATTATAAAATATTTTCACTAATTATTTTTCATTAGGATTTTCAGGTAACTTCTGAAAAGTTTCATTAGCTCAACTGTAAAACCTATTAAAATGCACTCTGTCCACAACTTAAATTCATACTCTCAAATGCACTTGTGTTCTCCCAAAAGTTAATCTTTGCCGTGTTGTGAATCAAGTTCCCGTTGTGCTTTTAAATTTTAGAACTTTAACCTGGGGAAGATATTATTGAGAGGGAAGTTGGGGAGAAGGGGACATATTAATTCCTGGCTAGACATCCACAGTGCTTAACAGGTTCACGTAGGAATGAGGGTAAATTCTTACACCCCTTGACTAAGAACTATGTTGGGTATAGCCTGTGGGTAATTATTTACAAAGGTGACTTGTAATCACAAAGTAGTCTAGTAATATCATCACACTTTTGTTTTGGAAAATTCAAATGCTTTCACAACCTAACTCATTCACACTCACTGAACTGACAAGGAGTGGCTGAATGACAAATAATATCTGCTGAAGTTATTGAAGTATAGGGGAGTGAGATACTGAAAATAATACAAAGCGAGAATAGTTTAGCTTCCTGTTTAGCCTCAGCATGATTGCTACCTCTTAGGAGAATCTTTCCATTTCAAACAGAAAATATAATTTATGATGAGGATTGTTAATTTTAGATAAGAAATTGTTTCTATGGAATCAAGGCATTGATATGTCATAGAATATTGGAAGGGTCATACTATTAATCAGCAGTGTTCTTCATTTTGCACTCTGATATTTTCATTTTCTATGGGGCTAAAGATAAGCTTTTTGTTTTAAGCACAGCATTATTATAAGCTGACAGTCCTGGCATAGGTCCCCTTTTCTCCTGACTGCCACTAGACTCAAATCGATCCTCTAAATACAGTCCGTCCCAAGAGACACAATTGATGTCGGAAAAGAGGACTTTTTTAAACCGAGCCTGACGTCACACATTTGTGCTCTAACCATCTGTACCTTTTATTAACCAGGGGCTGGAGCCGCCCAGGCGGACAGACACAGGCGCACAACAGCCTTCTCCCACACAAGCCTGGAATGGCAACAGTGTGCTGCTGCCTTAGAAAGAAAAGCCGTTTCAGAACTGTGGGGTGGCGTGGGGGTGTGTGTGTGGCAGGGTGAGGGAATCATTTCTCTTCTTCTCCATCCAAGGATGCTATTTATTGGAAATCCAGCACATCTTTTATTTATTTATTTTTTCAATTGATTTCTCTCGAGTGGGAGGCAAAACCCTTCAGATGCGAGAGAAGAAAAGGAAAAAAAAAAAAAAATGCAAGCCGGGCAGGAGGATTTTGGAGAACCACAGCTTTGCTTCGGATTGGGACTACAGGCAGAGAAAGACTCCAGCCAGCGTCCACAACCTGTTTGGCGTGCAAAGATGCCGCTGTTCCGCCCCGAGTGCAGCATCGCTCCCCTTCCCCTCCCCCCTCCCTCCGGCTCCGTGCTGCCCCTGGGAGGGCGGCAGCCCCCAAGAGTCACCTCTCACTCCCTGCCGTGCCCAGTCCAAGTCCGGAGGGGCGTGTGCTGGGGAAGAACACTCCTTCTCCTTCGACGCGCGAGACCCGGGGAGTTTACGCTCCCCTGCAGCCCCCTCCTTCTGGCCTTGCCCACAGTCCCCGAGAGGGCAGCAGCCTCCTGGTGAACGCCTCTCCCCCCACTCGTGTGACTCCTTCTTCCTCCCCCAGCGCAGGGGCGCATTCTCACTCTCCCTCCACGCGTGCGTCCGGTTCGCCTCTCTCCCGTCGCAGGAAGGCAGCAGCCCCCAGGTGCCCACCTCTCGCGCCCCTTCCGGCCCCTCACCCAGTTCCTTCAGCGTCCTCTAGCTTTGGGGAGCGTCCGCACTCCACCTCCACGTGCGAGCCCAGGGCCGTTACCCCGCTTCCAGATACTCCCCCCCCACCCCCGCGCCACCTCTAGCCAGGGCTCCGCCCACCGCGCCCGGGGCGCGCGCCCAGGAGTACCTGGCCACCCCTCCCCCGGCTTGGCGCCGCTCCCCTCCCACCTCCCCCGCCCCGCGCGCAGTAGCTCGCAGCCCACCCCTCGTAGCTTCCTTCTCTCCGCCCCCTCCCTCTCCAGGAGGTGGGAGGGGGGGGCACGAACGGGCGCGGTGGCGTGGCCAATGGGCGCTCGGCTTACTCTGGCCTCTCCCCCGCGCAGCCGCCAATCGCGGCGGGCGGTGGTGGTAATATTGTGGAGTGGAGTTTGGATGCCGCCGCTGCCGCGGGCTGGAGCGGCGCGGCCGCGGGGGCTGCCAGGGTATTTCGGGAAGGGGGCGTGAGGAGGCGGCGGCTGCGGCGGTGGGCGGCTGTGGCTGCGGCAGCGTGTGGAGGCAGCTGAGAGAAAGAGAAAGAAAGGAAAGAAGAGGGCGGGGGAGTACTCAGGAGGAGGCGGGACCGACCGGGCTCCTTACCTCTCGGTAGCGGCGGCGGGCGGCCCGGGAGGCGGCACCGCCCCCTGCCCGCGGACTCCTCAGCGCAGCCAGCCGCGGACCCGCTGGCTCCGGGCAGCGACCGAAGCTACGGGGGCGGAAGCGGTGGGCCGGGGCGGCGGCGGAGGCGACCGCCATGGCGTTCCTCAAACTCCGTGACCAGGTAGGTGAGGGGCGGCGGGGCGGGATCGCGCCGACCGGAGAGGAAGGAAGGGAGGGAGGGCGGCGGGCCAGCTGTGTGGGCCGCCCGGGCGCCCGCTCGGCGGGGTGGGCGCGAGGGAGGCGGGGTGCCGCCCCGGGGACTAGCGCGCTGAGGCCGGGCCGGGGACCGCGGGTGACCCGCCTGTCAGCGAAGCACCGGCCGGGTGAAGCCCACGTGCGGCTGGGGGGCTCGCCGCGGTCTCCGGTTGCCGCCGCGTGAGGGGCGGGTCCCGCGCTGGCCGCCTAGGCGCCCGCGCCCGGCGCGCTGCCGGGTGTGCACCTCCTCTCTCCTGCCAGGTGAGGCTCGGGCCTAACAGGTGGCTTTCCGCTGCCGGGCGGGAGCGGTGCTGGCGGCCGTGACCTTAGGTCACGACCTTGCTCGCCTGTTTGCTTCGCCGGATAGTTTGAGGCACGCTCTCTCCGGGTTAAAGTCGGTTGATTCTGCTTCGGGACTAGCTATTCAACCTGCAAGTTCCTAGACTTGTTTTCTTTTGACGTTTTGTGCACCATTTTGGTTACTTTTCTTGACTTACGAAGAGCTGGTCGAAGAATACCTGAAGTGCCGAAAAGAGTAGTGACTTTTTCGCACTGAAGAAAAAAATTGTGTCTAGGAACGAAATGGCAACTATATCAGAATGATTTGTACACCTGAAAATATGGAAATAAGGGTAAGAAGGCTTTCAGGCGGTGCAGAGGCTTCCAAACATTTGTGTCTCTTTAAGAAGAGGGAAATTAACGTATGAAATTTACCGAGAGGCAGTAGACGTAATAGTGCTGAGAATTTATTTTTGCCATTTGTTTTTTTTTTTTTTTTGAACAGAAGGTACTGGGCAGATTTGAAGGGAAAGTAACTTACATATATTGGGAAACTGTTCTTAAAGTGAGTACCCCTTTTTCAGAAACAATGAGGAAAAACTTGAGATGTCTTTTTTAATGTCATCTCTTAGTGAATACTGTGCCTTAAATTCTGAATCTTGGTATGATGAATTCTCATTTCATAAATGAATTTTGTTTTCTTTTTAGGCCGTTGGCTTAACGCGTGTATCATTGGGTATCAGGAAGGTTTTAGCTGGTGTTAGTTAGCATCGTCAGGAATGATACTTTGAAAAACTCTCCTGTTGAGTGAAGTTTATACATTGTATTTCAAGTGATAGAACAGCATTGTCCATTATGATAGCTACTAGCCTACTTGTGGCAACATAAGTTTTAATTAGTTAAAATAAAATAAAATAAAATAAAAAGTTCATTACTCTTAGTCTTGGCAGCCACATTTCAAGTGCTTGGTAGCCACATGTGGTTATTGACTGTGGTATTGGACAGCACAGATACAGAACATTTATATCATCAGAAAGTTCTATGGGATAGCACTGTTGAAGAATAGCAGGTAAAACATAACTAATTCCTGTATAATCAAGTCATGATATACTCTTAAAGGTGTAAAATTCAAGATCTAGATTCTCTAATCTTTACCAATCTAATGGCACTTTGTGCTTCCCTAGGTTATAGTTGAAGTAATGATTGATTTTTATTTTGTTTCTAGTCCTCCTTTTTGAAAACGTTACTTCTGCGATTTGGATCATAGCGTGCATTAGGAATTTGGTGAACTTTTAGGAGATTATCTCATTTTATTCACCATCAGGTTTAAACAGAAACAAGATTATGTTTTCAGATTGACATAAAGTCTACTTGCACCTTTGCATTTGTGTATTTAGGAATTGGAATTACGAAATAATTGTGATGCTTCTCTAGTTTTATATAGTATCTGTTAATACTCAGTGGTGGTGATGATATGTAAAATGTCACCTGTAAACTTAAGGCTACTTGGACAAGTTAATGAAGTGACATAGCTCAGACGGGAAGAACGTTGAGGTTTACCTCTAAACTACAAAGTAATTGACTCATCTGGTCTCTCTTTTGGAAGACTTTGAGAAATGAGTTTGATTTGCCTATTTCAAAGGGAATAGCCGCTTTTATAAGTCATCTTGTATGTTGATATTTTATTGGCTATTAGAAATGAGAGTAAAAATGAAATGGAATACAAATATAATTTTAACCTACATGAAAAACAGTTCAGGTAGATGAATTATTTTATTTGGGGAAAAGGAGCTGACTGTAGATAAGTACACATAATTTTAAAGCTGGAAGATACTTAACCTAGCATTTAACTCCGTCCTCATTTACATTTGGGATAGGAAATAGTTCAACCTACTTTTTTTCTATTGCCATATTTACCTTGTATTTTGTTCTAGCTCTGCAAATACAACTATTATAAGTAGAACCTATTAATGGATAGGAGTTGTTCTTTGTGTGCATAAGCATCAGGTGGGTTCTAGATGGTTTAAATATAAAATCAGTGATTAAATAAAGCAGTTTGTTTTTCATGTCTGGTAAATCTGGATAAGACAGCTTTCCCCCTTTCCATGGCAATACCTAATATGGGGGTAAGAACAGGATTGAGTTTTCAGTTGGACACCAAATCTGATTGTACCATTGCATTCATGAATTGCAATTATGAAGCAATTGGGATGCTACTCTGGTTTTATATAGTATCTGTTAATACTCACTGTAGTGATAATATGTGAAATGTCACCTGTGAACTTTAGGATATTTGGACAAGAACTTGGACAAGTGCATTATTCTTTGTTAGTAGATGAAAATAATTTTTAATTGTAAATGAGGCGAAAATTGTTTTCTCTTTGAGGACTAGAAACATGAACTGTCCCCTCGATTTTTTTCACATTAAAGTGTTTATACAGCGTGAATCTCTTACAATTGTAGGATTTTATTCAACAGGTATCACTATCCAGATTTTTATCTTTGCAGTTAGCAAAAATGTAATCATATGATTATATTTAAATTAAAAAATATATTTTTCAGCTTTATTGAAATATTGACATATAACATGTAAGTTAAAGGTGTACAGTGTGATGTTTTGATACATACATATAATGCAAAAGGAATACATAATAAGGTTAGTTAACACTTCCGTCCCCTCCCACAATTACTTTGTGTGTGTGTGTAGATAAGGTCTACTTTCTTCACAGCTTTGAAGTTTGTGTGTGTGTGTGTGTGTGTGTGTGTGTGTGTGTGTATGCATGCATGCACATATATATAATGCAGTATTGTTAATTGTAGTTGCTTGCTGTACTTTAGATCCCTAGAACTTCTTTATAGCTGGAAATTTGTACCTTTTGGCCAATTACATAATTACATTTTAATTTATCAGCAATTACATTTTAATTTATCAGAAATGATTCATAGTCTGCCCTCATAAGAGAGAGAAGACTGTCTTTGTTCAGACTGTGTAGGGTAACAAACTCACAATTGAGAAGCTAAATGGTAACTGGCCCTGGCTTTAGCACCTAGAAGATAGTAGGGAGTGATGGCGATCATGGCAGATAGGAGCAGGTATATTAGCTGCTGCTTATTAGCTCCAGGACATTGTTACTGTGCAGGTGTGCCTACTATTTTTAAAATACCAATTTTCTTTAGGAAGTTAGAGATCCGATACTTATGAAAAAAAATCTCTCTATAAGTATTGGTAGGTAAGTTGGTAGTTACCACTGATTAAAAAGTTAAAGCTGTAGTTTTACAAATAGGCTGGTAGGGGACCAGTTTGTAATCATGAGTTTAGCTTAGCTTGAGAAAACAAACTACAAAATAAGATTCTTATTTAAAAGAGCACTTTTCTTTCAGATAAAGTAGTTAGAATGGTCATAAACTTAAAAAAATAAGATGTAATGCATATACCATAAAAGTCATCCTTTAAAGTGTACATTTCAACCAAAGCAATTTTGAGGGGGAAAAAAAAGGCTGGAAGTATCACAATCCCAGATTCAAGATGCACTGCACAGCTGTAATAACCAAAACAGTATGATACTGTCACAAAAGTAGATACATAGATCAATGGAACAGAATAGAGAGCCCAGAAATAAACACTTGCTTATTTGGTCAATTACCATATGACAGAGGTGGCAAGAATATACAATGGGTAAAAGACAAACAACAACAACAAACAAAACAAACAAAAAAACAGAAAAGGCAACCTACTGAATGGGAGAAGATATTTTCAAATGATATATCTAATAAGGGGTTAATATCTAAAATATATGGAGAATTTACACAATTCAGCATTGGGGAAAAATCATAATCTGATTAAAACATGGACAGAGGACCTAGGTAGACATTTTTCCAAAGAAATACAGATGGCCAACAGATACAAGCAAAGATACTCCACATCACTCATCATCAGGGAAATACAAATTTAAAAAAACAGTGAGATATCACCTAACACCTGTCAAAATGGCTAGAATCAAAAAGAAAAGAAACAAGTGTTGGTGAGGATGTGGAGAAAAAGGTGTGCTGGGAACGTAAATCGGTGTAGCTACTGTGGGAAACTGTATAGAGGCTCCTCAAACACCCCCCCCCACACACACACAGAGGAATATTAGTCAGCCATAATAAAAGAACAAGATCTTGCCATTTGCAGCAACATGGGTATACCTCGAGGGTATTATGGTAAGTAAAATAAGTAGGCAAAAGACAAATACCATATGAATTTCACTTACATGTGAAATTTGAAACAACCAAGCAAACAGAAATCTGAAACAGTCCCATAAGTAATAGGTGGTTGCCTGAGGGGAATGGAGTGGGGGATGGGCTAAAGGGGATGAAGGAAGTAGGAGCTACAAGCTTCCAGTTACAGAATGCATAAACTACAGGGATTTTCATACAGCGTAAGAAATACAGTCAGTAGTATATAATAGTATCATATCACAGTACCATCATTGTAATGGTAGCTGCACTTGTGACGATCATAGCATAATGAATAGAGTTGTTGAGTTGCTATGCTGTATATCTGAAACCAGTGTAACATTGTGTGTCAGCTGTACTTCAATTTAAAAAAAAACATTCAATAAGTAACACCCCCAGAAAAGTGTGCAATTCAGTAGATTTTAGTATAGTTGCAAAATTGTGTAGCCATTAGCAGTTACTCCCCATTTTCCCTTACCTCTAGCCCCTGGGGAGTGCTGATTTACTACTTTCTGTCTTTATGAAGTTGCCTATTCTGGATATTCATATAAATGAAATTATACACCATGTGACTTTTTATGTCTGACTTCTTTTACTTAGTATAATATCTTTAAGGTTCATCCATTCATGTGGTATGAATCAGTTCATAAAATTTGTATCATATTAAAGAGTTTCTTTTAAAAATTTCTATACTTTTGGGGCGCCTGGGTGGCGCAGTCGGTTAAGCGTCCGACTTCAGCCAGGTCACCATCTCGCGGTCCGTGAGTTCGAGCCCCGCGTCAGGCTCTGGGCTGATGGCTCGGAGCCTGGAGCCTGTTTCCGATTCTGTGTCTCCCTCTCTCTCTGCCCCTCCCCCGTTCATGCTCTGTCTCTCTCTGTCCCAAAAATAAATAAAAAACGTTGAAAAAAAAAAATTTAAAAAAAAAAAATTTCTATACTTTTATGTTGTTTTATTGCTTCTTGTAGTGGGCACATATATAATCTGGGATGTTTGTTTCTATTTTTTGAATTTGTTTTAAAACTGGAGTTAGACTTTGCAGTAGCACTAAAGGATAATAGTTTTTATATTTGGATTATTTTTGTGTAGGAGCCATCTTTATGTTCTCTTTTGGGTTAATGGTCATTAGGTAAGGATTCTTGATATGTTGAAGGGTTTTTGTTTTTTTTTTGAGCAGGGTTAGCATATATCAATAAATAGATATTGAATGGGTGAGAATAATTTGACTGCTGTTTTGGATAGTTAGTATGCTCTCACTTGATCAAGTATCTACTTAGGGTAGAGCATTTTTTGACCTTTCAGTAGAAAAAAAAGATGATCCTAAAAAAAAAATCTTATAATTAGGGGTACAGAATATGTGAAATGCATGAAAAACACTGAGTGCTTATATATCCAAGTATTCTCTATTGAGTGTTCCCTTGCATTGTGTTGGAGACTTTGGGGCACACAAAGGTACAGTAGCCACCATCTCTGCCCTTAAAAGTCTTATTGGCTAGAAAAGGAGAAATGATACATAAATGCACAGTATCTGAAACACTTCACCTGAAAGGGTTTATAGAGGTTGAAGAAAGCATATGGAGCATGTTATTTGGAAACGTATCTAACAGTTAAAAAGTAAGTGTGTCTTGTGTTTACTGGGTTTTTGATGCCTTGTATAGTAATAGAACATGTAAAGTTGTAGAACATAAAAGATGTAGATAACATGTTTCAGAATTCAGAAAGGATCAGGTGATCTGGTTGTAGGTGGAAGGAAACTTTTATGGCAAGGGAGGTATTTGAGGTTCACAGGAAGGATTTGTTGAAAGCAAATACTTGTGAAGGAAAGCAACAAGAGAACTATGAAGGCAGGCCAAAAAAAGAATACAGTATATCTGTCTGTGCTGGGGTACTGAGGAGATAGATCTGATTGGTGTGGATAGTTGGAAAGGATGGGAGATAGATCAGCTAAACTAACAGTGACTACATTGTGAAGTACTTTGAATACAAGATTAAGAAGTTTGGACTTGATTGGTAGTTGAGGGAAGTTCTAATAGGTAGGCTTTCTTTTTTTTTTTTTTTTTTTAATTTTTTTTTCAAAGTTTTTTATTTATTTTTGGGACAGAGAGAGACAGAGCATGAATGGGGGAGGGGCAGAGAGAGAGGGAGACACAGAATCGGAAACAGGCTCCAGGCTCCGAGCCATCAGCCCAGAGCCTGACGTGGGGCTCGAACTCACGGACCGCGAGATCGCGACCTGGCTGAAGTCGGACGCCCAACCGACTGCGCCACCCAGGCGCCCCATAGGTGGGCTTTCTTAATCTAAGGTCTGTGAAGGGCTTCTGGAGGAACATGCATATATGTACTTAAGAGGTGTCATAACTTTTATTAGAACCTGTGAGGAGTCCACAACACCCACAAGTTAAATAGCCACTATGTTATGGGTTTTAGAAGAGTGGATTACAGAAGACAAACAGGAACACCCAAGACCAGTTAGGTGGCTACTGCTATCATTCAGAACATATGTAAAACATTTTAGTGCAAGCCAAGCACATTAAGTAATAAACAGAAGTTTGAATGGGAATGAGTATATCTTTAAAGGATCCTCATAGCTATATTAATGACTCACTTAAGTATACAATTAAGAGTGTCTTATATTTATATGACACCTGACAGTTTTTGTTGCATAGTTCCACTAGGGTAAATTAAATATGAAAATGCAATTAATGTTGATTATGGTAGTAAAAAAGAGCAGATAATCTAAGTGGTTAAATTTGGGTTGTATTAGGTTTTCTTTCCAGTATTGTATCTTATTTCCTTTTTATTTTTCTAGTCTAATGTAACATTTGTATTCAGTGAATACACTCAACCTGGGTTGAAGTGAGACGCTCATGGAGACAGTTTTGTGCCTGGGAAGAATACATTAGGGTAAAGTCTTTTTGTTCTGGAGATTGTATTCTGTGGACAGTTCACATCAAACACACACAGTGATACTGAATCATATAGTTATACAGTGCTTCTCATTTAAAGCAAACATTAATGAAATCTCCAGTTACTTTAACCAGTAATGTTTTAAAATGTAACGGTATGTTGGTATACAATGGTTAAAGGTACTCAAGTACTTCAAGTTTAATTTCTACTCCTACTCCTTGGTCCCAGTTCTTAGTTAAGTGATTCATCCACCTTCCTTATATGATACTGATTTTTTAAAAAAGGGTTCTTCTGGGTGCACCTGGGTGGCTCAGTCGGTTGAGTATACAACTCTTGATTTTGGCTAAAGTCATGATCCCAGGGTTGGGTGATTGAGCCCCTTGTCAGGCTGAGCATGGAGCTTGCTTGGGATTCTCTCTCTCTTTCCCTCAACCCCTCCCCCCACTTGTGTGCATGCTCACTCTCTCTTTAAAAACAAAAATTAACATTAAAATTGAAAAGAATGAAGAATTCTTCTCTGTGTATACTGATTGGCATGCAAGGCAAAGTCTGGGTAGAACTACTACTCCCACAACTTTAGTGAAAAGTTCACTTTGCCTAGTAAATTTAAGTTCAAATTCTTAATTGTGATGGTTTATTTAAATTTATTTATTATAAACTTAAAGGTATATCTTTTCTACTCTTAAGGATTTAAGAACACAGATAATATTAAAACATACAGCATGTGACAGTTAAAATATTTAAAAATGAAAATCAGAAAGCAGTTGCTTATGAAATATTTACTTGTTCAGAAGCCTAGAATGAGAATTATTATAGTTTATTACTACATTTAACTTTATTTCTTGTTACCTAAGGTACCAGCCTTCCCCCCCCCCCCCCCAGCTTTGTATCTTATAATAGGAAGTATAAATTAGTCTGGAGAGGCAGCCTTTTCTCTTGCATCATTTTCTGGATTAAAAAGTTTGATAGCCTTTTCTTTTTTAAACAGCTTTACTGCAATATAATTCACACCAATTTAAGTTGTACAGTTCGGTGATTTTTAGTATATTCACAGAGCTGTATAAGCATCACCTCAATCAATTTTAGATCATTTCTAGTCATACTGAAAAGAAACCTCTTATCCCTAAACTATCATTCCCTCAACCCCCCATCCTTCGTAGCCATAGACAACTGCTAGTCTGTCTATTTTCTGTCTCTATATATTTACCTATTTTAGTTAGCATGTTTGTAAGGCTGATCTGTATTGTAGCATGCGTCAGTATTTTTATTGCTGAATAATATAATATTACATTGTATCATACCACGTTTTACCTATCCATTCAGTAGTTAATAGGCACTTGGATTATTCTCACTTTTTGGCTAGTATGAATGATACCGCGAGAACATTTGTGTACAAATGTTTTTATGTGTACAAAAGTTTTCATTTCTCTTGGTGCTTAGAATGGACTAGTTGGGTCATATGGGAACTCTATAGCCTTATAAGGAACTGCCAGACCATTTTCCAAGAGTGGCTGCACCATTTTACATTCCCACCAGCAGTGCATGAGGGTTCCAGTTTCTCCATATCCTCAATAATGCTTATTATTGTTTATCTTCTTTCATTGTTTAGTCATTCTAGTGTGTATAAAGTGGTATCTCCTTGTGGTTTTGATTTGCATTTCCCTGATGGCTGATAATGTTGAGCATCTTTTCATCATAGCCTTTGCCCAGTTTTTTAAATTGGGCTATTTGTCTTTTTATTGTTGAGTTGGAGTTCTTTAAATATTTTAGATACAAGTCCCTTATCAGATATATGATTTGCAAAAAATTTCTCCCATTCTGTAGGCTGTCTTTCTGCTTGCTTGTTAGTATTCTTTGAAGCACAAAAGCTTTTAATTATGAAGTCCAATTTGTCTGATTCATAGGGTTTTGACTAGGGAGCCTACGTGGGTAGGGTATGCAAGAAGAGGAGTTGGCTTGAGGGTGAGATGAATTCAGTTTTATATACGTTTAGGTCCTAGTAGAACAGTTAATTGGAAAAGTTGTTATAGGAGGCAGTTAAATGTGAGGCTGGGCTCAGAGAAAAGTGTTTTCAGTAGTAATAGAGGTGAATGAGATCACTTAATGGGAAAAGTTCATGGCCTAGGAGAGTATAATGGAGAACATGGAATGCGTGGAGGAAAGGAAGCCTGAGAAGAAGCTACCAGAGTTAGGAAGAGAGCCTTGAGAGACTGATCACAGGCCAGAGGAGGGAGGAATTTCCCAAGTTGTACCTGTGTTGTTCTCTTAGGCACAAAGTCTTGATTTTTTCATCACTTTTCAGGTTTCTTTTTATCCAGCACATTGTTGTAAACTTTCCAAGGAAATATTTTTCCTATTTGCCCCAATTTGTTTACTTCCTAAGCCAGTAATTCCTAAGTTGGGCATACATCAAAATCAGTTGGCCAGGTTTAATACAGGATTTTAGTGTCCTACTAGACATACTGAATAAGAATCACCTGGGGTAATGTCCCAGAATCTATATTGTAAAACCTCTTAAGGTAAAAAGAGTGGTTTGCTCTTCACCAAGCTTGTTTCCTTTTCTCTTGGATCCCAGCTAACTTATATTTTACAGCCCCTCTTGCATTTGGAATGGCCATATGATTGAGATATGGCCATAGGAAATTAAGCAGAAGTGTTGAGTGTTTCTTCAGACCTGGCAAATACAAACCTTTCTTGAACAATCCTCTCTTCTCTCTTCTCCTCTCTCCTGCTGGCTGGGTGTTGTCTGCCAAAGCAACTTTGGAATTGATGGGTCCAAGGATGCTGAACTTCTGTCAGCCTGGGTCATCTCCAGCCTCCTCATGCCCACAGCTGATCATTAACATGGATTTTTGGACTTCATGTAAGCATGAAATAAAAATAAGCTATTATGTCACACTTTGGGATTTATCTATTATAACATCCATTGTTACTTTAGTCAGTATACCTCCTTAGCTTATTAACCACAAATTGTGTTTTGGGATCCATTGCCCTTGGTTTATACTGTTTTGCATTTTAAAACTCATTTATATGGTAAGTTAGTCTTCAGCTATTGACTTCCAGACCTTATACATTAATATTGTGTTTTCTTTGTAAAAATTTTCATGGAAATGATTATAATTAACATCCTGATTATTTTATTATCTAACAAACATTTGTATGCCTGCTATCTGCTGGCCCTTGATACTAGGGATACAGCTGTGTATAAAAGATGGTCTCTGTCTTCTAGTATGGGATAAGATGGAATTAGATAAGGGCAATTACCTTACGTGTGCTTTGAGAGCATCAAGGGAGAAACGGCAGATTGAACCCAGTTGTGGAGTTGGGGGTCCTCAAAGTTATTTTAATGGGATTTTGTTTACCCATGTTCCTTTTGTAATCTTGTTCTCTCTTCTTGTTGGTAGATAAGAGCCATACATAGCCTATATAAAATATCCTTTTAGAGGAACAAATAATACAAGTCAATTTTGGTAGATTTGTGTTACATGTGGGTATTTTATTTGAGTGTATATTTTTTCTTTACTTTTTTTTCAATTTTCTTTAATGTTTGTCAATTTTTGAGAGAAAGAGAGATAGAGTGTGAGGAGGGGAGGGGCAGAGAGAGGGAGACACAGAATCTGAAGCAAGCTCCAGGTTCTGAGTGGTCAGCACAGAGTCCATGCAGGGCTTGAACTGAATTGCGAGATCATGACCTGAGCCAAAGTCAGATGCTTAACTGAGTGAGCCACCCACCCAGGTGCCCTTTTCTTTTCTTTCTTTCTTTCTTTTTTTTTTTAATTTTTTTTTTAACGTTTATTTATTTTTGAGACAGAGAGAGACAGAGCATGAATGGGGGAGGGTCACAGAGAGAGGGAGACACAGAATCTGAAACAGGCTCCAGGCTCCATCCAAGCTGTCAGCACAGAGCCCGATGCGGGGCTTGAACCCACGGACCGTGAGATCATGACCTGAGCCGAAGTCGGACGCTTAACCGACCAAGCCACCCAGGCGCCCCTCTTTCTTTCTTTTTATTTAGTTTGAGAGAGAGACAGCTGAATATGGTAGGGGCAGGGAAAGAAAGAGGGAGAGAGAGAATCCCAAGAAGCCTCCACACTGCCAGTGCAGAGCCTGACTCGGGGCTTGAACCCATGAAACTGTGAGATCCTGACCTGAGCTGCGACCAAGAGCCAGATGCTTAACCTTAGACTGAGCCATCCAGGCACCCCATGTGTATATATATTTTCTTAATCTCTACCACCAGGAAAGAATAGAATACTTTATTTAGAGAACTGCAAATCTTAGTCTTGATGCAGATTATATTGTTAAACTTTTCCTGGAGTTAACTAAAGTTGTTTGTTTTGTTGTTGTTTTTTGCTTTGTCTTGTTCTTAAAGAAATACTATATGTTGTCTTTTCTTTTTGAGGGAACTTTCTGATTAGAAATGGTGAAAGTCAGAAAGGACCTACTTACTATTAGTGTTGTATTCTTATTAGTGTAAATTAGGAAAAAGTAAGATAATTCAAACAGGACTTTGAAAGATTGTGTGTGTGTGTGTGTGTGTGTGTGTGTGTGTGTGTGTGTGTGTATGTGTGTGTAAACAGGTAAACAAGAGCCTTCTATATTGACTAGTTCTCTGAATGGTGAGAGACTTCCTCCAGTTTTTGAAAGCTTACATGCTAGGCAGTGTGTAGTTCCAAAGTGTTACACTGGGTCATGCCAAGGGTGAGAAGAGTGTCTCTGGGAGAACTAAAAACAGCTAGGCAAGCAACGACCACATCCTGAAGAAAAGGAGTTGAACTTGAGGGTTGAAAACACCTGGTTTTTAAGGGATGTAAAAGCAAACTGCAGCATCAGGAGTGAGCAGTGGAGTTGAAATCAGATGAATAGATCAGAATAGCGTATGTAGTATTTATCATGTAGATCCAATAAGTAGCCTAATCCAGGGTATAGGCAGGTAGTTAACAACTAGCATGTCAGAGCTTGAATGATTCATACAGAGAAGATGTCTGAAATCAAAGGACTTCAATAGATGAAGCCAAAGGGCTATAACCTTTCAGACCTTCTCATTTGATACTGTAGCAGGGACAGGGAGAAGGAACCTGGTAGGAGTATTTCCCAATTTAGAAACATCAAGAGGTGTAAGTGAATACAGTATAGATGTACTATAGAAATGTTCTGGAACATTGTATACATGTTAAATAATGGTTCATCCACTCATTTAATAGTGAGCAACTTTTCAAGGCGCCTGGGTGGCTCAGTCAGTTCAGCGTCTGACTCTTGATTTTGGCTCAGGTCATGATCTCATGGTTCTTGGGTTCGAACCCCACATCGGGCTCTGCGCTGAAAGTGTGGAGCCTGCCTGGGATTCTCTGTCTCTCCCTCTCTCTCTGCCTCTCCCTATTCACACACACACACTCTCTCTCAAAATAAATAAACATTAAAAATTTTTTTTAAGAGAGCAACTTTTCTATTTTAATGAAACTTAGGGTAAATTACTTTAAATATAGAGTCTGTTAATAAAACAAATTATCCTTCAGTTTATCTTTTACCATAAAGCTGAAATTGTATATATCACCTTAAGTTTGGACATACTGGCTGTTCAACTATTATAGATGGTCAGTAACACATGGATTATTTTGGATGTCCTGGTGCATTATTGGCTTTAGAAACTCCTTTGTTTTGGCTATTGAATTACTGCTTTTAAAATGTCACTAAACAACCTATTTGTATTTTCTTTTCCTTACCAACAATTTCTACTTTTTAAGACTTCTATTAGACTATAAGATTCCATTATGAAGTCAAATGAACTTTTTTACCAGCTCACCTTGTAGTTTCTTCAGCATCTTGGAACCACAGTTTTGAACATGGAATTTCTTTTCTCTGACTACAGCAGCTTCTTTTGTTGTTGGTTCTCTTACTTCCTCACCCTAGTGAACCTGAGCTTTGCTGTATTGGAACCTGCTTTACCTAGTCCCCTGGGTTTGCTTTGGCCACAAACTGGCCTAATGAGAAGCTTTGACCTCCTGGTTTGAGCAGTACTGGTTAGGGTAGTGTTTTCTGAAGCATGGGACAACTTTTACTTGAGATTTATTGTGGGTGACCTGTCTACTTTGATTACCAGATGTTGACTGATGCTTCCTTGGTTCCAATCCAGATTCATGAGTATTTCCTGGTATCCTGCTTCGTTCTCACTTTCCTCTTGCCTATTCGGAAATCTCCCAGCTCACTCCATTGCAGCCTTTTGTGGTAACTGTTCGGTAGGTTTCATTTTGTCCTCTTCAACACTCTTCCCTCCTCCCTTCAACTATCACCCCATTCCTAACCATCTTGCTGCTTTCATTTCTGTTTTTCCACCTCTACCTTCTTTCTTTTAATCTTTTTTGACCCAGCCTCTTGAACCTCAACTACAAACTTACAGTCTCTTCCTCTTCATCTGTTTTCTGCCTTTTACAACTTGTCCATTTTTCCCCCTCCCACACCCTTCTCAGGCTGGATCCTTTCCTCAGCAAGCCTTGTTTCTCAGTGGGAACTTTCCCTGCAGTTCCTTCCCTTAATGCTGTTATCATGTCAGTCTTATGTCTGTCCTCTAGGTTTTATACTCCTGTCTTTAGCCCCAGTGTCACTCTTTTACCTTGTAGCTCCATTCTTCCCTGCAGCTGTGTCAGGCAAGGGAAGCAAATGACTTTAAGAAAAATGTTAAGTAAATAATAGTGGATGTCATCATGCATGGATACGGCAAACACTGATGATAATCTTAATTGAATGTCTGAAATGGTAGAATACATGTTTTTAATTCTGGCTCATTAATTTATCACCTCTGTGACCTTGGGCCAGTTATTTCACTTGAATTTGAGCTTTCTCACCTAAAAAGGGAGATGATAGTGTCTGTCTCACAGAGTTAATGAATTAAGATGAGAGTGTATAAAAACTCTAATACATAGTTAGTATTTGCTAAATGGTAGCTACTATTGTACTGAAGATGACTTTGGCTTGAGTGATCTGGGCAGCTCTACCTTTGTCTTACTGTGTGATGACCTTGGGCAAAGAAGCTAAATCTGAGCCTGAGTTTGGTTGGTTGGTTGTTTTAACATCTTTTTCGAGATATAATTGACATACCACAAAATACACCCATTTAAAATATACAGAGCAGTGTTGTTGTTTTTTCTTTCTTTCTTTTTTTTTTTAAGTAAATTCACAGGGTTGTGCAACCATCACTGTAGTCTTAATTTTTTAACATTTTTGTTGCCTCAGAAAGAAGCCCCATACCCAGCAGTCACCCCATTCCTCCTAAATTCCCACCTACTCCCTTCCCCCTGCCCTGCCCTTCCCTTAGTCTTAGGCAACCACTAATCTCCTTTCTGTTTATATGCATTTGCTTATTCTGGACACTTGATATAAATAGAGTCATAAAATATGTAATCTGTTATGATTGGCTTCTTTCACTTATAAGGTTTTCAAGTTCATTCATACTGTAGCATGTATCAGGAGTTCATTTCTTTTTATTGCTGTATTGGGTTGTTTCTACTTTCTGAAAGAAGTAAAATGGCATGGCGATATCTTCATTTAATTGTGAGGATTGTGGGTATGTTGATAAAGCATGTAGTATGTAGTAGCTCAATTAATGATCACTTTACCAAACAACTTAAATTCCTGTATTCCCTTGACTTTCTCAGTCAACTAATCAATTACTTCTACAATATATATTCTCTTATTTTAGCTTTGGGACCACTAAAATTGGTGAGGAAAGTAAGGAACCCAAGTTGAATACACTCCAGTTTGCTGATACCTAACTTCATTTGCACCTTCAAAGCTGCTTAATCCTTATCATTTCTTTTCTGTGTCCATTAATCTTCATTTCTAACTTCTCCATTTTAACACGTAGTTGTGTCTCCTGATTTACTAAGAGAAGTCTCTTTACCCATGGAAGCTTTCTTATGGATCTCCTTCCTTATTGCACATGCTTTATTTCTGCACTTTGCTTTTTCCCTCTATCTTCTTTTTCTTATTTTGGCTGAGAGAAATGAATATACGTTTTTCTTTCTCAGAGCATTTTTTTCTGCTGTAATCCTAATCATATTCTCATCTGCGATTTAAATGTATTATTTCTTATTTTTTCATATTTTTTAACTTTCTCTCCATGCTCTCACACATTGTTATATATTGGTGTCTGGATGGACACTACCTGTTAATCAAGATTCTAATACTCAGATTGTGCAAAACCAGGTAAGCAATACCTCTTGCAGAATTCGGCCTTAACAAGTGTTACTTATGTTTGAGTATGCCATATGTTATAATATAACTTTTAAAATATTGCTTACTTCATTGTAAAGCAGTAAGTCAAGGTCATTTGAGTTGAAATTTTTTGATTAGAATAGTGAAAACATTTTCCTTTTCATTGTCCTTTGTTAAGGTTAATTACATGTAATATTTTAGAAAGAGTATCCTTTTATTATTATTCCTGGAGACAAATCTGACCCACCCTTCAGGTAGTCTTCTCTCTGAACCACATTGATTGTAAAATGTGCTGATTTTGTATAATTGTCATTGGTTCCACATTCCTGTGTCCCTAAGCACCCTGTTGGAAAATCTTCCTTTTTACCCAATTCAGTTCTCTCCAGCTATAATTCAGTCATTTTCTGTTCTGTTGTCTATAGTAAGGATCCTGTGTGGCTGATCAACCTTTCAAGTTGGATTCAAGGACCTGGCAATTGGTTAGACCAGTGGTTCCTTTTTTAAAAACAATTTTTAAGGTATAATTTACATACTATAAAATTCATCTGTTTTAAGAGCACAGTTCTTTTAGTAACTTTAAAGAGTTTGCACTCAGCACCACAATCCAGTTTTAGAACATTTCCATCACCCAAAAAAATACCTGTTTTGGAAAACATCAGTTCTTCTCCTAGTGTTGTTCTCTTATTCTCATACTATTACCACACTTGTCACACTAATGACACCAGATGGGTGTCCTACAGTTCAACTCAATTTTGACACTGGTGACCTGGAGAAAGCATCAGGTTCCATAGGTTAAGGACTTAGTCCCACAAGACGCCCCCCCCCCCCTTCCC
The DNA here is from genome assembly GCF_022837055.1 of Prionailurus viverrinus. Classification (NCBI taxonomy): domain Eukaryota; kingdom Metazoa; phylum Chordata; class Mammalia; order Carnivora; family Felidae; genus Prionailurus; species Prionailurus viverrinus. Next base: position 25,711,057 of record NC_062569.1, read on the forward strand.
CTACTGATGCCAGTTGCAAATCCAGGTTATCTATCACCTGTGCTTCTGACTGACTATAAATTGTAAGTTCCCAAGTAATTTGTTAGAGTGGCTCACAGAACTCAAAGAAACATTTTACTAGCTAGATTACTGGTTTATTACAAAAGGATATAACTAAGGAACAGCCAAATGGAAGAGATGCATAGGGCAAGGTGTGTGGGATGGGGCATGGAGCCTCTGTGCTCTCTGTGCTCTCCCCCAATCTTAATGTGTTCACCAACCTAGAAGCTCTCTGAACCCCATCCTTGTGGCTTTTAATGGAGGCTTTGTTACATGGGCACAGTTGACTAAATCATTGATGATTGAATTTCCAGCCCCTCTCTCCTCCCTAGAAGTCAGGGGTAGGGGTAGGGATGCGAGTGGACTGAAAGTTACAACCCTCTGATCACCTTGGTTGGTTATCTTGAGGTGGTTTCCAAAAGTCACTTAACATAACAAAAGACTTATAGCTCACAGCACTGGAAATTCCAAAGATTTAGGAACTTTTTTTTAGAAGAGTTTGTGAAGGACTAGTATAATTTTTAATTTAAATATTTGACATAATTCAGTCATGAAGTTGTGTAGGCAAGAACTTTTCTTTGTGATAAGCTTTTAAGTTACTAATTCAGTCTTGTAGGTCTATTCAGATTTTTTATTTTTAAGTTTAGGTAATTTGTGTTTTTTTAGGGAACTTGCTCATTTTATCTAATTTGGCATAAAGTTGTTCGTAGTATTACTTTATAAACTTTTTAATTTACCTGAGGTTGATAGTTTTGTACCCCTTTTCATGTCTGACTTTAGTTATTTGTCTCCATTCTTTAACTGGTCAGCCTAGCTAAAGGTTTGTTAATTTTGTTGGTCTTTTCAAAGAACCAATTTTGGGTTTTGATTTTTATCTTTTCTATGGTATTGATTTTCCTTCTAATATTTACAGTTTCTTTCCTTCTGCTTGTTTTGGGTTTGGTTTGCTTTTTTTCTAATTTCTTAAGATGGAGCTGTAAACTTCCTAGGAGTTTTGATATATTTTTTTTTTATTAAAATTTTTTTAATGTTTATTTTTGAGAGAGAGAGAGAGCACAAGTGGAAGAAAGGGGGAGACAGAGAGTCTGAAGCAGGCTTCAGGCTCTGAGCTGTCAACACAGACCTGACTGGGCTTGAACTCACAAGCCGAGCTGTATGATCATGACCTCAGCTGAAGTCGGATGCTTACCTGACTGAGCCACCCAGGCGCCCCTGTTTTGTTTTTGTTTTCATTTAGCTTAGAATCTTGAGATGTTTGTCTTTGACCTGTAGGTTATTTAGAAGTGTCTCATTTAGGGGTGCCTGGGAGGCTCAGTCGGTTGAGCGTCCGACTTTGGCTCAGGTCATGATCTCGTGGTACTTGAGTTTGAGCCTCGCGTCGGGCTCTGTGCTGACAGCTCAGAGCCTGGAGCCTGTTTCGGATTCTGTGTCTTCCTCTCTCTCTGACCCTCCCCCGTACATGCTGTGTCTCTCTCTGTCTCAAAAATAAATAAACGTTAAAAAAAAAAATAAAAAAAAGTCTCATTTAATATCCAGACATTTATGGATTTCCCAAGTTTCTCTCTCTCTTTTTTTTCCTAATTCCATTGTGATTGAGGAATATTTTTTGTATTCTTCATATCATTTTTCCCACACTTTTATAAAAATTTATTTAACTAAGAAATCCAACATCATTATTTGAATTATAATCCATACCAGAATAATGAGTAAGATAAGTTATATACTTTCTAAAAAAATTTTTATTATTGAAGTATAGTTGACATATAGTATTCTATTAATTTCAGGTATACAACATTGTGACTTAAAAATTCTATACGGTGTGCCTGAGTGGCTCAGTTGGTTAAGCGTCCAACTTTGGCTCAGGTCATGATCTTGCGGTCCGTGAGTTCGAGCCCCACGTCGGGCTCTGTGCTGAAAGCTCAGAGTCCAGAGCCTGTTTCAGATTCTGTGTCTCCCTCTCTCTCTGACCCTCCCCCATTCATGCTCTGTCTTTCTCTGGCCCAAAAATAAATAAACATTAAAAAAATTTAAAAAAATAAATAAAAATTCTATACGTAACTCAGTGCTCACCGTGTTAAGTGTGGTCACCATCTTTCACTATACAACATTATTACAGTGTTATTGACTATTTTCCCTATGCTGCATTTTTTTATTTCTGTGACTGACTTCTTTTATAACTGGAAGTCTGTACTTCTCAGTCCTCTTTACCTATTGTGCCCATCCCCCATTCCCTTTCCCTTTGGCATCCATCACTTTGTTCTCTGTATTCATGAGTCTGTTTCTTGTTTCTGTTTCTTTGAGATTCCACATACAATGAAATCATATAGTATTTGTCTTTGACTTATTTCACCTTGTATAACACACTCTAGATCCATCCATGTTGTCACAAATGACAAGATCTTACTCTTTTTATGGCTGAGTAATATTCCATTTTGTAAAAATGCCACATCTTCTTTATCCTAGGTTACTTCCATATCTTGGTTACTGTAAATAATGCAGCAATAAAAACAGGGGTGCATATGTCTTTTCAGGTTAGTGTTTTCATTTTGAGGGGGGTAAATACCCAGTAATGGAATTACTGGATCCTATGGTATTTCTGTTTAAATTTTTTGAGGAACTTCCATCCTCTTTTCCACAGTGGGTGCACCAATTTACATTTCTATCAGTAGTGTGCAAGAGTTCCCTTTTCCCCACATCCTTGCCCATACTGGTTATTTCTTATCATCTTTTTTTTTTTTATAATGTTTGTTTATTTTTGAGTGTGGGTGTGGGTGAGAGAGAGAGCCTGTACGCATGGGCTCGCAAGAGCAAGTGGGGGGGGGACGGGTAAAGTGAGAGGGGGACAGAGGATCCTAAGGGCCTCCACACTGGCCCCAGAGAGCCTGATGCGGGGCTCAAACCTGTGAACCGTGAGATCATGACCTGAGTTGAAGTCAGAAGCTTAACTGACTGAGCCACCCAGGTGCCCCTCTTGTCTTTTTGATACTGGCCTTTTCTGACTGGTATGAGATACCTCATTGTGGTTTTTTTTTAAATTTTTTTTTTCAACGTTTTTTTTTTAATTTATTTTTGGGACAGAGAGAGACAGAGCATGAATGGGGGAGGGGCAGAGAGAGAGGGAGACACAGAATCGGAAACAGGCTCCAGGCTCCGAGCCATCAGCCCAGAGCCTGACGCGGGGCTCGAACTCACGGACCGCGAGATCGTGACCTGGCTGAAGTTGGACGCTTAACCGACTGCGTCACCCAGGCGCCCCTGTGGTTTTGATTTTCATTTCAATTTTTTAAATTTGAGATTTGTTTTATGGACCTAGCATATGATGTATCAAAAAGAATGTTCTGTGCATGCTTGAGAAGAATGTGAATTCTGCTGTTGCTGGGTAGAGCCTTCCACATATGTTGGTAAGGTCAAGTTGGTCAATAGTGTTGTTTAAATTCAGTATTCTTCCTGATTTCCTGTTTACTTGTTCTCTTGTTTAATTGCCTATTTCTTCCTTCATTTCTTTCATTTTTTGCTTACCTTATTTTGGGTTATTTTGTTAGGTGAATATGTTTACATTTACTCTATCTTCCTGTTAAATTGATGCTTTTAATATTATAAAATAACCCTCTTTGGAAAAAAAATAGCCCTCTTTGTCTCAAGCAACTTTTTTTTTTTTTTCACTGAAGTCTATTTTGTCAGATATTTTTTGAGCTACTCCAGTTCTGATGTTATTGTTTGCATGTTATATCTTTTTCCATCCTTTTAATATATTTGTGCCTTTGAATCTAAAATGTATCTTGTAGATGGCATATATTTGGGTATTGCTTTTTTATCCATGTAACAGATATGTCTTTTTAATGAACTCTTTAATCCTTTCCTGTTTCATATTATTTTTGAAATAGTTGGGTTTGCATCTCCCATTTTGCTTTTCGGTTTTTGTATACCTCATGTATTTTTTTTGTTTCTCTTTTATCACCTTTGTGTTTTCTTTTTAGCATTTAAATTTTATAACTTTTTAAAATTATACTTTCCTTTTTTTTTCCCAATCCTTTTTTTAAAAATACTCATAATTTACATCCAGGTTAGCATATAGTGCAATAATGATTTTATACCTTTCCTAGCGTTTGTTTTAGGGATTACAGCATACCTTAGAATTTATCACAGTCTACTTCAGATTAATACTAATGATGCTCAGTATATAATAAGTTCACTTATGTAATAAAGTAGACAATACAGTGTTTTGATTATTGCTTTAAACAATATATGTCTTTTATGTTTTTATTATTTTTTAACAATGTATGTCTTTCAAGGTTTTTTTTAATGTTTATTTTTGAGAGACAGAATGTGTGTGGGGGAGGAGCAGAGAGAGAAGGAGACACGATTGGAGGCAAGCTCCAGGCTCTGAGCTGTCACCATAGAACCTGACGTGGGGCTTGGGCTCAGGAGCTGTGAGATCATAACCTGAGCCAAAGTTGGACACTTAACTGAGCCACCCAGGTGCCCCAACAATGTATGTCTTTTAAAGAAGAGAAGAAAAGAGTAAAATATTTATAATCTTTTGTAAATGTATTTTACACATTGTGTTTACCATTTCTGATCTCTGTTTCTTCTTGTGGATTTGAGTTACCTTCTGGCGTCGTCATTTCCTTCCTCCAGTGTAGCTTCATTCCCTTTTTCCTTTTTGTGTTATTATTGTCAGAGATGCTACATCTTTATATGTTATAAGCCTAATAATACAATTTTATAATTGTTTTATACAGTTACTTTTTAAATCAATATAGTAAAACATTTATTTTTAATGTATTTATAGCCATTTTTCCTTTACTTGTAATCATCTGTGCCAGAGTTTATTTTTCATATGGATTCTGAATTACTATCTGTTATCACTTCCTTTCATCCTGAATAACTTCCTTTAGTATTTGGCTTACATCTATATCTTTCAAAGAATACATGTAAGTATTAGTGAGCCCCTCTCCCATCTTTTCAGTTGGAGACTCATATGCCTTATCTTACACACTGGTATTAGTTGAGTGAGGATTGAGAAAGGTTGGCAGGAGATGAGGCTGGAGGGGGGAAGTATGTAGGGGTCAATTCCTGGAGTATCTTATGTTCTAAGCTATGGAACTTGAACCTTATAGCTGTGGGGAGCAACTATTGGAAGATTTTATGTAGAATTCTTACGTCATACTTGAGCCTTGAGGAAAGGACTTTGCAAAGACTGGATTCTGAATGCTTGTTTAGAGATGGCAGTGACAAACCGTGGGCTGTAAGAGGAAAGTAAATCTGCCTTTTTCTCTGGAATTCCTTCTTTGTTCTTTTGAGCAATTAAATGCTGTTTATATCCAAGTAGCTACTTCCTTGCAGTCATAAAATATTTATGGATTTGTGACAGAGTAATATAGTTTGTAGAGTAGGGACCATGGGAGCAGTCTGTGAAGTTTGTGAAACAACAGTTTGAGAACCATTGTTACAGGATGAACAGATTGCTTACCTTTTGTGTATATGGAATGGAGTGTATATTGAAACATAGAAACATCTTGTGGGATCTGACCTTTTTTTTTTCTTCTCTCTCTTTTTATTCTTAAAGCTGGGTATACCTAAGCTGTATCTTTTTAGTAGTTTTTCTATGACAGGGAAGTGTTTGATCTTTTTTTTATTTGGTGCACACACACACACACACTATATGTTTTATATAGTACTTGTTAGGAAAAATTAAAGAGCAGAAAGTTTATTCATTCTAGGTTTTTGCTACCAGTTCTTTCCAGAAGTATAAAATGAAAGGAAAAATAAATCCCCTTCTCCAGTCTTCTCAGATTCTATTCTAAACTATCCTTGTGATTGTCAACTTGTCAATTTGTTTTCACCTTTGAATAACTTGTGCAGGAGACGACCTTGTTTCTGGACTACTCTCACTTATTGCCTGCAGTAGGTTTTAGGAATGCAGGAGCTCTTTTTCTCCTTACTCATAAAGTCAATAAACTATATTTTTCAAGAGTCGAATATACTGTTTTCATTTAACTGATGGAAGTTAGAATTGAAACTACAAGGAAACTTATCTGTTTAGTCTTGAGCTTATAATTTCCCAAAGAATAAGGGCCACAGTTTTGCCCAGCACCAATCACATAGCAAGGAGTTTAGCCATATAATTATGTCACAGGCTTTCTTAAATACTAGCATGCAAAAATAACATTTTTACCTATCACATTCAATACTTCGATAATATCTTGACTAATATTGGTGGGGATGCAGGAAATTGGTCCCATTATACTGTTTTATTTCTCTGTAGCACTTTCTGAAATAATTCTGTTTATTTGTTTACATGTTTATGGTCTGTCTCTCTCTATATTGGAATGCAAGCTTGTAGAGAGTAAGAACCATATCTGTCTGTTATTTATTGTCATATCCCCATTACCTAATAGTAATGCTTTGCATATATGGTGGACACTCAAATAATTGCTGGATTAATAATGGATTCTGATTAGGTGTATCTGGAATGGGATGCTGGTACCTATATTTTTAAAGACAAGCATCTCCACTTATTTTGAAGTGCATTCCTAAGGTTGAGAAACACTGCCTGTATCTTCGTTCTCTTATGTGCAGTAATGTATATGAAGTACAGAAGATTTATATGTACCTTTACTAAAAGATCACTGTTAGAGGCATCCTTCACTCTTGAAATTGGAAACCTGTGACTGAGTTCCCTAGAAGGAAGAGTTTAATTTAGAACTGTTTTCCAAGTATTGTTTGCAGGTAAGACTCAGAATGGACAGTTGCTTTCCATCATCAAACAAGTTTAGAGGAGGATGAGAAGATAGAGCTAAAATGAAATTTATTCCTTTTTTTAAAAGCACGAAAAGAAGGGGCACTTGGGTGGCTCAGTCAGTTAAGCATCTGACTTTTGGTTTTGGTGCAGGTCATGATCTCATGGTTTGTGAGATCAAGCCCTGCCTCAGGCTCTGCCATGTCAGCACAGAGCCTGCTTGGGATTCTCTCTCTCCCTCTCTCTCTGCCCTTCCCCTGCTTGTGTGTGCATGTGCGAGCACGCTCTCTTTCAAAATAAATAAACATTAAAAAACGGCAAGGACACTCTTCCTAGATGATTTTCCTTTAAAAAAGTGATTCCCAGTAGGAGGGGTAGGTGTATTATACAATGACTAGAGACATTTTTGATATAACTGGGCAGGGGGAAAGGATAATACTGGCATATATTGGATAGAGGTCAGGGTACTGCTAAATGTCCAACAATGAACAGGACATCCAGTCCTAACAATGAATCGTTTGTTCTGAAATGTCAACGTTGCAGAGGTTGAGAAGCTGTTCTTTAAACAGGCTGCTTGGAGAAAACATTGGTAGTTACCTTGGAGTTTGGCAGTTAGGGAGCCCGTGGAGCTTGCATGTGCGTACATCCACACATACACACCAGGTTTTGGCCCTGGGCAAAACTGAGTATCTTGTGTAGAAAAATCTATAGGTGTGGGCTTGACTTTTATATACTTAGGAGTTTGATTGTAACTAACCTTGTGCTAGTTTGGGAGGTCCCTAAGACCACTATCAGCTTCAGTAATTTGCTAGGAGGACTCCAAGAACTCAGCAAAGCTTTTATATTCATGGTTATGATTTATTACAGTGAAAGGATATAGATTAAAACCAGGAATGGGTAAAGGCACACAGACCAGAGTCTAGGTGAATTCCAGATATGATCTTCTAGTTGTTCTCTCCCAGTGGAGTCATGTGGGCAGTGCTTATTTCCCCCAGCAACAATGTATGACAACCTACATGGAGTATTAGCAATTAGGAGTGTTGCCACCCTGTCTGAGCCTTAGGGTCCAGGCTTTTTACTGGGGGTCAGTCACATAGTCTTCAGTCCCTTAAGAGGTCAGGCTGATACTGCATGGCCTAAATCCTTCACCATAAATCACATTATTAGACTATTTGTTGTGGCCCATGTTCTCCAGGTAAACAGAGACACTTTTGCCAAACAGGACATTCCAAGGGCTTAGAGGTTACCTTCTAGAAGCTGGGGAAAGGCCAAATCTTTTTTTGCAAGGTGAAGCCTTTACTGCACACTTTGGGCCTGCTGTTTTTTTCTTTCTTTGGAAACAGCTATCCGAGTGATTCTTAGGGGGCTAGTTTAGGATGTTCTGTTATTGATCAGTAGTTTATACCTAGATCTTATATCTTAGAGACCTGTTGGTACATATAAATCTGTGGTTCTCAAAGTGTGCTTCGTGGACCTCTGGGAGTCCCTGAGATCAAAACTGTTCTCATAGTAACAGTAAAATATCATGTGCCCCTTTTACTTTGTTAACATTTGAACTAATGGTACAAAAGTCATGGTGAGTAAAACTGCTGATATCTGTTTTAGGAATCTCACCAGTGGCACCATTCTGTCTAGTCGTCTGTATCCTTTACTGTCATGCACTCAGAGTTTACCAAAACAAAACAAAAACCGCCCATTTCCCTTAAGAATGTTTTTAAGTATAATTTAATTTTATTATGCTTGAATCTTGAACATCTGTATGGTAAAATGGGTATGTACTGCACAGGAAAAGCACTTTGGGGATGGACTTGCCAGCTGAACTAGGCATTTTCTATGAAATAAATCCCTTTTTACTTGAAAGAGGAATTGACAGACTGGTTATTCAGAGTTGGATATTTGGCAAATATTTTCTTGAAAAGGAACAAAGGAGACGTCATTTCGAGGAAAGCAGTTGTCAATATTTGTTACTATTAATAAAATTTGAGTTTTCCAGAAAGAAATCAGATGTTGAGAGAATCTGTATTGTTCACCTTGAGTTTAGCAGCTTCACAGTACTTAAAAGACTTCTGATAATGTTAGTAATGATTTTAATAAGGGTAACTTTTTGATATTGTAGATAATGAAATGTGTCAAGGGTTGGAAGACCTGAATAACTCCATGAACTAGTATTTTCTTATGGACTGATTTGTGATGTTATAAAAACACTCATGGGTCAAAGATACATTCAGAGTGTATGGATTTCATGTGAAAAGTATGAAAAGTTTGTGGATAATAGTTTTATATTTCACATTGCAACTAGCCTTTAATAGATCCTACTTGACAAGTTTTGATGTAAAATCAAAGGAAGATACCCATAATTATCTGAAAAGGCTTTTAAAATATGCTAACATTTTCTGTGTAGTTATGAGTACAGATTTTCTTCATATTACTTGAATCAGGATAATTTATCATGGATTGAACACAGAGCATATATGAGACTACAGCTATTTTCTATGAAGCTAGACATTAAAGTGATTTGTAAAAATGTAAAACAGTGCCACTCTTCCTACTGATTTTTAAAACTTACTTTCATACAGTTATTTGTATTGATTTGTAATGTATTAAGTGAATTCAAATAAATATTTAAACAATTTCTCAGTTTTAATTTTGAGTATAGGAGACATCAACATAAATAGCTTTCACAGACAAAACTCTTTAGGTTCATCAGTAATTTAAAAGTGTGAAGGAGTGTTGAGGCCAAAATTTTTTGAACACATGACTTCCTGAGATTCATCCCATAGATATTGTCGAACCTAAGTTTGTGTCTCTTGTGGGGTTAGGCTACCACAGGCTAGCAGGTTTAAATTCCTTGGGCTTTGGCAGAAAGTTCTGGCTTTTTACTTTTACCTGATTATATTTTTAATGTGCAAAATACATAGAATTTATCATGGTTACATTCTGATTTCATATGGCTAGAAAAGTATTATTTCTAGATCAGATGAGTGGAGAATTCTATCTGGAAGAATGACAAAAAGAATTGCAGGAAATGGTAAATAAATTATTTTCTAGAAGTTTCTAGGCAAATGATTATAGAAAAAGCATTGTATGAGAGTCTCAGAGAAACAGGATAAGATTGAGCAAGCACTTTACATATAAGAGATTGCATGCTCATGAAAAGGGGTTATGATAGAATAATTTTAATTATCGACATGCACTATAGCTTTATCTAACCATAAAGAAATAATAGGTCATCTGTTTCTGTAAACACTGAAAATAAGCTCTGTGGGTTGAGTGAATTGTTGGTGGGTTACTATGGAATTTATTTCAGGCAACATTTGGGAGAACCTTACTGAAAGTAATTTAGAAGAAAAGAGACTTTCCATGGATTTTTTTTTTTTTAATCTGTACATTAATCAGGAATACTTTGATTTAAAATCCTGGTCTGGTTAAACCTTTGTAGAGGGTTAGTTTGGCTTGTTTAGGTAAGACTTTGAGAAATATCTGTGAAGTCCGTGAATAAGTGCAGTGTGGTGTGCAAAGCTGTAGAAGATTCAGAAGAAATCAGGAAGGAAAATTTGTCAGGGTCAAGTTAAAAACTTATAGGCAGTGGTTCCCACCCCCCAGATATTAATAAACTTAATAAGTTTATTATTATAAAGTATAATAAAGTATTAATATAAAGTATTAATTATAAGGTATATAAAATATAAAAAAAGTATATACTTTTTTATATGTAGTACTTTTATTTAGTTCATCGTGGGTTTATGACCCCTAATCATTTCTTAGCAGGGATTAAGAACTAGAGTATTAGGAAAAGATCATAATTTGTTTTTTTCTCAAGTCCTAGTAGAAATAATACTAACATCGATATTTGTATACTTGGATGTTTTTCACTAGTTAAATGTGAGGAAATTCTGTTTTTTAAAAAAATCTTGCCTTGGGGGCTCCTGGTTGGCTCAGTCGGTTGTGTCCAACTCTTGATTTTGGCTCAGTTCATAATATGGTTGGTCACAGGATCAAGCTCCACATTAGGCTCTGCTTGAGATTCTCTCCCCCCTGCACCGTCTCCCTCTGCCCCTACCCTACAGCGCACTCGCTGTCTCTCTCTCTCTCTCTCAAAAAAGCAAAACAGAAACAAACAAACAAACAAAACCCCCCCACGTTTCACCTTGGAACAAAGATTTTTTTTTTCTGAAGCACCTGGGTGGCTCAGTTGGTTAAGCATCTGACTTAATTTTGGCTCAGGTCATGATCTCACAGTTTTGTTAGTTTGAGCCTGCATCAGGCTCTGTGCTGGTAGTACGGAGCCTACGTGGGATTCTCTCTCTGCTTCCCCACACTTGCACTGTCTCTGTTTCTCTTGAAATAAAAAAAAAAGGGGGGGGGAATGGATTTTTTTCTAATTACTGGTGTACTTTTTGGAAACATTTAAGGAGGTACTGTTATAAATTTCATGTTTTTTTTTCTTTTATACTCTCTACTTTCTCATTTTAGATTTATATTTTTTATTCTAACTGAACAGTGACAAGAGATTTTTAGAGGCACAGGTCTTTATAAATTTTGTGTGTGTGCAATAGAATCCATCAATACTATTTTCTTCCCTCAGGTGTTAAAAAAAATTCTTATTCTAAAATTAATCAAACAAAAATACATATTATCCTAAACTATAAATTATTTATTTATGTAAAAACAAAACATTATTTATATTTTTTATTGTGGTAAAATATACATATATAAAATTTATCATTTAAACCATTTTAAGGTGTACAATTCATTGACATTAAATACATTCACATTGTGCAGCCGTCATTACCATCTAGCACCTCCGCAACTTTTTAATCTTCACAAAATGAAACTCCATACACATTGAATGTTAACTTTTCATTCACTTTATCCCCCAACCCCTGAACAAAATGAGGTTTGTCAGAAAATCCCCCGTCCTTGTATCTGCATAAATAAGAACACTGGAAGGGTACAACAGGAAACCAAGAAAAGTGATTATAGAGGCAGGAAGGTGGGAGGGCAGTGGTGGGAATGAGCTTTCTCAATTTTTGCCCTTTTGTATGTGTGTGGGTTATATATTTTGAGAGAGAGAGCAAACACAAGCAGGGGGTGGGCAGACAGAGAAGGAGAGAGAATCCCAAGTGTTGGCAGTGTGGAGCCCAATGTAGGGCTTGATCTCACAAACTGCAGGATCATGACCTGAGCGGAAATCACTAGTCGGATCCTTAACCGACCAAGCCATGCAGTTGCCACTCAATTTATGCTCTTTTAATACAGTTCTGATTATTTAAAAAGATGTGACTCTATTGCTCAATGAAAATAAAATGATAATTGCAGAAGGAAAAAAAATGCCCTATCCTTTTGTGATTGACTTATTTTACTTAATGTCTTCAAGGTTTATCCATGTTGTGGAATATGTCAAAATATCTTTACTTTTTTTAAAAAAAATGTTTATTTTTGAGAGAGTGAGAGAGAGAGAGTGGGGGAGAGCCAGAGAGAGAGGGAGACACAGAATCCAAAGCAGGCTCCAGGCTCTGAGCTGTCAGCACAGAGCCCAAGATGCAGCTCGAACTTACGAACCGTGAGATCATGACCTGAGCCAAAGTTGGACGCTTAACCCACTGAACCACTCAGGCACCCCAAAATAGCTTTACTTTTTAAGGCTGAATAATATTTCAGCGTATGTATGTGCCACATTTTGTGTGTCTGTTTAATCCATCTGTGGACACTTGGGTTATTTCCTAAGTGTCCTTTTGGCTTTTGGTGAATAATGACCTAGTACATATCAATATGTTTCAGTTCCTGCTTTCAGTTCTTTTGGGTATATCTGTAAAACTATAATTGTTGGATCGCATGGTAATTCTGTGTTTAATTTTTGAGGAAATACCGTACTGTAATCTGTGCATTAATGGCTGTACCATTTTACATTCTCACCAACAATGCATGAGAGTTTCACTTTCTCTGCATCCTTGGCAACATTTGTTATTTTCTTTTTTCTTTTTTCCTGTAATTTCCATTCTAATGTGTATGAAGTGGTATTTTGTGGTTTTCATTTGCATTTCCCTACTAGTGATATTGAGCATCTTTTCATGTGCTTATTGCCATTTGCCCATTATTTAATTGGGCTGTTACTGTTTTTGAACTGTCGGAGTTCTTTATATATTCTGGATATTAACTTCTTATCAGATACATGATTTGCAGATATGTTCTGTCTTTCAGTAGGTTTCTTTTTCACTCCATTGCTAGTGAAAATTTTACTATTTCCTGCACAAAATATTAAATTTTGATTAAGTTCAGTTTATTTTTTCTTTTGTTACCTGTGCTTTTGTCATAGCCAAATCCATTGTCATGAAGTTTTTCCCCTGTTTTCTTCTAAGGATTTTTTCATAATTTTAGCTCTTGTGTATAAGTCTTTGATCCATTTTGAATTAAATTTTGTATATGGTGTGAGGTAAGGGTCCAACTTCATTCTTTTGTTTATGGTTATGCAGTTTTCCCAACACCACTTGTTGAAAAGACTGTCCTTTCCTTCACTGAATGGTCTTGGCACCCTTGTTAGAATCATTTGATCATATATGTATGGGAAGGTTTATTTCCGGGCTCTGTTCTTTTGGTCTGCATGCCTGTCTTAATGGCCGGTTCCACACTGTTTTGATTACTGTGGCTTTTGTAAAAAGTTATGAAATCAGGACATGTGAAACTTCTAAAAAAATTTTTTTTTGAGATTGTTCTAGCTATTCAGAGTCCCTTGAGATTCCATATGGAGTCTAGGATGGATTTTTCTTTTAAAGATTTATGGACTTATTTATTTTATTTTTGAAAGAGGCAGAGAGAGAGGGAGAGAGAAATCCCAAGTAGGCTCCACACTGTCAACTGCAGAGCCTGACACAGGGCTGGAACCCAGGAACCTTAAGATTGTGACCTGAGCTGAAATCAAGAGTCAGACACTTCACTGACTGAACCACCCAGGCGCCCTAGGATGGATTTTTTTTTTTTTAATCTATAAAAAACATTGTTGGGATTTTGATAGGGATTATATTCAATATATTATTTTGAATTATATTGAATCTGTAGATTTCTCTATGTAAATTTTAACAAAATTAAGTCTTCCAATTCATGAACACAGATTATGTTTCTATTTATTTGTGTTGTCTTTAATTTCTTTCAGCAGTGTTAAAGTAGTTTTCAGTGTACAGATCTTTTGCCTCCTTGGTTAAATTTATTCCCAAGTATTTCATTCTTTTTGATGCTGTTGTAAATGGAATTATTTTCTTAATTTCCTTTTTGGGTTGTTGTTATTGTATTAAAAGACAACTAATTTTTGTATGTTGATATTGCATCCTGCAACCTTGCTGCATTCACTTACTAGTTCTAATATATATAGGGTGTGTGTGTAATCGGGTTTTTCTATTTGTAAAGTCATGTTGTCTGTGAACAGGGCTAATTTTACTACTTCTTCCTTTCCAGTTTGGATGCCTTTTCTTTTTTCGTGTGTATTACTTTTAACTGATGGAGAAATTAAATGGGATATGATATTAGTTGATTTAGAAACCTTTTTATCCAAAGACCTACTATGGAAAATATATCTTGAAAGTTTTCTGTTTTGTTCCATTGGAAAGCTTGGGGGTTTTATTTACAGAGTGATAAAGACTGCCTACATTGCAAAGAAAATAGATTATAGATTTAAAACGGGGTTTGTTTTGTTTTTGTTTTGCTATCTCAGAAAGCCTAATCACATAGGCAGTTAATCTTCCAGTCCCTGACTTTTTGCACATTTTTTGTGTTTTCTGCTTGCTTTTAAAGGTAACTAATTAGTATCTAATTAGCATCTAATTGTTCTTTGGACTTTTTGTTGTTAAAGATATTTGTGTAAGAGATGCCTAAAACTGACATTATAGATATATAAAATGTAAGGTCATTAAAAGCACATTGTACACTGGAAATGAACTTTAATCATGTAGGTAAAATCTTAGATGAGAGAACTGAGGCCTAGAGACAATGTTAGCTTTACACAAGATTGTAGTGTTAATTATCAGAGCCAGGACTAAAACCTTTTTACTAATTTTTCTCTTATTCTGTCTATCTGAACCATTGATTACTGCAATAGCCTGTAACTATCTTTCTGGACTTTAGACTCATCCTTTAATTTATTCTGGCTACTGAATCCAGAGCATAATATTTCTAACATATGAATATGATTAGTCGTATCAGTGTGTCAGTTTTTCATTTACTAGCCATTATCTTCGGGATAATATTAGCATTAAATAACAGCTAAGTCCCTTACATGTGTTGTCTGATTTAATTCCTTAAATTTTTTTTTAATGTTTATTTATTTTTGAGAGAGAGAGAGAGACAGAGTGTGAGTGGGGGAGGGTCAGAGAGAGAGGGAGACACAGAATCCGAAGCAGGCTCCAGGCTCCAAGCTGTCAGCACAGAGCCTGATGCAGGGCTCGAACTCACAGACTGCAAGATCATGACCTGAGCCAAAGTTGGATGCTTAACTGACTGAGCCACCCAGGCGCCCCTGATTGAATTCTTTAAATAGGCCTTGCTGTTAATTATCCCAGATTTATAGATGAGGAAGCTGAGACCTGGGCCTAAATGCAGGATTGTCTGATTTCAAACTTTATGTTCCTAGGCACTATATTATGCTACTTAAGTAGGGTATTCAAGACACCTCATATTATGATTCTTACACACTTTTCTAGTGTTTGGTTGACATTTTTAACTGTAAGTTCCTTGAGGGTAGAGATCATGTCCCAGACCAAGTAGTTGCATAATATATAGTAGGTACTAGGTAAGAGTTGAGTAGATTTTAAGCAATGAGTGACTAGAACAGGAGAGTGAAAACAGCCTAGTGTGGAAAGACATGAATATTACATTGGAAGGAAAAGATTGCTCTGATTGGCCATATGCATCAAGTTCAGTCTTTGGGTTAAAGCAAAATAGTGAGAGGTAATAGAATGAGGGAAATGAAACCCAGGGAGATGATTAAAAATAGCAATTATTTGTTCTTGATACAATTAATTATATTCTTGGATGGTAAGAATTTGAAAATGAATTCTCTAATGTTTTCAGGTCTTGTGTGGTTAAGAAAGGAAGTGCCTGAAAACTAGAGACAAGGAAAGGTTACTACATTTTTCAAAAGGGGTAAGAAGATTATAAACCTTGATGTGGCTCTCAAGTGAGATTCTAGAATAAATTATTTAAAGAGTTACTTGTTTTCAGGACAGGTGAAGCACTAATCATTAAGAATTAGCCTAAATTCATTGAGCCTAACTCTTTGTGTATGAAGCTTGCTATCTTAAATGGAATGCGAGAGATTTAAGGCATATTCCTCAAATTTGCTGATAGCACAGATATGGGAGGGATAATGAATTAGCCAGGGTGGGCTAGATTTTGCTGTAGTAATAATGCCTAAATCTCAGTAGCTTAAAAATAAGAGATTTATTTTTTTATGTTTGTTTGTTTGTTTATTTATTTTTTTATTTTTTTATTTTTTTAACGTTTTATTTATTTTTGAGACAGGGAGAGACAGAGCATGAACAGGGAAGGGTCAGAGAGAGGGAGACACAGAATCTGAAACAGGCTCCAGGCTCTGAGCTGTCAGCACAGAGCCCGACACGGGGCTTGAACTCAAGGACCGCGAGATCATGACCTGAGCCGAAGTCGCCGCTTAACCGACTGAGCCACCCAGGCGCCCCTTTTGTTTATTTATTTTTGAGAGAGAGAGAGAGAGAGAGTTGGGGGCCAGGGGCAGAGAGAGAGGGAGACAGAGAATCCTAAGCAGGCTCTGTGCCATCAGCGCAGAGCCCGATACGGGGCTCAGTCCCATGAACCATGAGATCATGACTTAAGCCGAAATTAAGAATTGGACACTTAAACCCACTGAGCCACCCAGTGCCCCCAAAATTAGAGATTTATTTATTGCTTGTATAACATGTCCATTCTCAGGTCAGCAGAGTACTCTACTTTGTGTTGTCCTCATTCAGAAACCTGGTCTGGAGTTTTTAACTTGTGGAACATCAACTTGTATTTGTGGTAGGATAAAGGGAACCTGATGAATTACTTATCAACCCTCAAAGTCTTCTGTCATATCACTTCAACTCATATTTAATTGATCATAGCAAGTTATATGACCACATCCAACTTGGGTGTAATTCTGCTATAACTTGGAAGGAAGAGACCCAGAAATATTGCTAATATCAATATCAACTAAGATATATCAATGATATTACTAATATCAATATCAACTAAGACGAATAAAGATATATGATGACATATTAAGCTAAGAAGATTGATTTTTGATAGGCTGATGTGATCAGCTGAATCAAAGAGAAATTGAATAGGGAGAAGTGTAAGATCCTGTGTTTCCATCCAAAAATTAATTCCAATAACATATTGTTGATGGAAGGTGGGATGTGGTGAGGTACATCTTACTGGCTTATCAACACATGTGACAGAAAGAAGCGTAGTCATTGGTGCAAGGGAAATGACAAGGAGGCCTCAATTCTGACTATTCCACACCTGAATTATCACATTTCTGGCTATAGATGCATGTTCAGAGGGGAGGTACACTTGAAATTGAGTATATGAAATGAATAAGGCAAATAGGAATGTATAGCTGGGAAAATTATCCTAGACAGGAGAATGGGAGGCATCATGACTTCCTCATATATTTGGAGGTGTGCTGTGTAGAAGCAGGAATGAATTTATCATATGTCAGACTAAGAACTAGTGGGTGAAAACTGTAGGAAGTGATTTCAGTTCACTGTAAAGAAGAATTATCCTGATTTAGAGGTGGCCTACAATACTTCTTCCTGGAGATAATCAAACATCAGATTGATTCCCCTGAATTTCTGTGATGCTAAATGAAGAATACCTGTCAATATACCAAGAACTTTCATAAACACTTTAATACAATGAGTGTGCAAACATTTAGGTAATTATTACTAAAAGTGAGATTTAGGGGCGCCTGGGTGGCTTAGTTGGTTAAACGTCCAACTTTGGCTCAGGTCACGATCTCACGGTTCGTGGGTTCAAGCCCCGCGTCGGGCTCTGGGCTGATGGCTCAGAGCCTGGAGCCTGCTTCCGATTCTGTGTCTTCCTCTCTCTCTGCCCCTCCCCCGTTCATGCTCTGTCTCTCTCTGTCTCAAAAATAAATAAACGTTAAAAAAAATTAAAAGTGAGATTTAATGAATTAGTGAACTAGTAAAACACATCTTTATACCTACTGTATACTGGAACTATACTAGGAATTTTGTGAATTTTTTTTCTAAATCTTACTTTAGTCTCATAGATGAGGAAACTGATTTCAGAGATTGTTACTTGCCCAGGTTTATTGCTGACTAGTGGATCAAGTAAGGATTTTAACCAAGATCTCTTTGATTCCCAAGACTGCTTTTTCTACCATCCCACTACAATAGATACATTGTTTTGCATACCTACCTTATTGGTACCTTGGGTAACAGTACCACCTTACTTTTGGATTCCATCTCTCCATCTTTCTGTACCTCACCACATAGTTCTAATGGGACTGCCCAGAGTTTTCTATTACTTGGTCACCCCCCACTTCCCTTCCCATAGGCCAGTCAGAATTCCCTGGGAGTTTTTAACTAAAACCAGGGAAGAGAATCATCCTTCTGTGGTGATAGATGCAGAAAGATGCTGTACTTGAGAGCTGTCCATATTTGCCACTCTTTGAAGGAAGCTGGACTGCATTGAGAGAAAATGATACCTATTGTCTGACAAATGTCTTGGCTGCGTGAATGTGTGGTTCCAGTTGTTCCTGATGCCCATCTGCAATCCTTTCCTTGCCATGATTAGTTATTCCACCCTTCTCCTATTTGAGACCTCCCTAGTAGCATTCAAAAAATTTCCCTTTTTGCAGTAGCGGAAAGAATTGATTAGGGCCTTGAACAGTCCTGGTTACTTTTGACAGATGAGAGGTGGCTGTGGGGGCTATGTGCTGGGGAAACTCTCTGATAGGGAAGAAATTAACCACTGAAGAAGACTGTCATTTCAGCGGCTCTTGAACATGCAGGGTTTCTTTGTGTGTGTGTGTGTGTGTATGTTGGGGAAAAGTGGAGTTGTCAGCAGTGGTGATTTTTCAGAATTAATTTGTTAAAAGCCACTGGATCCATTTAACCAAATGCAGCCTGTGGTATACTGAAATCTTAGGACAGGCAGAGCTCTTCTGGTTGAATAGTGTTTGGAGCCCTGGCCTCCTCTTCCTACCTCTTTTCTGTCCCCTTCTTGGCTACTGCTACCTGAGACATCTTGATATGATCTAGAAGGATTTTTTTTTTTTTTTCTTCCTTCCAAAGTCTGCCCTTCCATAGGTTCTTAAAGACCAGAGATATAGCAGCTACTCTGGGGATTGGTGGAGGAAAGAAAGAAAATGATAGGGAAAGAAAATGATAGAGAAGGAAAATGATAGGGATATGTTTATTAAGTACTTAAAGTGTAGTGAGTACTTTATATGAATTTTTTTTTTAAATTTTTTTTTTCAACATTTATTTATTTTTGGGATAGAGAGAGACAGAGCATGAACGGGGGAGGGGCAGAGAGAGAGGGAGACACAGAATCGGAAACAGGCTCCAGGCTCTGAGCCATCAGCCCAGAGCCCGACGCGGGGCTCGAACTCACGGACCGCGAGATCGTGACCTGGCTGAAGTCGGACGCTTAACCGACTGCGCCACCCAGGCGCCCCTGAATTTGACGTAAGTGGTATTCTTATTGCAGTTATGGGGATTCAGGCTCAAAAGAGATTAAATGACTTTACCAAGGTCACAGGGCTAATCCCAGATCTGTTCTAAGTCTAAAATTTGACCATTTCATCTAACTACTAGAGAATAGCTGCGCAGTTGTTCATGTATGTAAGCCAAAGATCAGAGTTAGTTGCATCTGACTTAATCTAACAAAAGACAAAGGCAGGGCAAAGGTTAGGAGCAGGAACAAGAGGAAAATGGTTCTATAAAGGACTAAAAAGAAAAGAAACATGAAAATGATGATAGTCAATAGTAATAGCTAACTGGATTATGCTCAGTGATACCCAGAAAGAGTATCTCTATCACACTTCTATACAAAATGCTGTTATCAGCCAGACAGCCAAAGTTGTAAGACCTACATCTTTGCCTTAAAAAATGAATGATTCTCAAAAGATAAGAATTTTTCTCTATTTCAAAATTAATAGGAACAAACTTTTTTCTTTTCCCAAATGAAATGAATAGATATGTGTGGAGTTTCTGAAGGTTGATGACCTTGGTATTACAAACTGAAAAGCAGCTCTCTATAAGCATTAAGTAGAGTAGAGGGTAAGGAAAGGACATTGTTTTATTTCTTCCTTCCTTTTTTTTTTTTTTTTTTAAGTCTCTCTTAGGCAGTTTACACGGATAAGCAGACAACCCTGAAAGAAACTAGTACTCAGTTCTAAAACTTGCATTACCTTAATATTCAAACAAACAACAAAAAAACTATACCTATATATATACAATGGGTGCTGAGGCTTAGCATATTTTTGTTAATTTTCTGAGAGCAGTACATTTCATATGGTGTTTCTCTGTGTCCTAGGGTCTCACTGAAGTGCTTTGTGATTGGAATTGGAGTGGTGACCTGGTGGACCTCTGAGCCTGCATTCTTTTTCTTAATCAGAGCGGGGTTTGTTTTGGTTGTCATCTGTCTATACATTCTCATGAATGTGTGGGAAGGTGGGAAGGTGAAGGCATACACACATATATTAGATGAAATCATCTGAAATCTTAGTTTTGATGAAAGGATACTCTCAGATTCAAATTATATGTATCAGAACATTGTTGTTCAGTAGGGTTAACTCATTATCTTAAGTGTTCTTACATGTCTTTTTGGAATTTGCTATGTTTTTGCCTATAAATTGTGTTTGGATCCAATGTTAATGACTGTTGCAGCCCATGTCAGTGGAATTATTTTCAGTTGATGATTAGAGATGATGAATTTTAGAGTTTGTTTATAAGCTGCCAGCTTTTGTGTGATACACAAATAGTGAAAGTGACAAGTTTGGTGCAGGTTGACAAGGATGTGTCTTTTGTACATTGTATTAGTAATACAGATAAGATAATAGGTGAATCAGATTTAGTAATAGAAATGCAGAGCTTCTGGATAGAGGCTCCTCAGGCTTTGATTTTAACTATAGAATTTTGTAGAAAGGCAGCCTAAGTTCCCTAACTAGAAGGTGGTGTAATTGAACTTGAATTAGAAGAAAGACTAAAAACCAAGCTCATATCGGAGGACTATTTTTTTTTTTTACTGTGGTTTAATGGATATGCACAAACATTTCAACAACATAGGAGATCCTAAAGAAAATAACTCATAAGCATACCAGTCTTTCATAACTGTGTGGGTCCTAATTCCTATGTATATGTATTATAGATTTCTCTCCTTCCATGTTCATGGTCTTATCTTACTTGGATTGATGTAGTAGTTCTCTGACCAATCTATCCTTTTCCAGTCTTGACCCTATTTAAGTTTTTTCTTTGTTCGTTTGCTTTGTTTCTTAAATTCCACATGAATGAAATCGTATGGTATTTGTCTTTCTCTGACTGATGTATTTCACTTAGCACTATACTCTCTATATCCATCCATGTTGTTGCAAATGGCAACAGTTCGTTCTTTTTTATGGCTGAATTAACATTCTCTTATGTATATATTACCATATCTTTATCCATTCATCAATTAGTGGACACTTGGGCTGTGTCCATAGTTTGACTATTTGTAAATAATGCTGCAACAAACATAGGTGTGTATATGTATCCCTTTGAATTAATGTTTTTGTGTTAAATACCCTGTAGTGCAAACACTGGATCATAGGATAGTTATATTTTTACTTTTTTGAGGAACCTCCATACTGTTTTCCACAGTGGCTGCACTAGTTTGCATTCCCATCAACAGTGCACGAAGGTTTCTTTTTCTTCACATCCTTGCCAACATGTTGTTTCTTGTGTTTTTGATTTTCGCTGTTCTGACAGGTGTGAGGTGATATCTCATTGCGATTTTGATTTCCATTTCCCTGATGATGGGTGATGTTGAGCATCCTTTCATGTGTCTGTTGGCCATCTGTATGTTTTCTTTGGAGAGATAATCTGTTCATGCCTTCTGCTCATTTTTAAATTATATTATTTGGGGGTTTTTTTTGGTGTTGTGTAAGTTTTTTATATATTTTGGACACCAACCCTTTACCACATCTGACATTTGCAAATATTTCTCCCATTTAGTGGGTTGCCTTTTAGTTTTATTGATTATTGCCTTCACTGTGCATTTTGATGTACTCCCAATAGTTTATTTTTGCTTTTGTTTCCCTTGCCTCCGGAGACATATCTAGAAAAATGTTGCTACCACCAGTGTGACTGTCTGTGCTGTCTTCTAGGATTTTTATGGTTTCAAGTCTCATTTTTAGGGTTTTAATCCATTTTGAGTTTATTTTTGTGTATGGCATAAGAAAGTGGTGTGGTTTCATTCTTCTTGCATGTAGCTGTCCAGTTTTCCCAACACCATTTGTTGAAGAGACTTTTTCCCTTTGCATATTCTTGTCTCCTTTGTTGAAGATGAATTGGGTTTATTCATGGGTTTATTTCTGGGTTCTTTATTTGGTTCCATTGATCTATGTGTCTCTTTTTTGTGCCAGTACCATACATAGTGTTTTGAATACTGCAGCTTTATGGTATGTCTCGAAGTCTGGGATTGTGATACCTATAATTTTGTTCTTCTTTTTCAAGATTGCTTTGGCTATTTGGGTTCTTTTGTTCCATACAAATTTTAGGATTATTTGTTCTAGTTCTGTGAAAACTGCTGTTGTTATTTTGATAGGAATTGCATTAAATCTGTAGATTGCTTTGGGTAGTATGGACATTTTAACAGTATTTGTTTTTCCAGTTCATGAACATGAAATATCTTTCCCTTTGTTTGTGTTGCCTTAATTTTCTTTCATCATTGTTCTATAGTTTTCAGAGTATACTCTGAAGAGTATTACCTCCAAGAGTACTCTTACTCCAAGAGTAACCTCCTTGGTTAAGTACATTTCTAGGTATTTTATTATTTTTGGTGCAGATGTAAATGGGATTGTTTTTCTTAATTTCTCTTTCTGCTACTTCATTGATAGTGTATAGAATGCAACAGATTTCTGTGTATTGATTTTGTATCCTGTGACTTTACTGAATTCATTTTATCCATTCCAGTAATTTTTTGGTGAAGCCTTTAAGGTTTTCTGTATATAGTATCATGTCATTTGCAAATAGTGGCAGTTTTACTTATTCCTTACCAATTTGATTGCCTTTGTTGTTGTTGTTGTTGTTGTTGTTGTTGTTGTTGTTGTCTGATTGCTGTGGCTAGGACTTCCAGTACTGTGTGAATACAGGTGCTGAGAGTGGACATCCTTGTCTTGTTCCTGACCTTAGGGGAAAAGCTCTTTCACTGTTGAGGATTATGTTAGCTGTGGGTTTTTCATAGATGGCCTTTATTATGTTGAGGTATGTTCCCTCTAAACCTACTTTGTTGAGAGTTTTTATCACGAATGGATGTTGTACTTTGTCAAATGCTTTTTCTGCATCTGTAGAAATGATTGTATAGTTTTTATCCTTTCTCTTGTTGATGTGATGTATCACGTTGATTTGCAAATGTTGAACTACCCTTGTATCCCAGGAATAAATTCTGTTTGATTGTGGTGAGTAATTTGTTTAATGTATTGTGGGACTCCGTTTACTAATATTTTATTGATGGTATTGCATCTGTGTTCATCAGGGATGTTGGCCTGTAGTTCCTTTTTTTGGTAGTCTTTATCTGGTTTTGGTATCAGGGTAATGCTGGCCTCATATAAGGAGTTTGGAATCTTTTCTTCCTCTTCTATTTTTTTTTTTTGAAAGTTTTTGAATCTTTTATTGGAATATTAGGTTGACACTAATAGACTATCTTTTACTGGCTCTCTGGCAGCCTTTTTTAAGAAGGCTTTTAAACTTATTCCAGAGGTCCCCTGTCAAAAGAACTTTATTTTATTTTTTATTTTTTTTCAATATATGAAATTTATTGTCAAATTGGTTTCCATACAACACCCAGTGCTCATCCCAAAAGAAGCCCTCCTCAATACCCACCACTCACCCTCCTCTCCCTCCCACCCCCATCAACCCTCAGTTTGTTCTCAGTTTTTAAGAGTCTCTTATGCTTTGGCTCTCTCCCACTCTAACCTCTTTTTTTTTTTTTTTTTTTTTTTTAATTTTTTCTTCCTCTTCTATTTTTGGAAAAGTTTGATGTAAGTATGACTCTTTAACTAATTGGTATAATTCATCTGGTCCTAGACTTTTGTTTAAGAGTTTTTTGATTAATGATTCAATTTCATTGCTGGTAATTTTCAAATTGCCTTTCTGATTCAGTTTTGGGAGGTTATATGTTTCTAGGAATTTATCCATTTCTTCTAGGTTTGTTGGCATGTAATTTTTCATAATCCCTTATAATCCTTTGTATTTCTGTGGTGTCAGTTGTTTCATTTCTGATTTGGTTTATTTGAGTCCTCTCTTGCACCTTCTTTCTCTCTCTCTCTCTCTCTTTTTTTTTTTTCTGATGTATGTAGGTTATGGTTTATCAATTTTGTTGGTCTTTTCAACAAACCAGCTCCTGGTTTCATCAATCTGTAAGAATGATCTTTCTTGATGATTTTTAAGTTAGATTTCAAAATTAGATTATATTTTTTGATTTGAAATTTTCAGACACACAGGATAAAATAAAATGCGATAGAAATCTAAATATCACCAGGAATAAACACATTTCGTTTGTGTTTCTATAAGAATGAAATAGTTACATCTACAGCTGGAGCCCCATTCCCATTTTTCCCTGGGTAATCGGCTTGAAGGTTTTTTTTTTTAACATTTATACCGTATTTCATATTTATAAACAATATATGCTATCATTTTTGTGTTTTCTAAACTTTTAAATGGTATATGTATCTTTTGCAACTCTCTTTTAAGAATTTAACTGTGTTGATACATTTGTTATAATCACTATATATCTCATACAAGTAAACATTTTAATTCCTTAATACTGCAGTTAGGTAGTTTGCAGTTTTGAGCTACTAGAAAGAGTGTTGGAGTAGATGTGCTGGTGTGTCTCCTTGTGTGTGTATCACAGTTTCTCTGAGGTCCGTGTGGGGCAGTAGACTTCCTGGGTCACAGCATACATACATATTCACCTTTACTATGTGATTTTTATTTTCTCCCAAGTGGTTATACCAATTATATTGCCTCTTTACTCTCAAACTTGTTAATAGTTGTTTTGGTTTGACTTTGGTTTTTACAGTTTGATGGGTGTGAAGTAATATCTTGTTTTAATTTGTATCCCAGGTTCCTGGTGAGATTGAATATGTTTTCATGTGTTTTGACCAATTGGAAGTTTTTGTGTGAATCACCCGTTTGTTTTCTCACAGTGTAGTTGTGTGTGTGTGTGTGTGTGTGTGTGTGTGTGTGTGTGTGTGTTCGTGTTCATTATGAATTTTGAATTTTGTTGGTTTTGCCAAGTAAACATCTCAGTAGATTTCTAGTCTTCACTTTGTTTATGGGGTCTTGTTCAGGGCTTTTTAATTGTGGTATAATCATACTTACCAGTATTTTATGTTCTTTTTTTCCTTTCTTATGTAAGGAACCCATCAAGGTTCTAAAAGTATTCAGTTTCTTCTTAAAATTTGCAGTTTCATTACTCACTTAGTTTTCTGATCCACCTAGAATTTTATTTTTGTATATGGTGTGAGGTTCAATTTTTTTTTCTTTCAAAATTGACTTTTCCTTACCCTTTGTTTTTCTATAAACATTTTTAAAAATTTCAAATCCCCATGAAAAATCTTGAGCTTAACTAGTATTCCATTGAAATTACAGATTTAATTTGGAAAATTGACCTTATACAATACTGAGTCTGGAAAAAGCAGATTCTCATGCAGCAGCTACCTCAAACCTTACTCCTATTGTCTCCCCATGCATTTTTCTCACAGTTGACATCAGAGAATAATAGCTTTACCTTCTCTTCATTAAATCTTGCATGAGTGTTCCTTATTGGCAGATTCCATCCTTGAATGTTTGCGGGGTGAGGGGGTGGGGTAGCGGCATGTGGAGGGGGAGAAGGGTTCTGGGAAATGTAGTTCCAGTGTAGTTCCAAACTTCTGCCCTGTGATGCAGAGGAGACTATAGAATAGGGTATTGATGATGCAGATTCCACAGTACACAAGCCAAGCAAGCATATACAAATATGTTCCTATTTTCTTCCCCCTTTTAACATACAAGGTGGCTTGATTGTTGTATATTTTTCCCCTCAACTGATATGTTTTGGAGATCTTTTTTAATGGGATTTACATTCATAGTTTTGCTAACTATTGTCAGCTACCCTCTGCTGAGGTTGTATCAATTTATATTTCCACCCATAGTGTGTCACTTCCATTGTTTTGCATCTTAACTTTGCATCCTGCTCTCTCCTATTACAAATGCCATTTTACCTTTATTTGGTAAACTCTTTGTTGTTTAAAAACCTTGAAGTCATCCTGGCAGAAGTGATACCCAGCAATATGCATGCACATGAATATACTTAGGTCATCTTACTCTACTGTATTAGGATAGTTGTGCTTTCTCTATGATTATATCACATGTTTTATTAATTATTTATGAACATTTTCTTTGTGCCCCTTTGTAGGCATGGGCTTTTTTAGTTGTCATTGTATATCCTTCTATCATAAACACATTGGGTATGTGTTTGTCTCCTTTACTAAACTATAAATCCTTTAGAACAGTGCTGTGCTAGTTCTTTGTTGGCAGCACCTAGCACATAATAACAACTCTAACTGTTGGAATGAATAATATGTAATTCTAAACAGAGGGTATATGTAGCTTTCTAAACTTTTTTCATTTAGCACAGTTCATTATGCTAGATGCTTTACATATATGAATATGACTTATTAAAATCATTGTTTAGTCTTTTTGCAAAAATTGAGTTGTGTGAATACGTTATGCATTCTGGATACTAGACTCTTTCAGATACATAATTTGTAAATAGTTTTTCATTCTTTCAGGACATCTTTCCACTTTTTTAAATAGTGTCCTTTGCACAAAAGTTTTAATTTTGGTAAAGTTCAGTTTGTCAGTTTGGTGTGATATCTAAGAAACCCTCGCCAGATCCGAGGTGGTGAAGATTTACTCTAAAATTTCTTCTAAGAGTTTTATAGTGTTAGCTTTTACATTTAGGTCTTTGATCTTTTTTGAATGTTATAAGGTGAAGCTCCAATTTCATTCTTTTGCATGTGGATGTCCAGTTGTCTCCGCACTGATTTTTGAAGAAGCTATTCTTTCCCATTGAACAGTCTTCGCACCCTTAATCCAAACTAATTGACCATAAATGTAAGGGTTTATTTTCATCCTCTCAGTTATGTTCTGTTGACCTATGTATTAGGTCTGTCCTTATGTTAGTACCACAATGTTGTGATTACTGTAGTTTTGTAATAACATTTGAAATCATGAAGTGTGAGCTTTCTGTGTTCTTGTTTTCCAAGAATGTTTGGACTATTCTGAGTCCCTTGTATTTCTGTATGAATTTTATGATCAGTTTTTCCATTTCTGCAAAAAAAAGGCTGTTGTGATTTTGATAGTAATGGCATTGAATCTATAGATCACTTAGGGGAATATTTCCATTTTAACAATATTAAGTCTTCTAATCCACGAACACAGGTTCATGGATTTTTTTAAGTTTATTTATTTTGAGGGAGATACAGACAGTGTGAGTGGGGGAGGGGCAGAGAGAGAGGGAGAGAGAATCCTAAGCAGGTTCCATGCTGTCAGCACAGAGCCCAGTGCAGGGCTTAAACTCATGAAATCATGAGACCATGACCTGAGCCAAAACCAAGAGTTGGACGCTTAACTAGCTGAGCCACCCAGGTGCCCCTCTTTCTACACTGTTTTATAGTTTTCTGTGTACAAGTCTTGCACCTCCTTGGTTAAATTTATTCCAGAGTATTTTGTGGGTTTTGTTTGTTTGTTTGATGCTATTGTTGATGGAATAATGTGGGGTGTTTTTTTTAATGTTTATTAATTTTTGAGAGACAGAGACAGAGTGTGAGTGGGGGAGAGGCAAAGAGAGGGAGACACAGAATCCGAAACAGGCTCTAGGCTCTGAGCTGTCAGCACAGAGCCCAACATGGGGCTCAAACTCACGAGCCCGAGAGATCATGACCTGAGCCGAAGTCAGATGCTTAAACAACTGAGCCACTCAGGCACCCCAGTGGAATAATGTTTTTAATTTTGGATTGTTCATTGCTAGTGCATAGAAAATCTGATTTTGTGACTTGATCTTATATTCTGTAACTTTGCTGAATTTGTTCATCAGTTTTGACAGGTTTTTTTTTCGGAGATTCCTTAGGATCTTCTGTATATAAGATCATATCATTGGCAAATAAGAGATAGTTTTACTTCTTCCTTTTTTTTAATAGATTTTTTTTTTAGAGAGAGAGAGAGAAAGAGTGGGTGCAAGTGAGGGAGAGGCAGAGAGAGAGAGAGAGAGAGAGAAGCAGGGCTTGTGCTCACCCAATGTGGGGCTCGAGCTCACTGAGGCCGGGTTCAGACTCACGAAATGTGACATCATGACCTGAGCTGAAGTCAGATGCTTAACCGATTGAGCCACCCAGGTGCCCCTACTTCTTCCTTTTCAATTTGGATGCCTTTTATTAGCTTCTTCTTGCTCAGTTAATCTTGATAGAATTTCCAGCACAGTGTTGAATATAGGTGGCATAAGTGGGTGTTTTGTCTTGTTCCTGATCTTAGGAGAAAAGCTTTGAGTCTTTCAATATTAACTATGATGTTAACTGTGGGTTTTTCATAAGCACCCTTTATCATGTCAGGGAATTTCTCTTCTAGTTTATGGAGTGCTTTTATCATGAAAGCATGTTGGATTTTGTCAAATACTTTTTCTCTGGGTCATTTGAGATTATTGTGTGGCTTTTTCCCTTCATCTATTAATTTGGTATATTATATTATATTATATTATATTATATTATATTATATTATATTATATTAATTTTCTTTTTAGTATTTACCATGCTTGCATTCTTGGGATAAATCCCACTTGGTCATGGTTTAGAGCTCTTAATATGCTGCTGGATTTTGTTTGCTAATACTTTGTTGAGGATTTTTCATCTGTATTCGTAAGGAATATTGGTCAGTAGTTTGTTTTTCCTTGTGATGTCTTTTTCTAGGTTCGGTGTTCTAGTAATGTTGGCCTCAAAAAATGTGGATATCCATTTGTTTGAGCACTGTGTGTTGAAGAAAGTGTGCATCTGTTCTCTCCCTTTCTGTTTTGAGAAGGATCCACGTTAACTTTCCTTTAAATGTTTGGTAAGCTTCCGTCAATGAAGCCTTCTAGTCCTGGGCTTTTCTTTGTTGGAAAGTTTTGAATACTGAAACAATCTCTTTGTCTGTTCCAAGTCTGTTTAAAGTTTCTGTTTCTTCTTCCCTTACTTCCCTTACTATATAGCTGTATTTCCTTAATATAGGTCAATATTATTTTCTTCTTTTTTCCTGTAGATTTTATGACTGTATAAGCAAGTATCTCTCTTACTCCCCACCTTTTACACAACAGATAGTATACTAGATACACTGTTGTGCATCTTGATTGTTCACTCTACTTCCAGTATCTTGAGTTCATTCCCCATCTGTACTTAAGGAGTTTATACATTCCTCTGGCTGCTTAGTATTTTATGGTCCTATATCTTGTTCCCTGTTGACATCTAGGTTGTCTCTAATCTTTTGCTAATGCAAACAATGCTGCAATGAATACCCACCTACTACAGTGCAGTTGTGCAGATTTCGTAGGTTAAGGTCCTCCACAGGACACTTAAGACACTATATATAGCTCCAGGGTTCCCAGGCCACCCATGGCTTCTGACCAACTGGCTGTAAATTTGGGGTTTCCCATCATCCCCTCATGTTCAATAATTTGCTAGAATGATTCCCAGAACTCAGGAAAGTGCTATACTTACAATTACAATTTTCTTATAGAGATCTGAATCAGCAAAAGAGATGCATAAGAGGAGGTCTGAGAGGGTCCCAAAGTCATAAGTCTCTATGTCTTCTGGACATGTCACCCTCTTAGTATATGGATACTCACTTGAGCTTCAGTGTCAAGATTTTTTATGGAGGATTCACTTTATAGGTATGATAGATTGAATCATTCGTTATATGATTAAACTCAATTTTTAGCCCTGTTCCATGAGGTCAGCTGGTCAGGTTATTATGACATGGCTCACAGTCCAAGCCCTCTTATCACATGATTGTTCTTTTCAGCATGGCCAGCCCAGTATGGAACAATCTAGGGCCTACCATGAGTTACCTCATTAAGCATAAACCCTGATATGGTCTAGGGGCTCACCATGAATAACAAAGACACTTGTATCACTCAGGAAATTAATTACTAGGTTTTAGAAGCTCTCAGGTACCCAGGACAAAGGCCAGACAAATTTTTTATTATTTAACACTTACATATATTACTTTGTGTGCAGATACATCAACTATAAGATAAATTCCTCTTCCTCCTCCCCCTTTCTTTTCCCACTTTCACATGATTTAATAACCAAAACCAAGGAAAGCTATATTTGAGAAGTCTTTCTCCCACTTTGAGTCCCACAAATAAAACTTGTGCAACCCATTCCAAATGAGTATCTATATTTTCCTTGGTATCCTTTATGTTTTTATATGCAAATAAAAACAAATGTATAGGTCTTTTTCTCGACTGTATAGATTCTAATGCAACTTGCTGTTTTTTCCCTTAAAAATACAGAAATACATTTCCAGGACATATGAGTAGAATATGCATTCACAGTTTGATATCCAATCAAACTAGAACCTGAATAGTTTCAGACTTCTTGATCTTTGCCAGTTTGAGATATGAACAGTGGTTTATTCATGTAGCTTTAATGTGAATTTCTGTTATGAAATTGAACATCTTTGTATGTTTGCACATTTGTGTTTCCTTTTCTATGAATTGTTTCTATTCTTTACCTAGTTTTTAGTGGAATGGTTTTTCCTTTTTAATGTTTTTAAATGGTTAAATCTATGAATTTTTTGTGGCTTTCTAAATTTTTGTGTCTTCCCTATTATTTAAAAAAATTTTTTTTAAATGTTTATTTATCTTTGAGAGACAGAGACAGAGTGGGGGCAGGGGAGGGGCAGAGAGAGAGACAGGGAGACACAGAATCTGAAGCAGGCTCCAGGCTCTAAGCTGTTGGCACAGTCTAATGTGGGGCTCAAACTCACAGGCCATGAGATCATGACCTGAGCCGAAGTCAGCCACTTGGCAGACTGAGCCACCCAGGTGCCCCATTCCTATTAGGTTATTTTAAATTTTTTTTTTTTTTCCAACGTTTATTTATTTTTGGGACAGAGAGACAGAGCATGAACGGGGGAGGAGCAGAGAGAGAGGGAGACACAGAATCGGAAACAGGCTCCAGGCTCTGAGCCATCAGCCCAGAGCCTGACGCGGGGCTCGAACTCACGGACCGCGAGATCGTGACCTGGCTGAAGTCGGACACTTAACCGACTGCGCCACCCAGGCGCCCCCCTATTAGGTTATTTTAATAAAACTATTGTGTGCTTTTTTCTTTTATAGCTTTTCTCTTTTTTATTAAGATGTAATTTAGCTGTAGTAAAATTTACTTTTTGGTGTACAGTTTTGTGATATCTTACAAATGCATCTAATGACTACTGAAATTGAGATATAAAACATTTCCATCATCCCTAAAAATTCAGTTGTGTCCTTTTGTATTCATCGCCTCCTAAGGTCCCCAGCTCTTGGCAACTACTTTTCTCTGTCCTTAAGGTTTTACTTATTGTGAAATGCCATAAGAAATTGATTAATTGGGGCGCCTGGGTGGTGCAGTCGGTTGGGCGTCCGACTTCAGCCAGGTCACGATCTCGCGGTCCGGGAGTTCGAGCCCCGCGTCGGGCTCTGGGCTGATGGCTCGGAGCCTGGAGCCTGTTTCCGATTCTGTGTCTCCCTCTCTCTCTGCCCCTCCCCCGTTCATGCTCTGTCTCTCTCTGTCCCAAAAATAAATAAAAATTGAAAAAAAAAAATTAAAAAAAAAAAAAGAAATTGATTAATTATGTAGCCTTTCATTTAGCATACATGTTGTTGGTGTGTTCAGTTATTGACTGCTTCTTTTTCTATGACAGGTTGTTTTCTGTTACATGGATTTACCACAGTTTATTTACCTACTCTCTAGTTGAGGAATATTTGGGTTATTTCAAGGTTTTGGAGGTTATGAATAAAGCCAATATAGTGTTCGTGTATAAGATTTTTGTGAGCATAAATTTTTATTTTATTGGTTTTATATCTAGGAATAGGTTACCGAATTATGTGTTAATGTATTATCTAGGAATAGGTTATGTGTTAATGTATATCTAGGACACACACATTATGTGTTAATGTATATCTAGGAATAGGTTACCGAATTATGTGTAACTTTAAGGAACTGTCCAGTCATTTTCCAAAGTGGCTGTACCATTTTGCATTCCCAACACTAATGTATGAGAATTATAATTGCTCTGCCTCTTCTGCAGCATTCTGGATTGTCAGGTTTTGTTTTTTTGTGTGTTTTGTTTTGTTTTGAGAGACTGCAAGGGCTCAATCCCACTACCCTGGGATCATGACCTGAGCCAAAGTCAAGAGTCAGATGCTCAACTGATTGAGCAATGCAGGCGCCCCAAGTCAGTTTTTTTTTTTTAAGTCATTCTACTAGGTGCGTAATAGTATCTCATTGTGCTTTAATTCGAATTCTGCTAGTGTTTAATGTCTGTATATCGCCTTTTGTGAAATGCCAAACTGTTTACATCTTTGCCCATTTAAAAAATTGGGCTTTTCTATTTTTTTAAAAATGTTTATTTATTTTTGAGAGAGAGAGAGAGAGACAGGGTACAAGCAGGGGAAGGGCAGAGAGAGGGAGAAACAGAATCCGAAGCAGGCTCCAGGCTCTGAGTTGTCAGCACAGAGCCTGATGTGGGGCTTGAACTCACAGACTGCAAGATCATGACCTGAGCCAAAGTCATCCGCTCAACCAATTGAGCCACCTGGCGCCCATGGGCTTTTCTATTAATGAGTTATATGAGTTATTTATTTTGGATATAAATCCTTTGTTGTTTTGTTTTTTCCTTGCCAATGTCTTTTTTGGTTGTTCCAGACCATTTGTGGGGAAGATTATTTTTTCTCTGTTGAATTGCTTTTGTGCCGTTGTCAAAAATCACTTGAGCGGGGCGCCTGGGTGGCGCAGTCGGTTAAGCGTCCGACTTCAGCCAGGTCACGATCTCGCGGTCCGTGAGTTCGAGCCCCGCGTCAGGCTCTGGGCTGATGGCTCGGAGCCTGGAGCCTGTTTCCGATTCTGTGTCTCCCTCTCTCTCTGCCCCTCCCCCATTCATGCTCTGTCTCTCTCTGTCCCCCCACCCAAAAAAAAAAAATCACTTGACCATGTATGTGTGCATCTATTTCTGGACTCTTTTGTTCCATTTTATCAGATCTATATATCTATCTTGCAATATCACATTGTCTTGGTTACTATAGCTTTCTAGTAGTGTGAATCCTCAAACTTTATTCTTCTCTTTAAATATTGTTTTGGCTCTTCTCTGTAAATTTTGCGTTTCCATATAAATTTTTGAATCCATTTATTCATTTTTACAAATACCACTAGTATACTTTGATTGGGATTGTGTTGAATCTGTAGATTAAATATGGAAAAATTGACATCTTAACAGTATTGAGTCTTTGAACCCATGAATGTGGTATCTCTTCATTTATTTAGGTCTTTGATTTCCTTCAATATTTTATAGTTTTTAGCATACAGATTCTGCATATATTTTTTAAATTCATAAACTTAAACATGTCAGTTTTTGGGGTGCTTTTATAAATGCTACTGCTTTTAAAATTTTGATTTCCACTTCATTGGTAGTATGTATAAATATAATTGTATTCCATGACTTGGCTGAACTTACTAGATATGGAAACTTTTTCAGAGATTCCATGGCATTTCCCACATAGATAATCATATGCGCTAATACAGGTAGTTTTCTTTGTTTCTAAATTGTATGCCTTTTATTTCTTCTTTTAGCCCTATTGCAGTTCTAGGGCTTCCAATATGATACTGAATAGGATTGATGAGAGCAGGCATCCCTGTCTTGTTTTTTCCCCTCAGGGAGAAATCAGTCCATTTCCTAGCATTTTTATAGTTCTTTTAACACATACATTTCAGTATAATGACCATTTAGGAGAAGAATGCTATTAATTTTTTTCCAGATGGCTTCCAGTTTTCCTGATCTCTTTCATTGACTAGTGCACCATATGTATGTATGTCCATGCCCCCCCCCCCCCACGAACTTCTGTCAGAGCACTTATTGCACTGCTTTACTGTTTACTTTTTACTTGTCTTTTTTTCTTTCTTTTTTTTTTTTTTTAACGTTTATTTATTTTTGGGACAGAGAGAGACAGAGCATGAACGGGGGAGGGGCAGAGAGAGAGGGAGACACAGAATCGGGAACAGGCTCCAGGCTCCGAGCCATCAGCCCAGAGCCCGACGCAGGGCTCAAACTCACGGACCGCGAGATCGTGACCTGGCTGAAGTCGGACGCTTAACCGACTGCGCCACCCAGGCGCCCCTATCTTTTTTTCTTAATAGAAGATGAGCATTTTGGGGCAGAATAAGAAATGGTGCCTCCCCTCAAAGAACTTACATTGTAAATAATGGGTATTAGGTTAGACCAAATGAAATTACCATTTCTAATATTTAACCTGTAAAATCTTATGTCTAGTTGGGACCCAAACAGTAAAACAAGAAAAGAAGATGAAAATTCTCTTATGCTAACAAGGTCTAGTTATCAGTGTGAGAAATGTTAGTGCATAAGGAATTGTTCATCACTGTTGTATGCTTATAAGCAAAGCCCAGAACTGAATATACTGATGTAAATGGGATATAACCCCTGCCCTTGAAGGAGATACTTTCTCTGTGGAAGACAGTGTCTTTACAATATTCAAATGTAGACACATATATCTGTCAATATATGTGCAGATTTACTCTCATTTTGAATATACTTGTGATCTTAGGTTCATACTTCTCAGTGTCTTGGACTATAAGACACTTTGGCAGTGATTTCTATAAGTTACTGAGAAGCTTGACATAATTTTGTGTGTGATAATTTTATGTGAAAAAATACATACATTGTTCAGTTTAATGTGACCGTTATTTCAGTTACTTGGTATTTTGTAGATTTCCTTTTGGAATAACTTAATATTTTAAAAAAGACAGGCTTTAAAAAAATACAAAAAAAAGGCATTAGGGAAATCATAATAGAAAAATAGAAAACTGTTTTATATTATAACATAATATAAAAATATAAATACTCCAGTTTTTGGTGTAAATTTTTATAGTAAATTATATATGGAGGGAAACTAATATTTTTGTGTTATATATATTTGTATAATACTTAGGCTTTCAAGCTGGTCTTTTACTACTCTATAAGTCTGGAAAAAAGAATATATGGGAGACTTTGCGTAAACTTCATGAAGTCAGAAACTACTCTTGTTTACTGTTACATTCCTTGTACTTAGCACATAAGTAGTTATTAACCAATGATTATTGATTTAGTATTGATTAGAGTAAGAGAATGTATCTTTACATGAAATTTGTTGATTTTAGTTAATAGGAATGAAAGTTATAATCACATGTTGCTTGATAAGCATCAAGAGAGTTGCATAGTTTTTGAGGCAATTAAATTTTATTTATAAATCTATAGTAACAGAAGACTATTTTCAAATAATCTGGAATTTGCTCTTGGTATTGTTTTTAACTTGACTATTAACAAGATTAAAATACAAGTTTTAAAACCTATAAAGCACCTTTTTGTAAAGTTGAAACTCTTCTTTAAAATACATGACTCAGAGAAGACTACCTTTGTGTTAGTAATAATACAGTAGCAGTACACAGGAAATTTACTTTTCTCTGTATTTACTGCCACCAAATGGCAAATTAATAATATTACTATGTCTGTTATATTAACACTATAAAAGACCTACTAAAGGTAATGCCCCTTTTAATATTGTTTTGGCAGGGTTAATTTGTTCCAGAAAGAGTTTTGACAACGGAAGAAAAAACAAATTTTAATATGTTTAGAAATGTAGTTAGGGGCACCTGGGTGGCTCATTTGGTTCAGTGTTTGACCTTGGCTCAGGTCATGATCTCACGGTTCGTGAGTTCAAGCCTTGCTTTGGGCTCTGTGCTGACAACTTAGAGCCTGGAACCTGCTTCAGATTCTGTCTCCATCTCTCTGCCCCTCCCCCCGCTCATGCTCTCTCTTTCTCTCTCTCTCAAATATAAACAAACATTAAAAAATGGGAAAAAAAAAAAAAAAAGAACTGTAGCTAACCTTTTTCTAGCCAGAGTAGATAGAATGGTTTCTATAAGGCATTAGAGCAAAGCAGAAATCACTATGACAAAGATGATAAAAACTGGTAACTCAAACCTAATAAGAAATAAATTTGACATTATTTTTATGCAGGGAATTTAATTCTGACCTTTGTTCTTTCTAGGTTATCGTATCTGAGAAAGATGGTTCCAGAATATTTTAGGCCTAATTTTATTTGAAGATAAGCCATTTCACTAAAAATGGCTATTAAGATATCCTGGAAAAATTGTTATATAAGAGTGTAAAGAAACAGAAGCAACCCAAATGTTCAGTCTTAGGAAATTGGTTAAATACTTTTTAATTTAATGTTATATAGTTATTGAAAGTGTAATAGAGGCATATTTAACGAGATGGATGAAGGTCCATGTGGTTAAATGGAGAGCAATGGGGAGAAGCAAGTTACTAAACAGTGTATTCTCACAGTTTTTTAAAAAGTACATTTACCTTCGGGAGATAATATTGTGATTTCTTAAATTTATGTATTTCTAAAATGAACATGTTTTTAAATGTTCAGAAATTATATAGATTGAATATTTTATATTCATAGACAGTTTCTTAGATTAAAACATCCCCATGGAAGCACTTATTATATATTCATTTATTATAGTGAATATATTTGAATAGTTTTGGGTTTTTCTTTTTGAATGATGAAAATGTCTTCTTGCAGGCAATTTTGACTCAGCCCACTTTTTGAGTCTCTTCTAATTGGTTCATATATAAATGAAACCTTTACAAAAACTGCCTTGTTGGATAGTTTAATAATTTTCTTTCTTGACAGAAGGGTAAAACTTCTGAGTTAGTAGGTTTTGAATATTATCTAATAATTCAATGTTTTGTTAAGGTGCTAGTTATTTTTATAACATAGCCCTTCATTTCTAGGGTCAGCATATTCTTGCTTTTGATATCTGTTTTCTGCCACAGGCCTGAGATTGGAATTGAAGCAATACAACTACTGCTTCCACCAGAGGAAAATAGTATGGGAATTCCTATTATGGTAGGTTATTTTCCAGTAGTCTCTCTGCAGTAATATAGGCAGCTCTCTTAATGTGTTAGTTTGTTGGTATTTATGCCTCATCATAAATTAAGCATAGCTTGTCTACATAAATCCTTTGTTGTAGACATTTTGTTTAGAAGTGTGGTGGTCCCTGTATTCCTGGAAAACTTATTTATAACTTAATTTGAATAGATTTTCAGTGGAGGGGCTTAAAAATCTGATTTAAGATCTCGGTGTTGTAGTTTGAAGAAGAGAAATATGAAATAGCTGAAAATAATGGTATTGTAGTTAGTTTCTTTTTTTAAACGAGTAAATTACTAGATGTTTCATTCTTGTCAAGTTGTATGCATCCCTTTGCTCATAGCTCATTCTCTTACATGTTACATGTTTGTGGTGCACTCTGTAAACGTCAGCCATTCATTAATCACTGGGGAAGCAGTTATGTGAGTGACTCTCATGTTTTTAGTGAAAATAGTTTAAAAATCTCACAAAACCTAGGAGTGTTAGACTTGAGGTGCTTGTGAAGACAGTAGAAACTGGTTTGGTATCATTGGCATTGTTTGTTAGGCTTCTTATTTGAAATTCAAACATACCGAAAAGTTGTGTAGAAAGGAAAAACCAATGGCCCAGTAAGTGGATTCTTTACTATTATCAAGTTTCACCTTGCTGTACTTTCTGTTAAATATTTTTGCTCCTAAATGGTAGTACCATTAGATATTAAGTAGACTCAATGCAAAGTTGTTTTATGACAAAACAAATCACCCTTTCCGGGTTTTTGTTACAATTTGTTCTTTGTTAAAATTTTCTTTGTTTTTTAAAAAAGAGGAAGTGAATAGAACGCTATTATGTTGAAAGCTGAAAGATTTTGTCCATTTGTATTCTGGTAGGAGGGGAAAGAGTATTGGGAAAACGTTAGTTTGTGTTCCTCAAATTGGAATAATTTTGATGACATTAAAGATTCATATTCTCTTGAAATTTTGAATTCTGTTTGAACTAACCAGCTGTGACTCTTTACTTGGCCTTTCAGAATTATCTACTAAATTATCACTTAAACACACACACACACACACACACACACACACACACACACACACACACACCACAACACACAACACACACAGGATGCCTCTCATTTGTTGTTACCTGGATGGCTTTTGCTGGCTAGAATTCCATTGGAAACACATCCCCTCACACACCTTATTTCTGTTGTCTATAAATCATTTTCTAACTATTAGCTCAATAAAAGCTTTGAGCCTTGAAGTACTCCTATCCTAATTCAATCAAGGATTTGAGTAATGGGTAGGCAAGACAGAAAAAGGAAAAAGTGTCAAGATAGTAAGGGTAAAATTTGATTAGAAAAATGGCAACAAATAGCAGACATCATCAATATCATATGGCTCATTTTTTATTTCCTGATAATGTGTGTTAGAGATCATGCAGTCACAAATTCAACTACTTTTGCTATATGATCATTGTGTAAATTGTAATTTTCATCTTTTACCACTAGATGGTGGTTTTGCGTTGGTTTCTGCAGACTGTCTAAATTTACATATTATTTTAAAATGCATCATAAAGAACAATGAAATTAAATTTTGATAGTGATACAGTTCTTCACATAGGCAAACTAGTTCAGCATAACCATTATTTGTGATATATATATATAGTAATTATTTTTAAAAAGATAACTCAGTATGTATGAAATGGTTAAGAGCTATGCCTGAGCATATTTTCTTTCTTTCTTTTTTTTTAAAATTTATTTAATGTTTATTTATTTTTGAGAGAGGGAGAGACAGAGTGCAAGCTGGGGAGGGGCAGAGAGAGAGGGGGAGACACAGAATCCGAAGCAGGCTCCAGGCTCCAAGCTGTCTGCACAGAGCCCGTCGCGGGGCTTGAACTCACGAACCGGGAGATCATGACCTGAGCCGAAGTCGGACGTTCAACCAACTGAGCCACCCAGGCACCCCAGCCTGACCATATTTTCTAATACAGTCTTCAGTCCACTACCTTAGAAACATTTTAGATGTTTTGGTTTTTTTAGATGATACTATAATTTAAATGGCACCTAAATAAAACACCATTTCCTGATTTGTAATGTTAGAAAATACATACAGATAGCTCAGGCTTTTAAAATTGTTTTTGATGATCATTTTCTCTATCTAGTAGCCATCCATTAAAGTCTTTTATTTCACAAATAACACATTGAAATTCTCTTTTGTTGGTAGCCAAGTGACTTTTAGTTATCCTGCTTGAGCAATTTGAGTTGATGTAGGATTGTAGAGTTTACTTGGGATTGTAACAAGGTTGTAAGAGATCCCAGTTCAAGGGAATAATAATCTTATGTAATAAAGCATTTACTTATGTTTTAAAGAGCAAAGTAAGTACAGAGTCTAGAGCATCAGTGTCTCTAAACACCTTTTGCTTAGGCCTTCATTCTCCAATTCAGTCTGTTATTATTTCCTTTTCTCTTCTTTAAAGGATTATTTATATGAGAACAAAATTATGAAAACAGGCATCTTAAATTACCCTTTGCATTCTGCTCTTCACTAGATATTTGATAGCTTTTGAGGTATGAATTGAGAGGCAGTTCTAGCCCAGCAAGTTTCAGGTCTCTGTAGCTCTGCTCTGCATTCAGTGCTAAGTGGTTCTAGTCCCTGGAGCTATGGGTATGGAGCTGTTAAATGGCTCTGGCTTGGGAAGTTTGCTTCTGAACAGTCACTCTTCACTTAGGCACTCTTCAAATTTTGGTCCTAACCTCTGTTACTTTTTGGAATGTGAACTTTTGTCATTTAACCCTTGTAGAAGTTATTTTTCTTACCTCTAAAGTAGTGATCGGGTGTAGCAAATAAGAATCATGAAAGAATCATGATAAGAATCAGAAAAAAATAATTATATGCACACAGGAAGGAAAGAACAGAGTACCCATAATCCTGCCACTGAGTTTAATTAATCTGTTGTTACTTAAAAATCTTCTGATCATTATTTAGCATAATTAGAATATATTTTATATATTGTTTCACTTAATACTTTTATGAGTATTGTTTGTCCCATATTTTTAGAAATTCTTTAAAATTTTGTTACTAAATATCATTCAATTTTATTGTATGATATATACTGTGTTTTAAATCGTTTTATTCAACATAAAATTAATTTTATTGTTTTGTTATAAATGATACTTGAGTAAAATCTTTCATGCAAAGTTTTGTAGGCCTCCCTTTTCCTTGTATTTACACTATTGTAAGAAATGCTAGCTTAAAAAATTTGAAAGACTTATCAATGCTATTGACAAGAGTTGGCAAACTTTTTTCCCAGAAAAGTCCCAAGTCCCAGTTTACTCCTTTCGTCATCCCTTGTAGTCCCTAGGTTGGACAATAACAGCAGCCTGCTGTTGTTTTCTGTCTTTAATACCACCTCATTTTTAGGCCATCATTTATACTGTATGGCCTAAATATTTATACTGTATACTGCACTGTGTATATGCACTGTGTATATACTGTATACTGTATACTGCACAGTGAGGCTTCAAGATATAATCTGATTATGTCACTTTTTGACTTAAACTTTTTTGGTGGTTTCCCCAGTATTCAGGTTAAAATGTATATACTTTAATGTGGCATCCAAGGCCCTTCATGATTTAGCCCCTGTCTGATTTTCCAGCCTTATTGTAATGCAACCCTTCTATGTAAGCAGGTAGGAAGGGAACATTCTAAGCAGGGGGAACAGCATATTCTGAGGCACAGCTACAGGAAACGACATGGTATATTTGAATTGCACCAAGTACATTTATATATGTGAAACTTAAAGACAAGATAAGTGGTGGATGTCTTTAGTGTATTTTAATAAAACTTAGTGACTAAATAAAAGGCAAATAATATTTTAACTATGATTTAGAAAGTAA
This sequence comes from Prionailurus viverrinus, assembly GCF_022837055.1. NCBI lineage: Eukaryota > Metazoa > Chordata > Mammalia > Carnivora > Felidae > Prionailurus > Prionailurus viverrinus. Next base: position 25,752,192 of record NC_062569.1, read on the forward strand.
CTGGTGATAAAGAGAATAATTAATCAAGACTCTTGGTTACGACAAAAATCCCAACTCAAAATGATTTATATGCAAAAGGAAATTTACTGGCCAGATCCAGGACTTGGTGACAGTAGATTCCCCATCACCACCCACCCCTTTAACATTTTGTCTTTTTTTCTCTCCTACAGGCAGTTTAGCTTACATTGTCCTTAGTTATAATTATAAAAGAAAAGAGAGTATCTTTCCTGACAGCCTTGGCAGGAAAGCAAGTTCTAAGAAAGACCCTATCTGGCTTTGATCATATGTTCATCCCTGAATTAGCATGTGACTAGGAGTAAGTGGTCTTCTGGCCATTCCTGGGTCTCTTGTATATCTTTGGACCAGATGAACTCCCAAAAGGAAAGCATTCTTATGAAAGAATCTATGTTTACTATAAGGATGGATAGAAGTGGAGAAAGGAGAACCAGGAATTGAGAGACCAGTTAAGAGGTTTTCCGGGGCACCTGGGTGCTCAGTTGGTTGAGTGTCTGACTTCTGCTCAGGTCATGATCCTGCAGTTCGTGGGTTTGAGCTCTGCGTTGGGTTCTCTGCTGTCAGTGCAGAACCTGCTTTGGATCCTCTGTCTCTCTGTCTCTCTCTCTCCCCCCCCCCCCCCCCACTCGCTCTCTGTTCTATCAAAATAAATTTAAAAAAAAGTGGTTTTCATAACTCAGGTTGAGGACTTTAGTGGGTCTGAAATAGATCACTGTGAAGAAAGTTCAGGAGGATTTTAGGTAAAATGCCTAGGAGTGGGTGACCAATTAGAAGTGGGAGATGAAGGGGGCGCCTGGGTGGCTTAGTCAGTTGAGCGTCCGACTTCAGCTCAGGCCATGATCTCATGGTTTGTGAGTTCAAGCCCTGCGTCGGGCTCTGTGCTGAGAGCTCAGAACCTGGAGCCTGCTTTGGATTCTGTGTCTCCCTCTCTGTTCCTCCCCTGCTCGCACTCTGTCTGTCTGTCTCTCTCTCTCTCTTTCTCAAAAATAATAAACATTGAAAAAAAGAAAAAGAAGTGGGAGATGAAGTGAGAGTAGGCTTCTAGATAATTCTTTGTGTTCTGGGCTACTGTATATATACGGTGATGCCATTACTATTAACCAATCTGGGAAGGTTAGGAAAAGAACACTTTGGGGGAGTGGACTAGAGATGGTAAGTTGATTTTTGACATGCTGAGTCTGAGATAATCTAGAATATGGAGAGTGGAAGTTGTGTCTGGAGGTTAGGATTGGAAATAAAGACTTGAAAGTATCAAATATGATGGCTGATATTATAGATGAGATTGTCCAAGAGGAGGTTATTAGACAGGGGTAAGAAAAGTCGGCTGAAAGAAAAGCCAGTATTTAAATATGGATGGTGGAAGAAAAGTCAAGTGGAAGGGGCCGAAAAAGAAGGTTTAGAAATAGAGGTGAAAATTTTATGCAAGAGAGTTTTTTTTTAATGTTTACTTATTAATTTTTGAGAGAATGAGAGAGAGAGCAGGGGAGGGGTAGAGAGAGAGGGAGACAGAGGGTCCGAAGCAGGCTCTGTGCTGACAGCAGAGAGCCTGACATAGGGCTCAAACTCCCGAACTATGAAATCATGACCGGAGCAGAAACCAAGAGTCAGATGCTTAACCCCTGAGCCGCCCAGGTGCCCCTGGAAGATAGTTTTAATAAAGATCATTGGTATCCAGTATTATAGACTAGTTGAGAAAAATGCAGATTTTGTAGTAAGTTACCACTGGTGACCTTAGAGCAATTTCACTTGAATGGTGAGTATGGAAGTCAGATTGCAGTAGGGTAAAACAAGGGTGAAACAAGTGGCTTTGAATACTTTTTCTTCTGTGAGTATAAGCTCCTTCCCAATGACTGCAAAGTCATTAAGGTATGGTATCTGGCATGTAAGAAGTGTTTAATAAATGGCCACGAGTAACTGAAAGATCAGAGAGGAAAATCGAAGGTACAAATATCTTTGAAAGTAAACCAGAAGAAAGTTGAAGGAACTCATCCTTGCTGTTCTCTTTCTCTCTCAGGTAGAAGGCCAAGAAATAGTGTCTCCCTAGCTTGCTTACCTTAGAGCATAGCTGTGAGGAAGCAATGTAGGAATAGATGTGAGAGCATTCTTAAACTAGGAACTGCTGAATCAAATGGAAGGGAGTAATACTTTTCATTTCTGGCATTTTAATTTTGAAATCAGGGACTTCAAATCAGATGCATTTTGGTTCTCACCAACTCAGAACCTGTTTGCTTCCTTAACAACTGCTAATTTAATGTCTCTTAGATGTGTGATTTGTAGGAGCTAGGCTTTGGAAACAAATGGTCCTGGGTTAGAGTCCATTTTTCTCTACTTGTTAGCCATGTAATTTCCAGTGTTTTACTTTTCCACCTCAGAGTTTTATCTGTGAAATTGGAAGTAGAAATTACTTGACAGACATGTTACAACTGAGTACACATAAAGTACCTAGAACTGTCATAGGTATTCACATTACCTGGGATGTTCATCCCAGCCTCATATGTTCAGCCAGCCTTGTTCCATCTTCACATAAAATAATGCTAGGTAAAAGTACTATCTTATATTGAACCAAATCTAATCTTGCTGCTTGTTATTATTATTCATTGATCTAGTTCTTATCTCTAGACCTGTGCACATTTGGTATCTCTTCACAGTGATAGCACTTCAGATATTTTAACACTATCATATTCTCCCTGACTCCTTTTCAGACAAAATACCTTCAGCTTCATTGACACTTATGATACGGTTTTTAGATCCACCATCATCCTGGCTTTAAATGTGTTCTTGTCTCATTTCTCTAGATGTAGTTTGACCTATGTCTAGGAATTAGCCTGACCTTTCCTAGAGGAGGAAAATGAGATTAATGAGAAACTTTTTTTGAGATAAAACTTTAATGTTAATGGGTCAAAATTAAAGTGTAATTTTAATATTTCATACACTAAAATATACTCTTGTTAATGGCATTTATAAAGTGATTGCCTTTAGTCTGCTTTAAGATAAATTACTTGTGACTGTTTTTTTCCCCTTTTAAAAATAAATCTCTATAGCCCTCAGTATTATCTAGCACTAGTGTGTTGTGATTCATTAACAAGAATGAGAAAATAAACTGTTTTCTTAAAGTTTATTTATTTATTTGGAGAGAGAGAGGGAGAGAGAGAATTCGATTGAGGGCCTGATCTCATGAACCATGAGATCATGACCCAAGCTGAAATCAAGAAATCAAGGGGAGCCATCCAGGCACCCCTAGTAAAGTAAACTATTGAAATAAAATGTCAAGATTCAGTTTTTCAGTGTAATACAAAGCATACTATTTGTTGTCCATTCACCAGCCATCACCCACTTCCTTCCTTGCAGGGCCCCAGTTTTGTTTGGTTGGTTACTCCTCTTGTACATGACTTGGAAAAGTCCTTAATAGTGTAAAGCTAATCCTCCTCTACCTAGTAGTGATTTGTTTAGGAAAGAACATAAGAACCAAGACTGGTCACATGTCAGGAAAAGTCAGGTTAGGTAGCTTCTAGGAAAGTCTTCCTTGCACCTAAAACGAGAGACACAGCAGGAAACTTCCCTTTCTGCTGGGCAACAATATGTGTCTGATATGATGGCCTTGAAGTATGGCAGGGTATCTGTGACTATGAAGGGAATTATCCTGAGGGCCGTACTGAGTCTGACCGAGAAGACTCAGCCAGATGTCAGTCAGTTACCTTAGAACCACCATAATTTCACTTCTTGTTGTTTATGGTAAGTTTCTTTATTGTTTAAACCAGTTGACTATAACATGCTGTTTTAGTTTAGTTTAGGGTAGCCCTAATGTTAAAGAACAAAATTTTTGGAAGTCTGCTATACAGAAAAGTAGACACTTTGTGGAAGGCCCATTAAGATATAATGATGAGCAGCGCCAGGGTGACTTGGTTGGTTGAATCTGTCCAACTTCAGCTCAGGTCATGATTTCGCAGTTTGTGAGTTTGAGCCCCACATCAGGCTCTGTGCTGGCAGTACAGAGCCTTCTTGGGATTCTCTCTCTCTCCTCTTTCACTCAAAAATTAAAATAAACATTAAAAAACAGAGATGTAATGATGAGTCTCATTAATTTTAAGATCACATTAGAATTATATTCAGGTCAAAAACTTCATGGGTATTCTCAACTACTGAATGTTCAGACTATGAACAAAACAGGCAAAAACATTTCTGTACTGCAGTAACTGATGCAGATTTAATTACCCAGTTAGTCAAGAGTTGAGCTAATTATCAATTCTGATAGGGGCCCTTTCTTTCCATTTAAGAAGTTCAAAATTGACTACATCTAAAGGAATTGGATGCTGTCTTACTCTGAAGTAACATCAAGTTATAAGCATGGCTTTTTGCAGGTTTATCAACGGCATGTCTTATTTATCCAAAAAAATTCCATGCCTGATACACATTAGAAACACCCTTTCCTTCTTTTAACAATAGAAGCTATTTTATAAAATTTTAGATAGCACTTTTTAGTAAAGGGAGCTGAAGAATATGAAAAGTGTTCTTTTCTGAGTCATCACTTGGACTTTAAAATAGTTACAAGTTTTAGTATTTTTGTCTCCACCCTTCTACAGTTTAGAAAGATGTGAATCATTTTCTTTAGTATTTCCCAAATGATAGCTGCTTTGAAAGGGAAGTGGTGTATGTGGTCCCAGTTTGTGTGTGAAATAACTGGCATACACTTTACTTACTGATTTTACTGCACTTTGTGGGAATCCCTTGGACGTCTCACGTAATTATTGGTTATAAACGTAAACATTGGGTAACCATAGCAACTTATTCTTAAATTGAAAAGTTTCTCCAGTTTTTAAAGGGATATTATTTATCCCAGTGTCACCACATTGTAGAAACCAGAATGAATTGCAAATAACCTCTCCTTAGTTTTTTTTTAAAGGAGGGCAGAAATTCAGCCTGTTTAAAAATCGTACACTCTGCTAATTTGCAATATTGGACATAAGTTGTCTTTGATGCAGTTGCTGAGAAATAATTATGTAAATAATAACATAAAATTATATTTCAGAGAATGTGCTTATCCTGGGCCTGGTGGGACATAAGTCATATGCCAGAGATTCTGCTAGTTAACATACATCCCAGCCAAAAAAATTATACTAATAAGAGATCAAATAAGGTGTTTAGCAGTAACACAGCTTAAATAACTAGTTCATTCTAGCCTTCAGTCTGATAAATACTTTTGCTTAATTTCAAACTACTTCTCGAGGTAATCAAAATTATGAAGAAAATAATCTAACTTTTAAAAATGTTGCTTAAATACAGTACTACATACTTGACAACAGAATGGTTTCCTCCCCTTTCTCTGTTACTTTTGGCATACTGAGTGTACTCTAGAAAACAACCTAAATTGTTATATTCGTCTTGTTAAATTTTTTGCTTGCATACTTTTTGAAGGAAATAATTATTTCTTTTAAGACTCAAATCTAAAATTTTTTTAATGTTTATTTTTGGGAGGGGGGGAGAGACAGCACGAGTGGGGGAGGGGCGGAGCAAGTGGGAGAATCTGAAGCAGGCTCCAGGCTCTGAGCTGTCAGCACAGTGCCCGATGTGGGGCTCAACTCACGAGCCATGAGGACTCAAATCTAAAAACAGTCATTTAAATATTGATTTAGACCTTAACATCTCATGTATAACTCTTGAATCTCTACTCTTTTCAGGAAGTCCATTCCATTTCCTGTCTTCATTGAAAGTGTGTTTTCATAAGTACATTCTTCTCCAGAGGTCTGCTCAAGTATTATTGTTCCTCTGCTCATAGCCAGTATATCTTGGGAATGTGTGTGTGAGTGTGTGTGTGTCTGTGTGTGTATGTAGGAGAGAGGGAAGCGGCGTCAGCATTCTTCCAGTCGTCCACTATAGCTGTTGAATGTTACAAGTCTACCTATCTATAAAAAATCTTTTGAAGCACATGCCATGTGGCTAGGTGACTCCTGTTTTTTGTTGCTATTGTCTGTCAAATCTCACTCCACAGTTCTGCATCTGGGTCAGAGTTATATCAGTTATCTACATGATTTCATTTCTTTGTAGATGACATTTTGAATATCATACTTCCCAATGTACCAACTTCCACACCAGCGATACTCTCCACTTGGCTCTAACCATATATTCCACTAAGCACATCCCACAATTTGTTTCTTGTACTGAAACTACCTGCACTTCTGTATTTTTATTATTATCCAGCCTAGACCTCATGACCCATTACTTTCAGCTGCTAAACATTCACACTTACTCCTTTTCAACTTTATACTTTCACTTCCACTTACCTACATCAACCCTTCCTTCTTGCTTCAGAAGACAAAGATCTTCTCTTCATAACTCAAGGTAATTTTCCACCTCCATACTACAACCCCCTTTTTTCTGCATCTGTGAGATCTTCCTTCCCCAGTTATTCTTTTTGTTTGTTTGTTTTTTAGTTATTCCCCGTTTTTAATCTTTTCTTTTTTGACGATACTGTCTTCTAATCTATGAACACAGGATATCTTTTTGTTTATGTCATTTTAATTTTTTCATCCATGTTTTGTAATTTTTTAATGTACAAGTCTTTTACTTTTCTAGTTAAGTTTATTACCAATTATCTTATTGTTTATGATGCTATTGTAAATGAGACTATTTTCTTAATTTCCTTTTCAGATAGTTTATTCTTAGTGTATAGAAATGCAACTGATTTGGTTAATATTTGTATCCTGCACGTTTACTGAATTAATTAATTCTAAGGTTTTTTTGTGTGCAATCTAAAGGGTTTTGTACAAAGTTTATGTCTTCTGCACACAGAATACTTCTTTTTTTCTGATTTGGATGCCATTTATTTCTTTTTCTTGCCTAATTGGTCTGGCTAGAAAATTCAGTACTATGTTAAATAGAAGTAATGAGAGAGCGCATCTTTGCCATGTTTCTGATCTTAGAGGAAAAGCTTTCAGTTTTTCACCACTGAATTTGTGGACTTTTCATATATGGTCTGTATTATGTTAAGGTACTTTCCTTCTATTCCTAGTGTGTTGCAAGTTTTTATCATGAAAAGGTGTTGAATTTTTTCAAATGTTTTTTTCTGTATCTGCTGAGGTGATTGTGTCATTTTTTTAATCCTTCATTCTGTTAATACCGTGTGTTAACTCATTTTTGTATGATGAACCATGATTTCATGTCAGGCATAAGTCCCACTTTGTCATGGCGTATGATGTTTTTAATATAATGTTGAATTTGGTTTGCTAGTGTTTCGTTGACACTTTTTGTATCTGTGTTTGTCAGGAATTCTGTTTTCGCTTATAATTTTCTTTTTTTGTAGTGTCTTTGTCTGGTTTGGTATCGGGGTGATTCTGGCCCATAAAATGAGTTCAGAAGTGTTCCTTTTCAATTTTTTTGGAAGAGTTTGAGAAGGATTGGCATTAATTATTTAAATATTTGGTATAATTCACCAGTAATGCCATTTGGTCCTGAGCTTTTCATTGTTGGAGGTGTTTGATTACTGATTCAGTCTTTTTCTATTCATGATTCAGTCTTTGGTAGGTTGTATGTTTCTAGGAATTCATCCATTTATTTTAGGTTACTCAATTTCTTGGCATTATAATTGTTCATAGTAATCCCTTATCCTTCCCACCCACCCCTCTGCCCCTTCCCCCCTTTCCTGTGGCATCAGTTATAATGTCTCATCTCCTTTTTCACTTTTGGTTTCATTTGAGTTCTCTGTTTTTCCTAGTCTAGCTAAAGTTTTGACAATTTAATATTTTCAAATAACCAATCCAGCTTTTTCCCCCTTATTTCATTTAGTTCTGCTCTAATCATTGTTTTCTTCCTTCTGCTAACTTTGGGTTTAGCTGCTGCTTTTTCTAGCTCCTTCAGGTGTAAAGTTAGGTTATTTGAGGTCTTTCTTTTCTTTTTTTTTTAGTAGCTACCATTTTTATAGTACAAGATGTTTTAAGCCCCTTTCATGTGTTCTCAACAATCTTATGAGGCTCCATCATTATTCTCACTTAAATTTGGGGAAACAGATACAAAGAGGCTATATGACTTAATAAAGTTCACACAGCTAAAAAATATTGGTAGAAAAGGAGAGGCTTACTTTTTGCTCTTTCTACTTCCCATTGTTTGACTTTTTTCTTTTCCTGCAAAGTATCATCTGAATGATAACTTATGCAATATGGTTTCAAAGTTGGCACTTTTAACTATAATGTTATCTTTATTTTGTGTGTAATAGTTGTTCAATAAGTGTTTATTGAATGAAGAAATGAATGAAAGTATGGGTGAATGAAATGACCCCAGAAATCTGGAATAAAATTCCAGAGACCTAAGTTTAGTGCCAACCCTGTGCCTGACATTGAGGTCTTTCTTTTTTAATATAGGTGTTTATCAAAATAAACTTCCCTCTTAGTACTGCTTTTTTTACATCGCATAAGTTTTGGTATGTTGTGTTTCTGTTTTTGTCTCTAGATACTGAGATATTTCTAACTTGCCTTTTGATTTCTTCTTTGATCTGTTGGTTTTTCAAGAGTGTGTTATTTAATTTCCACACATTATTTTTCCAGTATTCCTTTTGCTATGGATTGTTAGTTTCATTCTGTTTTGGTCAGAAAAGATATTTGGTATGATTTCTTCTTAAAATTGTTGAAATTTGTTTTGTGACCTAAGATGTCAACTTATCCTGGAGAATGTTCTTTGTGTGCTTGAGAACAATGTGTATTCTGCTACTGTTGGGTGGAATGTTCTGTTAAGCCCATTTGGTCTATAGTGTTCAAGCCAACTATTTTCTTGTTGATTACCTGTCATATGTTCTATCCATTATTGAAAATGGGATATTGAAGTCTGCTACTATTATTATATTGCTGTCAAGTTTTCCCTTTAGTTCTGTCAGTGTTTGCTAAATCTATTTAGATGCTCTAATGTTGGTGTGTGTATTTCTCTTCCTAGTTTTGTCATTATATAGAGTCCTTTGTCCCATTTGACACTTTTTGACTTAGAGTCTATTTTGTCTGATGAAGTTTAGCCACACTGTTCTTTTTTTTGTTACCATTTACATGGAATACCTTTTCCATCCCTTCACTTTCAGCCTACATGTGCCCTTAAATCTAAAGTTAGTCTCTTGTAGACCACATAGAGTTGGATCTTTTTTTTTAATGTTTATTTATTTATGGGGAGGGGGAGAGGGAGGGAGGGAGAGAGAGAGAGAGAGAAAGAGGAAGAGAGGAAGAGGGAGACAGAATCCCAAGCTGGCAGCACAGAGCCTGATACAGGGCTCAAACTCACAAACTGTGAGATCATGACCTGAGCCGAAATTAAAGAGTCGGACACTTAACCAACTTGAGCCACCCAGGAGCCCTGGATCTTGGTTTTTTAAAATCCATTCAGTCATACCATATCTTTTGATTGGTTAGTTCTTTTTTGAAAATCAAGTTCTTTAGCCTTCTACGTGTTTACCTTGATCTTTGCCTTTTTTCCCCTTAGACCTTTTTGGGTTAAATATTACCCAACTTATTCTTTTCTCAGAGCCAATTTTATTGAAGAAATCTAATCCATGGTCACTACCACTACTTTTGGTACCTTCCTTTCATGAATCAACCTATTCTTATCAGAAAAGGGACATAAAGTTATAAAATGCCAGAACTGAAAACAACTTGATCAATTTCATTTGCTTCAACAGCAAAACAAAGGTGCCTAAAGAAATGAAGTAATGTGCTGACAGATAGCTAGTCAACTTTTGTTAACTTCAACTTATGAATTCTGTATGGAACCCTAGTGTATGTGAAGAGACCTTTGAATACTGAAGAAAATGGGACCTAAGAAGTTCATGTACTTTGTTTCATATGAAAATAATGTTGTTGCCTTCAAGCCAGGGCTAATACTGTGAAAAATTAGAGAGATGTATGTGTTTTTAGGGAAGAAACAAAGGGGAAAAGAAAGAGAACTAGTGAACCATTCAAGTTATGACAGAAATATTTAGGAATCGTCAACTAAGGCTGTTGTGATTATTTTACTATGAAGCAGTCTAACAATAACAGTGTATGTTCATATTATTGACTCCTAGCCATCATAAAAATCGATGTTCTTTTCTGTAAGACAGTGATGTAGGTAGCATATTTTAGGTTTCTGTCTAGAACAGTTAAACTTTTAAAAAGTTAGTCTTTATAGGTCTAAACCAGTGTTGTGTAATACGATAGTCACTAGGCAGATATGGCTGGCTAATGTAACTGAGGAACTGAATTCTTGATTTAGTTTAATCTAAATTTTAAGAATACATGATTTAGTTACTGGAACTTAAAAAATATGTTTGTGGGGTGCCTGGGTGGCTGACGGCTCAGAGCCTGGAGCCTGCTTCAGATTCTGTGTCTCTCTCTTTCTCTGCCCTTTCCCCACTCATGCTCTGTCTCTCAAAAAATGAGTAAATGTTAAAAAATATATATATGATTGTAACAACTCAGGCACATGTATTTACATTCTCAACTGTAAATTTTTTGATCTCTAAATACAGATCTATTATTTCCAATGAAAATTTAATGTTCACATTGAGATATGCTTTAAGTATAAAATATGCAACAAATTTTGAAGGTGATAAAAAATGTAAAATATCCAATAACTATATTGATTACAAGCTGAAATGATAATATTTGGGATCTATTTAATTACATAAAATACTGCTATTATTAACTTTCACCATTTTAAAACATATTTACTAGAAAATTTTAAAGTATGTGGCTTATTTTTTATTTCTGTTTGGCACTTGTCTACTCTTTGAGTAACTAAACTATTAGTCTGGAATTGTAAATAGTTTTTTTTTAATGTTTATTTATTTATTTATTTATTGGGAGGGAGAGAGAGAGAGAATGTGCACACTAGTGGGGAGGGGCAGAGAGAGAGGGAGAGAGAATCCTAGGCAGAGAGTCTGTGCTGTCAGCTGTCAGCACAGAGCCTATTGCAGGGCTTGATCTCCCCAACCGTGAGATCATGACCTGAGCTGAAATCAAGAGCCAGTGCTTAACTGACTGGGCCACCCAGAAGCCCCTGTAAATAGTATTAATGTTAAATAAAATAACAAATAAAATGGTTTGAACGATTTTCTTAGAAATGTAATCGTCAAGAGGAGGTTTTGGTTAGATATTCTAGCTAGTTGACTGTTGGTTTGAGAAAGCACCCTTCCAATAAATCAGGAAAAAGTAGCAACAATGAAGTTTATGAACAGTTTCATAAAAACCATCATTTTTTTAAGAGAATGGACAATTAGAAGATATCTTTATGTACCAATTACAATTGTTAATATGCTATACTCTTACCAATGACTTAATTAGTAGCAGGTTTTTCTTATACTTCATATTTAGGTCTCTGTATATACTACTTTTTACACTACTTTTTACTATCACTTGTGTTCTTGTACTGGTTAATTTTTCTTGTGTACCTCATTTAGGCTATATAAGGTCCCCCCCCCCCACTTTACTGAGGTATAATTGACAAGTAAAAATTGTATTACTTAAGGTGTACAATGTGATCATTTGAAATACATATCCATTGTGAAATGGTTACTACTATCAAGCTAAAAGTATGTTTATTAATACATCCGTCACCTCTCATAGTTACCTTTTTTGTTTCTTTTGTGGTAAGAACACAAGATATACTCTCAGTAGATTTGAAGTATACAGTACAGTATCGCTAACTGTAGCTGTATGTATAGATCTCCCAAAGTTACTATTCTTAAAACTGAAAGTTTGTACTCTTTGACCAGAGTTTCCCCATCTCTACCTTCAAGCCCCTGGCAGCCACCATTCGACTCTGTTTCTAGGAGTTCAAGTAAGAGGAATCATACAGTATTTGTTTTTTTGTGTCTGGCTTATTTATGCTTATTTTATTAGCATAAATGTCCTCTGTGTTCATCCATGTTGTAGGAAATGGCAGAATTTCTTTGATTTTTATGGCTGAATAATACTCCATTGTGTATACATACACATTTTTTTTTTTTTTATCCATTCATCCTTTGACAGACACTTAGGTTGTTTCCATATCTTGTCTTTGTGAATAATGTTGCAATGAACATGGGAGGGTAGATGTCTCTTTGAGATACTGGTTTCATTTTTTTTGGATGTATACCCAGAAGTGAGGTTGCAGGATCTGATAGTAGTTTTATATTTAACTTTTTGAGGAAGTGCCATACTGTTTTTGATGGTGGTTGTACCAATTTACATTCAACCAGCAGTGTGCAAGGGTTCCCTTTTCTCCACATCCTTATCAACACAAGAGTGCCCTTTCATGTACCTGTGGCCATTTGTATGGCCTTCTTTAGAAAAATATTTATTTAGGTTTTTTGCCCATTTAAAAAAATAAGGTTATTTATATATTTTTGCTATTGAGTTGTATGCGTTCTTTATATAGTTTGAATATTAATTTATTATTGGATATATATGGTTACAGATAAGATATTTTCTCCCATTCCCTTGATTGTCTTTTTATGTTGTTGATAGTTTCCTTTGCTGTGCAGAAGCTTTTTAGTTTGATGTAGTCCCTTTTGTTTCTGTTTGCCTTTGTTGCCTGTGCTTTTGGTGTCATAGCCAAAAAGTCATTAGGTTGCATAAGGTCTTTGAATGTGGAGATGATATATGGCATTTCATAATCTCTTGGTGTGTGTATAGTAGAGTGGAAATGTTAATAGGAAATATTTGTTGAATTAGTTGCTATTGTAATTTTGAATGTTTTAGATTAAGGTATTTTTGCCAAACATTTTTTAGATTATTTCAATGTACTGAATCTTGGGTAATATGGAACCCAATCTTACCATCCTTTAGGAACTTTTTTATACTCCTCTTTGAATTTAGACAGGTTCAGGATTGTTAACACTTTGTTTTCAAATCATGAGAGTAGATGTTAAGATACATATTTTGGATTAAGATTGGAACCGACTTAGAGCTTGAAGGGTCCTTAGATATGATAGAACAAGTCTTATTACTCATTTTAATACCTTTGGAAACTGAAGAAGGCCTAGATTGCTTAAAGTCTTGCAAGCACTAGTTGCTTGCATAAAACACCTAGGAGTTGTTTGTGGTTACCATCTTCTCCCTCACCCCTAAATCCGGTCTATTAGTATGTCCTATAAATCCTATTTCTAAAATATATCTCAGTCTCTGCATTTACATGCCCAGCATCCTAGTTCAGATTACCCACTCTTTGGATTATTTCAACAGTCTCCTGGATTATTTCAACTAGTCCTTTGGCTTCCTTCTTCTCCTCAAATTTGTTCTCTACACTGAAGCCACATAATCTTTTTAAAGCAAATCATCATGACTGCCTAGCTTAAAAATTTCTAATGACTTTTCAATCACTTAGGAAATACAGACTTTATAACTTGGCTTACAAAGTTCTGTATGATCTGAGTTTAACTGTTTCTCCCAACTACATCTGCTCCTCATAGTTACTCATAGTTGCTTACTGCAGCCATGTGGACCTAGTTTTTTTCCAAGAAATTTTTTCTTTCTACAGTTTATTGCAGTTTGCAGTATATAATATTTATTTGTATGTAAGCTCCATTAGAATAAGGACTGACTGTTTATTCATAATTTTGTTTCCTTAGCCTAGCAGAAAGCCTGACACATAGTAGATGATGAATAAATACAGATGAATGGATGAGTCATTGTCTGACTGGATGTTACTGAGCCTCTACTTTCCGTATATAAATTGGATAATAGTATCCACAAGACGTGATTGAGGATTCAATGAAAATATTTGTGATAAATATGTTTCCTTCTCCCTCCACGGATTAATATAGTGGATTTGTTTTTTGAGCTGTTTTCTGGTTAGTTATTTCTATTTCAGTTTGTTGCAGTTAATGTTTATAATCCATTTTAATTTTTGAAAATTTAAGTAGCTATACTGTACTGGAGTATGGATCATTGATTGATGATTGGAGGAAGAGGAAGATTACCACTTAGTGTTAGTTTCAGCTCTGAGTAAAGAGACTCAAAAATCACAAAGACTTATACAAGGTGGAACTTCTCTTTGTAACATTAAGAGTTGGGAAGTGGGCAGTCTAGGGCTTTTATGGCAGTTCTGTCCTACAAAGTCCTCAGGGACCCAGATCCCCTCTAATATACTGTTCCATCACCCTAGACTCTGGTCCTTATTTGGTTTAAGATGGTGGTGAGTCATCCATGTTCCAGGAAGCAGGGTGGATATACCATTTGTCCTTGTAGGAATAGGCAGTTTTCTGGAAGCCACACAACACCTCTACTTAAAATGCTGGTCACAACTTTGTCTTGTGGCTTCTAGCCATAAGGGAGGCTGAGAAGTATAGACATTGTTCTAGGAGACCCTGTACTTACCTAAAAATTAAGTCTTCTGGGCAAATGGAATATGGGAAGAATGGATGCAGAATATAGATAGGTCGTAGTAGAACACATCAGAGTAATAATAGGTAACATTAATATATGTTAACAATATGCAGTATATGATAGTATTAATGGAAGGGGTAACAATTCATTATACCATTATAATATACCAGTGGGGTCAAACCACTTGAGATCATTGGATAACATTGGTTGTCAGCCATTTTGGAAGTATGGTTGGGTAAACATTTAAAAAGTGGTCTAGTTTGTAAATATATTACATGCAGAGAGTTAATTTGCATGTATTATAAGGATCTTGAATTCATCGTTTTTTGAATATGTAATGTCATTTTTTCAGTGGCTGTACTAATACTGAGGAAGCTAACCAATAACCTAACAAGAGCTATTTAAGATTTTTTCCCCCCTCCTTCTCCCCCATTTTCTTTTAAAATCTGTTCATAGGATTTTTCTAAAATATATGGACAGATGAGGCCTAGCTTAAGAAGATTGTTCAGGATTCTTGAACTATGAGAAATGTTTCTGAAACATGGTTTAAATCCATTTCTTACCATCTCTCACCAGAAGCTTTTTATTTTTCAATACTAAGACACTAGCCTGCTCTGCTCTATCCACCCTGAGTAAAATTCCTATTCGATGATAATCAATATGGAGGTCACAGATTTTCAAGAGATAAGATAACTTTGGATTGAATCTGTATGCAGAAAGAAAAAATCTCATGTGTCCGAAAAACTTTTGGTGTAACAAAATTAGGAACCAAAAAAAAAATCTTTTGCGATGTTAAAATATTTTATTGTTAAACAAAGGTTTAAACCAGTTTTCCATTATGTGATTCTGTGAAGAGTAGGAGTAAGCTGTTGATAGGATACATTTTAGTGTAAAGAATGGAAGGATTATGAAGTTGTCAGAATTGTAATTTATTGGCTTATTAAAAACTTAATATGGCTTAAAAAGTAAATGCCTCAAGATAAAAACCACATCCCCTTACCATTGTTCAATTGAAAAAAAAATTGTTGAACTTAAGTTTGCACTATCTTTGTCAGTAATTTTTTATCATAAATACTTTGTACATTCCTAATGTTTTAAATAGTTACTTACCTGTTTTTTTTTTCCTTTAAGATGTGAATTCCTTGTATTAGGGGTCTGTCTCATTCAGTAGAAGATTTAAAACAGTGCTATATGGTGCTGTTAACTTAAATAATAAAAAATAGTGCAGCAATTATCTCAGTTTTTTCATCTTCCTTTGATTATATTGGATATCATGGGCCAGGAATTTTTTTTTTTTAACATTTATTCATTTTCTTTTTTATTTATTTATTTATTTATTTATTTATTTTAATTTATTTATTTTTGGGACAGAGAGAGAGAGAGAGAGAGAGAGAGAGAGAGAGAGAGCATGAACGGGGGAGGGGCAGAGAGAGAGGGAGACACAGAATCGGAAACAGGCTCCAGGCTCCGAGCCGTCAGCCCAGAGCCCGACGCGGGGCTCGAACTCACGGACCGCGAGATTGTGACCTGGCTGAAGTCGGACGCTTAACCGACTGCGCCACCCAGGCGCCCCGAACATTTATTCATTTTCAAGAGACAGAGCGCACGAGTGGGGGAGGGGCAGAGAGAGAGGGAGAGACAGAACCAGAAGCAGGCTCCAGGCTCAGAGCTGTCAATACAGAGCCCCATGCGGGGCTCGAACTCACGAACTGTGAGATCATGACTTGAGCCTAAGTCGGACACTTAACCGACTGAGCCACCCAGGCGCCCTAATGAATTTTTTTTTTTTTTTTACATTTTTTTTTAAGTAGGCTCCATGCGCAACGTGGGACTTGAACTCACCACTGTGAAATCAAGAGTCTTGTGCTATACTGACTGAGCCAGCTAGGCACCTCATGGGCCAGTTCTCTTTCCTTAGACTGTAAAGTACAGTGAATGTTCAAGAATGGCAAAACCCATAATCCTACTTCTTGCCTAAGTTTACTCCTTCCTCCCCTCCGTAATGCTTACTTAATTCTTGTTTGGTTATTCCAGTGTTACGACAAGCTTCTAGCAGTCTCTCCAGAAGCCTGGAAAGGGTAGGGTGAGGGGAGTGTACTTAGCAACTGAATGAGATCTCTAGACATTAGTCTGAATCATCTCACCAGTAGGGGGAGAAATCGACAGTAGTCCTCTCCTCACTACCTTCACTTGGAAAATCATTCTACTCCCCTAAATATCCATAATAATAAGATTATCTACATTTTATTTTAAACTTCACTCTGAATAACACTACAAAGTAGATTCTGTTAATGTTCTTTATTAGATGTTGAAGTGAGACCGAGATTAAGTAACTTGCTCAAGGTCACGGTTAGGTTTGTTAGTGCAGAAACTGGATTAGAACACAGGCAGTTTGGCTACAAAGCCTACATTCTCAATCACTGTGCTATTATTGTATTTCTCCTAGGTAAAAATCTCTGAAGATTATTATTCTTATTTTATAAGTGCAAAGACATTTAGGCCCAGGGCATTTAAGTAGCTTGCCCAAGGACACAACTAATAAATAATGGAATCAGAATTTGAATTCCAGGTAGGCTGACCTCCTGAGGCCTTAATTTTAGCTGTCATCCTGTATCATTGGTTTATATCCTGTCAACTTCTGCATTTTAAGGTGCTCAACTTCTACACCTTAATGCCTCTTGTGTTTTTGGATTAAAGTAAGTGTATATATATATACACACACTCTTAATATATACACATGAATCCCCTGTTGTCTTTATAATTTTACCACTCTATTCCAGAGTCTTGTGACATAATAGAATTAATTTCATTGAAATTGTTTACAAGTGGGAGAAAGTAGAAGGAAACTGTGTGTGTGTGTGTGTGTGTGTGTGTGTGTGTGTGTGTGTGTGTGTGTGTATGTATGTGTGTAAACATAGTCTCTGCCTTCGAAGAGCTTGTTCTCTGGCTGGGAAAGACCTAAGTACGGAAGTTGACCTAGAACAAGAAAGAGGATGTACCTGCTTAAGTCTAAGTAGCTGAACTTACACATTGAATACTTTGGAACGAGTTAAAATTGTCTGTATAAGAAGAGATTTTGTTTGGGGTGCAAAAAACCCCTGAAGACAGAATATAGGATATTGTCACCACAGTGATTTAATTTTTACATATTTCATATATCAAGATGATATTTTTGAGTTAGTCATGTGGAGATAGTTAACATCATTTTGTATGCAAAAATATTTGCATGTCTTTAATTTGGCTTAAAACCATTTTGCTTACTTTAAAATACAACTCTGCAAATTGTTAGCATATTTCAGTATCTTGGTACAATTATGTTAGGATTACAGGTTCTTTAATAGATTGATATTTAATGGTTTTTGTTCTTAAATTCTGGCATTTCTTATATTATCCATATCATGTGGATTTTTTTTTCTTTTTGTGTTTTGGTAAGTAAATTAGCTTAAACACATGAGGTAACACTAGCCCTGAAATACCCATTTAAAAATAACTTGTTTAGGAGTATTATGACAATAAATAGTATATTCTTTCTTACCTTAACTTTTCATAGCCATTATAGGTTACCTGTTTTTTAAGATTACTTTGACAATCTAGTATAGGTTGCGAAGATCTTGAGAGAGTAGTGGGGTGGGGGTGTGTGCACAAGTGCGTACACTCAGTGGAAGCAGACTAGATTAGAAAGAGCATGTGTTTGGAATTAGACACAAGTTTAGTAATTTGTATGACTGGATAAAATACTTAATTTTTGAGTCAGTTTTTTCCCTCTATTATATGGAAACATAGCAAGGTTATTGTGAGTTTTAAATGAAAATGTACACTTATTAGCACATCGTAAATGTTCAAAAATAGCTATTATGTTCCTTAATTTATTTAAAAAAAAATTTTTTTTTTTCAACGTTTATTTATTTTGGGGACAGAGAGAGACAGAGCATGAACGGGGGAGGGGCAGAGAGAGAGGGAGACACAGAATCGGAAACAGGCTCCAGGCTCTGAGCCATCAGCCCAGAGCCCGACGTGGGGCTCGAACTCACGGACCGTGAGATCGTGACCTGGCTGAAGTCGGACGCTCAACCGACTGCGCCACCCAGGCGCCCCTATGTTCCTTAATTTAAAAAAAAAAATGCTAGTTGATAGGAGAAAGAACAAAAATTGAAGGGAAACCATAGTATTTGTAATTTTTCTGTTAGAAAATAACTCGCATGCTTAATAAATAGAGAAAGAAGGGAAAGCTTACAATAGATTGGTTGTTTTTGACACTTCCTTGTAGCTTTGGGGAAATTAATTTTATAGAGGAAGGAACATCTGACTTTTTTATGTTACCTCGTGCCTTTTTGACATAGAGAAAATGAATACTTAGGGCATTAAACAATAGTTTTATGCCGCTATTTAACGGATTTAAGGCTTTATTCCATTTCCAGATGGGAAGGTGGAATTATTTAATTTCTTCAGTGAAATTCAGATGATCCACAGAAGCTTAGAGCTAGGATTTTTACATTATGAAATTTTTGGTTTTTTCCTTTAAAATATGACATGATTGATTAAATTCAACAACAGAAATTGTAAATCTTAAATTTCTTTGCTTAAACTTTTTTGCATTTTTGAAAATAAATGCATCTGGTATATTAAAAATGATCTTGCTAAAAAAATAAAATCTTAGATTTGTGTTTTTCTGTTATCATAAAATATTTCTCCATCTCTTTTATGGGTCCACTGCAGACATTCTTATTGCAGTTGTCATTTATAGGGTTAAACAT
This sequence comes from Prionailurus viverrinus, assembly GCF_022837055.1. Classification (NCBI taxonomy): domain Eukaryota; kingdom Metazoa; phylum Chordata; class Mammalia; order Carnivora; family Felidae; genus Prionailurus; species Prionailurus viverrinus. Next base: position 25,771,273 of record NC_062569.1, read on the forward strand.
TTGCTATATTGTAACATACGAAAGCACTTAAGCTGTTTGGAATTGTTTACTTGCTAAAACCAGTGTTAGTCAGCAGAGGCAGTACACCAGATTTCCTTGTGGCTTTTAGTGGAAAATGTTAAAAGCGCACTCATTTTTCAGTTATAGAATTTTTCAGTTTGATCTGGATTAGTCACAGAACTGGCATGAACCTTCTAATTGTGAAGGCTGTCCAAATGCACTATTTTTTTCTCCTGCTAGAGGAAGTTACATCCCCGAGCAGTAGCTCAGATCTCTGGTAAGTGTAACATGTGAGCATTACTAGGCATTTCATCCTGCGGTTCTGCAGTCTTTGCTATTCAGACTGTTGCTCAGTTGGAATGCTTCTGTGGGGCCGATCCTGAGGTTCTGTAGATATTTTTTAAGGACCTACCTATTTGGAGGTATCAGTGGCCGTTTTGCAAGATCATCTGGGGAACAGGAAAGCATCTGAAATCTACTGAAAAGGATAACTGTAGCGGTTTTCACAGTGGAAGGAAACTATATTGGCACAGAGCAGATGATTGAATAAAGTAGTTGGCTCAAAGAAGATGCACAGTCTGCTGTTTTTTCCTGTGAATGAAGACTATTTAATGGAAGCTGTATTCATGTGGAGATCAAAGGAAACACTGGAATGATAAACTACTGGGCTTTTCTCTCTCTTTTTTTAAATGAAAAGCCTGAAGCAGTAATTTGAGCTCAAATGCCTTCTAATTCCTTCGCAGCCTGCCTGTTCCGTTAGGATCCTCTGCTAACACTATTTCTGCCTGGTGCTGTGCCCTTTTGCTGGAGCAGCCACAGACAACTGCCTGATGGAGAAAGAATGAACGCTCTGCCTTGCTTATGCTATCGATGGGAATAAAGCTATCTGTGTTTCTTCTTTATATGGGATATCTGGATTAATCAAGCTGTATTCTAGCACCAAGAGTCCTATTGTCTCTTGGGGTCTGACTCATCGCATGTAAATGTACTGCAGCTTTGCTATTAATGCAGAGTGTTGTTGTTTTTTTTCTTTCCCAAACACAGAAAGAATTGTCAACCTCTGAGCTTCATTTTAAGAATTTATGCTGAGCTCTAGATATTTTTTTTTTCCTCTGGATAGTATCTGCTTTAAACCAGAAGCTGAAGAAATGAAGACAAATTAGAAGTGGAAACAGAATAGTGAGATTTTTTTTTTTTTTCCAATTATAAGCAAGTCAGCTACTGGTAACTATATGACCTTGCAGGCAAGAGTGGGTATAGCTATAATCCTCTCTGTCACAGTAGTTGTTTCTCATTTCATTCTGTATTGTGTGGGGTTGTCACCCCAAACAATAATCTTTTTATGCAAGTAAATTTCTGTGAGACAGAGAGCAATATGATTATTTTGGTAAGGGAAAAATATTTTTAGATGAGCTTGTACTGGACTCCGTTTTAGTTAGTGACATGTTGATATGAAATTTCTTTTAAGTATTACAGTAACCCAACAGAAAATAACAGAATTTTGTTGTTTTTAGGAAGTTATGTTATGTAGTCATAATTTTAAACTTCAGTTTTTCTGATAGTACTTACTAACTTTAAAAAACCAGCTGCGCTGTTCAGAGAATGATCCTAAGCGTTGTACAGAAGAGGAGGAAAAACTATTTGTGCTCTTCCAACTGTGACTTTTATCACATAGCTTGGAATTTAGTGTTTTAAAAGAGCGAATGAGTCGAGTGTGTATTGTTGTTTTGGAGGAGGTAGAAGATGAATCTCCTGCATTCATTTCTAAATTGCCACAGGAAAATAAATCCCTACATTCACCACCACCTTCTGGAAGTGTATTGGTAAGATATGAGAGTTTATGTTTATTATCTTCTACTGAACTAATGGGGTAAATTTTATCTTTTAAGAATAAACATAAGGTGGCTTCCACTAGTTTTATTAAAAACCCAAATAAAAGCAGTATAGGTATGTAAATATGATGCAGTATTACTTGTGTATAAAATGGACACAGTTTTGGTTTTTACTTCTTCAGACGTTTAGCTAACATTCTCAGACTTTCCTTACTATGTATTACTCTCTTACAAAGACTTTTTAAAAAATAATTTGAGAATTGTAGTTCTGGCAACCACGTTTCTGTTTTCATTTTGTGGTTTTAAAAAATGATGTAATGAGAATGAGGAACTGTATGTTTTAGGAAAGGTTTACTACTGCTAGCAACACCGAGGCACAACCTTTTCTGTAATGAATTTTATGTATTTACATGCAGCACTTTTATATGAAAAAGAATCAGACTTCCTTAACCTTATTTTTAATGCTGTTGTCAATTGGTTTGTTTGACTAGTATAATATGATACCTTATCAAAGAGACTGTTGTTGATTAAGAAATTGTTATATTTAGACATGCACGTGTTTGCCTCTTTGTGTTATTCAGGTATATGCTATTTTTTGGTCTTTGAATAGTAGTGATTTTCATCAATTGCCAGATTTTCTTTCTTCGGATTTAAATCTGTATAAGAAGTAATGCTAACCCATGGAAGTTACTGAATGCCCCAAACAGAACTTTTCAAAAAGGCCTGCCTTCATGGGCATCATTGTGGCCTGGCAATGGCTTGTTTGACAACTTATGTCCCACAAGTAGATGTTGAGATGTCACACTTGTATTTGGAAGAGACTTTGTTTTTACCATGTATATAAACAAAAGGCTTCTACTCAGGTTTGATTGTGTTTATTGTACTACCTAATTTTGGCCATACTGAATTGATTTTTTTTTTTTACTTAGGCCTTTTTTTATTCAAGGAGGAATCCTGTACTTTCATACAATTTGACTCAATAAAAGTATTGGTTAATGTCAAAAACAAATTGATTATTGTTGCTAAAGAGAAGAAAAATTTTAGGTTTAAAAATTATGTGGAAATATCTTTAGAATTATCCATGCAGTGAGATTAATATTTTCATTACTCTCTTGTATTTTAGCCATCACTGGTGCAAGCTATATTTAATGGAGATCCTGATGAAGTTCGAGCACTAATATTTAAGAAAGAAGATGTTAACTTTCAGGTAAAACAATTAATTCACTGATACTGGCCTTTAAATCTACTTATAAAAACTCTTTTCTAGAATTATGATTTTGTTAAAAAAGACGTAACAGTTCTATAACAGTTGTTTTAAATGAGGGCAGAGGGTCTTGAAGTAATTGCCTCAAAAGAAGGGGACTGGGTGTATATTCAGGGTAAAAACTAACACAAGAGGACTAGGAACCAGTAAGGGTCCTTTGTTTCCACAGCTTTTTACTTGGGAATATTTTACAGAAAAGTGGAAACAATATTCTGAATACCCACATACACTCCACGTAGATCCAGCAGTGAGAACATTTTGCCACATTTGCTTTCCCTCTCATATTTACACATATTTTATATATAGACACATACGGTTTTTTCTTTTGCTGAATCCATTTGAAAGTAAGTTGTAGACATCGTGACATTTGACTGTTAAATACTTGTATGCATTTTAGATGAGGGTTCTTTTTTGTGAACTCTAAAAGACATTTCTATTAAGTTTATAATATATCTGATTTGATTATGAGATCGAATTTGTTTTCTGTAAATAAGTATGGTAAGCATTATACAGAGACTCATCTGTTTGAGCCTCTCAGTAAAGAAAGACATATTGTTTGAAAAGTCTCCAAACTGAAAGACGTAGTGGATTTGACATTCAGGATTGACATGAGAGACAGTTTTATACAGATTGGGCATATGGATAATTTTCTGTTTCTCTAGTGGCCAGTAGTTTCTTTAATTTACTGAATTGAGGCTAAAGATATATAATTTACTGTAGTAAGATCTAATTCATTAATGTGTATATTTTTACGGGAAACATGTTGACAGTACATTCTTCATACATAATTCAGTCCTCTGAATTATTGTGGTGAGGGGGTCATGATTCATAAAGTTGCCATAGCAACACCAAAACAGATGACCTAAAATGATTGGTAGTTCTGCAAAAGCCTGCAAGGTCATCTCAAGCTCTCATCTTTCTTTCATTCTTTCATACAGTACTACTGTGATAATGTTAAGTAGATATAAAAAGTATTAATCTTTTAAAAGTTGGATTATCCAAATAAATTTAATCTTTAGCTAAATGGTTCATTCTAACATTAGAGTGATCAAAATGCTATTACTACATTTTTTTTAAACCTTCCTAAATGAATTGCCTTTAAATTTATATTTATTGGAAACATGCACCTAATTCAGGATATATTTATTTATTTTAAATGGAGTGCCTTGTTACTTTACCTAATTGGGGTGTTCTGAAGAGTCTATTTTTTTCTTAGGACAGAAAATAGTTACAGGGGTATAGAGTTAATGAAAAGGAAAAAAATGGCTTTCTGTTCTGTTGAACTCTAGTTTTTTGGGTTTGTTTGCTAGTTTTCTTAATAGTACTAACAAATCTTATCTTGGTGAGAAAGTTTGGACTATAATGCTACTTACCATGATTAATTTCCCTGTCATTATGAAGTCTCATAGCCAACACTGTTTTCTGCTGTATTGATCAAATTATTTTAAATTTTTAAAAATTACTCAGAATCATCTTGAGCATAAGTTTATTCTACTGTGATGTCCTTGGAAACTATTGTGTATGTGTCATTAGTGTGTCACCTCCAAACATTTATGATTTTTAGCCTCTACTTATAGATTCCTTTCTTTACTTGCTTTTAACCACCACTTCTTTTTTTTTTTCAATATATGAAATTTATTGTCAAATTGGTTTCCATACAACACCCAGTGCTCATCCCAAAAGGTGCCCTCCTCAATACCCATCACCCACCCTCCCCTCCCTCCCACCCCCCATCAACCCTCAGTTTGTTCTCAGTTTTTCAGAGTCTCTTATGCTTTGGTTCTGTCCCACTCTAACCTCTTTTTTTTTTTTTTCCCTTCCCCTCCCCCATGGGTTTCTGTTAAGTTTCTTAGGATCCACATGAGAGTGAAACCATATGGTGTCTGTCTTTCTCTGTATGGCTTATTTCACTTAGCATCACACTCTCCAGTTCCATCCACGTTGCTACAAAGGGCCATATTTCGTTCTTTCTCATTGCCACGTAGTACTCCATTGTGTATATAAACCACAATTTCTTTATCCATTCATGAGTTGATGGACATTTAGGCTCTTTCCATAATAACCACCATTTTTTAACATCTCCTAGCTGGTGCCCTTACTGTGACTTAGGGCAGAACTAAAAGGTTAGTACTCCAAATCAGTAGGCTTTTCTTGAGGGTGGGTGACTTCAGTAGTCTTCAGTGATTCATGGGTTTTTGACAAGTTATTCTACAGCTGCTTTTACGTCTTTTCTCATGTGACTCTTAGTTGAGAGTATTGTCATAATTTTACAATTTGTTAAATCTGTGATCTGAGTTAAATCTGTGATTGTTGATAGGTAATAAAGTATGTATAAGTTTTATGTCAGTGTGACAGTGGTGTTTTTTTAAAAATAATTTTATTTAAATAAGTAATTGAGAATAACATCTCTTTGAAACTTACAGTTTTTGAAGTTGTTTTTATCAGTTTTTAGAATGGGTATACAAATTCAGATTTGTTTCTGTACTGTTAAATGAACATTGTATTTTTTTAGATTTATTTTAGTTTCTTCAGTCATGTCCTGAAGTTTTGGATACTGTGAATCACCAAATAGCATTTTTCTTAGTAACATACCTAAATTGATTTTTAACAAAACTCTTAATTTAAAATACATGTGTATTATTTGGTTGAGAAGGAAGTCTTCTGTTGTAGAGGCTTAGGTAAGATGATTTCACTAGAAAATGCTGGAGTTCTGGTGGCTCAGTTGCTTAAACGTCCAGCTCTTGATTTTGGCTCAGGTCATGATCTAACGGTTCCTGAGTTTGGGTCCTGTATCGGACTCTGCACTAGCAGGGTAGAGCCTGCTTGGGATTCTCTCTCCCTGCTTCTCCCCTGCTCATGCGTGTGCGCTCTCTTCTCTCTCTCTCTCTCTCTCTCAAATAAATTTTTAAAAATGTTGGAGTTTCATATTTGGAGGCTTTGGGCCACAAGTAATTGAGTGCTTAACTAAATACAGGTTTATTGCTTTTATAATAATTTACTCTAGAGCAAGGCAGTTTGGTTGGTTAAGATCGTACCGTCAGAGCTCTGGGTGAGTGGCTCTGTGAGGCTTTCAGCTTTCTTCTCCTAGTAGAGATGACTGATGCATTTTGTGCTTATGACACACAGCCAAAGAAATGGAAAGGGGACTCTCCCTGTAAGTTTCCTTTTTCTTTGTATTTTTAATCAAGCAAAACTATCTTTTTCCAAATCCCCTCCAAACTCCCCCTGAGATTGGATTGGTTACTGGCTTACTCTAAACCAATCCACCAGCAAAGGTAGAATGGGATTAGCGTTTTGCTTAGATTAGTCATTGTTTTTCACCTGGTTCATCCCCTGGGACAAGAATAGAGGCTTATCATCCCTGGTTATATTAGGATTCCATATGTGGAGAAAATTTGCATTTTCATAGGAAGGCATAAAGGGGAAATAGTTGTTTGGGTAGTAACCTAATAGAAGATTTTTGATTGCCTAGAAGCAGTTGAAGTAGCAAACTTTTAGAAAAATAAGTTACCTGGTTATGGAAGAAACACTGTTAATCAAAAAGGTGATACTGTCAAAAATTTATGAAAGCAGAGTGGTATGTATATATAGTGTAAAGAACAATTGGAATTTAAATTATTAGACCTAAGTACTCCTGTTTTCTTACCTTATTGCCTATATATACTACTTGAGCAAATCCATTTAAGTTCTTTGAGGCTCTCTTTTGTTATAAAATGTGTGGATTACAATAATGGCTTTCAGGGTGTTTGCCACTCCAAATTTAAGATGCTCTAAGGTGTGCCTGGGTGGCTCAGTAGATTAAGGGGTTAAGCATCCAACTTGGGCTCAGAACTCAGGTCATGATCTTACATTCATGAATTTGAGCTCCACATCAGGCTGTCTGTTAGCACAGAACCTGCTTTGGAGCCTCTCTCTGCCCCCTCCCCTGCACGCCTCTCAAAATTAAATCAGATAAACATTTAAAAAAAATTTTTTAAGATGGTCTAAAAATTCTGAATGACCTTGAATGACCTCCTGCTTTTGCCCAGAAGGTTTCGTTTGTATTTCTAAATATATGTAGCCAAAATAATAATTATTATTATTTCCTTTCCCGAGGATTTAGTAAAACTTAATGCCCTATTGTAGAGTCCAAATAATTTAGTCTAAAATATCAATAACATATTTCAGAGGAAAGGTCTGACTTTGTCAGAAAATTATTTCTACACAAAGAAATTGTTTTCCTGTGTCCAGAGTGATAGAAATTGGTGTTAATTATAGAATTTTATTTCAGAGACAGTGATATGCCTAAAGCTTTTTATGTTATGATTCAGTTCATACAACAATCTTGTAATGTTGGTAGGTTAGCATTTCCATTCCACTAATAGATAACAAAACTACAATTCAGAAAGGTTAAATATCTCCAGGACCAGTAAGTATAGCAGGAACAGGAATTTGAACCCATGTCAGACTTGATAGTAACTGGGAAAATAAAGTAAATTGGAGAGAGAGAAATAGTTTTTTTCTTTTGTCAAATAGTGCCATAAAACAGTAATGGTTCAGAAGTGGATTTTCCCCCCAAAAGTTAGGTTGATTCTATGGACTCCTATCTTTTAAACTGTAATTCAAGTGGATTCCTAATTTTCATGATACCAAGTGCTGTTAATGTTAGCATTGCAAATGAGTGACTACATAAGCCTCCCTGATGTCTTAATGTTTGGCTGGATAAAAATGTCATTCAAGATAATACCAAACTAGAGGTAATTATAATTTAGCCAATGCTGTTCTCAGTATTCAAAACAGGAATGCTTAGATTATGAGTGACCCTTTTTAAACACAAAAGAGTTGATTTAAGAGCTAGTCAATAAGTAGATCTTCCCTATATCTACCATATAACTTAGTATTTTTGAAAATGCTATCTTGGATATTTTATTAGCTTCTGAATTTAGCTTTGTCATTCAAAGTATTTTGGGATTGATTTGCCAAAATAGCCTTCCAAATTATTAACATCTTTAAGCTTTCAAAAGTACTTTCTGGGATCATTGAAATGATGTTGATTTTACTTTGTCAGATGAAGTGCTCAGCAAATCTATATATACACATCATACAAACAGATCATTAGTTTTCGTTATTATTATAATAATATTGTTGGCAGTTAACACAAAGTAGTAAACCCTAAGTTTACACAGGTTGCCTGAATTCTACCCACCCCCATCCGTCACTGTGTTCTCTAGTCTTTTCTGGAAATTAACAAGAAATGCTCTAATCTTTAACCAGTCTTTCTTGTGGCCACATGTCACTTCTGCTGGCTGTCAGTATACCACACTGTTGGTGTTCTAAGTTCTTAAAACCTCTTCACTCTGTTACTTGAGGTCATGTGCACTCTCTGCCCTAAAATTGTACATGTGCACATGGTCTTTTTTAGCTACTTACAGTAATTAGTAATGGAACCTGTGACCAACCCTTCAACCCCTTCTCAAGTGTACCCACCCAACTTCTAGCTGGCTTCCATGGAACATCGAGTAGTGAGGGGGGGAGTGAAGAAGAGCAAGGAACCAACTCAGTTAACACCCAGGAGAGAATTCCTCTATAGTTTCTAGGTGCCTAGAGATGGCACCTCTCCTCTATTCTTGCCAGTGCTTCTAGCATCTAGCCTCAGATTTTTAAATTTTCTTTACCAATGGTCAGTTTTCCCCCAAGATCTTAAATGAGTTTACATCCTGTCATTGTGACTATAAATGGCTTTGGAAGATTCTGAAACAAAGAAGGTATTATCTAATGAAACTAGCTGTTTTTGCAGCTAGAGACTGATGGTGACTTATTTTTATATTCCATTCATGTATTGTTTTTTATTTAGCATATACACATTCTGCATCTTTCATTTTTCATCTCCAGTGTATTTGGGGAATATATATTGGGAATATAGTATATTAGTCCATATTAGTAATGAGAACTTCTCATTTTTCTTTATAGCCACATCATTTTCCATTGTTTATAATGTAATTTATTTAACTAGTCCCCTTTTAGAGAGCATTTGGATTATTTTAAATCTTGCTAATTGGAAATAAATTGAGATCTTTTCACCAAGAAAACAAAAATTCTGCTTCAGTGGACATGCAAAATTTTTGGAATGTTTATATTTATTATAAATTATTAAATTATCATCTTTCCAAATAGACTAAATGTCCTCTTAGTTCTTTGAAGCAATTTTACTGGACATGTATAAATAAATAGATGTTGGGTAAACAGTGATATGTTTTTTTTTAAGTTTATTTATTTTGAGAGAGGGAGAGAGAGTGTGTGCACACATGCTCAGAAAGGAGCAGAAAGAGAGGGAGAGAGGGAATCCCAAGCAGGCTCCGCACTGTCAGTACAGAGCCCAGCGCGGGGCTTGAACTCAGGAACTGTGAAATCATGACCTGAGCTGAAACCAAGAGTCGGACACTTAACTGATTGAGCTACCCAGGTACCCCAACTGTGATATTTTTAATAGAGATCAGGTACTTTTACTTGCATAGTCTGAAATAATGCTGATGAGTTTTTATACTTATAACTGTATATAAGTAATATGTTAGGTAGTAAAACAAAAATGGCATAAATTCTGTCCAAAATTTTAGACAGAGCTAAATTGGTCTGTTAGTCTCAGCTAGTACCTCAGCCTTTTTTTTTTTTTTTTTTTTTTTTTAGGTTTTAGTGAGGTATAATTGATATACAATGAATTACATATATTTAAATTACACTGTTTCATAAATTTTGACATATGCATATACCTATGAAACCTTCACCATAATCAAGGTAGCTAATGCTTCCATCACTTCCAGAAGATTCCATTTGCCTCTCCATAACCTCTGATTTGCTTTGTATCACTACAGATTAATTTGTATTTTCTAGAGCTTTATATAAATGAGATTATACAATATGTCTTCCTTTTGTCTGGCATTTTTTCACTCAGCATAATTATTTTGAATCTCACATGTTGTGGCATGGTATTAACAGTTCTTTTCTGTTGCTGAGTAGTATTCCATTATAACTATAAACACAATTTGTTTATACACTTAACTATCGATGGACATTTGAGTTGTTTCCCATTTTCATCTATTACGAATAAAGCTATGATGAACCTTTCTGTACAAGTCTTTGTATGAATATAGGCTTTCCTTTCTCTTGGGTAAATGTCTAGTGGTGGAAAGGTCAGACCATATGGTAGGTATCTATATGTTTAACTTTTTAAGAAATTGCCAGCTGTTTCCAAATTGGTTGTATCATTATACATTCCCACCACCAAGACATGAGAATGCCAGTTTTTCCACATTCTCACCAATATTTGGTAAGGTCAGTCTTTTCTAATCTTAAAAATTCTAATAGATGTGTATCCATCCCACAGTGTATCTCATTGTAGTTTTAATTTACATTTCTGTGATGACTAGTGATATTGAACATCTTTTCATGTGCCTCTTGGCAATCTGTATATCCTTTTTGGTGAAGTGTCTTTCAGATGTTTTTGCTAGTTTCTTTGTTTTTTTTTTTCCCCCTTAATTGGATTGTTTTCTTGCTCTCGAGTTTTGAGAGTTCTTTGTATGTTCTGGATACAAGTACTCAATCTGTGGTTGTGTTTTCATTCTCTTAAGAATGTATTTGAAGAGCAGAAGTTTTAAATTTTGTTGTTGTCCAGTTTATCAATTTATTCTGTTATGGATTGTGGTTTTGGTGTTGTATCTAAAAAGATCTCTATCTCCGCATCACGTAGATTTTCTTTGTATCTCCCAGAAGTTTTGTATTTTACATTTAGATCTACAGACTATTTTGAGTTAATATTTGCATATTATGCAAGGTCTATGCCAAAGTTCACTTTTTTAATATGTAGATATATTCAGTTCTTAGATACTTGTGGAAAAACAAGACTATTTCACTGAATTGTCTTTGTGTATTTATTAAGTCAGTTGTTAATGCCAGTGCCATACTCTTGTGATATGGTAGCATTTTATAATAAGTCTTGAAATCATCAACTTTTTTCTTTTTCAAAATTGTGTGAGTACTTAGTGTTTTTATATATATTTTAGAATCAGCTTGTCAGTCTCTGGGGAGAAAATTGGATTATGTTGATCTGTAGGTGAAGTTGGCAAAAATTAACATCTTAACAATATTGAGTCTTCTCACCCATCTCTCCATTTATTTAGGTCATTTTTAATTTCTCTCAGCAGATTTTGTAATTTCACTGTGGATGGCCTTTTTACATACTTTGTTAAATTTATATTTTATAAATTTTGTTCTTACTATAAATGGTATTTAATTCAAAATATGTTAAATATCCAGTACTGCTGAGGTAAGTTTCTTTTTGAGTACTCTCTCCAGTGCTCCAGGAAACACAAGTTTTTCACCCTGGTTGGCGGGAACAGATTACTTCCCTGTATGCAATCCAGGCACTATTCCTTCAAAATCCATGTATCCTCGCTGGTGATGCTATCACCTCCAACTTGGCAAAATATATTTTTTTGCTGTGTGTGTGTGTGTGTGTGTGTGAGAGAGAGAGAGAGAGAGAGAGAGAGAGAGAGAGAGAGAGAATCTTGCATATTACAATGATTATGGCCTTCCAAAGGATTAAACTGTAGAAATTAGATAGATACACAGTAGTAGTAAAATTTCATGAGGGCAGTTAGGAAAAATAAAGTATCAAAAACCTCCTGGATTAGGATCATAAGAAGAAAACGGTTGAGAAGCACTACTTTAATTGCTTTAGATGCTTCTTTTCACCAGACTTGGGTAGTATTTTTATACACTTGTGCTGCTCAGTACTTAGTTGAGTATACACGTGCATAATCTGAAGATCTCTGGCATTTTCTAGCTGTACCGTCCTCTCTTTGTTACTCTGTCCTGAGAATTCTAGTCCCTATTCTCCCCAAACTGTGGCATTACCTTACTTTGCCTTATTTTAATAGGACCTGGTATTGATATGTAATTTTGGGAGCACCTGGCTGGCTCACTTGGTAGAGCATGTGACTCTTGATCTCATGGTTGTGAGTTGAAGCCTCACGTTGGGCATGGAGCCTACCTAAAAAAAATAATAAAATAAAGATATGTAATTTTGGTGTTTTATTTTTTTTACTGGGAAGAACAAGTAAATCTTAGCATAGGAATATCTGTTTACTGCTAAATTTATAGAAGAGGATAAATTCAGTGTTTAAAATAGGATTCTTCCTATTGTCTTTTTAATATTACTACTGATAGAGCAATGTGTGGGTTACAACATGAATTAATACTTACATTCTAAACTTCCTAAATAGAATATGCTTGAGGGCAAGAACCATGCCTTCCATTTTGTAGGATAGGTAGCACTGGAAAGGGATCTTAGAAATTAAGTGGTTATATCATCTCTATTAAAGATGAGACAAAACTAAAGTCTTGGAGTTTATTTGATTTGGTCACTTATATTTAGCAGAGATAGCATAAGAGCCTAGTTTTCTTAATGTCCAGTTTGTTTTCTGTCCATGTTGTCTCCACTGGTTTGTCACCCCTCAATTCTGCCTAGTGGTTTCACATTACAATAAGTTTCTTAGCTTTTGTCCTATAGCTATTAAGTATGTAAAGTCTTAGTAAATACCTGCTAGCTTAATTTGGTATAACTTGGTATGTTGGTCCATTCCCTTGAAAAATTATGTACCAGTTACTGTGCTGGGTACTGGGGAGACAAGTCCAGTCATACATACTTTTTCCCCCTATTCTTCCCTGCTCTTTCCTGACTCAGGATATCGCTTGTGCCCATGTTGTCTCCAATTTAATCTTTGCTTCATCTTCATTTTCTCTTTGTTCTTTAGGTTACCCCTGATAGTAGGCAGAATTCCTAAGATGGCCCACAAGAATCTTACTCCCCCTCCATGTACATATCCTGTATAATTTTCTGTACTGTAAATATGATAGGATAGCACTCTTGTGATTACTTTATAACGTTTGGCACAGTTGACTAGGAAGGTGAGATTAGCTGAGTAGACCTGACCTAATTACATGAACCCTTTAAATGTGGACCTAGGGGCGCCTGGGTGGCTCAGTCGGTTAAGCAGCTGACTTTGGCCCACGTCATGATCTCGCAGTTCATGGGTTCAAGTCCTGCATCGGGTTCTATGCTGACAGCTCAGAGCCTGGAGCCTGCTTTGGATTCTAGGTCTCCCTTTCTCTCTCTGCCTCTCCCTTCTGCCGCTCACACTCTGTCTCTTTCAAAAATAAATATTAAAAAAAAATTAAATGTGTATCTAGAGTCAGAAACAAAGACAGTAAAGGGATTTGATGTGAGGCAGGTTCTGTGTTGCTGACTTTGAACATGGAGGGGAGCCTCATGGTAAGGATTGGCAGTCTATAGGAACAGACAGAGGGCATCTTCTGGCTGACAGGGAGAAAACTGGAACCTCAGTCCAACAACCACAGTGAACTCAATTTTTACCTAAATGAACCTAGAGGTGGATTCTTCCTTAGGTCTCCTGGTGAGAACATTGCTCACTGACACCTTGATTTCAGCTCTAAGAGCATCCCTGAGCAGAGAACCCAGCATACCATGCCTGGACTTCTGCCCTACAGAACTGTGAATTAATAAATAACTGCTGTCTTAAGCTCCTAAGTTTGTGGTAATTTGTTATGTAGCAATGGAGAACCAGTATTAAGACTTATATATCTCTTTTTCTGGAACACCTTTCTTGGTCTTCCAGGATGTATTATGGCAGCCTAATAGATATCCACAGCACTCTGAACTTCTTGTTTGTAGCACTCATGTTAACTGACTTGTGTCTTGTTCAGTACCTTTAACTCTCTGGATATAGGGACCTGGTTTGAATTATTCCCTGTATTTATACCCAGTCTATGGTGAATAATAGCCATTTAAAAAGTGTCAGAAGGGAATGAATAAAAATAAGACATAGTCCCTGACTTTGACAAGCTTATGATCTAAAGGTGTTTGGCTGTGTTGTGTGTGGGTATTCTTGCTTGTGTTTGTGTATGGAATGTTTTTGGGTTTTGGTGGGTAGGAACAGTCAGCTATTAGTTGCCCAAGTGCAAAGTGAGTTAAACTGGCTTCTTTCCATGGTCGTTTTGCCTTACAACTCCTTCAGTACTTATTTAGACAATTCAAATCACTTTGACATAGGAAGGGTGAGTCAAGCAAGGAAGGAAAGAAAGGGAGGGAGGGAGGGAGGGAGTGAAGAAAGGAAGGAAAGAAGAGAGAAGGAGGGAGGAAAGGAAAAAATGTGTGCTTGAAATGCATGTGGACAAAGGCACTCTTCTGTAATAACTTTATCATTTGCAGTATTCTCTTGATGATCTGTCAGAGCATTGACTTTAAAGAGACAGTGAGATGGGATATTCTACCGAGTTCTTTGTCAAGGGGACTAAATCCCATCTTGCCCCCAATGCTTAGGAATAGAAGTTGGTTCTAGGGAAGGCATTTAATAAAGTTCTTAGTGTTAGTTTCCCTGACCAACTAGAAAGCAGCTTTCATATTATTGTATTAACGTCCCAATCATCATCATTAAATAAAAGTAAAGTTTGCACAATTGCTGAACACACAGCACAGAAGCAGCACAGGAAATGATGGGAACTTCATAGGTGAAGAGGAGATGCTGGAAGCTGCCAGTCATTGTTAAAAGCTGCCTCATAAGCCAAGTGTATACTTTTTGATAACATGGGGTTCACTCTTCATGTTGCCAGAGCAGTGCCACATATGAACAAATCTAAATAGCTGATATATTGGTAATTGTGCATAAACCAAGGTACCTGTAATAATCAAAAAGAAGCCCAGAAGAGAGAATTAAAGAAGAACAAAAAATGGTGCATGATGGTACGGGCTGCAGTTTTAAGGATGAAGGATCCCAAACAGATTATTCGGGACATGGAGAAATTGGATGAAATGGAGCTTAACCCAGTGCAGCAAACAGTTGAATGAGAAGGTGCTGAAGATAAGCGTAAAAAGCTGCGTGAAAACTTTTAACGTATTCTACAACTCTGTGGAAGAGAATATGGATATTTACAAAGAATTGAGAAAGCTAGAAGTAGAGTATGAACAGAAGAGAGCTCAACCTAGCTAATATTTTGATGCTGTCAAGAATGCTCAGCATGTGGAAGTGGAGAGCATTCCCTTGCCAGATATGCCACATGCTCCTTCCAACATTCTGATCCAGGACATTCCACTTCCTGGTGCCCAGCCACGCTCCATCCTTAAAAAGTCCTCGCCTATGACCTTCAACGCAGGTAGTTTCTATACTTCCTCTTCTTGGACATGGTGTTCCACATTTGCCCCCTGGCAGAAAACCTCCTGGTCCTCCCCCTGGTCCACCACCTCCTCAAGTCTTGCAAATGTATGGCTGTAAAGTAGGCTTTGCTCTAGATCTTTCCCCCTCATAGGTGGGATGAAGACATTTTATATAGTCCTGAACTTGCTCAACGGGGTCATGATGATGATGTTTCCAGCACCAGTGAAGATGATGGTATTCTGAGGACATGGATCAAGATAAGCATGATGACAGTACTGATGACAGCGACACTGATGGGTCAGATGGAGAAAGTGAAGGGGCTGAATTTGTGCACTGTGATGATAATGAAAGAGACAACAATGAAGAAAAAAAGTCAGGTCTGAGTGTAAGATTTGCACATATGCCTGGAAAATCAAGGAAGAAAAAGAACATGAAGGAGCTGACTCCTCTTCAAGCCATGATGCTTCAAATGGCAGGTCAGGAAGTCCCAGAGGAGGGACGAGCAGTAGAAGAAATTTCAGAGGATGATGATGAAGGCGATTCTGATGATTCTGAAGCGGAAAAGCAGTCACAAAAACAGCATAAAGAGGAATCTCTCTTTCTGATGGCATATTTCCCGCCTCTTCATAGTAGCAAGCTCCCACACAGTCTGTTCCTCCTTCTCAGATACAAGCACCTCCCATGTCAGGACCACCTCCTTTTGGACCACCACCTGCTCCACCTTTACAGTCACCTGGACCACCTGCTTGGCCTTCCTTCTGGACCACTTCCAGGAGCTCCTCCGTTCCTGAGACCATCTGGAATGCCAGGGCTCCAAGGGCCTTTACCTCGACTTTTACCCCCAGGCCCACCACCAGGCTGGCCCCCTGGCCCTCCCTCAGGTCCACTTCCAGGTCTGCCTCCTGGCCCTCCTCTTCAGGGACCCCCACCAAGGCTACCTCTCCCTGCACCTCCAAGTATTCCTCCACCCCGTCCTGGCATGATGTGCTCACCTTTGGTGCCTGTACTTGGACCTGCCCCACCTGGGCTTTTCCCACCAGCTCCCTTGCTGAACCCGGGGGTTTTAAGTGCTCCACCCAACTTGATTCAGCAACCCAAGGCGGATGATACAAGCGCAGCCACCATTGAGAAGAAAGCCACAGCATCCATCAGTGCCAAGCCACGGATCACCAATCCCTAGGCGGAGATTACTTGATTTGTGCCTACTGCAATGAGGGTACATTAAGAGAACAAAGGGACCGCTGCTGCTCCCCAGAGAAAGTCAGAGGATGATTCTGCTGTCCCTCTTGCCAAAGCAGCCCCCAAATCTGGTCCATCTGTTCCCATTTCAGGGCAAACTAAGGATGATGTTTATGAAGCTTTCATGAAAGAAATGGAAGGGCTACTGTGACAGCTTTTTTTAAAAAATTTTTTAAAATGTTTATTTTTGAGAGACAGAGCACAAGTGGGGGAGGGGCAGAGAGTGAGGGAGACACAGAATCCCAAACAGGCTTCAGGCTCTGAGCTGTCAGCACAGAGCCCAACGCGGGGCTCGAACCCACAGACCCTGAGATCATGACCTGAGCTGAAGTCGGATGCTCAACCCCCTGAGCCACCCAGGCGCCCCTGCTGTGATAGCTTTTAATGCCAGAATGGGTTTCTATTCGCATGAGTGGTTCATGGGGAAAGAGGCTCCTATTAAACTTAGTGAAAGAGCTGCCAGGGTATTTTTAAATTTCATTTCAAGAAATATCCTAAAATTTAGCCTTGTTCAGAATTTATTGCATATAGGAGAGAGTTATTTCATTCAGAATAGATTGGTTATTGAAGCCAGGCTGTTAACATCTATTCCCTTCTTACCACCATTTTCATCCCGTTTGTTTCCCTTCTCCAGTTCTTTGGCAACATGGTCAGGGGATCTTTGTTACTTATTTGTTTTGATTCTCTTCTTGTGTGCTATTGGCACTGGAGTAGAGATTTCTGAAAAAAGTTTATTTTACCCCATCTTGCCTTTTGTGTTTGACCTATTTTAATATTTTCTTGTAAATATTTTGTAATATTTTAGTAAAATGGGTTGCAATGTCATTTCCTATTACAAATCAAAATATGTGGGAAGAAATTGTACAATTCTTTGATTAAAATTGTTTCCCACTGACCTAAACTTTGAGTGTTTCATGGAATAAATAAATAAATGTTTGACAAGAAAACAGCAACAAAGTACCTGTAATAGCCAGAGTCAGATTTGGGAAAGGAAACAACTTGTCCCATCCCACCCAAATCATGTAGTCACAAAGAAAACATATTTTAATTACATAATCTTAAATTACCTAGGATGAAAGTGAGTGATTTAATTAATAATAGATTAATTACTAAATGAATAAACATTTTCCATAAAATTACAGTGACACATCTTGAGATACGTTTTTCCTTATCTTATTATAATTACTTGTTGTGTAAAACAGGTAAACAACATAAATATTTTAAACTAATAATGTACCATTATTTTCTTTGGTAGTTTTTATACAGAACTAATGATTTGAATATTACTTACCACAGTGATTTAAATCATGTTCTCTTGTGCAAGCTCAATAAATTAATAATAAAGTTATTTTAGAATACATTTATCTCTGCATATGAGAAAAATATGATTTATAAAATGCTTTATGTCAAGTTTTTATCGTTAGTTTGGAAGATAAATGTGTACAGTGAGGGTTTTGGGTTTTGTTTACATAGAAGCTAGATTACATTAATTTTTTTGTTTGGGTTTTTTAAGATTGCCTTACACAAATTTCTGTCAACATAATTTCTGTTTTTACTCTTAATTCCTTTGTAGACCCAAATTGGTGGTTGGGGGAAGGGCATGGGTGCAAGGGGTGAGTAGTTTTCTTTTTCAATTTTCAGGTGACTTTTTTTCGTTTTCATTTTGAACATTAGTTCAAGAGAACAAAACTTGCCCAACCAACAAAGAAAGCTACTGTTGTTCTTAAGCTGAAATACCATATTAGGTCCTGTGTCTTCTGCCAGGTTTTTATATGCTTTTCCTTTTAGTTCAGTTGTATTTTAATTGATATTTTAGACAAGTGATTGAACACTCATGTCCAGTGTTTTTTCTTTCTTTTAATCTTTTAAAAAATCTTTTAAAAATCTTTTAATACTCAAAAATACGTAAAACAAATGTAGACTATAATGAATTATTAAATGTAACCTCTACCCAGATCAAGAAAGACAATGTTGCTATTGCTACAAAAGCTGTCTTGGTGCCCACTTTATGATCAGAAGTATTTATTCCCATCCTGCAATATAGGCATTACTATGACTTGTATAATAGTCTCTCTCTGTTTTCTTTTATAATTTTGCCATTTAATCTTTCCTCTCCAAACAATACAATTTACTTTTGCATATTTTTAAGTTAAATGAATCTTGCAACATATATTCTTTTGGATCGGGGTTCTTCTGCATGGCACTATCTTATTTCAAAACTTTACCCGTGTTATATGAACCTAAGATTATTCATAATATTCCGCTGAATGCATGCACCACAGTTTATCCATATTCTGCTGTTGATAGATAGTTGTTTCCAGCTTTTTGCCTACTATGAATAATGCACCTATTCAGAAACGTGCCTCTGTTGCACATGAGCATGCGTTTCTCTAGGATATATATGCCCACTCAGAATTTCTGATATATAGGCTCTGCATACGTTCATTCAGCTTAAATGAGAATGCTGTATTAAGCAATTTATACTCCCATGAAAATTGTATGAGATTTCTTTTTGCTCCACATTTTGGGACTACATCCTTTTTGTTTTGTAGCCATTCTATTTGTTAGGTAGTAGTTAGTGTGTCTCATTATTTGTACAAAGTTTGAGGTTTTTTTGATGACAATGTCAAATACCTTTTTATGTTTATTAGACATTCACATAGCCTCTTTTATCAAATGCCTATTAAATCTCTTGCCCATTTTTCTTCTGAGTTCTCTTTCTTTGCTTATTAATTTACATTTCTTTATGTATGCAGAATATGAACCTTTTGTGAACTGTGTATGTTGCAGATGTCTTCTCCCAGTCCAGCTTGACTTTTCACTCTTGTGTCATTGAACATGAGGTCTTAATTTAATGTAGTCAAATTTTTCAGTATTTTCCTTTATGGTTAATGCTTTTGAGCTTTTTTTAAAATTGTTTATTTTTATTTTTGAGAGAGAGCAAGACAGAGTGTGAATGGGGGAGAGGCAGAGAGAGAGGGAGATAGAATCCAAAGCAGGCTCCAGGCTCTGAGCTGTCAGTACAGAACCTGATGTGGGGCTTGAACTCAAGAACTGAACCACAAGAACATGACCTTAGCCGAAGTTGTACGCTTAACCAGCTGAGCCACCCAGGCGCCCCTTCATAGAAATTCTTGAAATCACACTGTGTAAGACCCCCACCCCCCAACTATGTTCTTTTCACTCAAAATTGCTCTGGCTGTTCTAGTGTCTTTGCCTTTCCATGTAAATTTTAGATCATTAATATCTAAAAGGAATCCTGCTGAGATTTTGAGCAAGATTACATTGAATCCATAGATCAAATTGACATCTTAGCAATAATGAGTCTTCTAATTCATGAACATGTTATCTCTATGTAGGTTTTCTGTAAGTCTTTAATGAGTATCTTACAGTGAACATATACGGATCCTGCAAGTTTTTATTAGATTTATACCCAAGCATTTTTCTGGCTTTTCTTTCTTTCCTTCTTTCTTTCATTCTTTTGTATTGTAAATGTAAAGTATTTAACATTTTTAATTTCCAGTTAATTGCTAGTATGTGGAAATACATTTGCTTGTTGTATATTGACCTTGCATTCAGCAACTTTTCTAAACTCATTTTTGGATTTTTTACAATAAATTTTCTTGGGATTTTCTCCATGAACAATATGTCATTTATAAATAGAGACAGTTTTATGTTTTCTTTCCCAATCTATATGCCTTTTGCTTCTTTTTATTCTTACTGACTTAGGACTTCCAGTATGAGAATGAATAGGAATGATGAGAGTAGACATCCTTGCCTTGTTTTTGATCTTAGAAGGAAAACATTTACTCTTTCACCATTAAATAACTGGTATATTTCTCACGCCAGTCAGAGTCGCCAAAATGAACAAATCAGGAGACTATAGATGCTGGAGAGGATGTGGAGAAACGGGAACCCTCTTACACTGTTGGTGGGAATGCAAATTGGTGCAGCCACTCTGGAAAACAGTATGGAGGTTCCTCAGAAAAATAAAAATAGACCTACCCTATGACCCAGCAATAGCACTGCTAGGAATTTATCCAAGGGATCCAGGAGTACTCATGCATAGGGGCACTTGTACCCCAATGTTTATAGCAGCACTTTTAACAATAGCCAAATTATGGAAAGAGCCTAAATGTCCATCAACTGATGAATGGATAAAGAAATTGTGGTTTATATACACAATGGAGTACTACATGGCAATGAGAAAGAACGAAATATGGCCCTTTGTAGCAACATGGATGGAACTGGAGAGTGTGATGCTAAGTGAAATAAGCCATACAGAGAAAGACAGATACCATATGTTTTCACTTTTATGTGGATCCTGAGAAACTTAACAGAAACCCATGGGGGAGGGGAAGGAAAAAAAAAAAAAAGAGGTTAGAGTGGGAGAGAGCCAAAGCATAAGAGACTCTTAAAAAGTGAGAACAAACTGAGGGTTGATGGGGGGTGGGAGGGAGGGGAGAGTGGGTGATGGGTATTGAGGAGGGCACCTTTTGGGATGAGCACTGGGTGTTGTATGGAAACCAATTTGACAATAAATTTCATATATTGAAAAATAAATTAAAAAAAAAAAGTTTGCAGCACTCTCAACAATAGCTAAATTATGGAAAGAGCCTAAATGTCCATCAGCTGATGAATGGATAAAGAAATGGTGGTTTCTGTACACAATGGAATACTACATGGCAATGGGAAAGAATGAAATATGGCCTTTTGTAGCAACATGGATGGAACTGGAGAGTGTTAACGCTAAGTGAAATAAGTCATACAGAGAAGGACAGACTCCATATGTTTTCACTCCTATGTGGATCCTGAGAAACTTAACAGAAGACCATGAGGGAGGGGAAGAAAAAAAAATGGTTAGAGAGGGAAGGAGCCAAAACATAAGAGACTCCTAAAAACTGAGAACAAACTGAGGGTTTATGGGGGGTGGGAGGGAGGGGAGGGTGGGTGATGGGTATTGAGGAGGGCACCTGTTGGGATGAGCACTGTGTGTTGTATGGAAACCAATTTGACAATAAATTTCATAATATAAAAAAAAAGTTAAAAAAAAAGAAATAAATAACTGGTATATTTCAAGTTCAAGATTCCCCCCCGCTTTGATAGTAGCTGTAGAATCTGAAACTTACATGATTTTAAAGTTCTACTCTAAATTAAGTTTTAAGGTTATGAAATGTATAATTTATGAGTGTTGCATATTCAGATTACCTTTATTAAGTTGGAATATATGCTTAATTTAACAGTTAAATATCATGGTTATAGACAGTGTATGTGCATATATTTGTGACAGTCTAGATTTATTTTTCTTCAAGTTGTTACTGTATAAAATGTTACCACTGCTGTAGATTAATACTTAAAGTTGAGTGAGGGCATGTTTGGGTAGCCTCATTCAGGTATTTGTTTATTAATGGAGTGAAATGTCCTGTCACTCCAAGGCACTAATTTAGTTTTTTAAATAGTTTGATCAAAAAAAAAAAGTTTGATCAAGAAGTGTGAATAGTGAAGCTATTTGTTAGATGTATCTTACTTGTTTACTAGCCATAAACTGAAAGTGTTAGTAATTGGTTTAAATATATAAATCTTTCAGTTGCATGTATAGTCTTGTAGACAAGAATGTGGTATTTTTATGCTAAAATGATTTGTCTTATGGTAGGTTCACCTGTGTTCTGATTCTTTTCTAAGAAATGAAAATCTCTCACTCTTTTTCCCAGACTTTGTAAGTATCACCTACTTGTAACTAACCCAAATAGAGAGCTGTAGAAAAGAATATTAAGATTGCCATATTGTGGAAAAATTTTCTAGAGTGGGACCATACTTCTACAGTTATGTAAGGATGAGGAATCCCTTGTTACTGGTATGATTTTTAAAAATACATTATTTTCCAGAATCTAACATATGTTCAGATATTTAGAGATAAACACATGCACATGAAAAATGACTGATTGCTTACATCACTGTTGCTGTTAACTTATTTAAACTCCAAGGAAGTGAAGAGTCCAGAATGTAAACAGCAAGAAGGACCTTGATCTGTAAAATCAGGCAAACTAGACTCTAGTCTGTCTTTCAGTAGTTTAGCCTCTCTGAGCCCTGTTCTTCTCATTTGTAAAATGAGGTGATTGAACTTGTTCTCTAAGGCTATTTCTATCCCTAATATATTACTATGACAACTCATTAAACTATTATATTTGCTTTCTAAATTATATCACTTAAGTCTGGGTTATTTCGCAACAATTTGGGGGGAACGGGAGGATATTTCAGCAGATTTAGTTAAGAATCAAGTTAATGGTTCCTTTTCTCTTCTGTTACCCTTTTCAGTGAGTGGTAACAATATTGATTTGAATATTTTCTCTAGGTGTCTTTCTTGTTCTACTTTTCTTACACACATCAAAGGCTATATAAAAATCACAAAGTGGCAGAAACTTTGACTATTTTGTTAGTGCCCATTTGTTTCCCATTTTCCTCTAATGCGCAGAGCTCTGATTTTGTTTGGGCATCTGATCCCCCATGTCACTGGAAAATGATCCCCTTCCTACCTCCAGGGTGTCATAATCAAGTGGTTGATGTAGGCATAGCAGGTGACACAAGACTGGACAATGAGAAGTGAGAGAAAGTTACATGGATGCCTTTGGGGCAGTTTCCTCACTGATTAAAAATAGACATAAAGGACACTTCTGGTTTCTAGTTCCATATGTAAGAAACTTGGAAGTCGCCACTCTGTTCTAACAAGTACAAAGCTGAACAGACTGAAAATTTAACAGCTCTTCTTGGGTCCATAACAGCCCTTCTTGTGACCCAGGGCAAACCACTGCCCCTAAGATCGGATAGACACAAACGAACATAGAAAGCTGAGGCTTGAAGAGCAGACTCGTGAGTAGCAACTGCTCAGGAATCAGTGCTGGGAAGGAAAAACTGAACTTTAATTGACAGATTGCTGAAGGTTCAGTGTGGATAATTCTGAGAGTTGAAAACACCAGGGAATCCAGTCACAGGCCACCACAGTATTGTAAGGTTTACCTCCAGGAGCCGAATGAGGTTCTCACAGTAAATATCAGAGAAAACCCCTCATGCTTCTAGCAGGGGCCCGGGGTGGGGGGGTGGGGAGCATTTTGAAATATGATAGAGCACTCCGTCCTTTTTTATTTTTTAATGTTTTATTTATTTTTGAAAGAGTGCAAACCAGGGAGGGGTAAAGAAAGAGGGACAGAGTATCTGAAGTGGGCTCTGCGCTGATAGCAGCAAGCCTGATGTGGGGCTTGAACTCTTAAACTGTGAGATCATGACCTGAGCTGAAGTCGGATGCTCAACTGACTGAGCCATGCAGGTGCCCCCAGAGCACTCTGTTCTTAACAAGGCCTGCCCTCTGGGGGAGACTAGTTAACCAGAGGCTGACTGACTCTGGAGGAAAGGAAATACCCAACTCCAGCCCCCTCTAGCCATTCTGTCCCACCTGGAGGCGGGGGAGGGTGGCTGGGAAACACTTGTGAAGTTCACAGACCAGAGGTATAAGCTCACTAAATAAAAAACCTAATCATAGGACATTTCCCCTCCCCTCACACCTCACAACACATTAATTATGAAAGGCCTATTTACAGTGGTTCCTTTTACCCAGTACATCATGTCTGGTTATCAAGAAAAAATTAGAAGATATATAAAAGGCAAAAAGCACAGTTTGAAGAGAGATGGAAATCCTAAGAAAGAACCAAAAGGAAATGCTAGAGATCAAAAACAGTAAAAGATAAAAAAAGAAAAAGTTTTTGTTGAACTTCTTAAATGGACTGGACATAACTGAAGAAAAATCTCTGAGCTAGAAGACCTAACAATAGAATCCTCATAAACTGAGAAAGCAAAGAAAATAAAGACTTAAAATAACAGAGTATCTGTGAGACAACTACAAAAGGTGTAACCAACTTGTAATAGGAATCCCAAAAGGCAAAGGAAGAAAAAGGAGCAGAATAAACATTTGAAACAATCATGACTGAGAATTTTCCCAAACTAAAGACTCTAAGCTACATATCCAGGAAGTTCAGAGAACACTAAGCAATATAAATATAAATAACACAGCTACAACAACAAACAACAGCTAGGTGTATCATTTTGCAAATTGTAGAAAACGATAGAGAAAAAATACCGTACCTATAAAAGAACAAAGATAAGACTTATATTCAACTTCTCAGAAACCATACAAGCAAGAAGAGAGTGGAGTGAAATATTTAAAAAGGTAAAGGAGAATGGTGCCTGGGTGGCTCAGTCAGTTAAGCATCTGACTCTTGATTTTAGCTCAGGTCATGATCTCATGGTTTGTGGGTTTGAGCCCTGTGTCGGGCTCTGCACTGACAGCGTGGGGCCTGCTTGGGATTCTATGTCTCGCTCTCTCTCTGCCCCTCCCCCTGTGCTCACTAGCTCTCTCTCATAAATGAATGAGTGAATGAATGAATACATAAGTGAAATAAAAAGGTAAAGGAGAATAAAGATTTTCTTAAGCAAATAAAAATTAAAGAAGTTTGTTACTGGTAGACCTGCCTTGTAAGAAATGTTAAATGAAGTTCTTACATGGAAGGAAAATAATACAGATCAAAAACTCAGATTTACATAAGGAAGAGAATTGAGTATGTCAAAGTAAAATGAAAATAGTTTTCTTATTTTTAATCTAATGTATAAGCTTGTTTAAAGTAACATTGTATTATGTGTGCTTATATATGTGTATATATATGTCCTACGTATATACAACGTGTGTGTGTGTATACGTACATATATATTTTTTTCATTGTTTATACTTCTTTGTAAGTGAAATGGATGACAGCAATGATACAAGGGACAGGAAGGAGAATTAGGATTAATTTGTTATTAATAAGACATTAAGTGGTATTACTATTAAGTGGTATTGTGATATTTGAAAATAGATTTGGATTAGTTGTGAATTTCTACTGTAAACTCTAGGGGAACCATTAAAAAATTATTTTTCAAGTATAACCAATATTCTGAGAAAAGAAAATGGAGTCATACTACAGGCTCAGTTAAAACCACAAAATGCAGAAAAAGAGTGAAGGATAAAAACAGGAACAAAAAATGAGGGAAACAAACAAAAATGTAGCAAATAATAGTAGATAATAATCCATCTGTATCACTAATGCTCTGAGTATACCAGTTAAAAGACAGAGATTGTCATTAGTGGATCGTAAAACAAGACCCAATTATATGTTGTTTTTGAGAAACCTACTTTAAATAAAAAGAAATCTATAGATTAAAAGTAAATGGATGATGAAAAATACACTAGCACTTATCAAAAGAAGGCAGGAGTAGCTATATATACTTGAGACAGAATAGACTTCAGAGCAAGGAAAGTTATCAGGGATAAAGAAGGGTGTTAAATAATAATAAAAGTGTCATTTCTTCAGGAAGAAATAACAAACTTTAATGTGTATGCACCTAACAGCAGAGTATCAAGTTATGGAGATAGTATAAACATGAAGCGGTGGTGGGGGATGGAGATGAACAGGTAGAACACAGAGGATTTTTAGGGCAGTGAAAATACTCTGATAATATAATGATAGATAAGTGTCATCATGCATTTGTCCAAACCCATAGAATTTACATCATCAAGAGTGAAACCCAAGGTAAACTTTGGATGATTATGATGTGTCAGTGTAGGTCCATCACCTACACTGTACATTGTAACAAATGTATCACTCTATTAGGGGCCGTTGATAATGGTGGGTGCTGTGCACGCCTGGAAGTAGGGAGTATATTGGAAATCTCTGTACTTTCCCTTCATTTTGCTGTGAATCTAAAACAATTGTCTCTTTTTTTTTAATTTTTTTTTTCAGCGTTTATTTATTTTTGGGACAGAGAGAGACAGAGCATGAACGGGGGAGGGGCAGAGAGAGAGGGAGACACAGAATCGGAAACAGGCTCCAGGCTCCGAGCCATCAGCCCAGAGCCTGACGCGGGGCTTGAACTCACGGACCGCGAGATCATGACCTGGCCGAAGTCGGACGCTTAACCGACTGCGCCACCCAGGCGCCCCCAATTGTCTCTTTTTTATATAGTTTTTTTCATGTTTATTTAAACATTTCTTTAATGTTTATTTATTTGGCGGGGGTGGGGGGGGAGAGGCGGGAGGGACAGAGAGAGGAGACACAGAATCTGAAGCAGGCTCCAGGCTCTGAGCTGTCAGCACAGAGCCTGATGCGAGGCTCGAACTCACAAACTGTGGATTGTGACCTGAGCCGAAGTTGGTTGCTTAACTGACTGAGCCACCCAGGTGCCCCAACAATTATGTTAACTAAAAAAACATTTTTTTAATATAAAAAATAAGAGCACAAGAGAGGAAGAGATGGCTTTTTTTCCCCTGCTACTGGCTGTTGTTTGGGGTGAACTAGCTTGGATGAGCCTATACATTGGTTATGTGGTTGTGGTTGGCAAAGTAGAAAGGTAGAATTTCTTACACCTGGATGATGTCTTTGAGTTGCTAAATCAACCAGTTTTGCCCCTATCCTGTATAAGAGTAAATCTTATATTTAAACCATTTTTTAAAAATGCTTATTTTTTTTTGAGAGAGAAAGAGTGTGAGCTGGGGAGGGGCATAGAGACAGGGAGAGAGAATCCCAAGCAGGTCTGTGCTGTGAGATCTGTGAGATCATGACCTAAGCCAAAATCAAGAGTTGGACACTTAACTGTCTGAGCCACCCAGATGCCCCTTAAACCATTTTTAGTTAGTGTTTTTCTGTACTTGGAAAGCTACGTAGAATACAATTAAAGCACTAATTGTAAACATTAATTTTGTGTCCTGATAGTGCTGCTTTAAAAATCCCATTAATACAGAATTGAACTAAGAGAATAATTTTCTCCCTTTTCCTGCCTCTCTTTCTCCTACCTTATCTCTTACTCCCCTTCCCTAGCTTCCCTAGAGTATGTTGATTACAGTGTTCTTTGTAAAATAACTGAGGGGTCATGTAAAATCTCCTTGTCTACTATCATCCAAAGTGATTGTTACTGTCAAAAACTAAACTCTTGCAGTTACTTTACATTTTGAATTGTGCTTCTGTTTGACTTTAATTTTTATCTGTCTTAGGAGTTTTGACCATGAGTTTGATAAATTCAAGCTAGGAAATATTTATTAAGCATCCATTGTATTGTTCTGGGTTTCTTAAAGATTGGATTACCTTTGTTGTAGTGAAGAGATTAGGATTTATGAAGAATCCCTTGCCATGTGTAAGATATGTTATTTGAGATGAAATGTTTTTGTTTTTTAGTTTAACCAGAAGAATTAACTGATTCATTTATATTACTTAAAACATAGCTGATTATATTACATTGTTCATTGGTAAATTGTCTGGTAGAATTATTATTGCTAAATTTTCAGAAATTTAGGAGTTTAGACATACATACCTATGCAGCGTCTCTAGTATTTAAATATATACAATCCTGATCTCAATCTAGCTAATACAGCTTTTCTAAAGGGATGAAAAGAAAGGTAGTATTCTTTATTACCTGATTGTTCCTTAGCTATTCCTTTTCCTTTCTGTGTGACTATAGAAAAGGAATAGAGAAACGCATCATTTATAAGTTAGTGATAGTTCTGTCCTGTGTCTAAAAGTAATAAGCTAGATTTCAGCTTCCTTAAGGTGTGGGGAAACTCTGCCTCCAGCTTAAGGTGTGGGGAAACTCCACCTCCAGCCCAAATTGCTGAGCAGTTTACTTGGAGCAGTTTTGCTGCTTTCAAAGACTCTCAAGAGAAGCCACAACTGGTCCAGCTTCGAATAGATAGGGATTGAATGGACTGCTTACATTTAGTTGTAGTTGTTAATTATAATTGTCAATAGAACATTTTAATGAAAAGCATGAGTTTGGAGGTAGTTTCCTCATCTTTAAAAATAATATGTTAAACTGTACAGTAAGTTTGCAAAATAAAACAGCTGTTTCAAGTGCTTTATGCAATGCCTACCACAAAATAAAGATCTGTAGGGTTGCCCTCATTTTCTGAGAAACTCTCCCCATTCCACATAGTTACTGTGATCAGTATGTTGATATTGTATTTTGTACATAAAATATAACTTCTTTACCTATCCTCACTTGATTGATACATGAGTAGGATCTAACCAAAATAGAGTCAATCAGAATACTATTTTAGGATTTGGAATTAAAAGACTTCTCTTTGGACTACTGAAGTTCTAAGAGTAAATCTCAGGACCTGTATGGATGTTTGGTTTTTTTTGTTGTTTTGTTTTTGTTTTTGTTTTTTTTTAACTATGAGGAAAAGTGTTGTTGGTGAAGGGGGGAAAAAAAGCCGATACATGGAAAAACAGAGACAAAAAGTGGTCCTGAATGTGTAAAGTGCTTGATTTTAGTTCTTATGGTCTAGCCATGCCCCTTCCTTACCTAAATTTTGTTTGTTTGATACCCAATTCCATGAGGCATTTCACTCTTTTTAATAAGTCCATTTTGCCTAAACTAGTTTAATTTAGATTTCTGTCACTTGCACCCAGTAATATCTAATACCTGTATTAAATAAATAGTAACTATTAAGGGCAATTAGAGAACAAGACAATAATGTACTTAGTTGAAACACTTTTTATTTCAAGTTATATTAGTCTGCTAAATGCTAATGATTTTTCATGTCATAATCTGAAACTTTAAGTTTCCATAGAGGTTTTCATAATATTTCTTGGGAAAGAGCGATAGCATACGTCTTAGAACTGGGTTTTAATTCATTTATGAAGAGTTGTCTGTACCCAGGAATTTGGATAGCCATCTCTTAGAGGCAGTTCTAGAATGTGCTTTGTTCTAGGACCCCAAAGTCAATTATAGAAATCTTCTACAACCTATAATACATTAGAATATCATGATTCATGGCAAATTTTCTTCATTAATATTTTAATTTATTTAAACCTCTCTAGTGCCTATGAGGTATATAACTTTGAGTCAAGTGCTATATGGGCATAAAATTAGACAACTTATTTTCTCTAGATATTTATTAATAATGAAGCCATGACATAAACCCAAAATTGAACAATAACCAAAATGTCAGCTGTGTGGTACAGATGACAATGTCATAATAGGGAACACAGAGTGATTTGAGTGTACTCACATGGTCTTGAAGCCTTGGTAAAGGAGATAGAACTTGGGCTGTGAAGACTGGAAGGGATTTGGGTAGGGGAAAGACATTCTGGGCAAAGGGAACAAAGGTGAAAGATGACAATGTGCCATTACTCATTCTGTTAATAGAAATTAACTATTGTGGTTCCAGCTATAGGTTAGTGGCTTTTGAATATCAGGTTATAGAGGTAGAGTGGAGATGATTGGTGGTGGTCACAGTCACTACAGGGATTGAGCAGGGTAGCTAATGAATGTGAAATTGCCTTCCAGGTTTGATCTGTTAGCAGGTAAACTGGTTGGATCTCTAACGTGATTTGAGGATGAGAGGATAAAGTTGGAGGATAGTAGTGAATTTAAAAATAAAACATAATCAGGGCACCTGGGTGGCTTGGTCGGTTGAGCATCTGACTCTGATTTCAGCCCAGGTCATGGGATTGAGCCCTGCATCAGGCTCCACACTGAGTGTGGAACCTGCTTAAGATTCTCTCTCTCTCCCTCTCTCCCTCTCTCCCTCTCTCCCTCTCTCCCTCCCTCCCTCCCTCTCCCTCTCTCCCTCCCTCTCCCTCTCCCTCTCCCTCTCCCTCTCCCTCTCCCTGATTGTACTCTGTCTCTCCCTAAAATGAAATTTTAAAAACTAAAAAAGTAAATAAAACACAATTTAAGGATTGTTCCAAACAGCTATAAGTATACAAAGTACCACTTATGTACCAGAGTAAGCTAGAGTTTTATTTGAAGCAGCTACAGATATCCACCAGCACCCTACAGAACCATATCCCAAGGCTGAGGTTCCTTGTGTGCAGTTTTGAGAACAGCCAGGCCTTATAACTTATTTATGAAAGGGTAAGACAAGATTGGATCTGATAAAGTCCTAGGTAAGTTCAGCTGAACTCTGTGGACCACAAACAGCATTGGAAGTTAATAGCTGACTACTATACATGGGAGTTTCAGTCTGATAGTACAGATAAAAGAGAAAGGGAAAAAAATTACTAAGAAAATTTTGATTAAAATTTGGTAAGAAAAGTGAAGTCAGGCCACAGATTGTTTTGAAGAATTATTAGTTTTAAGCAGACCATGGTGCTTAAAGCTCCCGTGCATAATGGAACATTACAAATAGAGGCTGTGTAAGAAGTTAGGAGCGCAACTGCCTGTGTTTGAATGTTGATTCTGCCACTGCCACATGATCTTGAGTAAGTTCCTTAAACCTTCCTGTGCCTTGATTTCTCTATCTGTAGAATAAGGAAATACATTGGTTCCTTAACCCTGCAGGGTAAAGTGCTTGGGGCAGTCCTAGCAGAAAGTAAGCACTAGATAAGTGTTGATTGTTGAGATTTTTAGGATTATTATTCTTAAGAGGTTACAGCTAATATATATAAACACTTTCAGTTACTGGACAAGGGCAGAATTACAGAATTGAGTCCTTGCTATGAAAGTCGTGGTTGAATCCATGTAAGTGGATAAATTCTCACAGTCTCTAAGTATTTCTTGTACAAATGTTCTGTTTCACTTTCACTTTAGCATTTCTGACTTTTCACTTTTTGGTTTTCCTACCCTATATGTTTCCTCTCATTCCAACCTGATCCTGAAATCTGCTTTATATTAAAAGCTCCTACACAAAATATTGAGAATGTACAAGTACAGTTTTAGTTCCCAGATTTTACTTAAGATACTTCCCCTTAGATACAATCCTTTTCCTGACCTGTGCTTGGGATCTACCATGGATTCCTTTCTTTCTCACAGCCTCATTCCCTAGGTTGTCCAATCTTGCTTGCCTATGTTTTATAGACTCCTTTTGGAGCTCACTATAACACAACATATAAACCAAAATATAATAGGATTTTTCTGAATACTTTTTAAAAACTTTAAAGAAATTATAGATACATCAGAAATTGCAGAAGTGGTACAGAGAGATCCTTTCTTTCCATCAACCAGATTCTTCAAATGTGGTGACATCATACTGTGCGTTATTAAAACCAGGAAACTGATATTGGTACAATACAACTAATTACAGAATAGACTTCTCTTGGATTTCACCAGTTTTTTTGCATTCATTTATTTATTTTGCATTCATTTATTTGGCATTGTCTTTATGAATAATCATATGACATTTTGTCACATGTGTAGATTTGTATAACTACCAACATGTTTAAGATACAGAACTGTTGCATCGCTGTGAAGAACTCCTTCACGTTCCGATCACTTGCATATCTCTCTTTTGTATGTACCAGCTCAGCATATTGGCCTAACCCCAAATTGTTAGCAACCCCTGATCTTCTTAACCCATCTATTGTAGGCCATCTTCTTTCAGGATTATTGTTTGTAAGAGTTATAGCTATTTTTTGTTTGTTCTTATTTGGGGAGTGTGGGCAGTTAAGTTTTGGTTGCCCTAATCATGTGCACAAAATATTTTTTCTGAGTATTTACATAAGAACTGTAAGAAAAGTGTACTTCAAAATATGTGATCAAATCTATGTGATCAAAGTTAATATTTGTTGTTTGAGTCTAGTGTATATATTCAATAATTCTAGTTGGGATTATTTTAAGAATACTACATTGAGATGCAGTGGTTTCTTAAAAAACTGACTTCATATCTGAGAAACATTGTTTTTGTAATGTGTACCTGGTACTTGTGAAAATGCCTGGGATATTAAAATATTTTTAGGATTTTTAATAAATAGCTTTTCAGTTGGTATAAATGTTATTTTTAATTTTTTCCTTTTTTACGTTTTGAAACATGTACATGGTAATAACTCCAAACAATACCAAAGGCTACAAATAGTGAAAACTCTTTCTCACACTTTAAACCCTAGTCCGCCAATTCCTGTTCACCCAGAGGTAATCACTCTATTAGTTTCTTGAGTATCCTTCCAAAGATATTTTATGCATAATCAAGCCAAAGTGGATGTAGAACCTTTTATCATACAATTGTTCTAAGCCTGCATTTTTTCATTTAACACTGTGCTTTAAAGACTTTTCCATTGATAAGGAACATTGAGGTCTGCTTGTTTTTTTTAAATTGGGGGCATGGTGTGATATTAGGATTTATAATAAAACGTATATATTTGGTCTCTGTTCCCATTTCTGTCAGTGAGCTCCTAAAAACCCTTGGAATTTCCTGTGAGAGAGCAATGAAAGATGTCTTTTTTATGTAAATGAAGTGACTTTTGGAAAGCTTAGAATGAGGGCTCCTTGCCAGTGGAGCCAACCTTGTGATTAGAGGGTGGGGACTCTCAGTCCCCCTTTCTCCCAGTACCACTGCCTCTGGGGAGTGGATTAAGCTTAGTTGCCAGCAGGTGTTGATGTTTATCAGTCATGTCTACTAAGGAAATCTCCATAAAAGTCCCAAAGGAGGGGGTTTGGAGAACTTCCAGGTTGGTTGACCAGAAACCCTTACACCTGCCACTGTGCTGGACCTGAAACACTACCAGGATTAAAGTTCTTCGTTCAGCATCTCACTCTGTTTCTTTTCCATCTGGCTGTTGATTCGTACCTTCTAATGTCCTTGTAATGAACTGGCAGTCTAGTGAGAAAAACTGGTTTACTGAACCCTGTGAGCACTGTAGCATGGAGGGTGTCAGGGGAACCTTTGATTAATAGCCATTTGGTTAGAAGAAGTACAGGTACACAACCTGGACTTGCTATTGGCATTTCAAGTGCAGGGGGAGGTCTTGTAAGACTGAACCTTTAGCCTATGGGATCTGATGCTCTCCCCTAGTCTGAGTTGAATGGTAACACCATTCTGTATTGGGGCTTTGCTTAGATGTGTGGAGGGAAAAAAACCTACACAATGAAACTGGATGTAGAACCCTTACATGGTATTTCACTTTATGAATGTACAACTAGAAGTTCTCTCATCTGATAGCTTTTATAACTGGTAGTTAATAAGTTTGACAGAGGGAACTATAAAAAGTGATCTTTGGGCTTTTTATTGTAATGTTTACTTGACAGCCATCTTTTTTTTTTTTTTTTTAATTGAGCTGAGGCTTTTTTGTTGACAATGTGGATTCTGCTGTTCATTGTTATCTTCCTTGTATAGACCCTGCCCCCAGTGCATTATCTGTAACCCATTTTGGGTTTCTTTAAGTGGTGTGAGAATTTAGACACTTAAGAATCAAACTTGGAGCCTGGTTGGCTCAGTCAGTTAAGCTTCTGACTCTGGAGTTTGACTCAGGTCATGATCTCACTCTTTGTGGGATTGAGCCCTAGGTTACGCTCCGCGCTGACAGCATGGAACCTGGTTGGGATTCTCTCTCTCCCTCTCTCTATTCCTCCCCTGCTTGTTCGTTCTCTCTCTCTCTCTCTCTCTCTCTCTCTCTCTGTCTCTTTTTCTCAAAATAAATAAACATTAAAAAAATAATCAAACTTAGGGCAAAACTGCCCATTTGTTGACTATTTGCCTTAGTGATTCATTTCTCAGCCACACCCAGTTCAGTAGCACTTTTTTTGATAGCTTACCTTTATTGAGTCTTTATGTGATATTCAGTCTAGTGATCATAAAAACAATTTGCTTTTCCCACCCCTATTTTATCAGCCTAAATAATACTTAAATTACATAGTTATGATTGCAATTTGGACGAACATTTGTGGTAACAAACACATCTTATCCTTGATAAATAGACACCCAGTGGTGGGAATAAAAGTGGTAGCCTAATAGTCAAAATACACCGTGTGCCAGAGTCCTCATTAGTTTTACACAGGAAAACAGAGTATCGATTAATCATGTGAGTCAGTTAAATGAAGGTTGGTTAAGAGCTTCTTGTATTTCATTTTAGATCGCCATTCGCCTGTTGGTGGGCATTTAAATTGTTTCCAGCATTTTGCTTCCTACAATAATCAATAAATATACTTAATCATTTTGTTTGCATATACATAGGAATATCTTTATCTAAAAATTCCCTGAACTAGAATTAGCGTGTACAAGGGGATAGTCATTTTTTCATATTAGTAAATTTTGCTAGAGGGAAATCTTAAATATTGTGTAATTATCAATACTTAACTATCGTAAAGTAAAATATAGGTAGATTTATTTCTTTTAAAATTATCCAGTGTGTTCCTTTTTTCCTTTAGTTTGATTTGTAGAGAGGAAAACTATGTTCATGAGTCATAAAATACATGAATAGTATTCAATGCATTGAGTCATAGAATTCCAGACATCTCTCACACATAAATGACTCACTTTGTGTGTGTGCTGTGTGTGTGGTTTATCCTTTGCAATAGATATGTTTCTCAATTTGAGTAAGTCTGATCATATTTAAACACTCTAGGAAAGTTTGCTGTGTTAATGATTAATACTGAAAAGCCTTAAACCAAGGATCCTTTTATTAAAATGACTAAATTAGGACTCAGCTTTGAATAAAGTCTGAGATTTTAGTGGCTCTAATGTTGGTTATCAACAACTATTCAGTGATTTCTGTGCAAAGAATTCTGTTTGGTGGGGTATATACTGGAATAAAAAACATGATCTTGTGGAAATTAATTGTGGTTAGAGAGACATGAGCTCTTATCACTAAACAATTTTAATAGCCACTGTACCAACCTCCCATTACTGAAGCATCTGTTAATACCTAAATGATAAAAAGCAGTATCACAAATGTATTAAAGTTATATGAAAAAGCCAATGAAGAGCAAGTGATAAATACACACATTTTTATAATACCTTTTTATATGCTACTGTTAAACCTTTTTTGGACTGCCTATTATTATTTTCATCTCTCTTTTGACTAGCAACTTTTTTCCTAATTTATTCTCAATTGTCCAACTATTCTTTCTTAAAGTATTTGGGGTATTGCCAAACTAGAAAATTATTGCATTGTGAAGTAAACTTTTTCTTTTTCTTAAATTTTGAAAGCTATCATATTCTAATACGGTAAGAGACACCAAACCTCTTTAAGTGAGAAATTTATTGGGGCAGCTGGGCGGTTCAGTTGGTCGAACCTCCCAATTCATGATTGCAGCTCAGGTCACAATCCCAGCGTTTGTAGGATCAAGCCCTGCGTTGGGCTCGGCGCTGAGCATGGAGCCTGCTTAAGATTCTCTTTCTCCCTCTGCCCCTCTCCCCCACATGCATGTGCTCTCTCAAATAAATAGATAAATAAATAGGAAATTTATTTCTCCTAATAGTATAAGAGTTAGTGGTCCAGGTTTGTAGAGCAACTCTGTTCTATAGAAGATCATTCAACATCTAATTGCTTGATAGTCTTCTAGTATATTGGCCTAACCTCTGTAGAATCAAAGCTGGCTCAGTTTCACATCTGCCTTCCAGCCTGTGGGAAGTGGGAAAGTATTAGTCCTTCTCTAAGGTGGTTGTCTGCTAAATTAAAGATGACCTGGGGCGCCTGGGTGGCTCAGTCGGTTAAGCGTCCAACTTCGGCTCAGGTCACGATCTCGCAGTCCGTGAGTTCGAGCCCCACGTCGGGCTCCATGCTGACGGCTCAGAGTCTGGAGCCTGTTTCAGATTCTGTGTCTCCCTCTCTCTCTGACCCTCCCCCGTTCATGCTCTGTCTCTCTCTGTCTCAAAAATAAATAAACGTTAAAAAAAAAAAATTTTTTTTTTAAAGATGACCTGAAAGTTGTGTCTTTACTTCCACCTTACATACCATACTGGTCCACACTAAGTAACAAAACCTAAAGGCAGACTAGGAGTATATTCTGTTACTGCATGGGTAAATAACCAGCTACGACTTTATTCGCATGGACAAAAGGGAAAATAAATAATGGAAAACAACTAACAGTCTATCACAAAGCTGTATCCAAAAATTTGGGTGTAAATTTCAAAATAACTCTATGTAAATAGCTTTCTTAGATGCAACCAAGTCAGCAATACCCTTGTAACTTTAGATGAGGTGTAAACATGAATTAAAAATCCCTGAATGTCACTTTACCCCACAATCTTGCTTCTGAAACTGGAGATCATTGGTGTTTGAGCAGGGGAGGTACATGACGCCTTGCATTAGTTGTAGCTTCTCTTCTTGAAGGAAGATTTGGAAGACTATGTATTTTTTAATGACAGTATAATTAAATACACTGTTACATTAGTTTCAGGTGTAAAATGTAATGGTTCAGTAGTTTTATACATTTCTCAGTGCTTATCAAGATAAGTGTACTCTGAGTCCCCTTTATCTGTTCCACCCATCCCCCAACTCATCTCCTCTTTGGCAACCACCAGTTTGTTCTCTGTATGTTAGAGTGTGTGTATGTTAGAGTGTGTGTATGTTGGTTTTTTTTTTTTTTGTCTCTTTTTTTTCTTGGTTCATTTGTTCAGTTTCATAAATTCCACATAAATTCATATGATATTTGTCTTTCTTTGCCTGACTTACTTCACTTAGCATTATTGCAAGTGGTAAGATTTTATTCTTTTTTTTTTTTTTATGGCTGAGTAGTAGTCCATTGTGTATATATGCCACATCTTTATCCATGTATCTATGGATAGACACTTGTGTTGCTTCCATGGTTGTATGTAATGCTGCAGTAAACATAGGGATGCATATATTTTTTGGAATTAGTGTTTTTCTTTTTTGGAGGTAAATATCCAATAGTGGAATTGCTGGATCATATGGTAATTCTATTTTTAATTTTTTGAGGAACTTTCTTACTGTTTTCCACAGTGGCTGCATTAATTTGCATTCCCACTATCAGTGCACAAGTGTTGCCTTTTCTCCATATCCTTGCCAATACTTGTTATTTCTTGTCTTTTTGATTTTGGTGATTCTGACAGGTGATATCTCATTGTGGTTTTAATTTACATTTCCCTGATGATTAGTGATGTTGAACAACTTTCCAAGTGTATGGTGGGCATCTGCATGTCTTCTTTGGAAAAATGTCTATTCAGGTTCTCTGCCTATTTTTTAATTGGATTGTTTGTTTGTTTGTTTGTTTTGGTGTTGAGTCATACAGATTCTTGATATAGTTTGGATATTAACCCCTTATAGGATAGATCAGTTACAAGTATCATTTCCCATTCAGTAGATTGCCTGTTTGTTTTTGTTGATGCTTTATTTTTTTTGCTGTGCAAAATGGAAAACTGTATTTTTTTTATGTTTACAAAGATAGGAATATATTTTAGAGCCACAAACAAAATTGGCAGGAATTTTAAGAAAAACCTTACGACTGTTTTAAGGGATAACTTCAAATCCCCAGAGAAATATTCTGGGGTACCTGTGGAAACATTTTGATAGGCAAAACTTTTGGTTTGTTAGGGTTTGTTTTATTTAGTTAGGTTAACAATTCCAAACTATGTAAAATTGTGGAAATGTATTGAGGAGGAATAGGATGAAGTAAAAGAAATTTGCGTTCGTATATCAGCAGCATATAGGCATCTTTATTCAAAGAAAGCCTAAGAAGCTATTGCTCTGTTCACCTTGGGTTTTATTTTTGCTGTACTTTATATTTAAGGCCAAAATATTTTTTCAGGTCTTTCTTCTCCTAGCAAGGAAATATTTTGTTAATGGGACTTGCTGACTTAGACTAGGGTTGTGGAACTTGTAAGTTGGTAGTTCATGGTTCTTCTTCATTTAAAGTACACTGAAATCAAGTTTATATTAAAACTTAAGTTCCACATTTCCTTCTTCTCACAGGACAATGAAAAGAGAACTCCACTGCATGCTGCTGCCTATCTTGGAGATGCAGAAATCATTGAACTGCTTATTTTATCTGGTATGTAAAGCTCTATATAATAAGAGCACATGATGCATATTTTTGTCATAATTAATGTTTATCAAACCTAGTTGACTATTGCCTTATATTTGTTTCCTAAGCTGAAACTTGCTTGTTCATTCTACAGCTGACCTTCTGTCACGTGCTAGGTCCTACTGTAGTGCGTAGAGTACATCAGAGAGCAAAACAAAGATTACTGCCCTTCTGGAGTGTATACTCTAATAAGGAAAAACAGGCTATAAATACAAGTAAATAAATGTTATAGCATGTTAGAAGATGATAACTGCTATAGAAAAATAAAAAGGTAGGTGAGAATTATGGGGTGAGATGAGCAGTATATAAGCTCAGGCAGTACATCGACTATTCATAGTAGGCCTGATTCACCATAGAGTAACTGGGAGACAATTGCAGTTCTTCAAGGGGAAGGTGATGTGGCTCAGACCAAGTGCCGTAGTGGAGATATTGAGAAGTGGTAGTAATTTGATGTATTTTGAAAGTGATGGCAGCCAGGTGTCTATCTGTCAGTAGCTTCTATCTAACTCTTTTTGAGGGCCGGTAAAATACATTTTAGGAACTTGTACTTTATTGTACAGATCAGACGGTCTGTCGTCAAACAGAGCTCAGAGTTCAGATATATTTTTGTTGTAGCCAAGTTATTATAAATTATATTTGTTGGAAAAGGATGCACGTGCTTGAATTGTGCTTGTGTTGTCAAATTGCGATATATACACAATGCAATTGGAGAAATAGTATCATTCATTTAATTTTGGGGAGTAAGACCACTGAGAGAATTTTTGAATGAAGATCCCAATTCAATAGCCTAAATAGACTTTTGCCATTTTATAAGTTTATGAAAGTTTTAAAATCTGGGTTTTATAACAAATTGTATGCTTATATAGAATTAAATATAATTAAATATTGACCCAGCTAATATTCTTTTTTTATTGAAGTATAATTAACCTACAATGTTATATTAGTTTCAGGTGTACAACAAACACATTACTCAGTGCTTCCCAGATGATATTCTTTTATTAGTTTCTTTATGAGTAACTTCATCACAGATGCACTTCCTTGAAGATGTCTGTTCCTCTGTGAATGCTAGCTCCCTAGTTTCTAGCTTAAATTTACTAGAGATAAGAACGGAGGAGGTACAAGAGAAAAATCATATTTCCTCTTAATTAAGGTTTCTACTATAATAATATGAATTGATGGATATAGGTTTATATATGGAATTTTCTTTACAAACATTTTCCAAGAAACAGTTTCTTTTTTTGTTAAGAAATAGGTATGCTACAAACAGTACAATTCCTGCTAATTTAATGTCTAGGACTTTGGATAAGAACTATACTGCTAGGTTTCTAATTTTAACACAGAATTCTGTTTATTTACTTCACATTTTAATGCAAAGATGTTATGACTTAACATGGAGGGTTCTTTTTTCCCATTTTTAATTTTTAACCTAGGACAAACTTTTCAAATGCTCAAAGTTTGACTTAATCCCTGGCTTTTAAAGTGAATGCACCAAGGATTTTTAGCTACCTATAGAAGGTTGACTTCCTTGTCTCTGTATTATATAGTCAGATGAGCCTTATGATATGATAATATCAGATATCAGCTTCAAAATAATAAACATTTGAGAGGATGCTTAATTTCTTTTGAATAATTTGAATAGAAATAATGTATAAAATTAACCACCATACATTTATTAAAAACTATTTCAGCTTGTCTTTGAAAAATACTTTTAATACTATGTTTTATCAGTTTCATGGGTAATAGTTCATATAGTTGTATTTATAGTTCTCAGGATAAAAAATTACATTTTTACATTAACCTCAAACTGTATTATTTCCTGGCTCCAAATTTCCTTTGCCTTCAGTTTCTACTACTCTCCCTTTTGCACATTCTGCTCTAATGCCACTGGCCTTCCATTCTGGGTCTTTGAACTGCTCCTTCTTTAACCTCAAACGGTCTTTTCTCAAATAGCCACGTGATCTTACCTTTTTTTATGTCCTTGTTCAGATGTTACCCCCTCGGGGAAGTGATGCCTGATCACTGCCACCACCGCCACCATCCTTTCCCTCTCCTTTGTGTTATCTTTTTTCCTAGTACTTATTATCTGATATTCTTTTAAAATTTTGCTGCTTGTTTCCTATCATTCCCTCCTTACTAGAATACAAACTCCAAGGCAAGGATGGATTTAGTCAGCTTTGTTTTCTAACATATTTATTCCCAATACCTACAATAGTTTTGGATACTTGTTGAGTGAATGTGTGGTTATAGCAATATAAGTTTAGGCTCTTCACATTTTGGTCTCAGTTTCCAAGGTCTTTCGTGGAAGTGAGAATGGGAGAGGTGGGAATGAGGTAGGAATGTGGGGGTGCAGGGTAAGTGGAAAAGGAAAGAAGACAAATGATTTGTTTCCTATGGATGCAACTCAAGCTCTTCCTTAGACTTTGCTTCTCTTCAGACAACCATGTAGGCTCTAAGAAAAATAAATAAAAATTTACTTGGATCTGGAATAAAATGAGTTGGAATGATTCCAAGGCTAAGTTTCTACTAAACCAGAACCTCCATTTTCTACTTACAAATGAAAAAAAAGTAAATTTACCAGGCTCTGTGTTGCCAGGAGAAGCACAGCAGATAGTATAAAGAGCATAGATTCTGTGGCCAGATAGATTTAGGTGCAAATCTTAGTCCTACCTCTTAGCACCTTTGTGAACTTTGGGAGGTTATTTAATCTCTCAGCTTTAACTTCCTCTTCTGAAGGAATTTATAAATTTATATTTATTTTTAGATTTAATATTTTTATATATATTTTAAAATTTACATTTTAAATATAAATCATTTATATTTCTAATATAAATTTTATAGGTTTGAAGCAAATGAGATGATGTTATTAAGATACCTAGAAAAAGTTCCTGGTACATCATAGATAATTAAAATTTGGGCTATTATTTTTTTAAGTTTATTTATTTATTTTGAGAGTGAAAGAGAGAGTGGGGGAGGGAAAGAGAGAAAAATCCCAAGCAGGCTCTGTACTGTCCGTGCAGAAGCCTCATGCGGGCTCGAAGTCACAAACTGTGAGATCATGACTTGAGCTGAGACCATGTTGGACACTTAACTGACTGAGCCACACAGGAGTCCCTGGGTTATTATTTTTTAAGCACTCCTTCTTTTCTTTCCTCAACTTTATTTTGGTCCTGCCAAATAAATAAATAAATTCCTGATATCAGGAATTACCTTTTTTGTGACTTTTAGATATAATCTCCTAAAAATTCTCCTCTCCCCATTGTGTAATCCACTCACATTCTGAAATGATTAACTGGAGGAGTGACTTGTCTATTGGGGAAATACAAACAAGAGTTTATTTCCACAACCAAGAAAGACAAAGGTTGAAACAAAATAGACTGTACACAGAGTATTCTTACTCAATTCTAGAATCAAAAAAAGGTGGGGGGGGGGCTTTAAAACTATACAGAAGGGGTGTGCCATGTTACTGAACAACCAATGGGTGAAAAAAAGAAATAGAAGAGCAAAAAATATCTTGAGACAATTGAAAATGAAAATATACCAAAACTTACGAGGTGTAGCAAAAGCAATTCTAAGAGGAAAGTTCATAGCAGTAATTGCCTGCATTAAGAAAAGCAAAAGAACTCAAACAGCTTGGCTTTTCACCTCAAAGAACAAGAGAAAGAAGAAAGTAAGCCCGAAGTTACCAGAAGGAAGGAAATAACAAAGATCAAAGTAGAAATAAATGAAAATCTAAAAACAATAGAAAAATTAATGAAATTAAGAACTTTTTTCCCCCCAAAAGATAGGCAAACTGTTAATGAGACTTATCGAGAAGAAAGGAGAGTTACTCAAGTTAAATAAGATCAGAAGGAGGAATCATGCCAACTGATCCCACAGAAACAAAGGATCAGGAGCA
This sequence comes from Prionailurus viverrinus, assembly GCF_022837055.1. Lineage (NCBI taxonomy): Eukaryota > Metazoa > Chordata > Mammalia > Carnivora > Felidae > Prionailurus > Prionailurus viverrinus. Next base: position 25,813,486 of record NC_062569.1, read on the forward strand.
CCTGGGTGACTCAGTCAGTTAAGCATCCGTCTTCGGCTCAGGTCATGATCTTGGGGTTCATGAGTTTGAGCCCCGCATTAGGCTATGTGCTGACAGCTGGGAGCCTGGAGCCTGCTTCCAATTCTGTGTCTCCTTCTCTGTCTGCCCCTCCCCTGCTCACACTCTGTCTCTCAAAAATAAACATTAAAAAATATATATATATGAAGGATCGTAAGCGACAATGAATAGTTATATACCAACAAATTGGACAGCCAAGAAAAAATGGATAAATTTGTACAAACATACAACCTACCAAGATTGCATCATGAAGAAATAGGAAATCTGAACAGACCAATTACTAGTAAGGAGATTGAGTCTGTAGTCAAGAACCTCCTAACAAAGAAAAGTCAAGACAGATGGCTTCACTGGTAAATTCTACCAAATTTTAAGGAAGAAGGAACACTTCCAGACTTCTTTTTTTATGAGGCAAGCATTGTCCTGATAACAAAACCAGACAAGGATACTACGAGAAGTGAAAATTATAGGCCAGTATTCCTGATGAACACAGATGCAGAAATCCTCAACACAATATCAGTAAATCAAATTCAATAGTACATTAAAAGGATCATACACCATTTTCAAGTGGGGTTTACTGCAGGAATGTAAGAATGGTTCAACATCTGCAAATCATTGAGAAGCACCACATTAACAAAATGAAGGATAAAAATTACATGATCATCTCAGTGCAGTAAAAACATTTGACAGAATTCATCATCCATTCATGATAAAAACACTCAACATAGTGTTCAATCTAATGAAGGTCATATATGACAAACCCACAACTACTATCATACTCAACAGTGAAAAGCTGAACATTTTTCCTCTAAAATCAGGAACAAGATGAAGGTACCCACTCTCTTCACTTTGATTCAACATAATCCTGGAAATCCCAGGCAGAGCAAATAGGCAAGAAAAAGAGATTAAAGACATCCAAATTGAAAATAAATAAGTGAAACTATCTCTATTTGTAGATTACATGACATTATATATAGAAAACTGTACAGTTCACCAAAAAACTGTTAGAACTAATAAATTCAGTAAAGTTTCCAGATACAAAATTAGTATACATAAATCATTGTGTTTCTTTCTATAGATTGATAATGTACTATCAGAAAGAGAAATTAAGAAAACAGTCCCATCAAAAAGATATAAAGTGCATCAAAATGAGTAAGATAGGTAGGAATAAATTTAATCAAGGAGGTAAAAGATTTGTATACTGAAAACAAATAAGTAATTGATGAAAGAAATTGAAGAAGATAAAAATAAATGGAAAGATATTCCATGCTCATGAATTACAAGAATTAATATTGTTAAATCTCTATACTACCCAAAGCAATCTACAGCTTTAATGCTTGCAGTCTTTATCAAAATTCCAATGGCATTGTAACAGGAGTAGGAAAAACAGTACTGAAATTTGTATGGAACCACAAAGACCCCGAATAACCCAAACAGTCTTGGAAAAGAAAAACAAAGCTAAGGGCATCACATTTTCTGATTTCAAACTATATACAAAGCTGTAGTAACCAAACTAGTATGGTATTGGCATAAAAGTAGACTCATAGATCAGTGGAGCAAAAAGAAAGCCCAGAACTCAATCCATGTGTATATGATAATTTATGACAAAGCCAAAAATATGCAATGGGTTAAGGGCAGTTTTTTCAATAAATGGTGTTGGGAACACTGAACAGTCACATGCAGAGAATGAAACCTTACCACTGTCTCCTACCATATACAAAAATCAACTAAGAATGGGTTAAAGACGTGAAACCATAAAATTCCTAGAAGAAATTGTAGGGGGTAAGTTCTTTGACCTCAGTCTTGGCAGTGATTTTTTTGGATTTGACACCAAAAGCAGAAATAACAAGCAGGGACTACAGTGAACTAAAAGGTTTCATTCAGTACAGCAAAGGAAACCAACAAAATGAAAAGGCAATGTACAGAATGGGAGAAAATATTTAAAATTATGTATCTCATAAGGGATTGATATCCAAAATATAGAAAATTCACACAAATCAATAGCAGAACAATCTGATTAAATTTTGGGCAAAGGAACTGGAAAGACATTTTTCCAAAAGAGACCTACATATGGCTGACAGATACATGAAAAGATGCTCATCATCACTATTCATCAGGGAAATGCAAAGCAAAACCACAATGACATATCATCTCACACTCATTCGAATGGTTTTTATGAAAAAGATGAGGTGAAAAGTTTTGGCAAGAATGTAAAGAAAAGGAAAGCCTTGTGTACTGTTGGTAGGAGTGTAAATTGGTAGAGCTACCGTGGAAAACAGTATGAAGGTTCCTCAAAACATTAAGAATGGAACTACCTACCATAGGATCCAACAATTCCATTTCTGAGTGTATACCCAAAGGAAATGAAATCACTATCTAGAAGAGATATCTGCACTCACGTGTTAATGGCAGCATTATTCTCAATAAGCAAGACATGGAAACAGCCTACATGTCTGTCAATGGATGGATAAAGAAATCGTGTGTATGTGTACACTGGAATATTGTTCAGCCATAAAAAAGATAACTTGTCAATGATCCAACAAGATGGATGGACCTTGAGAACATTATGCTAAATGAAATAAGTTAGAGAAAGAGAAGTAATGCATATTCTCACTTATATGTGGAATCTGAAAAAAACTGAACTCATTGAAACAGAAGAAATTGATGGTTGCCAGGTTGGGGGAAATGAGTATAGGCAGTCAAAAGGTAGGAACTACTAGTTATAAGTAAGTTCTGGGGATGTAATTTATAGCATGTTGACTATAGTAAACAATAATGTATATTTGAAAGTTATAGGAGAGTAGATCATCAAAAAAAATTTTTTTTAACTATTTGAGGTGATGGATGTTAACTTATTGTAATTTTTTCACAATATACGTTTCAAATCATGTATATTTTAAACTAATACATTGTTATATAAGTCAATTACATCTTTTTTTAATATGAAATTTATTGTCAATAAGTCAGTTATATCGCAATAAAACTGTGAGGAAAAATATAAATATCACTCAATACAGTAGTCTCCAAATAGTATACTTTAAATCTGCAAAAGTAGACTTTAAGTTTGTGTAGTGGTGCTTTAAAAGTTCTACTTAGGGGCGCCTGGGTGGCGCAGTCGGTTAAGCATCCGACTTCAGCCAGGTCACGATCTTGCGGTCCGTGAGTTCGAGCCCCGCGTCAGGCTCTGGGCTGATAGCTCAGAGCCTGGAGCCTGTTTCCGATTCTGTGTCTCCCTCTCTCTCTGCCCCTCCCCTGTTCATGCTCTGTCTCTCTCTGTCCCAAAAATAAATAAACGTTGAAAAAAAAAAATTTTAAAAAAAAAAAAAAAAAAAAAAAAAAAAAAAAAAAAAAAAAGTTCTACTTAAATTTGGTGTGAAAGCTGTGGTTGTTGAGGCCCAGGTTAGATAGACTCTGATTTCCATACCCTCGATTTCAAATTCTGTGTCCATCAAACAACTTTATAATCATATTGAATGAACTTTTAATAAGTTTACTTAGGAAATTAGAATTGAAACTAGGTGTTTGACCTTATCGAGTCTCTAAACAAAGAAGAGAATGGAATACATGGAGAGGAGAAAGTAGGCAACAAAAGTAGGCTTATCTGTTCATGTTAGCGGTGAAAACTGTTAACATAGAAAGTTCAGGGCAGATTGCTCCTGCCTTTCATATTAATAATTAGTGACATTTTGGGGCGCCTGGGTGGCTCAGTCAGTCAAGTGTCTGACTTTGGTTCCGGTCATGATCTCGGGTCTTTGAGTTCAAGCCCCACATCGGGCTATGTGCTGACAGCTCAGAGCCTGGAGTCTGCTTTGGATTCTGTGTCTCCCTCTCTCTCTCCCCCACCCCCACTCATGTGTGCGTGCGCGCGCTCTTTCTCTCTCAAACATTAAAAAATGAAAAATAACAATAATTAGTGACATTTTATAGTCATAATGATGGGGGGATGGGCATTAAAGAGGTACTTTTTGGGATGAGCACTGGGTATCATATGTAAGAGATGAATCACTGGGTTCTACCTGAAGCCAGGACTACAGTGTATGTTAACTAAATTGAATTTAAATAAAAAAAATAATAATCTTAAGAAAATTAATGTGAAACAATCCCCATTTAGCTCTTGCATTATACCAAAGTCATGATATGCTTCAATAAAAACACAATAAAGTAAATGCATTAATTTTATATTATAAAAACTACTTTGGTGTTGATAACAAGGTTATTTGTTGCTACATATTTCTCTGAAATGAAAAATGAATAAGATAAAAAGGTTGACATCAGCCTATAGTCCTGTCCTTCCGTGTTCGTGTTTGGATTTTGATTGTTTTCTGACTTCCTATGGTGGGAAGTAGGAAACCGTGTTCTCTAATTTGTTTCACTCTTGTCTTTTCATTGTCAAGAATTACGACTTTACGTTCTATTTTGTAATCAGAATTCCCACTGTTTTCACACGCACCCCCAGTCCTTATCCATTGCTTCTCTAGCCCCAGGTTTTTTTTCTTTTTGTGTATCTCTTGGTTGTATAGACATCATCAAGTTGTTGGGGGCTGGGTGTTTTTTTGTTGTTGCTGTTATTTCTTTTTTTTTTTTTTTTTTTTTTAATTTTCAATAAGAGCTCATTCTTATTTATTTATTTATTTGGGACTGTTCTTATGTATTTATTCTTATTTATTTGGGACTGTTGCCTTTTTTATTTAACTGAAAGGTAGATTGGCTACTTATAAAATTCTTGATTCATGCTTTCTACTCTCAACTTTATAGACCGTACTTCAGTATCTTCTAGCATTAAATGCAAGTCTTGGATCAGGCTCTTCTCTGCTGACCATTTCCATCTCCCCACTCTCCCCCCCTCCCCCACCCTCACCCCCCCACCCCCCTTGCCCCCAATACCACCTCCACCATTATGGTCACTTCTCTTTTGCCTGGATGCCTGTAGGATTCAATTCTTTATCCTTAAAATCCAGTACTAACTTACACAGGCTAAATCTGTTGATTATTTTTGCTGGGAAATGTCAGTATGCACTTCTAGCTCTGAAATTTAGATTTTTTTTTAAAGTTTATTTTTACTTATTTTGATAGAGTGATAGAGAATGAGCAGGGGGGTGGGGGCAGAGAGGGAAACAGAATCCCAAGCAGGCTCTGCAGTGTCAGTGCAGAGCCCAATGCAGGGCTGAAACTCACGAACCGTGAGATCATGACCTGAGCCAAAATCAAGACTAACTGACGGAGCCACTCAGATGCCCCTAAAACTTAGATTTTTATTTCATGTTTATTGTCCACTGAATCTTTGAATATTTTATTTCTGTGTTTTTCTGTCAGTAAATTTTTTCTACTGTATGTTTTTCTATGAGCTTTTCTCTGATTGTAATTTTATCTTTTCCTTTTAGTTTTAGGTTATTGTCCTTCATTCATGCATCAAATATTTAATGAGCGTGTCTGTGTATCAAGCACTATTCTAGGTGCTGTGGGTAGAGCAGTAAATAAAATAGATGGAAGTCCCAGCCTTCATGGAGTTTGTTTTGATGGAGGAGTAAGAAGTTAATACCTATAGCTTGTCTTGTAAGTGATAATTGCTATGAGAAGATTAAAGCAATAGTATATTGGGTGGGGATCAGTTCCTGTTTTATATTAGGTTATTAGGAAAAGATTCAGTGTTATATGACATTTGAGCAGATAAATGAAGGAGATGAGGAAGCAAACCTTGTACACCATGCAGATATTTAGAGGAAATGGAGAGAACAAGACCAGACACCCTGAGGTGGTGGCATGTTTGGAGGCAAGTGCAAAAAACAGGAAAAGAAGTGGAGGAGGTAGCAAGGTTCCAGATCATGTGTGGCCTTATAGGCTTTGGCAAAGACTTGGTTTGGCCCTTAAAGTGACGTGGAAAAGCAAAGGAGAGTTTTTGAGGGAAGTGACCTGGTCTGATGTAGGTTTTTGGACTGTGGTTCAGATTCCTGGCTGTGTTTTAAATCATGTTTATTTTACCTTCTGTAATTTCTAGGCTTTTATCTATGATTGTCTTATTTTCCTTCTTTCTTTCTTGATCTCTGCCAGCTCTCATCCCTTTGCATTGTTTTTCCTCTGTCTTGGAACTCTTTAAGGTCTCTCTTCAGAGCTTACTTTCTCTGAGGTTGTGTATAGAGTAGTTTATAGATTCATCCTCTGCTTTCCTGGGATAATTTCTTTCAGATATACCTATTGACTGTTTGCTCAGTGTATTCTGTTCCCATATATATTTTCCCTAGTGTCCCATGCTGCATCTTTACGTATCTTTGAAGAATATTCTTCTCTCTGGAACAGCTATTTGCTAACAAATAGAGTAGGCAGGGGCAAAAAGTGAGCATCAGTTAGGTTTGTTCCAGTAGCTCTCACGCTAAATGGGTTTTCTCAGTCTAGCAGAGGAGCTTCCTTCAGTTCTTTGCGTACTTCATGTCATTACCTCCTTAGATCACAGGTCCTTAGGTAGTCATCTGCTGGTGTTTGGCTCTTACCCTCCATCTTCATTTGGGTCAAAAATAGTAAAGATGCCTGGTTGGTCCCTCTTTTAGAACTGCCCCACTTTGTTCTTCTGTATTGTGAAGTTAGAGTTCTGTGAATTACCCACATACTGCTGTAGATCATCTAAAAGATTGTTAGAAAGAGGTTCTGGGACACAGCAGGGAAAAAAGGACAGATGCACATACACACAAACACATTCTTTTAGAAGACTCCGTGGCCTTCCCCAAATCCAAAGAAGCTTCATTTGGTATCCTTCCTCATTTTGGTATAGATTTCACTGTATTTGGTGGAAATTTTCATAGTTTGGTTTGCAAGTGCAACTGTTTTCTTGTTGTATTAAGGATGTTATTTCCTCATATTCTCTTTTATATTTTGGTTAGGTTTTTTGTTAAGAGCAAAACTACGGACTCTCTTTAGCCTGCAGTCCAGAACTAACTTCATTGGAAATCATACATTTATACATGATGCACCTCCAAGATTTTTGGATGAGGGGTATCATTCTTGACGTGTTATGTGTAATCAAACAAGTAAATCCTTCTGTAGAACCTATAGTAACACTGGAGTCTAGTGGAATTAACTTCACAGTTATTATTTTTTGAGGTAAAATAGTAAGAGGAAACTTTGTGCTCTTACTACCTTTCAAGTACTATTCTAAATTTACTTTTTCACTCTTAACTCTGTGAAGGTATTATTATTATAGAGAGGGAAACTAAGGTATTTAGATTTAATAACTGGCCAAAAGTTACTCTGCTGTAGTCTTGCTCCCCTCTTCACTCTGCCCCCTCCACTCTGCCCACTGACTTAGCAAAATTTGTGTAGATAATTACTTTTAGTGAAGAACTTCTGTTTTAAGGACTAAATTTTCTGGGCTACAAACTATATATACTTTTATGACGGCTATTCATTTAATGCTTGTATTTAAAATTATAGGTTTAGCAGTACCTCAGACTGTTTCTAGTGTGTGATTAACTGGTAAATGACTGTGTTGGGTAAGTCAAAAATTCATTTGGTTAGTCTGTTATAGAAAATATAGTCCTTAATAAGGAAATACGAATATTACGTTTTTGGTATTAGGAATTAGACATAAAGTATGTGGCCCTTGAAAACCTTCATTGCTGGTATATTAGTTTGCTAGGGCTGCTATAAAAAAGTACCACAAGTTGAGTGACTTAAACAGCAGAAATTTATTTTTTCATAATTCTAGAGGTTAAAAGTCTGAGATCAAGGTTTTGGTGGCATCACTTATTATGAGGCTGTGAGGGAAGGATCTGTTCTAGGCCTCTCTCCATAGCTTGTAGATGACCATTTCTTTTTGTGTCTTCTGTCTGTACATATCTGAGTCCACGTTTCTTCTGCTTGAAAGGATACCACTCAGATTAGGGCCCACCTTAATAACCTCATTTTAACTTATCTCTGTAGAGACCCTGTTTTCAAATAAGTTTTCATTCTGAGGTGCTGGGTTTAGGACTTCACCATATGAATTTGGGAAGGGTGGAGGGGACACAGTTCAACCACGGTATCTGGTGTCCATAATACCATCATAAATGATACAGTTCAGCAGCTTTTGGATTGTTTGTTTGTTTGTTTGTTTGTTTTTTAGCATTGCAGGTGGAAAAGTGGAAATGTAATTGTTTTTTACTTATTCCACTCCCAACCTGAAAACAGAATCTGAAGCTTTTACCACTGCTTATGGTAGGCAGCCAAAGGAAAGCATTATTTCCAGTTTGAGAAGAGTAATGAAAGTGTTTGGCTCCTGGTCCAGCTCACTGGATTTGGACAGTCTCCTCTGAAGCTTAGGAGTAGCAAAGAGAATTATTCTCTGTAAGGAGAAGCTTGAGAATATTATTAGTGGGAGTACTTATAATGATTATAAACACCTTGACAATAGAAATAACTTTAATAATATCTACTATCAAGTACTTAGCCTAGCTCAGAGGTCAATAGACTTTTTATGTAAAGGGCCAGACAGACACCTGGCAACTACTTTTAATTCTACTCCTCTAATGTGAAAGCCACATAGTTAACATTGTAATAGGTGTAGCTGTATTGCAGTAGAACTTTATTTACCCAGTAGGTGGTTGGCAATCTGTGGGCTGTAATTTGAAGACACCCTGGTATAGTTTATGAAGATGCTACCTCATCTACCTAATGTTAAGGTAGGGCAAGGTATTTAATAAGTGTGAAATAATTCATTCTGGGTACCTGTTTCAAAATAGAATAGAATGTTGTAACTAGAAATGGATCATACAGATCACTTAGCAAAACCCTTGTTTTACTAATAACTGAGTTTTCAAAGCTCAGAGAATTGGCACATTTTGTTGACTGATTAGGGGAAAAAAACAGATGAGTTGAGACCTAGAGTCAAGTGGGATGCTCCTGATCTGAGTTCCTGACCTGTGGAACCCACTTTGTGGAAACAGGAGCTGCCTCTGTTGTTTCAACCTGGGCCCTATCCTCCCTCGCCCTCTACCCCACCCTCCATGTACACAGCAAGGCATAGGAGTCAGGGATTATGATTAACAACGTGAAGGTCTGGGTTGTGGGGAACAGCCCCCCAGGTCACACAGCCTGCTGGTTACAGAGCCATTATTAGATCACAGTTCCTGCTCCCCGGCTCCTTCCACTAACCCCTGACTGTCTCTTCATGAGTCCAGACCTCTCTTCAGCTACACTGTTGTCTAGAGCCCAGAATAGACTGATGTAAGTAAATCAGATTTTTAAAAAATTATTTTCTTGTTTATCTTCAAATGAACTAGGCATTTGCTTAATCTTGGAAATCTTACCTTAATTTTTTTTCTTTTATAAACTGTCAGAGTACATTTTTATATATATGAATTATTAAATGAAAAGACTGTGAAATGAAAAGAGAAGCTGGTTATCTGAATTTTTCTATATAATCATTAACTCTGGTATCAAATGGATACAGTCTGTTTTGGTTACCTTGCAGTTGTTTTTTGTTTGCTTGTTTTCTTTTTTGCTTTTAATATTGCAGAAATCTAATCACACTTCTACTCTGGGAAGATGGATCCAAATTCAGATATTTGACATGGCATATGTGCTGGCTGCTTATTTATTATCTTAAGGGAAGGCTCATAGATTTCCCTTATATGTGGATTTGTGGCGGTGGGGGGAGTCTCGTAAAGAAAGTATTTGGTATACTATTGGACATAACTGTCTTGGATTTAATGAAATGTGCTTCTTGCACTGAGAGATTTTCTGTAAATGTTGGTTTGCAGTAGTCAGTCAGTAATACCATTCTTAAATTCCTATCTTAATTTTCTTCAATTTCTCAGCAGTTCTTCCTCTTACCCAGGGGCCTCCCAGTAACCTAACTTCAACACTAGGGATGGAGCTGCTGTTATATATTCTCTTCTGTTTTGATGATTAGGAAATAGTAAAGGAATTAATTCTTTCTTGGTGAGTTAGAAACCACAAATATTATACTCTGCCACGTATAGAGTATGTGGTGTAGTCACTAGAGCTGTTACATTTTGATTTTCTCTCTTTGAAGGCTGTTTTATGTTTTAAGTTGATATGATCTTTTTTCCTCTGTCTCCATCTTCATTGTTAGCCATTGTGACTGGTTTTCAGCTATTAGACTAGTAAACTTTACTCTAGAAATATATTTTCCATTAGTGGAATGACTTTGTAGTTTGTGTTTATGAATATATAGTTAATTTTGGAGCCGTCTGTGTAGAACAGAAGTCTGGTTACCTTCACAATTCTCCTAAGATGATTTTTGGGAGCCTGGTCATCTGAAGTGTGCCGCCATGCTTGTTGCTGTTACTCCATTTTCATTTTATACCCACTGCTGCTCTTATAATGTGCATTGCTATGCCGTATTTGCCTGTTAATATGTAAAGCGCATACTAATTAATGGATGTGGGCAGGCGAGATATTTGTTCTGTTGGTGTCCTTAGAAGTAGTTCAACCATTTCTCTTATACTTGACTTTTAATTTCCAAGGAATTAAAACATTTGATTAATGCTATTAGAAGAAACATATGGTTTAAACAAAAGATGAGTGTCTTCTGAAAAAGATATGATCAGATGTCTAAAATTCGATGGTGCTCATCTTCCTTCAGATAACTATCTTTAGAATCTACAAAAAACAAGCCAGATTTTTTAATCAAGTTGCCTGTTACATTAATAACAAGTAGTAGTATTTTGTATCCTCAGTAAACTATCAGTGGATTGTTACAGTCACTCATGTTTTTTGATAAATTAACTTTGAATTTGTTATTATGGGGCACCTGGGTGGCTCAGTCGATTAAGTGTCCGAATTTGCCTCTCAGGTCATGATCTCACAGTTCATGAGTTTGAGCCCCGCATCAGGATCTGTGCTGACAGCTCAGAGCCTGGAGCCTGCTTCCAATTCTGTCTCCCTCTCTATGCTTCTCCCCCGCTCACGTTCTCTCTCTCAAAAATAAACATTTAAAAAATAATAAAAACAATAAAATTTGTTATTAAATGTGAAGAGATGGGGCACCCGAGTGGCTCAATCAGTTAAGAGTCAGACTGGCTCAGGTCATGATCTCACAGTTTGTAGGTTCACACTCCACATCAGGCTCTGTGCTGGCAACTCAGAGCCTGCTTCAGATTCTGTGTCTCCCTCTCTCTCTGCCTCTCCCCCACTCTCTCACCCTCTCTCTCTCTCTCAAAGAGAAACATTAAATAAACATTAAAAAAACATTAAAAAAAAATAAGTGAAGAGAAAGAAAGACTACTTAATTATCATAACTTAAAGTGGAAAAATGGTACCAGCAGAGTCTTTTACTTTGGGCTGACAAATGGCCATGAAAATTGGATTTTCGTCCTTCAACTGTGTATGTGATAACTGTTCCAAAGAAAGACAAACCTATCTTTACTTTCTTCCTAGTTACTTTCCAATTTGAAGCACTTGAAGCCAAATTCTTGGAATTTTTTATGGCCATTCCTTTTATTCCTTCTTCAGTACATTTCTTTTTTTTTTTTTTTTTTTTTTTTTTTTTTTTTTTTTTTAGTAAGTCATATTTCAATTTTATTTTAAAAATCTTAAATATATATTTAAAGGTATGTGGTACAGTGAAGTTGCCTTTCTACCCCAGTCCTCTATCACAAAGTTCTCATTGTACCCCACCACCTACACAAATGTATAGGCAACCACTGTTATTAATGTCTTAGTGTTCCTCCAGAGTTTCCTTCTGCATATAAAGCAAATATGAATATAGATATTTATCTTTTCCGTAGATACTTATCTCTTCCATTTTCTACATAAAATTAAAGAATATTATTCAAACAGTTCTCACTGCTTTTTTCACTTTTTATTTCTCAGATCTTTATCAGCACATAAAGATTCTTCTCATTTTTCATGACAGCCACATTCTATTTCCTTGTTAATTAATATCTGCAGCCAGACTTTTGACCCTTCCCATTTGCTGAAGGTCCATAATCAGGCCTCATTCTTTTCTGCCTTTGTCCATAGTACTTGTCTTTTCTGAGTGTGTCACTACCTTTGAGGCTTTAAGGCCAATTCTTGCCTTTCAACTATGCACATAAATAAAAAATTGTAGAGAGAGGTACAAGGATAATGGAGAACAATTGAAATTCCAACCAGATAAATGGGAGAATGAAGAGGCCTAGCTTCTATATTGCCCCTTTATTGTCTTTAAGGACTCTAACCTCCTAACCAGTAAACATTTAAAATGTTTGCACTATCTACATGATGATTTTTGATGATGATCTTACACAAAATAAATGCTGACTTTATTGTACTCAGGCAGTCTGTGTTTTAACCATTTTGGTCTCCCAAGAGCCTAGCAGATGGTTGTTCAGATGTTTATTACATGAATATTATACTACTCTCTGTAGCTGTTCTTCATTTTGCTGAGCCCCTGTCTTTCGCCCAAAGCCTGACTGAACAATCATGAAAAGCTCTCATGTTGGTTCTTGATTCTTTCAGTGTCCTCACTGTCACTGCTCAGAGTTTAGCTACTCTCAGAATTTCAACTTCTTACATTTGTGGATGGTTTTATACACTTACATTTCATTTCATTTTTCTCTCACATTCAAGACTTTTAAATCTATTCTAATATACATGTATTGTGTGTTTATCATGTTAATCTTTGTAACAAGGTATTAGGAGATCTGCTTTATAGATGAAGAAACAGGTTGAGAGGGATCACACAGCTAGTTAGGAACCCATAGCTAGTAGTTATTAGAGCTGTAACTTCGAGTCACTGCACTTGATTATTCCCTGGAACCTCACACTCAAAACATACAGTGTAAACATTAGACATCTGAATTTAGCCTTGGTTCTACTATACTTTGATGTTAAGCTATCCGCCGTACTTGTGTTTCATCATTTAGAAAATAAGGAGTTTGGACTAGATATCTAAAGGCCTTTCTTACTAGCTAGTAATGATCTTGGATATAAATATAGGATTGTTTATAGTGTAGGACCTATTGCCAGTCCCTCTACACTTTTAAGAGCTGGGGCTGTGTGTTTTTACTTAGATATATACTAATGCTACAGTTTGGTTGCTGCTTCTGTTTGGTTGGGATTTAGGTACAAAATCAGTGGGTTTTATATAGCCAATAGATTTTTCCCTCCTTTTTTTTTTTTTTTTTTTTTTTTTTTTGGTCTCACTAAATGTATTTATATTCTATTAAGGATAATTTTTATCCATTGCCAGTGACTTTTTGTAATTTTTTTAACGTTGATTTATATTTGAGAGAGAGAAAGAGAGACAGTGTGTGAGTAGGGGAGGGGCAGAGAGGAGACAGAATCTGAAGCAGGCTCCAGGCTCTGAGCTGTCAGCACAGAACCCGACACAGGGCTCGATCGAACTCACAAACTGTGAGATCATGACCTGAAACCAAGTCTGATGCTTAACCGACTGAGCCACCCAGGTGCCCCAGCAATGATTTTTAAATAACTGTACGTAGTTGATATTTTTGTAATTATTTAAACCTTTAGGTGTAACCCAGAAAGACATGTGGGTTCATTCATTTCTTTCTCAGTTTTTTTTCCTTAAGTCGGTAGCCATTGTATCCATTTTACACAGGAATACCTAATGCAGTTTTTATCCTCATTGAAGAACTATTTTGATATTATATTGCTGTATACCATGATAGATTCTTAGTAAAGAAATGTAATGAAGACTTTGTAATGGTCTGCGTTTTACATAGGAGTATTCTTATTAAGTATTTGACTTTTTTAAGACACGATTTAAAATGGGATCTTATTTTTACTTTAATATGCTCTGTATAAAGGTGCTTTTCTAGTCTATATATAAAAGGATGTTTCTTTTATTTTTAATAAAAAGAGCTAATACCTTATTGGAGAATTTTGTTTTGTGATTTAATGGTAATTTATTAGCAGAAAGTATAAAAAAATGAAGTACTACTTTTTCAGTTGTTACTTACCCAATTTGGACTATATATAACTAATATTTCAGGAAATTTATTTAAAATATTTTATGTAAAATATTTCAATTTATTTTTTTCTTCTTGTTACAGGAGCTAGAGTTAATGCCAAAGACAGCAAATGGTTGACACCTTTACACAGAGCAGTTGCATCTTGTAGTGAGGTATGAAATTTCTCTTAGTAAATACATCATATATAAAAACATTATAAGTAGGCCTGCCTGTGAGCCCATATTAAAATTCTGTGTTTTCACAAGTAGGAAAAAGCAACTGAAAATACCTAGATTGGTTATTTGACTTTAGAATTTGTACAAACCAAGTTAAGTGTTCCCCATTTCTCTTTTGTGACTAAGGTCTCTTGAAGAGTCTGAAATAGCAAAGAATAGAAAACCCTCCTTGTATATGTCCTACAAGAGAAATTATTTGTTATCTTATAAAATCCTCCTCAATCTTATCTCTACTGGACAGGCTGCAGAGGTTCTGCTGAGTGTAATCAAGAAATAATCTCAGCAGTATATAGCGATTCATTGAAGTATCGTTTGGTTAAACACTGAAATTAGCTTCAAAAACATTGCTCGATCTCACATTTTACCAGTTCTAAATATATAACCTAAAAATTCTAGGTGTCTTATGGGGAAGAACAGCTTCTTCTTATTTGTAACCCTATACTATTTACTCTTCAAGATAACTGACATTTTTGGAGAACATTCATTTTTATGTTTTTCATACTTCTAGTCCTCATGACATCCTTGTAGGATAGATATTTTGAGGGAATTGTAGTTCATCATTTGCCAGAAACCACTCAACTTTTGAGTAGCAGAAATGGGATGAAAACCTAGACCCTCTTTTTTCTGTCATTTTACTCTTTCTAAAATGTATTCGGTGCATTTTAAAAATGCATTGTGTCCAAAGAACTCTTATCTCTTCACTTTTCTTTGTATTTCTCATTATGAACTACATCTTGAACCCAGAACAAGAATTAAACAAGTGAAGAGAAGTAGAGGGTGAGCGGCTGGGAGGGATTTCAAACCCTGCAACGTGACTGCGGCAGTCTGTTAGCTGTAGCCTCCTAGTTGGGAGGAACGGGAGGGAGAGAACCGTGGGTGGTGCACTGGAGCGCATCTTACCACATCTGGGTCTGTGATGTGCTGTAGCTGCTGGAATGTGCAACTTGGATCTGGAGAAACTGGCTACAGATATCACTTGCCACTTTCTAGCTCTGTGATCTTAGGCAGATCTGGGGATTATCATGAAAACTAAGACATTAACCAAAATATTTTTAATTCTGAAATTCCTTGGTAATGTTAAGTTTGTGGTTAGCCCTCTTATAAAGAGTTTCTGTAAACAAGGCAGTTAAGGAAGATAAACATTACTGTCATTGGGACCTATTAATAAGTTAGTCATACCTATCCAGTTTTTAGTATGACCCTTGGGAATATGATTATTAAAATTAATGGAGTTTTGCCAAATTAAGTCATAAGGGACACTTTGCATATTTGTAGAGATTGTAAAACAGACCAGAAATTCTTAAGGTAATTAATATTAGAGGAAGGTTGCAGGTTCTGCCCAAAGACTTAACAGCTGATTTTTTAAAACTATGTACTTAGCCTGAACTTACAGGCAAGCTGTAGGTTAGAAAGCAGTGATCTTAATAAGTTTCTTGAGTATGCTTTCAGCCTAAAAATTACTGGGCTGTGTAGTAGTATTCTTTTGTAGGAAACCTAGTCAAGAATACCAGTTGCACCCATGTTCTTTTCATTTTTTCTACTACATCCTGAGAGCAAAAGAGTGCTGTACTTAATTTCATTGAATAAGGAAATATAGCCACAGAAGGGTATGGAAAAGACAAAATTTTAGGCAGCTTTGGTTTATGTTTTTGAAGTACTGTCAGAGAAGAAAGCCCTAAAGAGGGTGCCAATCCTCCAAGGCCTTTGGAAGCTAACACCATCATAGAACATAGTGGAGAAGTTAATTCGTCACAAAGAGGATGCCTTAGTGCTTAATTCCTGCACTTTACCTGGGTTGGGAAAGGCTGCTTTGGGTTACAAATCCTAAACTCCTCACTCTCCCTCAGTGGCATGGCTTCCACATACCTCATCGTATTGGCTGGCTGACTCATCTCATCTCCAGTGGTGATTTGTGACTGCCATTCTTCAAGTCGGAGCATACAATTTAGCTCTCTCAATGCTGAGTATTCTTCTGAATAAATTGATTACTGAGTATTAGGGCTTTTTGTGTGTTCTTGTTTTGGTTTTTTTACCTTGTTTTTTTTAAGAAGCCACATCACACTGCTAAATCCTCTGGAAGATATACATTTACTTTTTTAACTTTAGGAATTACATCTTAGTTCTGTCAAGACCCCAAATTTATATTATCACATGAGATATTAGCGGTCCCTCCCACTATTACGTTTATTTGCGAATGTGTTAGCCCTTCTTTTTCCCATGCCTGACTTCAAATCAATGGTAAGAATTGCTTTTAAAAAGGCAGAGCCACAGACAGCTAGTGCTGTAGAAACTCTTCTAGGTGGACCCCAAGCAATGAATAAATACTCTTTGGACAAAATTATTTAACCTTTTATCATCACCCCATATGTCATAATTTTATTAAAATCTGTGTCATAGGATATTTAGCTGAGTTTTTTCTTAAAAAAATTTTTTTTAATGTTTGTTTATTTTTGAGAGAGAGAGAGAGAGAGAGATACAGAGCATGAAAAGGGAAGGAGCAGAGAGAGAGAGAGACAGACAGACAGACAGACGGACAGACAGAATCTAAAGCAGGCTCCAGGCTCTGAGCTGTCAGCACAGAGTCCAACACGGAGTTCAAACCCATGGACCATGAGATCATGACCTGAGCTAAAGTCGGTTGCTTAATCGACTGAGCCACCCGAGCGCCCTACTTAGCTGATTTTTTAAAGTCAAGGCACACCTGGAGTATTTCTTACACATACATAGCCTCTAATAATGGAAAAATTGGAATTAAGGTTGCTATGGTAATATTTATCATTAGTGGAACCGTATATACCTTTTATTATTCCTATATTATTTTCTAAATACTTATAATGTGCTGATAATATGATCTAGAGTTTTACTAGCTCTGACAACAGGCTTATTGATTGTAATTTCTAGAAATCCACGTGTTTGGTTTGGTTTAATGTCTCCCTCCAGTCTGTAGAGATTTGTTTTTTTCTGAATTTTCAAAGATTACTGCTATTGTGATCTGACATCCTATTGTGAATGATAAATGGTGGATACGTTAGTCAGCTTGGGTTGCCATAACAAAATATTATTGACTGTGTGGCATAAACAACAGAAATTTGTTTTCTCATAGTCTGGAGGCTGGAAGTCCCAGATCAAGGTCCAGCAGAGTTTCTAATGAGGGCTATCTTCTGGGCTTTGCAAACTGCTACTTCTTACTGTATCTTCACATGGTAAAGAGAAAGGGGCGGGGGGGATCTTTCTCACTTCCTCTTCTTCTAAAGTATCAGATCAGGTCAGGTTGCCTCCCTTATGATCTCATTTAACTTCAATTACCTCCCAAAGACACTGTCTCCAAATATAGTCACACTGGGAGGTGTTAGGGCTTCAACATATGAATTGTGGGGGAACACAATTTGGTCCATAGCAGTGAACCCCTTGTTCAAACTTTGGTCTGTCTTGATTCTAGGATCTTGGTAACTATGTTTATAGTGTTTCTTAGGTGCCGTCTTACCCACCCTCACCTACCATTAACTGGATTTATTCTTTCTTTTCAGCAAAACAAAAAAATAGTTTTGATTTTTCTGTTTCTTGCTAATGGAACATAAATATTCTCCATACTTTTCAGAAGTATACACTGTGAATTCCAGAGTGGGAATGAATAAGGGAAGCCTGGCACTTATTCCCACTGTTTGCCTAACTTAATCCAATTATAAATTCTTCATTTTGTTTTTAATTATTTTCTAGTACATCCATCAACATATCTACTAACATTTCCCAGGATAATGTTAGTTTTATCCTCCAAATCACAATATACCCTTCTTGAGTTGGAGAATTCTGATGGTGTGTTTGTACCACTTCCTGTCTGTATCCTTTTCTTTATAGTCCTTTTTTTCATTGAAGTATAATTTACAGTAAATGAACGCGTGTAGTCTTGGGTTTGGACACACGTATCCACTCATGTAACCTTTTTTCCCAATCAAGATATGGAAGATTTCCATCATTCCGGCAAGTTACCTCATGTCCCTTTCTAGTCAGTCTTGCCTGTCCCCGAGGCAACCACTGTTCTGATTTCTTCCACCATAGAATAATTTTGCTTATTCTAGAGCTTTATAAAAATGGAACCATACAGTATGTACTCTTGTATCTTGACTTCTTTTGTTCAGCTTAATACTTTTTTAAGTTTTGTTGTTGTTGGTTGTCTTTTGGTTTTGGGTGTTTGTTTTTTGAGAGCAGGGGAGCAGAAAGAGAAAGAGAATCTCAAGCAGTCTCTGTGCTGTCAGTGCGGAGCCCAACTCAGGGCTTGATCTCACGAACTGTTGAGATAATGACCTAAGCCAAAACCAAGAGACACTTAACCGACTGAGTCAACCAGGGCCCCCAACTTAATATTTTTGAGAGTCTTCCATATTACGTGAATTGAATGTTCATTCCTTTTATTGCTGAAGAGTATTTCATTATATGGATGTACAATAGTTTATCCATTTTCCTGTTAATGGCTGTTTGCATTTCTGGTTTGTGGCTGTTATGAATAAAACTACTGTAGACATTCTTGGATGGGTCTTTTTAAATTTCTGTTGGGCAGATAACGAGTGGAATTGTGGGGTCTAGAGTAGGCCTATACATATATATACGCACATATACATGTATATGACTGGCTGACTTCCTTAGCAGATTGATAGGTTACTGGGCCTCTCTCTAGCCTTTGTCAGCCCTGTTAATAAGTATTTATGCTGTTTCCCATATTTCAGACAGTTCTGATTACTTTTTATTTGAAAGGCCTTGAAAGCTATGTGTGAATCAGAGATGATAGTATTTTGTTTAGTCTTCCTCGCTACTTACAGTTATTTGACGCTTTCGAACACTTTTCATGTACTTTGTTTTTTTTTTTAAGAAAACCAAGGGTCATTATTACTAGACTTAAATAGTTATACCTGGTAAATGAACTGAGATGATTTCTGTTCTGGGCCTTTTTATTTCATACATAGTTCGTCATTCATCTGCCAAAGATAGGATTATTACTACAAGGAAAAACTTCTTGCTAAGTTTAGTTCTAACTATATTGCTTACTGTAGATTGCATACTGGATTCCTTAGTATCTAGCCATGAGGCCAATTTATAGATGTGTTGTGAAGTTTTCCTTGTGTTTCTGGAAGACAAATCCCTTTGGATACTAAGCTCTTAAATTGCCTGTTAACTTTCTCACCAGTTAGCATCACAGCATCTGTTTCTTTATTTACCTGTTGGTCTGTTTCTCTCCAGATCCTAGTGATTTCTCCTTTTATAAAATACAACGTGTATATTAATTTGGGAGACAATATGTTTTAAATTTTTATGTATTTATTGTCAAAGTAATAATTCTCTTTAAAACTATTTAAAGTATATATTAATTGTATCTTGCCATCTAGAAAAACGAGAACTGATGAATGTTTTTAAAGAATATTTGTTAGTATTTCTTGCACATTTTAATGTTGGTATGCCTTTAATTGGACAACAGAAAAGGGCAATGTTTTATCTCATTGCATTTTATAATGGCTCTGAGTAGTACTGCCTTTAGTTCAGAATATTTTATTTTCTTGAATAAATCCGACTCATTTATAGCAGGTTCTGCCAGACTTTTTATTTCCTTAGGAAATTTTAATTCCTTAATATATATAATTTATATATGTAGTATATAAATTATATATATGATTCCTTAATATATATAATATATGTATATATTATATATATATATAATTTCTAAAACTGTTAACTCATTTGTCTTTTGTAACTTTTACCTTCATATGTTTTAGGAAGCAGTGCAGGTACTTTTGAAGCATTCTGCAGATGTTAATGCTCGAGACAAAAATTGGCAAACCCCTTTACACATCGCTGCTGCTAATAAAGCTGTAAAGTGTGCTGAAGCTTTGGTACCTCTTCTAAGTAATGTAAACGTGTCTGATCGAGCGGGGAGGACCGCATTACATCATGCAGCTTTTAGTGGACATGGTGAGGTAGGTAGTGTTCAGTTAGACAGTGATTCTCTCTCCCATCATCCTCCCACTCACCAGTCTAATTATTAATGAACTTGCCCTTTTTAGCCACTCAATCCATGGTAGTAGCAAACAGAAATATCCGTCTTGCTCATTTTTGTCTAATTTTGCCTTTAGCAAACCCTCGACTTCTTTTCATGATAAAATTTGTGATACAACATTCTCAAATTTTGAAGTTTATGTATCAGATATAGCCCTATACACTTGAATTTCATGGTCAAAGGACAACAGAAGATGAAGGAGAGCACTGCCAGCTAAACACAATGTGAAAAGTATGTTCTGGCATTGTGGAAAAAATAATCCAGAAAGATAGAGCAGTTTCATTTTGCTCCCAGAAAGATAGTAAAAAAGGAAAACAGAGATTAGAAAATATTTTCTTATCATTTATTATCAATGTTTAGTCAAGAATTCTTTGATAACAGACCATGAAAGGAAATAATTTAAGAAAATTAATATTTATTTTTCTTTTCTTTCTCTTTTTTTCTTTTTTGAGAGAGAGAGAGAGAGAGAGAGAGAGTAAGCACAAACAGGGAAGGGGCAGAGAGAGAGGGAGACACAGAATATGAAGCAGGCTCAGGCTCCAAGCTGTCAGCACAGAACCCGACGCAGGGCTTGAACTCACGAACCATGAGGTCATGATGTGAGCTGAAGGTGGACACTTAGCTGACTGAGCCACCCAGGCACCCCAGTATTTAGTTATCTTCTACAACAATCATTGCTTCATGTTAGATATTGTCATGGTAAAGAGTAAGGTTTATGTGTACATAAAAGACTTAGTAAAGAAGGGAATACAGAGTAACAAAAAAACCTTTGAGGCCAGCTTGCCCATCCTTCATTTTTGTTGCAGACACAGAAACTCAGAGATAAAGTGACATTCCCAAGATTCCATGCCTGAGTGCTAGTGGCTGCAGTGTTGTTTTCACTGTTCCTCTGTTTTTGCAACATAAAGAATCCTTGCCTTCACTGCAGTTAAGGTCACAAGATACGTCCCCTTTTTTGGAACATGGAATGCCCTTTCCTGTGGGGAAACTTATCATAAATATGGTTAGACAGAATAGAAATCTATGAGGTACTACATCATGAGGTAAGTAGACTACCCAGTGACCTTTGGATCTAACCGTATTATAGATACTACGTTTGTGTTTGAATTAAATTTAAGACATTTCTGGGATAAGAATGCACTTTACATCTTAACAGCACTTTGGGCTATTAAAAGAAATAAAACCTGTTGTTAAATATTCCACCTTTAGACTTCCCATATTTGTACTTCTTTGTTCATAAAATACCAGGACAGGACACAAAAGGGCATCTTTAAAAGATACTGATGCCTGACTTCAATAACGTGCATTGTAAATCTTTTTTTCATATTTTGTCCTATTATTTATTGAATTATGTTAAAGGGTCTTCACTGTTTAGTCTACAACACAGAAATTCAGTGCCACAGAGATTGAGATGAGTAGTCATCATAAGGGATATTCATGAACAGTTCTTCTTCTGAATTTTGATGAAACTGTGTTTATTCTTATTACAGATGGTCAAACTACTCTTGTCTAGAGGTGCCAATATTAATGCTTTTGACAAGAAAGATAGACGGGCAATTCATTGGGCAGCATATATGGGTATGTATGTTTTAAGTTTCATTTTTTGACATTATGTATTCAGGAAAATTTGTACATTTTAGTTCTTGCATTTGGTATAACATCTGTTTTTAAGGATAGTGAGAAGTTACACTATATCTAAATTTGCTGCCCAAGTGGACCCAGCCTGGTAGTGGGGGACATTTCAGGTCCAGTTTTCTTAAAGCTGTTTGAAAATAATTCTGTTTACTTTTAAAGGGAGAGACATCCTAGACACAAGTCTGGGAAGCATAATCTTAGTTGGTGGTTTACTAGAAGCCCATTCTTATATCCATCCTTGTTTTCATGGGAATATTAAGATAGAAGTTATGAAGATGCTTTAAGAAGCCTATTATTTTGGGCCACTGGGTTGAATAGGCAACATCGTGTTTGATTTCTACAACAGTAATTTCACAGAAAGAAACTAAGGCTTAGAGTGTAGGCTTTTCTGCTGTGACATGTATATGTTCTTGAAAAATCTTGGGATTTGCAAAATCGCACCCCACAACCTGACAGAGCTCGTGGGAAAACAGTCTTGGGGTAGACTACCCAAAACCAGGCAACCAGAGTACTAACAGAAACATTAATTGGTTCTTAAGGTGACTTGGACAGCTAGAGTGCAGGCAGATCTTGAGCCTACCTCAAGATATTTTTAAGTGCACAAAAGAACAGGCTTGTGGGTGCTAAAACCATGCAGGTGGAAGTAAATCTCTAAGTATGGAGGAAGTACAACCTGCCACGAACCTTGCAAGTCCTACAAGGCTGGGGTTGTACCTCTGGGAGGAAGAGCTGGATATAGACATTCATTTTTCAAGTTTCTCAAAATAAAACTGAAAGAACTCTTCCTCCCTTTGTAGCGATGGAGCCTCAGAATTTTTTCTCTTCCCTGCCAAAGGTTATAATTCTCCTTCTGCTATTTTGGCTCCTCTGGCTTAAGAAAAATCACATATGGATTGACACCTTATGTGTAATACTAGAGTCATTCCCTGATTTGCCATGCATACTACCTAATTACAAAGACATTTAGCTAGCCACCCTTCTTATAGGCATAGCTTATCCTCAGGACTCCCTGCTCTTGGTTTTGTCTTTTCCTGTTTCTGACATAAAAATAAAAAATCAAAGGAAGATTTGATGGAAGATTATTAATTTTTAAAACTATATAAAATTGTAAAATATGACACTGGAAGAAAATAAATGAGCTCAAACCAGTTGTGTAGATAACCCCAAGGTCCAGCATTTTTTGCCTGTAGTAGAAAAAACCAAAAGCAGCAGAATCCATAGTGAATTGCAAGTCTGACCTTTAGTGTGAGTATAAGGAATGATCAAAAATGAAGGTTCTTGAAGGTTAATATCCTTGTCAGATGTCCCTGTTTTGAAAGCCAGATGCTGAACATTTGGGCTTCTGGTATTTCTCTCACACCAGAGATTCATGCCTCTAGTTATATCATGGGCAATTTTCTTCTGTAACTTGAAAGTAAAACATCCAGAAGCCCGTCTCCTGTAGCATCTGGAAGTCCCTTCCTCACAGCCTGTATATTTTTCATATTTTAAGTCTTGGGGACTTTTCTGAATATTCTTCTGTAGCTTATCCTTTCAGATAGTTTTAGAGCATCTATTCTGAATGATTTGGTACACCTTATGTTAAAGGGTTTAAACATGAAGCAGAATTCATCAGGCCTCTTACCTCCAAAGAATTAAGACTTAACTAAGCAGTTGTTTTCATGAAATTGAAGGCCAGCAGATTTTGTGGGTTGCCTCTAATTGAGCTCCCAGAATAGCTGGGTGTGTATATCTCAGGAGCCCTCCTTTGATAGCTTTGTTTTCTTTGGTGCACTGAATGTCACTTTTCAGGCCAGTTGTGGATTAAAAAAGGTATTCTGTGTTTCTTGGGCCTCATTTAATTTTTGAGTATAAACATTCAGGGATTTATAATTCTCCTTTCCCTATCTCTTTCAGCATGGAAGAAGAAGAATGTTGACACATAGTTTCTAAAACTGTTCAGCTGTTCTAAGCATTCAGGATTAAAGAGAGCTAAACATGTAAAAGTAGGGAGCTATTGACTGGTCTAATAGACAAGCCCGGTGTCCAGGTCTTTGGCCCTACTAGGGTTATATTCAGAGAATCTGTCAGTATTTGTGAAAGAGACATTAAAATTACATGTAGTCTTCTTATAATTTATTTCTCACAAACTTCTTATTTGCCCTGGACTTCTATCCCCTGGTTGAAGTTCCCCTTACTCTTCTCTTAGGCTCTACCATTTATCCCTATGCTGTTACTGAATTATGTGTCAGTGTTTGGCAACAATATCTCTATCCCCGAAGAGTTCAGAGTTCATCATATCCCCCTCCCTACCCTATGTTCACTCTGACTGTGAACCTCCATTGATATCCCTTTTATACACTCATCTTTTCTGTTGCTTTCAGTACTTTTAGCAATATTCAGCCAAGTTCTACCTCAAATCACCTTACCATGATGACTTTGACATAGAAAGTACTGAATAAATATTAATTACCTTGATTAGCAACTCATTCCCGAATTTCTTCTTAAAGCAGTGCATAATTTGAATGAATATGAAATAGTATTTTTTTCTCCTTCCTTTCCTTTTCATAAAGACTTACAAATTTCTGATCACAGTTCATTTTCCTTATTTTTACACAGTCATGAACAAAAGAAAAATTCAGGGAATTTTTCAAGTAAAATCATGTATACTATACATGTCCAAAGAATGCCATTTTCTAAAACTACACCTAGACAAATTACATGAAATCTAGTCTTCCTGGTAGCATAAGTCTATAAATTGACAGGGAGGACACGTACTTGTTCTGGCCAGGGCCACAATGTAGGTAGAACAAATATCATTTATTTCATTCTGGAACTTTATTCCCTTTTTTCTTTTTTTAATTTAATTTAATTTAATTTTTTTTAACGTTTATTTATTTTTTTGAGACAGAGAGAGACAGAGCATGAATGGGGGAGGGGCAGAGAGAGAGGGAGACACAGAATCGGAAGCAGGTTCCAGGCTCCGAGCCATCAGCCCAGAGCCCGATGCGGGGCTCGAACTCACGGACCGCGAGATCGTGACCTGGCTGAAGTCGGACGCTTAACCAACTGAGCCACCCAGGCGCCCCAATTCCCTTTTTTCTTTTAAATAAGTCACCCTCAAACTGGCTGTGGAGAGGCCCCTTTTTTTCATATTTTCAGTGGTTCAGTTAAAGGAATTTATCCATATTTCTGAAATGTGCTTAAATAAGTATTTGTCAGTTTTAAAATTGTAAATTTGCCTATGCGTAGCCCCTTTTCCAGTTTTATTGATGTTAGGAGAAGTTCATACTTCCTGGCATCTACTAGTTTATATGCACAATTAATACGTTCTGTGCCATTTATATGAATGATGTTTTGGTTTTGAACAGTTTTTCTAGTATGTTAGTATTATGAGCCTTTTAGTCTTAAACATCAAGAGAACTTTGTTTCTTTTTGGTGTATTAGTGAATAATATGCATTTGCCCAGTTGAAAAGCTATGTTTATGTGTGAGGCTTCTAGGTACTGATTTTCACACGTTACAATAAATGCAAGTAGCTATCTTTCTAGAGCCATAGATCAGAAGGTAATGTGTAGTGAGTGATCTTTGGGCCAGGTGATACTCTTATGTGATAATTACATTTGATTTGGCACCTAATGATTTGATAGATATTCCTTTGGTTTTTTTCCTAAAAATATGGTAGAGATTTCTTATTGAGATGGGGCAAAAATAGCTGAAAGTATCCACTTTAGTTGGTAATTTACATATAAACAATTAAATCTACTTGATTCTTTGTGCATCTTATAACCTGGCCTAATTTTGTCAAGGAAGAGGGGCCTATGCTTGAAAGCCTCATTTTTATAGTTATTAACTTTACATATTCATTCCCTATGAAGGGATATAAAAAAATGGTGTCATGAACAATTTATTTAACAAATATTTGAGTGCCTATTTGTTTATAACATTGTTCTCAGCCCTGTGGAATATACCTTTGCCTTTGAAAATATATATTTGGGAAGCTAATACATAAAAGTAATTAGAGGCAATTAAATAAATAATGATTCAAGTTTAAGAACCATCAGAAGGTATTATATACTTATTAGATAGTATTTACAGGTATGTAGTGCTTTTGGCTTATAAGGCTTCTAGGGAAGAGAGATAACGGGGTTGATCAGGGAAGATGGGAACTGATGTGGGCCTTCAAGGGTTAGTAACAATCCTTGGAAAGAGACATCCAAGCAGAACATTCCATGCAATGAAGGAATCCCATGAACAAAGGCACAAGGATGGGAAGCATTATGGGAGGAGGAAAAAGCACTGTATAATCTAACCTGATAAAGACCAAGGAGATATAAAAAGAGAATAGTGGTTCTCCTTCTTTCTGGATACATGTCCCCCTTCCTGGCCTCCTTGTATGGTATGGTGGGGCCTGGTACTAGTTCTGACTAGTGAATTGATAGCAGCATCACCTCTGGACCAGAGCAGTTAATTGCTGATTCAAGTCTATTCCTCCTTTTGGTACTGGCTGGCCACATGCAAGGTGGTGTCAGCTATATGAACCTGGGTCCTTGAGTGACTGAGCAGAGTCCTCTGGCCGAGCAATCATGGTGATGATGAGAAATAAAACACCACTGAGATTTGGGAACTGATTTTTAACCACAGCACACATAACCTAGCCTATCCTAATTGATACAAAGGTGAATAACAAACTAAGTTGATTAAAGACATCTGGTGGAAGTAATAGGGGAGAAGAAGTCTTTAACCACATGTTCTAAAGAGTAACATTTTAAAGAAACAAGCCCATGTCACTCCCAGATTTTCAAGTG
Organism: Prionailurus viverrinus; assembly: GCF_022837055.1. Taxonomy (NCBI): domain Eukaryota; kingdom Metazoa; phylum Chordata; class Mammalia; order Carnivora; family Felidae; genus Prionailurus; species Prionailurus viverrinus. The sequence continues at coordinate 25,840,129 of NC_062569.1, forward strand.
TAAGATTCCACTAAGGCAGAGAAACATAAACTTATGTGTTATATCAGACATAAAAAGCTAACTTCAAAACTTGAATGTGTTGGGGTGCCTGGGTGGCTTAGTTGGTTAAGTGACCGACTTCGGTTCAGGTTATGATCTCATGATTCGTGGGTTTTAGCCCCAAATTAGGCTCTGTGCTGACAGCTTGGAGCCTGGAGCCTGCTTTGGATTCTGTGTCTCCCTCTCTCTGCCTCTCGTCCGCTTGCGCTCGCTCGCTCTCTCTCTCTCTCTTTCTCTCTCTCGCACACACACACACACAAAAGTAAATAACATTAAAAAAAAAAAAACTCGAATGTGTTAAAACAACCTTGAAATCAAGATCTAGACAAACGGAGGGTTATAGATTGTAAGGTTGTCACCGGATAAAATACTAAATACAATAGTTTTCAATTACTTACCGCTGTCAAGATTTATTGAAATTATCTGAATACTTCTTTTTCTTCCATCCTTTCTCTGGTTATAACTTGATTTACTGGTGACTTATGCATTATTTATTAATTTGCATTTTTACCTTTTTTTAAAAGATACCCACGATTATATTTCATATTTTCCATATGCTCCTCTGCTTTTATTTTTTTCTCTTAAACACATTTTCAGGTCACATCGAAGTAGTGAAATTACTTGTGGCACATGGAGCTGAAGTGACATGCAAGGATAAGAAGTCTTATACACCTCTTCATGCAGCAGCCTCTAGTGGAATGATCAGCGTGGTCAAGTACCTTCTGGATCTTGGAGTTGATGTAGGTATATAGATTGAGCAGTATAAATGAAGGAGGCATTTTATATGTTTGTGATTACCTCGTTGGCAGAATTTATTTCAAACTTAAAAGATAATTTTATACAATAATATTTGTCTTTTAATTAGATATTTATAGTTCTTTACATAATAATCGTGCACTAATATCTGATTAGTCAAAGTATATTAAGAGGTAAAGTACATTCCAAAGGGGAATGGACGATGCAGGTTTTTCTGCTTCATATTTCAAGCCCTGTAGCTCCATTTTAGCCATGGAAATGAGCAGATCAGACACACCTGGATTATTTTTCCTAAATGGCTGGGTTTCTACTGTTAGTCTTACTTGCTTAGTAGTTAGTCTAGTATTCCCATTAAATGACTGTAGCAGTTCACATTACAAAATAATGGCAAGAGCTAGGCAGGAAAACTCAAGGCTTCTTGCCCATCAACTATAAGTGTTCCTTACTGTATAAATCTGTTTGGTTAGGAGGGTTGCTGCTTTATCAGAATGTATTTGATTTCTGAATTGAGATAGCTAAGAATGCCTGTCACTTTCACAGGCCATCCTTTAAGCACTTGTGCTTATATACCTCTCTTACTATATTTATTTTAGGTACAGCTTTGACAAACTCATCTGATTGTTCAAAATAGATTAAAAAGAGCAAATTAGAAGGGAGCACCTGGGTGGCTCAGTTGGTTGAGCATCTGACTTTGGGTCAGGTCATGATCTCACGTTTTGTGAATTCAAGCCCCATGTTGGGCTTGTTGCTGTCATTGTGGAGCCTGCTTCAGATCCTCTGTCCCCAGCCTCTCTCTGCCCCTCCCCTGTTCAAGCTCTTTCTCTCTTGAAAACAGTTTTTTTTTTTTTAAAGAACAAATTAGAAGGAGAGAGAGGGTTAGGCTCTGCCAGAGGGAGGTGTTTTATTTTTTTTATTATTATTTTTTTTAGTTTCACATAAAATTTATTTTTTTAATATTGAATATAATTTATTGTCAAATTGGTTTCCATACAACACCCAGTGCTCATCCCAACAGGTGCCCTCCTCAATGCCCATCACCCACTTTCCCCTCTCCCCCATCAACCCTCAGTTTGTTCTCAGTATTTAAGAGGGTCTTATGGTTTGCCTCAGAGGGAGGTGTTTTAGATCAATTATAAAAACAATAAAATGTAAATGGTAGTCTGGTTGGACAAAGAATGCAAGGCAGAATTGTGGAGCTGAATAGACTCAATTTAAGGATTATATGAAACACTGCCTGAAGCAAGCAAATAGTTACTAAATGTGTCAGGATTGTGAGAAGTTGCAAAAATCCTAATGTTGTTAAGTAGGGTCCTGTAGAGTATGAACAGATAGAAGTTTTATTTCAGCTCAGCAGTTCTATAGCTCTGTTTCACATCCATTCTAGTGCAGTTTTTAAAATTTCTTTTATTGACAGTAAAATAACATTTGTAAACCATGGTGACAGAGCATTCTTCAAAATAAGTGGTCAGACTTAGAGCTGTTTAGTGACATGTGGCCTCCAATTGCGTAATTTATTAGTTTCCCAGGGCTGCCATAACAATTTACCATAAAGTAAGGGACTTAAAACAACAGATTCAATCTCTCAAAGTTCTGGAGACTGAGGGGAATCTATTCCATGTGTCTTAGCTTTTGGTGATGAAATCTAGGTACTTTGACCAAAGTTAAGTGTTCCTTTTTCACTTCCTTCAGTTTCTGTTCCCAGAGATTTCAGAAAAGAAAATGTAAAATAGAGTTGTGGTAAGTTGGGGCCAACTTCAAAGTTAGAGGGCACAGTCTCCACACAAGACCACGCTTACTTCCAACCAACTACAAGTTTGGAGTGTTGCCCAGAACTACCTTCGGGTTTGATAATTCACTAGGATTCAAAAAATTTACTGAAAACTATTATACCCATGGTTTATTACACAAAAAGATACAAATTAAGATCAGCCAAAGGAACAGACACATAGGGCTGGGCCCAGGAGTATTCTAAACACAAAGCTTCCATTGTTCTCTCCTGATGAAGTTAGGACTCCCTACTCTCCTAGCATCAATATATGAGAATATGCTCATGGTATTTGCCAACCGGGAAAGCTCACCGTAGCTTTGTTTTCAGAGATTTTATTGGGGCTCCATTACGTAAGTGTGATTGATTGGTTGATTGATCAATTACCCACATGGTTGATTTCAGTCTCCAAGTCCACTGATAACAGAGAGCGCCAAAGCTCCCCCTTCTCCTCAAATGACACAGTTGGTTTATGTGGCATGGTCAGATCCTGCCCTTACACTATTGACTGTGGCCAATCCTATTCTAAGATCCAGTGTAGCCAGCTCCCACCCTAACCCTAACCCTCCCAGAAGACAAGGGCAAAGGCCAGATATCTCTTTGGACAAAGGTCTGGTTCTTTACACAAAAGCCATATAGAGGCACCTGGGTGGCTCAGTTGGTTGAGCATCCAACTCTTGATTTCAGCTCAAGTCATGATCCCAGGGTCATGGGATTAAGCCTCCATCAGGCTCTGGGCTGAGTGTGGAGCCTGCTTAAGATTCTTACTCTCTCCCTCTGCCCTTCTCCCCCACTCACATGCTTTCTATCTCACATGCTTTCTGTCTCTAAAAAACAAAAAAAATGAAAAAAAACTATAAAGCATTCACCTATTTTATTAGAAACAAAATGAAAAAGAAACTTGAGCTGCAAGAATTACTTCTCAACATTGAGCATATTCGTTTGAACACATTCATTTTATTACAGCGTCAACATGTAAGGCTGGAAAATATCTAGACTCCAACTTTGTTGCAAAAATGAAGTAGAAAAAGATGCCACTCATTGTTTAAAATCTTAATCTTCATTAACAACTTCAAGTGAAAAGATTGAAAATATGCATGTTATTCAGTATATCTCAGAATTTTCAGTTTGCATTAATTTGTCATGATTCTTAGATTTAACTCTTACAACTGTACCTTACTTTGAAAGCTTTTAGAAATACGTTTAGTTTTCGTTTTCCTAAAATCTCTCTCTCGAAATCATTGAATTTTGTCATGAAGCAGACATTGTATGTATAACTTATATTCCTTGAATGTACAAAACCTATTTCACACCAAAATGCTTTTGTGAATATTCATTATTTTAAAAGAACTTTATGATTATAAACCTTATCTGTGTATTTATCCTTGTTTCTCACTTTAATAATTTGATTGCAACCACAACAGTGCTAAAATAACCTTCATTCTTGAAGCAAGAAGCAAGACTGCTTCATAACATTGAGATTTTTTTTCTTCCAATAGATGAATGAACCAAATGCCTATGGAAATACACCTCTTCATGTAGCCTGCTATAATGGACAAGATGTTGTAGTGAATGAACTTATAGACTGTGGTGCTAATGTAAATCAAAAGAATGAAAAAGGATTTACTCCTTTGCACTTTGCTGCTGCATCAACACATGGAGCGTTGTGTTTAGAGCTTCTAGTAGGCAATGGGGCTGATGTCAATATGAAGGTATGAAATAAAATCAGAATCCATACTATAGTATTTAGGAGTTGGGTGTTTAAAACAATATCGATAACAAATACCATTCAGCAATAAAAAGGAGCAAAATACTGATAGACAAAAGATCACAAGTGAATCTTAAAAATATTATGCTGAGTCAGAGCGCCTGGGTGGCTCAGTTGGTTGAGCGTCTGACTTCGTCTCAGGTCATGATCTCACAGTTTGTGAGTTCCAGCCCCACATCAGACTCTGTGCTGACAGCTCAGAGCCTGGAGCCCGCTTCGGATTCTTGTCTCCCTGTCTCTCTGCCCTTCCCCTGCTCATGCTCTGTTTCTCTCTCTCTGTCAAAAATAAATAAACATTAAAAAAAATATGCTGAGTCAAAGCCTTACACAAGACTATACATATTATTCCCATTTATAGGAAGTTCTAGAACAGATGAAATTCCATCTATATTGGGTTCCAGATTCTGTAGTGGAAATAAAACAGTTGCCCCTGTGAGGAGGGATTGATGAAAAAGGGACATAGAAGAACTTTCTGGGGTGATGATAATATTCTATATTTTGACAGGCTTTATATTATATAAATAAGCATTTGTCAAAACTCATGAAATAATACATTTAAGATTTATGTGCTTCAATGCTTATAAATTTTCCCTTAGGAGGTAACACACCAAGCTGATGTTGAACCCTAATTAATGATATGCATACCAACCTATTTAGACATATCTGCGACTTTTGAAAAACATGAAATAATTGGGTGGATGGCAGGGTGGACACGCTGGTATATGACGATGCGCTTATAGTAGAATATTAGTGATAGAATTTAGGTGCTATGTATATGGGTGTTCACAGTAATCTTTCAACATTTCTGTTTTCAATTTTTTTTGTCAATTTTATAAAAATTGAAAGACCAGTATCAATGTGTTACATGTAAGGAATAGCTGGTTTTTTGTTTTTTGGTTACAGTTACTTTTAGGAATGAGCATTTGAATTTTGAAATACGTGAGAATTCTGGAGCCCCGATAAATGTACTGTCAGTATATAATTCTATGAGAAGCCACATGCAGCCACAGTTTTGAACATCACTACTTTATAATGTGTAATCATCATTTTGATTTTTCCAAGATATTCTCATTGATTCTGTGTTAATTCATCAGTTCATTATTTGAGTATTTGCCAGTCCATATCTTGTGTTATGAAGAAAAGAAAAGCACAAAAAAAAATTGAACTGTTTCAGATTAGTGAAAACATTGAACCTTAAAATGTGTTTTTCAGAACTTTAAGTTCTTAAGATTTCATCTTTTGTGGGTATGATGAGCCAGTGTCCTTCAGACTGGTAGAGAAAAGAATCCATTTTCTTACGTCTCTTAACTTTAGATAAGCCTTTAGTGATGCCACTGACTTCCTGTCTGGCAGCTGCAATAGCAGCAAGTCCATATATAATTAGGTCTTTGCTCTATAAATTACCCTCTCAGCTACAGGACAAAATTTATGCGTACTATACTTAAGGAAGGAAAAGATATGATATAAGGTATCATAAAGAACTCCTGTTATATATATGCTTAGGTTTATTTTTTTATTTTTATTTTTTAAATGTTTATTTTTCTATTTTTTGAGAGAGAGCAAGCAGGGGAGGGGCCGGGAAAGAGGGAGAGAGAGAATCCCAAGCAGGCTCCGTGCTGTCAGCACAGAGCCGGACATGGGGCTCGAACTCATGAACCTGGAGATCGTGACCTGAGCCCAAGTCAAGAGTCAGATGCTTAACTGACTGAGCCACCCAGGCGCCCCCTATATGCTTAAATTTAAAATACCTGATATATGTTTCAAGTTTCCAGTTCTCAGTCATATTACATACTAAAGTTTTTTTTAATCATCTAAAAAATTGCTAAAAATTTTTGATAATAAATTTGAACTCCTTGTTTTGGTTTGAAGAATTCCTGCTGTTTGGATAATTGGGGACCAGAACAATATTTAAACATTTGTGAAGGAAAGAAATTTGTTAATTGTTTCCTCAAAAGCCTAGTAATATTTTTTAATACAGATTAGGTCTTAACATTCCTCAAAAGATCACAACTGATTTTTTTTTAATTTTTTTAATGTTTGTTTATTTTTGAGAGAGAGAGCGCGCGCGCACACACGTGCTTGCGCACAAGTGAGGGAGGGGCAGAGAGAGAGGGAGACACAGAATCCGAAGCAGGTTCCAGGCTCTGGGCTGTCAGCACAGGGCCCGAAGTGGGGCTCAAACTGTGAGATCATGACCTTGAGCCTAAGTCGGATGCTTAACTGACTGAGCCACCCAGGCGCCCCACAACCAAATATTTTTAGTCTCTGTGAGATCTGTTTATGATCAAGTGACTATAGTTGAATTATCTTTTGTGTGTGAAATATTAAGGATCATGGCTTACCTATATCATTAGCTGTGACACATGTTTTAGTTTCTGTTGTGCTGTCTTTAAGGGGTAAAAATTAGGCCTTTTATTTATACAATGCCATTTAGACATGAATATTGAATATAATTTGATGATAGATCACTTGATTCATATGTCATTGCCTATGTAGCTGACTCTTGTTTTAACTCTATTTGTGATTTGTTTTAACTCTGTTTTCTTTTGAAATATAGAAATGAGAATTAGTCCTACATGAGGCTCACTTAGTGTAATGCTTAGACCAGTGGTCCTATTTGAAGCTACCTCTTTATTGATTTAGAAAAAAAACCAATGGTGGATTTTATACACCACAAGGGAATTTTTTAGCAAAGCAATTGAGATGTGGTGGTTAAGTAGATTTTAAGGCAACAACCTATGATGTTGGTTTAGAAATAGATTTCATAGGGGCACCTGGGTGGCTCAGTCAGTTCAGTATCTGACTCTTGGTTTTGGCTCAGGTCATGATCTCACGGTTCATGTGATCAAACCCGCATGGGGCTGCACACTGACAGCACAGAGCCTGCTTGGGATTCCCTCTCTCCCTCTCTCTGTCCCTCCCCCCCAAAATAAATAAATAAAAGTTAAAAAAGATAAAAAGAAATAGATTTCATAAAAGTTGCCTTAATCTTACGTAGGGATGTACGACATCCCATTTAAATGCGATTGTGCAGCTATCTTCTAGCTAAGTTCCATTGGAACACAATTCCCATGTTGTTAATGACTTCTAAGGTACCTTCCAGATCTGAAATTATATAAAAATTATTGATAGCTATATGCTTTCAACCAATAAGAATGTATATTCATTCAAGAATATATCTTCATTCCAGACACCTGTGTTTCCTATCATTGCCAAATATAGTGCCTATCAAATTGTTGCTTGATTAAGAAGCTAATAAGGCTTTGACACTTGCCTTACATTATAAAAGGTTCTACTTGGTGTAGCCCTCATATTCTCTGTATCAAGTCATCTCTTTCTCCATTTTGGTGTTTCTGTCCCTGATCAACTTGTGGATGACTAGAAATTGGAATGTGAATTTAGGCTTGAAATTATTCAGTTATTCATTTATAAGTTTTTAAATCGGCTGTCTTTCAAAGTACTGCATAGAGATAAAGTGAATGGAGTTTAAAAAGCAATATAGGTCTGTTTTTTTTTTTTTACCTTGCTTTACATGAGCCCTACTGTGTTGGTTGTATCACTGAAATGTGTATCTTCCCACTTAACCTTATTCTTAAGAATAAATATTGGTCAGATAAAATACCCAAATACTTTATTTAAAACTTAAATCTAGGAAGTAGTATGTGTGGCTTACTTATTATTGTTGCTGTTTATGGTCACCTGTGCAACCAACTCTTAGAATGTTGGTAGATCTTTATTTTTTGTTTAAAACTCCTAATTTGATTCTCAAATTAGTTAAGGTGACTTAAAAAAGAAATTTACCCATTGTCTCCCCAATTCAGAGGGAAATAAATGTGCCCTCCCCCTTCCTAACATGGCTTATGGTGGACTTTTCAGTTGGTAATCTGAATTTTTTTCTTAGTATATTTGGAATACTTTTTATAATCAGTAAGTATATAGAAAGTAAAAATGTTAATCCAGTGCCACCTATAGCCTTATAGTATATAGTAAAGGACTGCATACTAGCTATGAGACCTTGTTACATTTCTTAACCCCATGGGCTATAAAATCAGGTCAGTAGTATGTAACTCATAGGGTTTTGAGAAGTAAATGACTAATGTATATGAAATATTTTAAAACTGCCTGAAACAGGGGCGTCTGGATGGCTCAGTTGGTTAAGTGCTGGACTTAGGCTCAGGTCATGATCTCTTGCTTTGTGAGTTTGAGCCCCACATCGGGCTCTGTGCTGACAGCTCAGAGCCTGGAGCCTGTTTCAGATTCTGTGTCTCCCTCTCTCTCTGTCCCTTTCCTGCTCTCACTCTCAAAAATAAATAAAGATTAAAAATAAATAAAAATAAAAAATAAAACTGCCTGGAACATAGTGCTTACTATTTATGTAAATGTTAGCTATATTTCAAAGTTCATCATTTTATGCACTCAAAATATATATTACAGTTTAGTTTGTTTTTTTTTTTACTTTTTTTCTTTTGTTAAAACATGTCTGTCTATAGGTAAAAATTAACATTACAAAATTAAGATATGTTGGGGTGCTTAGGTGGCTTAGTTAAGCATCCAACTCTTGATTTGGGCTCAGGTCCTGATCCTCCCAGTTGTAAGATCAAGCTCTGCATCAAGCTTGTGCTGACAGCACGGAGCCTGCTTGGGATTCACTCTCTCCCTCTCTCTCTGTCCCTCCCCTGCTCGCGCACTCTGTCTCTCTCTCTCAAAGTAAAGAAACTTTAAAAAATCAAGATATGTTATATAGGGAACATTTTGAAAAGATACTACAAACTAGAATCCCTTTATTAAAATGCTTTTGTACTTTTTGTTTTGTTCTTTTCTGGTTGAAAGAATAACAACTGGTACATTGATAAAAACACCAAACATAACAGACACTGGTATGTTTATGGGTGTTTTACAAAGATTATTCTATTTATTCTGTACCACAGACCTATGAGGTAGAGGTAATTTGTGTCCACTGTCAGTCGAGAAGTGAAGGCTCAAGACGGTAGGCAATTTCTCCTAAATCTTGATGTGGTAACTGGAGAACTGGGATTCAGCACAGGTCATTGTGACTCCAGAGCCTACCTTGTTTGCTTGCTTGTTTTGTTTTGTTTTCCCTCCTGTGCACACACTGCCTGCAAAGGTTTGAAAGTTCTTTGAGATAAATTGCCAATTGGATGGCTTGTTTGCTTGAAAAAATTAATATAAAATTATGGAATCAAATATATATAAGTAATTATGAAGTTCGTCTAACACTCCATTATTATGACAGGAGCATTTCTTAAGGAGATCTGCATTATACAGTTTTATTGTAAACTTTGGGCACTTGCCACATTTCAGTTTGGAAGAAAAAAATATATATATATATATAAACATACATACATACACAGAAGGTATGCTGAGTATTGCTGAGGGATTAGGAATTGCAAAATTTTTCTTTCCTTTGTAACAGTCATATTGCATGTTTTGACAAAGTCCTTTCGAATTTTAGAACTTGAATATTAAATACATACATGCACAGCCAATCTGATTAATTTAAGACATTTGAGAAAAAAGCTATTTATTATCAATAATTATGAACAAATTAATAAAGTGTTCTAAATGAATTATAGTGGTGGAGTTAATTCAGATATTCATTTTTTTCTTTATTGAGGAGGGATTTAGCATTTCTTAGAATGAAAGAATTGTAGCAATGTGAATTTTTGAAATGTGGGAAACACATCCTAGCTGTACCACTACTGATTATGTGACCTTGGTTGAATCATTTAACATCCTTGTGCTTCAGTTTACCCACCTATGAAATAGGAAAGATATTAAGATTATACCATATTTACCATGCATAGCTTTTTATAAATGGTAGGTATTGAGGGTTTTTTGTATATTTGTGCTTTATAATATCTGTACTTTAAAAAAAAAAAATTCTTGGGGCACCTAGATGGCTCAGTCAGTTGAGCATCTGACTTTGGGTCAGGTCATAATTTCATGGTTCAGGAGTTCGAGCCCCACGTTGGTCTCTCTCTGTTGGTGCAGAGCCCACTTCAGATCTTCTGTCCCCATCTCTGTCCCTCCCCCGTGTTGCACATGCTCGCTCATGTGCACATGCTCTCTCTCAAAAATAAATGTTTAGGGGCACTTGGGTGGCTCAGTCAGTTAAGCGTCCAACTTCAGCTCAGGTCATGATCTCACCATCCGTGAGTTCAAGCCCTGCCTCAGGCTCTGTGCTGACAGCTCAGAGCCTGGAGCCTGCCTTGGATTCTGTATCTCCCTCTCTCTCTGACCCTCCCCTGTTCATGCTCCGTCTCTCTCTGTCTCAAAAACAAATAAACATTTAAAAAAATTTTTTTAATAAATGTTTAAAAATTAATTAATTAAAAGTTCCTAATTTTGAACATCTTGAACTGTTCTGCCTCCATAAGCTTGAACTAAACTTAATGTTTGAGTAATAGTTTTATAAAATAAAGATGTGAGAGGACATTCAGAATAAAACTAAGGATTACATATGACAGATGTAATAATAATTTTAAATCTCTTTTATTTGATTATTTCAGAGCAAGGATGGGAAAACCCCACTGCACATGACTGCCCTCCACGGTAGATTCTCCAGATCACAAACCATTATCCAGAGTGGTAAAAAGTATTTCTGTTTGTTTTTTTTCTTACATGTAGTAAAAACATCCACAAAATGAATGGTATTGTGGAATTGTTGTAACAGTCTATATATTTTTAATATTTGATTTCAGATCTTATGAAAATCAAATAATAAAGAGTACAAAATGCCATGTATATGTATCTTTCACAATTTGTTTTTCATTTATTTTCATTTTGTTTCCCCTGAATTATAAATGTAATTTCTCCAGCAGTTAGTGTGGGCTTTTTTGAAGCATTGCTGAATAGAAGACTTTGCCTTTCCATCGCAGTTTGTATTACACGTTAACAAAACTCTGTTGCATGTATCTTTTTTCCCCCTTTGAATGTTTTGAACTATTTTTAGGATTTTCATTTATTTTCTGAATTTATATTCTTTTGCATTTGAAGTAGCACTAGCCAAGCTAAACCTTTAAATAAAAACTCTTCAGTACATTACTTTAGTGTTTGCCAAGCCGTGTTCCAAGCAACTGTTAGTAGTGCTCAAAATAATAGCTGTTACGGTTCTGCAAAGAAAAAGTAGTAGTTTCATGATCAAATAATTCCTGAAGCATTGCTTGCAATCTTGATGACACATGGAGTTTGCACATTAAAGCTCTGACGTCTTGCTCTAAAGAAATATGTTTACTTTTGTTTTAATATAGTGGTTTCCAAACTTACTGGACCCCAGAACCCTTTTGTCATTTTAAAATGTCAAAAACGTATGCTTAGTTTACAAAATTGTTTTAAGTGTAAGGTCTATAACTGCAGTGCCTGGACCAATAAATGTCCTATGAATGAACTCTAGTTAGATCTCTATATTCATTAGTTTATGCTTGAATAGTGTTTTATGTTACTTTCCACGTAATAACAGATACGACTTAATATTAGTCCACTATCTGATGGTATGCTATTTATTGCAGGAGCTGTAATCGACTGTGAGGATAAGAATGGAAACACCCCTTTGCACATAGCAGCAAGGTACGGCCATGAGCTGCTAATCAACACTCTTATTACAAGTGGTGCTGACACTGCAAAGTAAGTACTTAACACAGCGTTGATAGCTGTGATGACTGGGAAACACAGATGGCAGTGAATTGTAGTTTTCTAGATATTTCAAGTAGAAGTGTGGATTTTGTGCCCACTATGGTATTCATTGCTTGAGCTTTTTCCCCTTTGTGTTGATGATGTGCTAGAATAGATGTTTAGTATGATTTCATTTGGTAAGGCAGCATAGTGTATTTTTATGTTTTTTTTTTTACCCCAGTTCATTCTAGATTATGAATAATAAGCAGTTTTGGTTAGAGCTCTTCATTGTTTTGATCTAATTATTTGTAATCTAAATGTAAATAAAAGACCTAAAAATGTTTATATGCTGAATGCTTTTCCTTTTCATCCAAATACTACTACCTGTAGGTCTTTTGCCCCCTCATTTGGTGGGAACAGCTCGCTTTGTCTGTTTTATAAAAGTTTCTATAAAAGATGTTGTTAGAAAGATGGATTCTCTTGCATGTTCTGCAAAAGTAAATATCCTACTGAAGTTGATGTTTATCATTCCTTTGTGTGCCTTTATATTTTTATTACATTTTATTACATTTATATATATTCATTAACATGTTTTAAACCTCCTTGTAAACTTTCTGTAACTGTGATGCCACTGTACACTTTTTGCAACTTTTTTGATTTAGCCACGTAGATAAAATTCAGGCTTTTTCTTCACATTTCTACAAATACCTCTAGTTCATTCATTTTATAAAATGTAATTATTTATAAAGAATTCAGTTTATTCATTCGACTTATTTGCTAACATAAGTTGCTTCCTATTTTTTATTGCTACAACAATTACTACAGTGAACATTCTTTTTAAAAAAAATTTTTTTTTTCAACGTTTATTTATTTTTGGGACAGAGAGAGACAGAGCATGAACGGGGGAGGGGCAGAGAGAGAAGGAGACACAGAATCGGAAACAGGCTCCAGGCTCTGAGCCATCAGCCCAGAGCCTGACGCGGGGCTCGAACTCGCGGACCGCGAGATCGTGACCTGGCTGAAGTCGGACGCTTAACCGACTGCGCCACCCAGGCGCCCCACTACAGTGAACATTCTTGAACGTTTTGTGTTGTGATAATGATTCTCAATAAGAGTGAGGCAGGGGGATTGAATTTCACACCCTAGGCCCATGTCCGGAGACATTTTTGGTTGTCATAATTTGGTAGAAGGATGTTACTGGCATCTGCTGTGGGTAGAGCCCAGGGGCACTGCTGAACATCCTGCACGCACAGGATAGCCGCCACCCCACCCTCCACCCCCCCACATCCAACAAAGTTCATCAGGACAATAATGCCCTGGCTGAAATATCCTACTCCTGGAGGAAAATTGCTAGATAATAAATAAGCTGCAGTCACCTTTAGCCTTTTGCCACATTGCTCTTCAAAGTGTAAAAGTTTGGACTCATTATCTTTTCACTGTAGCTAGTTTCTTTGTCACTTATTTAAATGACTGTATTACTCTTGTATTGAGGTTACTGTCCTACTTATTTTAGGCGTGGCATACATGGAATGTTCCCCCTCCATTTGGCAGCTTTAAGTGGTTTTTCAGATTGCTGCAGGAAACTTCTTTCTTCTGGTAAGTGGAACCATTGCAGACTGATTCTCTTTTTTTTTTTTTTTTTTTTTTTTTGTCTCCACGAAATCCCCCAAAATTTAATCTCTTTATCCTGCTTTCCCAAAATTACTTATAGATATGTCCAGATGTGAATCATTTATTAAGTCCTCTTAGAAGATGTTGGGTTCTTTAATTTTAACATTCAATTTTCTCTTCAGATCTGGGAAAGGTTTTATCTTTCAGGGATTTCCTTCTTTCTGTTAGTGGAGGAATGGGTTGTAGAATATTTCTAGAGCAGTTTCTGTTCTTTGGATGGTAGTATTGTCCCTTTATGCCTAGAAACAGAGTATCTTCATTTGCATGCTCCTTTTTTAGGAGCTGATAGCCATTCTATAATATCTCCCAGGTTTGTGAAATTATTTATACCATATCTAATTACTGTGTTAAAATACCATAATCATAGTCCTTTTGAAACAAAACAGGGTCTATAGCTTTCTATAAATATTACAAAACTATGATCCTTATTAAATGCATAGAATTACTGAATATATATGATTTCATTGATTTTAAAGGATAGTCTGTTTCTCAGAGTGTTGAAGTTGAACATATTTTGTATGTTAATACTCAGGATTACCGAAAGAATTACGGGAAAGTTTCAGTGACAACATTTTGTGTGAGACAACACTTCTTTTTTCTTAGTAATTTTTTAAGTTAATTCTACTTTAAGTCTTTAAAAGTTTGTGTATTTCCACAAGTATTCACAAACCCATTTATCTATGAAAGAGAAGTCTAAAATTTCTCCTCAGTGTTAGAAATAGTCCACAGATAGCAGAGCACCTATGGCTTCTTTTAGAAACAACTTTACTAAGAGATAGTTCACAGAACATACATTTCACCCATTTAAAGTATATAGTTCAGTGTTTGTTGGTATAGTCGCAGAGATGTGTGACCATCACTAGAGTCGGTTTTAGAACATTCTCATCCTCCTGTTAGCAGTCAGTCCCCATTTCCTCCTGCCTCTCCCTAAGCAATCATTACATTCCGTCTCTATAAATTTGCCTGTTCTGGATAGTTCATAGAAATGGTCACCCAAGATGTGGTCTTTTCTTTCACTTAGCCAAATGTTCTCAAGGATCATCCATATTATAACATGTGTCAGTACTTTGTTGTTGTTGTTGTTTTATTGTTGAAGAATATTCCATTGTATCCTGTGGCGCTTTTTTTTAGTGTTTATTTATTTTGAGAGAGAGAGAATCCCAAGCAGGCTCTACGCTGTCAGCACAGAGCCTGACCTGAGGCTCAATATCATGAGCTATGAGATCATGACCTGAGCCTAAATCAAGTATTGGATGCTCAACCAACTAAGCATTGTATCCTATGGCTTTTAAACAAGTATGCCAGCACTTGTCCTAAAACTCCCAGTCCTCTAGAGGCATGTTTTGGTAGTATTAGACATTATTAAGCTATTTTCAATAATTTTGTGCCTATTTGTAATTCAGTTTTGTTTGAGATTGTGGTGTATATGATACTTGACATTTCTTGACTTAGAACTTTAGTATGAAGTAACATATCTATGATACTATATAAGATATATCCATTTTTACAGGATTTGACATAGATACCCCAGATGATTTTGGCAGGACCTGTCTACATGCAGCTGCAGCTGGAGGGTATGTTAACAAAATTTTTACTTTTTAAAGGAGAAGGTAGTTGGTCGTGCCAGTTTTTTCTCTTCTCTTTGTTTCTCTTTATTAGTTCTGAGCTGCCTCAAAATAGAAAACAAACTGTAATAAGAGTGGTTTGGGAGAAGAAAAGTCCAGAATAGTAGAAAATGCTTTTTTTTTAATCTTCCACCTGAGTCATAAATTGTGATTGGGAGAGATGGAGTGAAACTGTAAAAGGAACTATTGCTTTCTATCAGAGAAAAATTATTTCTGGATAAGTGAAAAGAATATATGTCTTCAAATGAGAGCCAGCAAAACATTTAGAGATGTTTTGAGTAATATTAGTGTTCTTTGGGAAAGTATTTGGGGGTTTTTGGTCATAATTTTAGGGAAAAAAGTGTTGATGGTTTGTGTATGTCTTACCTCTACTCAGGGCTAATATATAGAAAGAAGAAAATTTGAGATTGAAAGATTTTGGACAAAGTTTTAAATACTACTCCGGGAAAATAAGCTGTTGGTTTGAATAAACAAGCTTCAGTTAAAACTCTTGGTCTCTGAAGCATGCTGCTAATCTAATGTTTCTGATCGTTTAGATCCTAAATCTATAATAAGTCATTTAATTCATGATGGTTTATCAAAAACATCATTTATAAGAATTTTATTCCTGATAATAATTCCTTAATAATTCCCAGTGGTTTCAGATGACAAGTGTGCTGAACCTGCCACTAGGTCAGTCTCAGTTCCAGAGATGGATTGTGAACTATTATGACTGGGTCCTCTTGTTCTTCCAAGGTCACCAAAGAACCTTCCAGTTAAAACCTAGCTTCCATGTTACTTGCCTCCACAGAGAGGGACAAAAGAAAACATGAGTATCTGATCACTTGGCAGTCACAGTTTTTATTGTAATGTAGTAAGTTGATGTTCTGGTTTTTGAAAATGAAATTATAGAAATATCCACACATGTACTCCCCTGTAATTTTAACTAAGGAAACATCTAAGCAATTATAGTATAGGAGAAAATAAGGAAAGCATCTTGGAATGTTATCTGTGTTACCAGGTTTAATTTTTTTTTTTGCCCATTTTCATTTATTTTGGTATTAAAAACCACTTAAATTTAAACCATTCCATTAAAAGCATGTTGTTTGAAGTTTGTTTTAAAGGTTCCTAAAAACTCTCAGGAAAACTACAAATGTGAACTTTCTTTTAAATAGAGGTTAAACGTGATTCGTTTGTTATTTCCTATCAACGTGCTGATCAATATGTGTGTACCTAACTTTTAAAAATTCTAGATAAGGTGAATTTTAATGTTTTAATTTTTATAAAATATAAATCATGTTATTCACTTTACCTTCACTTGAATGAAAGCATGCTTTGATACTTACTTAAACCTACCAATTTCATTTTAAAATTATTGACAATTAAGTCTTATAACTGTATTTTCCCATCTAGGAATTTGGAGTGCCTAAACCTTCTGCTGAATACTGGTGCAGACTTCAACAAAAAGGACAAATTTGGGAGGTACGGTGTGATATAGTTCCTCTATAGAACGTAATTAATGTTATTTACTTAATGATTAGCCTGACCTTCTAACTGGCTTCTGAGAGTTAACTGAACAGTTCAGTATCATTTGCATTGTGATCACGATTGAGAAGCCCAAATAAGTCAGTAACTTCTAAATACTCATTTTTACTCACAGTTGTCTTCCACTTGGGCCCCTGCCACAGCCCCAGGCTACCAGGTCTACCTTATGAGCACCTCTGTATATCTTGGTATCATTCCTCCTCCTCCCATATTTATACCATGAAAATGTAAACCCCCATGGTGCCTGAGTTCCTTCAAGAAACTCATAAGACCCAGAACTCAGTAATACATTTCTCCTTCCCCATAAGTCATTTCATTGTCATTTCCCCTATGGGGAAATAGGTTATAAATATATATGAAATTTTTGTTCTCCCGTGTAAACATACACACATAACAACACATCCACACATACCCCTTCATATGACTGGTAGGAAAGCACCTGTGAAGTGACAGTCTCTTTGTAGTCTTTTTAGCTAATCCTTATTCTCACTGTGTAGCCCCAGGCCTCTTTGTGACTAGCATTTATGGTAGCAGTACTTATATCCACCACGACCTGCGAAGTTATTTAGAGTAGGAGTTGATACAGCATGTGCTAAAGCCATACAGGAAATGATGGAAGGCAGTTCACATTGGTTTAAAAAACAGAAGTGGAGGGGTGCCTGGGTGGCTCAGCCAGTTAAGTATCCAACTCTTAATCTCACAGTTCAGATCTTGATCTCAGGGTTGTGAGTTCGAGCCCCATGTGGGGCTCTGTGCTGGGCATGAAGCCTACTTTAAAAAATAAAAGTGGCAGTGCAAAAAAGGTTGTGTGTCTTGAGAATTATATCAAAGTACATGACAAGAAAGAGTGTGTGTCAGAAGGAAATGTGTGGATGTAGGTCAGTGCATGTGATGGGCCAGTACAGAAGTAAACAGAATTATGTATGGTAGGGAATCAGAAATGCACAGAAGAAGAAAAAAAACTACTTGACTCCATAATTACTTTGAGGAATAGACTGCTCTCATAGGCTTACTAATAGAAAGAACTAATGACCTGCAAAATCAAAAATCACTTTGGCTTTGCAATGCAATATTTTTACAGCCAATTTGCTTTTATAATTGTACTGTAATCCATCTTGTATTAGTTAATTTGTAGTACTTGAAGAGTTTTTTACTACAGATGCAGAGGGCCTCGGAAGCATATTCTGAGTTTAGAAGCTTGAAAGTAATTCAGGGTTAACTGTATTTCTTAAAATGCTATTACTACAGTATATTGTTATCTCCAATAAAGTAAAATAATGTTTTACTGTCATCTCACTCAGTAAATGTTTTAGAAGAAATTATACCATGAAGACTCTGGACTGTATTTACCTTCACTTTGTGTTTTTTTTTCCTCCTCCTCCCCCTCCTTTTTTTTTTTTTTTTTTTTTTTTTAAGTGAAAAGTCATGGGATCATCATAGAGTTGTAATCCAAAGACTAGGGACTCCTAACTTTAGTAACATTCTGTTGCATTTCAGTAACTGAGATGAAAATGGCTACAAATAAATATTCATTCTTTAGAAATTAAAAACAGTACTCTAACTCTTCTGAATAGTGAACAATGTGCATTTTTTGCTTAAGAATCCTGTTATTACTGTGCACCTTTACTGTATACTTTACAACTGGGCTTTCTTTTAAATGCTTCTATATTTCTCTTTATTCTTCTACTGAGACAGGAGTAGAAGTTTCTTCTACCTCTGTACTGGAAAACATTTTATTAGTATAAGAAAAGCCTTGTTAAAATGAAAGTTTTGAAGTTTTTGAGCAGAATTTGAAGGTGTCTGTGATATACTCAAAAGACTAGAATTGTTACTGTGGGGACCATGAAATAATTTAACTGTGTTTCTGTTTTATTCCCTATTCTTAAGAGGTTCTCTGCCATCTTACTTTCTTCTACTGGCTTTCTGTCCAGCCCTCCAAAAGACTTAGTATATGGCAGAAATCAATCTCAGGCTCACTGTAAATACATTATTTGTAACTGGGTCAAGTAAGAGTAAGCTCTTGTTTACTGGTATATGTCCCTGGCTTTTATTTTTCTGATATTAACTTGGGCACAAAAGATCTCCACTTCACTATGCTGCTGCCAACTGCAATTACCAGTGCCTGTTTGCTCTTGTGGGATCAGGAGCAAGTGTGAATGACCTTGATGAAAGAGGATGCACACCCCTGCACTATGCAGCTACATCAGACACAGATGGCAAGTAAGTATCATGTGGTGAGAATGAAGGATTGTTTCTATAAACCAGCATCTTCCATGTGGATGGCTGTTGGTTTTTTATGCAATTTTATATTTTCTTTTTGTACTTTTTTTTAGTCTCTGGTTCAGGAAATAAATTGGTTTCATAATTATTCCTAAATCATAGTTTACTACCTATTTCTACTCAGCAACCTGCTTTATTGACTGGTCTGGTAGAAGAAAGATAAAGGCCTCTTGTCGTCCTCTCTGCCAAAAGCACATCTTAATATCACCTCTGTGTTTTTTCCCTCTGACTTCTCAGAGGCAGCAGCCTTGAGTTTATCGTAGGGAAAGGGAAAGAGAAGAGAGATGGACAATGCCAACAGAAGATGGGGCAGAGATTGGAATACCAGTATCCGTCAGAGGTTGAGATTTTATATTTGTAAGAGACCCTTATAAATTGGTATCCAATAAGGGAGTAACCAAACGCAGAATCTGACATGCAGTTGTTGCTAAATATTACTTAAATAAGTAAATGAGATAATAGGCTAACTAAATATTGGCCAAGAATGACTGAATAAGAACAAAGGATTGAGAGATGTGTAAATTATTTTTATAATTAATGTTCAGCTAAAGTTGATCAGAACTATTTATAGTACCTTATATATATTGCCTTCTTGGAAAAACATAACCTCCTTGGAGACCGTGATCTTCAGTCTGTGGTATTCTCCATGTGTCTGGGTCAGTTAAGAGCAAAAATAACCTTAAGAAAAAATAGTGATTCTTAGTGAAGGATTTTATAAAATATATGTCAAGGAAGTTTTATTTAACATAGAACTATTTCTTTGGTTTTTACTATTTGCTTTTTACCCTCAAAATAAAAAGCATAATTTGATGGTATTATTCACAAATGTTAATTTGTTATAAATTTTATAACTGATATCAAAGCCATTTCTATCAGTAGCACTTTGTTATGTTGGTTTATAGCTAAAACTCTAATCTTGAAAGCACTAGTAAAATGTACTTTTTGTTTACAACAGTATATCGCTTTGTACAATTTCATATATACCCAGAATAGTTAGGTACAGATAGATTTTGGGAGAAGTTAAATTATTTGACTATGTTTTTAGGTAGTGGCTCTTCAAAGAAAGAAAATCTATGGTAAAGACTTTGTAAATAAGAAAGTATTTTGGTAAATTTGGATAAAATAGATCATCCTCTGACTTATAAATTTTGTACTTTCAGGATTCAATTTATAGATTTTCTTGAAATAGGTTATGCCTAAAATGACTATATCACTACCAATAATCCTTTACCACTGCTCCCACAGACTGGTTATTGGGTGTTGCTCAGCAGAATCTACATAAATTCCACTGAGAGGTCACACACATAAACACACACACATGCACATTGAGATTACCCAAAGTTCTCCTGCCCTTAGAAAATTACATTAAATGTTAATTCTTGCACAAAAATCAAAAGAGCAACAGTGTTCAGCCCATACTGTTCAGGATTTGTGGTTTTATTTTAAGCCAATGTACTTTTTCTTTAGAGGTGTACTACTACTAAAGTGAATTAAGTCATTAGTTTTCTCATGTCATATCAATGGTTTAGAGCCATAGCTACTAATATTTATTGCTTAAACGTTTAATTCTCAGTGTCTACACCAAGCAGCCTAATGTATAGAAAGAACATGAGCTTTGGGGTCCAAAAGACCCAGTCTAAATCTTGGAGTTTCTATATTATACCTCTTTGAGCCTGAGCAAGTAATTGCCAAGCAAAATCTTCATCTGTAAGATTAGAAAGAAACGTACTTCTTAGAATTGTGGGGAAAACTGAGATCATGGGTATAAAAGAATCTAGCACTGTTTCTTAGAGCCTCTGTTTCCTTAAAGAATCAGAATCCCAGAGATCCTGTTTAATGCCATCATTTATTGACTCAGTGATTTGTTCCCTGAGAACTTTGTGGAAGCTATAAGCCACAGTAACCATTTTAGGATACCAGAGGCATCCTTTCAATAAGTGATTGTTTTGGAGGCTTAAATAGTAGCATTAAAGATTTATTTTTCTAAGTTGTGCTCATTTAATTCCCAGGTATAGGTCGAATAATAAGAGAATCTGGCATGATTTCATATATAATTCTGGCAAAGCAAGTACGAAATATTTTCTAAAAGAAAACACAAAATCCCATAGTTTCATATTACTATTATTCAGTAATATGTGTCTGTTGCTTTGGTTTTTTGATGATGACTTACTAATTTCCTATCAGCACCCCCAGGGAAAGTTATTTATATTTTGGAATTTTTGATACCTGACATTGGTTTTCTGCTATCCAAGAGCGATATAAGTATTTATAACTCTCCTCTGCCTTAATGTCCCTCTGTCTTCAGTTTCAATAAATATTAGAAAAATATGTAAAATCTTTCTTGACTCATTCTACTCATTCTTTTAGTCACCCCCATTGTCCTAGTGTCTGCATTCTTTATAGACAGTCATGACTCAAATACATAGTTGCTGTCACAAGAAACATGTACTAAATATTAATTTAATGTACTAAATATTAATAAATAAAATTCTCTTTGCCAGTTGAAGAGAAATAGGGCTGTCTTTGAGCAAGATGGTTAAGGATCTCCTCCATACCCATGTGGTATGTATAAGAGAAGGAAAAGATTGGGGGGGGTGGTTTCTGATTATACATAAAGAAGAAATCCTCTTCATGCCTGTTCTCCTGAGATAACCACTATTAACCTGAATATTTCTGTGTGTGTACGTAGATCATTTCATGTCCATCATAGTCTAATCAAAGTTAAAGCCTTGGTATGTGCCTTTCCTTAGCCTTTTCTGTGTTCATGTAATTGTATATAAATGTTTTTATGAGTATATATATTTCACTGAGATCCACTTCTAAGGTGATAGTTGGCATTTTTCACAAAAATGGTATATTTTGACTTCTAATATCATTGTTTTGAACTTTATATAAATGGCATCATACAGTTCTTTGTGTAGAAGCTTTATAATCCTTAGATTTCTTCCCAAGTACTTAATACTTTTATTGCCAAAATAAACCTATCTTTAAATTTCCTTTTGTTGTGGTACAGAGAAAATACATTTAGCTTTTGTACATGACTTTATATTCAGCAGGCTTGTGTAACTCATTTTGAAAATGTATGTAAGACAACATTGGGTTTGATAGTGGCTCTGCTACCTGTTGTGAGACTCGGGGCAAGTTACTTCACATCTCTCTACCCATTTTGTCTGTGAAATGGGGGAAATAGTCTGACCTAACTCAAATGGCCAAATAAGGTGTAGGATATCTGAATGCATAGAACAGTATCTCTAATCTTCCGGTAAAGAATAGCTGTATTTTTTAAACTATGCTTGATATCTTTTTCTTTTTTCTTCTTTGATAAGAACAGACACTATTATACACCATAATGGGAGAAAATAGAGGAAGGAGGGCCTCTGGGAACAATGCCACATTCCCTGCCCTGGGCTGAGTGGGTCTTACCAAGAGCTCTGACCAGCCATGGGACTCATGGGTGGTAGGGGAAGAGTTCGAAATGTACTCTGGTTTAAATTATGTGCTTAACTGGAATGATACTTAATTTGTCTAACATATTAAATGAAGGAAACAAAATATGTAACAGTAAGAGCAGTTTATTACTTAGCTGTTTCACCATGAATATTGCTCCAGGTTTTGCATACAGCTTATGTTAGGGGAAAGAGAGATTAAAGAGAATATTCATCTTAATTTTTTTGACTTGTATAAAATCAGTGTGTGTGCTAATTTACAATTTCAGAAAAAGAAAAATTAGACTTTCTCCCCTCCATTTTATTTGCAAATTAAATGTGAAGTCCAGATATTCGAGATCACATAATTTGTGGTTCAGTATTTTGTAAGCACCCAGGTTAAAGTATCACTCTAATTCATTAATTCCTGTGCTAAGGCATTCGGTAGCATGAAAGGAGCACTGGATAAAAAGAAAACCTAAGGTCTAGTCCTTGCTTTGCCATATGCTAGCCAAAAGATTTGGAACAAATGATTTGATTTCGTGAGCCACAGTAATTTTTCCAGTTGTTAAAGGTAATGCTCATCTCACAAAGTAGTTAAGAAATTTTATATTGCTTAGCAAAATCTAAAAGGCATGCCAGTAGAAGGAATTTTATCATTTTGAATCAACTGTTAGCCTTTGTTTTGTTACAGGAGACCAATTATCTGAATAATGTGAATGTAAAAAATAATAAATAATATGATAAGAACTACCTACTGCATCTATAACACTTAAATTATTTGAAACCATTCACTGCTTGGAAGGCAGCTACGCTCACCACTATACCACCAACACTGCACTAATGCTGTATATTTGGACTAGTCACTATGGATAATGCCTTGAGATGTGCTTTCCTACTTCAGAAAGTAAACATGAACTTTCCTACTTGTTTTGCCTTCCTTAAATAAATCTTTTTTTCAGTACTCATATATCAGCAAGTTATCTTAAAATAGTTTGTTCCACGGATAGAATCTTCCTGGTACTCAGGTCTCGGGAAAACTATTTCTGCTCTCTCGCTCTCTCTCTCTCTCTCTCTCTCTCTCTCTCTCACCTAGAGAACTTGATTAAAGATAGATATGCCCTTGTGTGAAATGTTTGTGCCTGCAAAGCAGTGAGACTGTCCTCCAGCCCTGCAGATCTTTTATGCATTCCAGTGAGCATTGACCTCTGAGTTGGATACCTAGGAAAACTGGATACAGTTTATGCCCTGCCTAGAACAATTTGTACAGGCTCCTCAGAGCTAATTTATGAACACCAAAAAATACCAGTCTTCTTACCTTAGAGTCAGATTGAGTTTGTTTGTTTGTTTTAATCACAGTGATACCCAGTTCACCATGTTTGACTAATAATTTTAGCTGTACATAATTATAAAAATCCCACTTAAAAGCATAGACATTTGCTACCATTGAGGATAGTATAATAAATATAGATTCTGCAAGTAATTCCTAGGGGACTGAAAGGATTTTAAGCAATTCAGTATTGAAGAAATAAGGGTTGGCATTGAAAAGAATAGCCTGGGTAGATAATAGATAATATAGATAGATAAGAGATAGATGATAGTTTTGTGTATGTATGATATAGTTACTGAAAGACCAATTACATTGCTTTAGAGTTTTGTTTTTGTGTAACTTCAGTATGCTTTTGGAAACTCGAATTTTTTCATAGTTTTTTTTTGTGTGTGTGTATATTTAACATACAGTGTTAAATTAATTTCAGGTGTACAATTTAGTGATTAAACTATTCCATACATTACCCATTGTTCATCATGACAAGTGCACTCCTTAAGGAAACTTCAATTTTTAACAAGGAATATTTGACTATAAATTGTCCCCCAGTAGTTGTATTAATATTTAGTTAATATTGCAGTCAGTATTGCAATATTAGACAAATTATCAATGAATAATTATGAACTGGGAATTTGAGCCTGAATGGAGTTTAGCTTCCTTAGTTGGATTTCTGCCCTCCCCCCCATCTGTCAAATGAATAAACAGAGGCCATTTCACCATAAAGTTGAAATTTCTATTTGATTTGCTCAAGATCACTAGTATATAACAAGTTCTATGGACAGATCTTTTAATTTCTAATTCAGTGCTCTTTGTTGCTGCAGTAACAATAACACGTAATAAAATTGTAACAAGTCATGAACCATATGATGCCTTTTAAAATTATTTTTCTCATGTTTTAATCGCACAGAAACGAAGTAAATCTACCATGGGAAGGTCTTTCTTGTTACCACCATACCACTTTCTACTGAGAACACCCTTCTCAGTCCTCTGATTCGAGATCATTGAAATCTGACCTTGTTTTCCTGAGATTTTTTTTTTATATCCTTTCTTCAGCTTCCTAATGAGATCTTACACTCACTGTGTGTTCCAGATACGTCAGCAGTAATATTGCCAACATTGGATGTTCACCACCACTAAGTTTAATCCTGTCAGATATTGTTTGAGTGGAATAGGTGGTGCCATACATAGTGACTGTGTAAAAGACAGCCCGCAGGTACACTGAGCTTATTGACAGACTCTGGAGATACTCACTCTGAATGAATTTTCTTCATTCTTATGAACATTTTGCTTGTGTTCTTACGATAGTTACAGTCAATGTCATTTAAAGACAAATTTATGTCGTGTAGATATATTTATGATTTTTACATTACTCAAGAAAAGAATTGTAAGAAATTGTAATTGTAAAAAAATAGTTTTTAGTTGCAGGCTGTTTTAATCCTTGGTAAAATGCAAGATTTACAATTTTGAATGTGTCATTACTATATATAGGTGCCTGGAATACTTATTAAGAAATGATGCAAATCCAGGGATCCGTGACAAGCAAGGATACAATGCAGTTCATTATTCAGCTGCTTATGGTCACCGTCTATGTCTTCAGCTGGTAAGATCCCTGAATTCTTGTGGAAGGACTAATGTGATTTTATATTCTAATAACATATGAAAATGAGAATAAATGAATCAAGATACAAACTCTATCACTTTTTAATATTTTTAGAACCTATATACCTCTTAAATTCATACTTGCCTCAGTATCTCGCATTCCCTTTTCCCTTTCAAAAAGAAAGGAGAGAAGGGGAAAGTGGGTGATGGGCATTGAGGAGGGCACCTGTTGGGATGAGCACTGGGTGTTGTATGGAAACCAATTTGGCAATAAGTTTCATATTTAAAAAAAAAAAAAAAGGAAAGAAAGGAGAAAATTAGATCTCTGGAGAGGGCTACTTATGTCCTTCCCTTATATTACCACATCACATTGGTGTAGCATTTCTCTTCCTTTAAATAAATGTTTTCTAGAAATTTCTAAAGAACTGTAACCATGTCTTCTGTGAGAGGAGGCCTTTTTTCCCACATATTTAGAGTTCTGAAAAGCCCGTTCTTTTTACAGCCTCTCCTGGTAGGGGAGACAATACTGCAAAGGAACTTTTTATTTCAGTTATGGTCTCATCCTTGAGTATATGCACCATTCACTCCCATTTTGCCAAATCAAAGACAAGTTAAAAGATTCTGAAGTGTGTAACAAATGCTTCAAGTTAAAGGTTTCTTTATTTAGATTTACCTTATAAATTGTATTAAACTTCGCTTCCCCTCAAAGAGAGTGAGTATTAAAGATTGAAAAAGCAGGTTGACATATTCAATATAGCACTTAAAACGTGCTATCAGAAATAACAGGTATTTTCTTAGGTTACTATGTATCTTGTAGACTAATATCTTAGACCCATGAATGTAGATTGTGGTCTGTTATACACTTGTTTATTTAAAAGACTCAATCTTGGGAGACAAAGGAAGCACAAGTTCAGAATAGAATTTAACAGGGGCGCCTGGGTGGTGCAGTCGGTTAAGCGTCCGACTTCAGCCAGGTCATGATCTCGCGTTCCGTGAGTTCGAGCCCCACGTCAGGCTCTGGGCTGATGGCTCGAAACCTGGAGCCTGTTTCCGACTCTGTGCCTCCCTCTCTCTCTGCCCCTCCCCCGTTCATGCTCTGTCTCTCTGTGTCCCAAAAATAAATAAAAAACATTGAAAAAAAAATTTTACAAAAAAGAATAGAATTTAACAGAAGCCTTGTATAAATAGACCTGTAGTTAACATTTATCTCTAATATATATGAATACTTCCTAAGCTAAATATTCTTATTTTAAATTTTATTTCAGATTGCAAGCGAAACTCCTTTAGATGTTGTAAGTAATAATCAATATCCCCTTTACTATTCAGAGTATTATTTCTTTGCTCTCACTAGAGCTGAAGCCTGTTTGACACATTCCTAAGAACAAACATAGTGACAGAAATCATATGTGCAGGGGATGGGAAGGGGGTTCTTACTTGATGGTGAGTAAATAGCATTTCCCTCAAGCTAGTTTATAGCCCTCCCTCAGAGTTCTTATTCTGTGCCACACATGCATGATGATCTATTGTGTAAGGTTGCTGAGTGGAGTTTTTCATAATATAATGGACTAAGATTTTAAAATATAATGGGTTCAAGTGTCAATTTTTACTCTAAAATTGATTTAAACTTGGGGGAGAGGGAGCAGGAATAACTGCTAGAATATATCCAAAAGTACCATTTCTGACATTTCAAATGCTTTTCCTTCCCAGTTAATGGAAACCTCGGGGACAGACATGCTGAGTGATTCAGACAATAGAGCGACAATAAGCCCTTTACATTTGGCTGTGAGTACTACCTTCACAGCCAACTTGATGGCTGGTTTACTGAAAATACCTCATATATGTTTGTTTGACTAGTTTACATGGGTAAACTAGTACCCATGTATGATGGTCCATGTATGATGATCATGAAATTAAAACTTAAGAATTTTTTTTAAATTCAGAGACTTCTTGAGTGCACTTTGTTATGTTTTGTTTTATTAAAAAAAAAAAAAAAATTGTGGTCTTTGGATTTCCCCCAAAGGCCTACTCTAAGGGAGAGAATATACCTGTGATGTGAATTTAAAAAAACACTGCCCTAAAGGAATGGCTTCTAACTTGCTAAACAGAACTGTATTTTCTGTGGTATTTCTACAACTTTTTGCTTACTTTTTGATCTTGGAGCACTAAGTGTGTGCTCACTGGTCCTTCAGTTACTCATGCTATAGGATTTGGGGCACCTGGGTGGTTCAGTCAGTTAAGTGTCCACTCTTGGTTTTGGCTCAGGTCGTTGTCTCGCAGTTCATGAGATTGAGCACTGTGTCTGGCTCCATGATGACAGTGCAGAGCCTGCTTGGGATTCTCTGTCTCCCTCTCTGTGCCCCCCCCCTCAAAAATAAATAAACTTATAAAAAAAAGAAACCTCTGAATTTTTCCTCTTAATGATTAGTCCCTAAGAGGAGAAGGTTAGCGAAGTGTAACAATTCTTTAAATCAAATATGGGAATGAATTACTTTAGGAAATTTCAAGTAGGGCCCAGTCTAGTTCTTTTTGTGCTACAAGAAGAGTCTATTTTTGGAACAGAGCACATTAACAGTTGCTGGGGGTGAGAAAGAGACTAAGAGTCAGGAGACTCCGATATAGTCACCGGCTTTTTGGGAGACTTCTGGTTTTAAATATAGTAAAATGCTTATAAGGAGGGTGTATACTTAAGTTAATGGATCACTACAAGTTCAGTGGTCCATTTAATTGTTTCTTCTTATATATGCTATTATTTTTTATAATACTCTCCTTGCGTATTTCGTAACACCAACACACGTTCATTGAATTTTCTTGCCCTTTTCCCCACTAGTACTTCGTGCCATTTCCTAAATAACTAGGGAGGCATGCTGCAGCTTCTTGCTTCCTTGCCCTGTGGATCTTTGGAAATACTATGTACTCTCCCAGACGTGCCCAGTAAATAAGTCCTGTGAAAGGGCAAAGCCAGCGTGGAGGAAAACAGCCATTTTACTGTTGGTGGCGAGAGATGCAGTCTGAGCAGATGGCAAGGCAGTTCTTCCTGCTCCATCACCACCATTCTTACACTAGCACTGTCCCTTCCTGAGCATCTACTAGGTGCCACACTAAGCATTTTGCCAAGTTTATGAATACATTACCTCAGAAACTATAGGTTTTTTGTTTTGGGGTGGGGGGGGGGTTGCTAGGTTTTTACTCCATGGCTATTATGAATAGTGGTGCAAAATATGAACATGGCTATGCTAAATAGTGGTTTTAAGCTGAAATGGAACCAATTTTGTTAAAATTTAGTAAATTAGGCTCAGTGAACTGTGATTATGTCACCACTTTCACATTATATATCTGTTCCTAGGAGGTTTTCAGAAATGACTCGAAGTGCTTTTTTACCCTTCCAAACTCACCCCATCCAAGACACCTTAGTGCTGTGAAAACACACCAGCTTGAGGCTTAAGGAAACTGGTCTTGGTTCTTATCTTTGCACATACTGTGTGTACAAATTCGTTGTCTCAGTCCTATACAAGGACATCCTGACGGGAGGCTGTCTGGCAACTCGTCATGGCTTCTTGTCATCCTTATT
Organism: Prionailurus viverrinus; assembly: GCF_022837055.1. Taxonomy (NCBI): domain Eukaryota; kingdom Metazoa; phylum Chordata; class Mammalia; order Carnivora; family Felidae; genus Prionailurus; species Prionailurus viverrinus. The sequence continues at coordinate 25,869,108 of NC_062569.1, forward strand.
GTGTCTCTTCTTGTTATACACTCCTAGTGTCTTATACGTATGCTGTATCCCTCACATTTCTTTCTGTTAATAGCATCATCTCATTGACCAGGTTATTACAGAACAAGATTAGATGTGATCCTAGGACGGTAGAGTTCCATAATCTCCAGTTACTTTAATCTTCAAAGTGGTCAAGAAACTCTGTAGGTAGTGAGAAACATCAAAGAGACCAGTAAGGCCCAGAGCAACTTTACCTCTTTCTGGTACTTTCCGACATTTTCTGCAAGAAATAACTTTACAGCCCTTTGCTGCAGTGTGGGGCCCATTTCTGGCTAAGTGGATGTTTTCAGATTTAGCTCAAGTATGGTACAATTTTACATTTTTCAGTTCCCAGTGAAAAGTTCACCTGTGATAACAAACTGCTAAGCTGTAGGTCTGAATGGTGTCAGAAATGACTTGTAAAAGTCCTTTAGCTACAAAGTGGTAATATGAGTGAACTAGAGACAGCATTCCTTTTGTGCCAGAACTGGGTCTTGTTAATTGCTTTAGGTCTTGCTCAGCATCTAGTCCAACGAGAGTAATAGATGTTCAGTTGATATGTTGGTTTTTGAAATGAATTACCTGGAAAGCTTCTTCCTCAACTGTGATAAAGAAGAGGACTTCATTCTGACAAATCTTTAAAAATTTTCGTGTTCTCTTTGTACAGCTAAGACAGAACTTGGCACATGGCAGTTACTCAAGCCAGATTTAGTCTGTCTGTTTTTGTGCTAAAACAAATGTTTATTTTTTTAGATATAGCATGTTATGAGGTAAGGATAGTTACTTTAATTTGAGAAATCAGAAGACTTAAGTATTAACTTCAGTTACTGGCCATCTCTATAATTTAAGTATAGTCAAATTTTATCAGGGAGTTAAGTGGAGCACTGAACTGTGATTAAGAACACAGGCTTTGAGGGGTGCCTGGGTGACTCAGTCAGTTAAGCGTGCGACTTCAGCTCAGGTCATGATCTCACAGTTCGTGAGTTTGAGCCCTGCGTCAGGCTCTGTGTTGACAGCTCAGAGCCTGGAACCTGCTTTGGATTCTGTGTCTGTCTCCCTCTGTCTCTGCCCCTCCTCCCCCGCTTATGCTCTGTCTCTTTCTCAAAAATAAATAAACATTAAAAAAAAAAAACTTTTAAAAGAAGAAAAAAAGAACACAGGCTTTGGAATTACAGACTTAGGATGAAAGTTTTAATTGGATCTGTGTTACACTTTCATTGAATGCTATGAATCAGAAAGTTGTATACTAGTGATAAAATCACCTGTCATTTGAACATTTATTTTCTGCAGTATACCTGTTCTCTAACATATACTCTAACGTTGTACTATTTGGTTATTAGAAATACTTACAGTTAAGTTTTCTGGATTCTCAATAATGCAAGTTTTGGATTATCTCAAATATAATAATAATGTGAAGACAAGTTTACTTCCTTTGTTTTCAAAGACATCTGAGAAGTCAGTTTAAATATGTATTTTTTTTAATTTATATTTTTATTTATTCCTAGGCCTATCATGGTCACCACCAAGCACTGGAAGTGTTGGTACAGTCTTTGTTAGATCTTGATGTGAGAAACAGTAGTGGAAGAACACCCTTAGATCTTGCAGCCTTTAAGGGCCATGTTGAATGTGTGGATGTACTCATTAATCAGGGAGCCTCCATTTTAGTAAAAGATTACGTTTTGAAGAGAACACCTATACATGCAGCAGGTATGTCAAATATTACGCATGATTTTATTTACCACTTTCTATCTAATATTCTTTTCTTTTTCAATTTTTCGTATGTTATACTCCTGGTAATTATTTTAATAATCTTGACTTTGAAAGGTCGAATGATTTTTCTCTCAGGGAAAAGCCAACAGCAAGATTATAATTGCTTTAAAAAATCATTGTCTACCTTAGAAGTTGGATTTATGTAATAGTCTAACTTCTGAAGTACTTTATCAACAAAACAATACAATATTTTTTACTTCTTTTTGATGGAAATTATTTTGGATTAGTATGTGCTTTCATTTAACGGTTGACAATTTTGACTTATTGTACCAGAGTACTACATTTAACGTGCATTCACAGAGGAGTTATAGAGCACCTACTTTATGTAAGATCTACTCCATGGTGTGATTTTGTGATGTTGCAAATGTGTCAGAATGCAAAATTGTGTAACCATGTCATTGTGAGGACTTGGTAGCTGTGTATCTCTAGCAGATACAGATTCCTGACTCTCCACAGGAATTACTACAAGTCAGTATTCATTTTAAATAACTAAGACTAGGGGTGTCTGGGTGGCTCAGTAGGTTAAACGTCCAACTTGAGCTCAGATCATGATCTCAGGGTTCATGAGTTCGAGCCCCGCATTGGGCTCTCTACTGACAGTGCGGAGCCTGTGTCAGATCCTCTGTCCCCCTCTCTCTACCCCTTCTCCTCTCTCTCTCTCTCTCTCTCTCTCTCTCTCTCTCTCTCTCTCTTTCTCTTTCTCTTTGAAAAATAAAAGCATTTAAAAAATTAAAAACTAAATACATAAATATATAAATAAATAAAACTAACTTAAAAAAGGGTAGGAGGTGCCTGGGTGGCTCAGTGGGTTAAGTGTCTGACTCTTGATTTCAGCTCAGGTCATGATCTCACAGTCCTAAGATCAAGTCCTGCCTCAGGCTTTACACTGACAGCACAGAACCTGCTTGGGATTCTCTCTCTTTCTCTTTCTCTTTCTCTTTCTCTTTCTCTCTCTCTTTCTCTTTCTGCCCCTCCCCTGCTTGTGCTCTCTCACATTCTCCCTCTCTCTTACTCTCTCTCTGTCTCTCTCTCTCAAAATAAATAGACTTAAAAGAATAAAACAAATAAGACTGGTCCACTGGAAGGAATCCTAGCCACGTATTTTTTTTTTACCCCCACTACTGAATTTTGCAGAGGATTTAATTTACCTTAAAACCTTACTATTTTCTTCTTTATGTGATGAGATACATTTCACTTAGTCTGTTTTTGTAGAGTGATTTTTAAGAACCACATTTTAATATGGGTTTTGAACTTTACTTCTAGTCCTTTAGGAAACTTGCCTTTTTGAAGACTAGGTAGGTAGGTAACACCCTCTGTTGCTCCAGAGCAGCCTTTCAGAAACTGTTAGATATTTAAGCAGGACTCAAAAACAAAAAATTTTTAAGTGGAATAAAATGCCTATAAATGTGTGTGTATTGTTATATGGTAAGAATTAAGTCAAAATGCTGCCACTTTCTGTTATCTTATTCTGAAAAAGAATGAAGTTATATATCATTCTGCAACTTGAAAAATTATGCCGTAAGCACAGATCATTTGAAGAGCTGATTTAAAGCTTTTATGGAGTGGTTTGCACTCTTTATAGATAAATATTGAACCAAGACACTAGCCAGTCCCTCAGAAGTAGCTAACCAATGTCATATAGTCTATAAATTCTATCCAGTGAAACAGCTGCAGTTTACTGTTGGTGCCAACCTATTCAGTAAACACAAGCTTTGGTTCTACACATGTCTTTCAAATTAGGAGATTGCTAGGGAGTACTGTACTCATAAGTCATGAAGAGAACACTGTGATCTTTTATTTTTTTTCTGAAAGTGAGCCAGTTTTCTCCAGTGGTACTATGCTTGATATTTTAGATATTGAACTTAGAAAACACAAAAACTCCTCAGTAGCTGCTGTGTACTGAGTGCAAGTGAGTCACTTAAAGAAACGGTGGGCTGGGACACCTGGGTGGCTCAGTTGGTTGAGCATCCAACTCTTGATTTCAGCTCAGGTGATGATCCCAGGGTTGTGGGATCGAGCTCCGAATTGGGTTCTGAGCTGAGCATGGAGCTTGCTTAAGATTCTATTCTATTCTATTCTATTCTATTCTATTCTATTCTATTCTATTCTATTCTCTCTCAAATAAATAAATAAATAGCAGTTAAAAAAAATAAAGAAATGGTGGGTCAAACAATTTCCTCGACATATCCCCAGGTGGGATGCTTCAGTGACAGCTGTTATTGATTACTATGAGAGTTGCTGGCTGAGTGTGGCATACAGATGTGGAGTGGTGTTGTTACCACAAATCTTAATCGCTATTAGAATTTAATATAGCTGTTAGAAGTTACTGTAGAATATTAGGCCCCTAGCTTGCTTTCACTAATTTGTCATTTCGAGGCGCTTGGATGGCTCAGTTGTTTTAAACATCTGACTTTGACTCAGGTCATGATTTCGTGGTCTGTGAGTTTGAGCCCCATGTAAGGCTCTGTGTTGACAGCTCAGAGCCTGGAGCCTGCTTTGGATTCTGTCTCCCTTTCTCTCTTCCCCTCCTACACTCCAGCGCCCGCGCGCGTGCGCTTGCTCTCTCAAAAATAAACATTAAAAAATATTGTCATCTTTTAATTAGGAAGAATAGTGACAGATATTCCTTTTTGCATCATTACGTGACTTACATATTTCTTTCAACTTCAGATTTTATGATATTATGGGAAGGACCTGAATTTTGCAGAGGATTTAATTTACCTTAAAAGCTTATTATTTTCTTTTGGTTATTTCTGCTTTATACCATTGCCCATTTTATGTGTTTGGACATATAAATGCATTCTTTAGAGAGATCATTTTTTCTTTTATTGTATATGTATCAGTTGGAATTCTCATAGTACCCAACTAAAAGGTGGCATAAGTGACAAAGTTTTAACCTCTTACATAAAATGTTCAGAGGTAGAGTCAGTTCCAGGATTGACTGATTCAGCAGTGGTATCAGAACTCTCTATTATTCTCTTGCCTTTGCAGTCATGGCACAGAATGGCTACTGCTTCTTTACGGTATCACCTCTGAAATCAGGAAAAGGAGGAGGACTTGTCATTATCAGGGATAAAAATATTTCCCAGAAGCCTTCAGACTTAGCATCTCAGTGGTCAGAACTGGATCAGCACTTATCTTGGAAGCTGTCATTGGCAGAGAACAGAGTTGTGATGGACTTGATCTAATCATGGTTTCATCCCTTGGCTGAAGGCATTCCCTTGACCACATTGCCACCACCAAAACCAGATAAAACGAGCGTTATAATACCAGGGCAGATGGTGAGGGATGGCTATGGCCATAATTAACCATGAGGAATTGATACCTGTAGTCAGTTTCACCAACAGAGGCAATATAAAACTTTGTATCTATATATTTTTCTCTTAGACTATTAAATTCAATGAAACTATCCCACAGTTATATCCAGAAAATGTGCTCTATGATAGAAATTTTCTATTTTATCATTGTAATTACTGAAATTTTAAAATACCACTTTACAGCAACAAATGGTCATTCAGAGTGCTTACGGCTACTAATAGGAAATGCAGAACCACAGAATGCAGTCGACATTCAAGATGGAAATGGACAGTAAGTTTTAATAATTTTTAAATTATTTTCAAGATGTGTGTTAATCTTCATACTTGTAACCCTAAAAGTCTGTCATACTATGTAACTGAGTAACAACAAATACAGTTTTCTCACTTTAAGTATACTTTAGAAGTTGTATCACAAAAAGGCATATTTAGAAAACAGGAGTTTGTTTTTCATGGAGTAGTCTTAAGTTGTAATGCTGAACCTATTATTACTCTTGTTGCTCAGGACACCTCTGATGCTGTCTGTTCTCAACGGGCACACGGACTGTGTTTACTCACTGCTGAACAAAGGAGCAAATGTAGATGCCAAAGATAAATGGGGAAGGACAGCATTGCATAGAGGGGTAAGCAAAAATATTCCCATTGCCTTTCAAAAATTTCTTAGGATCTCCTTTTGCCTAAAACTGAACTAGGCTATGTTTATTCTTCTTCATTAAATTTCTCCCAGATAGTCTTTACTCTTTCTTTTAGTATTATAGTTTTTGAGTGCGAATTTTAAACAGCTGTAAAACACAACTTAATCCAGGAAACAATAATGTTGGAACAAAATTTTAAAAACCTAAGACCTAAGTAGAATTAATGTCAATTTTACTTTTTCTCATCACAACTATTTTCTTACACATTTTTGTCTTTTTCACCTTTGAACCTTTCACCTTTTTACTTTGTTTTCACTGATTTATAAGTTCCTTTGTTCCTGTTTTTTGTAATATGTGTATTTTGACAAAGTTAATGCTTTAGATAAACTTTTAGGCAAATTTCAATAAAAATATTGAATTACTCAAAAAATGATAAATGCTTTGATTGATGGTAGAATATGGGAAATACGGACTTCAAAAGTTTTTAATTAGCAAAAATTGGCATGTTACCCAAGATGACATATTCAACTACCTGCAAATAATTTTTCTTTCAGGCAGTTACAGGCCATGAAGAATGTGTAGATGCATTACTTCAACATGGTGCTAAGTGCTTATTTCGAGATAGCAGGGGCCGGACACCTATACACTTATCAGCTGCCTGTGGACACATTGGTGTTCTTGGAGCCCTTTTGCAGTCAGCAGCATCTGTGGATGCAAATCCAGCCATAGCAGACAATCATGGATATACAGCACTTCATTGGGCTTGCTACAATGGTTAAGTATACACATGCAAATCTACATTAAGTACCATTAATGCACCAAGTAGAGACAAGAAACTCTAGTATATAGCACTCTGATATTCATGAATATTTGTAAGGCAAAGTGTAAGATCGGTAGGAAGCATAGACATCATCTACTATATAGTTCTAGCTTACTCCTATCCCTTGTCATGCTAAAGCCAAGACATTAGTTTGTCAAAGATCTTTTGAGATAAGCTTTCATTAAGTCTGAATTTTTTCTAAATCTTTGCTTCAACAGGTATTTTGCATTTTTAACATACTTTTATAACATGTGTGATGTCTTTTGTATAGTATGCTTGTAGTTTGATTATGTTCTTTTACTTTCTAAGTGCACTTGTGTTAGGCAAAAAAAGGTGGAGAAAATGAAACTGTATCACATTCTGAACCGAAATCTGTGCATGTTTTCAGAGCATATTGCGAGATAAGATCCTTATGGCAATAGTAACATGTATGCTCAACATTTTAAGGGAATAAAATTCTAGCAGATCACAGAAGTAGAAACTTCAGAAACTTCTATTGTTAACTTTGCTGCATAGTTAGAACACACATACTTTTAGCTTCCTAGAGGCTCACAGCCAAATACTCCTTTTATAGGTAAGCTCACTTCACTCAGAGAAGTATAGAGCTATGTTTAAGGTATAAATGTTCAAAATGGAGTTTGGCTTATGAAATATCACTAAAATAAGTAATGAGGCGTGTTGAGAGAGAATGATTTTTGCCTTGTGTAGGGCCACAGATTTGATCATGTTATAAAATGCTAAGATACATGACATACATTCCAGACATCAGTTCTGTCAAATTTTGGGCTTTGGGCTTAGCCAGGGATATGAAGATTTTTATTTGTTTTGAATTTCATTGCAGCATTCAGATTACTATTAGTTGTGAGGAGCATACCTAGAAAAAACTAGTTCGTAATCATAACAACTTTCCCTCAAAATGTTAAGAAAATATAAATTGCCTCTTGATATAAATGTTGACGTGCTTAAAAAAGTTAAGTATAGTATCTGTTCTAAAATTCAGCTGTCTACTTTATGAGAGAGTTTAGGTTTCTCTCTTTCTGTACTGTGCTGCTTCATGGTTCTTCATTGGAGCCATTTTAAGGTTTTTGTTTTTGTTTGTTTTTGTTTTGTTTTTAACTTATTTTGAGAGAGATAAAGAACAAGCAGGGGAGATAGGGAGGGAGGGAAGGAGGGAGGGAGAGAGAGAGAGAGAGAGAGAGAGAGAGAGAGAGAGAGAATGAATGAATCCCAAGCAGGCTCTGCACTGTCAGTGCAGAGCCTGATGTGGGGCTCAAACTCACAAACTGTGAGATTATGACCTGAGCTGAAACCAAGAGTCAGATGTTTAACCTACTGAGCCACCCAGGCACCCCCTACTGGAGCCATTTTGACAAATAATGTTATTGAGTTATGGTAAAAGAAGAGAAACCTGAATCTTGCAAAATTATAGTTTAAATGTTTTCATAAGTATTTTATAGATGCAGTATTTGAATGCTCATATTAATCCTTGTGCCAGAATTGAGAGTTCTAATCTTTTGCTGTGAGAAAGTTTTGATCTCTTCTTAAGGATTGTTCTGTGATTGCTGTTGGGCATCCATCATCTCTGGGTACTGATGGTACCATCAAAACTTGAATAGTTGAATGTATTACTAATTCACAAGCTTAGTTTAGTCAGTTTCATTTTTACTGCCTCAGATCCCTAGCCAGAACAGTTTTGTTGAAGATTAAAACCTTTGGGATTTTAGATTCTCTTTTTCCCTTTTAACTCAGTAAAGTTGGTATTTAATGAGTAGAGTGAAGTGGCCAAATATTCAGGCTGAAGTCCAGAGTCAAAAAAGATACTGTATTTTGCCATTGGAATTTGATTTGTTTTTATGATGTAACTTGACATCTTCGCAAGTAGAGGAAAACCAAAACCATCTAATATAGTAGGGATACACCTTATGGATGTGAATTTTATTTAAGAAATGAAAGTGTTTTGAAGCAGACTTTTATTGCTTGATTTTTTTTTTTAAACATATCAGAATTAACCATTGGAAAAATCACACAGTAAGCTATCTGTCCTCAGGCAGAGTATTTAGTGTGAATACACTGCTGTAACTATCCTTTGGAGAGTTGCTGTCTAGTACATTTCTTATCAGATCTTTATGAAGAACATGGTTTCCCTAAAGTGAGTTCCTGCTGTATTACTGCTGAATTTAGACTCTAAACATGTTGTGTACAAGAGACAAAATAGACAAAATTTTGCATGAGCTTCATGCCTGGTTGCCATTTAAGGATCATAACAGATGTGTCTAATTTCCAGACTGTAGCAAAATTGTGATAATTCTGAATTGAGCTGGAATGAATTAGATGTGTATTGGCTATATGCAATAAGAGACCATACAGACAGTCTAAAATTAATACCATATTTATAGCCAAAAGCCTATTTTATAGTTTGGTGTTCTGAGAGTAGAATATATAAAATGGTTTTACTTCCGCTAGTAATTATTGTATAGCTGAAAACAAAACTGGATGCACTCCAGTAGACCAGAAAACAACCTTTATCTAAAAATTAAAATGGAATGATGACAAAGTATTACAAAAGAATTGGTTATACATGCTAAGTTTTAGAGTTTGAGATTTCCAGTTTATGTAGTCATTCAGTCACAGGACACTCTTAAGGGTATTTATATTATCCCTTTGTTGCTTTTAAAAATTTATAAATTTTTGTGAAGCTCTATGTATCCTCAGAATATCCCTCTGAAACATAAAGAGACCAGTTTTCTCATCCTTCCATAAACAAGGACACAAAGTGATGAGTTTTCACCTTGATATGATTGCTGGAGATAATCCATAGCCCAGAACTCTGTCTTTGCAGTATGCAATCTGCTCAGATAGTGATTCTCAAACCTTTCAGTCTCAGGACCTGGGAGTTAGAGCTATTAATATTTACTATATTGGAAATGAGAACAGAAATTTAAGAATATTTATTAATTAAAGTAATCCATCAAATGTTAATATAAATAACATTTTATAAAAAACATTTATAATATAAATCACATTATAAAAACATTTTATAATATAAAATAACATTTTTATAAAAAATAACCTCTTTTCAAAACAAAAAAGAATTTTAGTTAGAAGAGTGGCAAATTTCTTTACAGGCTAGTTCAGAACACTGGTTATCAGTGGTACCCCAAGGTTCCCCAGACCCACACCTTGAGAACTGCTATCTAGGAAAATAGGAAACCCTTAAATCTATAATGGACAAATTTCCATGGCTACTTCTTGGTAATGAGTTGACATTTGGAGAGAATGAAAGCAAGGCTTCTCTGGGTGCCTGGGTGGCTCAGTCAGTTAAGCATCTGACTCTTGATTTCGACTCAGGTCAGAATCTCACAGTTCCTGATACTGAGCCCCCTATGATCCCTCCCCCACCAACACACATCCCCCCCCCCCCAGTGGCAGGCACTGCTGCTTGGGATTCTCTCTCTTCTTCACTCTCTGCCCCTCCCCCACTCATGCTCCCTCTCTCACTCTCAAAAATAAACATAGGGACACCTATGGGTGGCTCAGTGGGTTAAGTGTCCCACTCTTGGTTTCAACTCAGGTCATGATCTCACGATTCATGGGTTTGAGCCCCAGGTCAGGCTCTGGGCTGACAGTGGAGAGCCTGCTTGGGATTCTCTGTCTCCTCCTCTCTGCCCCTCCCATGCTCGCTCGCTCTCTCTCTCTCTCTCTCTCTCTCTTTCTCTCTCAAAATAAGTAAAACATTTAAATTAAATAAAATTAAAATTAAATAAAAGCCTTCTCAACCTCAGCATTATTGGCATTGTGGGCCAGATAACTCTTTGTTGTGAGGGACTAACATGTGGATTGAAGGTGTTGATTAGCAGCATCCGTAGCCTCTTTCCCACTGTATGCACTCCTTTACCCCATCCTCAGTTGTGGTGAGCAAAAATGTCTCTAGACATGATTAAATGTTTCCTGAAAGGCAAAATTGCTCCAGTTGGGAATCCCTGGATTAGAGAAAAGAACTGACAGAAGATGGAACAACTACAGATTTCCTAAAACATACTTTTCCTGGTAAAAACAGTAATAAGATAAAGGAAGATCTTGGGTGCCTGACTGGCTCAGTCGGTAGAGCATGCAACTCTTGATCTTGGGGTTGTGAGTTCGAGCCCCACATTGGATGTAGAGATTACTTAAAAATAAAAAAAATATTTTGGGGCGCCTGGGTGGCTCAGTTGGTTGAGCGTCTGCCTTCAGCTCAGGTCATGATCTCACGGTTCGTGAGTTTGAGCCCTGTGTCAGGCTCTGTGCTGACATCTCAGAGCCTGGAGCCTGCTTTGGATTCTGTGTCTCCCTCTCTCTGTCCCTCTCCCCCTCATGCTCTGTCTCTTTCTCTCAAAAATAAATAAATATTAAAAAAAATTTTTTAATAAAAAAAATAAATATTTTTTTAAAATAAAAAAGGATGCAACCTTTCATTGGCAGCAATTAGTACAGCAGTTGGGGTATTTTAAAACTAAAACCCTGCTTTGAAAATTGGGTAAAGAAAATCTGAGGTTTAGGTTTTTCCTTGTCTTCAAAGTTGCTATTAAAAAGTGTGAGCCTGAAATCTAGCAGTAATCCATATACTTGTCCTTCAGCCCAGCAATATCATTTCTAGGAAATTGTCCTACAAAATTACTTGCGTTGTTTTTTTTTTTTTTTTTTTTTTAAGTACTGGAATGTTTCATTTACAGTATTGTTGGTACTATAACAAAAACAAACTTGCTAGTCAAAATACATAATTAGAAATTAGATCATTTATGATAGACTTTAATACTGTGGAAGTTTTTCCAAACATTGAAGAATACAATTTCTTTATATGCTACTTTGGAAGGATGTATACAATTTATTAAGTGAAAAACAAGTTGCAGAATTAAAAATTTACATAAAAGTTTTAAAAAGAAGTGCATGTTTATGTGCATGTAGTTGTATATGCCTAGAAATTTTCTGGAACTGTTAAGATAATAGTAGTTACAGTCTAGAAAGTGGAATTGGAGTTGGGGGTAGGGATAGGGGCATGTACTTTTCCCTCCAGACACTTCTGTAGTATTTGAGATTTTATCATTAGCTCATTAGTAAAATCAGAAAATATTTAAATTTTGAAGTTAATTATGCTGTATAAATATGTTAATTTTAAAGTTCTATTATGCTATAGAAATATGACTTTAAAAATGACTGGAACTAGTTACTATGAAAAAGATAGAGACTAATTTTTTTCCCCATAAAACAAACATTTGTTGAGTCAGTTTATTACTGCTTATAGCAGTTAATAAACTGCTATAAAATTATAAGAAGCTTCTGAATTTCAGGTCTTGAGGTTGTGCTTTGGATTTCAAACTCCTAGAAATGTGATGTTTAACATATTCATTGAACTCTGGTTATTTTAATTTTTTTTTCAACATTTATTTATTTTTGGGACAGAGAGAGACAGAGCATGAACGGGGGAGGGGCAGAGAGAGAGGGAGACACAGAATCTGAAACAGGCTCCAGGCTCTGAGCCATCAGCCCAGAGCCCGACGCGGGGCTCGAACTCACAGACCGCGAGATCGTGACCTGGCTGAAGTCGGACGTTTAACCGACTGCGCCACCCAGGCGCCCCGAACTCTGGTTATTTTAAATCCATGTAAAGTTTTTTCTTATCTGTGTTAGGAATGTGTGGGTGTATATGTGGGCACTTCAGTATCTTTTTTGGATTTTAATATCCAATTCTCATTTACTTATTTAGGTCATGAGACATGTGTAGAACTCCTTTTAGAACAGGAAGTTTTCCAGAAAATGGAGGGAAATGCTTTCAGTCCTTTGCATTGTGCCGTGTAAGTAAAGGCAGATGAATCACATTTGTTCTTAACTATTTACGAAGTGCACCATCGCTGTGAGTGACCACTGTGCTATCTTACACAGGATAAATGACAACGAAGGTGCTGCTGAAATGTTAATCGATACATTAGGTGCCAGCATCGTGAGCGCCACAGATTCAAAAGGAAGGTAGGAACTCCATTGTGTAGGAAATAGTTTGATTTGCAAAAGGAAAAAATTTTAACTACTAGTGTGGAAGAATTTGTAGAGAACCCTTTATTAACTAAAAGCTGATTTTTATATTTGCAAGTATTAATTATAAAATCTTAACTATGTTCTCATTATAAAAGACTTTCTTATTTTTATTATGATTTTTAGCCAGTCTTCCTCTCTAAAACTTTAAAATATAAAGATTTCCCTTTTTTTAAAGGTATGTTTATTACCCAGAGGTTATCGTTAATAAAGTTAGCAGCTTTCTAAATAGGAATAAAGACTGAAGGAAAGTCCAGTGGTTGCAATGGGTGGCAATACTGGGTCAGGATTTATTTCCTTTATTTCTTTAATGATGTAATTTTTTTAACAGTTTTATGTTATGTTAGATTAAGGGCCTTTTACATTATCAGAAATACAAATTACTCTGTTAGAAATTAGTAAGCTCCATTAAACCTATTTGTATCCACGCAATGATTTTATAGCCTAATATGTAAACCCTTGAAAATTGCTTATCATAAATTCAGGAATAATTTTTTCGAGAGTATACAACCTACAGATTTAGTGAAGTCTTCCCATTTCTTTGATTACAGAACCCCTCTCCATGCGGCCGCCTTCACAGACCACGTAGAGTGTTTACAGCTGCTGCTCAGCCATAATGCTCAAGTCAATTCTGTGGACTCTTCTGGGAAAACACCTCTCATGATGGCCGCAGAAAATGGACAGACAAATACAGTTGGTAAAGAAAGCGGTTAAGGCTTTTATTATTATAATGCTATGTTGCTTATGTATGTTTAACTTATGGAAAACTTGGATCTCAAACCTTCTGATTCTATTGAATCTGCCAGTTTTCTCCCCACCCCTGAGATTTAAACCTTTATTAACCTGCTTTCAGCCCACATTTTTATCTAGGGCCACAATGTTTTCATTTGCCCTTACTGACTGAACAGTCCACTGTGGCAAGGCAGTATAGAATAGAGGTTAAGACACTGACTCTGGAGTTAGATGGACTGCATGTGAGTCCTAGCTCTGCCAATTAAATGACCTTATGCCTCAATTTTTTAATTTTTAAAGTTGAGAAAAATAATAGGGGCCTACTTTGTAGAGTTACTGGAGAATATGAATCCAGGGCACTAAACTGTCACGTTAGTTGCTGTTGTGTCTGTGCCTTAGACAGTAATGTGACCATATAGTGTGTACATGGTATATTACAGTATTTTTCTGGTCCTTAAACTTTCACTAGAGGGATATTTTTGCTTTGTATCTTTCTCTATAGTGAGTTTATTAGTAATCCAAGATATGTATTCATAAACATAAGATTTGATGCAATTTTCCTCCCAGAGATGCTGGTTAGCAGTGCTAGTGCAGATCTGACTTTACAAGATAACAGTAAAAACACCGCCCTCCATTTGGCTTGCAGCAAGGTAGGTACTCATTTTAAGGATATGTTTTCATTGTTAATATCAACAATGGCATTTAAAATTTTTCCATTTCACTGAAGTGAACAGAGCTAGAGATCGAACCTCTGTAATGATCTGTAACCTCTTTAACCTCTGTAATGACTGACATCAGATTTCTTGAGAAAAAAAAAGAAAATATTGTATTAGTCACCCTAATATATGAAAGTCTCCAGTGGGCCAAGTAAGTTTTGGAGTATAAGCCTAAATGTAATTATTATCTTCCTTTAATCTCTCCAATCTTAAATATTCTTGTCCTCTGCCCTAAGCCTACTCCACACAAATATTTAAGGCATAATTAGCCAAGAAAATTCATGGCATTTATATGGTGATGTACATATTGTATGGACTAGAGTTGAGGTTTACTGTATTTGTAAATTTATCTTTAATGATACCTAAGTTTTTAAGAGTTATTTGCCATAATTTTAGGGTCATGAAACTAGTGCCTTGTTAATACTGGAAAAGATAACAGATAGAAACCTCATCAATGCAACCAATGCAGCCTTGCAAACGTGAGTATTTTCATGTCTGGTATAAACCTTGTGACCTAGAATTATAAAAATGATTAATAGTTATTTTTTTCTAACATGGGACTATTGGCATCAGTCTCAGTCACAGAAGCAGTTAAAAAGTAGAGTATCATTTTTATAATTGACAAAATTCATTTCTAAAGTCATCACAATTAAAAGGCTTATTATTTTAAAAGTTTTTGGACTGAAACTTTATAATGGAAAATACTGTGGATTTTTTTTTTTTTGATCTGATTACCCATAATTTTATGAAGAAAAGTAATACTATGCTGTGTGTTTTGTGGAAATGAACCAGAATGATATGTTATTTGACACCAGCAGTAAATGAGGTAAAAGCTTTACATGTGTCTGTAAACTAGAGAGATTTCAGCAAGAATCAAGTTCTTAATGTGAGCAGCCATCTTTCAAGTGACTGCTTAAGTCTTAGACATACATCTCCCATGTTTCTCTTCTAATTTCTGTTTGCTATTCTACTTTGAGTCTTGGTAAAAACAAAAAACAACAACAAAAAATTCATAACACTGGTTCCCATTCACATATCAGCCATATCTCTTGAGGTTCTAGAAACTAGTCATGGAACCTGTAAATTACTTTCAAAGCCTATTGGAATTTGTGCTATTGCAATTTACGACTTTTATTGTATATTCTATTATATGCATTTGCCAACGTCATTTCTCAAAACAACCACTTAAGAATGCAGTTTAGTTAGTAAAATCTTTTTAAACATTGAGTCTTAGAAGGAAACAAGAGGTATTGGTAAAAGTGAATTGCTGGTGAGGCCCAGTGTTATGCACATTGGCAAGATTTGACAGTGTACTCTGCATGCTGATTTTTTGTCCCCCATTACCATCTTTATTGCTGTTATTACTAGGTGCCTCAATTTTGTATCTCTGGGTCATCATAACTTCGCAAAAGTGCTCCTCAACAACCAGGATTGAGAGAGAGAGAGAGAGAGAGAGAGGGAGGGAGGGAGGGAGAGAGGGAGAATGTGCGTGCATGCACATGCAAGGCCTTGTACCTATTTGTGTGTACATATATACATTTTTTCCTCTAGACCTCTGCATGTTGCTGCCCGAAATGGGCTAACGATGGTGGTTCAGGAACTTTTGGGGAAAGGAGCAAGTGTGCTTGCAGTAGATGAAAATGGTAAGTAGGTTCTGTATTTTCTTTCCTTAAACTGTATTTTACTAGAAGCTCTTATCTTTTGATCCATATTTGAAGTAAAGTAAATGTGGATATTTTTTATTGGTCACAGAGAACAGCTGAAATTAATATTGAATAGTACTTTGTGGCAAAGGGAATAAGGGCAAGAAAAATAAGAAAAGTCTGTCTAACAGATGAACTTCGGAATTTCACTAACTTTGGTTTAGTGTTACCACCTTGTTCATCTTAGTATTCAAAGAATTTGTTCTGTCAACAAATACTTACCAAGGCCCTAAAGTTAATCTTCCTACTAACTCATCAGATCCTATCCCCTTTTGCCTACTTGAGACTATCACTTTAGCAATTCTTCACTTTGTGTCCTGCAATAAGGACCTTTTGTAGGAGTCTTCCTAGATTATTCCCATCAGTATATAAACATTATTTCCCTCATCTTAAAAAATCTTCCTTTAATTTACTTCTGCAGCTACTGCCATATTTCTCTTCCTCTTTGCAGCAGAATTACTCAAGTGTTGGCTTTCTGCTATCCCCATTTCTTCTCCTCTTTCATTCTCTCCTATGGGCCCTCCGGTCAGACCTTTGCCCCTACCACACCGCTAAACTGTCTCAAGATCACCAGTGACATCAGAGTTTGGCATAACTGATTATGCCTTTCTCTTTTTCTTTTCTTTTCTTTTCTTTTTTTTTTTTTTTTTATAGGAATAAGGGTTTTAATAGGGAATTAAAAATAGACAGGAATAAGGGACTAACTGGGGATGTGAAGGTTGCAATCTGCCATAGCAAGTGTCTGTGGCAAATAATCCAAAGAGTCTCCATATTTCCCTTTATATACTGCACACAAAGTTACATGGATAAATAGGTACAGATTACTTTAGGTCAGGGTAAGAGGGAGATTACAGGGGTGCCTGGGTGGCTCAGTTTAGTGTCTGACTTTGGCTCAGGTCTTGATCTCATGGTTTGTGGGTTTGAGCCCCGCATTGGGCTCTGTGCTGACAGGTCAGAGCCTGAAGTCTGCTTCGGATTCTGTTTCCCTCTCTGTCTCTCTCTCTCTCTCTCTCTCTGCCCCTCTCCCACTCATACTCTCTCAAAAATAAATAAGTGTTAAAAAAAAAAAAAAAGAGATTATGGTATCCTTCTTTAGGTGAACCCAGTCTGCCTTCATCCACAAATACATGGTTCCTTGAATTAATAACCAGGTGAGGGTTTGTAATTTGGTATTTTGATGGTTGGATTAAATAACCAGATTCAGTGGAACCAAAATTTTTAATTTTTTATTTTATTTTATATTGAGGCATAACTAACATGCAATATTAATGTTAATTTCAGGTATATACTTTTTTCTTAAAACTCTTCTTTACTTGGCTTTCAGGACTTCATACTTCCTTGGGGTTTGTCATATGTTACTAGCTACTCCTTCTCAATTTCTTTTGTGAAGTTTCTCCCTCTTGTGCCCAGTTTCTTAATATTGGAGGGCTCTAGGACTCAGTCCTTGGTTCTTTTTCCTTTCCGTATCTACCTCCAGTCATTTGGTTCTGGATACTACCTACATGCTGAGAATTTCTGGATTTGTATCTGTAGCCCAGACCTCTCATAATCTCTGGGGAGATATGATCCATTTGCAGATCCAGCTGCCTAATTGACAGTACTGTATGGATGTCTAATAAACAGCTCAAGCCTAACCTGCTCAGAAGTTAACTGATTCTCCTTTTCCCTGCCAAGCCCCTTCTCCCCACAGCCACCTGATCTTAGTCGATGACAGTTCTCATCCTTATAGATGCTCAGGACAAAAACCTGGAGTCATCCTTGACTTCTCTCTCTCTCTCACCTAGTGTAGTGTCCTTCATATACTATTGATCTACCTCCAAAAAAGGCCCACTTTTTTCTCTCTATTCTTACCGCCCTGGCCTGGATCCTTTTAATGTGAGAGTCTTCACTTATAATGATCTACAAGGCCCTACATGATTAGTCCGTGGCCATATTATCTCTCTGACCTCATCTCCTGCTCTTCCTTCTCTCACTCCATTCTGCCATGCCAGCCCCTCTGCACACCAGGAGTGTACACGCATTGTGATCTTTGTTCTGGCTATTTTCTCTGCCTGGAACACTCTGTCCCCACTCAGTCTTTGACTAAGTCCCTCACCTGTTTCAAATCTTTACTCAAGTTTTATCTTCTCATTGAAGCCTATCCTGAACCCCATCTGTACTGCAACCTGCTATAGACAGCTACCATAGCATGCTTAGTCCTTGTTAAACATGCTCTATTCTTTCCTCTTCCTTTTTTCCATAGAGCTTATCTTCTAATATATTGTATATGACTTACTTTTTTATTATGTTGACTGTGTGTCTCCCCACTAGAATGAACATAAGATAAGCTCCATGGGGACAGGGAATCTATATCATTTGCATACGTTGTTACATTCTGAGTGCTGAGGTGAGTGCCTGGATATAGTGATTATTTGTTGGGTGAGTGATTGTGCCAGGCACTGTACTCAATTCTGAAGATAACGATGTAGAATAAGACCGTCTACTTCCTTGAATGGAGTATAAACAGGCTGTTAGAGTGCCCTGGAAGTGGTTCATTTGGAATAAACTTAAAATGCATTGCAAACACATAAGAGAATCTTTAGACTCTTGCAGGATCAGGAAAGGCATCCCCAAAAAGCAACTTATAAGCCAAAATCCAAAGGACAAGTAAAAAAAGTAGGGAGAGAGTGACGTGTTTAAAAATCTAACAGAAGACACTAACTATTGGAGTTACACCAGAGTCTCTTAGATCAAGTGGCAAAAAGGATCTGTGCACTAGGAAATTAGCAGTTAGTCTGCTAGATTAGAATGGGAAAACAAATTAACATTTATAGTTGAGATAAGGTAGTGACCAGAATTATGGTAGAAGCACTGGAGATGAAAAAATGTAACTGTTTCTAGAGATCTTATGATGGGACTCACAGGGACTGTGTGAGGGAAGAGGTCTCACACCACCTACCTTCGAGTGCTGTGTGGATGGAAGTGCTGTTGTTTAAGATTAGAAAGTAGGAGGAAGAGCTAGAGCTAGACTCCCAAGTGGATAATGGGACATAGGGATCTGGAGCCCAAAAGAAAGATCTAGATTGGACATAGAGATGTGGGAATCGTAAGTGTATGTAGTTGTGAAATCCAAAGAAGTGAATGCTCTCACCTATAAATTCAGACCTACATAGCTTTTTTTTTTTTCTTTATGTTAATTTATTCTTGAGAGAGACAGAGACAGAGAGAGACAGAGCACAAACAGGAGAGGAGCAGAGCAAGACAGGGACACAGAATCCGAAGCAGGCTCCAGGCTCTGAGCTGTCAGTACAGAGCCTGGGCACGAACCCACAAGGCATGAGATCATGACCTGAGCCGAAGTCGGATGCTCAACCGACTGAGCCACCCAGGCACCCCAGACTTACATAGCTTTAAAATAAATTTTCATTATCAGTAAATTACATTTCTGGAAATATAGCTACTATATATAGTTTAAAATGAGGAGCCTAAAATGCTAACCGTATATGTTTGGCCACATTGTGAGACTCTGAATCAATAGCTAACATTCAAATCTTTGTTGATCATTTTGAAGATTTTATATATATTTTTTCCTTATAAAGAAATACAGGGGATAATATAACATAATAATGAAGGTCACCTGTGACCACCTGGGTATCTTCTAACACACTTTGCAATGTGAAATAGTAATCATGGTCCAAAGTTGATATGTCATAGCAATATGTTTCCATGGATTTTCTGGAGGAAGCGCAATGTTTTATACTTGCATGGGATAAATTAGACCCTCGTCCTCAGGCAGTTTACTTCTCTTACTTTTGTCTTTAGCTGACCATATCAACTCCATGCAGATGAGAGGAGCCTGGTTTTCATCATATTCCAGCTATAAAACACTCCTGAGATGCTCTTCTCCCCCAATCCCTACTCATCCAAGGGATCATGGCCTATCTAATGGGTCGCTCTGACTACAATACAATAGGTACCTTCAGACTTTCAGCAGAGCCCTTGAAAGAACTATGGGCATTGAAGCACTCTCCTACAGATTTTGAGTAAACAGGGTTTAATTTTAAAATGCACATGTGGGGTGCCTGGGTGGCTTAGTCAGTTAAGCTTGCAACTTTGACTCAGGTCATAATCTCATAGTTTGTGGTTCAAGCCCCGCATCAGGCTCCTTGCTGACAGCTCAGAGCCTGGAGCCTGCTTTGGATACTGTGTCTCCCTCTCCCTCTGCCCCTCCCCCGCTCACACTCTGTCTCTCTCAAAAATAAATAAGTATTTAAAAAAAAATTTTTTTTTTTTTCTAATTTGAAAATGCACACGCTTCAGTCACTCCTGCCAAGCTTGTAGGGGCACCAGCTGTTCCCTTCAGCCCTTGACAAAGGGAAGATTTATGAAGGGGAAAAAACAACTTTTTTTTCCTGAAGGCTAATACAGCATGGATAAAAATATATAGGAGATCTGGAAACCACCAACTGCCGGTAGTTAGAATGGATAACTAAACCATGGTATAATCACAATAGTGGAATGTATAACAGTGAAAATGGTATATACTATATACAATACCATGGATAAATCTCACAGACATAATGTTAAGCAAAAGAATCAAGGTATAAACTAATATATACTGTGTGATTCCATTTATATTAAGTTCAAAAAAAGTCTAAACTATAGTGTTTATGAATACAACTAGAAAGGAAAGCATAGCCATGTTTATTACCACATCAGGTGTTTATTACCAAATCAGGATAGTGGTTACCTCTGTGAAAAAGAAAAAGGGTAGTGATTAGTAAGGAACATGGGGTCTCCTGGTATGCTGAGAATATTCTTTCTTAGTCTGGATGGTGGTTACATGAATGTTTTTTTATAAATCATTTAGCTATTTAAAAAGCAAATACGAGGGGTGCCTGGGTGGCTCAGTCGGTTAGGCGTCCGACTTCGGCTCAGGTCATGATCTCACAGCTCGTGAGTTCAAGCCCCGTATCGGGCTCTGTGCTGACAGCTCAGAGCCTGGAGCCTGCTTCTCATCCTGCGTCTCCCTCTCTTTCTGCCCCTCCCCCACTTGTGCTCTGTCTCTTTCTCTCAAAAGTGAATAAATGTTAAAAAAAATTTTTTTTAATAAAAAAAAATAAAAATAAACAAATACGAGTTTACAAAATATATACAGCTGGCCCTTGAACAACATAGGTTTGAACCACGTGTCATTTAATAACATGGATTTTTTTATAGTACTATAAATGTATTTTCTTAGGACTTTTTTCTCTAGCTTACTTTCTTATAAAAATACAGTTTATAGTACATATAACATACAAAATATGTGTTGATTAACTGTTATGTGTTATTGGTAAGGCTTCCAGTCAACAGTAGACTATTCAGAGTTACGTTTTGGGATGTCAAAAGTTACACACAAATTTTCAGGGTACATGGGTGGCTCAGTTGGTTAAGTGTCCGACTCTTGATTTCGGCTCAGGTCATGATCTCACAGTTCATGAGTTCCCAGCCCCGCGTCAGGCTCTGCATTGACAGCGCAGAGCCTGCTTGGAATTCTCTCTCTCCCTCTCTCTTCCCCTCCCTCGTGTTCTTGCTCTCTCTCAAAATTTTTTTTAAAAGTTACAGATTTTGAACTACGCAGGGGTCAATGCCCCTAGCTTCCCACCACATTGTTCAAGGGTCACCTTGTACATATATGAGTGTGAAAGCTAAAACATGAGTGTATATAGTAATAGGGAAAACTGTGTCCAAATGTGCAACAAAAATGAAGCTGTATATTAAAACTTTAAGACATTTGCTGCTAAAGTTCCATATGGGGTGATCTAAACTGAGCATCATATTGTGTGCTCTCCCCATCTTCTCTTTCACTTCATCCTCAGGGTCTTGTACCAGCCGGGGTACCAAATGTTTACTTACTCAGTTTGTTGATACTTTGCGTGCCTTAAGGCTAAGCTTAGTCAGTCTTCTAACGAAAGAAACAGTTGAAAGCAAAACATTTGTTTTGGCTTAGGAGTTTTTAAAGTTTACCTGTTTTGGGGCGCCTGGTTAGCTCAGTCAGCTAAGCATCCAGCTCTTGGTTTTGACTTAGGTCATGATCTCAGTTCATGGGTTCAAGCCCTAGGTAGGGCTCCACACTGACAGCATAGGGTCTGCTTGGGATTTTCTCTCTCTTTCTCTCAAAATAAATACATTAAAAATAATAATAATAAAGTTTACCAAAAAGTTGATCGATAGCCAACTGTCTTTCATTCAATACCCATCTTTGGGCGCCTGCTCAGTGCCTCATTCATGAATGTGTATACTTTTAGGTTTCTCAGCATGTAAACTCTTAAGTAACTATAAATTAATGATTAAGATTCTTCCGGCATTCTGAAGGAAGCTTTATCAGTCTGAGGTGTTTTTGTTTTTGTTTTTGTTTTTGTTTTTGTTTTTGTTTTTAAATTCTAGCTCAGTATCTTCTGTGAACTCAGGTGGATATGGTTTAAGTTTTGGGATCTTGAAGCAATCACCATCTCCGGGCCTCAGTTTCTTTCCTCTTCTGTAACATAACTAAGGTCTCCTCTCATACTAGATTTCTATGACTTTCCTCTTTTCTACTGAGTGGAAATTTTCTAAATCGTTTTAATTAAACAGTTCATTATAAACCAGGTAATTTAAAACATGTCTGAAATTGAAGGCCATTTGAGCTTATTTCCTTATATCCATGCAGTGGGTCTCAGGATGTCTAATTATTTAAATTTTATCTTTAATTCTAGGCTATACCCCAGCTTTGGCCTGTGCTCCCAATAAGGATGTGGCTGATTGCCTGGCTCTCATTTTGGCCACCATGATGCCTGTCTCATCAAGTAGCCCTTTATCATCCCTGACATTCAATGCCATTAACCGTTATACCAACACCTCAAAAACAGTCAGCTTTGAAGCCTTGCCCATCATGAGGAATGAACCTAGCTCCTATTGCAGTTTCAACAACATTGGCGGGGAACAGGAGTACTTATACACCGATGTGGACGAGCTCAATGACTCTGATTCCGAGACCTACTAAGAGGCTGAGCCAGAGGTCTAAGTGAGGAGTTCTGACGCTAACGCTTCAGATAGTGCTTTTTCAGGAAAAAGGCACTTTCTTATTCACGTAAAAATTCAACCTAAAAGGAGAGATCACAGAGTGAGCAAGTATGAGAAATGTGATACATTAGGAAGAAGAGTTTTAAAGGCAAGTTTTGCAAAAGGAACTTCTAGAATCTTGAAATAGACTTGACCAGAGAAAAACCCTTTGATGTCAAGTTACTTTGTGGAGTTGTTTAATTTGGTTTTGCAGTGCCAGGAATAATTTGGGACACTGTGCACCCTAATCTGCTTACACAAGCAACACTATTCTAAAAGAAGAGATAAGGACACTAGATTAAAAATTTACCAATAAAACTACAACTAAATTAAAGGGCAATAAAAGTTTGGTATAGTAGGCATTATGTGCACAGCAAATTGCCAAAGGACCAAGTAACTTAAAAGTTTTTTAATAGAATGCCATTTTGTGGAAACTGGAATAGGTGAAATGAGACATTATCTAAACCAAACTTTAATATTTCTGAAAATGAAGCTGAGATTTGGTTTTAAACGTTGATTTTTTTTTTAAGAAAACATCTGAAAGCCTTCGAATACTGTATTAAACCATGAGAGAAAGCAGATGTATTTTTACATTTTTTTCTTTTACATAAAAATTTAAAAATTCCAACTTTTATAATATTAGAATTAAAAACCAGCTGACTGAGTGCAGTCAGGGTGAAAATACTGGTGATGTTGACATGAGATAGATTGGAGTCGGGCTGTTGTTGCCCACTTTTGAATGGTTTAGGTTTAAAATTGAACTATTTTTGTTTCAAAATGTAAAGAATTTCTTAGAAGAAGAAAATTTCGTGAAATCAGAAAAGTAGATTATTTTCACCCTATTGCAGCTATATGGTCCTGGGAAATGGAGTTTTAAACCTCACTACTTTGGATGGTACAGCTTTGTCTCTTATGTTACTTTTGTGCCTCCACAATGGATTGGGGGATTTTTGTTTTCACTGTTTGGTGAATAATCAAAAGAAAATCCCTTGTTATTGATACGTTAACATCATCAGGTCTCTTGGAAGGCATTTCTGTATTGGGTCCTATTCAGATTTAAACATGCTACTACTTGGGGAAGGAAGCAGTTGCCTGCCGAAATGGAAGACTGCCTTTCAAATAACAGAAAGGCTGATGTTTAGGTTTTTAAATAACCATTTATATGGTTCTGCTTTTACTGTAACTGTCACTTTCCCAGTAAGAATGATTTCACGTATGTAGGGGGTGTTACAGATCTGGGTGAAGTTCCATAAATTTTCACAGAATGATACCCAATTTCATTTTATCCTTTTTGTATTGTGCAACTGGAAACTTTATGACATTGTAAATTATCAGCTGGTTTTTCTGAATATAAAGTGTGAAAACACAGAACAGTATTTTGATCTATTTGATAATTTTGTGGGGTTTTTGAAGAATTAATGAGCATGTACATAGAAATAGTGACTGCTTGAATACTGTATTTACTTGCACTCTTTCAGTACATCAAGATACCTGTATATTTTAGAGTATAATAAAACACAGATGTGAGTTGTATTTAATGAATAATGTATTTGTATCTGTGCATATTACCTAAAAATCTATAAAGTTTCTAGGGCATTGACTACTAGATTTTAAGCATTTTTTTTCTAAAATATTTACAGAAATTATAAATGTAATCCTCCATCTTTTCTTTATAATATAAAGAAGTCATAATGGACCCTTCCTAATTGTTAGTGGTAGGAAGGTGAATAGGCATTTTAAAGACAGTGGACTACATTTTCTATTGTACCTTTTGAAAAAAATGAAAAAAAAACTCAAGAGGATTCTAAAAGTATACATATGTGTGCTTTCTCTTTCCTTTTAGGAATTCTCTTCTGAATTCCCTGAGGGAATTTTCTAGAATCTCAGAATTGAAAGAGACCTGAGGTTCATCCAGTCTAACCTCTTAACAAAATGCAGGAGTCCCTTCTACAAGGGTGATCTTTCCACCTTGAACACTTCCAGTGACTCTACCTCACCAAGCAGTCCATTCAGTTGTTGAGCAGCTCTAACTGTTAGAAAGGTCTTCCTTAGATGGAGTTGAAGCCTCCCTCCCGGTAACTTCTGTCCTTGTGCCCGGGTCTGTCCTCCAAGAGAACGCTGAGAACGTTGGAAGGATGAATCTTACGCCCTCTGCCATGTCTTCTCTTTTACAGGCTGTTTGACTTACCTGCTGAAGTGATTTCCAGAAGGACTCATTAAACACACTGTTAGATTTACCCATCTAATGAAATCCAAGGTGTAGCTATAAAGTAACAAGCTGTTTTTAATTTCTCCTCACACACACCAAACTTAGATCTTGCATCACTTTATGTAAATGATGCCACTACTGAAATTGTTTGTGAGGTGGTTATTTCAATTGCTTGCCCACTAGGAAATTCGTTTCCTTGCTTTGTGATCGCATTTTGTGATAGTCTGTCCCCAGCTGATCAGCCATTTCTTTGGTCTGAACCTAATGAGGGGAAATCCCAAGCTACTGGTCCAAATAGGATTTGAGCAGCACTAGTATGGTTGGAGTACATACACGGACAGCTTCAGTGAATGAACACAGGGCCACAGTAAGTTCCTTTACAGTTACACCTTGTATGTTAAAAGCATTCAGGCCCTGCTCTGAAGTGGTTTTTATCCTCATACAGAATAGAAGAGCCTGTTTGCTTTTTTAACTTCTGCATGGAAGATGACATCTGAAATATCTGATGTGTATTATAGTAAAACCAGCTTCTGCTCTAGAACAACTTTGGGGGAAATGGTGGTAATAGCAAATGACTTCCTTTAACAAGACACTCATCTCAAACAGTGCCATTTAGTTCAGGAGATCTCTAAGTGTAGCTGTCAATTTGGGGTTTAATTTGGCTTATATTGGACCTTTTAAATGAAATAAAGTTTTTTAATGCAATAAATCAAGTGTCTTTCATTTTTACGTGCAAACTTTTTTTTTTCAAACTTCTTTATCTTTTAATGGCTAATTAGTATTCTGACTAGTTCTTACCCTTCTTTAAAAACTTGACTTCTCACAAAAGCTGTTTTAGAATTTAGATGAGCCTAATGGGGTTTTTCAAATATTCACTCAACAAACATTTATTGCTTGCCTGCCATATATATACTTGAGGGTGGGGATGGGCAGAAAGTGAACCTAGAAGGCGTGGTGGTATCCTCTAGGAGTTCTCATCTCATCATGGAAAGACATATACCTGAAAATAGAAAGGACCAAAGTATAATTGAGATGAACTGCTAGGGGAGGTCAGAGAACAAAAGGAAGATCAAAACAGGCTTTCTGGGAGAGATGACCTTGAGACTGGACATGGAGGAACAGCTATATTTTGGGCAGGTGGAGAGGGGCAAATATTAGCCTAGGTGAGAAGAGCAAAATCAGTAGTTTGTAAAATGGCTGGTGAAAGGGAGAGGATGGAATAGGTGTTAGCACTTAGCACTCCAGAGCACAAAAAGACCGTGCAGACCTACAAAAGAGCTAATTATACACATGCACGGAGATGAGCTACAAAAGTGAGAACAAATAGATATAAATAGGTGACTGGAGGAGCAGGCAAAAAGGACTTTAATAACCTTGCTCAAAATCATCTTATGCTGTCAAAATGCCTGTACAGTGTTTGTCATGTACGAGGCGAGGTTGTAAGAAACTGAAGTACATCTCTTAATCCACGAACTATCCTATGAGGTAGGTACTATTAATAGTACCATTTAACAGGTGAGGAATGAGGCAGAGAGGTGAAGTGACTTTTCCCCAGAATTGCCTGGCCAGTAATTCCTGAAGCCTAAATTTAAATCCCAGCAGTCATTTCCATTGTCTGTGCTCTTATCCAACTAATGATCTCTAACATGCTTTCTGGTCTTTGCTGAAATCGGTGATTTTCAAGTTGGACCACATTCCTGACAACTCAATTATGTAAGTTCCTTTCAGTGTTATTCTCCTCCGTCCCCAGTTTTAGAAGAAACATAAATGTGACCACAACAGATGTTTTTTGAACATCTGCTCTGTACAGAAACTGCTAGGTTCTGGGCATGTTGCAGGGAAGGAAAAGGGAACAAGATTTGCCCTTGCGATGAGTCTAAGAGAATGATACGTACTTAGGTTTCAGTTGCTATTGCTGCTCCAAATCTGCTCAACTTAAAATAATCGTTCTCACTCATGCTTTTGCAGGTTGGCTGACAGGCTTGGCTGGATGACTGCTTCAAGCTGGAGATCTGGCTGAGCTTGACTGCTTGCCATGAGTTGAGCTCGGGTCTGCTCCATCTGTGTTCTTCGGACTTGGACTAGACTGCAGAAGTTGTCCAGAAGTTCTCAGTGATGATGACAAAAGCACAAGAAGGCAAGCCTAATCACACAAACACAGTTTATGCTTCTGCATGCGTCACATGTGCTAATACTCCACTGGCCAGAGCAAGTCACATGGCCAACCCCAGCCTCAGTGGAATGGGGCCATTTGGCTCTGCCCACTGGGGAGGGATAGTTTGAGTTCAGTTCCCACAATTCACTTAGCCCTGAAATGATGAGTCAACCAGTCTGTCATTGTTTGCAATTTGTCCATGGGCATTCTTGGTAGTCTTTTGTTTTCTGGATCCTTCCTTTCTTGTGGTCCCCCTTCTGGTGGTATAGGTGGTTCAGATATAAAACTGGGTAGCAAAACTTTATTTTGAATTGTAAAGTTTTTGACAGTGCAGAACTGATCGGTTAGGTGTTGGATTTGCCCATTTCCAGAGGTGGAGAAGTCAACTCTTTGCCTACCTAAAACTCCAGAAGAATGTAGTACCAGTCCCCTTTTGGATCTTAACTGTGACCATCCCTTTCAAACCAGAGCCCAGTCTAATGGAAGATAGAAAGTAAAGCTTGGCTAAGTGACTTACTTTTAAGGCAAAAAAAAAAAAACAAAAACTAGTGTATAAAGTGCTCCACTCTATCTAGATCATTTCTCCATCTCACCCTCTCCAGCACTTGTGTAAGTCTCCATTTCTCCACTTCATTTTTCTTTTTTGTGTTCTCATTTCTTTACGGTTATTTTACTCTCTTGCACTTAAGACTTTTAGTGGTCTTCTCTCTTAAATTAGGACTGAAATACAGGCTCAAGTGCTATTTCCTTAATTAGAAAAGCCAGTAGTTTAATCTTAAAATATTTTCTTTTCTTTACCATTCTCTAAACTTTAAGAAAAACTGCATTTTCACTTTTTTTTTAATATTTGTTTATTTTTGAGAGAGACAGAGTGTGAATGGGGGAGGGGCAGAGAGAGAGGGAGACACAGAATCCGAAGCAGGCTCCAGGCTCTGAGCTGTCAGGACAGAGCCCGACGTGGGGCTCAAACTGACGAACTCATGAGCTCATGAACTCATGAGATCATGACCTGAGCCAAAGTCAGACATTGAACTGACTGAGCCACCCAGGCGCCCCACATTTTTACTTTTAAGGCCTATTTAGCCCTTTAGCAAACACTTCTTAAGTACATATACTGTGACAAATACTGTTTAAATACTGGAGCAGTACCAGGGATACAATAATAAACCTGGTGAGGTCACTGCCATCAAGAAGCTCATGTTTTAGTTGGGGAGACAGTCAAGAAAGATGACAGAACGTGATTACTCTGTAAAGAAGGATTTGTGAGAATAACTGGATAGGAGGGAGAGGTCCTTGAGGATAAAGAATGCTTTGCCATTTGTGCACCAGGGGATTACACAAAAATTCTGATGTGAGACACAGATTTTGCTGAGAAAGTGGAAGAATGTTGAAGTAACAAAATAATAAAAGCAGGAAAGGATAGATTGAGAGGGTGAGCTAATCCACAAAAGTAAACCAGGGGATTCTGCTGAGGCTAACTGACCCAAAAGCATGTCATAGGTCAACCTAGGGATCGATTATCATTTGATCTGGGTTGATTGAAAGTGTTTCTTAGATGCCTGCTGGGTCAACCTTCCCCAGTCCATGGCATGTAACTTGCTTCACCTTCCAACTAAAAATGAAGATGGCACAATGCTTAAGGTTGGACAGGTTAGCACTAAGCTCTCAAACTTGAACTCTATGCTAATGTGATAGTTGGCCACCCCCCTCCCCCCCCACCACCACCACCAAAATGGGAAGTTCATTTCTGGCACCCAAAATAATAGCGGGTGCTATGAGTAACACTGTCTCAGACCTAGTAGAAATAATCAAAGTGCATTTTTTATGTTGATAGGTAAGTTTTTTACATGTCCTGCTTCTTGTATAACCTGCTTTTGAGCCCTTATGTCTGCCACAAAGATGACAGGACCCAGCACACAGGAGAGAAAAGTAGCTTGTGGTTCTGACATTCATGGTAAGAAATGCTGAAATCTGAGAAAATGTGAATGAGGAGAATTCAAGGGATAGGAGATTCTGTTGAAGGCATTTGTCTCAGTCCACCTCTAGGTAGCAATAAATGTGTAGGCATGGGAAGAAGTCTGTCAATTGCCTGCAGTTAGGCAACTAATAGGATTAGACACTAAGTGGTCAAATAGCTTTTACTAACTGATGTCAGTGAAAATGGCAGAGGAAGGACCTGTAAGAACAGTGACCGTTGTGACATTTTAACTTGCTCTAATGCCATTCCTCATTCCAGCCCTGCAGTAGCAGATGGCTAACAGTCCACATTCCCAATGCAGTCTATTAGTCACCAGAGAGAACAAAACAAAGCTAGAGCTCTTTTGAAGCCTCATTCCCAAAGAGATGCCATTGTTTGGCCTGCCTGATGGTTTCCTGGAATACCTCATTTATAAGGCTGTCTGTAGTTGAACTAACTCAGAGTGGACCCAGTGTAAAAAGTACTCTCATTGGAGGGGTGTTTGTTAAAAACATTTATAGGCAAGACTCTTAATGTTGCACTTGCCTTAGGTGATTGATAAGAGCTGAGTCAAGCAAATAGACTAACCAAAGAGTTGAAAAGGAAAAGCCGAGGGAATCGATATCCACAGGAGCTTTGAAAAGCTCTTACATAGTTCTAGGAATCTACAATGTTATATGCACACACGGGGCTGTTGCCACCTGTGAAAGACCTAAGGCCACCCTAAGCTCTCACCTGTGGCTAATTTTGAGGCTGTGCAAACAAGTGGAAGCTAGTTTTCAACTGCTAGGCTGTTAGGAAGGCATACCTTAACACATACACACGCAGCCCCTTGGCAAAAACTGGGAAATTTTATGTTGTTGTTGTTATGGGGGTTTGAGGAAATGTCTAATCATTAGCCAGCTGCTAAGCTGAGTAAAAAATTTCATTGACCACACATGGCAAAATATGCAGACTTTACAGAATTTGTTATTCTATTCATTCAGAATTCTGTAACAAGTAGCAATGACAGCAAATCTGGGGAGGGAGATGAATCTGATTTCCAGAACTGTGTTATATTATTTAAAATGTCTAATTTTCAACAAAAGGTTTTGATACGTACAAAAGCTATGTATGGCCCATACACAGGAAAAACAATCAGTAGAAACTGTCCTTCTTCAAGGACATAGGGCTTACCAGACAAAGACCTTAAATTATGTTCAAGGAGCTAAAGGAAGCCATGTCTAAAAAATTAAATGAAAGTATTTTTGAATGCCTCACTAAATAAAGATATCAATAAATTATTTAGAAATTATATTTTAAAAAGCAAATGGAAACCTTTGATTTGGAAAGTACAATAAATAGCTGAAATAGAGGGTCTCAATGTTAGATTTCAGTAGGCAGAAGAAAAAATCAGTGAGCTTGAAAATATGTCCATTGTGAGTAGCCAGCCTAAGGAATGTATGTTGGAGGTGGGAGAGGCTCACAGAGAGACCTGTGTGACATAATCAGACATACCAGCATACACATAAGGGAAAGCCTGGAAGGAGAAGAGAAAGGGGGACAGAAAGAATATTTGAAGACCTATGACTGAAAACTGACCAAGTTTGAAAAATGTTAATGTACGAATTCAAAAAGCTCAACATCAGGGGCTGCCTGGGTGACTCAGTTAAACATCTGACTCTTGATTTCAGCTCAGGTCATGATCCCATGGTTCATGGGATCCAGCCCCGCATCGGGCTCCATGTTGAGCATGGAGCCTGCTTGAGATTCTCTCCATCTCTCTCCCCTCTCTCTGCCCCTTCGCCACTCACACTCTCTCTCTCAAAATAAATAAACTTCAAAACCAAAAACAAAACAAACAAAAAAACCCTCAACACCAGGGTGACTGGGTGGATCAGTCATTTAAGCTTCCAACTGTTGATTTCAGCTCAGGTCATGATCTCATGGTTGTGAGGTTGAACCCCATGTCGGCCCTACACTGGGCATGGAGCCTGCTTAAGATTCTCTCTCTCCCTCTTCCTCTTCCCCTCCCCCTCCCCTGCTCACACACACACTCTAAATAAATAAAATCTTTAAAAAAAAAAAAAAAAAAGTTCAACACCAAAGAGAATAAATTCAAAGAGATCTAATGTACGCACGTTATAAGCAAACTATCAAAAGACAAAAAAGAACCTTCAAAGCAGAAAGAAACAACTATCACCATGTACAAGGAATCCTAAATAAAATTGACAGCTAGTTTCTCATCAGAGTCCAGTGGAGATCAGAAGGTAGTAGGTTTGACCTATTCAAGGTGCTGAAAGAAAAATGATATCAATCAAGAATTCTTTATCCAGGACAATTACCCTTCAAAAATGAAGGACAAATTAAGACATTCTCAGAATAACCAAAACTGAGAGAACTTGTCACTAGCAGACCTGCCCTACAAGAAATACTAAAGGGAGTCCTTCAGACTGACGAGAGAACATTAGACAATAACTCAAATGCACATGAAGAAATAAAGAGCAGCAGTAAAGGTAACAGCAAAGTAAATTTAAAGGACAATATGTAAATGTATTTCTGTAACTCTTTTTTACTCCTGTCTGATTTAAAAGACAGCTGCATGGGGTGCCTGGGTGGCTCAGTCGGTTAAGCATCTGACTTTAGCTCAGGTCATGATCTCATGGTTTGTGGGTTCGAGCCCCACATTGGGCTCTGTGCTGACAGCTCGGAGCCTGGAGCCTGTTTCAGATTCTGTGTCTCCCTCTCTCTCTTCGCCCCTCCCCTGCTTGTGCTCTTTCTCTCTCTCAGAAATAAATATTTAAAAATAAATAAAAAATAAAAGCTGCAATTACAAATTACATTGATAAGGACCATGTGTGCATAAAAATGTAATTTATGACAGCACAAAGGTACAGGAAATAGAGCTACATAGGAGAAAAGATTTTGTATAGCATTGAAATTTCGTTTTATTAATCTGAACTAGATTGATACAAATTAAGGTGTTAATTGTAATCCCCAGGACAAACACTGAGAAAATAACTATAAAATATAGAAGAAATGACAATGAGAATTAAAATGGTACCCTAGAAAATATCTAACACAAAATAAGCCAGGAATGGAGGACTAGAGAAATAAAAAAGATATGGCAGATAGAAAACAAACAGCAGATGTAAATTTTACCTTATCAGTAATTATATTAAATGTAAGTAGATTAAACTCTATAATTACAAGATAGAGATTAATAGAATGAATATAAGATATCAATTATACGCGGCCTAGAAGAGACACGCTTTACATTCAGTGACACAAGTTGAAAGTAAGAAGATGATAAAATAAACAACCATGTAAACAGCAACCAAAAGGGCTGGTAGTGACTGTACTCCTAAATAACTAATGGGTCAAGAAATAAATTAGAAAATATCTGAGATAAATGAAAACAAAAGTACCACATTCCAAAACTTATGAGATGCAGTGAAAGCAGTGCTTAGAGGGAAATCTAGCTGTAAACAGTAAAAAGAAAGAAAGGTCTCAATTCTGTAACCTAATCTTTGACCTTAAAAAAAACTAGAAAAAAGAAGTGCAGACTAAACCCAAAGCAAGCAGAAGAAAGGAAATAATAAATATATTATAGCCGAAATAAAGTAGAGATTCAAAACACATTAGAGAAAAACCAACAAAACAAAATTGTTCCTTTGAAAAGATCAACACAGTGGATAAATCTGTGGTTAGAATGACCAAGAAGAAAAAAATACTCACTGAAGTCAGGAATGAAGAGGGGGCATTCTACTGACTTCATAAAAATAAACAGAATTATAAAAGAATAAATAACACAAATTATTACATACCAACACATTTGCTAACCTAGACAAAATGGACACATTTTTAGAAAGACAAATTATCAAAACGGTTTCAGGAAGATAACAGAAAATCTGAGTAGACCATAGCAAGTAAAGACGTCGAATTAGTAACAAAATATTTCAAAAAGAGAAGCTTAGAACCAGAAGACTTCAGTGGTGAGTTCTGCAAAACATATAAAGAATTACCAATCTTTCTTTCAAAAACTTTTTTTTTCTTAAAGGAGTGGAAGGAACACTTCCCAGCTCACTCTATGTGGTTGATTTTAACCTGATACCAAATCAAACCAAAGTATCACAAGAAAAGAACACCACGGACCGATATCCTTTCTGATGATAGATGTAAAAAATCCTTAACAAAATCCTATCAAACTGAACCCATCACTATCTAGAAAGCATTGTACACCAGGGATATCTCTTACGAATACAGATGTAAAAATCACACACAAAATACTATCAAATAGAATCCATCAATCCATAAGAAATAATTATACACCTTGACCAAGTGGGATTTATCCAAGGAATGCCAGGTAGTTTCAACATACAAAACTAAGTCAATGAAGTACATAATATGTTATCAATACAATAAAGGCGAGGAGGCACTAGATTGTCTCTATTGATGGAAAAAATCATTTGACAAAAATTCAACTTCTCAATGGTAACAACAGAAGAATAGGGAAAACTTACCTGATAAAGAGCATCTATGAAAAACCCACAGCCAATATCATACTTCATGATGAACAACTGAAAACTTACCATCTAAGATCAGGAACAAGACCAAGATGTCCACTCTCATGACATGTATTGAACATTGGACTAGAGGTTCAGGCCAGAGCAATTAGGAAAAAAAAAAGATACCCACATGGAAAAGGAAGTTAAACTATTTGTAGGTTACATGATCTTGTATATAGAAAGTCCTAAGGAGTCCACCAAAAAAGTGTTACTGCTGATAAATTTGGCAAGATTGCTGGATACAAAAATCAGTCGTGTTTGGGGGCACCTGGGTGTCTCAGTCAGTTGAGTGTCTGACTTTGGCTCAAGTCATAATCTTGTGGTTCATGTGTTCAGCCCCACATCAGGCTTGCTGCTCTCGCCCTGTCAGCACAGAGCCTGTTTCAGATTTTCTGTCCCCCACCTCTGCCCCTCCCCTGCTCGTGCCCTCTCAGAAAAATAAAACATTTTTAAAAATCAATTGCATTTTTATACACTTGGCAATGAACAATCCAAAAATGAAATGAAAATTCCATTTATAATAGCATCCACAAAAGTAAAGAATACTTGGAAATAAATTTAACAAAAGAGGTATAAGAGTTGTACCCAAAAAATATAAAACCTCGCTGAAAGAAAGTAAAGAATACCTAAATAAATGGAAAGACATCCTGTATTCATGAATTGGAAGACTTAATGTTAGAATAGCAACATTCCCTAAATTGATCTATCACATGAATGCAATCCCTGTGAAAATTCCATTGTCTTTTTGGCAGATACTGGCAAGCTGACCCTAAAATTCATACAGGAGGGCAAAGGACTCATAATACCAAAACAATTTTAGTAAGAACAAAGAAGACTCACACTTCCTAATTTCAAAACTTACAACAAAACTACAGTTATCAGGACAATGTGGTACTTGCTTTAGCTTAATGACAGACATATCTAGAGATCAGTGGAATAGAATTAAGAGTCTAGAAATAAACCCATTCATCTATGGCCAATAGATTTCAATTAAGGGTACTAAAGATTCCTGCAGAAGGTGCCTTTGCTCAACCCCTCACCCACAGGCACCATCTTCTGGATCCATAAACTCATACCAAAAAGGCAGCTGGGACCACCCACACCTGAGAAGGGGTGTTTATTTGAAATATAGAAAGTCCATACTCTTGCATAGTGCTTGCAATATGCTTCATTACTGATGTTAATGATTACATGAAGTTGTGATAAGAAAGAGCCTAGTTAATTCATTGATTTACCATGCACACACTGCCTGGTTTCAAAACCTGGCTCCTACAACTGAGTGGGCTTGAGCCTGTGGTTTAACCTTAATGTCTTTGTTTCCTCTTCTGTGAAATTCAGGTAATATAGATCTCTGTCTCATAGAGTTATTGGAAAGATTAATTGAGTCACTATGCCCAATAATAATAAATAAAAACTATCAATATTGCAGTCTCCTTTGAGGTAGATTTAGAATGTCACAGATTGTTTTACATTCTTCCCACCAATGGGTTGTGTCTATGTTTCTTCCCCTTGAATGCAGATGGGCTCTGTAGCAACTTTACCAATAGGATATGGTAGAAGAGCCACTGCCCCAGCCTTCAGAAACTGAAACTCCCCCTTCCTGTCTTTTCTAACAGATGTCCTGTTAGAAGTCTATTTTGAGACCACCACGCTGGAGGACCACATGGAGAGACCCAGCAGAGCCTGCCAGCTGCCCCCATCAGTGTGCCAGGCATGTGAGTGGGGGAACTATCTTGAAAGTGGGGTTGCCAGCCCTAAACCATTCCAGCTTGAGAGAGACTGGCTGCTACACACCTGAGTCCTTCCCAGATTCCTGACACACAAAGCCATGAGCAAATTGAAATGGTTATTTCAAGTCATTACATTTCGGGGTAGTTCTGTTACTTAGCAGTAATCACAACACTGATTATGAAAATCTAAACACTAAACAAATGAATGAGTTGGAAGGAGTGGGTAGTCTCTAGCCTAGGGAAACGATGACTCATGTTACAAATTAAGTCCTCATTTTAGTTGTTTTACAAAATACAAGAGTTCCTGTCATATGTGGATGCTGTTTATGTCCTTATTTACTCCTAGAAAGGACACAGGGAAGAGTCTCCAAGGGTGTTTGAACTGAAATCAATGAGTTTAACCCCCTTTTACGGATGGGACCTTAGGCTTGGAAAAGGGAGAGAAGGCGCTCCAGGTCACACAGCAAGTTAGGAGGAAGCTAGGCCTGCCTCTGCACTCTTAAGCCAGAACTTTAAAAATACTATTTTATTTCTTGGTTTATTTATATTTTTGTTGTGCTACCTTGCAGGAACAAATCTATTTTGTGACACATCCATTTTACACATTCAACAGACAGTGTCCATGTCCCTAGGAAAGGTCTGAAACAGAATGTTATCAGGGCCTGTGGAATGTAGGAGCCAATTTTGGTATACTAGTCGCAAAACAATGAAAATCTTCACCCTTTTCAGATTCATTTGTAATGCCAAAATAGTGGCTCTTATTGTATCTTTTTGTCTCTATATTCCATCAACCCACTAATTATCCTTATACATTTCACACTCACTGTATGATGATTCACTCCACACACACACCCCCCCCCCCCCCCCCCCCCCCCCCCCCCCGCCAGTACTCAGCACATTATGATTCAGAGGACACATCCTTCTTTGTTTTTTAGGTTTGGGTTGTTTTTTTTTTTGGTTTTGGTTTTTTGTTTTTGTTTTTGTTTTTTTTCAATGGTGGCTGAAAAATTTGGACTGCAGCCATTCTTTGATGATGTGTATTTTACTGAAAACAAATGCCTGTCTGTTATCTGTGAATACAGGGGTTCTTTTTCTCCGTTTGTTTTGACATATTCAGTAGTCTTCTAAAAACTGATGCAGGATTATATTAGAAAATATCAAACTTAAAATGGATAATCCCAAATAATTACTTTTTCCCTTCAATTACTAGTTAATTTATTATAAATTTTAAACTATTTTTCAGAGCTTCTTGGTGAGTCCTCATGGGTGGTCATGAACTGTGACTGTCTCAGGAAGGAGTGGGGTTTCTGAAAACCTCATCAGCAGCCAGAGGAATCACTTAATTGACCGT
Organism: Prionailurus viverrinus; assembly: GCF_022837055.1. NCBI lineage: Eukaryota > Metazoa > Chordata > Mammalia > Carnivora > Felidae > Prionailurus > Prionailurus viverrinus. The sequence goes on from NC_062569.1 coordinate 25,905,890, forward strand.
GCCATTCCCCTGCTTAATACCCTCTAACTGCTTCCCATATAAACTCAAACTCCTGTCATGGCCTACCAGGGCCTGCATAACCTGAAGTTTGACAAACTTCTATGGTTGATTTAAATCATTCTGACTGTCATAGGTAACAAACCACTTCAAAATGTAACGGCTTAAAATAACCACTCATTTTGCTTATGAATCTGCAACTTGGTCAGTGCAAGGTGGAGGAAGCCAACCTCTGCTTGGCACGCTGGGGCTGTTATCTGTGGGCTGTGGGATCTGATGGTTGAGAAGCTGGCTCTGCTGTCATATGGGAACCCAACTGGGGCTGAGAGTTGAGGACCTCAATTTCTCTCCACATGAATCTCCCCATGCGGCCTTCATTTCCTTGGAGTGTGGTTAGGTGCCAAGAGTGAAATCCCCAAGAAAGAACCAGACAGGAGCCATATAAGTCATTCACGACCTCGATTTGGAAGTCATGTCTGCCACACTGTGTCACATCTGCCACACTACATTCATGGAGGCAGTTATGAAGTCCTGCCCAGGGTCAAGGGAAGGAGCATAGATCTCATGATGGGGAATGGCAAAGTTTTGGAGGAACAAGCAGCACTGGAAATGTTGCAGCCATTTTTGGAAAATAAATTACCACAATATGCTTTACTGATTTCTTTTGGGGTGTGTGTGTGTGTGTGTGTGTGTGTGTGCGCGCGCACATGCGTAAATCCCATGTTTAAATGAGCCTTAGGTGGTAAGCTCTCTCTAAAGGTAATAGTCTTTTCTTATGTGTTTACAAACTGTACAATTTCTAACACAGTATTTTATGTGCAGCTAACACTTAATTTTCACACCTGATTTTATGAGCTGCAAGATATTCATAATTGAGTCGATAATTTTTAAAGACTTAGAATCCCCAAATATATCTTATCTTAAAATCACACTGTATATAATTTTATCTTTATTTGATTATTCAGGAATCATTTTAGGAACCCTACAATTCTTTGAGATCAATAGATACCACTTTCAACATTCCAGTACTCAGAGAAAATGTAAATGCTGACCATTTACAGGTTCTGTAGGAATATTTAGAGTGTGGAAATGAGAAGGGCAGTGTCTTTACTTTCAGTGTAGTAGTATCTTTAGTTATCACATCAGGACCCTATGGCAATAAACTCGGGACTCATAAGATAAACTACAAAACAAGTCTTGAAGTTAAAGGGCACAGCATCAAGAATTTCATTCTGCCAAATCAGGTGGTAATATATCAGAAATTTTAAACACTGAAAGTATTGATAAAACCAATCATCTGACTTGCATGGAAGGTTTAGTACAGGCATGTCCAGTAAGCATAAAAACAAGCAACCATCTTATATATTTTATTCAAAATGTTGAAGCACCAGATTAAAAGATTTCAAAAGCATTCCATGCCAGTTTCCTTCCATTGGAACTGAATAAAGGGATCATACTGAAAATATCTGCAGATTGGGGCTCCTGAATGGCTCAGTTGGTTATGCGTCCAACTTTGGCTCGGGTCATGATCTCGCAGTTTGTGAGTTCGAGCCCCACGTCGGGCTCTGTGCTGGAGCCTGGTTTGGGTTCTGTGTCTCCCTCATTCTCTTCCCCTCCCCCACTCACACTCTGTCTCTCTCTGTTTCTCAAAAGTGAATAAACGTTAAAAAATTTTAAAAAATATCTGCAGATAGTTTCCATAAGATTTCTGCATTCCCATGAAGCCTTTTGTGAACTTTCAAAGTTACACACAACCTGATGCAAGGCAATTCCTTAACTATAGATCATATTTTCCCCACACTGATTTGTCTTTGATCAAAGAAAAGTAGAGTAATGTATTTGGGTGACAAAGTCCCACAGAAAGGGGAATAATGGGTTGAAAACTAGCATGAGGATAGGAGAGAAGAGTGTTCTGAACTGGTCATTTGGAAACTAGCTATGCCTTGGTCCTGGGGTGGGGATTCCAGGCTCTAGCTCTGATGCTAGGATACTGGTTTAACCTTGGGCAAGGCACTTCCCATCCAAGCCTCAGTTCTCTCTTCTTTAACTTGCCCCTTTCAGAGAACTGATATGGGGAGCTGATTACTAAGGTGTGCACACATGCTTTGAAAAATGCACAGCACTGGAGTAATGGTCTCACACTTGATTAGGATCACCTGAAAGCTTATTAAATACAGATTGATGGGACCTGTCCCCAGAGCCCAAGAATTTGTGTTCCTAACAAGTTCCCAGGTGACGCTAGTGCTGCTGGGTTGGGACCACCCTTTGAGAACCACTGTCTGTATGATGCCAGGCTGGGGGAACAGGGCGGGGGCGGGGAGGGGGGCGGAGGGTTAAGTAATTCTGAAGACAGGAAGATTTTCCTGGCCACTCTCAGAATGCCTCTTCTAGAGCTTCCAATTTCAAAGCAGCCAACATCTGCTCATTGTGGGCCCCTCTTTGTGGTTTTCTCCCTCCATTTGAGAATATTGCCCAGGTGCACTTCACTCTTCAAAACCATGAGAAAAGAAAGGTTATTTCTGAGCTAGTCCAGCAGATAATAACTACTAGTAGCACTTGTATCATATATAGTGGGAGAGAGACCTGTAAAGGGGCAGTAGTCAGGACAGCTGGAAGATGGAGCATCAGATGCATTGGAATTTTGGCAGGGGATTGAGGTGCTGTCAGGAAGATTACTGCATTCATTATCGTTGCGTAAAAAATTACCCCCAAATTTAGAGGCTTAAAACAACATTTTTTTAAATTTTCTTTTTTTTTAATTTTTTAAAATGGTATTTATTTTTGAGACAGAGAGAGACAGAACGTGAGCAGGGAAGGGGCAGAGAGAGAGGGAGACATAGAATCTGAAGCAGGCTCCAAGCTCTGAGCTGTCAGCACAGAGCCTGATGCGGGGCTCGAACTCACAGACTCTGAGATCATGACCTGAGCCAAAGTCGGATGCTCAACCGACTGAGCCACCCAGGTGCCCCTAATTTTCTTTCTTTTTAATGTTTATTTATTTTTGAGAGAGAGAGAGAGAGCGAGAGCGAGCATGAGTGGGGGAAGGGCAGAGAGAGAGAGACACAGAATCTGAAGCAGGCTCCAGGCTCTGAGCTGTTAGCACAGAGCCTGACCCAAGGCTCAAAGTCACGAGCTGTGAGATATGACCTGAGCTGAAGTCAGATGCTTAGCTGACTGAGCCACCCAGGTACCCCTGAAACAACAAACATTTATCTGAAGGTTTCTGAGGGTTAGCAATTCGAGAGTGGCGTAGCTAGGTTGTTTTGGCTGAGAGTCTCTCAGAAAGTTGTAGTCAAGACATTGGCCAGGGTGGCAGTTATCTAAAGGCTGGACTGGGGCTGGAGGATCCACTTGTAACACAGCTCACTTATGGGGCTAGCGACAGGAGGCTTCAGTTTCTTGCTAAATGGGCCTTCCATAAGGCTCCGTGAGACATGGTAGCTGGCTTTCCCCCGAGCAAGTGATCCAACATGGAAGGTAGGCAACCAAGACAGAAGCCACAGGATCTTTGATATCTAATCTCAGAAAATAACAGGACATTGTGTCTGCCATGTTCTAGTGGTCACATAGAACAACCATGGAACAATGTGGGAAGGCACCACACAAGAGTGTCCATAGGGATCAGTGGGAGCTATGTTAAGACTGGCTACCATGGTATGCTCATTAAGAAACCTGTTTGTCCACAGGGCTGTCTCTTCCCTGACTCCCTCTCTCAAATGAACTTGTTCATAAGCTCCCAGAATGTGTTGGGAGCATCATGTGCTGCAGTTTCCTCCCTACACACTCCCCCCTTCTCCATCCTGTTGTGTGACCGTAGCACTGACTTCTGCAGACAGCACCAGCTGCTCTTTCTTGTTCTCTGCCTTGCTGTTGGGTCCAACCAATAGGAAGCAGCAGCAGGTGATGAAAGGGTAGCAGAAGAGAGAAAAGACATGGTACTTCTTGCCTGGCCTCCTTCTGTGTAAGATCACTGTAGTCTGCCTGGATCTCCCTTCTAAAGGCTGCAGCTCCTGCCGGGCTGCTCTCTCCATATAGCTTCCTTCCCTCCCCTGATTCTGTAACCACTTGAGCCCTTCATACCTTCAGGCCTGGGAGGCTAATGGCTCCTGCTATTGCTAGCCCCTGAATATTGGACTGCCCTTTGCAGGCTTCCCTATAACCCCTGCCCACACCTGTGTAAATTGTTCTGTTATTACTCCTCTGTGTTAATGGGGTGTGCAGTCTCCTTCCTGCTATGACCCTGACTGCAACAGCATGTAACTAGTGTCAGAGAGAAATTTATGCTCAGAGGAAGCAGGCCTGGTGGACATCTACTGTTTCTGCCCAAGCATATCCCACCCACCACCCTGCCTCAGCATTCCTTTGGGGATCCAGCCCTGCCCACTTCCTGTGTCTTGTCAGAGCCATGCCCATGATCCCTCACTCTCCAGGTGGGCCTGGGATTCGCTGCTGGCCAACAGGCCAATAAGAATATCATGGCCCTCTGAACAGTGATTGGGCATGTGGCCCAAGGCAGAGCCAGGAAGGCTCAGTTCTGGGACTTTGTGAAAAGAGAAGCTCTTTCCTTAGGGGTTGCTAAAGCATCAGATGACGCCTCGGGCTGTGGTGGCCATTATCATTACCACTATACGGGGAGTCTGTCTGGGAAGGAAGCTGATAAAGAATGCCAAGTACGTAGACATACTACGTACACCCATACACACACAGACGCTGTTCACAGAGTGTTTCAGCTCCTGAATCCAGCCATGCCTGAAGAGATCTACTCTGTAGACTCTTTAGTTACATAAGTCAATAAATGATAATTTTTGCTCAAACCAAAAAAAAAAAAAAAAAAAATGCGTGAAAGAGTTACACATACATGACTTCTAGCAGCTCATTGATCTACTGGTAATTTTATTTTTAACTTTGTTAGATTTTTACTTCAATGCTAGAAAACTTTCAAAAGAGAAAAAAATTGTTGTTCTTTTGTTGTTTCAGCCTGTCTAAATGAAATAAGCATGCTTGGTGACTGCTCAGTCATTCATTCATTCACTCATTCATTCAGCAACCATGTATTGAGCCCAGATTTTAAAAACCACAGAGGGGTGCCAGGAGCCATAGACACAAAGATTAGTAGCACATGGACTGTGTTCTCAGATGGCATCTCCATAGTCACGGTGAAGAAGATGCAGATTCCAGCACCAGCTCTAATTAGCACATGGGCAGTTCACTAGCATCTCTGTCAGTTTTCCTTATCTACAAGATGGCCATATCAAGCCTTCTTTAAGGCTCATGGAGAAAGTTAAGGGAGCCATTTATGTGCCACATCCAGCACAAAGCTGTCACTCACTACAGGGCAGATACTCTCGTGCAGCTCACATCCTGGCAGAGAGGACCTGGATAAGTATTACGGCCCGATGGGGAAGGGCTCTGGGAACAGGAAAAGTCAATTCGGTGGAAGAAGATTCACAAAGTGCTTGTCATGGAGTGGACCTTCAAGGATGGAGGAGTTTCCCCATCAAAAGAGGCATTTTAGCAAAGACAACATTGCTAAGGCCACATTGTGCTCAGCATATCAGGGAATTGAGAGAATTTGGCCATGGCGGAATCAGGGAGCTGGATTCATAGTGCGGGGTCAGCGTGGGGCTCAGCACAGGCAGGGGGCAGGTTGTGTAGGGTATGAACTTCAGGGAGGCGAGAAAAAAGAGAAGCAGGATTTGGACTGAGGGGTTTGGTAACCAGCTCCGAGATGGTGCCCAGTATCCTCACCTCCTGGCCTGTGTCCTGTCCCCTCCTTCAATGAGCAAGGCTGATCTGGGTAAGCCAAGAAGATAGTATGGAATGATAGAAGTGTGACTTCTGAGCATGGGTCATAATAGACACTGTGGCTTCTACCTTGGTCTCCCTTGGATCACTTGCTCCATGGGAAGCCAGCTGCCACTTTGGACAGCCAAATAGCCCTACAGAAAGGACCCTGTGTTGAGCAACTGAGCCTCCTGCCAGCAGCCAGCCATGTGGCTGCACCAAACTGATGGGTAGTAGTTTTCTAGAGCTGCCATAAAAAAGTACCACCAAATGGGTGGTTTAAAACCTAGAAATTTACTACCTCATAGTTCTGGAGGCTAAAAGTCCAATATCAAGGTGTTAGCAGGGCCATGCTCCTCCTGAGACCTGTAGGGGAGAATCCTTCCTTGACTCCGCTAGCTTCTGATGTTTCTCAGTAATCCTTGGTGTTCCTTGGCTCATGGATGCATCCCTCCACTATGCCTCTGTTGTCACATGGCTGTCTTCTCCCTGTGTGTCTATATCTTCTCCTTATAAGGACACGGGTCACATTGGATTAAGGGGCCACCCTATTTAAGTGTGATCTCATCTTAATTAATCACATCTACAAAGACCCTATTTCCAAATAAGATCACATTATGATGTATGGGGGTTAAGACTTCAACGCATCTTTTTGGGGAACACAGTTGTTGATAACGTTCTCCACCTCCAGTGAAGCCTCCAGCTGACCACAGCTCCAGCTCACATCTTGACTGCAGCCTCATGAGACCTTGAGCTAGAACAACCCAGCTAAGCCACTCCCAGATTCCTGACTCATGGAAGCTGCGTGAGTTAATCATGTTCACGATTGCTTTAAGCCACTAAGATTTGTTATGAATAGGCAATCAACACAAGGAGGAAGACATGGCAGTAAAAGACCAAAGGCCTCCACAGCAATCCTACTCAATAGATCTTCATGTCATATCAGCATTTATTTTAAATCAGAGCCTTTTTATGCAACATTTCATACTGCTAAAACTTTTTTAAAGAAGTTTTGCCCTATGTACATTCACTTTGTTGAGAAACCATTTGTTCATCTAGTGGGTAATTGGGTGTTTGAGCAGTTCTGAGTTTCACTGGGAATCCATGCAGCTGACTCAGATTTTCCCTCTCTGGGCAGAGCTCCGGTGCCAGGCTGGCTGGCTGGTCTAGGGTCAGGTGCATACTCCCGGTTCAATGCGTGATGGCCAGGGGATGGGGCCACAAGGTACAGAGCAGGGCCACCTGTGGGTAAGGGGTGGTCCAGGTGGGTTTCCCTCAGCAGGGCCATGGGCAGTTGTCTCTCCCTGCAGGAGGGGGCGGTGGGCACCAGCATTGACAGTCTGTGATCAGGCTGTGGATTTTGCCTTCTCTAGGAACAGGCCTTTTTAAGTCCAGTGTGAACACAGCTCATTGTGCCTCTCACTTCCTCTGTGAGGAAAGCCACAGACAGGCACAGCTGCACCTACATGAGAAACCACATGGACCAACCGACTTCCCCCAAGTCTGATTTGACCAAAAATACATTTGATTTCCTGCCTCTATGTGATGGTCAAGATTACCATTTGTTTCCTTGAATTTCAGGATTACAGTTGACAAAAGCATGTCACAACCATTAGTCATAGGTGGTTTTTTTTTTTTTCCTGAAAATGATTCATTTTACTCATTTTCCCATCCTCCTCTTCGTTCTGCCAGCTGGCAGCTACTTCTTTTTATTATAAAAATAATTTTGTGTTACCCCCATCATTTATATCTTCCCTCATTTCTACTTCATAAACAATTGGTTCTAACTTGTCAATAGAAAGTAACTCAGGGAAAGTTCTAGGTGCTCTGTTCAGAAGGGCAGCATGTGTATCCAGCAGGTGCTTCATAAGTGCTTACTGGGTGGAGTAGTTCCACCAAGTCTGTATTTAGGTCTACTGTCTCTGTACATCTCTTTCTCAGGCTGACTTGAAAACTCTTGGCATGAAGCAACAATATACATTTTTAAGATGATTTCTATTTCCCTGGTGTTTGGGGCATGGAGCTAAGTGGGTGGCAGACAGCCACATCCGGAGAGACAAGCTCACTCCTCCTGGCAGGTCCTGTACTGGGGACGGCAGGCAGGCTCTGCCATTGGTGGGAGGGGTTCTGCTCCCATTCCAGGAGGACTTCCCAGGCGTTCCTCAGGAATTCTGAGTTCTTCCTGCTTATTCCCTAAAGATGTGACTCACTCCAAACCTTTGCGAGTGAGCAGTGAGTCAGCAGGGGTTTTGCTTTTTTGGATCATTCCCACATGGATTATTCAACGCACATTATATGAATGAGAAGACCACGGCGTGACAGGGTTTAAATAAGTTGTCCAAAGTCTATGCAGTGAAGAGTAAGCCGTGAGGCCAAGGATGTGAGCCTGGACAGTCTTGAGACCAGGGTCTGTACTCTTTATTCTGCCTAAAAGCCAGAAAAGGGGTCTAGAAGGCTATGCTTCAAGGGAATGGGGAAGGAATCCCATTTTTTACTTTGTATAATTATATATATGCACACACTGCTTTAAAAAACCTAATTAAAAAAAACTAAACAGCCACACCATGGAAGAGGCAAGTCACAGAAGGCTAATTATCCATCTTCTTAAAAATTATTCATTTTCCTACTTAAAAATTATCTGAGTTACTAGGCATTGAGTCAAAATGACTTTGAAATGTTGGCTACAAATAATACAGAAATTAGTGGCCTAAAAATGTCTTCCCTCACTGATTACGTTGGTTCTGCATCTGGAACTCCTATTGTGGGAGGGCCTTGCTCTGCACCTGGTGGGCTTTCCAAAAACACCTGTTGTGTGATCAGATTAATGAATGACTACAGAGGGCCAACCTCCATGGCAGCTCTTGCAACTTTTCTTCAAGAGGCGTGATGCCTCTCTCAAAGGGTAGGCCCTCTGGGGACTGTTCATGGAATCATGCCTGCATCGTTCCATCCTGTGCAGTTGGGCAACTGGAAGGCTCTTGCCCAAAGTTAGCATGATTTATTTAGGTCCCTGGAATCCCTGGATGAGACATGTTGTGCAGAAAGAATCCTCTTACTCATACTTTCCCTCTGCTGCCCCTCTCTTCAGCACTTGTTTCCAGCCTCTCTGTCTTTCTCTCTGAGGCACTGCACTCTTTTCCAGTTATTATGAGCCCTGCCTGACAGATTCCAATTACTGATGGAAAGGCATATGGGAGAGAAACTTCCCTTCTATTTTTAAAAGCTGCTTCAAGATACACATTTCTGATGTTGCTGGTGGCTCTGGCATTACCATTTCATCTGGATAGAATTCTGTTCATCCAGAATGGAAAAGGACCCACGCAGCCATTTCTAAAACAGGTTTTGCTCTGAGAGTTTGTTTCTTACGTTAGAAGGTGAGGCTTGTGAGATACCTGTATGTCCTGGGTCTCACTTCATGAACAATAAGAACAAGGAAAACACACACAAAACCCACTGTTTTGTGGATGTGTAAAATATAAACTGGCATTTTTATTTTAGCTCTTAAAACCAATTGTATAATGAGAGGTTTGCTGGAGGAAGATATGGCTTGAAAAAGAGAAACGGGAGCAGGGAATACCAGAAAAGACTCGATAATCCACGTCAAAGAGGAAAAGACAATGGGGGAAGGTGCCTCTCCTACCTCATCCCACAGCTCCCACAACGGGCTGTGGGGCAGAGAGGTGGTCCCAGTGCTTGTGAGCTGTGGTCTGGACAAGTGCAGGGCTGCCCACCCCACACTGCCCTAGTCCCTCTCATACAGCCGCCCGTAGAGAGCTGCCGTCACCAGGCCAGAGGACAGTCCGCTCTTGCTCAGGAAGGAGTAGTCATTCTCCCGGCCAAGCTGATCAGGGGTTTCCAGGGACATCCCTGAGGTAAGAAGCAGAGGAAAGATATAGGAAGTACTGAAGTTCCCCCATAGGTGGAACTCAAATATCCCTGTGGCCTCTGTGATCTCCTGCCCACAGGTGTTAAAGCCAAGACCCCCACACTTGACCAGGGCACAAACTTGAACATAGTAAGTGCCGTGCACAGTGTGAAGACCGTCAAAGACCCCCAGGGCATACAGCTCTTTGGACAAAGTGGGCCGCTGGTAAAGCAAGTAACAGCAGAGGCCGTTTGCACAGACGCGGAGGTAGCCTTCCTTTCCCCACACAGGGACCAGGGTGAAATTGTCATACATCATCTCCGAATGAAACACAGGAGGAGTGTTCATGTTCCACTTGGTGGCTCCATCACAATGGACTTCCTGAGCATCCTTTTCACAGTATGGATCACCTGCCAAGATTTCTAAAAACTTACTACGAGATGGGTTCATTGTACCTGTGGCATTCTCTGGACCAATGAGACCCAGTGGATTTCTGGCTACCTGTGCAATTATAAGATGACCAGTGGCGTTTTCCATGTCATGGTGCCAAAAGGACTTCCGAGGGCTGTGTATGCCACTTCCGGTCATCCCCAGAGATGGGTGGTGGATGTTGGCAGCCAGCAGGTTGATACCAAAGGCAATGGCAAAAGCTCTCTGAATCTGAATGGCTGCCAAGAGTGGGAGCTGGTTCATCCAGGCAGTAGGATATACGACGTGCTTCACCTCAGAGTCTGTGAGGAGTCTAATGGCAGGGTCAAAAAACAATATATCAAAGCAGGTGAAGATGCCAAATTTGCCAGCAAAAGGGGTATCAAAGATGATGTGATCCACTTTGAGAGGGGTATCAAAAGCTGCCTCAAAGTAGAGGTTGTGTTTGCGATAGCGGTCAACAAGGGTTCCGTTGTTGCTGAACACGACATTTGTGTTAAACTGGTATCTTCCATCATGTGGGCACCCCGGGTCATTGTTATGGCAAGGCTGCTTGGTCCCAAGATTGGCCACCAGGAACATATTGCCCTTGATGGCCATGCAACTCAGGCGCTGGAGGACCTAAAGGAAAAAAAAGGCATACATAAATGAATTTTTAAAATCCTGCCATTTGCCTTATAATTTTAAAATAGAAAAGTACCTGTATTGTGTCTATAATATGTAAACAGCTGTCATAAATCAGTAAAGAAAAAACACTACTGGAAGAGTGCACAGGATATGAACAGGTGATTCACAGCACAAATACAAATGGCCAATGGACATCTGAGAAGATACTCAACCTCATTAGTAATGAGGAAACACAAATGAAAATAATGAGATCTCATTCTGCACCTTCGTAAGATTGGCAAAAATTCAAGATATTATTCCGTCTTGCATTGACCAAAGGTGGGGAAACAGGCACTCAAGACTATCACGAGGGATGTAAAATGAAATGAAGGTCTTTCAAAAGGGAAATTTGGTAGTCTTTAAAATAATTCAAAATGTGCATATCCTTTCGCTGAGAAATTCCATTTCTAGGAATCTTACCTTACAGAAAAACTTGGACATATTTATGAAGATATATGTACAAGGATATTGACTGAAACATTATAATAGCAAGGGTTTTACAAAAGCATATAGCATGCTAATAAAGAGGATGTCAATAACTATGAAATGAATAGAAAAGAATATAGTTGGATGCATATCAAAGTGTTGATGGCAGTTTCTCTAGGAAGAGAAGGAGGGTAATTGGTGGGGTGTGTGAAGATGGGACTTTAATTTTTTTACTTCTGATTCGTTTGTTTTCTAAGTATATATTCTTGTATGTCCTGTGTAATTAATAAATAGAACGATCCAGAGATGAGTAAATGCCCCATAATACCAGACACTCTTTAACTGATGGAATATGTGGCACAGGGAGTTTGGGGAGCTCAGATTTCATTTTTAGGAACCTAGGGTCTCCTTTTGGTCTCATTTAACCTGTCTTGGCTGTTGGCCCCTGGCTTGGTTCATCTCTGCATGCCTTCAGTCTACGGAGGAGGAAGGCTGGGACCCTCCCTTACCTCTGTGTCATTGAATCGGTGGGGCTCCAGGCAAGGATTCCACCTGACCAACTGGGGAGACGGCATGAAGTCCAAAAATGGGTAAACAGATGTTCTTGTAAAGTTGAATCCATGAATGCCATCTTCTGGAAACACTATAATCTGTACACCCTGTAGGTCAAACACATCAAAGTATGGTATATTATCCAATAACAGGAAACATCCCTTCTTTCACTTGTCCATTCTTTCATTCACTCGTCGGACAGCCATCAGGTAGTTGTACTGTGCCAGGAACCAGAGGTTCTAAGATGGTGGCTGGACTCTCATCAGGGATCTTGGTCTTGGGGAAACTGTCTCACTTGGCCTCATTGTCAGGTAACAAAGACAGATGGATTTAGAAACAACCATTAACCATACCTCATGTTAGGGAAGGAGGGAATGAGTGAGATTGGAGCAGAAAGCAGGAGTTTGCCAAGCAGACAATCAGGAGAGGTTTGGAGTTCCTGGTGGTGGCACAGTACAAAGGCCTTGAATACTGGGCTTGTTAACAGATGGGGTGTCTCCAATCCAGTGGTTTCCACTCATTGTGCATCTAAATCAGACGGGGAGCTCCTGAAAAAACACTTGGTTTAGGGGTGATGCTGGGGCCCACTCCTAAAAAGTCTGCTTCACTGGGCTGGTGGGTAAAATTCAAGTGTGTTCATTTTAGAAATAAGGACTTTCTCTAACTTGAAGTTCTCCAGCTGGGAATTAGGAGGCCCTTTTCCGAATCTAACCACTCCCCAGCCTTTGTCCCACACCTGGAGACAACCTAGGTTTCCTGACTGATAGCCTGGGGCTCCCTGTGATGTTCACATTAACCAAATGAAATCCAAACAAACGGGGCACCCTCAGCTCCCAGCATCAGGGCCTCATTCTCCTGCTGCTCTCCACTTACACGGCTTAAAATGCGAAGCCTGGAACATTGCTCCAGAGTGAAAGGTGGAGGAGGAAGGCAGAGAAGGTATGAATAATCTAAAATAAGAGGCAATTTGAGTCACTTATTTCTGGAATGCACTGCAAACTCTTTATAATATTTTATTCTGGCTAAAAAAGCTTCGAAAGTGTAACTGTAGAAAACTTGGAGAACAGATAATATTAATATTAGTTTAGTTAATATCTTGGCTATTTTTATTTTGTCTGTGTGTGTGTATATAATTGCGATAATGATAAATACATGTGTTTCGGGAGCACCTAGGTGACGCAGCTGGTAAAGCATCAGACTCATGATCTCAGCTCAGGGTCATGAGTTCAAGCCCCACGCTGGGCTCCGCTGAGCATGGAGCCTACTTTTAAAGAAAATTTTAAATAAATACATAAATAGTTTTCCATCTTGACTTTCCTCACTACATACAGCATCAAGACTACCAAGATACTTTCAAAAATACCATTTGCAATGGCCACATTATATTTAAGAGAACACCATAATTCATCTTTTATCAGCGGACATCTGAATTGTTCCCAACTTTTGGTGACCATCTGCATACAGGGTGCTCAAAACACTTAATGAGTATTATACACAAGTATTTAGGTGTCCAATGATTTCTTCAGAATGAAGTCTTGTAAGTGAAGATACGGGCTCACAGACAGGAAGAGTTTTCAGTTGTTTACATTGCCAAATAGCCCTCCAGAAAGATTATACCAATGTATGCTCCTCCTGGTAGAGTGTTAAGATTGGTCACCTTACAGCACACGGTAAAGCAAAATTATCACAAACTTGGAAATAAAGCAAGATGTTTGCCTTTCTAACATATACTAGGGTGCTATTTAAGAGGCTCACTCAAGGATTATTTAGTGAAGGTACTATTGCTAGGCTTTGTTATTTAATATTAGATCACCCCAGACTGCAATTGTATTGCTCTATAGGACATTAGCCAGTTTTGTATACACGAGCAAATTCATTTCAACATTCATTTGACCGATACACACACTCATGTTCCTTCGATGCTCTTTTGAGCCAGGTTTACCATCTGACTGATTTCTTCATTAGATCAGTGAGTTAAATGACAGTTTTGGCACATGTTCGTTCTATATTTGTGTAAGAGGTTTTAAAATTTTTTTTACGTTTTTATTTATTTTTGAGAGAGAGAGGCACAGAGTGCAAGCGGGGGAGGGGCAGAGAGAGAGGGAGACACAGAATCTGAAGCAGGCTCCAGGCTTTCAGCTGTCAGCACAGAGCCTGACACAAGGCTCGAACCCAAAAATGGTGAGATCATGACCCGAGCCAAAGCTGGACGCCCAACCAGCTGAGCCACTCAGGCACCCCAGGAGTCATGTTTTAACTTTTTGAAAATTATACTTGGACAAATGTTTTCCTTTATTAAAAACAAAACTTTCCCCAAGAGTGTTGAGTGGTTTCCTATGGACAATACCATTTATGTTATGTATACATATTAGATTAATACTGAAGTTAAATTGCATTTCCTAAACACATATTTTCTAGGAATAAGAAGAGGAACCAACCTGAGCCAGGGTAGAACGCTGGATCTAATGTGACTATCAATCCATCTAGAAAGCAATTAGCATCCCTGATAAATGAGGAGTTTTCGGAGAGACTTCAATGAGGTCAAGAACTCCTGAGGAATTAAGGTTGCCAACCCAGTTGATGGACCAGCTAATATCTTTAAGTTGGAGTCCTTTTCTTCCCTATAAATATCTCTACCAAGAGAGAAATACTTCAGTTGGCTAGTTCGGGAACCCTTGCCTTCCAGCAAGTTTGATCTAAAATTCTGACACATGCTTGGCATCAATTTGTCATAGAAGTTGGTTGAACGCATAAAACCATGCAGGGAAGCCGAGAGATCTGTAAGCACTAAGAAATGATCAGATAAACAATCTGTTCTCTTGGACCACAAACAGAGAAGGAATGATGACTTGCAGGCAGCATGGGCTCAACAAAAACATGTTATAGGTTTCCTTTGGGGGCAGGTTATTGGAAGGCAGGGGAATACCACCGTCACAGTCTCCGGAGTTCAGCATGGCCTCTGCCCAACCTCTTAGAATGGTCTTGTGGACAGGATGGAGAAGCGAGGGATGGCTCGTATTTCAGCACCATGCAAGCAAACACCTCTGTGCACAGAATGGTCTCGAGTGGATCTGTGTCATCAGGAGGTCTAAGGGCACAGCCTGGGATTTTTTTACACTGACTTCAGCGTAAACATAAATGAGGTGTGTATCAAATGTGTGAATGACGTGAAGGTAACTGATATGCAGGATGTCAGTAAAGATCCCCAAATAGCCGAACAGGCTGGAATGATGAGATGTAACAGCATAAATGTGAAGTCGTGTGTTCAGGTTAAAGAAGTTAACCTTGTAAGTACCGGGTGGCAAGAGTGGCACGTGTGTCTGTGTGTGGGAAGAAGACTTGGGAGTGTGAGTTGGCAGCAAATGCCTTATGAATCCACAGTGAGATGTGGCTGCCAACAGCTTTCTGGGGACAAAGTCTCGAATGAGAACGGTGCTACATCTCCTCCACTCTGCCCTTGAATACGGAGACTTTCCTACGGCTCTGGGCACAGAGATCATCTGGGAAATCTTTGTAAAAGGGACATACAGCCTGGAGAAGAGATGCTGGGTTTGGGGTTGGGGGGGGGGAGCATGACGGCTGTCCTCCTGTGGAAGACAACCCGCCATGGTCAGTTCCTCGGTCTGTTCTGTTTAGCTAAGAGGACAGAACGGGTGGCAGTTGCCGGGAGGCAAACTGTTGTTCACTGAAAGGCAAACCTTGCCAGAAGCTCCCGCGCTCTCATCAGACAGTGCATTCTGGGCCACAGAAGGTGTTCAAGGAGAGACTGGATGTGGGGCTTTGAACGAGAGAGGAGCATCACCCATCAGAAGAAGCTGGACAAGGTCTTAAACTCTCTTCCAATATTAGCCTTATATATGTGTATATTGTTTTAATTTTTTTAATGTTTATTTTTGAGAGAAACAGAGTGAGCAGGGGAGGGGCAGAGAGAGAGGGAGACACAGAGTCTGAAACAGGCTCCAGGCTCCAAGCTGTCAGCACAGAGCCCGATGCAGGGCTTGAACTCCCGAACCTCGAGATCACGACCTGAGCCAAAGTCAGATGCTTAACCTACTAAGCCACCCAGGCGCCCCTATATATATGTATATCTCTAAAAGGTAGCCTATAATTTTATATATGCATATACACACATACACATGTAATGAGGTAGAATTTTAAAATGCAGCAATAGCTAGTGGCCGTCCAGGCAATCCTGAGTACCCTGAACAGAGATAGGAACTATTTTGGAGCAGGACCTGCTGGCCCGAACTGTCCTGCCCTCCAGACTCACCGGCACAGGGAAGTTTTGCTCACGTGGAGTGTACCTCCTGTCAAGGCAGAGCAGGGCTTCCTCACATGACTGGGCTTGGTCACCACACACCAGGTGAAAGTCCAAATTTCCCTTTGGTTATGGGTTTCCCAACAGGGCATTTTGTTATGGTCACGTCTGGCACGGACACTGCCCCTCTGCCCCACCCTTCCTGGCAGAAGTGGGAAATGCAGGCCAAGCAGGAAGCCTTCACAAAGGCTGGCAAAGACCTCCCTCTGTCCACCTCCGTTCTGTCTGGACTGAGGTCTCATACTGTTCATGGTCTGGAACAGAGACGAGAAATGAGCCCCAAATAGACTGAAGGTGGAAAACAGCAGTTCTGTAGATGCTTACTATTTTGAATGCCTCAGAGAGCAGGAGAGACCCTCATGCCTGGAAGTTTCTAGAATTTTCTGCACATCAGAATCCACTGGGGAACCTTAGAACTCCCAGTGCTCAATCCACACCCCATCTGCCTCTGCGGGTATGGCATACAGGCACCCACTTAGTTTACGACTGGCTGAGCACTCCCTCTGCACGGCCAGTTTTGAGAACCAGGGACTGAGCTCCGGGCTCCTCAGACATGAGGGGAAAAGCAGCACCTGGGGATCTTGCTATGATGTTGATTGATTCAGCAGGTCCGGGCGGGCCCCAGATCCTGCATTTCTCACAGGCTCCAGAGGGCTGCTGATGCCACTGGTCCGTGGACCACTGAGCAGCGAGACCCCAGCCACCTGACTACTCCAGCTCCACTTTACCAGCTGGACTAATTTTCCAGAAGGGCTGTGGGAGCCATTGACGGAGAGCCAGAGAGCAATTCGCCCTGTTCTGCTAGACAAGCTGGGGGGGGGGGGGGGGGGGGGGGTGGCGCGGGCTAACCCAGGAGTGTTTCTTGCCTTTTGGGCTGCGGTCATTACTTGCTGTTCATAGATGTCAAGGTTCTGGTTCATTAGGTCCAAGGCCTGCTTGCGGCCCACGAGTGCTAGAGGGCTGGGAGTGAAGATTGACTGGTGCTCGTACACAGCAGCCACGTAGTGTTCAGCCTCAGAGTGCTGGGCCACTCGTGGTTCCTCGGTGTGGACTCCCAGGGCAACCACGTAGCAGCCGAAGAGGAAAAGAGCAAGCTGACTGCCGGCTCCAGACATAATGCAGACCATAAATCTGGAACGTAAGGAGGCAAGGGGAAAACAGCTGAA
Organism: Prionailurus viverrinus; assembly: GCF_022837055.1. Taxonomy (NCBI): domain Eukaryota; kingdom Metazoa; phylum Chordata; class Mammalia; order Carnivora; family Felidae; genus Prionailurus; species Prionailurus viverrinus. The sequence goes on from NC_062569.1 coordinate 25,923,093, forward strand.
TAAAGAATCCTGCCAAGAATGTAACTTTTGCAGCTGTGACTTATTAATCTCAGCAATTAAACCTACCCGCCGTGATACTGCAACTCAAAGATTTGTTTCATGTTCCTAATAAAAGGGTCTGTGTTTCTCTCCAAACACGTAGCAAGCTACGTTTAAAATGGCTCGCTGTGTTAGTCTGGTTTTAGAATGTTTCCAAAACAGACCCGATGTTTGCCATGATTTTCTTCCCCAGCGTTCAGCAAGACGGCATTGTGTCACTACTCGCCTTTCTAGCCACGTACGTACCTAAGTTTTAGGCAAGAATAACTACCATGATTATTTTATATAATTCGGTGGCATATTCCACATCCCAACACCTGCCCTCCACACACACAAACGTGTCAACCATCCACGCCAGCTCTGATTGTTGCGATCCCGATAATACAGCTCGGCTTTCCTAGCTACAAAACTCTGATGGATTAAAATTCTCCCTGCATTTCTTTGGTCAGTAATGAATATAAAGGGTAAGTCCTTCTTAGCACGACATTCTTTATTTGGTGCAGAGAAGCTGCTGACTTCTACTTACGTGCCAGTGTCTACTCTTGGTTATGGATAGGTAAAAAGAGGGCTCCCAATCAAAGCATTGTGTTTCTCCTCCTTGAATTTGGGAATCATCACCTTCTCAACCTCTGTCTCTGCGATTCCACCACTCGTGCTCAAAAGCATAATCGTTTGGAAATAAAATCCTTTTGCAGTGATAAAATGCAACCGTCTAGAAAATATATGAGGATTTTCTAGAAAACGTAAGAGGATTTTCTAGGACGTACACCCAGCTATGTAGGCCCTACCATAAGCAATTAGAAGTAAATTATGTCACTTACACTGACACTTCTGTGTGCCTTTTTTTCCCAAGACTAGGAGTTTTTATTCCCAATAATTATGTGTTACCGTGTTAGAGTGAATATTCCAATTCTTCCTTGAAAACCAGCCTGGCCTCCCAGCTGAAGCCCCTCGCCTGACACACAGATTTACCAGGGGGTGTGCCAAGGCCAGGCCACTTGCTCTGTGGAGATGCGCTGGGGCTGACCAAGTGCCCAGGAATCCAGATTAAACATCGAGATAACAAAGACAAATCAAGGAATCCTACTGCTGCTTTTTAAAAAGACAACAACGCCCTGTCCAAGTCTGACTCATAACTCCTGTGTTTGCATTTTAAAACCAAACTTTCCAGGCTGCAAACTTCCTTTTATTTTTCTCTTAATAGTTCCAGAAACAAAAGTAACCATAAGTATTTTCAGCAACAGAACAAGGACTCGGGAGGCTCAGTCTGAATCCTTGCAAAACCAAACACTTGTCGGGCTGAGCAGGCCTCATCCCACGGCCTTGTCTCACACACTGTTACTTCTTGTCCCAGGACTAAGTGCACCATCCAGATTCCCAACCCCAGGACTTGTTGCCATTCATCTGGGACCCTGAACGATGTTCTGAGATTAGAACAAGGAGCCTTTGAGCAAGCAGTCATGAGATTTTGAGTAGAAACAAAAGTATAATTGATAAGGTTTCTTATCTGAATTTTGCCTCTGAAGACAAGCACGGGATAATTTTAACGGTCAAAATCTAGTTTCCGCTCCCCCTGGTTTCAGAATGATGATAATGGGGAATGGTTTGGGGGAGAAACTTTCATCTTCAAAGACACATTCCCGGTATTTCTCAAGCAGTAGATGCTGGCCTCACTCAGAGGTGGGGAAACTGAGGCCGGGGGAGGGGAGAGTTGTGTGAACCCGTGCCCGGTGGAGCCAGCTCAGGAGTTCCTGGGGCCCAGCGAGGTGGTCACGGCATCCCCTTTCTCAACGAAGAGCTGTGTGTCACCCATTTACTTGGGGACAGAGGACATTAGTTTAAGTGTCAGGACTTGCAAAATGGTAAAACAAGAAAACTATGGAACCAGCAACATATTACATTTCTTTCTATTTTGAGAAAGCAAAATGTAGATTATTTACAAAAGGTGCTTGGCAGGAGGGCTGTAAATGGCAATCACTTGTGTGTGAACAAAGGTGGGTGATAATAAGAGGTTAGGCAGATTTAACCAGGTATTCATGCTTGAAAGAAGCAAGCTTAATGAGGTAGGAGAGAATGAGTAATTATGATAAAAATAGGTACCACAGTTTGCCCGTCCCGATGTGTGGTGAAATAGCAGCTGGTTTAACCAAATTTGCAAATGCTGGCTTTCCCTCTTTATTTGGCACTACACAAATGTCTCAAGAAAACCAACAAGGCCCAAGATAGAGACTCTGGAGGGCACAGCGGGTAGGAGAGGGGGGCAGTTTTAATGGGGCAGGACAGCATCCAGATCTGGTTTCCGGTGGTTACCAGGTGCTGGTTCACCACAGAAAGCACAGGTGGGCTGGGGTGTTGGGGCTCCCTGGGAACAAGAAGCTTCCGGAAGTCCTGGGGCTCTTGGAAACCCAGCCATAGATGTAGTTCTAGAGCTGGCCAGGACCTGGACGATAAACAGCCGTGAGTACAGGCGTGTGCTCAGTCTGAAAAGGTACACACACACCCTCTTCCATCGGAGGGCATTTGACAGGCAAGCTAAAACTGCAGGAAGGCCTGACACGAAGGCCCCATCTGGGTGACTGTGTGCCCCCACACCCTGCTTCACCCACTCAGCTCACCACAACCCTCTGATGTGGGGGCTCGGGCTTACAGGGTGCCCTGAGTCTCACTGCCAGGAAACAGCACAGTGGGGAGGATGCTCCCTTCAGACATCCAAGAGACATCAAACTGTGAGCCAGACGCAGGTATAGGTGTCAGGGGTACAGCCATGAACAAGCCCAGCCCTTCCTCAAGCAGCCCCACTCAGGATGTATGGGGAGACTGACCACAATCAAACAAACACTGAGGATGCCTTACGCAGTATGTGCAAAGGGGAAATAAAGACAGGGAAGGGGGCAGCGAGGGTCTGGCCTGGGTGGGGGACAATTTTAAATAGTATGGTCAGGAAAGGTCTCAGTGACGTGAGGTCTGCCAAAGGTGAGGGAGGAGGGCATGTGGATGCCTGGGGGAAATGTTCCAGGCAGAGAGGACAGCTAGGTCAACAAGGCCTGAGTGGGAACTTGCTGAGAGGGTTCAAGAAACCAGCAAGGAGAACAGTGGGCTGGAGCCCAGGGCAGAGGAAGACAGCAAAAAGTGAAGTCAGAGAAAAATCACAGGCCCCGTCCCCGGTCTCTCACAATGCCAGGCAGTTGCCCTGTCTGCTTCCATTCTCCCCCTTCTAGAACAGCCCGTGAGATCCAGTTAAAGCCTAAGTCAGTCCTGACACTCCTCTGCTCAAAATCTTCCAATGCCTCCCCACTTCATGCAGAGGAAAAGCCAGAGTCTGTACAGTATGCCAATAGGAATGATCTGGGAGACAGGAAGTTGTTGACGGGGTGGGGAGAGCTTTGCTGGAGTGACATCTCTAAGCAAGCATCCTGACCTTTTAACTGCCCCAGAGAAGCCCCAGCATCTCATTTCATCATGAAAAATGTTCCTCTGACACTAATCCTGGTCGGGAAGGTTCCTGTGGTCTCTGAGAAAAAGAAATCAAAGTCTAAATTACACGGAAAGCTATTTTGTGGAAATTTGGTAACGTATCACTCACTGGTTATTTTTACACATGCAAACTTTTTTTTTTCCACTCTGCTAAGTGATTCATCTTGATAATTAGCTGTATTTCCTTCCTGGCCATACTAGTACAATAGTATCTTTTGCAATAAAATGAAAGGATTGTTATTAAGGTACTCTTAATAAGATAATTTCAGAGGCAGGTATATACATTTAAAAATTTATATATAGAACTATGGATAATTTTAATAAAAGATCCTGTCATGCCTGCCTTGTCAGGGAGAAGAACAGTCCCATGACTGGGAAAGGAGGCAGGAAAAGTCAGCAAAGGAAATGTCACATCCTGTGGAACAAAGCTGAGAGAGCCGCTAAGTCAGTAAGGAATCAGCACACTCTACGTTCCTGTGCATATCTGGCAGGATGCCCCCCAAGTCACTGTAAAGTTCCAGATAGTTTTAAACTTATGAAGTTTATGATATCCTTGCCTGGATTCTTTTACAGAAGGAGAAATAATGTCCAATCTCCACCTAATTTACATAATCTGAATTTAAAGAAATCCCAAAATAGACCTTTTATTTCCTAGAAAGCCGCCTATTTTCTGGTTCCCCCCTCTGCTGATGCTAGTTGTGAGCTCACCTGGGGACTGGCCCCTGGAATAAGATGCCCCACGATGGTTTTAGCTTGGACAGTTTCATGCAAACCTATCCACCGACGACACTTTTGAGGTCTCAGTAGGAAATGTCAAGTGTAAATAAAACACTTGTGAGTGGCAAGTGATGATGGTGTCAAGATTCAAGGCTGAACTCCAAACAGCGAGTAAATTACCCAGTCCTCTGAATTGAACTGGTAAGTTGCGATTTCATTTTTTTTTTAAATTCCACCTATGATCTTAAAAAAAAGAGAGAGTGACATACAGAAGTGTAACTTTGGACCAGGCCTTTGATTAGGGCCTATTTCTGTTCCATTGACTACAGTAGTTTACCTTAGGACACCAAATGAGCAATCAAAGGATTGTGACACTTGAATCTAACTATAAGTCCTCTCTCTTTTCCTCAAATGGGAAATTGTCTTCATAATTTAAGTCAAATAATACTTCTCCCTGAAACGCCCCAGTATTTAATGTAAGAAGGTGCTTTCTTTTTCTTGCGTGGACAGAAAGAGCACCTGCGGAGATGGAATCTACAGGTTCGCTGCTGCCACCATGTGGACAAACGGAGGATCATTGGCCCACGTTGGTTCACTCTTAAGTCGCACAATAGCAAAGTGATTCTTGTGTAGTAAGTGGATGGTGTTTTCCTGCTTTCCTTCTCATTTTTTTTTTTTTCTGCTTCCCACTGTAAAAGAGGTTTTCCAAGATGTGGGCTTCATGAAAATTTCTTTTATTTGCTATGCTTCCAGGACCTAATTTAGGACTGTATTCACAAGTCCTAAATTTGTTGCCATCTCTTACCTTACAGTGGTACACTTCATAGGATGTGACTGGATTTGCAGTGACACAGCCCAGCCACACTGTGACAGGCAGCACAATGAATGGCGGAAATCTAGCTGACTTAAGGGTTCTAGGGGAACAAAATTTTATATCAATGCCACACTGACTTTTACATGTTATGTGCTAACATTTTCGAATCATTTTCACCATCCATTATTTCATTTTATCTTCCTATAGCAGAAAGCAGTGGAAGTGAAATGGTAAAATTCTATTTTCACGGTGAGGGAAAACTCCAGCACTAGTTAGTAGTGAGAACAGACTGGAAACCAAGTCTCCTGACTCCTGGTCCAGCCCTTCTGGCACATGTTGAAGAACTGGGGCAATTTATCAGTCAAATGTTCAAAGACCACTGGGTAGTGTTCAATTTAGCCGCAGCAGAAACAGATTCCAAGTAGCACTCCCAAGGGAGAATCTGGGGGGTCAGACCACAGCAGTGGTTCTCAAACGTGAGCATCCCTTCAGTCACCTGGAGGGCTTGCCCACACAGATCCCTGGACCCCGTGCCTAGAAGTTTTGATTCATCAGGTCTGGGACAGGGCCCCAGAATGTGCATTTTCTAACAAATTCCTAGCATGCTGATGTTCCTGGCATGCAGTCATACCTGGAAACCCACTGGGCTAGAAGGTAAAGGCACACAGAACATATGTTCTGATTCCTATATTTCCCTCATGTCGAAGACATGATTCAGAACCTTTATTTCCTGAGTGCCTCCTCAACAGGGCTGATAGAATTGGGGCAGATTTCAAAGTGTTTCCACCATATTTAATGAAAATAAGTGGCAAAGTATTTAACACTCAAACTAAGGGGGAAAACTTCCCCCAAACAATCTGGGTCCATGTCAATTAAAGGATTCAGTGCTTGTCCTTAGCCTTAACAGAAACATCATTGTAGAACCAGGTTGTTGCTGGTTTTCATTTGTTTAAAGTTCCTGATTTTTTAAAGTTTATTTATTTATTTTGAGAGAGAGACAGAAAGAGAGCATGCTCACAAGTGGGGGAGGGGAATTGAGAGAGAGAGAGAGAGAGAGAGAGAGAGAGAGAGAGAATCTCAAGCAGGCTCTGAGCTGTCAGCGCAGAGCCCAATGCAGGGCTCAAACTCATGGACCATGAGATCATGACCTGAGCCAAAGTTGGACACTTAACCGACTGAGACACCCAGGTGACACCCTAAAGCTCCTGACTTTAAAAGACTAAAACCCAGACAATAGAAAAATATTTTGTTATATAAATAGTTAATACATTTATACATTTAAATTATACACTTATAAATAAATAGGTAATCTGAAAAATCTCCTATATTCTGCAGAAACGTATCAGTTTCCGTCTCAAAAACATAGCAGAAATCCTTAGGGGTCAAAATTGAACCACTGATGATATAAGTCTCAAACTGGGTCCAGAGACTTTGTGGTCTGAGACTAATAACAAAGGAAAGAGCACACCCTAAGGTCAGGAACACGACAGGGATGTCCACTCTCGCCACTGTTATTCAACATAGTATTGGAAGTCTTAGCCTCAGCAATCAGACAACACAAAGAAATAAAAGGCATTCCAAATAGGCCAGGAGGAGGTCAAACTTTCACTCCTCACAGATGACATGATACTCTATATGGAAAACCCAAAAGATTCCACCAAAAAACTGCTAGAACTGATCCATAAATTCTGCAAGTCACAGGATATAAAAATCAATGCACAGAAATCGGTTGCATTTCTATGCAGCAATAATGAAGCAGCTGAAAGAGAAATCAAGGAATTGATCCCATTTACAACTACACCAAAACCCATAAAATACCTAGGAATAAACCTAACCGGGGCGCCTGGGTGGCTCAGTGGGTTGGGCGTCCGACTTCAGCTCAGGTCACGATCTCGCGGTCTGTGAGTTCGAGCCCCGCATCGGGCTCTGGGCTGATGGCTCAGAGCCTGGAGCCTGCTTCTGATTCTGTGTCTCCCTCTCTCTCTGCCCCTCCCCCGTTCATGCTCTGTCTCTCTCTGTCTCAAAAATAAATAAACGTTAAAAAAAAAAAAACCTAACCAAAGAAGTGAAAAATGTATACACTGAAAACCATAGAAAGCTTATGAAAGAAATTAAAGAAGACGCACAAAAAAGGAAAAATATTCCATGTTCATACATTGTAAGAACAAATATTGTTAAAAGGTTGATACTACCCAAAGTGGTCTACATATTCAATGCAGTCCCTATCAAAATAACACCAGCATTCTTCACAGAGCTCGAACGAACAATCTTAAAATTCGTATGGAACCAGAAAAGACCCTGAATAGCCAAAGCAGTCTTGAAAAAGAAAACCAAAGCTGGAGGCATCACAATCCCGGACTTCAGGACGTATTACAAAGCTGTAACCATCAAGACAGTATGTCCTGGAACAAAAACAGACACTTATATCAATGGAATAGAATAGAGAACCAGAAATGGGCCCATAAACATATGGCCAACTAACCTTTGACAAAGCAGGAAAGAATATCCAATGGAATAAAGACAGTCTCTTCAGCAAGTGGTGCTGGGAAAACTGGACAGCGACATGCAGAAAAATGAACCTGGACTGCTTTCTTACACTAGACACAAAAATAAATTCAAAATGGATGAAAGACCTAAATGTAAGACAGGAAGCCATCAAAATCCTTGAGGAGAAAGCAGGCAAAAACATCTCTGATTTTAGCCACAGCAACTTCTTACTCAACATGTCTCTGGAAGCAAGGGAAACAAAAGCAAAAATGAAAGGGTTTGTACCCAAAATCTATAAAGAACTTATCAAACTCAACACCCCAAAACCAAATAATCCAGTGAAGAAATGGGCAAAAGACATGAATAGACACTTCTCCAAAGAAGACATCCAGATGGCTAACAAACACATGAAAAAATGCTCAACGTCACTCATCATCAGGGAATACAAATCAAAACCACAATGAGATACCACCTCATACTTGTCAGAATGACTAAAATTAACAACTCAGGCAACAACAGAGGTTGGCGAGGATGTGGAGAAACTCGAACCCTCTTACACTGCTGGTGGGAACGCAAACTGGTCCAGCCACTCCGGAAAACAGTATGGAGGTTCCTCAAAAAACTAAAAATAGAACTACCCTATGACCCAGCAATTGCACTACTAGGCATTTATCCACGGGATACAGGTGTGCTGTTTCGAAGGGACACATGCACCCCCATGTTTCTAGCAGCACTATCCACAATAGCCAAAGTATTGGAAAGAGCCCAAGTGTCCATCGATGGATGAATGGATAAAGATGTGGTTTATATATACAATGGAGGATTACTCGGCAATCAAAAAGAATGAAATCTTGCCATTTGCAACTACATGGATGGAACTAGAGCGTATTACGCTAAGTAAAATTAGAGAGAGACAAATATCATATGACTTCACTCACATGTGGAATTTAAGAGACAAAACAGATGAACATAAGGGAAGGGAAGCAAAAATAATATAAAAACAGGGAGGGGGACAAAACATAAGAGACTCTATAAATACAGAGAACAAGCTGAGGGTTGCTGGAGGGTTGTGGCTGGGGGGATGGGCTAAATGGGCAAGAGGCATTAAGGAGGACACTTATTGGGATGAACACTGGGTGTTATATGGAGGGAATGAATCACTGGATTCTACTCCTGAAATCATTGTTGCACTATATGCTAACTAGGATATAAATTAAAATAATAAATAAATTAAATAAATAGATGAATGAATGAATGAATGAATGAATGAATGAATACGTAAATAAATAAGTAAGCACAGAGAAGGCTTCTTCCACTGCCAGTCAGTCTTCAGAGAAAAGAATGATGGGGTCACTTGCAGCCACTTTGCTCTTCTGGAATATTTATAGCTTCCAGTTAGGCTTTACCTTCTTCATCCTCTAAGAATGAATCATCAATTTCCCCAAAATGGGTCTCAGTGAATGTCAGCAAAGAATTATTTTTCAAAGTCTTTGGGAAATTTTGCCTCCATTTCTTTGTTGGACTACCTTCAACTAGAGGAACCACCTTCAGAAGAACCATCAGAAGAACCACCTTCTAGATAATGAGGACCTGAAGGCTGGACATCCAGAAGTAATACAACCAGTGCAAGGAAAATATGATGTCCCAAAACCTGAGGTCAAATTTTTCAGGGAAGATGTGCTCAGAAATGAGGGCAATGTAAAGACTCTTTGTGATTAAAAAAAATTTTTTTAGTGTTTATTTATTTTTGATAGAGAGGGAGAGAGAGAGCATGAGCAGAGGAGGGGCAGAGAGAGAGAGGGAGACAGAATCCGAAGCAGGCTCTGAAGCAGATGTGGGGCTCGAACCCATGAACTGCAAGATCATGACCTGAGCAGAAGTTGGATGCCTAACTGACTGAGCACTGAGGTGCCCCAAGACTCTTTGTGATTATTAAGTGTATGGACACAACATGTCTAAGGGTGGAGTGGGTGAAACATCACTGTAAGTCCATCACCCCTGTGCTCTTACCTACCAGTGTTCAGGAGTGAAAATCCAAATCACAGAACCACGACGATGGTGGAAATGCCCTGGATGCAGACAGTGAAGAACAATGGAATGGGCACCACAGCCAGGGAACCACACTCCCCAAGGCAAAAGAACAATCCTTATAAAATGATCTGGAGTGGTGCTTCGGTGGCTCAGTCAATTAAGCAGCCGACTCTCGATTTCGGCTCAGGTTGTGATCTTACGGTTGGTGACTTCGAGCCCTGTGTTGGGCTCTGTACTGACACTGCAGAGTCTTGCTTGGGATTCTCTCTCTCTGTCTCTCTCTGTTCCTCCCCTGCTTGTGCGCTCTCTCTCTCTCTCTCTCTCTCTCTCTCTCTCTCTCTCTCAAAATAAATATATAAACTTTAAAAAATCTGGAAACACTGAAAATAAATGACAGTAGGAAGTATGAAACAAACAACAAACAAAGCTAAAGTAAGACATAGCACTAAAGAAAACATGCTGAAGTCTACTTTTTCCTAAGGAGAAACCAGAAGTTATTACATCGCGGGGAAGGCACAGTCAAGATCACCAAGAGAGAAACAGCACAAAGCAGGCAAACAGGTCCAAATGTGATCCGTTCTGAGTACCTATAGAACATTCTCCTGACACAAACGTGGTGGGAACATGCAGGCGACCCCACAGTATGGGCAGGCACTCACGGTATTCAGCTAGAGCACAGTACACAATCAAGAGTAACAGACTTTCCAGCCTATTCACTAAGTCGGTTGTCTTCTCCATCCACGGTATGGTAGAGGTGTAGAGAAATGGTTAGTATCTCCACCTTTGTCTCACTTCCTGGAGGCCCTGAGTAGTTTTGTTTGCTTCCGCTTTGATCAGATCAGTAGTTACTCGTGTGCCTTCTTCCCTCTGGTAAAGGTCCCCGCTCAGCCACAGCTGCATCTCCTCCAAGCTCAGGGCTCTTTGGGGTTGATGGAAGAGTGGAGTTGGATGGGGAGGTTTCTGACTCTGCCATGATAGTTGGTGCTACATTCCTGAGCACTGGGGACAAAGCAGAGGGGAATAGTCTAGCTCTTCTTAGGAAAGAGCTTACTCCTAAACTTGAAGGGGATCAAGACCCAGAGTCAGGATTTAACCCAAACTGATTTTGTGCAAAAGCCTACATTCTTTTTATGCCAATGCAACTCAAAACAATGGGGGGAAGCATGTGATTGAATAAGTGATATTGGGATGACTGACTTACAAACAATTTGGAATGAAGTTTATTTTTTATTTTTTTTAAATAGCCCTAACACGGGGCTTGAACTTATGACCCTGAGATCATGACCCTGAGATCACGACCTGAGCTGAGATCAAGAGTCGGGCACTTAACTGACTGAGACACCCACGCGTCCCTGGAATTAAGTTTAGACATCTTAGGCCATATACAAAAATAAACTCAAAATCAAGAGCTATTTGAATGATAGGAAAACTAGCATAAATTAGAATTTGCCATCAGATATTTGATGAAACCACTTTCTAAAACCTGGAGGCGTTTAAACAACAGAAGAAACAAACTGACAAATTAAAATTTACATGCAAAATATAAACATCAAGACAACAGTCATAAACAGGCAATGAACAAGAACAGATATAAATGAGAAGAAAACAATCATAAACAAACACTTTGAAAGATTCTGAACTTGGGGGCGCCTGGGTGGGTTGATTGGTTAAGCGTGTAACTCTTGACTTTGGAGATCCAGCTGAAGGTCAGACCCTGTGCTGACAGCCGGAGCCTGCTTCAGATTCTCTTTCTGCCCCTCCCCTCCCAAATAAATAAAATAAACATAAAAAAAAGACTTTGAATTTATGTACAAAATAGACATTAACTAGTCTTAGTCCAAAGTATTAAATTTGTAAAAGAAGTAAGGTAAATTAGTAAAATGATAAATAATAGCAATTTCTCACTGGGAAAAAAGTTTGACAATTTCTATTATGAATTATAGTCTACTTCTGGGACTTTATCCTAGGAAGTCATTCAAAACAAAAGTTAGTTGAAATGACAACATACCATGGAAGTAAAGAATACAGGCTTTTGAGTTTCAACATATGTGAGTTCAAATCCTGGCTACGATTTACTCACTATAGAACTTTGAGTAAATAAGTTATCTGTCAGTTAGAAATGTAAAGTGCTTAGTGTTCAAGAAGTGGAAGCCAGTTCAAATTGAAGAATAACTCCCAGCAGCTAAAAGTTGGAAACAAACAATATTCAATATGAAGAAAGGTATGAAAATTGATGTATATAAACCAGGTGGAATATTAAGCAAACACGGAAAAAACAGTTATGAAGACTCTAATGATGGGCCACATTTAAGATGTGCTAAATAAACATATAATAAATATCTTTCTGTATTTACAACGATAATAGCTAAGTAAAACATGTATACATGTGACCAAAGACTAGAAGAGAATGTGAATTAATGAAAACATGGCAGGTCATCTTACGGGGATTTAAAATATTTTCTTAAATGTTACCCTGTTTTTCTAATAAATGAAAAACGTAAGGGAAAAAAAAACAGCTGAGACTTCTGGCTTACAGTCTGGCATATAAGGAGCTTGGAAGGAGCCATTCTACTGTTTACAAGTAAAAACCTAAAAGATCTGAAAACCAACAACTTCGTAATTGTTTCAGAGAACTGAGGTCACGGGGCAAACCGTTGCCTCCAAAATTAGAGAGACAGACAGGTGGATACAGAGAAGCACAGAAACCTCCGTGGGAGCCAGTACTAGCACAGGAAAACTTCAACTGCAACGGACAAATTTTGGAGGCTCAGGGCAGGTAAGTCAGAGTTAAGAACTTCCGGCTTGGGGGGCAGGGTACCCACACTTTTGTGAGTTTTGCCTCCAAGAGCTCTACCAGTTGTCCCAGTGAACACTGGGAAAAAATCTCATGTTTCTGGCAGGGAGAAGGGGAAAGCAGTCAGAGCATTCTGTTCTTCAGGGGGACTGCCCTCAAGAGAACCGAGCTAACCAATTAAGGTTTTATCAGAGCCTGACTGACCTGGAGGAAGGGGAAATACCCACCTCCAGCCCCATCTCACCATCCGGTGAACTTGTGAAGTTCACAGTACAAGGCACGGGCTCACTGCAAGACAGTGCGACTTCCATACCCAATTCCACTCTGCTGCAGGCTGGAAGAACCACCCCAAAGCCCTGCCCCTTGACTTCATTTAAATTGCTTTGGCCCCCAGCTACAAGGAAGGCTGGGAAGAGTGCTGCATTACCATCTTGAATAAAATGAAGATTTTGCCAGATAAAATATAGGAAGCCAAGTTAAGCTTGACTTTTGGATAAACAAGTGTATTGGGACATACTTGTGCTAAAAAATTATTCATTGTTTATCTGAAAGTCAAATTTAACTGGGAGTCCTGGGTGCCCTGTTTTGTTTTTCTAAATCTGGCAACTCTACCCATAAGTGACCAACTAACCACTACCATGGCTTTTATGCTTATCACTTCCTTTAAAAGAAAAAAAAGCTTTATGACCCAATGTGCATCCCTAGACATTTAGTCTTTCTAATTTAAAAACACTGATATATTGAGGTGCCTGACTGACTCAGTCAGAACAGCATGAAACTCTTGATCTCGGGGTCGTGAGTTCAAGCCCCATGTTGGGTGTAGAGATTACTAAAAAAGTAAATTAAAAAAAAAAATTAAAACATTGATATAGGCTTTAAGTCTCTTTTAATCTAGAATTTCCTTTTTCGTCCCTTTTATTTCCATAAAACAAACCTGTTGAAGAAGCCTGTAGATTAGACCTGTAGATTTTCCAACAGAATGGGTTGTATTATTGCAAATGCATGGTGAGGTTCAAACTTTTCCTCTTTCTTTGCTATTTCTTGCCAATTGGCAGCTGGATCCAAGACTGGATCAGACTCAGTGTCCATCCTTTTGGCAAGGCTATGGGTGGCAGTGTGTATTTTCATCACGAGGCACGTGTCTAACTCTCTTCTCATAATCTTAGCACAAAACATTGATACTTAATGCCTTTATATGTTCATTGGGGATTGCAAAGTGCTAGCTTTCTAATTCCATCATTTTATTTATTAATTGGGATACTTTTTATAAAAAGACATTCTATTTTATCTGCTATTTGGTTATCTAGTGGTACAGTGCATATAGAAAAGGCAGGATAAATGCTAGATTCTCTCTTCCATTCTTTTTAAAATCAGTTTTCAAGATAATGAATTGGTTCTCTATTATTCTCTGAAGTTGGCCAATTTTTTAAAATATCATTTATGGGTGGCTCAGTTGGTGGAGCATGCAACTCTTGATTTCAGGGTTGTAAGCTTGAGCTCCATGTTGGGTGAGGAGATTACTTAAAAATTAAAAAAAAAATCTTTAAAAAATACCATTTATGAACTCATATATTTAAACATATTTTATGAGTTTCTCTCCATCTCAATTATTATCATTATTGAAACTCAAAGTATCCCATCCTTGGCCAATGGCAGCCTCTTCAAGTTAGCTATGGATTCTTCTTGATCTTACCCTAGTAGTTTCTAATAGCTTCTCTGCAATCTGACATTAAACTATGTCCCAAGCTTCTCTTGCACATTCCTTGGCTCAGGTCTAGAAGTAGCCATTTCTCCAGAGAGCCTGGGTACAAAATTGATTCTCTGAAAAGACTAATGAAATTAAGCAAATCTCCATCAAGATTGATCAGGAACAAAAGTAATAAACAGGCACATGAACATAAAGAAAAAATTAAAAGGGAACATAACAAAGATTTAGAATTGATTATCTGTTACTCTGGAACAAATGTATGTTGAATGGATACGTGGATGAAACACGTAACTTTCTAGGAAAATAAAATTTACCAAAACTAAGTCCAAAAAAGAAAAAAACTAAGCAGACGAATTATCCAAGAAAAATTAAATTATCAAAGGCTCCTCCCCAGAAGCACCAATCTTGGTCTACTGTTTAGGGGAATTCTCCCAAACATTTAAGGAAAAGATACATACTGTATTTTTTTTATATGAAGATATTTACACCTACGTATTTTATACAAACTGTCCCAAAACTTTTAAAAAAGATGGTATAACCTTGATACCCACACTAGATAAGGATAGTTCAAGAAATGAAATAATGGTTGACTCTCACTCTTAAACACAAATGTAGAAAGTCTAAATAAAAATAATAGCAAACTGAATTATGCAATGTATAAGAAGAAAATCATCATCATGACCAAACGAGGTTTATCACAAGAATGATAAAGCATTTAATATGAAAAAGTATATCAACTTAATTCACTGTATTAACAGGTTAAATGAAATAAAAATGCCACTTATCAGTGCTTCTTATCTATATTGTACTGGAGGTCTTAGGTAGTGCATTAAGCTAAGAAAAAGAAATAGAAAAGATAAAAGACCAAGAAAAGAAAAAACAAACTTTCATTGATTCTATGATTATCTACAAAGAAATCCAAGAGAATCCATAAACAAATTATTATAATTAATATGAAAGTATAGTAAAATAGTTAATTTAAGACCAACATACGAAAATTAATTGCATTCTAATACAGTGGCCCCCTAAAACTAGAAAATGCAAAAAAATCAATAAAAAGTTAGGTGCTTAGGAATAAATATAGCAAGTATAATGAAATATTTTTATTGAAAGACATTAAAGAAGAATAAAATAAATGGACAGATATGCTTATGGCAAAAAGACTCAATAATATAAAGACATTGTTCTATCCAAATTAATCTATAAATTCAATATAATTCCAATTGAAATTCTAATGAGTGTTAAACTGGAATGCGATAAACTGATTCTATAATATGTAGAAAAGAGAAAAAGACCATGAATAGATCTGGTAGGCAGAATAACGGCCCTTTAAAGACATTCTAATCCCCAGAAACTGTGAGTATGTTGGTTACATGGCAAAAAGGGAATTAAAGTTGCTAAAGATGCTAAAGTTGCCTGGGTGGCTCGGTTGGTTAAGCATCCAACTCTTGATTTTGGCTCAGATCATGATCCCAGCATCATGGGATTGAGCCCACATTAGGCTCCATGCCGAGTGTGAAGCCTGCTTCACACATATACACACATATATACATATACACACATATATACACACACATATATATATACACACATATATACACATATATATACATACACATATATATACATATATACATATACATATATATATTATATATATTATATATGTGTGTATATGTATTTTTAAAGGTTGCTAAAGAGCTGGCTGTAAAATAGACATTATCCTGGATTATGTAGGTAGGCTCAATGCAATCACCAGTGCCTTTATGAGTGAAAGTAGAAGAGGGAGAACCAGAGGGATGGTAGCATGAGAAGGTTTAGGCCTGATATTGTTCACATTGCCAAGAATGTGGGAAGCCTCTAGAAGCTAGAAGGAGTCTCTTTTAAGGCCTCCACAAAGGAACGCAGTCCTGCCAGCATTTTGATATTATCCCAGGGAGACCCATTTCGGACTTCTGAACTATAGAGCTATAAGATAATGCATTTATGTTGTTTTTAAGCCACCACATTTGTGGTAATCTGTTATAGCAGCGATAGGACATTATAGCAACTGACAAGGTGTTTTCTTTTTTTTTTTTTTTTTTTTTTTTTTTTTTTTTTTTTTAAATTTTTTTTTCAACGTTTTTTTATTTTATTTTTGGGACAGAGAGAGACAGAGCATGAACGGGGGAGGGGCAGAGAGAGAGGGAGACACAGAATCGGAAACAGGCTCCAGGCTCTGAGCCATCAGCGCAGAGCCTGACGCGGGGCTCGAACTCACGGACCGGGAGATCGTGACCTGGCTGAAGTCGGACGCTTAACCGACTGCGCCACCCAGGCGCCCCCAAGGTGTTTTCAAAAGAACAAAATAGGACTTCCCTACCAACATAAGACTTATTTCAAAAAAATTAAGAAAGAGCAGAGTACAGAGACAGACCACATACATATATGGAAACTTGATAATATAACAGAGATGACACTATGGATCATTGGGATAAGAATGAACTATACCGTAAATGGAAAATGGATATTTTGGGAAATTGACTAGCAAAAATGGCTAGCAATGATTCCTCTCTCCATATTCATGTTTCTTTATCATGTCACTTTTAATGCCATCTTAGTCAGAGTCTGAACTCGGCCATGTAACTTGCTTTAGCTGATAGGATGTTAGCAACCATGATACACAAAGGTTCCACAATGGGGTTTGTCCCCTTTTGCAATCTGCTGCCACCATCTGAAGAAGCCCAGGGACACCTGTTGAATGATGAGAGATAACTGGTTCAGTAGCAATATACCTGCCACCCCAGTGGGTAACCAGTCAGCTTCCAGTGGCAGAGTGACCTAGCAACTGACCACGGGCACATGAAGGAGCCCAGCTGAGTCCAGCCTCACAAGACTATAAATTAAATAAATGGTCGTCGTTTTAAGTCACTGAATTTTAGAGTGATTAATTACACAGCAAATCTAATTGATATAGATATTATGTGGAAAAAACCCTTGGAATGATACTTTCCATCACATGTAGAAATCAATTCCAGGTAGGCTAAACTTTTTGATGAAAATATAGAAAAATAAATCTCATCCCAGGTTAAGGAATATTTTCTCAAGATACAAAGAGTATAAAACAGAAAGGAAAAGAATTGTCAAATGTGACCACACCCCAAAACCCCACAACTTTGCACCTCAAAAGTAACTATAAACAAAGTTAAAAGACAAAGCATAAGCATTCAGAATATATAAAGAATATCTACAAATAAATAAGAAAAAGATAAACAATCCATAAAGAAATGGGCAAAAGATCTAAAAGATGCAATTAACAGAATAAGAAAACCCAGATGGCATATCTATACCTGTATCTTCATTAGTAGTCAGGGAAATGCAAATGAGAAGCCATTTCACATTCCCGTAGATTGGCAAAAATTTCAAATTTCATGATTGAGAATGTGGAGAAAGGGGAGCTCTTATAAACAGAATGTGGGACTATTGTCCCAGAATGTGGGACAATTGGTAACTCTGGAGACCAATTTGGCAATATCTAGTAACACTGATGTGACCCGCCCCTAGCCACATATACATAAAAACTCACACAGGCACACCAGGGGACATGCAAAAATGTTTAGAGAAATTTGTTTATAACAATGAAAAGTTAAAGATAACCTAAATGTCCATCCAGTAAAGAATGGATAATGTGAGGGGTGCCTGGGTGGCTCAGTCATTTAAATGTTCAACTTTGGCTCAGGTCATCGTCTCATGGTTCCTGAGTTTGAGTCCCACATCGAGCTCTGTGCTGACAGCTCAGAGCCTGGAGCCTGCTTCAGATCCTGTGCCTCCCTCTCTCTCTCTGCCCCTCCCCCACTCATGCTCTGTCTCTCTCTGTCTCAAAAGTAAATAAAAACATTAAAAAACTAAAAAAAAGAGAGAATGGCTAATGTGGGAATTATAAACACCAAATTCAAGATAGTGGTTACCTCTATGGGACAGGGGGTGGAAAATGCACTGGGGAAGGGATCCACAGGGAGCTTCACTGTATTTTTAATGAATTTCTTGAGCTAGGGGCTGGGTACATGTGTATGAATCCATCTCTGTTCCCATTCATGGGTTTGAAAGATGCTGTAAATGTTAAATATAAACAAACTTTAAAGCGAATAAAACAGTATGTCACAGGGAAGCTCCGAAGGGGAACTCAAAGGTTATGACATAGAAGGAAGTTCAAGGGCCTAAACTCTTAATCAGGAAGATGTCCCTCACCTGGGATTACACCCCAGCAGTTCCATTCAGAACCCCGGGAATCATTCAGAGATTCTGCCCCAGAGTGGATTCTTTGTTTTGCTCACATGAGGAACAGATTAAAAGCAAAACAAAACAATAAGGTACACTTTTAAAAGCTAAGGAAAGGGACTGTAATGAAGGCTAATGGCAAAACAGAAGAAACAAATGAAAACAGAAGCATTGAACTATTGCTACCATTTTTCATAAGTGATAGCTGTCCCCCACCCCACCCCCACCATGGGCCACCCCCAAGTGTGGGGTTCTATCATACTGAGAAATATTGGATTACGGTTTCTAAGCCACTTGAGATAAATCTCTTACATCCTCATAGCATGACACACAGTTGTCACCATTTTCTGGTGCGCTTTACATAAAGTAACATGTTTATTAGTGATTTAACGACTGCTGAAGTCAAACCACCCCAAATTTAAATTGAAAAACAAACAAACAAACAAACAAACACACAATGGACGAAGACACAGCAATAAGAGGGACACAATGTTTCTTCAGTTTCTGCCCAACTGCGTTTCCCACTCCAGGTCTGGGTCTAGCTGGCATTCAAATGTAGAGAAAAGGTGCTTGTGTGTCCTAGCCAAGGGCAGAAATCCAACCTTTCTCTAGGTCACAGACAACTGGGAAAAAAACCCAGTACCCGTCCCCGAGTACCCATCTCCCAGTAATAGGCATTAAACCTGTCCCAGACACCTCAATAATAAAACTGCTTTTCACTGGTTTTGCTTCAAGCCTATTTCTGAGCTTTGGTACTTTGCAGTCCATCAATTTAATGAGAAGCAAAGATCAACTTAACCTATTTTATTCAAAGAACATTTTATTTTATATTTTATTTTCTGCTCTAATTATGTTCACACATTTTTTTTATAGCACATTTCTTGCTGTACGGTTTTCAGTGTTGGTTTTAAAAAGAGTATTCTACATAGATATCCTTTTTTCTTTTTGTTATTGTTGCTTGCTTTTTGTTTGTTTTTAAGGTACTTACTTTCAGCTTTCTTTTATTTCAGCCAATTTTCTTTTCTTTTCAGCCATTCTTTTTTAAAAAGTTCTTTTTTTCAACGTCTTTTATTTATTTTTGGGACAGAGAGAGACAGAGCATGAACGGGGGAGGGGCAGAGAGAGAGGGAGACACAGAATCGGAAACAGGCTCCGGGCTCCGAGCCATCAGCCCAGAGCCCGACGCGGGGCTCGAACTCCCGGACCGCGAGATCGTGACCTGGCTGAAGTTGGACGCTTAACCGACTGCGCCACCCAGGCGCCCCAGCCATTCTATAATATATCACAAATAACCCTAATTCATTTCTTCACTTGATAACCAAACACTTCACATCTTGATAACATAGGTTTGTGAGACAATTTCTTATAAGTTCAGCTGGTGTTTTGCTTTTTAAATAATCACAAGGATTTTTAGTGTCTTTGTTTACTGAAATTAAAACATACTATCATAATTTGGGGGCCTGAGGAGTTACTATTACTTTTAGAAACTGCCTTTAGAGAATAGATTTTCTCTAGGCACTATATTTGCAACTCTTAATAAGTTACCTGGTTGCCTGGATATTCTCTTTACCCAGATGAACTTGGGCATAGACACTTTGATGACCACCTCTGCTCTTTGTTTGTTTGTTTATTATTTTATTTCTTTAAGTAGCCTTCACACCCAGCACGAAGCCTAATGTGGGGCTTGAACTCATGACCATGAGATCAAGACCTGAGCTGAGATCAAGAGTCAGACACTTAACCAACTGAGCCACCCAGTCATCCCAGCTCTGTGCTTTAGAGAGCATATTATCATTGTGTTAGCCTTTTCTTAAAAAAACAAAACAAAACAAAACAAAACATCTCAGACTTATTCCTCCTTTGACCTCATTCCATGGATAAAGAAACAAAACCAAACAAAAAAATTCCAATAAAACATGCACCAAATAAAATTCCATGCCTACCACCAATCAAAGTAATAAAGAATGTGGTTAATGCTTACAAAGTTTGCATGGAAGGGCCTGGATAAATCACAGCAGAATCCTGTAATCACAATTGGATGGAAAGGAGTTGCTCTCAGGGCTTGCTAATCCTGGGGACAAGGATCACTTCTGCTGAATCATCCGACCAAGTACACAGTGGAACGTTGTACCCTGAACCAAAGATACAAAGGTGAAAGCAAGTTTAAATAGTCTCATTGACTTTTCCCCTTGCTAAAGGCCAGAATCCAGTCAGTTGAGAATTTATCCTTTTTGTAAAACCCATTAATCTAAATTCAGGGGACTTGTTCCAATTTATGGCACAGTTTTCACCACACTTTATGTGGAGTGATTTTGTCCATGATTCTTTTGACACAGAAGTAGACACAAGGTCCCATGAATGGACTAACGATCTACACGGTCTGTGCTGCCAATGTCAAACAAGTAGCCTTGAACCTATAAATCCAAACGAATCAACAGTATTACTTTGGTAACAGGCAGTCACACATTTCATTGTTAACTAATGCCTCAACCATGAGTACAGAGCTAGGGGTTCCCAAGTCAGGCTGCAAATCAAAATTAGGTAGCAGCTTTAAAAAATATATAGGTGCCTAACTTGTCCTAACTCACTGATTCAGAAGATGTGGTGTAGGGCCTAAGCAACTGCATTTTTAAAAAGCTTTCCAAGTGATTCTGATAGAATGGTAGTACAGACTCTCACATAGGTGTTGATATAAACAATACTACCTGATAGAAGAGGTCCGTGCTTCTCAGAGACGGGAGACGAAGAACAGGACTATTCAAAGCCACACAAAGAACATTTTGCATCTTTCTGGAACATCAATTTCACTTGACTGGTAAGCTTAAAATGTCATTTTTATTTTGGGTGGCGATTACATAGGTATAGCCAATTGTCAAAACTTCTTTATGACCTGTACATTTAATTGCATGTTTATCTTACCTCATAAAAAGATAATACTTATATTAACATATGGATACATTTTGGAGTGGAAATGCAACACCTGCATTTATATTTTAGAGGAACTCTGAGACATCAAAGAAATCTCCCTCTTTGATCGGCTACCTTAGGCTAGGTCCCGTATCCAGGGAGGTTAACTATTTCACTCTCTTGTCTTTAGAGTGGGAGGTTAGGGCTTGAACCGCCAAAAAGAAGACCTTTTGGAAGGGCCCATGACTACAGTTGGAAAATCTCTGGATTTAGAAATCCTTTCACTTCCAGTGCTTTTCATTCATTCCTCTACCCATGATCCACTCCCTTCTCCTCACTCTACCTTCCACATATTACTTGCCTTTTTGCTTTGAAACACTCCAAATCCTCAAAAATTTAAAGTTCCACTCTTTGTTATGGAGATTTTATTACGGAACCGGTGGTTTCAGGACCTGGACGGAGACCACACCCTCAGAAATTGCACTACAAACATCTTTTTCGCTCAAAAATGCGTTTTAAAAGGTTATCAAGCTACAGGGACTGGTGGTAGACAGGGACTAAATCTAAAAATTATGAAAACCCACATTTCCTGATTTGGGAAAGACAAGAATGGAGAGTGGAGAGGAAGAGTGGGCTAGTCGCAAGGGTTAGAGAAAACAATGGTCAAATGTAACTAGGTTCAAGGGTTCCTTCTTGTCTCTTGTAGCCTAAGGGTTAAACAGTGAGTAGAGTACAAGCTGGGGATTCTGAAGAATGGGATGGGTTCAATGGCTCTGGGCAAAATTACTTTGTTTTTTGGTTAGGAAATTCGGTGTCCCCATGTATATTGGGATAAAGAGCAAATCCGTTTATGGATTTAACTGACGTGTACTATTGACTATGTTTCACGAACTACATAGTTGTGAAACTTCTTTAGTTACAAAAGAGCGTGTAAACCAAAAAGCGTGTAGTAAACGCCTAGTACACAGCAGACGTACAAGCACAATACGACCGAAACTCAACTTTGCACTAGGCTAGGCTCCACCCAGCCCACCCGGGTCCCAGCAGCCTTTGCGAAACCTGCCTAGGCCCTTAGGGCGCCCGGGGGGGAGGGGGGGGCGGAGGCGAGAGCGCCCGCCACGCCCCCTTCCGCTAGTGCTCCTAGCCCTCCTTCCGCTCCTACTCTGCGTGTGCTCCACTCGCCTTAGCGAACCCCCAAATGCCTCCGGAGGGTAGGCACAGAGGAGCTAGAGGCCTCAGAGGTTCCGCGTCTCACCTGCTTGGCATAGGGCTCAGCCTCCTGCTAGTCCCGCCTCCTTCTGGCACTCTGGCCCCGCGAATGGAGGAGCTGGAAAAAGGGAACGCCTCTGATTGGAGGAGTGTGTTTACATTCTCAACTCACGCTGCGAGCCGACGGATTTAAGCCCCGCCTTTTCCTTCCCGCTTTTCAAATTGGTTGGTTGCCTTCCTCCTTGTCAGTCAGAGGAGCGGTTTCCACAATTGGTGAGCGGCTGTCCCCCCGACTTTATTTTGCTGGGCGTCTACGTGTCAGCTTGATGTTTGACTGAGAGAGTATCTCGAAGTTTTAGGTGGAAGATGTCGGAGACTAACAGAGCCGCACGTAGCGACGGAAACGAGGAGCAGGTTTCTGGTGCTGAAGTCATCGCCCAGGCCCTGAAAACGCAAGTACGGTGGACTCTCCTACGGAAGCCGGCGGGGGGGCGGAGACGTTGTCTTGGAGACGAGAAGAGCGGTGCGGTGGGAGGTGGGGAGGTTTTCCTTGAGGCTTTCCTTTTAGCGCCCCGGGAGGGAACGGTGTGGCGCGGGCCCGGGCATTTACTCCCCTGTTCTTGGCCCCCAGGATGTGGAGTACATGTTTGGCATCGTAGGCATCCCAGTGACCGAAATCGCCGTTGCGGCCCAGAGGATGGGCATCAGATATGTCGGGATGAGGAATGAGCAAGCGGTGAGTATGGACAGTGGGGGGCCGAAAGCGTTATTGGGAATGACTGATAATAGCAGCAGATATTCATCGCAGACACTCAGCCCTTACCACCGTTCTTCAAGCAGACCAAGCGCAGCAATCCTATGAAGCAAGAACTGTTTTTGTTAATCCTAGTTGACAGAGAGGTTGAGTAATTTGCCCGAGGTGACACGTTGCTAGTGTCAGAAGCCAGGATTTGAACCCAAGTATTCTGGGGTCTGAAGTCCATGCCCTTGACACTACACCGGGTCGTTCTCTGCCAAGTCTAGAGCGTTGGAACTGAAAGGGACACTTTTCCTGGTCTGAATTCAGTCCCTCTGTCCTCTCATAACTACCTGTTAGGATGTATCTCTTTCTGTGTATTATTTGTCTGGTCTGACTTCCCTATTAGGCTGTGAGATCCAGGAGAGTGGGGATATTATTTCTTCTTGACACATCTGTATCCCCAGTGCCTAGCACATGATAGGTGCTCAGGCCTTTCCTAGAGATGAATGGGTGAAGGCCAAGGCTCTCATGTTATATGGTAGGTGGCCCTGCAAGGTAATAGGTTCACAAATGGTAAAGCCATGATTAGAACTCTGGTGTCCTAAATCCCAGTCCAGTCCTCCTTCCACTGCGTCATGCAACCACTCTTCCTAGAGGCTTATTTGGAAGCAAAAGAAAGGAAGATGAGACATTTTGTCAACCCAGTCTCAGTGCTTACTATGGGCTGGTTTAAAAGATCAAGAAACTACTTCTGCAGCGTCATACCCTGTCAGTCCATCTAAAGCTAAGTATTCCTGCTTTGCGCTCTCACTGTTTGTTGCTCTCTAATTCAGGCTCTTACCATCTGTTGCCCAGACAGCTGCCTTGACCTCCCTAAGTGGTACCCTTTCTCTGCCATCACATGTAGGCTCCTAGAGAGCAGGAGTTGTAGTTCATTTGTTATATCCCCAGAGTGCCTGGCTTGTTTGGGGCTTTTGCATGATGTAAATGCTTACCACATTGTTTATTAACTCAATGGCAGGCCTTAAGTGTAAGATTCGAGGAGTATGGGTTTTTTAAAATCTTAAATCAGGTCTTGAGTTTGTATCATTTCTTTCTTCTTAGTTGGAACAATATTCTATTCTGTCGTCTATGTGAGAAAATGGATCAGCAGGGCAGCTTGAAGTTTTATTTCAGTCCCTGTAATCTCAGTAGAGGGCCTCCGTAGGTTCCAGGTGCTTTACTGGACATATGGAATATGGAGATGAATGACATACTATCCTTGTACTTGAGGAGCTTATAACCTGGCTGTGGAGACAGACATAAACAGACAATTTTATTATAATGTGTTAAGTGCTATGATAGAGATATATTCAGGGTGCTGTGGAAGTCCAGAAAAGGGTACTCAGCTCAGCCTAAAGCTTCAGAAAAGGTTTCCTGGAGATGATCCCTGAGCTGTCTTGAAGTATGAGTGGGCATTAACCAACTAGGAACGAGAGGACAGGCTCTTCTGGAGATGATTCTTAGATGTGGGCTTGCTTAACTGACTAGGGGGATCCCAGCACCGCTGACTCAGATCGGGAATACAGATGGAAGAACCAATTTGGAGGGAAAACGTAATGAATGCAAATTTGATGACTGTGAGATGCCTGTAGGACGTTCCCGGTACGTAGTCCCCTCAGTCAACCTGACTCTTCACAGTACAGTACTCAGGAAGACTTAACTAGTGCCTGAATTCAGGGTAATGACAGGGTGATGAAAGGAGAGTGTGAGAACAGATTCCGAAGCCATTCAAGAGGCCGAAGAGGACTTGGCGTCCAATTACACGTTTGTGCTAAAGAGAAAGGTGTAGTTGGTTGTGGATGGTTGTGACCTGGTGGTCTTTCATCAGATCTTTAGCGTGATCAAGACATACGCTGACTGGCTTTCCAGGGAGGAGGCACACTGTTGGGAATGTGACAGTTACTGAGGACTAACTGTGCAGGCAGTGTTCTGAATGTTTTACATATATGTTAACTGGTTTCATCCTCAGAGCAGTGCTGTCAGTCATGTTCATTTTATAGATAAGGAAGCCAGGGTACAGAGGAACTTGCCAAAACTACACAGCAGAAAGGAGAGGAGCAAGATTCGAATCAAAACAATTCAGTTCTAGAGTCTGCTCTCTTAAGTACTACACACAGCATTCTGCTTGTGAGTGGAGGTAATTTGGTAGAGAAATACATGTTTTATGATCATAAAAAGAGCTCCTTTCAGCTTTTGACATTTGCTACCAGAAGGATATAATTTTTGGTATATGTTGTTTTGTATTTTGCATTCTGTAGCAATATTTCTTACCCCGCTTTTAAGTGGACAGTGTTCTTCAGTGTTCAGATTGCACCAGACATTGTATTTTATGCACTTGCGTTTTTGGCGTTGTCTTATTACTATCCTGTGTGAATTTGGTCTTGGGTGCAAAAGGGAAAGTGATAAGGGCCAGCGGAGAATAGTAACAAAGAAACGGCATGGAGCCTGTGTGCCCTTTCTTAGTTGGGCATATGGTAGTGGTAGCAGTTAAAGATTCTTAAAAATGTATTTTTAATTTTTTTTACCCTTATATCCTAAACGTTTATTTAAGTTAAGTCTACTACACATAAAACTGAGTGGAGTTTAGAAAAATATCATTTTTATTACTATTTCTAAAAAAAAAATGAGAAGAAATAATACTAGAAAAAGATGTCTCAGACTAAGAAAAAGGATTTATTTGAGAGAGTATTTAGCAGTTTTTCAGGTTATCTTGTGTTTAATTTAGCATCTCCTCTTTTTCCTGTGCAGTTGAAGGGTAGTTTAAAAGTAAAACCTAACCAGGGTGCCTGCGTGGCTCAGTTTGTTAAGCATCCAACTTCAGCTCATGTCATGATCTCAGGGTTCATGGGTCCAAGCTTCAGATATTCTATCTTCCTCTCTCTCTGCCCCTCCCCGGCTCCCTTGTCCCCCTCAAAAATAAATAAACATAAAAAAATAAAATAAGAAAGAAAAGTAAAAACTAACCATATGGAGGCCATAAAGGGAATCTCAACAAATCTTCAAAGATTGAAAACATACAGTATATGTAACCTGACAGCGTAGAAATAAATTCAGTAACAGAAAGATAACTAGAAAATCCCCAAACTTGAAAGTGAAATAACATATTTGATACTTGGTAAACGTTTTTAAGGATTGGTAAAATCTAAAAAACTTTAGGGCAGAGTGGTCAAAAATGAAAGAGAGAAAATACAAATTACTAATAGCAGGAATGAAAAAGGACACATCACTATGAACCCTGACTAACCAATGGGTTGAGGAAGAAATCACAGCAGAAAATAAGAAATATTTTGAATTGAATGATATAGAAAAGATGAGATTTCAAACTTGTAAGGTAGAGTTAAAGCAGTTCTTAGAAGAAATAGTAAAATCTATTTAAGTAAATCTATTACCAAAGAAGATTTTTAGAAATCCGTGCTTTAAGCTTATATTTTAAGAAGCTAGAGAAAGAAAACCGAACTAAACCTAAAATGAAAGGAGTAAAATAATGAATACAAGAGCAGAAATCAGTGAAATAGAAAACAACAGTAGAATCTAACGGTAGAATCAACAAAGCCAAAAATTGGTTCTTTTAAAAGATTAATAAATTTGATAAATCCCTAGCAAGACTGATGAAGAATAAAAGAGAGAAAACATAAATTGCCAATATTAGGATTGAGAGTGAACATTTCTGTTGATCTTGCAGATATTATTAATAATAATCTAAGAGGATATTATTAATAAACTAGATGATATAGACAAATTCCTTGAAACACTAAGAGCTAGATTAGATTCCTAAGCCATTACTTGAAATTTACAGGTAGAACATTACTTATTAAAATGAAAGCGTTCCAGTTCCTCCTTTACCACTCTGTTCTAGTTTTTTATTTAATAGTAAATATTTATACAGGTACTTACGGTAATGATCCCAGTATGCTTAAGTCCCAGTATTTTTTCTTTGTAGGCTTGTTATGCTGCCTCTGCGATTGGATATCTGACAGGCAGGTAAACTCAAGTCTGTGTTTTATTTCTGTTTCTTTTAAAGGCTGTCTTAAACAGAGTTTCTTAAGAAATTACTTTGTGAATATAAAATGGCAAACTGAATTATATATGGAGATACTTTTTCCTTGAGTGTTCTGAAGTTAGAAAGTCACATCTAGGGTAAAGCATTCAAATTAAATTTTTAAAAAAGTTGAGGCAGTTCATTCCATTTCAGAATTACTTTCTGTCAGATATCAATTGACATATTTATCTATTAAAATTTTTTAAAGATATTTTTCCACATAAAAATGTACTCCACGTCAAAAATTTGCTTTTGTATACAGTTAAATCAATGGGGCCCAAATATAACCTCTTTAAAATATGAAGAGGTTCAAAATATGAAGAAGTTAGTGAAATACAGTGTGAAGATGATGGGTCTCTTCTTTCTTGCAGGAAGACCGATACAATCTTTCTTTTGTTTCTTTTATAATTCACAAAATATTCTAATAATTGCTTTACCAATTGTAGTAAAGACCTGAATATCCTTCCTTTGAAGTCCAAGAAAGTTGCCATGTTTCCCCCTAAAGTGATATAATCACCTGTTCCACTTGACCTGCTTTTAATAAAATAAATTCTGTTTTGCTTCTAGGCCTGGCGTATGCCTTGTTGTTTCTGGCCCAGGTCTCATCCATGCTTTGGGTGGTATGGCAAATGCAAACATGAACTGTTGGTAATTAAATTGCTGTTACTGAAAACATTTTCTTAAATGTCCGTGTGTGATTTTACCTACTGGAACAACCACTGATCTAGCGTGAAAAGACCTGGAATCAGGTGCTTGAGGGAATGGCTTGGTAAAAAATTAAATTAAGAATAGTATTAGGAAGAACAACAAAAAAATATCAGTAATCTTACTTAGAGGTAAACACATTTTTGAGTTTTTGGAAAACTTATGTGTAGAAGCATATGGGAATACACGTATGCTTAATTCATTAAGTCTCCCTTGTGTATAAACCTTCTTTCAAGTAACATCTTCCTTCATTAAGATATAAACATTTCTAGGGGTTCCTGGCTGGTTTAGTTGGTAAAGCATGGGACTCTTAATCTCAGGGTCATAAGTTCAAGCCCTACATTGGGCATGGAGCCTACTAAAAAATAAAAAAGATATAAGTGTTCCTTTAAAAAAGTTTTTTTAATGTTTTTATTTATTTTTGAGACAGAGACAGAGCATGAGCAGGGGAGAGGCAGAGAGAGAGGGAGACACAGAATCTGAAGCAGGCTCCAGGCTCTGAGCTGTCAGCACAGAGCCTGACATGGGGCTCGAACTCACGGACTGTGAGATTGTGACCCGAGCTGAAGTCAGACGCTTAACCGACTGAGCCACCCAGGTGTCCCAAGATACGTGTTTCTAAACGTATGTGTAGATGCATATGGTGATAGGTCTGTGTTTAACTCATAGAAACTAGACAGTGTATAACATGTCATTCATATTCATCTTTCATTAAGATAAAAGTGTTTATAAACTTACGTGTAGAAGCTTGTGGGAACAGGCTTACGCTTAACTCATTAAAACTATACTGTATATAAACCTTAAAGAAAAACCAACACGTTTTGGAGTGTGTGTGTATATGTATGTGTATGTGTCTCTCTATATATGTGAATGTGTGTGCAGTTCTCTTTAAGTGCAGAATTATTTTTAAAACACCTCAGCTCAGAATGTAAGAATGTATCCAGTTCTTTATCTTGTTTTGCATAAGTAGCAAGACAATTGAAATTCTTAGATTTTTTGAGTTTGCTTTATAAGCTCTTTAGTACTTACTCTTTGACCTTGCATTTAACCCCATCTTTGGGGTTAACCAGTAAGGTCATGTTAAAAGGAGTTATGTTCTAGTCAATTCATAAAACATTTGATCTTCCTTCATACAAAGAAGTATCATCCTAGTATGAAGGAAGAGTAAATATTTAGATATTATTTATACCAACGTCCTAGTAGGAAGGACATTGTCCGCTTTCTTGCCAGATGCCTTCTTTCCTTTCTTCTTATAGTAGTTTAAAAGTAAAAACTAACCATGTGGAGGCCATAAAGGGAATCCCAACAAAACTCCAAAGATTGAAAATAAACAGTATTTGTAACTTGCAGTTCTTAGAGGAAATGGTTTTAAATGAATCTGTTACTAAAGAAGATCAAAGATCCATGCTTTAGCCAATAAGATCATGTTAGAGGGGGTTATGTTCTAGTCAATTCATAAAATATTTAATCTTCTTTAATACTAGGAATATGAAAGAAGATTAAATATTTTAGTGTTATTTAGACTAATGTCCTAGTAAGAGAGCATTGTTCACTTTCTTGACATATGCCTTCTTTCTCCCTTCCTAGTCTTTCTCTTTCTTTACCTTCTTTAGGGCCTGACTTTGTTTTTCGTAACTTTTAAGTTTGCCATAACTTTTCTTCTCCTTGAAGGATAAGATTGGATTATTGGTGTGGAGTTTCTTTCACTCCATCATTTCCAAATAGACTCACTTAGGAAGGTGTGAAAAACAATTGTTTCCTCCTCTTAATCCCAAGACTAATAATGGGAAGGGCATAAAAAGTTCTTTTACATTATCACAGGTAGAGATTTAGCATCATATCCAGA
This sequence comes from Prionailurus viverrinus, assembly GCF_022837055.1. Classification (NCBI taxonomy): domain Eukaryota; kingdom Metazoa; phylum Chordata; class Mammalia; order Carnivora; family Felidae; genus Prionailurus; species Prionailurus viverrinus. Next base: position 25,952,901 of record NC_062569.1, read on the forward strand.
AGGACTTGGGAAGAGGGAGGCATGGAGGAAAAGCATTTACTATAAATTTCAGATTTTTCTGAAATTAAGGAATTAAAGAAGGGTTCTCTCATATCCGGTTGCCTACTAAATATTTAGTTTGTTGAAATTTTCTCTGTCAACATACATTGCTGTTTACTTATTGGGCACTTTCCTCAGTATTTTACATGTCTATCTTATTTGTAATTCTCTTTTAAAACAACAAATTTTTCAGGCCCTTGATTGTGATTGGTGGTTCTTCTGAAAGAAGTCAGGAAACTATGGGAGCCTTCCAGGAGTTTCCTCAGGTATCCAACTCTAAAATTGTTATTACAGAGTTTAGTAGCATAAATCAATGCTATTAAGATTTAATGAGAAGAAAAAAAAAGATTTAATGAGAAAAAATAAAAACCTATCTGTAAAATAAACAATGACAATAAAATAGACATATTTGAGATAATTTAAAGGTGATTTTCCCTTAACTACAAGATAATCTCAGTGTGGATATTAAAGCAGGCTCTGCCTGCTTAGGAGCAGTCTTCCAAGAAATACATCTTTTTTTTTTTTTTCCTTAATGTTTATTTTTGAGACAGGGAGCGGGGGCAGAGAGAGAGGGAGACACAGAATCCAAAGCAGTCTCCAAGCTCCGAGCTGTCTGCACAGACACTTAACCGACTGAGCCACCCAAGCACCCTAAGAAATACATCTTTTTAACAGGCTTTTACACTCTGAAAATAAGTCTTAAAGATGCAGGAATAAAAATGGTGTAGGACAATGCCTCTCAAACTTTAAGGAAGTAAAAAATTGAGAGGAAAAATCCTACTTAAAATGACTATCAGTAAAAAATAAAATGACTGTCAGTAGACTCTGGACAAGTTCATTTTTATCTTAGAAAGCTGAGGAAAGAAAATATTTAAAAATTTCTAAAAACTTAAAAGAATTTGTCAACAAGATGGCATAGTGCGATTTTTTTTTTTTTTTTTTTGCTTTTCTACATATTTAATACAGGTGCAACAGAGGTATTCATAAATAGATGCATAAAACAAAATGCTACAGGTTTAAGAATCATTGTAGAAACAAATAGGTGAGAGTGAATGATTAACTCTTAAGCATATATTTACCCATTCATAGTACAAAGTTATGAGCAAAGTAAAAACCGTTAGGCAGAGTCTACTGGTTAATCATAAGTCATTGTGAGAACCTCAGAATATAAACATAGAATTTTATATATGGTTTAAATCATTGTAAAATTTTAGATCTTGGCATAGTTTGATGCAAAAGTTATATTTCTGTCCTCTTGAAAGTGAATTGAAGTTTTACTTCGTTAATGGCAAAGAATAACAATGGCTATTTAAAAGATGCTGATAGGGGCACCTGGGTGGCTCAGTTGGTTGAGCATCTGACTTCAGCTCAAGTCATGATCTCACAGTCCATGAGTTCAAACCTGTGTCAGGCTCTGTGCTGCCAGCTCAGAGCCTGGAGCCTGTTTCAGATTCTGTGTCTCCCTCTCTCTCTGCCCCTCCCCTGCTCATGCTCTGTCTTTCTCTGTCTCAAAAATAAAAAAAAAACATTTTAAAAAATTAAAATAAAAGATGCTGATATATTTGAGAAATAAGTGGAGCAGATAAGTTATTTAAAAGGAAATTTAAGATTGCTATAGAAACTTTATAGATGAAAAGAAAGTAGAGATAATGTCCATTGCAGATATTTTTTTCCTGAAAAGGAAGATGAAATAAGTTTATTAGATGAAATGAGAAATTTGAAGAGAAAGATCACTACATTTGATTTAAAATCTAAATACTGTTTTTGTGGAAATACTGCCATGACCAGGAAGAGACTGAAAATCTTAATTCCTTTGTGCTTGTGGGACTAAGACTACCAACTGTTCCATAGATTTCATACCAAAAAGTATCAAGAGACACCATTTCTATATAATGCCTCAGGGAACCTTAAACAGTGAAAAATTAACAATACTGAACTGACACGTCCCAAACAGCATAGCAGTAAAATATGTAACAGGAAAATTGGCAGAAACGTAAGGTTAGATTATCATTGTAACAACATGAAACAGATGAAGTTTTGTATTCCTGGCTATGTAATTTTTGGGTCCAAGATATGCTCATTTTAATTTTTAGTGGACATGATCAACTTCCCTTCTATTTAGACTTTCACCAGCAGCTTAGGAGAGTGCCTGTTTTCCTGTGTGGAGGTAGACGCTGAATATTATCAAACTCTTTCTTTTTTGCTAGTCTGAGAAGTGAAAATGATGTCTTGTTTTTTATTTACTGTCTGAATCATACTGAGACTTAAATTTGATTGTGCTTTGCATAGGCTTTACAGAAACAGCCCAAGTAATGTATTTTCTCCATCTTTTCTCTAAACATAATAGGAAGTAATGAGTTAACGTTTTGTCTTCCTTCAGAAGAGTAATATGATCTATAAGCTGAATTTTAAGGGATTTTCTTTCTGCATATAGGTTGAAGCTTGTAGATTATATAGCAAGTTCTCTGCCCGGCCAAGCAGCATAGAGACTATTCCCTCTATTATTGAGAAGGTAAAGTATTTAATTACAGGTCTCCAAGTCAACTGGTTTTTCTCAGTTGCTCATACCTGTGTTATTTTTATTCTCAATAGAATGAGCAACAATTTAGTATATATTCAGGCAGTCAAAAATGATATAAAGAGCTATGTACATTTTAATTTTGCTGTCATTTAATTATAGACACAGAGATAAAATAAATAATTTTTGAAAAAAAGTTTCGCCTTAAGTTTTTTAAATTATTATTTTTAATTACAGAAAAGTAAAAAGAAAGATATTAGGAGACCCTGAGTTCCCTTTCTGTCATGCTTTTCCAAAAGATTATGTTTGAAAATTATACTAATGTATATAAAACTGTGTCTTAGTTGATTAAACAGTGTATTATAAAGTGATTTTAGTTGGCCAACATTGGTATATGGAGTTATGTTTGAGCTGTTTCAAAACCATGTGGTACATATTACAATATCACAGTTGGCCAAGTCTTTAGGATTAGGAAGCAGGGAAAAGTACATGTTACAGAGTAAAGACTTGGCAGGCAGAGCTTGGTGGGTAATTTCTAAGACCAATGCGTGCTACAACATGAATTTTAAAACCTTTGGCGAGCATTTTCTTTCATATCTCTCCCCTTTAAAAAAATACTTTTAAAATATATATTTCAATAGAGGGCATTTCAGTTTTAGTTAAAATTGTTTATTTCTCCAGCTAAGGATGTCCAGAAAAATTAAAATCGTATTCCTTTCACAATTTTAATTATCTTTGAGTGAATTATGTATTTCAATTATGTAATGAGAGTTTTAAAATATTTTCTTCTATTTGTAATAAATTTAGGCAGTGAGAAGCAGCATTTATGGTCGTCCAGGTGCTTGTTATGTTGACATACCTGCAGATTTTGTGAACTTGCAGGTGAATGTGAATTCTGTAAGGTAAGGAATAGTTACACTGGAGTTCTTTCTTAATTGTGTTATTATAATGTTTAACTTTTTCACAGATTACTTAGCAGTTTATAAATTAATCTTCATTTGTCTTAACTTTTGACAATTTAATAATTAAACTAAATCCTGGCCAAAGGCCTGGAGCTTTCTGAGCACTCATTTTAAATTACTCTTCTAATAGCTATACATAATACATCACCATCAATGTAGTAGGGGTTATATAGAGTCTTCATAGTGTAAACCAAGAGATCAGGCGACTGTTGAAAAATTCTTTAGCACTCGGCATAAAAAATTTTAGTCTTTCTGTCTGTCTCTGTGATTTAAAATTATTCCAACTCAGGTGTTACTATGATTTGCCATGTTCCCTTCTTTCTTAAATAAACACTGGGTGAATAAAGAATATAAGAAACATTTTTCACTGGGATCAAAGTCACCTCAGATAAGGATGGATACTTAGGTTAATGCATCACTCTGGGTACCATTTAGTATATTCTTGCTGTTGTGGACCCAGTGGTTCTCCAGTGACTACAGAGAGACAGTGTGCATTTCTGTGTATTCAGTATACCAAGGAGTTGCTTCTCTTGGTGAGAGTCATCTACTCTGCATAATACCTGAACATGATAAATGCATTATTGAGCAGAGGGAATGCAGAGATGAGTCTCTGGTAAGTTAACTCTGTAAGCCTTCTTTAAAATTTTTGTAAAGGTTGAATGTCTTTTTTGTATTATATGTTCAAATTTTGTACAGTGTGCAATGTTTTTTCAAATAAATGAAAACACTGAGGATTTGGTGTCTAGAAATACTTAACTATAATTTAAATTTCTATGCTAACTATACTTAATATTTCTTTTCTAAGGCATGTTGTATACTAAAATATTGACTCTCCCAGTGAATGGAAATACAGTGAGGTAGTTAAAAGCATGGGCTTTGGAGACAGAATGACCTAGTTCAGTCCAGTCTCTGCCACATACCATCTGGGGACGCTGGGCAAATTACTTTGAGTTTTTCCCCCAGTGGTGATACGGAAATAAAATGCCTAACCTCATTGTTTTGAAAATTAAATGAGACTAAATGACACATAGTATTAAACACTGGCTTTTAGTATGTTTTTACTATTATTACAACAAGAACTATTACTACAATGTAAAACCATTGATTCAAATTTCCTGTCAATGAATTACTCACTTGATTGGTTTTAGATGGTATTAGGCAATAACTTAATTTACTAGGTGTGATAGGGACATTATGGTTATATAGGAGAAAGTCTTTATATTTTAGAGCTGCATGGAAAAGCTTTTAATTGCCTATAATTCTCTTTAAAATGGTTCAGGAATGGGGCGCCTGGGTGGCTCAGTCGGTTGAGCAACTTCGGCTGAGGTCATGATCTCACGGTTCATGAGTTCGAGCCCCGTGTCGGGCTCTATGCTGTCAGCTCGGAGCCTGGAGCCTGCTTCAGATTCTTTGTCTCCCTCTCTCTCTGCCCTTCCCCTACTCGCACTCTGTCTGTCTCTCTCTCTCAAAAATAAATAAAACATTAAAAAACTAAAAAAAATAAATAAAATGGTTCAGGAAACAAATTTATGTGCATATTTGTGTGCGTACGTGTGAAGCAAATGTGGTAAAATGATATTAAGTTGTTGAATATATCAGGTGGATATATGGAGTTTACTGTACTGCTTTTTTTCTACCTTTTTATATATTTGTTATTTTCACAGTTAAAAGTTTAAAACTTGCCTCTTTTAATGAACAGAGCTCTTCACTTCCAGGTACATGGAGTGTTGCATGCCACCTCCTGTTAGTATGGCAGAGACCTCCGCTATATGTATGGCAGCAACTGTTATTAGAAATGCCAAGAAGCCCCTTCTTATCATCGGGAAAGGTAGCATTGATTGGAACTCTAAACTTTGCCCAGCTGTCAAAAGAATGTTGATTCTGTTTAGAAATTGTCTTCATTACTTATTAACATATCTAATATTCAAAATTGGAGTATGAGTTCTTTTCATTTAGCATTATTTATTAATTTTGAAATCACAGAATTATTCTAGAATGCCCAGAGATCTTACCCTTTTAAGGGAATATCTATTCTATTTCTTCAGTTCTATGCATGAATTATGGTTTCTTCCACTATAAAAATAATAGGTGATCATTATTAAAAATGTTGGAAAATCCAGAAGATTAGAAAGAAGAAATCCCTTCTTCCAAAGACAACTATCTTAAATGTTCATTTTTGTGTGTATATTTTGTATATTGTGATCACACCATATAGACTGTTTTAGTTATATTGGTTATTTCATTTAATATTATAACAACATTTCTTCAGTCTTAATTTTTTTTCCTAAGTATAATTTTAATGTCTGCTCATGTATATACTAATACTTCACTGGTAGATACTTAAATCTTTGCCATTTTTTTTGTTTGTTTAGTATAGTTGTGACAAACATGTTTGTGCTTAAAGCTTCTTCCATATATAGGCTTTAAGATAGATTCCCAGGAAGAAAATTTGAGAAGTTCTAAAAGCAATTTCATGTGAACTGTTTTAAGAATCACAGTGCCTGGAGCTTAACTGACTTGTCTAATATGTGTGCATTTCTTGTAGGTGCTGCTTATGCCCATGCAGAGGAGGGTATCAGGAAATTGGTGGAGCGGTATAACTTGCCGTTTTTGCCCACCCCCATGGGAAAGGGTGTTATCCCTGATAACCATCCGAACTGTGTGGCTGCTGCCAGATCCAGGTGAGTGGCATTCTAGAATTTGAGTACAATGGCCTGGCAGATTTTAAGCTAATTTAAATTATTTTGTGACTTTAATGAATCTAGGAGAAGTTCTGAAATGTAATTTTAAGCACACCTGTTTCTTTTTAGACTTTTCAGCACTTTAAAGATGTTGCCCACTGCCTTCTGACCCTCCTGGTTCTAGATGAGAAATCTGTAGTCATTTGAATCCTTGTTCCCCTACATGTAGTATGTTCTCCTGTGCCTGCTTGCAGGATTTTTTCTTTATTTTTGGTTTTCAGCAGTTTGATTATATGTCTAGGCATGGTTTTCTTTCAGTTTATCCTTGTTCTGTAATCTTCAATCTGTAAATTAATGTCTTCCACCAAATTTGTAAAGTTTTTGACCACTATTTCTTAAATATTTTTTCTGTACCTATCTCTTTCTCCTTTCCTGGGATAATGCAAATTGTAGACATTCTGATACTGTCCCATTGGTCCCTAAATATCTGTTCAACTTTTTTTCATCTTTAAAGTAGTTTATTAGAAATTTCTTATATGAAATGTTTTTTATTTTTATTTATTTTTAAATAAATTTTTTATTTTATCTACCTTTTAATTGAAATATCATTGCTATGCAATGTTGCATTTGTTTCAGGTATACAACATAGTGATTTGATAGCTCTATACATTATGCTGTGTTCTCCATTCAGTTCTTTTCAATGCTTTTGTCTCTTTTATATTTTATATTTCTCTTTTGAGAGCTTCTATCTTCCCATTTATTGGAAGAGTATTTTTGTTCACTTTATGGAGCATATTATAATAGCTGTTTTAATGTCCTTGTTTACTCATTATCTGAGTCATCACAGAATGGGTGTCTTTTCATTTCTTTTGAGAATTGGTCAAATTTTTCTGATTCTTTCATATATTGAGTATTTTTGGAATGTATCCTAGATTTTAAGTATTACGTTGCAAGATTCTAGGTCCTATTTACATCCTCTGTTGAATGTTGATTTTGTTTGTTTTAGCAAGCAGTTAGTCTGGTTAGGTTCAGACTGCAAGGTCTTACTAGAGGGGCAGTAGCTCCAGAGTCAGTTGAGTTTCAAAGCCTTTGCTGTGTTTGTCCACATACGCAAAGCCCAAGGGTGAACCCCAGTCGTGTGCCAGTTCCTCTCCAGAACTAGGGATTTCTTTTCCCCAGAGTGACACTCTGTAGGACACCCCCTGCCCTTTCCAGGAGTCCCTTGCTGCTGCCTTATAGTACTGCACAAACAGAACTGCCTTTGGGGCAAAGTAACAGAAAGAAAGAAAGATAAAAAGTAAGGGGGATTGTCCCCATACCCTTTACAGTCCAAAGGGGCCCCTTTCCTGGTTCTTCTTGCCTGAAAAATGAAGTCTCTCAGAATTTTAGCTGCTGGGGATCTACCATGATACAGCTGTGCAGGAGGGCCGCTCCCAGAGCATGGCTGTGAGAGCAAAAAAGGAGAAAGAAAAAAACCTGAACTTCTCCCCGTCGTGCTCCTCCCTGGCTTTCAGGGTCCCTTTGTTTGATCACCTGTCCAAAAAAACAACGTTTCTCCCCAAGTTTTTGTTACCCTTCAGTTCTATAACCAGCACCGCCCTGAGTCAAAGCTACAAAGTAAAAGAGAGGGAAATAAACCTTAGAAACTCACCCCTTGTGTGAGTCACTTCTTTGACTCCTTTCCCCCACCCATCTACTATTGGTTACTTTTCAGAATCCTCAGGCAGTTGCTTTTTATATTTTGTTCCCAGTTTTCCATTGTGATTAGAGAGCTAGGCTATAGTGGGCTTACCCAGTCTTGGTTGGCACTAGAAGTCTCTCCTTTTTAGATTTTTAAAACATACATTTTGATAAACTATACATTTTTCTTTTAATTTCTTGAAATTTCTTTATTATGAAATATTCTAAATAATACAAATGAGAGGTCATTTAATTAACACTTATATAACTGCCACTCAGCTTTATTAAATATAATGTAATCTATTAAGTAATATGTAATATTAAGTAATCAAGTAATATGTCATTGCTTTGTTTTTTTGTTTTTTTTAGGAAAGAAAAAAATTACAGATTCATTTGTAGTCCTCTGAATAGCTTTTCTGATCTCATTCCTTCCTCCCTGCACAGAGTTCACCATGGTTATGCATTTGGTGCTTTTCATAATCTCATGCACACACTAAAATTAACATTGAGGGTTTTTAGAATGTAATTTTTGCTCATTTAATGCTATCTTAAATAGATTATACCTTAATCTATACAAGTATAGACTATACCTTTACTTTTTTTTCATATTGGTATACATTGTACAGTAACCAAATTCTTACCCTGTTAAGGTTTTAGTGTGTGCATGTGTATATTTATATATTTGTATTTTAACTTGGCTTGAGCTGAAGTTTATCTTCATTCCATCAGAAGTTTAAGAAGGTAATATTAAACACATGGAACATTCTCCAGAATAGATCACATACTGGGACACAAATCAGCCCTTGACAAGTACGAAAGACTTAGATCATACCATGCATATTTTCAGACCACAATGCTATGAAACCCAAAATCAACCACAAGAAAAAATTTGGAATGACCACAAATACTTGGAGATTAAAGAACATCCTGCTAAATAATGAATGAGTTAACCAAGAAATTAAAGAAATTAAAAAGTGCATGGAAGCCAATGAAAATGATAACATGACAGCCCAAAACCTCTGGGATGCAGCAAAAGCCATCATAAGAGGGAAGTATGTAGCAATGCAGGCTTTCCTAAAGAAGGAAGAAAGGTCTCAGATACACAACCTAAACTTATACCTTAAAGAGCTGGAAAAAGAACAGCAAATCCCCAAAACCACCAGAAGATGGAAAATAATAAAGAGTAGAGCAGAAATCAATGCTATTGAAATTTATTTTTAATATGAAATTTATTGTCAAATTGGTTTCCATACAACACCCAGTGCTCATCCCAAAAGGTGCCCTCCTCAGTACCCATCACCCACCCTCCCTCCCCCATCAACCCTCAGCTTGTTCTCAGTTTTTAAGAGTCTCGTATGCTTTGGCTCTCTCAGTCTCTAACCTCTTTTTTTTTTCTTCCCCTCCCCATGGACTCAATGCTATTGAAATTTAAAAAACAAACAGTAGAACAGATCAGTGAAACGAGGAGCTGGTTCTTTGAAAGAATTAACAAAACTGATAAACCTTTAGCCAGATTGATCAAAAAGAAAAAGGAGAAGAGCCAAATAAATAAAATCCAGAATGAAAGAGGAGAGATCACAGCCAACACTGCAGAAATACAAACAATAATAAGAGAATATTGTGAGTAATTATATGCCAATAAATTAGGCAATCTGGAAGAAATGGAAAAATTCCTAGAAAAATATAAACTACCAAAACTGAAACGGAATAAATAGAGAATTTGAACAGACCCATAGCCACTAAAGAAATTGAATCAGTAATCAAAAATCTCCCAAAAAACAAGAGTCCAGGGCTGGATGGCTTTCCAGGGGAATTCTACCAAACATTTATTTTTTTTTTAATTTTTTTTTTAACGTTTATTTGTTTTTGAGACAGAGACAGAGCATGAACAGGGGAGGAGCAGAGAGAGAGGGAGACACAGAATCTGAAACAGGCTCCAGGCTCTGAGCTGTCAGCACAGAGCCCGATGCGGGGCTCGAACTCACGGACCATGAGATCATGACCTGAGCCGAAGTCGGACGCTTAACCGACCAAGCCACCCAGGCACCCCTCTACCAAATATTTAAAGAAGAGTTAACACCTATTCTTTTGAAGCTGTTCTAAAAAATAGAAATGGAAGGAAAACTTCCAAACTCATTCTACGAGGCCAGCATTATCTTGATTCCAAAACCAGACAAAGACCCCACTAAAAAGGAGAACTACAGACCAATTTCCCTGATGAACATGGATGCAAAAATTCTCAACAAAATACTAGCCAACCGGATCCAACAGTGCATTAAAAGAATTATTCGCCATGATCAAGTGGGATTTATACCTGGGATGCAGGGCGGGTTCAATAACTGCAAATCAATTAGTGTGATACATCACATTAATAAAAGAAAGGACAAGAGGGGCGCCTGGGTGGCGCAGTTGGTTAAGCATCCGACTTCAGCCAAGTCACGATCTCGCAGTCCGTGAGTTCGAGCCCCGCGTCAGGCTCTGGGCTGATGGCTCAGAGCCTGGAGCCTGTTTCTGATTCTGTGTCTCCCTCTCTCTCTGCCCCTCCCCTATTCATGCTCTGTCTCTCTCTGTCCCAAAAAAAATAAATAAACGTTGAAAAAAAAATTTAAAAAAAAAAAAAGAAAGGACAAGAACCGCATGATCTTCTCAATAGATGCAGAGAAAGCATTTGACAAAATACAGCATGCTTTCTTGATAAAACCCCTCAAGAAAGTAGGGATAGAAATATTATACCTCAAGATCATAAAAGCCATATATGAAAGACCTGCCACTAATATCATCCTCAATGGGAAAGAGCTGAGACCTTTTCCCCTTACGTCAGGAACACGACAAGGATGTCCACTCTCACCACTGTTATTCAACATACTGTTGGAAGTCCTAGCCTCAGCAATCAGACAACACAAAGAAATAAAAGGCATCCAGATCCACAAGGAGAAAGTCAAACTTTCACACTTCGCAGATGACATGATACTCTATGTGGGAAACCCAAAAGATTCCACCAAAAAACTGCTAGAACTGATGCGTGAATTCAGCAAAGTCACAGGATATAAAATCAGTGCACAGAAATCGGTTGTATTTCTATTCTATACACCAATAATGAAGCAGCAGAAAGAGAGATCAAGGAATTGATCCCATTTACAATTGCACCAAAACGCATAAAAGACCTAGGAATAAACCTAACCAAAGAAGTGAAAAATGTATGCACTGAAAACTATAGAAAGCTTATGAAAGAAAATGAAGAAGACACACACAAAAAAATGGAAAAATATTCCATGCTCCTGCATTGGAAGAACAAATATTGTTAAAATGTCGATACTATCCAAAGCAATCTACATATTCGGTGCATCCCTATCAGAATAACACCAGTATTCTTCACAAAGCTAGAACAAACAATCCTAAAAATATGTATGGAACCAGAAAAGACCCCGAATGGCCAAAACAGTCCTGAAAAAGAAAACCAAAGCTGGAGGCATCACAATTCTGGACTTCAGGATGTAGTTTTCCATACTCTGGAAAACAGTGTGGAGGTTCCTCAAAAAATTAAAAATAGAACTACCCTACAACCCAGCAATAGCACTACTAGGAATTTATCCAAAGGATACAGGAGTGCTGATTCATAGGGGCACTTGTACCCCAATGTTTATAGCAGCACTTTTAACAATAGCCAAATCATGGAAAGAGCCCAAATATCCATCAACTGCTGAATGGATAAAGAAGACGTGGTTTATATATACAATGGAATACTACTTGGCAATGAGAAAGAATGAAATCCTGCCATTTGCAACAATATGGATGGAACTGGAGGGTATTATGCTAAGTGAACTAAGTCAGAAAAAGATCTATGTTTTCACTCATATGTGGAACTTGAGAAACTTAACAGAAGACCATGGAGGAAGGGAAGGGGGAAAATAGTTTCAAACAGAGAAGGAGGCAAACCCATAAGAGACTCTTAAATACAGAGAATAAACTGAGGGTTGATGGCGGGGGGGAGAGGGGGAAATGGGTGATGGGCATTGAGGAGGGAACTTCTTGGGATGAGTACTGGGTGTTGTATGTAAGCGATGAATCACGGGAATCTACCACTGAAACCAAGAGCACACTGTATATGCTGTATGTTAGTTAACTTGACAATAAATTATATTAAATTAACAATAGAACTACCATATGACCCAGCAATTGCACTACTAGATATTTATCCAAAGGATACAGGAGTGCTGTTTTGAAGGGGCACATGCACCTTAATGTTTATAGCAGAGCTATCGACAATAGCCAAAATGTGGAAAGAACCCAAATGTCCATTGATGGATAAAGAAGATGTGGTATATATATGCAATGGGATATTACTTGATCAAAAAGAATGAAATCTTGCCATTTGCAACATGGATGGAACTAGAGTGCATTATACTAAGTGAAATTAGTCAGAGAAAGACAAATATATGACTCATGTGGAATTTAGGATACAAAACAGATGAACAGAAGGGAAGTGAAGCAAAAATAATATAAAAACAGGGAGGGGGACAAACCATAAGAGACTCTTAAAATCAGAGAACAAACAACGTTGCTGGAGGGTTGTGGCTGGGGGATAGGCTAAATGGGCAAGGGGCATTAGGGAGGACACTTGTTGGGATGAGCACTGGGTGTTATATGTAGGGGTTGAATCACTGGATTCTATTCCTGAAATCATTATTGCACTGTATGCTAACTAACTTGGATATAAATTAAAAAAGAAAAAAGAATAACAATGAAGAATATTTATCTTGAAAAAAGAAGTTAAGAGTGTAAAAAAGATTCCAAGCAGTCATAAATAATCGAATCAATATTATCAAGTATCAATAAGCAAATCTATTCTTCTAATTGCAGTTTTTATCTGTTTGTTAAATTGGGTCCCACAGGACCAATACAGTATATGAAAATGCTATTTCATGTATGATATCCTCACTGAAGAAGACAAAAGCAAAAGAATAGATCCCCTATAGAAAAATGTAGGATAAAAGGGAAACAGCCAAGAAGCAGAAAAATGAGAAGTGAAAAAAGAACCCCATAGCAATTATGATATAAATCCTTCTGTAGAAAGGTAGAAACATTATTGATTGGATCAATAAAAAGACAGTTACATATAAGAACATCTGAAGCAAATGATACAGCATAAAGTAAGCAAAGGTGTATGAGGTAAGAACAAAGCAAAGATGACTTAATATCAGTGTGCATGTCAAAGTAAAAATTATTTTAAAAAAATTCGTTGTATTGACAAGGATATTAAGATATATAAAATAAAACTATTAATACATTTGGTAAATTTTCTGAAAGCATTTTGGGAATATGAATCAGTCATCTTACAAATACCTGCTTCTAGGAATCAGTATGAAACATGCGTTAGATGTTCAAGTGTAGGGGCGCCTGTGTGGCTCAGTCAGTTAGACATCCGACTCTTGATAACGGCTCAGGCTCAGGCTCCACCGAGCGTGGAGCCTGCTTGGGGTTCTCTCTCCCCTCCCTCTCTCCCCCTCCCCTGCTCACTTTCTCTCAAAATAAGTAAACATAAAAAAAAGATTTAAGCATAAAGATGTGCAACCCAGTACTATTAATAACAGATTATCCAGTAATTAAAAGATTTAATAAATTTGGTATATGTGTTCTGCAAAATATGCAGCCTTTCAAAATTGTATTTAAGGGGTGCCTGGCTGGCTCAGTCAGAAGAGCATGCAACTTGATCTCAGGGTTGTGCGTTCAAGACCTACGTTGGGTATAGAGATTACTAAAAAAATATAAATAGAGCATAAAAATGATAAAAATTTTAAGAACCTAATGATAAGGAAAATGTAATAATAAGCAAAAGTGCATGAGACAGTATTATAGCATATAAGCTCAACTATGTAAAAATATGCTTGCATAGAAAGAAGACTAGAGATGAAAATATACCAGACTACTGACAATAGCTTTCAAGTTGATAGTATTACTGCATGAGGTTTTTTTTCTTTATACTGTTTCTATTCTTCCACATTATCTACAGTAGACTTATAATAATTTTTCTAATGATAAACAATAATAAACAATGAAATAGGTATAGTCTTATAATATTTTTCTACTTATTTTACCTTGTAGATTACTATTTAAATAGAATGGCTTCATAACTTATTTTGGTTTGAAAGATCAAATTTACTCTAGAACTGAGTCTGAAAACTAAAATAAAATAACCTCCAAATCATTTGAACTTTTATAAATATTTAGAAAATGATTTTAGAATAATTCAAATAAGAAATAATAGATACATACTTTTTGCATTAAACAGATTTTTCTTTTTAATAGGGCTTTGCAATTTGCTGATGTAATTGTGTTATTTGGTGCCCGATTAAATTGGATTTTGCATTTTGGACTGCCTCCAAGATACCAGCCAGATGTGAAGTTTATCCAGGTACTCAGAGTGCCGAGATTTAAAACCAGAGCTATCTGTGACTTATTGTCCTCAGCTATTGTCAGCTCCGCTTTCTTCTTGGCTTTTGTAGGTTTTTATCATCTAACATAATTACAGGTACCAAAGTAAGCTGCCTTTTCAAGCCTATGAAACATAATGTGCCACTTTACTTCTAACCAGAAAACCTTTCAAAACCAAGTTTTAAATAGTTTGAAAAGCGTAATTTGCCTCTTCTTCATAGTTCAAGTATATTTAAAGGCAGACAGAAGGGGTTTGAGTACAATGGTAGATTAGAACAAAACATTCAGCATTGTTAGAGATTGAGTTTTCTTTTTATTTTATTTATTTTTTAAAAAGATTTAGGGGGTTATTTTTCTCTTACATAATGTGAATGCAGAAGTAGGTGGTTCATGGCTAGAATGCAGACTTTCAATGCCATCAGGAATTCTGGCTTTTTCTATCTTTCTTCTCCATCCTTAGTGCCTGGTTTCCACCATCAAGGTTGCATCATCCAAAATGGCTGCTAGAGTGCCAACCATCAGGTTATGATTCTGGGCAGGAAATAGGACGATTTGGGAAAGGGGGGATATGGTAGTTTTATTAATAGGGCCAACTCTTGAAGCCCCACCCTACAACTTTTGCTTATGTCTCACTGCCCACTCTGGATGAAGGGAACTAAGAAACAGTCTTCAAGGGGTATTCCTAAGGAAGGAGGGAAGATTAGATAGCAGCTCTCAGGCCCTGCCACAAATGCAGATATGTGCTAACAAGACATTAATGAGCAAGCTTCCATGTGTCCATGAGTTGTTTTTTTAGATGCCAAATCTTTCTCTTTAAGATTTTTTTAAAAAGTTATTTCTACACACAACATAGGGTTTGAACCCACAACCCCAAGATCGAGATTCATACGCTCCACTGACTGAGCTAGCCAGGCACCCAAGATGCCAAATCTTTCCAACACCCTTTGATTAGGAATCTCTAAATGCTTTTACCTGTCACTGAATAGTGGAATATATACTCTGACCTCACTCTAATCATTCATGTATCATTATGATCCTCTTTCTAAGCCAGTTTCCTTATTGGTGTGGAAAGTACTGCCTATATAGTACAACGTGAACCTGTTTGTCCTCCAGAGATTGTGTATGGTGTTTGATGACCCAGCTACAATTGCTATCTTCTCCCTGTTTACTTTTTAAGGAGTCAACTTCTAATAGTCCCATTCCCCCTGGGGCTATGGGAGAACTAACACTGCAAATAAGCAAGACTGGGGTTGCCCTGGAAGATGCTGCTGCCTCTTGATTATATCTCTTGAGTACAGAATACAGTGCATCCCCTTTAGGGTGGCTAAATTACAACTCCTTGCACAGCTATTTTCACTTGCCCATGGCCATTCAGAAATGGGGCCTCTGGGTAAGTGGAAAGTAATCATGCTATACCCTAGGGAGTAGTAGTTCTCAAAGTGTGGTCCCCGGACCAACAGCATCAGCATCACCTGGGAAACCTGTTAGAAAACCACATTTTGGGGCCTCATTCAAAGCTGCTGAAACTCTGAAGTAGACTCTTGCAGTCTGTGGTTTAACAAGGCTACCAGGTGATTCTGATAGGTCATGTTTGAGAGCTGCTCTAAGTAGGGAACTACAGTGTAGTTAAACAGAACCTTATTATTGATGAGATTCAAAACTATAATTGATCAAGTCAGATGGATTCCTGTGGGTATAATAGAACAATACCCAAATCTACAGAGTAGACATTAAAATGAAGGAAGATGATGAGGTTTCTGTACTTGCTGTGATACTTACAGTTCTATGGATTTTTACTTTTATTAGGAAATATCTTGGATATAAAATCATCTTTATCATTTGTTACATATACACAGTTCATTTATTCAGTATTACTTGACTTTTTTATTTTTATTAAAAAACATTTTTTTTAATATTTATTTTTGAGAGAGAGAGACAGCGTGAGCAGGGGAGGGGCAGAGAGAGAGGGAGACACAGAATCTGAAGCAGGCTCCAGGCTCTGAGCTGTCAGCACAGAGCCCGATCCAGGGCTCGATCTCATGAACCGCGAGATCGTGACCTAAGCTGAAGTCAGACGCTTAACCAACTGAGCCACCCAGGCGCCCCAGTGTTAATTGACTTCTTAAAGATTTTTAAGAATAAGCATGGCTTGTTCTTAAGCTTTATCTCTTTTAGGTTGATATCTGTGCAGAAGAATTGGGGAATAATGTAAAGCCTGCTGTGACTTTGCTAGGAGACATAAATGCTGTCACTAAACAGGTAAGAGCTTTTACCTAGGCTTTAATTTATATGGATTGGTCTTTAAGCAATAGTCTGTTGTTAAAAATGTCTCAGCCTTGATTCACTTGATGACAGGCTTATTAATATCTATTTTAAGCAAAATTTATGATGGAAAGCTAGTCTTGAAAAGAACTCTGGAACTCAGTAAATCCAACTCCTTATATATAAATCATTTTTAAGCAAGTAAGTTAATCATTTTGGAAGGCGATGAAGACTTAAAGGCAGTCAGTAGGCAAACAGTGATATACTAAATAGGATTCCGCTCTCTGAAAAATTATAATACAGCTTCCAGAGTAACTGAACTTACAGCCAAGAAATGTCTTAATGTACTGGAAAAACCTAACTTAGTATTTCATTAGGCAATAAAGAGATTTTTTTACTCTTCAAATGGTACTCATTATTTGTATGTAATTTATACAGTTCACTATATCAGGAGATAAAGTATAGTGACATCTTTCACTTGATATTGGATACAAATTGGTGTTGTTATCATGACTACATAATATTAGGAAGCAATCCCCAATCACATATTAGAACATCCTGGAACATTTGGCTTGTATCTCGAAAGTCCCTGGATATTTGGGGCTCTTGTCCTTTCCGCAAGGATTCTACGGTGGGGGTGATTTTCTTTCTAGTGTCAAAAGCTGAGGAGGACATAAAAGCCCCTGCCTGTGAGGTGAGGTAGCATTTCCCTTGTGTTCTGTGGAAATCCCATTTGGCAGAAGTCCACACTGACCCAAACGAACGCTTTCCGTGTTGCCTATTTATTTTCTACCAGTTGTTAGCTGCCTAGAGTGCAGACAGTAGGAGTGATGAGAAGGGCAGGATAGCATAGCAGTATCATCTTCTTTAACAAGATATTGTTGTGTTAATAGGACATAAGCTTATTTTCAAAAAGTAAAAGTCTGTGGTTTTTTAGCTTTTAGAACAATTTGATAAAACGCCATGGCAGTATCCTCCAGAGAGCAGCTGGTGGAAAACTCTGAGAGAAAAAATGAAGAGCAATGAAGCCGCATCCAAGGTAATACGAGACTCACAGAAATCTAGAAACACTTCAGGCCCATGGTTCCAGTAGCTCTGTCATAACATGACCTACGCATTCCTAAATCACCACGCTATGTAAAATCATGGAGTAAAAACCGTGGGATTTATGGGGAGAAAGGTTTAGAGGCACAGCTGTCAACTTTGAAACATTAAGATAGGAACCTAATAAAAATGGTGGCAAAATTCTACACATGTTAAATGGTTAAGACATATGTACTTCAATAAATACAGTACTTTTCCTTGAAAAAGACCTGAAGTCTCTTGTGGAAGTGGGCATTGGGAGGATCTCAGCTTGTGAGTTAGCGTGACATGGTGGAAGGAGGCTGATCTGACATTGGACAGAAAGTAATAAGAGCCCATGTGAATGGGTAGGGCTCACTGTCCTCAGTTTGACCTTGGCACCAAATCACAATTAAGAAATCTTTTGGAATCTTAAACTGGGGCATGTTTTTCTACCCTTAAGATATAAGTCCTTCAAGGCATGCATGCATAATAAGTGTTTCATCAAAATTGAAAATTTGTTCCAATGTATAGCCTTTTTTAAAAAAAAATGTCGGGGCGCCTGGGTGGCGCAGTCAGTTAAGCGTCCGACTTCAGCCAGGTCACGATCTCGCGGTCCGCAAGTTCGAGCCCCGCGTCAGGCTCTGGGCTGATGGCTCAGAGCCTGGAGCCTGTTTCCGATTCTGTGTCTCCCTCTCTCTCTGCCCCTCCCCCGTTCATGCTCTGTCTCTCTCTGTCCCAAAAATAAATAGACGTTGAAAAAAAAAAATTAAAAAAAAAAAGTCAGCTTTGTTGAGGTATAATTGACACTTAAAATTGTAAGATATTTAAAGGTATATCACAATGATTTGATAATGCATATACACTGTAGAGGGATTGCCCCCATCTAGTTCACTAACACATCCCTCACCTCACTTTTCTTTCTTTTCTTTCTTTCTTTTTTTTTTTTGTGAGACTACTTATACCCTTTTTAAATTAACTTTTGTGTCACCACAGAAAATTATTTTGTGACTTCCTCATCTGCATTCAAGGCTTTGCCTGATATCTAAAGGCTTTGGAAACTATAGTAATGTGTGAAACTACCAGACCATCCACTACTAGCAGTGAAATGAACCACCTCTGTAGGATGTGGTGATTTCTATTTAGGGTCTTCGTATATAGGTAGAATTTTTTTCTTTGATTGTGAGAAAGGTTGTTCATGATTTTTTCTGATGTTTTGTGTATTCCTGTGCATCTTGGTTCAGCTGGGTGCAGTTTTCTGTGTTCATGTAGTGTTTCTCACTGACGGAATCCTACAGGAACAAATGTGAAATTTGCATTGTGCTCATATTATTCCTTTATATGTCAGATGTCTTGGAATAAATTCACATTTTCAAAAACAGCAGAATTAACTATACATAATTCTATGTTTTATTGGAATGTTAATCAGTGGCTATTTCTATCAAGAGACAGTCTCAATTCTATTTTCCTCAGTGGTGTCATGATTAATCCCTTCTTTTTCCTAGGAATCATACTAGTTTAAGATGGGAGGAACTTGCCTCTCTTCTCTGGTGCAGGAGTATAGGACGGTGCCTCATCCATCTTAGGTATAACCTCCAACAGGCCAAAACAGCACAGGTGAAGAGCCAATGCTGGAAACCCTTGGGACTGTTGCTGCTAAAGCCCCATGTGGCTTTCTCTCTGCTCTAAAAGACATATGGCTAGACAAAGGCACTTATCTTGCTCCATTCAAAGACTCTTTAGTGGGTAAAGCGTATCTCCTTTACTCTCTAATGCATGTGGAGAAGAACCAGATTTTCAGATTTTCTCAAATCCTGACTTCATTTTTATTTTAAGATTCAGGGCGTATTTCAGATTAAAGTATTCTAGAATAAAATTTTTACTTTCTAAGGCAGTGTATTCATAAAAGTACTCAAATAAGACTGTTTAGTTTTGTTTAACCCAATGTTTCCAGCTATCTTTACCATACGACTTGTCTGACTTTAGGATGCTAATGTGTATTGTGGATCTCCAAGGAGAAAGATATTCCCTAGATTATTTGATTGTGTCCCAGACTGGGACTGTGGAACCCATTTTTCTTAGCCTGTCCCACAGGACTGTCCACAGATCCATTAGCTTCTAAGAGAGGCCATTTGGGAACTTTGTAGCTTTTAGCCTCTTTCCAAATGAGTTTGGTAGTAGCTTATTGACATTCCTCATTTTTCACTGTATCTCAACCTAATTTGATTATATTTCCCTCAAATACTTTAGGAATTAGCTTCCCAAAAATCTCTGCCTATGAATTATTACACAGTATTCTATCATGTTCAAGAACAGCTACCCAGAGACTGTTTTGTGGTAAGTGAAGGAGCAAATACTATGGATATTGGACGCACTGTGCTTCAAAACTACCTTCCTCGTCACAGGTAAGGCTTCCAGAAAAGTAATTTTAATGTGTTAACTTTGAAACTACAGTAATGCAGGCTCATAAAACATTTGAGGATTACACATGTTCAGTGCATAAGGATATATTCCATAAAAGTATTCTTAGGTGATATTTGGCAGAGTTTTTATGTTTGATAGGTCTTTGAGGTCATGCGATAATTTGTATACTTACCGTTCCAAGGATATATTCACAGTTTTCCAAGCCATCACGAGAGACTTTTTCCTCTCATACCGCTTATCCTTGACTAGTCGGTTCCTCACAGTCTAAAAACTTTATATTAAAGACAGAGAATGTTTTTATTGTTCTCTATTTTACACATGAGTATGACTAGATTTGTGCCCCCCCACCATCTGCAACGTGCCCCAGAGGGTTTCATTTTAGCTTTTTCCCCCAACAGGCTTGATGCTGGTACTTTTGGAACCATGGGAGTTGGTTTGGGCTTTGCCACTGCAGCCGCTATACTGGCTAAAGCTAGAAACACAGGTCAGCGGGTCATCTGTGTGGAAGGAGACAGTGCATTTGGGTTTTCTGGCATGGAAGTGGAAACCATCTGTAGGTACAACAGCATTCATTTCTTTCTCCAAAAGATAAAGAATAAAGACTCACTTGCCTAACAGATGCTTACTCAGTGTTCACCATGTGCCAAATGCCCTGTACACACTCTGTGCTGTGTCCTGAGAATACTAGTGTGAAATAACCCTGGGGTCTTTCTCATCTAGGACAGTGTGTTCATGACCTCTTTACCACATGCCCCAAACCCGCAAAACTGTGAGGAGTGGTTTTGAGATCACTGCAAAAAGTTCTAGTCTGAGAAAAGCTTGTTTTTGGCGGGGAGACAGCAAAGCTTTGTGGGTAAGAGCACAGCCTCTGGGTCCATGGTCTGGATTTAAATACCGGTTGACCACAGCAGAGCCAGGTGATGTGGGTTAAGTTACTTTACTAAGCTGCTGTCTCCTCTAAAATAGGGAGAGGAATCGTAATAGTTCCTACCTTAGAGGACGGTAGTGAGGATTGAATGAGGTAATCTAGGTAAAGCTCGAGACGATTGTTCATTGAACGTGAGCTGTTCAGATTATGTTTATAGTTGTGAGGGTTGTTTATAGTGAGAAACTCACGAGCTGTAGATCCTGCTATAGAAGGATGGGGACTTTTTTCTCCCTAATTATTTAAACTGTAGTAAAGTCCTTCTTTATTCTTAGCCAGGACTCTTATTAGACCCTTTGTAAATCATGTTTTGGGGGCTTTCAGAGCTTTGGTATACAACACTTTTAAGATCAGATGGAAAAATGTACTTGTTAGAATGTCTGTATTGACAACCCGAGTGGTATACACCAAAAAGATGATTTATGGAAAAGCCAGCCTTCTAGAGAGTCATGATTCCCATTGAGCATGGAGCGCAAGTAGTTTCCACAGTCCTATTACATAACAGTATGCCGTGTAGTTTTTTTTTTACACCTGGTCTCAGAAATTATGTGTGTACAAAACAAAGCCCATGTTCTTTTGTCAGTCGTTAGTAAAATTTAATCATCCTTTCATCTTTACAGTACTGTTTAGCACATTATTAAATACTCTGTTTTTCTCTATTATACAATGCTTTTATTTTTTTAATTTTTTTAATGTTTTTATTTTTGAGAGAGACAGAGAGTGGGGGAGGGGCAGAGAGAAAGGGAGACCCAGAATCTGAGGCAGGCTTCAGTCTCTGAACTGTCAGCACAGAGCCCAATGCGGGGCTCAAAGTCACGAACTGTGAGATCATGACCTGAGCCGAAGTCGGACGCTTAACCAACTGAGCCACTCAGGCATCCCCATATAATGCTTTTCTAACTTGGAGCGAAGTGGTTTGAGAGAAGAGAATGTATGCTAGTCACTTGTATGCTTCCCACAGCATCTAGCAAATACTGCTTGTCTGTGAGGAGTTCAGGAAATAAAAATATACTTTTCAAATAGTACTCTTAGGCACCACCTAGAAGTGGTGCTTCAGAAGGTATTAAATATGGAAGGTGGAAGGTGTCCTTCTTAGCACCTGGATCTATGAAAACCAAGGTTCGGAAAAGCACAGTGAGGTCCATAGATGCATAATGCTAGCACCTGGTGTTCTTACATCCTTTCTGACTCCGTATTTCCATTAATGATTTGATGTTCCTTTTTAGGTAACAAATGTTTAAGTTTTAGTCTTACCCTAATATTACAAAAAAGGTTATTTCTAGAAAACTATCCATTTTTAAGTTAAAGTTTCAGCCTGAAGATAATAAAGTGCTTTAGAATGAAGAATGATTTCCTTTATATTTTGCTTTCAATTTTAGGTACAACTTGCCCATCATTCTTTTGGTGGTGAATAATAATGGAATTTACCAAGGTTTTGATGTGGATAGTTGGAAGGAAATGTTAAAATTTGGAGATGCTACTGCAGTGTAAGTAACCCAGAACAGTATGTATTTATTTTCCCTCATCTATTTTAATGTCTCCTTACAAAGTCTGCTGTATTATAATGTGCTTCTGTGGTGTGAATATTGTTTATTTATATTTTCAGCCCCCCTAAAGGGCAGGAACCCCATATGCATGGCCCCTCTTTGTACAACTGCCCATGATGGGGTGCTTCAATAAATAATTTATGATCAGGGAGCCACTAAAGACTCAGACAATTAAGATTGATGTGCAAGCTTTGTTAATGAAAGGGCTTGTTGCAAAATGCTTCCAGTCCTTCTGTTCCTACTACACCATGGAGGAAATGGATGTTAACACATTATTTATGGTCCAGAGATCTTCCTTCTTTTTATTACTTAACTAATTCTTGATTATCTGGTGGCAGAGTCAAACTGTGACAGTATCGTAGCTAGCCGTGTGGGAGTCAGCCTAGGGGTGGAATGGGATGTGAGTATGTTTGCTTCTGCCTCACTGACTCCATTTCTCATTTTGTTGTTACTTGGTGTTTTGCAGTAACCATTCCTCTTTTCTTCTTTTTCTTTTGGATTCATAGTAGCTGATGGTGTAGTAGCTAGTAGCTACTAGCCATGTGTGGCTATTTAAATTAAATTTAAAAATCGTTCTTATTTTAACTAGTCACGTTTCAAGTGCTCACAGCAACAGGTCGCTAGTGACTATCATATTGGATAATGTATACATAAATATATATATTTAAATGTAAATATAAAACATTTCTTTCATCACAAAAATTCCTGTTAGACATTGCTGTATAGACAACAAAAAACATATGGAAAGTTTAGTGTACTGGCATCTTTAGGTGTTGAACATAAATGTACACCTTTCAGCTCAGCCTAAATTTTTCCACAGATTATTTCAGAGAATGGCTTTTTTTCTATTGACCTATGACCTTTTTTAGGGCCCCTCCCGTCTGTCTTTTGCCAAACTCACATTACGAGCAGGTTATGACTGCGTTTGGAGGCAAAGGGTATTTCGTACAAACACCGGAAGAGCTCCAAAAATCACTGAGGGAGAGTTTGGCAGACACAACTGCACCTTCTCTTATCAATATCATGATTGAGCCACAAGCCACGCGGAAAGCCCAGGTAAATTCAGTTGCCAAGCAGAAATCAGAAATGCATCTCCCATCCTATCCCTAGAAGTATCTACCAAATAGAACACTGTTTTTTCTAAACCGTTTCTGAGTTTGGCACTTTCTTGGGTTTTTTCAATAAGTATTTGTTGAGATGTGTGTTAGGTATGTTGTGTTACTTGCTAAGAATAGCATGATGAGCAAACCTGGACTCAGCCTCACCTAATGGCTTACAGTTCATTAGGGGAGAGGAACAGCCTAGTCACCTCACAACTGAATGCATCACAACAGACTGAGGCAATTGCTCTGAAGGAAAGGCACCCAGTTCTGAACAAATATACTATCAAGGAATCTGATCTGTATTGGGGTCACAGGGGAAGGCTTCTCAGAGGAACTGATTGATGCTTCAGCTGAGATCCAAAAGATAAGTAGGGACAGTCTCAAGCAAAGAGGCTAGGGAAGAGATGTGCAAAGGCTCTGTGGCAGCAAGGAGCATGGCAGGTCTGAGGAACTGAAAGAAGTCCGCAGTGGCTGAAAGGCAGAATGGGAGTGGGAGACAGAGTGGGAGGATGAGACCATAACAGGAAGATTTGTGCACTTACATTCAAAATTGGTTACTTTGGCCTCCATAGCAAAACTACAGTGTAGATTACAGCTGTAAAATAAATGATAAGGTGTGTAGCATAATCCTCTCCCATCTCAGATTAAGTTGCTTTTCATACTTAATTTTGTGCTCTGATCCTGGTCCTGCCAGTTGTCCTCTCTGATATATCTATCTTCCATGCTTACACATTGTGTATCAGTCACTATTTTCAGAGCAGATCATTTTTTCAAGAAGTTTCTGTGTTGGTTCTTTATACATATATATGCCATGAGATCATTTTCTTTTTTGAATAAGGTAGTAGACCAGTGGGCAAGTGGATGCCTGGACAATCAGTGAAATGTAAATTAACTGATTTAGAAACTATAAGATATATAAAGTTCTACTGAAATTATGTTCTATAAAAACAGATATCAGAGACTTTGGTGAAAGGAACAGAACTACAAAATAGCCAGGAAACAATGAACAAAATGGCAATAAGTACATACTTATCTGTAATTACTTTAAATGTAAATGGACTAAATGCTCCAATCAGAGGAGTGGCTGAATGGATAAGAAAACAAGACCCACTATATGCTGTCTACAGGAGACTCACCTCAGACACACAGTCTGAAAGTGAAGGGATGGAAAAAGATATTCCATGCAAATGGAAACCAAAAGAAAGCTGGGATAGCTATGTTTATATCAGACACAATAGATTTTATTTATTTTTTTTAGGAATTGTATTTTTTTAATCTACAAATTCTTATTTTTTTTAAATATATGAAATTTATTGTCAAATTGGTTTCCATACAACACCCAGTGCTCATCCCAAAAGATGCCCTCTTCAATACCCATCACCCACCCCTCCCTCCCACCCCCCGTCAGCCCTTAGTTTGTTCTCATTTTTTAAGAGTCTCTTATGCTTTGGCTCTCTCCCACTCTAACCTCTCTCTTTTTTTTTTTTTTCCCTTCCCCTCCCCCATGGGTTCCTGTTAAGTTTCTCAGGATCCACATAAGAGTGAAAACATATGGTATCTGTCTTTCTCTGTATGGCTTATTTCACTTAGCATCACACTCTCCAGTTCCGTCCACATTGCTACAAAGGGCTATATTTCATTCTTTCTCATTGCCACATAGTACTCCATTGAGACACAGTAGACTTTATTTTTTTTTAATGTGATAAAGAATTTTTTTTTTTGCCCTTCATGTATTTATTTATTTATTTATTTATTTATTTATTTATTTTTTCAATATATGAAATTTATTGTCAAATTGGTTTCCATACAACACCCAGTGCTCATCCCAAAAGATGCCCTCTTCAATACCCATCACCCACCCCTCCCTCCCACCCCCCGTCAGCCCTTAGTTTGTTCTCATTTTTTAAGAGTCTCTTATGCTTTGGCTCTCTCCCACTCTAACCTCTCTCTTTTTTTTTTTTTTCCCTTCCCCTCCCCCATGGGTTCCTGTTAAGTTTCTCAGGATCCACATAAGAGTGAAAACATATGGTATCTGTCTTTCTCTGTATGGCTTATTTCACTTAGCATCACACTCTCCAGTTCCGTCCACATTGCTACAAAGGGCTATATTTCATTCTTTCTCATTGCCACATAGTACTCCATTGAGACACAGTAGACTTTATTTTTTTTTAATGTGATAAAGAATTTTTTTTTTTGCCCTTCATGTATTTATTTATTTATTTATTTATTTATTTATTTATTTTTTCAATATATGAAATTTATTGTCAAATTGGTTTCCATACAACACCCAGTGCTCATCCCAACAGGTGCCCTCCTCAATACCCATCACCCACCTTCCCCTCCCTCCCACCCCCCATCAACCCTCAGTTTTTTCTCACTTTTTAAGAGTCTCTTATGCTTTGGCTGTCTCCCACTCTAACCTCTTTTTTTTTTTTTTTCCTTCCCCTCCCCCATGGGTTTCTGTTAAGTTTCTCAGGATCCACATAAGAGTGAAAACATATGGTATCTGTCTTTCTCTGTATGGCTTATTTCACTTAGCATCACACTCTCCAGTTCCATCCACGTTGCTACAAAGGGCCATATTTCATTCTTTCTCATTGCCATGTAGTACTCCATTGTGTATATAAACCACAATTTCTTTATCCATTCATCAGTTGATGGACATTTAGGCTCTTTCCATACTTTGGCTATTGTTGAGAGTGCTGCTATAAACATTGGGGTACAAGTGCCCCTATGCATCAGTACTCCTGTACCCCTTGGGTAAATTCCTAGCAGTGCTATTGCTGGGTCATAGGGTAGGTCTATTTTTAATTTTCTGAGGAACCTCCACACTGTTTTCCAGAGTGGCTGCACCAATTTGCATTCCCATCAACAGTGCAAGAGGGTTCCCATTTCTCCACATCCTCTCCAGCATCTATAGTCTCCTGATTTGTTCATTTTGGCCACTCTGACTGGCGTGAGGTGATATCTGAGTGTGGTTTTGATTTGTATTTCCCTAATAAGGAGCGATGTTGAGCATCTTTTCATGTGCCTGTTGGCCATCCGGATGTCTTCTTTAGAGAAGTGTCTATTCATGTTTTCTGCCCATTTCTTCACTGGGTTATTTGTTTTTTGGGTGTGGACTTTGGTGAGCTCTTTATAGATTTTGGATACTAGTCCTTTGTCCGATATGTCATCTGCAAATATCTTTTCCCATTCCGTTGGTTGCCTTTTAGTTTTGTTGGTTGTTTCCTTTGCTGTGCAGAAGCTTTTTATCTTCATAAGGTCCCAGTAATTCATTTTTGCTTTTAATTCCCTTGCCTTTGGGGATGGAGACACAATAGACTTTAAAACAAGCATTTTAATAAGAGACAAAGGAGGACACTACATAGTAGTAAAGGGGTTAATCCAACAAGAGGGTATGACATTTGTGAATATTTATGCACACAACGTAGGAGCACCTATATATATTTATATTTATAAATTTATATTTATAAATATATATAAATATATATATTTATATATATAAATATATAAAGCAAATATTAACAGACCTAAAGGGAGAAATAGCACTACAAAAAATAGTAGGGGACTTTAATACACCACTTACATCAATGGATAGATAGATAATCCAGACAGAAAATCAAGAAGGAAACATTGGCCTTAAATGACACATTAGATTGGATGGGTTTAATAGATATATTCAGAACCACACAAAATAGTCTTGAAACCATGTTTGTCACAGTAAAGCCCTAATGAATTGTTCCGTCTCGCTAGTGAGTTCAGGTTTCTAATGATCTCTTCTCCAAGTTCTCTATGAATTTTGGGAGGTATTGCTGGAGAAATTTAGGTTCTTATCTCTTCTTTGATAACTCCATAAGGATCATCCTTATATTTCTTGAATCTATCACTTCAACGTGAGTTATCCTCATTCCAGTAAATTCCACACATACTGTTTCCAGGCTGTTCATTTTCATTGATTGTCTGTGTGTCCATCAGCCATTTGGTCATTGATTTGTGATGTAAACTAACTGCTTCCTGCTGTACTATAGAGAGGACCTAATCTCTGCAGTCACCTCTGTGCAGGCCACATGTGTGGGATAGTATGAATCCTGGGAAAGGCTTGGCTTCTGTGCACTGCTCTTCCTACCCAGCTTCTTTTTGGATTTGGATACTCCCCCTCTTCTTTCTTCTTTTGACTCGACTTCTGGTTCTCTCGGACTCTAGTTTTTTGTGCCCTGATTACTTGATAATAGTTATTTTATAGGACAAGACTGCAAGATTCACTGTGAGTTTTTAGCTTCTTTTTGGGAAAGGCATAAGACCAACGACAGACTTCATTTACCACCATTGTGGTAAATGTGGTTATAATGGGACTTTTAGATTTTAGAGCAAGCAAAGGAGGATAGTTTGAGACAATTACTTCTTTCACTGAATGTTTGTTGTCTTTTCTAGGATTTTCACTGGCTGACACGCTCTAAGATATAAAGATGTCCGGGAATGGTCGTGAGGAGTTTTCTTTCCTGTAAGATGGAATTTTATGTTCCACAGCAAAATACTAAAATGTTAAAATTATCGTACAAAGAAAAATAAAAAACATTTCCAAATGACATCTTATAGTAAAGGAATTGACTGTGACTAAAACCAGAAAAAGTTACCAGTATTCTACCACAGAGAGAACAATTGGCAGATGAAAGAAAAAAGAGAGTTTTATTAAATAATAGCATTGTAACTGCCTAACTGCTGAGTTACACATCAGTCTTCTTTCACATAAATCCATTCTTAAAGTCACATGTTTTTTAAAAAACATCTTCGGAGAAAAAAATCTCCCAAGAATTTTCTAATGTAGAAGCATGTTCAGTAAGTTGGAGTATATAGGCTATTTCTACTTTGTAGTTTATCTGTTGATTACTTTGTACCTTAGACCCCCCCAGTATTTAATGGGGCTTGTTCTATACTTTATGAATTGGGGTTTTGTTTTGTTTTGTTTTTCTGGAGAGAACTTACTGAGCCAAAGGAGAAGTCACGCCATACCTAAACTGATAATTTCAGGGTATGTTTAGATTAGCAACCTTAGTTTATGTGTACCACATTGAGACCAGCAGAGGCAACAGTCTTTTGATATATAAAGAACTCTTATAAATAAGAAAAATATTAACACACTAGTAGAAAAATGAGCAAAGGGCATGAGCATATAATCAGTGGAAAAAATACAATAAAATGAGTATGAATAAATGTGAATATATAAGTTAGACTGCAAGCCCTTATTTTTGCCTATCCACTTGGCAGAGCACTTTCAAAATTATAATTCTCAATGAGGGTGAGGGTAAAATGAAGACGGAACTGCTGTGTTATGGTGGAAGATGAAATTGGTACATTTTCATAGAGTAATCCTAGCAGTGCTTGTATTTGGAATCTTAAAAATGTTCATACTGAGCCTTGGGTGGCTCAGTCGATTAAGTGTCTGACTCTTGGTTTCAGCTCAGGTCATGATCTCATGGTTTCATGAGTTCGAGCCCCACATTGGGCTCTGCACTGACAGCGTGGAGCCTGCTTGGAATTCTCTCCCTCTCCCTCTTTCTGCCCGTCCCCACTTGCTCTGTCTCTCAAAATAAATAAATAAAATTTAAAAAAAAATGTTCATACACTATAACTTTTGACCCAGGGAGCCCATTTAGAGAGTGTGTCCTAAAGAAATAATAAAATATTTTGTCAAATATTTATATATAGGGCCATTCAGCACAATTTAGAAACAGTGCCAATGTTTAATAATAAGACATTGGCTACATATGTTATGACCTATTGACCTCATAAAATGAAAATTGTGTTAATGAGTATGTATAGGGATACCTGGGTGGCTTAGTCGGTAAGCATCTGACTTTTTATTTCGGTTCAGGTCATGATCTCATGGGCATGGGATCGAGTCCCGTGTTACCCAGTGTTGAGCCTGCTTAAGATTCTTTCTCCTTCTCCCTCTGCCCCTGCCATGCTTGCTCTTTCTCTAAAAAAAGAGTATATATAACTGGAGGAATCATCACAATATAATACTAGTGAAAAGACAAGCTACAAAATGGATGGATCCAGGTCAGGGTATACACCTATACTCGCACAGTCATACATACACAGAAAGAAAAAGATGGGCACAAAATAAACCAAAATTTTAATGTAACGTGTTGATGGAGTTATAAGCAATTTTTATTTTCTTTAATTTTTCCTTCTTTTACGAAATTTTAAAATAAAAATAATTATTTAATTTTTATTATCAGAAACAGACATTATTTTAAAAGGATGTTAGAAATTGAAAAGTATCATTTATGATCTGGAATTTTATATGAATTGGAGCATATGACTCTATCTCAAAGTTCAGTTGGTTTGCAATATACACATAAGACTTGTCTCCATTGGCTATTTAGGGGCATAAGTGACTTCTACAGAGTGGAGTCCAGCTTTGAGATGTCAAGACACTTGCGGGGAGCTGTGGTTTTACCCAGTGAGCCCCTGAAATTGGGCCTACATGGCAAACACACTTACATACTTCTGAGGTACACACTAGAGGGCCTTGCCTGCATAAAAGCATAGAGAATATCAAAAACAGTGTTGAGAGTGGGTAGCTCGTGTAACCTTGTCAGTGTCCTACTCTACCCATGGATGGTTGCCTCTGGCAGCCAAGTGCAATGCAAGATTTTGCTGTAAAGTAGTGTAGAAGCTTTGATGAATATTTGTGAACTGAACTATGTAAATCTAAATACTAGATATAATTTGGGGAAAATGCTTGTTCCCTAGCCACATTTAGCTCAAGAGGAAAAAAAAAACAAACATGTTAACACATTAGTAGACTATCCAGCAGAGGTCAGTCTGAGCATATGAAGACCCGATTAGTCTAGGAGCACTTTGATGACGCTGTCCATGGACTACCTATTTTGTAACAGTAATCTCGAAATTGGTTTCCTTCTAAGAATCTTCCCTTAGAAGGATAAGATATTGAAGAAGCCCCTCTAAGATAAATCTACTGGTTGATAGTCAAATTTACCATGATACAACCTTTTGCACCTCCTACTTGATTTGATGAACATTCTTATGTGATCCTGGTATGTTGAATACTCAAGTGTCTCATAAAAACTGAACTTTGAAAGATTTGGGTTGCTTTCTTGATTTAGGAAAACTAAATCTGGGGTGGGAAACGACTTCTTGGGTTAGTTCCTCTACTCATATTCTTTCTAAAAGCTTTCCTGCGTCATGAGATTGTTTGAGAATTCAGAATGCTACCCTGAAACTCCAAGCCCAATGCCTGGCCTATAGAAGGCATGCTGATGCGACTGTGTTTTAGGAATATATGACTTTAGAGGAGACACTGGCTGAATTACATCCTGCCTTGAGCAGTGTGGCTTCATGTTTTAAATAAATGGGGAAGTTTAAATACTTCCCCAAGTAGATAAGTCATTTCCTGGAAAACAGGGGTTGTGTGTTTTTACCTACCTTTTTTTTTTTTAAGTTATTTTACTTACCTTATTTTTTTTAAGTTATTTTTTAAGTTATTTCTAAGTAATCTCTACACCCAGCATGAGGCTTGAACTCATGACTCTGAGATCAAGAGTCACATGCTCTTCCGGCTGAGCCAGCCAGGCGCCACTGTTTTTCCTTCTTTATACAGCCACCTGCTCTGCAGGGGTTCACTAAGTAATAGTTGAATGAGAATTCATGATGGTTGGAAATAGCTCAGTGGATACCTTCTATGGTTTTTTAACACATGCACCTTTGAAGTAGCTCCGTTTATCATGTGAAGTGAGTATATTTTCCTTAGGAAAAAAGGTCTCAACTCTGTTACAAAGAAGTAGTAGGACTTTTGAACCCCAAAGGAAAATGAAAATACGGATTCCAAAAATGTTTTTGTTCCTTTACTATTTGCAAGACTCTTCACTAGGCAGCAGGGAGCAGTGCATTCCCGTGTGGAAGTGCCAGGTGACTGAAACAAATGGAAATTCAGAGTGACTAGGGTGGCATTTCATTTGAACGCATTAAAGAAAGTTGGAAACCAGTTAAATTCTAGATGGGAATTATGACTGAGAAACTCTGCTACTTGCGTTGGAAAGTGAAATGTATACAGAAAGAAGTCTGAAGCATCTGGTGTTTCCTGGTTGCATTTGCTGCTGCTAATGTGACTAATGGAGTAATGTGGATAAAGGAAATTGAAGATCCTATGAATTCTCCCCATTGATGAGGTGCAAGCAAAAGTATACCTTGCTTAGATTCAGATCTGACAAGCAGCGCTGTCTACACCTCTGGCTTCCACTGGATTATCGTAGGATCTTCTGTCCCTTCTAAGGCCTTTTCCAGGAGAGGGCCTAGCCAGTCAGTGAACCCATGGTAAATCCAGGTTGTAAATTTACTCCGATTAGGGAGCAGAAAAAAGGCACACCCAGAAACCCCTGGATCTTCAGTTTCGAAGTTTGAAGGAAACATTCTAAATTTTGACTCAGGCCTGGAAATATCCACAGAGATGGCATCATCCACAATTTTGTACTTTGTATCCAGCAGTCACTAAGATGACCTGTGGTCTATGGAATGGTTAATCAACAGCCACATGGCTCATGCCCTGGTCCCAGCAGTTTCCTGGGAATTGCCTCCTTCCCTCCACTGATGAAGGTGGGCTCAGGAAATCAGATCTGATTTCACCTTAGCCTGAGTTTTGTTCATGCTGTTTCTACTGCAGTGCCCTGTGCACACCTACCAATTTTTGCCATATGAAATCAGCTATATCCTTCAAGATCTAGCTCAAAAGACCCCTCTTCTGTGAAACTGCTCTCCCTCCCAGCACTCCTACAACACCCTGTATGGGCATCTGTCACTACTCAGAATGTTCACAGTTAATTCCCATTGCCCTCCCCCACTCAACTGAGTGTCTGTGTACCCAGATGTCACCCACCCCTCATCTTCCAGGGCCTGTGTCCTTGTGCTCCTGTTTGGCATGCTCCTCTGAGTTCACCCCTGAAGAGTCCACTTCCACATGGCATATAGCAATCTAAACGTCACAGACATTTTCTTGCCTGGGAGGTGACCCAGGAGGGGGTTATGTCCCAAAAGCTGCATCAGCCTCAACCAAGGATGCAGGGTGGATAGATGAGCCACCAAGAATCAGAAGCCCACCCTTACGCCTGGGTGTTAGATGAGCCCCACGATTCTTAGAGCAGGGTGGGGGAGGATGGCTGTGGGCCATGAGGCCCTGACATGACTGAAGTCGAATTACTAAAAATAAATATTTCTTTCACACTTGAGTGCTTTGGACTAAAATTTATACCCACTACACCCATAAACCATTTCATAACTCACTGCCATCTCTGCCTCCCCACCTTCCACCAGCCACTCTATCTTCCTCCCCACTACCCTACCTACATTTTCATTTGCCAGAATGTTCATGGTTCTCTTCATAATAACCACTTGATTATTTTTGTATATTCAGTACCACACAAAAAAAAAACCCTGGTATTTTCCTTGGATTGTGCTTTAAAATACAGTGTAATAATAGAAAAACTCGAGATTCAATAAGGCCAACAGATCAGGAGACCATTTTCTTGAAAAGAGAAGTTTCTTACAATTCCTAAGAGGAGTGTGCCGCACCACTCAGGCCACAGAAGACACAGAGGTCGATCTCAGGCATAGAGAGAAAGGGAAGTAGTGGACTGAAGTCTCTACCGTGATCTTGGGAAGAAAAAGGTGAGGCACAGTAAACAGGTTTAGGATTGGCCAGTTTGAATAATTTCCCAGGGCTCTGGAGTGTAGGGGCAGCCCCTGGTGACCTGGTGCTGTGACCCTGGGGTGGTTAGGATAGGAGGATGGTGGGGAGGGAGAAGAAGAGGAGTAAGGACTGTGATAAAGAGGGTGGTTGGGATTGTGGGTTCTGGATCATTTGGTTTTATTTGCTCTCTCTAGGAACTAACTAACCTGGGAGGGGCAGTCCCTCCAGGGTAAGCTAGCCCGGTGTCAAAGAATCAGAATTACAGAAAACAAAAAGACAGGGTTAATACAGAACGGCATTAAATGCATATTTCTCAAATATCAGTTCTTATGATATTTGGAGAATTGAATCTTAAAGTATTGTTTCTACTAATGCTAGGGTATCTTTGATTTTTTGAAAGTGGGTTTTCTTTGTCCCTCAGTGGAGTTTTAAAGTTTTCATAGTAGCCTTGCCCCATTTTTATTAAATTTGTTCCTGGACATTAATCTGTTTTGTGCTAGTGTAAATAAATTCTTCTACTACATTTATAGTTAGCTATTATTTACATATTTTGTGTATTAATTTCATACTTAATGGGTTCTCTTAAACCTTTTCTTCCTTTCCTAGAGAAGGAACCGAGGGGAGGCGGGGAGGGATGGGTGAAATAGGCAATGGGGATTAAGGAGTGACTTGTGATGAGCACCACGTGATGTTCGGGCATGTTGAATCACTGTATTGTACACCTGAAACTAATATTACACTTTATGTTCACTAACTGGAATTAAAATACAAACTTAAAAAATAAATAATTTTCAAAACACCTCTTCTTCCTTTCTTTTATCTGGAGGCATTGGTCGGTACTTCCAGAACAACTCTGACTGATACTGGTGACTGTGGCACGCACCACTTTCCTTCTGGGTGTTTTAAATTTTTTTAATGTTTATTGGAGAGAGAGGGGGAGAGAATGAGTGGGGGAGGGGCAGAGAAAGCGGTAGACAGAATCCGGAGCAGGCTCCAGGCTCTGAGCTGTCAGCACAGAGCCCAACACAGGGCTTGAACCCATGAACCATGAGATCATGGCCTGAGCCGAAGTCTGATGCTTAACTGACAGCCACCCAGGCGCCCCCCTTCTAGGTATTTTAGAATCAGCTTATCATTTATCTGCTTTCTTCTTTCAGGAGCAGCAAAAGATGACAAGAGAATCTCCCTACAAGGAGTCACTGAGGCTGCAGGGCTTGAATGTCTTCCCCAAAGGATGTGAAATCGGAAAAGAATCCCTACCCTTTTTAAGTTGGCACTGGTGTTCCTGGATGCCTGGAGTAAAAGGTAACTCTTGGCAAATGAATTAGGGCTAGTTGGTGTGCTAGTGAACCATTTGTTGCCTAGGCTGTCTTCCTTCATGGCACTAAGACCAATGACAAGGGCAAACATATTGAGAAACTTGTTCCTCTGTAGACTTCACCTTCAAAATCTCGGACCATGTTCTTCTAGAAGAGTCAGCAGAGGATGACCTCCTTTCCCCCCACAGTGATGCATATATGGTTGGGGGCGCCAGTGGGGGAGGGGCATTGCATGGGATTGAACACTCCAAGGGTTTTATTCAGGGAACCACTCGTGTGAGAGAAAACAGAAGGAGCAGGAAAAGGCTGAGAGAGCCATCAGACTGCCATGCAAACCTCACCCTGGGAAAGGAGGGAGGGAGAGAAGATTGGGCCCAAGCATTCCCGTTGCCTGCCGTCTGAGGAAGATTTGGCAAAGCTTCTGTCACAGTCCCACGTCTCCCAGGAACGGGCCCCCTTCAT
This sequence comes from Prionailurus viverrinus, assembly GCF_022837055.1. Taxonomy (NCBI): domain Eukaryota; kingdom Metazoa; phylum Chordata; class Mammalia; order Carnivora; family Felidae; genus Prionailurus; species Prionailurus viverrinus. Next base: position 25,988,029 of record NC_062569.1, read on the forward strand.
ATCCTACTGGACGCAGACATCGGAGGGGAGCAGCACAATGCCTGGGAAGTGTGAGCTTGGCACACATCAGGCGATGGATTTTGGAGAAGCAGCAGCTGGGGATTTTGGTAGTTGGCTCCTCATGGCTGCCACAGGCGCTTCTGGAGGCCTCTTTACTGCTGCCTTTAGACTGTTAAGGCTGAAAAGCAGGGAGGTAGGGCCTGTTCAGGGCTTAAAATCCAAGGATCCTCCTGCAGCTTGTTTTTCAGTTTCGGGCCTCCACTATCCCTCTTGGACGGAGTAAAGCAAGCCCGAGTTTCCATGTTGGCTCTGCTTTGGTGCTTCTACAACCTAAGTCTCAGTTTCCTCATCTCTATAACGAGGATAATAGAATGCCGAACTCATAGAGTTGTCTGGAGCACATGCTGTTTATAGGAATGGGTAGCATGAAACCTGGCACAAAAATGCCCCTTGATAACCGTTAGCCCCTCCCCCTCACTCCCTCTTCATGCCTCAGGCACCCACCGCTCACAGAACACAGGGTCAGGAAAAAGCTAGTTTTGTCCCTCTGTGGAGTCTTCTGGTAAGAAAGAGAAGTCCGCACGTCTGTATAGTTATTGTGTGCTTTGGACAGCTGGGGAACTGACCATGGTCAATATTTAGTTTGGCTGCCTTCCTTCCACACCTCAGCACAGGCCTGGGCTGTCAGTGTAAACTCAGGAAAAGGCACATTCATTTGAGCCAAACTGAATTAGCAGACCAGTCAGTGGCCGGGAAGTCACGTGCTGCTTTCCCAAACCAAATAGAAATTATTTTTAGATTATTCACTGTTTGGTATTATCCATGCCACAGCTCCCTCCTATTAAGGCACATCAGAGAAAATTGGCTTTGGCCAATTAATGGATACTTTGCAAGCCATTTGTCAGTACTGGGCCTCTGTTCTCATTTGTGAAGAGTGGTTGAAATTGATCAGTGGTTCTCAATCCTGGCAGCACACGGAAACCACCTGGGGATCTTAAAAATCTTGAATCCCAGGCTGCACTGTAACCCAATTACATCAGAATCTCTAGGGGCACAGGCATCAGTATTTTTAAAGCTCCCCAGGTGATCCCGGTGTGCAGCCCAGTTTGAGAACTAGTGAAAGAGGGTTTCAAAGCTTCCTTCCATCTCTAATCCCAGGGACATGACCTTGAAGAGGTAAAGTCTATTTCTAATTTCATTCATAAAATAGGAATTCTGAGTGAATATTCCAGCAATTTTGTAATTTTATACTCTTCTTAAGTTCCCTGCTCACAATCATGTTCCTCCTTAAATTCATAATTTGTACTTTTTCTCCTACATAAATATTTGTTTCCTTCATGTGTCTGTCATAATCTCTTATTTTCACTTATATAGTATGTTTGTGGCAGGTATATAGTTCACGAAATTGGTTGACTTTTCTTTATTCCTCTGTAATAGAAATCAGCTCCTGAGCTCCATTTCTACTTATCTTACGCATATGGCTTGATGAATTCTTAAGTAGGTATGCATCCGGGTAACCATTCCCAGATCGAGACTCATAGCACGTCCAGCAATGCAGAGGGTTCCCTCATGCTCTTTCCAGTCAAACCTCCATCCCCCAGGGGTAGCCGCTTTCTGACTTCTATCACCAGAGGGTAACACTCAGTCTCTTCTAAGTGCTTCATCTACTTTAGATTCACTCCTCTCCCCTGTTTCCTTCTTACCTGAGGATGATCTCATTTTGGGGGGTCTTCCCTGCCATCAGGGGAGAGGTTTGCTTCAAGCCTGGCCGATTCCATAATCTATGGGTAACAAACCGTTCCCAAACTTAGCAGCTAAATGCAAGACATTATTCTCTCTCCCAGCTTTGCAGGTTGGTGGGACTCAGCTGATTCTCCTAACCTCGCTTGGGGCCTCTCTCACAGCAGCCATCAGATGGCAGCTGGAACTGGGCCCGCTGGAGGCTCCATTGGCCTGGAAGTCCTGAGTTGCCTTCTTTACTCTGAGAAAGTAAAAATCAGCTCAGACCATGAATGTAAACATCTGCCTAGCCATTCATCAGGCTGGAATCAGAGACATGGATAATGTCAGACGCACAGTTAACAGAAGGAAATATTTTAGCCAAGGACACACTGCAGCTGGAAGTGCCCTAACATCCATCTTTCTCGTTCATGAGAAACTTTGCTTTCTAAAATCATAGATTATCAGGAATTTTTATCAGTAAGCGTGACATGCCCAAACAGCCTTGATTTGCGATGCACATGCAGAGTTTCTGGACACAGATTTCTCCATCTGTTATAACTTTATAGCATTCCAGGAAACAGGACCTCGGGGTCCGCTTCACAGTCCAGATCTGACATGGAATCCTTTACACGGAGCCTGCTTTGCTTTGAGCCAATTGAACCTTTGATTTAATACTGAAATCATTTATTTGTGTATTCTTAAATGGTGAATTTCGTGGTATGTGAATTTATGATCTATGAAAGATGGCATCCCAATTTTTTTAAATGATAGCCATCGAAAGAATTAGAATGTCATGTGTGGCTTTGAATCCATTGGCACTTCCTAGGCCAGCCAGGATTATTGTCATAATCCCATTGCCCGGCTCCTAGCAGACCTCCATTGTTCCAATTTGTAACTGGGTTGGAATACTGAAACTCTCTCATGCACCCCCATCTTTTGTCCTCCGTCTGCACCCCACTCATCTTCCTTGAGCCCTCTCATCCCTCCTCATATAATGCATACGTATTCTGCAAATGCTTTGCGTGAAAATTGTTGGCTTTTAATGTCACCTTACACTGAGTTTCCTCAATGACCTCAATTTAATAAAATGATTTCTTCAATTCAGAAACAAAGCACTCAGCTTCATTTGTATTCCACCTAAACTCCATCCCTCCCTCCAATCCTGTGCTAACTCTACCTTTGGTGAGTCATCCCGTGGTTCCTCTGGATGTGGTCTGTTTCATTGCAGTGGGCTAATAAACCTGACTTTGTGAGACTACAGGTTTGTTCCTGACAGCCATGAGCTGGTTGGTCTGGGACAGCCCTAGGCGCTTGGCACTCCTTCGCGTGGTCTCTCTGCACAAGCAGAAAGACCTGGGCTTTTCACAAAGCAGCTGACTTCCACCAGGGCACAAGTAAAAGCTACCAGGCTTTCTTAAGACTTTGGCCTGGAACTGTGTTACTTGTGCCATTATTCTCTTGGTTAAAGTGAGTGCCAGGGCCAACCCAAATTCAGTGTGAGAGAGGACTGCGCAGGTCCATGACCCTCAGGAGGCGTGGTTTCACTGAGGGCCGTCTTTGGAGGTCAGCTTCCACAGCTGTCCTTTTTCCTCATGGCAGTTCCCATCTCGAAGCTTCATCTGCCTCAGACCCTGCTATTCTGCTGATCACATCCACTTTTTGCAAACTGTCAGGGCTCTTTTGCCATCTTCTCAGTCCTTTCTACATCCCTCTGTGGCCCTGAGAAATTTCTGGCTGCATTCTCCACACTGTCCTGGCATGTCCAGGGCTTCACAGGCCCCTCTGCCTGGACTTCTCCCTCAGACATTGTAGTGCTACCACCAGATGCCATGTTGGATATGGCTTCTCCTCTGGGTCTACGCTATGGGGAGCCAGGCTCCCCCACTTCTGCCACGGGATTCCCAAAACCAGGCTGACCTACCCACCTACCTCCTGAGGAAGTGAATGCCACTGATTCAAGGAATGAAGGGCTGTGGGAAAACAAGAAAAAAATATGGAAGAGAAAATGGCTAAACTCTAAATAGAGTAGTATAACCTTTTAAAGAAAGCTCCATCAGTGAGGCTGTTCTGTTTTAGGTAGCTATTAATGTTGAATATCAGTATTGCTGTGATCTGAGTTTAAGGTAATGATAATGATAAGGTTTGGCTAGCCCTTAAGAGCTTTCACACACATAATTTTATTTCATCTTTACAGCAACCTTTGAAAGGAGTGATTATTGTTATTTCTATGATAAGGAAACAGGCTTAGGGAAATCAAGTGACTTCCAAAATCACATATTGTGTGGTTTTATCTTGAAGGGACAATTTTATTTTATTTTTTAATTTAATTTTGTACTTTACTTTTTTATGTTTATTTTTGAGAAAGAGAGTACCGAAGCAGGCTCTGAGGTGTCAGCAGAGAGCCCGATGTGGGGCTCGAACTCACAAACCGTGAGACCATGACCTGAACCAAACTCGGATGCTTCACCAACTGAACCACTGAGGCGCCCCATTGAAGGGACAATTTTCAAAGAGAAAAGATTTGAAAGAGAACAAATGGAACTGTGATTTTGACATGAGGATTTCTGGAATTTTCCATTTTGATGATCTCACAAAATGCTTGGCTTAAGATTTAGGGAAAAAAATCAGTGTTACCTAAAGAACAGTGACAGAGTATGAGGAACAGCAGTGATGAAGTGATAAAGAAATAGATCATAAAGCTTCTATTTAATTCGACATCCATTGAATCCCTACCATGTGCCATTCATTTTGCTCACCCTGTATGTGGCAAGATATGAGGTTCTAGGTTGCTTATCTGAGAAGTCACGAGATGAAACTTCTACCCTGGAACACCTACTGGGGTCTCCACACCAACTTTGGGCTGAGATTTGACTCAATGAGATTGATAATAAAGAGGATGCAGGTGAGATGGTGTTTTTCAAGTTGCAAGAGAGTATGAAGGGAGGCTGTTTTAGGCACAGAGGAAGAATCCGGGCTCTGAGGGACAGCCACGGAAGGGGTAAATCTAGCTCCTCAGCAATGATAACACATGGCAACATGCTTGGCCATGTGCAATTGAGGCTGCTCCTCAAATTTCTGACAATATGGAACTAAACAGAACAGGAGATTGCTTTCATAAGAGCCAGCAGACATGGGAGAAAAAGGGCTCACCAGAGACTTTGTCTTTGGGGTCTTTGAAAATTGCTTCCCACTAGCTCTTTTAATATATCTTGATCCTTCCTGTAAACAGTGCATAGTAAACACTTTACATTCATTATTTTTAAAAAGCCAATTATATTCATAAAACAATAAGTAAAGAAAGACTCCATTTTATTTTTATTTTTTGAATGTTTATTTACTTTTGAAGGAGAGAGAGGGCATGAGTGGGTGAGGGGCAGAGAGAGAGGGGGACACAGAGTCCAAAGCAGGCTCCAGGCTCTGAGCTGTCAGACCAAGGTGGGGCTCAAACTCACAAGCCTTGAGGTCATGACCTGAGCTGAAGTCAGACACCTGACTGAGTCACCCAGGTGCCCCAAGCCATACTCCATTTCAAATACAAATAGACCACTATGGCTGGAGAGAGGTCACCAGCAAAAACAATGGTGGTATATATGGCCGGTGTCAGATGTCAGAGAAATGACTGCCTGTGTTCTCTTCTGGAATTTTTATGGTTTCATGTCTCATGTTTAGGTCTTTAATCCATTTGAGTTCATTTTTGTGTATGGTGTTAGAAGGCAGTTCAGTTTCATTCTTTTGCATGTAACTGTCCAGTTTTCCCAGAACCGTTTGTTGACGAGACTGTTTTTCCCCCAATATGTATTCTTGTCTCCTTTGTCATGGACTTATTGACCATATAATTGTGGATTATATGTTCCTGTTCCATTGATCTGTGTGTCTGTTTTTGTGCCAGTACCATACAGTTTTGATTACTACAGCTTTGTAGTACATCTTGAAATCTGGAATTGTGATACCTCCAGTTTTGTTCTTTCTCAAGATTGCTTTGGTTATTCAGGGTCTTTGGTGGTACCATACAAATTTTAGTACTGTTTGTTATAGTTTTGTGAAAAAATGCTGTTGGTATTTTGAGAGGGATTGCAATGAATCTGTAGATTGCCCTGGGGGTAGTGTGGCCATTTAAAAAATATTAATTCTTCCAGTCTATAAGCATGGAGTATCTTTCCATTTGTGTCATCTCCAATTTCTTTCATCAGTGTTGTATATAGTCTTCAGAGTACACGTTTTTCACCTTTTTGGTTAAGTTTATTCCCAGGTATTTTATTCTTTTTGGTGCAATTGGAAATGGAGTTGTGGGGAGCCTGGGTGTCTCAGTCGGTTTAGCATCGACTCTTGATTTAGGCTCAAGTCATGATCTCCCAGTTCATGAGATTGAGCCCCATGTTGGGCTATGTGCTGACAGTGCAAAGCCTACTTGGGATTCTCTCTCTCTCTCTCTCTCTCTCTCTCTCTCTCTCTCTCTCAAAAAAAAAATTAAAAAATAAAATGATTAAAAAAAGTAAATGGAGTTTTCTTAACTTCTCTTTCTGCTATTTCATTATTACTGTATAGAAACGCTACTGATTTCTGGGAATATATTGTAGTTTTCTTTTTCTTTTCTCTCTAAATGTGTTTATAGTTGTATACCGGGACTAACAAGTTTGATCTATTTGAATATAAACCATGTCAGCTTTCTTTGACGGTGTGACTCAGCTTAGGCTAATAGGTTTGAGGATGATCCAGAGAAAAGTAGAACAAATTGGCTATTTATGGAGCCAACTACTAATATAAATGGAAATGCTTTTAGCACATGTTCTTTCCAAGAATCTCCCAGACTGACTGAAATAGGGCAGGAATAAAAATGGAAAATTACTTTAGAAGGTCATTTGCATTTTGGATGCTACCGCTTACCAGTTGCCTTGGGTTTGTGGAGTTCCTAATTCAAGAACCATTCAGTTTTAAAAATGCAATTCAAACTGATACATAAAGGGGGAATTGTAGAAGAAATTTGGAGTCTATATGAAAGACAAAAAAAGTAATGAGCTATATATTTAAATTGGCTTCAATTCAAAGTATGTCTTTGAATTTGCAAACCACAGGCCTCTTCCAGAGAATTTCTGCACCAATAAAGTGAAATATAGTTACAACTGTAATCTGGAAATAAGGTTATACATGCTTTTAGGGTGAATACAGTGGTAAAGGGAGGGGAGGAACATGGAAGATGAGACCAGAAGAACACTGCTACAAAGTAGAATTCTCTAGGGCAGTTATAAATTTATCCAAATTCCCCATTGAAACAAATGGTCATCTGGATAATTATGCCCCAATAATTCCATCACTGTGGATACACTCCTTTTGCTAACTGAACCTTAGACTAGTGGTTCTTAAAGTAGACCAGCAGCAACAGCACCTTGAAATCTAAGAAATGTAAACCCCCACCCAGCTTCGAAGACATTCTGAGTCAGAAACAGAAATCTGTGTTTTGACAAACCCTCTGGGTGATCTGGAGCATGCTAAATCTGGTGCGTGCCAAATCTACTTACTCCACATTCATAGGTTTTTAGTTTTAGGCATCTAAGAGAGAAAACGTGGCCCATTTTTTTTTTTTTTCCTGTCCAGATCTGTGAGATTTTCTAGCCTCCAGATCTGTGAGGAAACACATTTGTTTGCTGAAACTACCCAATCTGTGGTGTTATGTTAGGGCAGCCCTAGCAAACAAATACACTGGGTTCATGCATTTTTCAGGCAGTGTGTGGAGAATCCCAGACTGTAATTGACGGTATGTCAGCATCTTCCTCTCTGAAGTCTATTTCTCAGGGGTTGATGACATTTATTTCCTGAAGCTAGAGCTGGGCTGAGCTGGTTCTTTCGTCGCGGGCCAGGTGGTATCACTGACATGGGAGGAGTCTGGCACATCATAGAGCCTGGGGGAGGCAGGTGGGAGCCAAGGCCCTCACAAAGGCACCAATTCAGAGAGGGACCTCTGGAACCTCACATTTAAAGACCAGCCTATGCACAAGCTACCTTACATGTGTCATTTCATTTAAAGCTGACTCCTCTGCAGCTGCAAACTCATGATTCCCTTGACAATAGAAAAGTCTGTTCTGAAACATCACAACGGAATTCTTGATCCAGTATGAATCACTCTTTTTTTTTTAATGTTTTTTATTTATGTTTTTTGAGAGAGAGAGAAAGAGAGCACAAGCAGGGAGAGGCAGAAGGAGGGGGACAGAGGATCCAACGTGGGCTCTGTGCTAACAGCAGCTGGATGTGGGGCTCGAACTCATGAACCATGAGATCATGACCTGAGCCAAAGTAGGATGCTCAACCTAGATGCCCCAGTGTGAATTACTCTTAAGGTTTTGGATGTACTGCAGTGTAGTTTATCTGTCTTGTGTATACCATCCAAACCATTTCATTAACCGATTTGACACTCTGAAGGCCTGCTGTGTATCTGAGTTGACACTTAGGGGAATAAAGGGATCAAGCAGTCATGAGCCTTGTGCTCAAGTGATTAACAACTTACTCAGAAATAAAATACAGCTAAGTAGCATATTATAAGGTTGAACACACAGACTAGATCTATACTCGTATTTGCATATATACATACCCACATAAGTATTCTTATTTTTGAGTAGTTTAGATTGCCCCTATTATGTGGCAGCATTGTGTAAGGCAGTTTAGAAGGCTATATCAAATCCATACTGTTAAAGAGGAGACCTCTCTCCCCATACTTCCACCCTGGGCCATCCCCTTCTAAATTTATGTCTCCATGTTTTTTAGAAGGAAAGGAGTTATCGGTCTGGTTGGTCAGAACCCAGGACATGGATTGGGCCATTTTGCCCACGGGCAGCGTCACTCCACGTTAAGATCAGCTTTGTGGGAGAGCCACCTGTCCTTCTGTACATGGGGTCAGGAGGCTTCCTAGGGGCTGCTTACCCAGGTGTGGCCTCTGTTGCATCTTCTTCATTCTTGTTCCTGTGGTGGCGGCAGGGCAGGGGAGGGGGGGCGGGGGGTGGCGTGTGGAGGAAGGAAAGCAGAAGCTCAAAGAAGGGCTGGCCATCACAATTCTTTGGGGGAGGAAGCAGGCCACCCTCTGTGGCTTGCAGGCCTAGCCAACACCTTCCAACTCAGCCTTTCCCAGACTCAGTCTGGGTTGTTACAAGTAATAAAGTGTTCCCATTTGGCTGCTGTAAGGCTTGCGTGGAGACCCCTCCTCAGGAGTCCTGAAGGGAAAAAGTGGAATCCTGAGACGTGGGTATTTCTAGCCCAAGGAAACTCTAGGTTAATCACTTCTACTTCATAGAGATAACATCAAGGAATATTATCTTTATTGAACTCCTGAAGAGTTTCCCCACAGTGAGTGGCAGAGTCAGGATTTGAACTGGCTAATGGCTTCAAAGCCATGCTTAAACTGTGGCTGTTGACCCCACGCACACTGCCTTCAAGTGCCAAGAATGAAGATCCAAGAATGTGCTAGGGAAGTTCCTGGGGGCTGGGGGGTAGAACACATTCCTCCTGGCAAACTCTTCGTGGAGAGGAAACATTTGAACTTGAGAAAACTGGGAGCATTTGGACATGAAGGGGTGGGAGTATAGAAGAACAGGTATTCTGGAATTGACTGTCAGGCCAGGGAGAACACAAGGCAAACTGTCCCTGCTAGCAATTCCCAGCATGAGTGGGAGCTGGAATGCACTGAGCACATATAAAATATCCCCCATCCAGTCATTGTAGAGTCATTCCCATTTGGAAGTGACCTTCTGCTATTCCAGGCTGTCAGAATCTGCCAGCATCTGTCACCTAGGCTCAGCCCATTCTGTTTCGCTCTGAGGACTCTGGACAAGAGGCCCTGTTGGTGGCCCTGGAAAGGCCATGTTCATGCCCACTCTAAGCCCTGGGCCAGAGTAGTTTCCCTCACCCACCTGCCCTCTCCCTGTGGTGTCTGGGCCCAGGGCTGAATAGTACAGTGTAAAGAATCCACGCTTTGGGGTATGCAGCCAGCTTTGTGTTCTAGCTCTGTGGCCTTGGGCAGATGACCTCAATTGCCTTTATCAGCCCTGGTTTCTTCATGTGTCACATGGAGATAGTAACACCTACCTCATGGAGTTGCTGTGAGGCTTTCAAAAAATGTGCAAGTACATATGTACAAGTGCAATAGATGTTTAGTGAACAGTGGCTGATGTTGGTATTTCCATCCTGTAATTCTGACCTGTAAGGTCAGAATTGCCTCAGACTCTTTCATGAACACCCCCTTGAGGACTAAAGGCAAACTTTTCTCTTACCTTCCTAATTTCTTACCTTTTACTTCCCTTCATGAGGCTCTCTTGATTAATTATATCTCTCCGTTATTCTTGATTATGATGAATAATATAATAACATGGACCTTTTATTATACATGCTTCTTGTCTGTCTTGAGACTCCCACTAGAAGTTAAGTCCCTGGGGGCTAGAAATTTCTTACATTTGATTCACACTGAATCCCCAACTCTGAGATCTTTGCCTGGAGCACAGTAGGAACTGGGTAAATATTTGTTGAATGAATGAATGAGTCCTCTGACCTCTCTCTTACCTTCCCGAATCATTCTTTCTCTGTTTCCATCTTCTCCAGTTTAGCCTTTTGCCTCCACTTCCTGGGGACATGCATGTGTTTGTGAAACATCACAGTTATATTGGGTAACTCTGTATATAAGGAAACAGGTAATCACATAATCCATGATAACTCGATGGAAAATTTTTTCTCTCTAGTGCTTAAAAAAAAAAGTCACCTGTTCTTATCCAAGATTGTATAGCTATATATTTGGCCTTGCAGGCCACCCTTTCTCTGTGGGCTGAGTATTTTTAAAGCACTTTAAGACTTTAAGGAGTGGAGTAATATGGAACGCTGTGGCTCCCAGTTTATGCAGTTTGTTCCATGATAGCCTACAGGATGGAGAACCTCCTGGTTACAGGAATTACATGGACCCCAAAGCAGCATGGACCGTAGTCCCCGTGTACATCCTTTGTGTCATAGTGTATTGTTTCCTAAAAGTCTGTAATTCTAAAAGGCTCCTCAGCAGCTTCCGATTATTGTTAATCTTGGCCAATATCTCCCTTCCCACAATGCCATGGGAGGATGCATCATTATATGTGGCACAGGCAGTGCCCTTTCCCACCCTTTACCTCAGAGCCTTGGTCAGCATCTGCCTATCGATGTGTTAGGAATGGTCCTGTTCTAGGGCCTTGCCAAACAACACAGCCACATGCCATAGAAAGGTATGATTGCTACCTCCAGCTGGACAGAGACTAGATCATTTGAAAATGATGCTTTGTCTTTACCTTGAACCAAATCAAATTGTGAGGGCAGCCCTTCCTCTGTACTCCATCTAATCTCCTAGAAGATAAGAAGAACCACTGTCTCTAAGTGGGGTTGTGCTGGATGTGATGTGATGAGGCAGTGGGGTTTAGGTAAGGGGGAGGCAGGGGAACTGGGGTGGTAATGTTCTTCCAATAAATATGTAAAAATAAAATTTTGCAATGAACACATGGTAAGTTCAAACAGTGGTTAACTAGAAACATGCATTTGGACTGGCTAGAAGAGAATGAAGTGAATTCAACTAAGTTTTCTGGGGTTCACCCTAGGGGAAATCTGGGGTAAACTCACCGCCTGACCTTCAAAAGTAGGGCTAAGATCTGTTATGTTCTTTGGTGGCTTTATTCTTTTGAGTTCATACCTTTCTATCGTCCTTGAAATAAGTAACACCAGGAAACTGGCTTTGCTTGGGAATCAGGGTGTTTTCCCTCCTTACAGGTTTCAGTTCAAGAACCATCACTCCTCGGTCATCGTAAACCATTGGGAGATCTCCTCTGAAGTCTCCAGCCCTCCCTAACTTCCTACCATAAAAGATTTCCTGTCCTCCCTACCAGAGGAAAGAGTGTGCTTTCACATCTTCAGAGCTGAACGATTCTTGGACTCACAGCATTTCTAGGTCCAGTTCCAGGTAAAGATGAGGTTGATTGATGTTCCCTTGGAGAACAAGTCCAGGCCTGGGAGCGCTGATGACCTCTGGCTCAGTGTACCAGCACGAGGGTTCAGGTCCAGTCTTGCTGGTAATCACTCCACCTGCCAGTGACCCGCTGTCTGCTGCTGTCACCAGAGCCTCCCATAAGCCTTAGTTTTCTTATCTGTAAAATAGGAGTTACAAGTCTAATCTCACTGTTGTTCACTGCATGAACAAGAAATGGGGGAAAATGATAAAAAAAGATTTTATAAAAAAATAAAGCCCTACATTGCAATTATTTATCTAGCACATCAGTAATGTATTTATTGTATAGAACCTAGATAAAAAGAAAAGGGGGAATCAAATAAGAATTAAATAAAAATGGGTTTGAGAGTCAAATACTTTGAGAGGTAAGAGCAAGTAAAATGGTTTCTTTACTACAGGACACGCCAGTGGCTTTAGTATATTTATATATATTGTAAATTTCCAAGAGGAGCATAAAGTAGACAGTGTTTCTCAATTTATGGGAACTCCTCTACCTTGTAAAAATGGAATATCTCTTACAGTGGGAGCGCCTCTAGCACAGTTTGAGAAACACTGAATTGGGTAAGATTATTGTTGTTATTGTGATTGCATCCAGGTAGTTCAAGGCCAACTCGGTGCAAATCTCTTCCCTGAAAGTGAGGACAGCAAACTCCCTGCCCTGGGATTAGAACTGCAGATTCAAGGCCTTGGTGAGTCTAATTCGTCTAATTAGACTTACTAGTTCTTCTGGTTCTCTGGTGGGTCTTTCTGTTGCATCTCGAGGCTCCATGGGTTCTGGCTCTGATTTCAGCTTGAGTTGTCAGAGGACAGGGAGCTGTGAGGAGGGACTTTCCCTGGGCCTCTCAGTTGCCCTGTCTTATCTCTCTCCTGCTGGTGCAGCTGCCAGCAGGAGGTGGCCAGGGCCTTAGCATAACTGAATCATCGTTAATTCCAGGCCAGAACATGCTCAGAGATCTGTTCTCTGGCAGGACCAATCAAAATGTTCTATCTGTGCCTCTTAGCACGTTGGCAGGGACTTGTTGGATCTCATACATGGAGAAAAGACACCTTTTATTCCCCCCCCCCCTTTCTTCCTTCCTTACTCCTAAGATTGCCAAGACTCTGATTCTGCTAAAAAATATATCTTTTAAGTTACAAATTAAGTTACACTCATCGCAAAAATTTCCAATACAAATATGTATAAGAGTAAAGAAGGAAGTTCCCTCCATCTCTTATCCTACATACTTCCATCCCCAAGTGTGAAATGTGTATTATTTTAGATCTTTCTCTCTGCACATATACATAATTGATAAATAGATTTGCTTGTTTGTTCAGATGTTTGGTCAGATGCACTGCACCTTTGCAGTTTTAGTCAGCAGTATTCTCTGGACAGCCTTCCATGTCCACGCATAAATGTAAACTATCTTTGCCTCATTTTTTTAAAGTCAAGCTTATTGCAGGAAAATTCACATAAAACTCACCCATTTTAAGAGTATGGTTTGACGTGTTTTGACAAAGGAGGCAAACAACCACTCCAGTCAAGATAAAGAACATCCCCCATCACCACCAACAGTTCCCTTTGTAGCTGATTCTCACGACCGTTAACTCTTGGTCACCACTGATCTGTTCTCCATCCGGTAGTGTTGCCTTTTCCAGAATGCCTTATAGATGGAGTTATGCAGTATGTAGCCTTTTGTGGTGTTGGCTTTAGCATAATGCATTTGAGATTCATCCCTATGACTTGTTTCTGCCGTGTAGTATTGTATTGTACACAACCGGTTACACCAGTAGATGGCCATTTGGGTTGTTTCTAGTTTTTCGTTATTACAAAGAAAGTAGTTATGAACATTCATGTACAAGTCTTTGGGTGGATATACGGTTTCATTTCTATGAGTAGAATTGTTGTGTGGTAGAGTAAGTGCATATTTAACTTTAAAGGAAACTGCCAAACTGTTTTCCCAAGCGGTTGCACCATTCTGCATTCCCAGCAGCAATGTGTGAGAGTTCCAGCAGCTCCACATCCTTACTAACACTTGGAAATGTCTGTCTTTTTAAACTTAGCCATTCTAGTAGTATGTACTGGCGTTTCATTAAGGTTTTAGTTTACATTTCTCTAATGACTAATGATGTTGAATATCTTTTCATGTGCTTATTTGCCATTCACGTATCTCCTTTGGTGAAGTATCTATTTACACCTTTTGCCCTTTTCTTTTAATTGGCTTGCTTTATTATTATTGACTTGTAAAGTTCTTTATATATTCTGAATATGCATCCTTTATCATGTATGTGTTTTGCAAATATTTACTTATAGTCTTTGGCTTGTCTTTTCTTTTTTAGAGAGGTTTTTTTTTAATGTTTATTTATTTTTGAGAGAGAGAGAGAGAAACAGAGTGCAAGCAGGGGAGGGGCAGAGAGAGAGGGAGACAAAGAATCTGAAGCAGGCTCTAGGCTCTGAGCTGTCAGCACAGAACCCAGCATGGGGCTCAAACCCACGAACTGTAAGATCATGACCTGAGCAGAAATCAGACATTCAGTCAACTGAGCCACCCAGGCGCCCTGCCCTGCCTTTTCTTTTCTTCTTTATTGTTTGTTTATTTTTGAGAGAGGGAGAGAGAGCACGTTTATGAGTGGGGCATGGGAAGAGAGGATCTGAAGCAGGCTCTGTGCTCATGGACCATGAGATTATGACCTGAGCCAAAGTCAGACGCTTAACTGACTGAGCCACCCAGGTACCCAGGTGCTCATTTTGGCTTGTCGTTTCAATTTAACATTGGTTTTCATAGAGCAGAAGTTTAAAATTTTTGATCAAGTCCGGTTTAACATTTTTCTTAAATGCTTCATGCATTTTATGTCCTAATATTTAAAACACTTTTTTTTCATAGAACCCAAGGGTCAAATGGTGATTACCAGGGGCTGGGGAGGATGGGGGAAATGGAGAGACATTGGTCAGAGGGTACAAAGTTTCAGTTATATAGGATGAATAATAACATATAGCATGGGGGTTACGGTTACCAATACTGTTTTGGTGCAGTGGAAATTTCTAAGAGAGTAGTTTTTAAGTGTTTCACTAGAAAAAAGGTAACTATGTGGGTTGACAGATATGTTCATTGTCTTGACTGCAGTAATCATTTCACAAAATATATGTGTACCAAAACATGCTGTATATCTTAAATATATGCCATTTTTATTTAAGAAAAAAATTTTAATTTGAAGAGAAATCTTTGCCTAGCCCAAGGTCACTAAGATTTTCTTGTGTTTTCTTCTAGAAGTTTAATGATTTTCTCTCTTAAGTCTATGATCCATTTTGAGATAATTTTTATGTATGGGGTAAAGTAAGAGTTAAGAATAATTTTTGTTTGTTCTGCATATGGACGACTGATTTTTCTTACCATTTCTTCCCAAATATTGCTGATTTTTCCAGCAATATTTGTTGCAAAGACTACTTTCTTCTTTGTAATGACTGTATAATGTTTCACTGAAGAGAAGTCCTATGATTTATTCAACCAATCTCATATTCATTGAAAGTTAGGCTGTTTCAGACCTGAGGCTGTAACGAACATCCTTGCACCGCAACCACTGGGCAGTTGAATGAGTATTTCTGTGGAATTTCTGAATCAAACAACACATGTGTATGTCATGTGTTGATGAGTGCCATCAGATTGCCTATCTGTATACCATACATTCCTACCTACGAGGCCTGTGAGAGAAAGCTCTAGCTTTGATTGGCTTTGTTGGTATAAGCCTTTCACAAATCTCAAATAATTTCCTTCTAGGTAATCTAATAGCCTGTGTTATTAGATTCTGAAAGATTGAGAGCCCTTCCAGGAGAGTTTGAAGAAAGATAACTTCTCAGTCAGTTAGGGTAACCCTGTAAGAAATAGACTCATAAAATACACAGTACGTGGGAAATGGAAATTTACAAAGAGCTGTTTCATAACTGTTGGGGCTTATAGATACCTCTGTGCTGGGGCCTCCCCAGAGGGTAGAGGTGACTCGCCCCCCCCCCCCCAGTGGCCTGAATGTGTATATGCAGCCTCTGCGTGGCTGGCTGTCCACATTCCCTCTCACTTTCTCCCCATACTTACCAAAGTCCTTTCTTGTACGAGGCCTGGGCCAGCCAGCTACTGTCTGTGCAAAGGCATAAAGGGGTGCTGGGAAATGCAGTTTGCTTAGTGTGGCTGGAGCATAAAACTATGCCATTTTCTTTCTTTTCTTTTCTTTTCTTTTCTTTTCTTTTCTTTTCATCCTGTGGTGGTGTGATTTGATCAAATTAACTGACATTGTTGAGGATTAGGTGGCAAGGACTGTCCTGGGGTACACAGAGCTATGGGACCGTCCTCTATCTCTGGAGACATTAACACAAGTTAAATAGCAATGCAAGGTGGTTTAGAAGCAGCTCAAAAACAATAGCAGGCGTTGCAGGCAGGACATAGTGACCCACTTTGTGCCAACAGCAGAGTCAGTGGTGAGAACTGTGTGCTGAGAGAAGGAAGAAATCACTCTTGCTTCACAGGAGGGATCTGAGCTAGATGGTGAAAGTTCAGATTCTGGCAGCAGGTTACTCAAGAGGTACCTTCTTCCCAGGTAGCATGTTCTCCAAAGACCACTGCTGGGACTATAGGTTTCAAAAGTTAACAAGAACAAGCCTGAGAATTTCCTAGTGGGGATTAGCCAACAATCACAGATCCTTCTGTTAAATAGTTTGGGAATAGCTAAATGGGGGTACCATGAAGCTGTCCTGTTAAAAATTTTTAAGTTTAGGTCACCTGGGTGGCTCAGTCAGTTAAGCGTCCGACTTTGGCTGAGGTCATGATCTCAGGGTTCATAAGTTTGAGCCCCATTTTGGGCTCTGTGCTGACAGCTCAGAGCCTGGAGCCTGCTTCAGATTCTGTGTCTCCCTCTCTCTGCCCCGTCCCTGCTCGCACTCTGTCTCTCTCTGTCTCTCTCAAATATAAAATAAAACATAAAAAATAAAATTAAAAAAAATTTAAGTTTATTTATTTATTTTGAGAGAGAGAGAGAGAGCGAGAGAGAGAGAGAGCATGTGCACAAGTTGGGAAGGGACAGAGAGAATCCCAAGCAGGCTCTGCATCACCAGCTCAGAGCCTGACGTGGGACTTGAACCCACAAACTATGAGATCATGACATGAGCTGAAATTACCTGACTTGACTGAGCCACGCAGGCGCCCCGTCCTGTTAATTTTGAATATAACCTAAGTATATTCTTCAAGCTTTCAAAAGATTTCCTTATAAGCCCCTTATCAGTTACCTATGACCGTACAATAAATCATTCTAAAACAACAGCCATTTTATATGCTCATGAATCCATATTCTGGACTGGGTTCATTTGGGCTGTTCTTCACCTGTGACTGCCATCGTCATCTGGTGACCCACGTGGTCTGGCTTCCTTCACGTGGCTGTTGCCTCATCTGAGATGGCCAGACAGGGGCTGGCTGCTTCCCCCTCCCTGCTGCTATCCGATGGTTCAGACTCTCCTATGTGGCAGCTTTATGGGGCAGCTTCTAGAAGGCAAAGGCAGAGCTGCCGGGCCCGTTAGGGCCTCAGCCTGGAAGTGGTACAGTGTCACTTCTGCCACACTGTACTAGTCAAAGCCAATGACAAGCCCAGCCCAGTTGAATGGGGGAGGAAACAGACTCCAGCTCTTGCCGGGGAGAGTGGCTCACGCGCACAGGGACGGGACGGATTTCAGTGGCCATCATCGCCCCCAGTCCACCACAGCTCCCTGCGTTTCATTTTTGCTGTCTGCACACACAGATTTTACCTCATCTGTGATCCATCCATGTTACCTCATTTAACCTTTCCGGCATACCTTTAAAGGGAACACCGCCTCCATTTTATGATGAGAAAACTGAGGCTCAGAGAAGGCAAACGCTTGGCTGCGGTCACAGCAGAGCTGGGAGGCGGACGAGACTGGTGCGAAAGCCAGGGAGCCTTGCCTTAGGCTCTGCCTCCCCCAGAGATGAGGACAGGTGCTCTTCCCCAAGGACGCCCACCCCAGAGGCCAGGAACTCCCAAACCACTCCCAAACAAACTCCCACGAGGCCCCGGGAGTACATTACGTGCATTAAAGCCAACTGGGCAACTCTGTAGATCATTATTTTAATAATCTAAGGATCTCCGTAACAGGCTTCATAAACTCATAAGAGGTATTCATTTAAGGACGCAGCACTTTTTACTTGGATTTTGCCCAGCCAAAGATCAAGTCATTGATGCTCTTTCTCCAAGTGTAATTTGATAATCATTCACTTTCTGTCTTTTCACTTATTTTGCTGTGGATGAGATAGAAGGGTGCTGCTTCTGCAGGGAGAACAAACACTTTCTCCTGGAGAAAGCTGTTTGAGAAAATCCACCTCCCCCGTTTTATTGGACGATTAAAGAAAAATAATCCAAGGTCAACTTTGCATTTGTCACCGAGCGGGTAAAAGTGTCACAGGCTGACAGCAGAGGGATTCGTGTCTGTGGAAATTCAGTGATTCTGTGGTGCTGTTGGACACCTCCGTTCCGAGCAGGCAGCTGCTGGGGGATAATTGGGGATCTGACTGCCTTTGAGGACTGCTTCTAGTGAACGTTTGAGACTCAACTGCCTTTTCACCGCCTCCTCAGTAGCCACTCACCTCAGTCTCCAAAACAGAAGTTCTGACATAGTATTTTAATGTGGGCATTTGATTCAGTGCGGGAGATAAATATAACCCTGTGTAGTACGGAGAAGGTTTAATGGGAAATGGTTGGCATTCTTTCTTGGTAAAGGCATGGGGAAAGGAGAGGGAGACAGGAGAGAGAGGGAGAGGGGGAGGGGGAGGGGGGAGAGAGAGGCGCAAACAGCAGTGAGGAAGACAAAGGCAGAGATAAGCAAGGCTTCCCGAGCAGCCTTGCCTAGAGAACTTGACACTTGCCAGACCCCAGCCAGCATGGTTGTCCTGAATCCAGTGACTTTGGGAATCTATCTGCAGCTTTTCTTCCGCTTTATCGTGTCTCAGCCTACTTTCATCAACAGCGTCCTCCCAATTTCAGCAGGTAAATGATGACCACACTTTCCTCTCTTCCATCCGTTGGGGGCGGGGGTGGTGGTGGAAGATTATTTTGCAGCGTGTCCTGATATTTTCCCCCTTCTGCTCTCGGTGGAAGGAGGCTGGAGGGAGACAGCCACCCCAGCAGCTTCCTGTCACCCGAGCTGTCTCAGAAGCTCGCTCCGTCCTTGTTCCAAGTGGCCCCCACCCAGCTGCTCAAAGCCAGAGACCCTTTTAAAAATGGTTTCTGCCTCTCCCACTTCTCCCCACTTGCTGCGTGATTTCACTTTGGGAATCGTGGGGAGCTTCAAAGAGACACAGAGGAGAGCATGGAAGGGAGAAGTGAGCCCCAGACATTTCTGTGAACACATCCCCAACCCCTTCTGAAGGGGGCTTGACTCAAGGGGGATGTCGTGGAGCAAATACGCCTCCACTGAGCTCTTCCCTTCCTGTCCCAGCAGGGAAAAGGGGAATCCAGTGATTCCCCGGGGGCAGGGACCCTTGCATCCTCAGTCCTAGGTCTCCCATTTTTCCAGCCCTGGCTGCTTTCCTGTTGTGCCTTCTTCCCGCGGTCAGACTTCTGCCCAAATAGGGCAGCTGGAGGTGGTGGGAGACGGGAGATTTCTGAGGGGATGTGGAGGGTTCCAGAGTGCCCCTGGCCTGGCCTAGAGTGGACTGTGTCTGTCAGAGATAGGGCTGGGTGATTTGGGGAAGAGGGCTTTTTAAGCTGACCTGCCAAACTTCTCTGAGGGCAGCAGGCACCAGATTGCCCTCGTCCTGTCTGACCCAGAGCAGGGGAAGTATTGTGTTACTGGCATGGCCTATTTAAACCTTTCTGAGGAAACTCAAATGTTTCCGGAGGGCTTGAGGGAGCCAGGCAGACCCCCCGGTTTTGCTGCCTGTCCCGTTATAGCCCCCCTCAATTCACCTCAGCCGCCCCTGGCTTCCCCCCTCTCCCCCAGCAGAGGCGGTTTCAGTCATGCCCTCCAACTTGAATCTCACAAATACTTTCACGCAGGCAGACATTTCATTCTCACTGCCTTTGCTGAAAACACAGGCTCTCAGAGAGGACATGTCTCAGAATCCAGACCCCAGCCCCTCTCAGTTCATAAAATCAGTTCAGCAACGTGTTGTGCTGCCAGGCCTGCCCGCATCTGTGGGCCCTGAGGGAAGGGTTCGGAGAAGGGCACAGGGCAAATTATGAAAATGGGAGAAGCTGAAGGAGAGGACAGGGGAACTTGTTGGGAGGTGAAGACTAGGGAGGGTAGGAAAGGTGGGTGGTTGTGTCACCACGCCTGTATGACAATATGCCCCCACAAATTCCAGTTGGGAGTGCCACACTTCTGGGAGCTGGTGGGTCATGATCCTTCTATTTAAGGGGGGGCAGCTGGATAGTTCATTCGGTCTGATCCAGTGGGTTCTTAACCTTATTTAGGTAATAGAGTCCTTTGAGAATCTCCTGAAGGCTCCAGACTTAAGGAAACTCTGGCTTCTGGTTCTAGCCCTGCCTCTGATGGGCTCTGACTTCTGGGAGACAGTCGGCATTCGACTGTAAGCATCATGTGGGCAGGGACTGTCTTGTATATTATCATTGGTTCCCCAGGGTCAGAGCAGGCCTTGGCACATGGTAGGTGCACAATAAATATTTGATGAATGAGTGAGTGAATGGAGGAACAATAATTTTTCTCATCTGTAGATTGGGGCTTGCCTTCATTTTATATCATTTAATTTAGATAGACTCAGATGGCTACCAGGTTCTGGAAACTAGAGAGAAAAGAACCTCTGATTTTTGTTTTTTAACTCCTTGCCCTAGAGACACTGCTGGTGCAGTGTAGACATCTTTTGGGTAGGACATTGTATAGATTGTAGCAGTCAAGGTAACAACAGGAAAAAGAAGCACTTCAGATGGTTCAGATGAAGATTTGAACGAAGGGACCACTTTCAGAGGTGTGAGTGGGGTTAAGGGAGCCAACAGGGAAAGTTGAGGAATTAGTAACTTGGGAAGTCTTTACCACGCTTTTGCTTAAAAAGGCAAGAGGAAGAGGGGCACCTGGGTGGCTCAGTCAGTTGAGTGTCCAACTTCGGCTCAGGTCATGATCTCATGGTTTGTGAGTTCAAGCCCCACATAGGGCTGTCTGCTCTCAGCTTGTCAATGCAGAGCCCACCTCGGATCATCTGTCCCCTTCTCTCTGCCCCCTTCCCACCCACCTGCTTGCGCTCTCCCCCAAATCAATAAATATTGAAAAGAAAAGAAAAGAAAAGAAAAGAAAAGAAAAGAAAAGAAAAGAAAAAGGAAAGGCAAGAGGAAGAAATGGGGAAATTGATCCTAAGAAAATTTGGAACCTTGGAGCAGGGGCCATTGAACAGGAGCTATGACCACAGAAGGACCCAAAGCAGGGAGAAAATAGAGAAGAAGTACCGCAACCTCTCTCTACTCCAATCTAGCTACCTCTTTTTTGTTGTTATTTTATTTTATTTATTTTTGAAGGAGAGAGAGAGAGAGAGAGAGAGAGAGAGGGCGGGGGGGGGGGGCGGGGAGGGGCAGAGAGAGAGAAGGAGACACAGAATCTGAAGCAGGCTCCAGGCTCTGCACTGTCAGCACAGAGCCTGACGCGGGGCTTGAACCTATGAACTGTGAAATCATGACCTGAACCGCAGTCAGATGCTTAACTGCCTGAGCCACCCAGGTGCCCCAGCTCCTCTTGGCAGTGCCTTCCATTGGCCAAACCCAGCCTGAAGCTAGGGGGCAGGGGGAGCCTCTGGATACAATCTATGGCAATTAGCTTCTGGAGCACAGAGTGAGAGGGAGGGGTGGGAATGTGGAATAGCTAGCTCATATGTCCACTGGCACTTCCTGATGAATTTCTAATTTTTTTTTGATGCTTATTTATTTTTGAGAGAGAGAATGAGTGGGGGAGGGGCAGAGAGAGGGGCACAGAATCTGAAGCAGGCTCCAGGCTCGGAGCTGTCAGCACAGAGCCCGACACGGTGCTCAAATCCGTGAGAGATTTGAATCATGACCTGAGCTGAAGTCAGACGCTCAACTGACTGAGCCACCTAGGCACCCCTGCCTGATGAATTTCTAAATCCAGATTTTCTGGTTGTGAATGTGGTCCCTAGACATTTGGTAAAACAATGGAAGGGGCCACCTGGGTGGCTCAGTGAGTTGAGCATCAGACTCTTGATCTCAGGGTTGCAAGTTCAAGTCCCAGGTTATACTCCATGTTGGGCGTGAAGCCTACTTAAAAAACAAACAAACAAACAATGGGAGTGCACCTAGGGAGAATCACTAAGGTAACAGTTCAATAGAGCAAAAAATATCTGCTTTCACCTATAGAGTCTCTTGGCCTTGTTCCCACATTTAGTCACCATGGCTTCTTCATAACACAGTTCAGAAATAAACTTCTGCCCTGAAATGAGAACTGTTCTTTGACACAGGATCACTTTAATCCTTTGAAAATATTTTCCAATAATTTGGTGTAAAATATTCTATATTCAGAATCTTATAAATTCTTACTCTTCTGAGGAAGACAAGCCCTATGCTCGTAGACACAAGGGCCACGCACCATACCTTAGTGAGCACCTACTATGTGCCTAGCACTGGGCTAAGTGGTACAGAGGACACAGAGACAAGTCGGATGCTGCCTCTGCTCTGGGGGTATTTGTGAACATCCACTGTTGAAACACAGGCAGCATGTGCTAAATGGCCCAGCAAGGGTGTGACGGAGAAAGAGCTCTTACAGGCCTGTTGGGCAGTACTTTCCTTCAAAGCTGAGCCAGGCCTTCACTGTCTCCAGGAAGGACTGTATTCCCACAACCCAGACACAGCACCAACTATCTAGACCAGAGAGAGGCTTACTCCCTAGCAAACTCCACTGCCGGATCCCAGAGGAGAACCACAGAAGGGCGCAAAAAGCCTCAAAGAGGCCAGAATTGATGACAGAATGCCCAGTGTTAAAGCACATGCATTTGATACACAGAAAACTAGTTCTGACTCTTCCTCCAAGTCTATTAATTGTCGCTTTGGATACCGTTCGAGCAGGCTTAGATAGTAGGCTTCTGGAAGGGTGGTGTGGCACATTAGGTTGGGGAGGGTGAGTTCATGCTTCTGATGGACACCATGACAACAACAAAAAAAGCTGACCGAAGTGATTACAAGAAAAATGGCCAATCAGCAGGGAATAGTTCTGAGATCAAAAAGAATAGCAGACCGGAATTATGTCTAGAGCCCCTGTTCTGTAGGTAACCCCTGAGGGCACCATTGACTTATGACACATTAACTGTTTCTCACTATTAGGAGCATGAATGGCCCAGTGAAGACTGAATTGTGTGCACTTAATTTTGCTTAAAGAGGCAGATAAGTGTCAGGTATGTTTTAGAATGATTTCTCTTGAACATGGCCTTAAAATTTTAAGCGTCAGGAGCCATAATTTTGGGATATTGTGTTAACTATCGCTGAGTAATAAAGCATCCTAACACTCAGTGGCTTACATAACAGTCATTTATCACTGAAGTTCACGTGTTTGTGGGCCAACCAAGGTCAGCTGATCTAGCCTGGGTTTGGCAGCCCTGGCTGGGCTCGCTATGGGTCTGTGGATTGACTCAGCTCCAATATCCATTCACAGATATAGCTCAGTGGTTGTACAATTTCTAGAATGTGGTGGCACAGACCCAAGGACAATATTTATAGAAGGGCAGACCTTGCACACACTTCGATTTATGTAATTCTCATAGCACCTCTGGGATGGGTGTGGCGAGACTCCCAGTTTTCAGCCGAGGAGGTGAAGGTTCAGAGAGGTTAAGTGACTTCCTCAAGATCACACAGCTGGTATAAAATAAGAGAGCTGGAGACGGGAATCCCATCCTCTGACTTTAAGTCCAGGGATTTTACTAACTTAGATCGATGTCCATGGACAAATAGTGATAGTAGCTTTTAAAGCCCTGCAGACTACCCTCCTACCCTCCAGAAACTCTCCTCTAGATTCTTTATTCTCCATTCCCTCCTACTTTCTCCTCAGCATATCAATGCCTAAAGGTCTTAGCAAAAGATTAAAGATTATTTTATAGTAAAGTGTGTAGGGCCTACCTACCTTACTCTCTCCTTTGAAGGTATTTGCATTTTGTTTGTTTGTTTGTTTGTTTTTAAATTCTACTTAGTTAACATACAGCGCAGTATTGGTTTCAGGAGTAGAATTCAGTGATTCATCACTTACGTGTAATACCCACTGCTCATCACAACAAGTACCCTCCTTGGGGCACCTGGGTGGCTCAGTCGGTTGAGCGTCCGACTTCAGCTCAGGTCATGATCTCATGGTTCGTGGGTTTGAGCTCCGCCTCAGGCTCCGTGCTGACCGCTTACTCGGAGCCTGGAGCCTGCTTCGGATTCTGTGTCTTCTCTCTCTGCCCCTCCTCCGCTCACGCTTTGTCTCACTCACTCTGTTTCTCAAAAATAAATAAATGTAAAAAACAAAACAAAAATTTAACAAGTACCCTCCTTAATAGCCACCACCCATCTAGCCCACGGCCCCTCTACCTCCCTCCATCAACCCTCAGTTTGTTCTCTATCTTTAAGAGTCTCTTGTGGTTTGTTTCCCTCTCTCTTTTTTCACCCTTCCATATATTCATCTGTTTTGCTTCTTAAAATTCCACATATGAGTGAAATTATATATTTGTCTTTCTCTTATTTATTTTGCTTACACAATACACTCTAGCTCCATCCACATTCTTGCAAATGACAAGATTTCATTCTTTTTGATGGCTGAGTACTATTCCATTGCGTATATACCACATCTTCTTTATCCATCCATCAGTCGATGGACACTTGGGCTCTCTCCATAGTTTGGCTATTGTTGATAAAAAGGTATTTGCATTTTCATGGGGATTTGAACTAAAGGATGATCTAGTAAGATGAGCCTCAACCAGGGTATTTTGGGGGATGAAACCTTCTGGAATGAGGGGAATACTACTTCACGGACATTCTCTTCATGTACTGTGAGCCCACCTATCCTATGCCTCTCCCAATACAGGATTTCCCAGGTAGGCGGGACTCCCACACCAGATGGTGAGAAGACCCCAATTCAGTCCCATAGAATGCAATCATGTGGAAAAAAGTGAATACTGTCTGGGCACCAGAATCTTCTGTTGGCTACTGGGGTGTGACCCCGAGCAGGGTTTTTGTGGCCTAAAAGACCTGCTGTCCAGCTCTGCCCTGCCCTGCCTGGAAGCCAGCCAGGTCACCACTTGGGAACCATTCATGTTCTTGGCAGTAGATTATGGGCCATTTATTTGTGTCTGATGGTGATCAGCTATTGTTTAATGTTCCATAATGCACTTCCTAACCATCTCCTCTGATTTAGCTTTTCATATTTCCTCTGGATAATGCAATCAGAGAGGGTTCTTAAATTAGAGGGCTCCCCATGGGTCCCAACCTCCCCCTTCACCTCACCCCAAGCCTCTGAATAAAGCAGTGGACTCAGCTGCAGCTCAGGTACAGAGAGAGCTGGGTATGAGATGGGAGGCTTTCCCTTCCGATATCCAGAGGCATGCCCCCACATCACCATCCACCTCGCTCACGCCTGCTTCCCCCAGATCCACAACCACCACTGCCACAGCCACACAACAGCAGCACAGCCCCAGAATGAATAGAAAGCCCCTCTGGCTCCTGTGGGACCAAATAAGCTGGCGTCCCATCATCTTGAAATGTGGTTCACATTGTGAGTACTGACTCGTACTGCTCTTATAATTGGTACCAGTTATCCCCAAACCTCTCATTTTGCAAAGCATTTTCACAGCTCTGTTTGCATTTGCCCTGCACAGTAGTTTGAATCCTGAGCTAGTTGGTTATTAGCGTGTGTTGGGGGAAGGCCACTTCACTACAGTGAGCTTCAAATTCCTCCTCTGTAAGATAGGTATAAAATTCTGTCTCCCAGAACTACTGTAAGTATTCACTCAACAAACAATAAGTGCCAGCCATGTACGTGGAACTGGATGCAGCAGTGAGCAGACAAGCACATTCCACCCATATGGAGTTCAGGCATCACCCTGAAACGCACTTGGCCAGTCTGGCCCGCTGGTCCCAAGACCTGAATGAAAGACACCTGCGGCAGGGATGGAGGCCCACACCAGCTGCCCAAGGATGGAATCCAGTCTTCCTGTGTAGCATGTTCAGACTTCACGTTGTAGTCCTTTAAAATAGAGAAGTATTTCATGGCCTTCATTGCTAACGTTTAACATAGAGTGATTTAACATTTTAAAAAGGTGCTTCTGATGTCTCTTAAAAACAACAACAAAATTCTTGACAAATGGGACAGCCTGGCAGTGCGGACCCACAAGACATATTCTGATATGACAAGGACTGTTTGGAATGCAGTGGCTGGTGGCTGCTCAGTGCCAGCTCCTCAGACCCCCACTGCACCCTCTTGTCTTAAGCCTGGTCCACTTCTTGCATTTACCTAGCTAGCCCCATCCGGGCACGTGACTTTTTGACCTCTGGGTCCAGCAGTCATGCTGGCTTGGACTCTGCCTCCTCCTCCTCCTTTATTTTTGTATTTAAAAAAAAAAAGTTTTTTAATGTTTATTTTTGAGAGAGACAGAGTGTGAGCAGGAGTGGGGCAGAAAGAGAGGGAGACACAGAACCCAAGGCAGGCTCCAGGCTCTGAGCTGTCAACACAGAGCCTGACACAGGGCTCGAACTTATGAACACCGAAATCATGACCTGAGCCGAAGTCAGATGCTTAACCGACTGAGCCACCCAGATGTCCCTGCCTCCTCCTCCGCCTTTAAGTTTTATTTTTCATATTTGTGAGAGAGACAGAGACAGAACACAAGCAGGGGAGGGGCAGAGAGATGGAGATAGAATCTGAAGCAGGCTCCAGGCTCTGAGCTGGCAGCACAGAGCCCGACGCTGGGCTCGAACTCACAAGCAGTGAGATCATGACCTGAGCCGAAGTCGGACGCCAACCGACTGAGCCACCCAGATGTCCCTGCCTCCTCCTCCGCCTTTAGAAGTCTCGGGGCATTTTTCCTGAATTCCCAAGCTCTGCAGAGTTCAGTTTGAAAGTGAATGTTGCAGATCAGCGATTCTCAAACTGTAGTGCTGGTTCTCAGCCCGGGCTAGACATAAGAATCACTTGGGATGTTTTATAGAAGCCCAGTGGCCAGACTGAACGAACCAAATAAATCACTCTCTGGGGCATGTGCCCAGGCATTGATAGTGTTTAAAGCTCACTGGGTGCCCTAATGGCTGACTTGAGTTAACCACCGAACTGTAACCAGCGTCCGTATCACCTGGAGGACTTGTAAAAACACAGCCAGCTGGGCCCCATCTCTGGAATTTCAGTAGATCCGGGGTGGGGCCCAAGAGTTTGCATTTCTAATAAGATCCCAGGTGCTGCTGATGCTCTGGTCCAGGGACCACACTTTGAGAGCCACTGCTCAAGTTTGCCTTAGAGCCACTGTATTAGTCTCCTTTGGCCACTGGAACAAATCACCCCAAATGTAGTGCCTTAAAACAACACACATTTGTTCCCTTGTAGTTCTGGAAGTTGGATGCCAAATTAGTTTCACTTGGTAGAAATCAAAGTGTTGGCAAGGCTGTGCTCCCTCCATAGACTCTCTGGCAAATGTTTCCGTGCTTTTTCTAGTTCTAAGCGATGTTCATTGCCATCTTTGTTTCCTGGCCCCTTTCTTCATCTTCAAAACCAGTAGTAACATAGCATCCTAAGTGGTCATATTGCCACCTTCTTCTCTGTCAAGTTTTCTGCCTCTCTCTTAAAAGGACACGTGTGATTGCATTTAAGGTCCCCATCCTAAACTTCTTAGTTGAATCACATCTGCAAAGTTCCTTTTGCCGCATAAAGTAATATTTACAGGTTCTAGGGACCAGTCTGGACCTCTTTGGAGGCTTTATTCAGTCTACCATAGCTACCTTTCCACTGGGTAAAGCGTCCCACGAGGGTTAAGTGGCATCAGAATCAAAGGCACCAGCATATATACTGGTCTTCGTTTGGGTTCCTTCTAACTGCAGATCCCAACACAAGGATTTGTGTGTCAGTAGTTTATGTAGGAGGTAATCCCAGTAGGGCAGTGGGGACATGAGACAGGGAAGGGAAGGCAGCACGGAGGGAGATCATAAGCAGATTGCTGCTGAGGTGCAGTTCTGGGAGAACAGGAGGGCAGGGAGACAGAAGACTGGGATAGTTACCCACCAACCCCTGGGGACATGCTTGCCCCTAGCATATTTCTTGACTGGAGGAGCCCTCTGGCATAGTTACAAGTGTTTGTGGTAGGAGCTTGAAGCCCGCAGAGCCTGATGGGTGCTGTGGCCTATGGGCAGGGAAGCAGCTGTGTCTGCCATTGATACTTTAAAAGAGCTATACTAATTCAGCTACCTTGCATTGAGTGCTTTCTCTTTGCTAGCCTCTTTACATATATAACTTCTTTTTGTTTTATTTTTTTAATGTTTATTTTTTTGAGAGAGAGACAGAGCATGAGTGGGGGAGGAGCAGAGAGGGAGACACAGAATCCGAAGCAGGCTCCAGGCTCTGAGCTGTCAGCATAGAGCCCGACACGGGGCTCGAAGCCACGAGCCGTGAGATCATGACCTGAGCCGTAGTCGGACGCTTCACCGACTGAGCCACCCAGGCATCCCTACATATATAACTTCTAATCTCACAACATTTTCGTGAGCCAGTAGTACCCCCATTTTACCAAGCTGGAAACTAACATTCAGGAAGGGGTAGTCACTTATCTGAGGTCACACAGTACTAGGGCCAAAATTCCGAATCAGAACTTTCTGACTCTCAAAACATTGTAGAAGCAGAATATTCTAGTGATTAGGGGTAGGGTCTCTGGTGCCTTGCTACCAGGTTTCAAATCTTGTGTTTTCTTTAGCTTTGTGATGTTGGGCAAGCAAATTGCCCTTTTGATGCCTCAGTTTCCCCATCCATAAAATGGGGCCACAAGTAGGGTTTAACTCACAGAGGGGTTGTGAAGATTAAGTGGGCTAATTAGGAACATATGGTACTTAAACTACAGTGCCTGGTGTATAGTGTGTCATTATTTCTGTCGTTATTTCCAGAACCTCACAGTGTCTGTACACGTGCCAAAGGGCACGATTTCCCCTGTGATGCACTTGCGTTATAAAAGGCAAAAGTTGCAAATACAACCCACACCATAACTTTTTGCTTAAAATATCCAGTGAGCTAAGGCAAAAATAGGGGCTCAGCTATTACTTAGCATTTGTGAATGAGTCCCGAAAGCAGGAACACGTTGACCAGGGAAAAAAGGCTCTTCTCGTGATGACCGGCTTTCCCAGATCGCTTTAAAAATACACCTGGCCCGATTCCATCTCCCAGCCCAGGAGCATTTAGCTCCATTCAAGCCCACACTTAGGTCTCCACAGCAACCAACATAAGCACAAGCGCGAGGCGTGTGTTGGGAGCTGGCAACAGCTGACGGAGAGGCCTCGTGGCTGCTGAGGGCTTTGCACCGTAAACCAGCTGGGGGCTGAAAAAAGAGAGGAACACCAAGAAGGAAACATGAATGTGAGTTGGGCAGTCTCCTTCCCTCCCAGGCCTCCCCACTCCTTTCCCCACTCATGCTGCCCTGCTGCTCACCTGGCCTTCTTGGTGTGTTTCTGAGAAGTCTGGAGAAAGCCCCCACGAGCTTTCCTGCTGCAGCTTGTAGTTCTCTCTGGGGACACGTGCTCCAGGAGGGACCTTCCAGGGGTCTCAGGCCTAGCATGCAGCTTCTCAGGGTTCCAGGTGGGTGGGGGATGGAGTGACGATGGCCACCCTAACCGCAGAGACCTACCTGTCCTCCTGGGGCTTTCTTACTTTACTGTGACTGGGGGTTCGTTCAAGTGTTTGAACTTGTCTCCTATAGGAAGGGGTGGGTCATTATCATTGAAAGTTGAAACTGGGCTGCCCCTTTGTGCCCCAGATGAACTGGTTTCGCTTCTGAGATCATCTATACTTGGGTGAACCTCACAGAGTAGCCCCCAGAAGCCTTCCAAAGTCTCTATGGTCCTTCGGAAACCAAACTCTGAACCATTGAGATTCGTGTTCAGCATGGGGGGTGGGGAGGGGTGCTCCAAGCAAGAACAACAGCCCTTTTCCCCTCCCGGCCCATCTTTAGTAGAGCTGTGTTGGCAAGGTCATGGTAGGGAAAGTTAACCCCGGAAAAGAAGAATGTCTTCTGTGTCCAAGGAACATGAGGGCCCGAGGGAGTGGTGTCATTCTGGGTGGCACTGTCCTTCACTCTCCATGCCTGCCCATGGAAAGCGAGGAGTGGAAGCCTGAGATGGCTGTCTGGACAGTTCGGGCCCTGGAAATGCCTTCCCCAAAGTATCTGAGGTAAAGGGGTTTTGTTTTGTTTTTTTTTAATTTCCTTCAGTTACCTGGGCCCCCTGCTCTGGCCTGCGCCTTCTCCTCTGGCAGGCCCTGAAAGAGTATACCTTCCTGACAGGCTTAGAGCTGGCCACCATAGTGATTGCTGCTAAGGTTCTCTTGTTTGGGTCCAGCTGGAAGGAGGCGCAGGCACATCTAGTCAATCACATTGGCCTGTTGAGTGATGTTCTTAGGGAGGTATTGTAGCACAGGGCTAAGGCACTGAGGTAGAATTCAAGAAACGTGGGTTATTTCTCTGGACCTACTACTAACTCCCAGGACACATGTGTAGTATTGGCCAACCTATTTGCTCTCTGTGAGACTGTTTCCTCATCTGTAACGTGAAGGGATGGACCAGATTTGAAAGCCGTAGACTTCTCTGACTTCGTGGCTAACGAGTTGCTTGCTGACTTATGTAATTAGCACCTACGCGATAAGGGGTCTTGGCACGTGTTTCTCTTCTGAGCCCTGGCACCTGAGAATCCACAGGTATGCGCCTGAAGGGCATGGGGTTCATATTCAGACAGCCCTGGCCTTGAGTGACCTCTTCATGACTCACTAGCTGAGTGATCTTGGCCAAATGGTTGCGGTTTAATAGCTCAACACCTCAGTTTCCACCTCTGTAAAATGGGGATGATAAGAGTACCTGTCTCGTTAGATGGCAGTGAGGACTGAATGAGCTAATAGGTACAGAGCCTTGCACCTGGAACATAGTTAAGCTCAGTTGCTGGCTGCAGCAGTTATTCCAAATAGTGTTAAGAGGGCTGGACTCCAGGCCGCTTGCCTCCTTCTGGGATGCCTCATTTCTGCTGTGATCCCCTCTGCTCCTGTTGAGCCTGGAGAGATTTGCTCATAATACTGAAGGGTCCGTTTCAGAATTCCGAGTTCCCATCTAAAGCCAGAGCAGGGGCCAGCTCGGTGCCTGGGCTTTGGAATTGGAGGTCTGCACTCCAGGAGACCTTGAATGTCAGAGCCAGTTTTCCTCACCTGGACAGTGGGATGCAATGGAAGGTAATTTGAGGGACCATTGTGAGGATCCAAGGAGAAAGCATGGGAGTTCCTAGCTCTAAGCTGGCCGACTATGTACTTGGGTGCCGTTGTGCCTTGAGGGGCGACACTGGGCTTGCTAGACGTGGGGAGCACGGGCTCACACCTAAGGGCAGTGCCTTAGCACACTGAGTTCTCAGCTGAAAGGCCTGCCGATGGGCACAGTCCACCACAGGCCGCCCTCCCTCCGCAGACGGAGGTGAGCTTTCTGGGAACCCTGGCAGGGCACTGGAATCCTGAGAGTGTCTACCCTCTGGAAACCGTGCAATCCTGTGTGGAGCGTGGCTGGTAAGACAAGCCATTTCCTGTATCCAATTTGTCCCTGTCAGGAGAAGGGGACTGTGGAGTGACAATCTTTGACAATCTTCCCCCCTTCAAAATGGACAGTGGATGCCAAATCACCAGGCCTGCCCGGTGTGGGCTCTCCCAGGCAGTAAGAGGAAGATTATTAAGTATGAAATTTTCAAATAGAATGCCAGCAAATGGTGGCTGATTTGAACAAGATGCTCAGTTTTCTGACCAAATACCTGTCTGCGACCACTTTGCATTTTGTTCAACTTTATTTTTCTAAATGGGGCAATAAAATCCACTTGGATTGATTCAAATTCTCTTATTATTAGCATGTTTAAATCTGTCTCCATCTCTAAATTAATTGTGACAATTACTTGAGATACAATTTTTTAAAAACCTACTATTATTTTGAGAGCGACTGAGAGAGAGACAGAGTGCAAGCAGGGGAGGGGCAGAGAGACAGGGAGACACAGAAGCTGAAGCAGGTTCTGGGCTCTGAGCTGTCCCACAGAGCCCGACATGGGGCTTGAACCCACAAGCCGCGAGATCATGACCTGAGACAAAGTCAGATGCTTAACCGACTGAGCCACTCAGGTGCCCTGAGATATATAATTTTTGATATGCTTCCCATCAACATAACGACCAATATTTATGGCACCTCCTACTATGTATTGGACTATTATATTGAAGAAGATTCGTAAGACTAACTCTAGGAACCCATAGTCTATTTGCGACACGAAAATAACACAAATGAGGGGCGCCTGAGTGGCTCAGTCAGCTAGGTGTCTGGCTCTGATTTAGGCTCAGGTCATGATCTCCTAGTCTTGAGATCGAGCCCTGTGTCTGGCTCTGCACTGACCGTGAGGAGCCTGCTTGAGATTCCGGTTTAATAGCTCAACACCTTCTTCCCCTCATTCTTCCCCTTTCCTGCTCACATGCACGTGCTCTCTTTCAAATAAATAAACATTTAAATAAAATAACACAAGTGAAATCTCTAATGAGGAGTGAAGCAGATCACCCGGGGTGTCTCAGGCTGCGCAATTGGAATTTGTAGGAGAGCCGAGCAACTAAGACAAGCAGACAGCTGATCTAGGTTCAAGTCATGACTCTGTCCCTTACCTGGGCACTGCTGTGAGCTTCAGTTTACTTATCTGTCATAGGGAGAAAATATTAATAACCATTAAGGATGTTGGAGGCTAGTGCTTAGCACATAGTAAGTGTTCAGTGCCTGTTACTGAGTATTTTCATAGTTGATTTTTTTCAGGCTACGTGAAGGTAGTTTAAAGAATAATTTTGTTTTTTGCTTCAGGTAAGATGTCTTCCAAGTGAAGGAATATTCTGCAGCCATAGAAAGGAATGTAGATGCGTTTTCTGTAGTTCTAGAGAATAAGCTCTTAGAAATGCTGTGAAGAAACCAAGATGGAGTAGCCTATGTATAGTTGTATATTCAGGTAACCCTTTGAGAAAGAGGGGGGATCTATTCTGTTTACTTATCTGCTTGTATATGCATAAAATATTCCTGAAAGAATATACAGAAAACTAAATGAGTGATAATAAATAATTGGAACTGCTACAGAAGTAGGAAAGTTTTCGTGTATGTTCATTTGTACTTTTGGAATTTTGAATCACATGAATGTATTACCGATTCTAAACCATTAAAATTCCAGCTATGCACACAAAACAGAGCCTCTCATCTGGAGCACATGGGATGGGATTTTTCTGTCTTTAAAAGTCTGTTTAAAGCAATGGGAGTTGAGATCTCAGAATGGTAGAGTCACACAGTTATAGTGCTGCAGAATGTCTAGGGCTCATCTTTCCAACTTGTTTAATTGAGAAGCTCTATTGCTCAGTTGAGTCCAAAGGGGTCAGCCTACGGTCCTCCACTTTCTGGAATCCAGGGATCTGAGTGATTCAGTGAGACCAGTAGGTAGAAATGCTTGTGCTGGGTGGGAGCCAGGGGACTCCCAGTTACCATGCTTCCCTCCTCCCACCTGCCAAGGACTCTCGGACAACAAATACTGGAGGCATTGGGGGCAAGGATGGGGGGGGGGGGTGCTCCAGGGGAAGGGTTAAGTGAGTTATGTGGCTTTGAATCACAAGTGTCAATAGAGCTACAATGTCACCATGGAAAAATGAAGGTGTGGACACAGTGGCTAGAAACACAGGGTCTTTCCACTCAGCCCCAATTGTCAGTGGGTGTTGGAAATAACCAACCCTTCGGGCCAGTGTAGCCGGGGGGTTTTGTCTCTGACCTATTGCCAGATCTCCTGAATAACTCTACAAACTTGGCCTTCCCTGTCAAGCCGTAGCAGAAGATTTAATAGTGCTCGCTGCTTTATGCTGGACACTGTAATTAAATTCAGAGCCAAGGCGCAGCCAGTCTTGGGGAGGTGTCTTGATGTTCCCTTGGCTCCTAATAACATTGTCTCCTTCTTCCTTTCTGTTTACCACATGCCATTTTGTCAAATTAGAACTTGAACTAAAAAAAAAAAACAGATGCCTTCCTTTAGATAAGGTCAAAAAATTCCCTTGTGGGAAGAAAGGAGGATGGGTTGTCTCCTTGAATCTATGCACAAAGGAGTCACCTTTGAAATATGACTTAATATAAAATAGCAAATATGAGAGGATTTTCTTTCATCTGCCTAAGACAGACCTTCCTCCTCGACACATCCCTATTGGCAGGGGAGGGGGCAGAAGAGAACATGTCCTTCAGGGGGATTCAGTTCCCTGCTCAAGTTCTCATAATGAATGCCTGCAGGCTTCTCCAGGCAACGCTGGTGCCCTAACTTTGACACACTCCCAATCCTAATCCTTGTGGAGGTATCTACTTGTTCTCTGTTTCCTATTTAAATTTTTTATATTTTATTCTTTCTCATTATGAAAAAGTTCAAACATTCAAATGAGTGGGAAAAACTGTCCAGGAGACCCCAGTATGCCTACAGTTATGGACTGAGTTGTGTACCCCACACCCAAATTCATATGTCGAAGCCTTAACCCCAGCACGTCAGAATGTGACCGTACTTGGTGACAGGGCCTTTAAAAGAGGTAATTGAGGTTAAGTGAGGTCATAAGGTCATAATCCAGTCTGAATGGTGTCCTTATAAGAAGAAGAAACTTGGGCACACAGAGACACCAAGGGATGCTCAAACAGGGGAAAGGCCATGTGAGGACACAGCTAGAAGAAGGTGGCCATCTGCAAGCCAAGGAGAGAGGCTTCCAAAGGAACCAAACCTTCCAACACCTTAATCTTGGACTTCTAGCTTCCAGAACTGTGAAAAATAAATTTCTGTTGTTGAAGCCACCCTGGTACTTTGTTATGGCAGCCTTGGCAAACAGATACACCCGCCAAAGAGATTGTGCAATCATTATCATTTTGCTATATTTACTCTATCACATATCCCTTTGTCCATCTTGTTTTTTTCTTTGGATGGATTTCAAAATGAGTTGTAGATTCATTTCCCACACTTTTTTGTTAAGTTTATTTATTTATTTTGAAAGAGAGAGAGAGAGTGAGAGAGAGAGAGAGAGAGACAACAAGTTGGGGAGGGGCAGAGAGAGAAAATCCCAAGCAGGCTCCTGGCCGTTAGCACAGAGCCTGACTTGGGGCTGGATCTCATAAACCATGAGATCATGACCTGAGCCGAAATCAAGAGTCAGACACAACTGACTGAGCCACCCAGGTGCCCCTCATTGCCCACTTTGAAGACTAAACTATTCAACAGAAAAGGTTGATGTTTGACTGAAGCCCATTCACACACTAATTGAACCCTCTCTGTGGTCATGATAGGGAGCAACTAGGATTGTCTATTCATGTGAATTTACAAACCAGGAGACTGAGGCCCAAAGATGACTGATTGTAAGGTTTGATTAGAAAAGCGTGGAACTGGCCATCAGTAAGCTTCTCCAACCCCAGCTGGCTGAGATGACACCTGCCATTTTTTTCTGCGCTTCCCCGCTCCTTCTGTCTGGCTGGTAGTCGGGGAGAGAGGTCACCGCGTTGTGCTGGTAACCAAATCTCCGGAAGTCTCCAGTGTCAGACATCTGGCTTCATTCCTGGCCTACTACCTACTGGCTGCGTATGACCATAGATGCATCCCTAAATCTCTGAGCCTTGTCTAACAATGAGGATGATAATACTAATACAAGATGTATTGATACACCTTGTGTGTATTAGTATCAGAGAAGGATGCTGAATGCTCACAGCCTAGTTCCTATTGTTGGCGCCTCATTACCAGGGTAGGGTAACACTATCTGCTGTAATAAACAAGCAGTGACATTTTAATGGCTTCATCTGATCAAAATTTATGCTCACCTAACAGTCCAGGGTTCCTGGCTGGGGGCAGTTCCTGTCCACGCTGGCATTCAGGGATGTGGACCCCTTCTATGGCTCCACCATCCCCTCAGGTCTGAGTGCTCCGCACCGAGGCAGAACCATTGGCAAGAATAGTCCCATGCCCCTAGCTGTTCACACTGCAGGGGGCTGGGGAAGTGCCTCTGGAAGGAGGAGCACACCTCTGGGGGGAGTACTAGCCTTCTCTGCACAGCCCCAGCTCTCCTGGACGTAAAG
Organism: Prionailurus viverrinus; assembly: GCF_022837055.1. NCBI lineage: Eukaryota > Metazoa > Chordata > Mammalia > Carnivora > Felidae > Prionailurus > Prionailurus viverrinus. The sequence goes on from NC_062569.1 coordinate 26,024,044, forward strand.
TCAGTGGCTGGGAGTGAAGAGTGGAATGAGCCTGTTGGCGAGGGAAGGGCCAGGTCAGTGGGAAAGCCGCCCTGCCCTCCCAGGAGAGCGGTGAGAACAGCAGGAGAGTGGGAGGTGGCAGCGTGGAGAGCCGTCCCTCCAGGGCTGGGTAAGTTGGCCAGCAGGAGGGCACCGTCTCACAAGGCCGTGTGCAAGACCCCTTTTGAACCCTGACCCCAATTCTGTGCCGTCTGTGTGGCCTGGACCAAGTGATGCCTTCTCTGTAAAATGAGGATAGTCCTACTGTGAGGATTAAACGCCACGATGCGCAGGAGGTGCCGAGCCCAGTGTTGTCCTTGTTTCGCAAGGAGGATTTTGCTAAGCAAGGGTCTGCAAGCTTGCAGCACAGGTGCCCCTCCTTCCTCTCATCTCAGGGAGGCCAGTACTAGTACATGGTGACCCTCCTTCTGCAGAGTCCTTCTTAACATAGCATTCCAGGAAAGCTGTACCAAACAGTTCACTAGCAGGTAGGATGAAAACTCTTTGGCCTCCAGAGGCCACACTTCAGGCTTCTTCACCTCTGTATCCATGTGGTGTAGCAAGGACTTGACAATAGTGAGTGTTCAGTAAATGAAGTAGAATGTGTTGTAGGCCTCTCTTGGAGGTGGTGTTTAAGAAGAAATTATTCTCTTGTTGACCTGGGAAAGAAGACTCTGTTCAAGACTATTGCCCTAGGTGCAAACCTGTCTCCGTAGGGGAAAGAATGGGCTCAATTCTGAATGTAGTAGGAACAAGTGGGGATTTATGGCCAAGGAGCTGTTGCGGGGAGGCGGTCAGTGGATGGAAAATTACTAAGAGGAAACATCAGGGGTTGGGAGATTCTTGGTAAATCCATTCAACAGAATTCTTGCCAAAGGCGGGCCGGGGTGCTAAGATGTCAAGGGTAGGGGGAATGAGGAACTTGGTCAGACAGATACCAACGGTAGTTAGATATCAAGGGTGGGGAGTCACTGTAAAGTGATTTTGCTGGGCTCTTGCTAAAACTGAGCTCTACAAGGGCAGACACAGAGGCCCAAGTTCAAGGCCATGTCGAGAAGCTGAACAAAGTTTGGTCAAACAGAGAGTCTCTGCCGGTGGGAAGGCAGATCCCATATCTTCCAGTCTGCTGCTCTGCCCATGCAGGTTTGGGGATGGGACATCAGACTTGAGGTACCCTGGGGCTGGTGGAACCCTAGGCTGTGCCTTTAAACATGCAGGTGTTTTTGCCTCACACTGGGAACTCTGGGTCCTTGGGGAGGATGCTCCGTTATCCAGGCCTCAGGATCTCTCTGTGCAGCAGGGGTGGGAGCCACAGGAGGGGAAGATGCAAAAAGGACTCCACTCTGGCCCAGATCCTTGGGGAACAGGACTGCAAGTGGCAGAAGGGGGACAGGAGCTTCTGGAACAGTGCCCAGGGAGGCGGCATTCCAGAAGTGGACTTCTGGCCCGGTTGATAAATACCAGAGCTGTAATTAAGACAAAATACTGTGAATATGACACCTGCTGACAGCTGCAGGAAGGCCCCGGAAACTTTTATTATGAATTAGATTCTGCAGGCCACTCTGCTGTGGTGAGCTGGTGCCTGGGCCAAGGAACCTGAGGGAGCTCAGCAGGCCGGCTGCCTCGAGGGCAGGGGATGGCTCACCAGGGGAGAAGGGGAAAGAGTGATCTTCCATCCATTTCCAGGGCCCTCATGAAGGACCATTTAAGTCTCAGAAATCATAACCCCTGGTAGAAGCCAGAGCTGGAAAGGGCTTAGAGCTCAGCTGGTCCAATGCTCCCATTTTATATTTGGGAAAACCAAGGCCCAGGGGGGGACGTGAATTGCCAAGGTCACACAACAAGTTACTGGCTGCACCAGGGCTGGAGACCAGCCCAGTCCTAATCCCAGGCTGCCATGCTTGGCTGCAGGGCAGTTAATAGTAGTCGGTCAGGCACACATCTAGGCATTCAGCCCAGAGTGCTTGGAGAGACTGAGACAAAGTCGGAGATAGGGAGACATAGAGACAGAATGAAATGGACAGAGAAGAGAGTTGCAGAAGGAGAGCAACATGGAACAGAGACAGAAAGAGATGTTCGTGGGCCTGAGTCATTACGTTCAAAATAGAGATTCGAACACCAGCAGGGTGGGGCAGGACCTCAGGGACCAGCTAGGTCAGTCTCCTTTATTTTTACAATAGTCAAAGTGCAGCTGAGTAGTTGACCTGTGTAAACCTTTTCAGGAACAGTTTGATGATGAATGGTAAAAAGGAAATGCTTGTGGTGCTAAAAAGTGGCAAAACTTCCATCTCTAAGAGTTTTTGAACGGGATTTGAAAAATGAGCTGTAGGAATGTGACCCAGTGCAGGGGCATTTGGGACAATATGCCAATGATATTTCTGCAACTGTCTGGGATTTAGGACCAAGCACCCCATGCCCTCTGTGCTCTTTCTGATGTCTTAGACTCTGTGTTTTGAGAACAGAGGGAAATGTTCCAGAGAAGGAACAGAGCCTAACCCTTTCCTCCCTTACTCCTTTCATCTTGGTACCAGCAGATCTTCTCTGCTTTCAAAGTTCAGCTCACCTCTTCCAGGAAGCTTTCCCTGATTTCTCACTTATATCCCTCTGCCAACCGGTACCCATCACTTCTTGTTGTAAATCCCTCTAGACATCCCCTAGCCCTGTGTTAGCCACTTCTCTTTTTGTACTTTGTATAAGTTATCTCTGAAAACGTCAATAGAAAAGCCCCTATTCTATTCCAGGAACTCTGAAATCCTTTGCTCTAATCCTCACAACAAACTAACAAAGTGGGTTTTGCTTTACCCATTTTAAAGATAAGAAAATTGAGACTCAGAGTGAATAACTTCCTCAAGCTAGTAAGTGGCAGCCTGGGTAACTCCAGCCTGGGTTTGCCTGACTCCAGTGCCTGTATTCTTTCCATAAAACTGAACGACATATGCCAAGGAGAGGAACTGTGTCTAGTCATTGGGTCTTGCATACATTTGGCATTCAGTTTGTGTTTCTGAATGAATGAAACAGTAAGTGAATGAATGAATCCAAAGAATATCCTTTCTTTTGAAGCCTATAGCTCAGGGGTCAGCTATAGCCTGGGGGGCCAAATCCAGTCTGCTTCCTGTTTTTGTACATAAAGTTTTATTAGAATGCAACCATGTTCATTCCTTTATTGTCTGTGGCTACTTTCATGTGTAACAGTAGAGTGATGTTGTGAGAGACACCATGTAGCCCACAGAGCCTAAAATATTTACTGTCTGGCCCTTTCCAGAAAAAGTTTTCTGACCCCTGCAATGACTTATGATTTTTACTAAGCTGGTTAAAACAATGGTGCTTATTGAGAAGTACTAATAACCTTGTCTTTTATGATCTAGAATTGTGTGTGTGTGTGTGTGTGTGTGTGTGTGTGTGTGTGTGTGTGTGCATGCTTGTTATCAGATAGATTCCACATGTATCTGGTATATGCCACTTTATTATTTTACAGGCAGGCTTCATCTAAAAAGGTTTGCCCCACCAGGCCCTTGGGAATATCTGTATCTAGATATATCTATATCTATATATACCTTTTTAAAATTTTTATAATTTTAAAAATTAAGTTTAGCTTTGTTGGCAGCCCCTTGGCACAGACATGGTCAGAGCCAAGACCCTGGTGACAAAGGTCTTCCCTGAAGTAAAGGAGGGCCTATTCCCCCAGGACAGTCATGGTGGGTGTGGACTTTGAGGCTCGCCAGAACAGTATTGACAGGGGCAGTTTCTGAGCTGAATGAGAAGCAGCCTTTTAGACGGATTACACTCCCATTTCCTCTTGGCTGGCAGGGGCGATCCGATCCCGGGCTCCCAGCCTCGCCTCCTTCCCTGGGACAGGGGCCCTCTTCTTCCCCCAGGCCGCCCCCAGGGTAGCCTCTGGTGAGGCCAGAGCACTGCCTACCTGTTCCTGCTCCCCGGAGCTCAGGACTGGCCCCTGGACCCCTGGCATCTGGGGCAGAAGCAACACCAAAGCAGGGATTGGCTGCCTCCCACCCCAAATGCCCAGCTGGGAGTGCTCAGAGGCGTGACAGATCTCAGCCTGTCGCCAGCCTGTGTTCCCTGGCCAGTCCCTCCTTGGGCCTTGCCCACAATGACGGTTCCATCACTCAGCTTCACTCACCTGCTCACCATTTCAGGACTGCTCTGTTACTCAGCTTGCTGCTCGGGTGAGTTTGCATGCGTGTGTGCGTGTGTGTGTGTGTGTGTGCCTGCATATATGATGTGTGCATTGTTTTAGAAAAAAGGCTTGGAAGGCAGACTTGTTCTGGGTGCTTTTAGCAGTCTTTAATCTGAAACTTCTCGACCAGTGTTGGATGCAACATAAAGGGGTTTGGCGGTGGAGTTGGTGGGGACCTTGGTATACACACTCGGGTGTGTGCACTTATGTGTGCCCTTCTTGTGACCTTGACTTTGAGGTGGCAGGCTGGCAGCTGCTGCTCCTGTGGCTTTGAAGTAATGTCATGTACTGTGGTCGGGGCCAGCCCTGGTATTGGGTGGCCAAGATGTTCTCCATTACTCTCCAGGCTGACCGGCTTAGGTCATGTGGTCACTGCCAAGTCATTTTCTTTGTGGGTTGTGTCCTCACCTGCTCCCCTTGCCCATTCAGGGGCAAATTGCAAGATGGCAAATTCCTACCATGGTCTTTCAGAGAAGTTCGTATACACTCAACTTTTAAGATCAGAATTTGGTTTCCAGGGTGTGTGGGGGTTGGAGGAAAGTTGTAGGGTGCAGCCTTCTCTGGAATATGTGAATCAGGAAAAACTTGGAGCAGATTGAAGCCAGCTATCACTAGAACTTCACTGTAGTGGAGACATCTGAGTCACATTCAGAACGCTGAGTGGAATGTGTGCCCTTCACCTCTTCTCTCCTCCTTCTAGTACAAGTTCTAACAGGCAGGGAAAGGCCCGAAAGTGGAAGGAGGCGGGAGTAAGAAGTTGAGCAGTCTCCCAACTTCACAAACGGTGGCAGAATAGTTAGTATATGGCTGTATCTGAAATTTTCTCACCCTACAAAGGCAGGATGTTTATGTGACTTCTTTCCTTTGGTGGCTTCTTTTTTTTAAGTTTATTTATTTTGAGTTGGGAAGGGGCAGGGAGAGAAAGAGAATTCCAATAAGGCTCTGTGCTGTCAGTACAGAGCCTGATGTGGGGCTCAATCCCACAAACTGAGTCGAATCCAAGAATCAGATGCCTGACCAACTGATCCACCTAGGTGTCCCTCCTTTGGTGACTTCTAATGACACAATTTCTTGATTGGGTAGGGAATGTGGAGCGGGGGGGACTGCTTCATACAAACACAGGAGGCAGAAACAGAAAGGCTGTCTCTCATACCCTACTGATGGGCTGGCCTCTTGAGTGGGAGATGCAGACGGACACAGTGGTGACCCTGGTGTCATATGTATGAAAACAGAATTTGCAGATGGGTTGGGCTTAGGTAAGGAAACCAAGTCTCAGAAATGAGTTGTGCTGGGCCACTTAGTCACTTGCACCCAGACTCCTACTCTTTTGATCCAACTCCCTACATTTCCAGGAGTAAGTTCAAGTGAATCACACTTTCCAAGGAAGTGCCCAAGAGTCAAGTGGGTATTGAGTGAAAAGGGCAAAGCCAGCATCCATAACAGTAAACAAAACAGAAACAAAAACCAAACAGTTGCCCAAAGCCTACATTAGACCCAGTGTTATTTCTACCCGTGATTTGGCACTGCAGTGGCCACGTACAGTAGGACTTCAGTGGCTTTAAGTCAGGGCAAGTGGTCCTGAAATTCCATGGTAATTGGCATTTCCCAGGCAGCTGCCTGGGTCGGAGCCACGTGGCGCACCCAGGTTTCTGCAGGCCCCGTGTTCATACGTGCATGATTGTTTCCATTACCACAGAGCCTGCTGGGGCCTTTCCAAGCTGGACCCTGGGCTGAGACATGATTCCACGGAGGCATCACAGTCCTGAAAGAGACCCACAGGCCGCTCGGATGACACCAAAATAGACATGTGAAGTCCTGGCTTAGTTGGCTGGGAGGGGAGGGAGGGGTGGGAAGCTGTTCCCAAACACATCCACCTGATGGAAATATTCTGAGCTGGAATGAGCCGTAAATAAACTAGACTGTGCTAAAAACAAACATCTCCAGGGAGTTGGGGGGGTGGGCAGAAATAGATGCTCTTCACCTGCTGAAAGTGAAGTCAAGGTCAAGGGGGAAAGGGCGAGGAGGGATGGGGAGAGGTGAACAAGGCAGATGCCTCGGCAGGAAAAGCAACTTATGCTCGCTGAAGAGTTCTCCAGTTTCCAGGAAGAAATAAGAGAATTGCTTCAAATGATAGACTCTTTCATTAGTGGGAGACCACAAAGAATGTGGGGTGAAGCGAGGCACTGGAGACCATATATGGTCTGGAAAAATAAATGGCGAGGAGTGCAAATGAGCCACGTGAACCTGCCAGCCTCCCAGGTGCTCTTGGCTGGGAGAGACTTTGTGGAAAACCACAACCTCAGCCCTTAGCTGTGTGCCAAAGCACACGAAGAGCAGCAAAGGAGAAACTGCCACTGGGGTGGCATTGAAATGGTCCTGGAGTGCTGGTGCGTGTCCGCCACCTTCACCACGTGCCCCAGGCAGGGTGGAACAATGGACCCTGCCACTCTCAGCTTACCCAACAGTCCAGCAAAGAAACCTGGAGGAATTTGAAGAGGAATATGATTGGCATTAATGTCATGTTTTATAACAACGTAGCTATAGTATTTTACCACTGAGAGAGAGAGAGAGAGAGAGAAGTGGCCCATGACAGGTAGAATGGATCTGCCACTCAGAGCTGGGCCATGGTGTTCTGTTGAACAAAATCAGTGTCATAGAACAGCCTCAGACAAGGCCAGTCTGTGACTGTGATGGACCAAGACAAAACCAGGCCACTGCGTCATCATATCAGACACAGACAAAAGACCACCATCCAACCACAAAAATGGCCAGCCATCCCTCGATCCTTGTTAATATGCGTGAGTGCTTTTGCTTTACTAACCACAGCTTCCGTCTCCCTCTGCTCTGTTCTTCTTCTAGATAAGAACTAAGATAATCACAGACGAGCTCTCGCTCCCTGCCAGCATCTGGTCCAGAGCGAAGCCAGACTCACCTTCCTCAGAGTCTCCCCCAACATCACTGTGTGAAAGCCCAAATCCTAGAGTAAATCCTTTCTAGCACCCTCTTACCAAGATGCCACGTGGTTCCCCTGGGTGTGTATCCTCCCTCGCAATGAGTCCAAAGAGGCAGTCTCACTCAACTACAGGCGTGTCGCCAATGGGGAAGGGTTGGTTGGAGGCGCTTCGTACTGTATCTCAGGTAGTTGTCATGGGAGCCCCTTGCCTTCTTCCGAGCTCCCAACCTTTATTTCCCACGTTCCCACCGCACGTGGAAGAATGTGGAGATCAAGAGAAGAACCCTAGAACCAGACTGCTAGTCTTTGCCTCAGTTAACTGATCTATAAAATGGGGGTGATGATGACGTTCAGGATTGCTGTGAGGATTAGGTCAATTTCTATACATGAAGCACTTCAGTGGTGCCTACGCGTGTAGTGTCTTGGGTTTTATTAATTATTATTATCAATTTAGCAAACATTTGTGGAATATCTAGTGTATGTCATGTACTGTGCTAGAACGTGGGGATTAAAAGCTGACTTCCATCGTCCCAGAAAGTACTATAGTCGGGAAAATACAAGGAAACTGTTTTACCCCATGGATAAGAGCTAACATAGAGGAAAACCCAGAGAAAAACATGGCAGGACCCTCAACATTGGCCTGGGAAGTCAAGGAAAGCTTCCTGGTGGAGGCGGCACCTGCCAGTTCTCGGTTAGTGAGTAAGAGTCTCCAGGATGGGCTAGGTGTCAGGGGGGAGGGGTGGGATATGAGCAGAAGGGCATTGGCAGCCCCTCAGCCCTTAGTGTCTACAGGTCAGGGGCACCAGTTAGACATCTTTCTGCCCCTCAACATGGCCTGGCCCAGTGCCTGAAAAAGCATGCACTGGAATGAACCAATATCTAATACCAAATCTGACAGGTTTCCCACAAACCAGTGCCTCCTCTGATCTTCCCATCTCATACTCTGACCCACTGTTGTCCCAGGTCCCGGCCACCTCAAAACCACCCTCGATTGTTCCTCCTCATTCATTCTTGCGGCACGCTCGCCCCCAGTTTCTTTCTCCCCAGTGACGTTTGCATTGGTTGCTTCCTTTTTTGTCCTCACCACTTCCATGGCCCTGACAGGCCACTTCCACATCTGGCTGCTGCAAGATTATATTGATTTTTAAAATTGCATATGTATGGTGTATTGTTTATGAATTTCATTTCCAGGTAATAAAAGGGTCTTTACAAACAGAGGCATTGGCTCGGAGAGGGCCGAGGACCATTGGCATGGGCCAGTGGAATGTTCCTCCGTCAGGGAGGGAGTATGTGGGAGTGCACGAAGCAGCCATTCCTGGGGAGCACCCACCAGCTGCCTGATGTCCGCAGGCAGGTCCTGCAGCACAGGGTGGAGACAGTAGGCAAGCCCAGGTCCCTGAGAGAGAAGACTGAAACTGGGTTCAGGGCCCGAGAGGAATGTGGCGGGTGACCTGCCCAAGTTCTACAAAGTCAGGGGCTCGACGTAAGGGTTGAAGGTGAGGGTACTCTCACGAGACCCAAACTGGGAACTGTAAATGTACAGCTTTTGGTGATTATGGATATCAATGCCGTGAATATTCTAGTACATGTGTTTTGGTGAACATATGCCCACTTGTCTGTTGCTAAACACCCCTGAGTGAAACTGCTGGGCTGTCGGGGTTGCCTGGATTCAGCTTTAGTAGACGATACCAAGCAGTTTTCCAGGGAGGTTGAACCAACTTACACCCCCCGCCTCCAGCCAATGTATGAGAGTTCTGCTTGTTCCACGTTCTTGCCCACAGTTGTTATTTCCTGTCCTTTTCATTTTAGCCATTCCTGGTGGGGTGTGGAGTGGCTATCAACCCAAGGTTCAGCCGCTGCAGAATGGATAAGTAGATTGTGGTTTGGTCACACAGTGGAACTCTCTTCAGCGCTAACAGCTACAAACAACAACCCGAATGACCCTCACAAACACTGTGTTGAGCAAAAGAAGCCATACACAAGAATTCATGTTGTCTGATTCTATTTATATAAAGTTCCAGAATAGACACAATGAGTCCCTGGGGTTAGAAGTCAGAATGGTGGCGAGGGAGGTGTGCAGAGATTGGACAGGAGTTTATGGGGCTTGTGGATGATGGGGAGTTGTGTGTTTTGATCCAGGGGCCAGCCTCTAGGGTGTGTTCACTTTGCAGAAATCTGTTGGGCTGTGTGCTTATGATCTATGCCCTTTCTGTAAGGTATACTTCAACGTTGAACATACCCTAACATCGAACCTGGGCAAGACCCCATGTTCAATAAAGCTACCAGGGTCCAGGGCCCCCGCCTTCATCTCCTCACACCCGTGTATTGAGTCATTAGACTGTAACCCTTTTGTGAGCATGGGTGACCCCAAATGTGTGTGTAGAGTCTAGGATCAAGTATGTGTTTTAAATCAGGGCTCCGGGTCTTGTATAGTCCATGCCACCTTGGGCCCTGGATGCCCCCTCCCTGAGCCTCCCTCTGAGGGCACCATCAAAGTAATTAACAAACACTTCCTTCTCCTCCTCTATTGGAGGTGTATTATGAGTCTGGACTTCTCGTTCCTTGTCACATCTACAAAGCGACAAGTCAGTCCACGAAGAAGGAGACATGGACTTTATTATGGTCATGGTGTCCATACCAGCTGCTTAACCATCTTCGTTCAGCAAAGGCTGGGGGAGGGCTACATCAAGTGGCAAACAGACGGTGCACTCACATCTAACTGGTTGGAAATCACATTCAGAAATCTGGAGTTTGCGGCATGGGTCTCCCTAGGGTTCAGGGGACATGACAGAGGCCCCAACACTGTCGGGGCTATGAGCAGCAATTTTCTCTGCACAGCTCTTCCCGGCCTGGATCAGAAGAAGCGTGGCAGCCACAGAGCATGCTGCCTCCTGACGCCCCCTCCACCCCCACTGTTCCCACCACCATTCTTCAGAGGAGGCCGAAGCCTGGTGAGTACCTCGGGGCTTGTGAGAGAAGAGACACACGGGCTCCCCAGTGCCCACCACACAGCCCCCGCCCCCAACTTCCCCGCACTTCAAGTGAGAAGCCTCCAGATTCTTTTCGAGGGATCCAACCCTTTACTCTCACACAGCAGGTTGAACTCCAGAATGGGCATTTTGCAGTTTCTTGTGTGTGTCCATTCTCCCGCTGTCATAAATAAGTTATGGAGGGAGATTCTTGTCAGCAGGAAATTGGATTTGGAAAAGCATCCCATCTCCCTGAGAACAATGAGGTGAATTTATAACTTTCTAGGCTCCCTTCAGTTGCTCAGAACAGAATTTCCCCTTTCTTCCCAAGTGTTTATGAAGTTCCCTTCCACAGCCCATGTTTAACGTAGCCTGTTTCTGTGAGGGGGCGCAGGAAATGGTCCCCCTATAGTCATACTGAGGTGTGAGAGGGAACAGGATTTGGGAAGACAACAGGCCAGAAGAGTCTTGCGACTTGGGATTCTCGAATTTTTCTGAGAATTCTTAGACCTGTACTGCCCAATGCAGTAGCCACTGGCCATATGTGTCTTCAACACCTCTCATGTGGCTCGTTAGAGTTGAGATGTGCTGTACATGTGAAATACGCACTGAATTTTGAAGACTTGGGATGAAAAAAGAAGGTAAAATGTCTCAGTAATGTTTTAATATTGAATAGATGTTGAAATGATATCTGGGACATATTGGTTAAATCTATTATTAAAATTAATTTTACTTCCTTCTGTTTACCTTTTTTACGTGGCTACCAGAAAATTTTAAGCTACCTAGGTGGCTTGCATTTCATTTCTGTTGGACGGTGCTGGCCTAGACATTAGGCAAAGGCCCCTGAAATGAGCTTCCTAACTCCATCCAAAGGAGCTCTTCTATCTCTATAATCTATTCAAGCCAGGAATGTCTCAGGAGAGAACAGGAACTTGGGGCCCAGAAGGTCATCTTCTTGGGACACCCACTGGGGTGTCAGGGAACCACCAATCTTGGGGACTGGATTGGGAGGCAGGTCTGTGTCCAGGGGTAGTGACCCTTCTTCCGTCCCCCACGTCTGACCCATGACCATGTGTTGCTTGCATTGAAGCTTCTCTCCCCAGACATGAAGAATTTCATCCTGGAACTGGAGACCACACAGTCCTCATGTGTGCAAGGATCACTCGGCTCCCCTGGGCCCCCTGGCCCCCAGGTTGGTGCATTCCACCAGACCCTGTCCTGCTGTCTTCTGTTTAGAGCAGTAAAACCCACTGGGGAGAGTCTCTTAGAGCTGCCCTCTTCAACGCGACATGGGGGCCGCTTTTCTTTCCCTAGCTCACCTCCGGCTCCAGAGCCACGAGGCGAGTACACGGATTCCTCTTCTCAGGGAGAATGCTGGCCTCCCAGCCTTGATATCCTCACCTACACAGCGGAGACAGTAATTACCCCCACAGTACTGGATTTGGGTGGTGGTGGTGAGGGGACCAGATGAGCTGCTGTCTAGATGGATATGATTATTATTATTATAATGATCATCAGATGCTTGACGACAATTGGTTGCCCCTTATGTGACCGTTGACCAATCCCCCCCGCCCCCCCGTAAACCAAGAAGTGCCTGCATTTGGCGCAGGAAAGCGGAGGTAATGGGGAACTTGTTAGTCTGAGCCTCATTAGACACTGTGACCAGGCAGCCTCCCCCCACCCCACTAAAGCTAAAGGAAAGAGTGAGGAACAGGTGAAATGTTAGAGAAAGGATTTTCTAGGCAAACAAGAGTACCCTCCAGAGACCCTGTCTCACAGATCCTGGCTCCCCTGGCTTGCCTGGGAGAGGGGGCCCAGCAAGGAGGACCGCCCCCTGGCCTGGGGCTCGGGGCCTGCCGTGGGAAGATGAAAAAGGGTACAGGCGGTAGTCAGTTGCCCAAGTGCCTTAGGAATTCTGTCACCCCTCCTGGGTGACCCCTCCTATGGCTTCCCATCCCAGGAGACTAAGGCCCCCGCAAGAGGACCCCGCCTGTATCTCCTACAGTGTATCATACCAACATTGTCCACCCAACGCCTATCTCTTGGGTCCTAAAGCATATCAAGCTTATTCCAGCCTGAGGGCTTTTGCGCTCGTGGCTCAGGCTTTTTGGAATGTTCTTTCCTCTGATTTTTACCACGGCCAGCTCCTTTATTACTCAGAACAGTTTATGGGCCACCTCCTTAGAAATGCCTTCCTCAACCAGCCAGTCTACGGCACCGCTCCCCCGTCACTCTCAATCCCGATGACCTATTTTAATTCTCCGCACAATTTTCTCATTACGGTTTTCTTATTTTGTTATTGTTGTCGGTCTCTTTGGTCTTTTTATAAAGTATAAGCTCTATGGCGAGGACTGGCACACTATGGCCAATCAGATCTGGCAGCAGCCTGTTTTTGTAATTAAACTTTATTGTCTCTGACTGCCTTTGTGCTGCAAGGGCAGAGGTCAGTGGCTGTGACAGAGATGCTGTATCAGAGGCGTAGTTTAAGATATTTACCATCTGCCTCTTTACAGAAAAGGTTTACCGACCCGTGGTCCTAGAGCAGGGATATTGTCTGTTTTGTGCCCGGTCTGTACCAGTGCACGGGTTCTTGTGATCTCTCCATAAATATTTATTGAACGCAATAAAGAACACAAAACAGCACTTTGAACCCAGAAATGGCCAGAGGCTGCCACAGAGGGGCTAGGAAGTCTGCAGAAAAGCAAGATGGACACCGAGGAGCACCTCCCAGGTGGATTTCTATCTTCCCACCTCCGGCAGTCTACACTGGTGGATCTCAGAATAACTGAGAGCCACACGGCATGGGAAGGAAAGGGGGATTTTCTGCTGAACTCACACCCTCTCCAGCCCTGCTCGCACACCTCTAACTCACGTGATCCACTTGAGTCATTCAGAGAATGTGCTGCCCGGCTAGGTGGGGTGGGCGTAGTGGGAGCATTTGCAGCCACTTCCATTCCTTAGAACATAGTGTAAATGCTGTTCCCAAGCAAAATGAGGTCTGTGAATCAGTAACAAGGGCGTCCTCTGGGAGCTTGTCAGACATGCAGAATCTCATTCTCTCCTCCCCTTCACACACCCCCACCCTCTCAATCAAAATCTGCATTAAAAAACATTTTTAATGTTTATTTTTGAGAGAGAGCGAGTGGGGGAGGAGCAGAGAGAGAGGAGACACAGAATCCGAAGCGCTGCACGCTGTCAGCTCAGACCCCGATGGGCTCAAACTCACAAACTGGGAGATGGAGAAGCTTAACCCACTGAGCCACCCAGGCACCCCAAAATCTGCATTTTAACAAGCCCCCCTAGTAAAACATCTGCACATCAGAATTTGGAAAGCACTCTAGCAGAGCACAATGGCCTGGTAAAATCCTTCCAGCCCATTTTAAGAAATCGAAAAAACAGGCTTGATAATAAGAAATGAGAGAATGGAACAGCGTTCATCCTTGCAAGGGGACTGGACAGGTGGCAGGCACACTGCCCTGGGGCTCCCTGTCACCATGGGCTCCTAGACTTTAGGGAGCATGGAACCTCTGCCCCTCTGAGTCACAGTCTCTGGGAGCCCTGGCACCCCCTAGGCTTTGATCCTCAAGGACTGTGTACCCTGTACCCTGGGCTATCAATCCAAGCTGGCCCTCACAGCCCTGAAGTAGGGCCAGGTGCTGGGGCCAGCGCAGTCCCCAGCAGGTCACTGGGCAAGTGGCTGGGGAAGTGGGGGTGAAACCACCCTCCCAGGAAGCCCTATTTCCACACAAGGGTGTCCAGACCAGGAGTGAGGAGGGAGAGAAGCGGGGAGGAGGGGAAAGTTAGGGGGAGCAGGGGGGCTTGAAAGAAGAGGTAAGGTGGGGGCAGGGGAAGGAGAGAAGGAGAGAGTGGAAAGGGAAATGAAATGATGACTTTGCCTCTTCCCATCCCGCAAACAGGAAAATAAATCAAAGTCTGGTTCCCAAACTTAGCTGTACATTAGAATCCCTGAGAGCTTCAGGGTACCTGGGTGGCTCAGTCGGTTAAGCAGCCAACTATAGCTCACGTCATGATCTCATGGTTCGTGAGTTCGAGCCCCGCATCGGGCTCTGTACTGACGGCTCAGAGCCTGGAGCCTACTTCAGATTCTGTGTCCCCCTGTCTCTGCCCCTTCCCTGCTCATGTTCTGTCTCTCTTTCTCTCCCAAAAGTAAACATTAAAAAAATTTTTTTTTAATTTAAAAAGAATCCCTGGGAGATTCAAAAATTCCTGATACCTAATGCCCCTTTCCTTGAGATTGTGATATAATTGATCTGGGTTGGCTTGGTCAGGATTTTCAAAAGATCCTCAGGGGATTCTAATGTGCAGACAGCTTTGGGAACCACTGAGGGGACTGTTTATCATTTGGACAAGTCTCAAAGGAATCATATTTCAAACAGGCTTTGTGGTAGGTGTGTCCACCAGCAGATCATGGGGATAAAATTGTGGCCTGCTACAAGTTGATGGATTTCCTCTCTGTCGTACTGGGGAATTTGGAAAACAGTCAACCGAGCGTTTCATAGACGCGTGAACAGAAAGCAGCTGCATATTGGCTGTGGGTGTGGCAGGCTTTAGTGTAGTGGGTGCTAGAGTCCCTGAGCTGGAGTCAGCCCCACTCCTGGGACTGGGCAATGAGACAAAACGCACCATTGCCCACATTCTTAACGTCTTAAAGAAGGCTTTCACTGCACCTGGTGCCCATAGATCCAGCACAGAAATTTCTAAGTTGGCTGCTCCTATGTGCAAAGAGTAACTTCCCTCTTGTCAGGGCCCCAGGGGGGCTTGGTTGAGAGCAGCTGAAAAGCTATGAGAGGTGGTGACGCATCTTGTTTTCTGCAAACAGCGTTTCTTCAAGACTCTCTAGTTGTAACCATGGCACCACTGGAAACACAGCTCAGGGAAAGTTACCAGAGGACAAGGAGCCTGGGTTGGAGGCCACAAGAGGGTCCTTCATGGGGACCTTGGAGCCCCGAGTCTGCTAGAGGGAACCACGCTGCTAGAGGAGCCCAATGCACCAAGAGCCTCCCTCGCAGTCATGCCTCCCTCCCCACCCATCCTGCCTTGTTTTGATGGAGACCTTTTCATTTCTTATCTTGATTGCATAGGGTCCACCGGGACTTCCTGGCAAGATAGGACCAAAGGGAGAAAAGGTATGAGTCACTGCCTTCTTCAGTCCACCCCTTCTTGGTAATTCCAGCTTGTTTCCTGGGGATGCCACTGAGAATTTTCTGGTTGAGATTTCAAAGAATGTGCTAATTCTGCCTGAGCGAGTGAGGATGGGCTCCGTGATGGTGGGGCTGCTGCTGCAGGTGTGAGATCCCACTGGCGTATTTCAGCTTGGCCCACTGACATGGCAGGGGTGCTGTGAATGGCCAAGCAACCAAGCCACATGCTCATGCCCAGCCGTCAGCCCTACTAAGCTCTGTGCTTCCAGAACTCCTCTTCCACAGAAGCCTCTGCTTACCTATCTTCTCCATCCACAGGGGGAGCTTGGCCTACCAGGAAGAAAGGTATGGTTCATGCTGTTCTGTCAGCATTGCACGGGCAACTGTTCTCTGTGTGTGTGCGTGTGTGTGTGTGAGTGTGCATGTGCACGCTCTTAGGGGTACTCTTAGGGGTAGAGGCCACCAGCAGTACACTTCCTTAGACTCCAGTATCAGGTGGAAAATGATGGCACTGCCATTCTGATGACAGTGGGCTTTTTCTGCCTGTTCTTTTTTTTTTTTTTGAGAGAGACAGGGAGCATGAGCAAGGGAGGGGCAGAGAGAAAGAGAGAGGGAGAGAATCCTGAGCAGGCTCCACACTGCCAGTACAGAGCCCCATGTGGGGCTCAAACCCACGAACTGTGAGATCATGATCCGAGCCAAAACCAAGAGTCAGACACTTAACCGACTGAGTCACTCAGGTGCCCCATTTTCTGCCTGTTCTTTTGGTCGAGAGCCTGCTACTGCCAGGCATCTGGACCTCTCCCAGAGGCTGCCAAGCCTGCCCAAATTTCCCCCAACCTCAGACCATCTCATTCTGCCACCCATTAGGGAAATCATCCAGGGCCCCAACCAGTGGCACTAAATGACTCTTACTGTCTATTTGATTAAACTGGAATAAAGTGCAAAACAGAAGCCAATAGCTTTTGCCTTTTGGCCCAGCTGAAATACATAGGAGTCACTTAAGGTCATAGGGACTTTGAGCGAACCAAACACATGTTACCAAGGCTCTCATTCAGGTCAGGAAAGAGTAAACCAGCAGCCACTCACTGTGGTCAATGGATGTTGGCACTGAAACTGTAGGTCTCAGTGATAGAAGGCGGTGTAACACTGTGGCCAAACAAGATGCTTATGATTCTAAATATAAATTATTAGTTTTCTGGTTAAATGTTCTATTCAGATGGTTTCACTATCAACAAAAGCCTCAAACAGACCTTTGCAAGCAAAATTACATCCCTCAAGGACACAGATCACAGCTCCAGCCAAGGCACAGGGGTTATCTGAAGCGCCGGGCTGGAAAGCATTCTGGGATGGTCTTCATGCTCAGAACTAACGAGGACCGCGATCAGTTAGTGATGTCTGCCATGAAAGTGGGAGGCAAGAGTAGAAATGAGGACACGTGTTAGCATTTGTGATCTCCAGTTTAGGGGCTGAGCCTTCCAGATGTCTAGTTAGGCTAACTGTGAAATTAGCCAGTGGGTGCAGAGGTTGAGATAGACCCCAGGTCCCCACCCCCACTTCCTCTTGTAAGGTTTGCTCTTGCATGGCTCCTGGCTTAGGTTGGCCTCCCTAGAAGCAGAGGTAGAGACCACACATGCCATGTAGAAGTGAACACATTAAGGGAGTTCTCTCAGAAGGATCCTGAGGGGAGGGGAAGCCGGATGGTGCCGGGGAAGAAGCCCAGCTTGGGTGTGGTGTCAGATGAAGTCCGTCTTCAGCCTCATTGCTAGGGGATCTCTGGTGTGTGAACACCACAGAGCTTGTCCTGTCCTGACGTAAGGGAGCTGGGTTGTTGGCTGCAGGGAGAAGAGGTGCGTGAGTTGCTGGGCAGCTCCAATTGACCATTGGCAAATTCCACAATTACAGGTTGCAGGAATGTGTTGTGGCAGGAAGGCAGGTAGCCACTGGGGGGATGGGCACAGTGAGCAAGTGAAAAAGATCTTGAGGGAATACCAACAGCGTCTGCTGCTGTACCCCAAACAAAACCCCACCCCATTCCATGCCATATCCTTGGGAAGAACCTGTTGGAATGCAAGGAACATTTGGGTGAGTGGGCAGGTGAGTGGAGGTCATAAGCCAAGAAGTTTAGAATCCCTTCTCTATCACTGTCCTTCGCCGCACCCCCCCCACCCCTGCACCTTCCATTTCTTGAGTAGAATAAGAACTTATGTGTTGACATAATATAACACCAAACTCTTTAACTTATGTGTAAGTGACCCAACCTTCTAGGCTATCAGTCATTGGAGGGTGGGGATGAAGGACCTAGAAGCCATGCTTAAGGGCCCCACAGTCCCCTCTGAGCTCCCAAAACAAATCTCATTTCCTGGAAGGAAGGAAACAAACCCAGTTGTCCTGACTTTTGTTGTTCATTTTTGAAGGGTAGACCTGGCCCCCCGGGTGTTCCTGGCATGCCTGGGCCAGTCGGCCCTGAAGGACCCAGGGTAAGTATGGCACACTCTCAGGGTTCATGTGGTATCAGAACATGACGGGGGATGTCAGCCCCCCGGCCTTTGGCACATAGTGAAACTTGTTTCCTTAAGAGGAGGAGGATGAAGAAAGGACGAGGACTGCCCAGAGGTCCCCAAACACTTGGGGACCTTTACTTGAACTATAAGACCTTGGCCCGTCCAGCAGCTCTGCTCCTGTGAGCGGGGGGGGGGGGGGGGGGGGGGAGGAATTGAAGGGCTGCTCCCCTCTTTCACAGGGACCCTGGTTCTCCTTTGTCCTCAGAGGTAGCCTGAAATTCTTTGGTTTCCCTGAGATGACCCACGAGGTGCTTGTGTCTGGAAAGCTGTGCGGGAGTTTGGGGGTTGAGGGTGATGGGCACTGGCCAGCTGGAAAGACTGAAATCCTGCATTTAGCTAAGCTAAATGCTGATGAAATCCCTTCTTCAGACAGATGATGGAAAGCTGACACATCCACACCATACCTTTGTTTATATTCTTCTCCCTTTGGTCAGAGACTATTGGGTGCAGATTTGACCTGCAGAAATCAGGGACGGGCAGGTGAATGTCACTATCTGCTCTGATTCAGTCACCAGCTGTATTTATTACACAGGATAGAAAACTGTGTTTTCTTAGGAAAAGTCCCAAGGATATTTTTCCAAAAATCTACTTTATAGGTCTGAACTGTCCACTATGGCAGCAATTACCCATATGTGGCTACTGAGCCCTTAAAGTGTGGCTGGTACAACTGAGGAACTGAATTTTTTATTTTAATGTAAGTTTGAACTTAAAAACCTTTACTCAGTTCAGTTATTTGAAAATATGAAGGCATGTTTATAGCAACTTGAATGTGTGACTCTGCTGTTTCAGTATAAATTTTATGAAATCTAAATACAGATCGAGTATTTTGGATGAAAATTTAATGCCTGAATTGAGATATGATTTAAATATAAAATACACAACAGATTTAAAATATCTATTCTAAAAATCAGATTGTAAAATATCTCATTAATTTATATTGGTTATATGTGTAAATGATAATCAGATTAAATAAAATATATTAAAGTTGATTTCACCTGTTTTACTTTTTACCTGTTTTACTTTTAATGTAACTTCTAAAAAAATTCGAAAGTATGTGGCTCATCTTATATTTCTACTTTTCAGCACAGAGGGTGCTGAAAGTTCCAACTACAAACCATTCTGAGGGGCAACAGAGCCCACCCATGAGTCTTAGACCCCTGTCTCCGTAATGCATGCCCAGAGGCTGATGTTCACTCTGTTTGACTGCAAACCTAGGGTGAGAATATATGAAAATGCCTGAAAGGCCCTCCCTATGCAGAGCATAAAACAGGTGAAGTTTTCTGGGGTGTTGACATTTAGTCCTGTGAGGCCCGATGCCCCCATGCTCTCTCCCCGCCCTCTCAAAACCTACTCCAGGAAAAGATCAAGCATTTGTAGCATATTAGCATTTAGTTTGGAGATCTGCTCTGCCTTGGGCAATTTCATTTTATGTTTAATCTCAAATACCAGAACGAAATGTGAACTATGGAGCCTTGAACCCCTGGGAGTGAGCAAGGGAGCATGTGGGGTCCTCAGATTCACAAGCCAGCCCCAATGCCCCTAGTTCCATCATGATCTTGCCCATGATTTTCCTGGTTCTGTTTCTCTAGTAAATGTCACCGTTGGTCCTTTTCCCCATCTTCTTCTGATTCCCCCAGGGTGAAAAAGGTGACCTGGGTGTGATGGGCTTGCCAGGGTCAAGAGGACCAATGGGCTTCAAGGTCAGTGTGTTGGTCCAGATGGACATTCCCGGCTCTTCTCACTAAGGCTCTGGAGCAGCTGCTGTCCACAAAGATGGGGGCTGGGTGGGGCTGCTGTCCTGGGCTTGGGGAATGTCACAGATACCAGAAAGCCCAGTGCCAGAGTGCTTGTCTTTACCAGCCCTTTGGGGGACATCATGCCTGGGATGCAGGGGCATAGGGATGTCCTTGCTGTTATTCTCCTGGGCAGGGAGGGCCAAGCTTCTGAACAACAAGGCAGATGGAAAACTTTGTTCAGGCCTTTGGGGGTAAGAAAAGCAATGTTCTTTTTAGGCCTGGTATAAACATAACCCTAAGGGACATCTTTGTGTTTACTGCTACATAGGGCGAATCGTAAATGCACCTTTTGCTTTCTTTTAGGGCTACCCTGGATCCAGAGGGGAAAAGGTTAGTGCTTGTCTCCCATGGCTTCCCAGAGCCTGGTCTGGGCTATTGACTCTGGGGTCAGTGATGAGCAGAAGACAGGCCCAGGTTTCTCTTAAGTTAGCACCTATAGTGACCATTCCTAGATATCCCCCTGTCCTTTGTCATTGGACTGAGAGAGCAGGGAAGGGCCTCCCAAGGCAGGGCGAGTAGGTTAGGGAGGAGCTCCCAGTGGAGGTAGAGGCCCCTCACGTGGAGCAGATTAGTAGCTGAAGTCTGTACTGGTGGAGGGGAAACACAGCCTGCCTGCGGGGCACTGGAGGGAGATGGTTGGTGTTGTCTGTAGACCAAGCTTCTACCACACAACTTTCTCATCTGTCAGAAACCAAACCAAGTAAAAAAAATCCAGCCAGAACCTGGGGACAAATTTCCCACAGGAGGAGAGAGGATCTGGGACCCAGAATTTTCTGCGAGTTGTCTTTTATTAACGCAAGGGTCTTTGTGGTCCAAATAGAAGGTAGACCACAAAACATTCCTTCCCTGGGCAAGTCACCTGAAGCCTACTTCTTTGCCTGTAAATGAGTGTGTTGGCTTAGGGAGCTTTCATTTTGAAACTCTCCAGTTTTACCCCAGGGTATTAACTCTTTGATTCCCTCCTGTGGTTTCCTCCTAGGGATCCAGAGGTGAAAGGGGTGACTTGGGTCCCAAAGGAGAAAAGGTAATGGCCTTTGCATGGAATGATAAACTACAGAGGAAATGGCAGCCCTTGCCCACCGCCATCTTGTGGGCTATCCTACTGACTGACTGACTGACTGACTGACTGATGGCTCTATCTTGAGAACAGCTGACCACACTCTTCCACAGCCCTTTCAAGCACTATCTCAGGCAGTCACTATGTGTGTTGCTCTCTTCACAGGGTTTCCCGGGATTTCCTGGAATGTTGGGGCAGAAAGTAAGTACTTAGAAGTAGTAAAAATAGGCCTCAGTAATAAATTGGACCTTCTTAGCACCACAAAAAGAGCTCTGGGCAGGGAAAGTGGGTTTCGTCGTGGAAGGTTTTGGTTTAGAAGGGGAGCAGGTTGCTGTGCATGTTGGTGAGAGGGTGACCGCATGGTCTGAGACCTCCCTCCAGTTCAGTGGGAGGGAAAGGATGCCCCGTCTGGGTAGAGAGGCCTTTCTTTGCATTTCCTGCCTCTTAGAGGGCCATGGTAATGTTCAGAAGCAGCAAGCGTCAGACAGTTGGATCAGATCTGAGCTGCAGTGGTCGAGGGCCCCAGCGCGAAGCACAGGCATCTTTGGCCTAATGCCTTTGTTGAAGACCCTCAACCTAGACCCTCTTGGAGGGCAGTACGTGTCCTGTCAGAGGCACACAGAGCTATTTTAACTGGGTGACAACAACCCTTTTTTATTTGCATTTTTTCATGTAAATAGTTAGCTATTTAGTGGGATTTCATGGATATCTTGCTGGGAACAAGTCTTAATAAAAATGGGAGTTCATTCAGTTGACTTTAAAAAATATCCAGCAACTAACAGTAGAGCGGTGTGCCGATATGACAAAAATTGTGGAAGTGGCAAGTGACTAATAGATTTCTGGAACCTTTTACTTAGGGCCAGGGTCTAGAAAGAAAGGGGGGTGGTGAGAGGAGGTGTTGGGATAAAGAGAGCATGCATAAATGTCCCCTAAGAACAACTGTATCTAACATAGTAACTTGTAACAGGGGTTCCTCATGCTTAAGGCGTTGGCCTGGGAGATGGTCATTTTCACCTGAGCCTCAGAGAATAGTATTCTTCAAACATGCAAATGCATGCTTTCTTAGAATTCTAATTGTCTTTCAAATTTATCTTAAAGTTTTCTTTTTCCAACTTGAATTAACAATTTTTATCTGACCTGCTGTCAGTAGAGCTTGCTTGCTTATTTATTTGTTTGTTTATTTATAATGTTCATTTATTTTTGAGAGACACAGTGACAGAGTGAGAGCAGGGAAGGAGCAGAGAGAGAGGGAGACACAGAATCTGAAGCAGGCTCCAGGCTCTGAGCTGTCAGCACAGAGCCCGACATGGGGCTTGAACCCATGAACTGTGAGATCATGACCCGAGCTGAAGTCGGATGCTTAACCGACTGAGCCACCCAGGTGCCCCGAGCATATTTAAATAATGTCAGTCATCTGCCATTAATTTATTATTATTTACCACTGCCTTAAGCTGTCAAAAAACTGTTCCTGCTATTCCCTAGGTGGAGTGTTGGATTAAAAATAATTACATAAACAAATTAAAGGAAACATTAAAAGAGAAAAAACTAATCTGATTTAAAAATATTAGGCTAGGTTTTCATTCAGTGCAACAGTGAACATCAAAGAATAATAAGTTACTGTGGAATTAAGTATGACAGCTGGCCTCTGCACCATTTACTAGGCTTGCCATGTAGAGTTCTCTTTCCCTTTCATGGCAGGCTGTTTTAAGACAGAGATGATATGATAATGGTAATTAGGTCTTAGAAATTAGATCAAGAACTTACTGTCTGCTTTCAGTTGATGAAGAGAGGGGCCACACTTCCTTCTGCCAATCTTTAAAAAAAAACAAAAAACTTACACTGTTCATGCTGCTGTTTTCTCCAAGCCAAACAAAACACCCCCTGACCTCCTCTAAATAACCAAGGGAAATGGTGCATACATCTGCATAGCCATGTAGAATCCACGCCGTTCTCCCACACTCTCTTTCTGTCCAGGTGCTGGAGGACACGACAGGTTGCCAGGAAATCAGAGGTTTAAGGACAGTTCTTGATGTGGCAAGAGTTGATGGCTTGGGTAGGGGCCAATTTGTTACGTTGGCCGAGTGACCGATCATTTCAGAGCTGTATTCTTGATCCTTACTCTTTATTAGTATTTCCTGAAATTTTCTATTATGTTATACCTCCCCTGTCTTCCATGTGAAGAGCCCACTGGGTGTTTATTGTTCTGAGTGCCTGGAGCAGCTCTTTATGGACACTGGATGCTGACTAACCGAAACTCCCCCGGTTGCTGTTGCTAAAGTTAGCTTGTTGGTGGTGCGTTCTGGGCTGTGGAAGGATAACTGGAGGTAGGAATGGTGTTCTGTAGGCTCCGTCACCCAAATAAACAGGAAGTGGTCCTGGAATCCTAGCAGTACACGAGGAAAGAGAGAAACTATAGTGGAGAAATGGGTTTTACAAAAGGTTGGACTTAAACTATGGAATTCTTCAATTGGTGCATTTGGTTCTGATTGTTCAAAGTAGGGCTTTTCAGTTAGAAGTATTGCTTCCAGGGGCACCTGGGTGGCTCAGTCGGTTAAGATTCCAACTTCGGGGGCGCCTGGGTGGCACAGTCGGTTAAGCGTCCGACTTCAGCCAGGTCACGATCTCGCGGTCCGTGGGTTCGAGCCCCGCGTCAGGCTCTGGGCTGATGGCTCAGAGCCTGGAGCCTGTTTCCGATTCTGTGTCTCCCTCTCTCTCTGCTCCTCCCCCGTTCATGCTCTGTCTCTCTCTGTCCCAAAAATAAATAAACGTTGAAAAAAAAAAAAATTAAAAAAAAAAAAAAAAAAGATTCCAACTTCGGCTCAGGTCATGATCTCACAGCTTGTGAGTTCGAGCCCCGCGTCGGGCTCTGTGCTGTCAGCTCGGAGCCTGGAGCCTGCTTCTGCCTCTGTGTCTTCCTCTCTCTCTCTGTCCCTACCCTGCTTGTGCTCTCTGTCTCTCATAAATGAATAAATGTTAAAAAAAAAAAAAGAAGAAGAAGAAGAAGTATTGCTTCCATGCCTTTTGTAGTTATTGAGCATTTGAATATATGTCTGGAACATTTTTCCCCATGGTTTTCATCTAAATCAAATGAAAGTGAGCTAGAACTGAAACCAGTTTTTACAGAAGAGTAGGGAAGTGTATAACCCTACATAAAGGTCCTTACGTGAGCAGAAACTTCCCAAAGATGATAGTTGTCAAAACTGTGTCCAATCATTCAAAAACTCACAGATTTGAATTTGTGATAAAAACAAAACACAGTACAACATAAAATTGCAACTAAAAGAGAAAGCATTTTCCCCTGGCAGCTTGCAGCGTCACAGGCATACATATCACGGAAATGCAAGAATCTCCTACTTTGTCTGTTTGGGATGGTGATTTGGGACACCAAAATATGTGGCGCCCAGGAGCTGTCTGTCTTGGAGAATAAATAACCCACCCAGGGTAATCTTTCCTTTCTCTTCCTTGAAAAATCTATCCACCTTTCACATGACCTCATCACTTTCCCAGTCTCTCAGACTGTCTGATTGGAAAAGGTCCGGAACGATCAAGTGCACTGCCCTCATGACCAATGATTGGTCTGTCTACAGACGGACCTGAAGAGGAATGCCTGCTCCACATGCACAGATTCCTCTCTTCCTTCTCTTTCTTCTTTCCAGGGTGAAATGGGTCCAAAGGGTGAGCCTGGGATAGCAGGACACAGGGGACCCAGAGGAAGACCAGGAAAACGAGGCAAGCAGGTAAGGATCCCAGTGCTTACCACGCTCCTGAGGTCATTCCCTCCTGATGTAGGCAGATGGGGTAGAGAGGCAGACAGGTGGAGCCAATCAGCATAGGCACAGTCCCCAACGTCCTCTAGGCTGGTGGGCAGAAAGAGCACCACTTCCAGAAGCTTCTGCTTCTCTAGGCTAACCGAGGTTTGAAGCAGATGGGCTAGAATGCTCCGTTCAAACTGTGTCCAAGGCCAGAAGCAGGAGTGGATCTTTGCTTCATACGAACCGGTCTACCTTAACTAGAGCAACTGGGAATGGAAGCCAGATCTTGTTGTTTACCCAGAAAACTTGCTTTTTGCCTCAGTGCTCCAGACACAAATGGAGTTTGGGGGAATATCCAAATATTTGCTTGCTGTTGAAAGGTCTTCTGAGTCTCAACAATAGAGTGGTTTTTCCCTACTCGGGCCCCTGAGCTGTAAGTGACTCTCTTTATGGGCACTATTAAGGGCTTGGGGAAATTGTTCATTCTGAACGCTCCCTGGTCAGCAGGCACTTGTGATGTGAGAGGGAGAGGAAAGATGAAGGCACATTTGCCTGAGCTGCCTTTAGAGCTGTATTGAGTGCCTCGGAGAAGCTTCTTGTCTTTTCTCTAATGGACAGGCATCATTCCTTTACTTTTTTGGTTGTCTGTTTGTAGGCTTTTCACCTCTTTTTCCATTATAAATGTAATATGTGATCATCAAAGAAAACTTGGAAAATTCAGAAAAGTAGAAGGGAAATCATCTGAAGACCTAACACCCAGACATAACCCTGTTACCATTTTGGTGTGTTTCCTTCCAGTATCATTTCTTTGTGAACTTTCTTGTTGTTTGTTTCTTTCATATCCAATATCTAGTTGTTGTATCCTACAACTTTAACTTAAAGTCACACATTTTTGCGCATTCCTGCACATATTTATTAAGCTCTTTTAAATGTCTGCATTGCATTTTGTAAATGAGTAAAGCAGTAGACTGCTTGGACAAGAGAGGCCTAACTAAAATTATATTCAGATGCTGAGAGGTGAATATCTTTGGGCACAAACCTTTTTCCATTCTTATGTTTTTATTCTTTTCTTAGGCTGGGTCCATGGTTCTCAAACTTTAGCTTATATCAGAATCACTTAGGGGGCTGATTCGATACAGATTTCTCCGCCCCAGGTGCAGTGGTTGTAGTTCCAAGTTTGCCTCCTATTGTCCCCAGCACCCAGGCCTTATTTTTTAGAGCATCTGATGTAATTGACCTGGCATGGGGCTTTAGAATGGGTTGTTGTGGGGTTTTTTGTTTTTTGTTTTAAAGCTCTCTATATGATTCTAATATGTAGCCAACGTTCAGAACAATGGTCACAGTGTGAAGCCAATTCTGGTCTTTTCCAAGTGAACTTAGGAATGACACAGGCTCCAACCCCAGATAATACAAATTCCATTATAACTTTTGAAGTCGTAATAGTCCAGTTCAGTTTTCAAGGTTTTACGATGGCTGGCATGTCCATGACTTCACAATGATGCCACAGATACCAATGTCCTAAAACCTAGGCTCAGAAAAGGGAGAAAAAAAAAGGGAAAATCTTTTTCTTCCCTACTGCTCATCCCATGCAGAAGGCTTTATGCTTGAAGTTCTAGAAGGCTTCTATGCTTCTACTGCCCTTCTGGGGTGGTATTTGTCTTTTCCTGGTGAAGGCTGGAGCCAAGACGGCTATTTCTTGACACTGTTGAGAATGATTCGGTTGGGACATTCTTCAAACTACACCAGCGCCATGTGTGGGAGCTCAGAGAAATGAGCTCATCCTTCCTACAAGATGTTATAAACAAGCTGAGTGTGCTCTGAACCCTCACTGCCTGTCTAGTCAGCAGATACTTGGGTTGTTAGCTTTGGGAGCCTGCCATTGTGGTTTGTTTTTTTTTTTTTAACATTTATTTATTTTTATTATTTTAACGCTTATTTACTTTTGAGACAGAGACAGAGCATGAACAGGGGAGGGTCAGAGAGAGAGGGAGACACAGAATCTGAAACAGGCTCCAGGCTCTGAGCCGTCAGCACAGAGGCCGACGCAGGGCTCAGGCTCATGGACCACGAGATCATGAGCTGAGCCGAAGTAGGACGCTTAACCGACTGAGCCACCCAGGCTCCCTAACGTTTATTTATTATTGAGAGACAGAGAGACACAGAGCATGAGCAGGGGAGGGGCGGGGAGATGGAGGGGCACAGAATCTGAAGCAGGCTCCGACCTGTCAGCACAGAGCCCGACACGGGGCTCAAACTCACGAACCGCGAGATCATGACCTGAGCCAGAAGTCGGACGCTTAACCAACTGAGCCACCCAGGCGCCCCTGTTGTTGTTTTTTTTTTTTTTTTTTTAAATCATGAATTAGTTTCCTAGCATAGAGTCTCATACACCAAGTATTGTCAGGCCAGTGGTGCTAAGAGTTTCTGGAGGTTAATGTAAGTCAATCCAACTCCTGGAACCAGAGGTCCAGAAGGGACTTCAGGAGATTAGAATTTCACAGCCAGAAGGATTTTAGAGAACACCTCATCTCTGTCTAGTCACAAGGAACCTAAGGGCCAGGGAAGTAGAGTGATCCCCAGCCAAGTGAACTTCCAAGCCAGCACTGGAACTTAGACAGTTGAGACCTGCTTCTCCCCACACACCTTCTCTCTTCATGATTCAGCACTTGCTTTAAACCAGGCTCAGGGAAACGGCTCTTGACTCTATGATACAAATCTTCAGTTAAGGAGACAGAGCAGCTTCTTTGAGAGGGATCACCAAATTTTATGGCAGTAAAGGAATAAACAATGCCTTTCCTGGAAAGCGCTGCTCAGTGAGTCCTGCTCATAGAGATATGGCTTGTTCTGAACAAATGACAGATATGCAGAATAATCCATTACTGCTGGTGTCAGAATCAAGGAGTACCTTCCAGCCCCTTCAAGCTGTGGCATTTCCTGTGCTCATAGATGATGTGGCTTTTAGAAAAACAAGCCTTAACTGTGGCTATATTAAGATGGTGTGACCTCCTTTGCTATTCTGGGACCCATCTTAGTTACCAAGCTTCAGCTTGGGCCAAGGATTAAGAACTCCTTCCATCAGGATGGAATTGGAAATAAACTCTGCCCTTATAGGTCCCATATTAGGACTTTAAGAACTCCTATGAATGAATGAATGAATGAATGAATGAATAAATACAACAAAAGAATTTAAGAAGTCCTTGGACATTGTCAAGAGGTTCCCCAGAGCCATGTTGACAAGGCAGCAGGCCACATGTCACTGTTGTGATTGAAAAGGAGTGCCCTGCCTGCCTGCTTCCCAGACTTGGGGAAGATTATGTTTCATTACATGGGCAAGCTTGCCAAGGCACAAGTGTACAAAGGGGATCCAGGTCAAAGATGTCGTGCATCAATCACTGTCCAGTTAAGCACCAGCGTACGAACACACAGTAAGCAAATTGTGGAGGGGAAGAATCTACAGATCTTGGTTTCTAGGGTCATTCCTAAGAGCAGCCCTAAGGAGGGAATCTTCGCTCTTGACCCTCTCAGAAGAGGCAGCAAAGAGAACATCCTATGTGGAATGGCTACAGCTACAGGTGTGGCTCTCTTTAAGGAATTAGGCCTTTTCTAACCATGTGAAAAAGATGAAAGCAAACTAGCTGCTGTGATCGTCAGCTTGGCTTCCTTAGCCCTTGGTTCTGTGCAAAGCGGTTTTTCACCTCTGAGATCTTTGTTAGCCTCACAACAAAGCTGCAAAGGTGTGTGCTTACTGGCCCCATTTTACAGATGAGAAAACAGGCACAAAGCAATGACGTGAGTTACCCAGGGTCTCATGGCCAACGTGAAAATCCAGGTCTCTTGACTTCCAGCTCACCAGAACTGCTTCCCCTTTGTGTTTTCAGTATCTTCCTCCTCCCTCATTTAATCTGGGGAAGAGAGGTGAGCAAGACAAATTCGGGCCCAGAGGGAGCTTATGTCTCATGGAGAGACATTGATGAAAGGACCACACAAATATTGGTGCATTTCTGACCTGGATAAAAGCCTGGAAGGAAAGAGGCCCAGTTCTGAGAGCCTGTGACCGGGAGAACTGACTTAGTCTGGCAAGGCCAGGGAAGGCTGTGCTGCAGTGACATTTTACGTGAGAGCTAAAGGCTGCGGTTAACCAGGCAGAGGAGTGGAGAGCGAGTTGGGGCAGAGAGGAGGGGGGAAAAAAAAGGCATGATGCCCTTGAAGACCAAAAACACCAAAAGGCTGGAACGTGACTAGAAAGGCCAGCCATACAGGCCTTTGTAGGTGAAATAAGGATCTGGGTCTTTATCCTGAGAGCAACAGAAATTCATTCGACGGAAACAGGTCTTGTGGTAAAAGAAAAATGGTCTTGGTGAGCAAGCAGAGCCCTGAGGTTAGGCCCAAGTCTGCTGCCTCAATGCTAGGTGACTTAATGTACATCTCTGCTCTTTCCTGAGCCTCTGTTTCCTTCTCTGCCCCGTGAGAGGAGTGGGTTGGATTGGTTCCTTTCAGCAGTCAGTGCCATGTTTCCAGAATAGAGCAAGAAGTAATATCTACAAACTTGTAACCATCACAATCTCAAATGTCACTTTCCCTGAGCTTTTTTTTTTTTTTTAAGTAGACTCCATGCCCACTGTGGGGCTTGAACTCACGACTCTGAGATCAAAAGTCACACGCTCTACCAGCTGAGCCAGCCAGGTGCCCCTGCCCTGAGCTTTTTAGGAGTTTGGGGGTCAGGGCTTCTGGGGCTGAATCCTGCTCTGGGCTCCTGCTCCAAAGTGCAAGGCGGTCCCTGATTTAGACATAAATGGGGAAAGAAGTTTGCCATGTCATGTTGTCATAACAGGCTCTGCCTTTCTCTCTGTCAGGGGCAGAAGGGAGATAGTGGAGTAATGGGCCCACCAGGCAAGCCTGGGCCTTCTGGTCAACCTGGCCGTCCAGGTCCCCCAGGCCCCCCGGGCCCCCCATCCGCAGGTAAGAGCCACACTGCTTCACTTGATCCACAGTGTTGCCCTCCTGGCCAACCTCCCCACAGAGGGCACAGCAGAGGTCTGCCTTGTGTTTTGAGTTAGAAACTACCAGAGATGCTTTTAATATATTTATAATTTCTCCATAGCTTGGCTCATTCAACTTCTACACAAGAGAGATAAACAATATCCTGACTCTGTTGTAGCATTTTGGAGAACAAATAGAGGAAAAAAAAAAAAAACATAATTACATTGGTGATGTCATTTATACTTCAAGTGAAAAATAACAGGTGCATTTTTCATCAACTAACACCTTTTTCTAGAAAAGCCGTTCATGGCTCCAAGCAATTTACTTAATCCTAGAAGTAAAGATGATGTGACCGATTTTTCTATCTTATGTGGTGTCGTGAAAGCGTCCTTGTTGGTTTACGCTGAATATACAAAGAAACCCTGAAAAGAAATCAAAGTCTGCCATCGAAGAGGGCATAGATACACGGCTTGTTTACCTTGTTTAATTTGATGCGCTAAACCCGTTAGTTTGTTCCCTCGTCAGCTCCAAATATGGCCTTTCAGAGCACATTTCCTGCATAAACACAGCATCTCTAGGTCTGAGAAGACTCTTTACTATGTAGGGTTCTTGGCTCTCAGTTATACACACGGAAACAAAACAATTGGTATTACAATTTTATTCTTAACTTAAAATGAAGGCATTTTAAAATTCTACATTGTACTTTTCCTCCCTGGGTCTATGGGAATATATTCACAACCATGTAATGCGATGGTCTAGAAATGTCATAATTTGTTAGCTCCTTTCAACCAAATTAAAGCTGGTTCTGAGATTCTAACCTTCCGGGATGCCAGGAAAATTCCATCTCAGGTATTAAGAGGTTCTCTCCACTCCTCTAACTACCTAAAAAGATTTGGGCAAAGATCCTGGGGATTATGGCAGAAAAACATCAGGGGAGTTCCCTCCAGCCTTTGATCTGCCCTGTTCACCTCTGAGATGCCCGCTATCCCAGGCCACGTGGTCCAAGGGTGCCCGGTGACTGCCATCTTCATGTCATGCTCGGGTATCGGAACATTGCCAAGCCTGGTCCCTGTGGTTCAGTTTCCCAAGAAGTCCCATAGCTATTCCTTCTGAGACCTTCCCTACCTTATCTCCAAAACACAGGGGGTCCCTCTGTCTCCATGTCTGGAGTCATCTTCCCTCTTCTGACCTCCAGCGCCTTGCTTCTCATATTCCTCATGCACCGCCACCCGTCTCAGGAGCTTTTTTCTCCTGAGAACAGAGGGCAGAAAGGCAAAAGTCTTCACACAGTACCTGTTTTTGGCAAGGGCAAGAAAGCACAAAATCTTGCTACCTCCTTGAAATTGGGAGAGGAAAAAGTGAGAAAACAAATGTCAGTTAGTACGACAATAAGTTATCTTGCCGCACCTATTTCTGTGCTGTTAAGGGAACTAGATTGGAGATGCATCCTGGGCCATGTGTCCATGCCCCACAGTCTGTTTCTGGGAATTGACTTGACAATCCCTATGGGGGTCTTCCAACTACACTTGACCCTCGAAAAATGTGGAGGTTAGGGGCGCCAACCCCAGCACAGTTGAAAATCCACATATAAGCTCCTGAATCCCCCCAAACTTAACTACTAATAGCCTGCTGTTGACTGGAAGCCTTCCTGATAGCAGTGGACTAACATATACTTTGTGTGTTATATGTGTCATATACAGTAAGCTTACAAGAAAGGAAGCTAGAGAAAAGAAATGTTATTAAGAAAATCACAAACAAGAGAAAATGCATTTATAGTACTGTGCTGTAAAAAATCTGCATCTAAGAGGACCCATGCGGTTTAAACCCGTGTTGTTCAAGGGTCAGTTGAAGTCCTCTTCCTCGCTTCCGGCATGAGTAATGTTCCCCTCAAGGCCCAGGATCATGAGCTGCCGGCCCCAGGGACCGAGAGCATGGCGCGAGGCCTGAGTTTTCTTTGGGGAGGACTCTCTTGGCCCTTGAGGTATTTAAGCAGTTCACAAAACTGAGGAGAGTAGCCAGGATCTTGGGGAGCGGTGTGGATGCAAAGAGAGGTCATTAGGCCAGCCCTCTGGTCCACCCGATGAAACCGTCTTCTTCTGTCAAAGCCCTCTCTTCAGTAAGGCCTTCCTTGGTCCCTAACAGGATGGGTCTCCTTTCCCTGGGCCCAAGTACATATTGCCTCTCTGCTATGGCCCTTCACCGATAACTTTTCTGCAGATGTGTTTCATCTTCCTTCTAGATAGCAAGTCCTCGAGGCAGTGTCGATGGCCGGTCAGCTTTACCATCCCATGGCACCTGGCAGGTGGGCGGGGCAGGGCTGTGCACCACAAGCACTCGCAGACATGGGCCATTTTGGTTCTCAGGCTGTCCCCCCCGGGTGATTGCATAGCAGGCAAGCAGGATGCAGTCCATTTCTGACTCAGGTCCCCTTCCTGTGCCTTCTTATGAGTCACTTCCTTTCTGGGGAGCCTCCCAGAGTGAAGGGGCTAAAGAAAATGGGGCAATCATCCTGCTCTTTGGAAACTTTTTTTTTGAGGGGGACAGGGTGCAGGGTAGGGAAAGAAGAGGAGGGAGGAATTTAAAAGATAACTTAACCTGGACCTGGGGCCGGTTGGATAATTGTCAAGAATGGGAACAGGCCCCAGAAGTGATTCCTGAGACTATCTCTGGAGTCTGATAAAAGTCCCACACCCACTCAGGACAAATACATGTCGTATCTGCGCCCAAGATTCTGCACACTGCTTCCCAGAGTTCCAGAACCCCTGCCCCAGATCCATCTTAGAATGTCTTTGGGCTCTGTGAACCACAAGGCAAACAACCCTGGTCTTATCCAGCCCTCCCTTTATAGAAAAGAACTTTGAACCTCAGAGAAAAGGGACTTCCTGGAGGTCACAGAGCTGACCGGTGGTGGCCTTGCCCGGCCCAGAATCAGTCTGTGGCTCCTGGTCTACAGACCCTTCCCACTTAGCCATGCAGCCTCTGCTGAGGCAGAGTAAGAGCTGGGGGTGATGTGGAGACTATTCTGTGGTCCCTCTGCCTCCTCGCAGATTCCCATGTCAGGCCTGCTCCCGCTGCACAGCCAGCAGCGATGGGAGGCAGCCTGGGCACAGATGGAGAGCCAGGTCTTCTGGCTCCACGGGACGATGGATCAGGCAGGCCCGCTGGACCAGCTCTGAGAGGCCGAGGTGGGGCAGTTCGAGTTGCTGTGCCCTTCAGTGGATCCTGGCAGGAAACAGGCAGGGGTAACAGATGCCCTCTGACAGCTGAGAGGAAGCGGCAGGGAAACTGCAGTGGTGGCAGGAAGCGGGCTCCCTGCCACATCCTGTCACCCTCTCTGGAGGCCACCTCTGGTTCTGGTGCCCAGAGCTGTGGGGCAGGACAGTGCTGGGGGGAGGTGGAGGGGGAACTTTTTATCACCCAAGTTACAGAGAAAGAGGTGCTAGGAGGTGGCCGAGGGAATCAAGGCAAAATGCCTCTAGGATGTGATTTGAAGTAACCAAATTACAAATCTGAGTGAGTCCTTCCTGCACCCAGGCCGGGTATAAGTGAATCACTGTGGTACCTGGGAATTTCCAGCTTCCTGCAAGCATCAATATTCTTGGACTTTGTCTTTTGATGGCATAGTGTGAAGTCATACATGAATTCAAATCTCAGCCTCACCACTTATTGGCCGGACAGTGGGACCAACGCCTGACCCTCTCTGAGGCCATGGTTCTGGAGGAGTTGTTGGGGTCACAGAACCTTCTCCGATGCCACTCGCGCATCCTTGGTTACAGAACATTCCCACTTCAGTTTCCCCGGGGGTGATAATTACCCAGAGTATTCCTGGCCTGGTGGAGTCTGTGTCTTTCTGGGCTGTGCTGAAAACATCAGAACACGGGACTGGAGCTCCTCCTACAGTGTTGTATTCTTATTTCTTGTTCGAGCAACCACCACAACCTGGTATGAAATGTTGGCAATGCCCGCCCCAGCCCTCGAACTGGCATTCTTCTGATCTTGGACATATCTGTCCACCAGCTCAGGAAGGCTCAAGGTTGTGGGGAGGGTATTCCCATTGGGGTTTCTTCCTCTAGCTAAAGCTGCTTCTTTGGGTTCCTGACCAGACCTTTCCCCTGGAGTCATTTTACTTTCTGCCCTTCTGGAATCTGCCAGCTGTATCCCTAGTTGCTGGCTGCCTTGGGAAGTTATACAACCTGAAACCAGTGATTGGCCTCCAGACTTCCCCTTACTTTTCCAGGAGGAGGCATACTTCCTTCCTTCCTTTGTCAGTCTCTATGTTTCCTCTTTCCTCTCTCCCTGTTGGATGGCTCTTGCTCTCGTTCTTTTCTGCCAACCGGGGTTTTTAAGCCTTTTCTGAAGACCTTTTCTTTCCAGTGAGTCTACATTCATTCATTCCATCATCAAGCATGTATCATGTCCCTACTGTGTATCCCACCCTTGTGAATGAAAACGGGTATCAACCTTGCCCTTGTGGAGCTTATATTCCACTGGGGGAGATTGACCTTGATCGGATAATCTCACAAGACACAAACTCGCAAACAGAGATAAGTGCTGTGAAGAAAAGGCATCGGGAACTATGACATTATCCAAGTGAACGTGCCAGAGTGCGAAGATTCAGAAGGCTTCCCTGCAGAAGTGATATTTGAATCCAGATCAGGAGCTAGCTGGAAGGCACCTGAGGAAGGAGGGATGGAGGGTGAAGGAAGAATAATCTGGTAGGGAAATGGCTTGTGCAAAGACCGTTTCCTTAGACCAGCGTTCGCGACCTTAGTATACACTGGAATCATCTTGAGAGCTTTTAAAAGTATGGATGCCTGGGTTCTGTTCTCTGCATTCTTAATGGAATTGGTCTGGAGTGTGGCCTGGACATTAGGACCTTTGAAAGTCTAGGTGAAGACTACTGCCCAAGCAGATCACCCACATTGCAGGGAATACATTTCCTAATCATATATGTTCACGACACTCTTCTCAGTACCAGGGGAGAATAAGTAGGTGGAGCATTTTCAGGCATTCCATTTTCTTCCAGAAGGAATGAAAGAAACCCACCTTTAGAAATTCCTTCGTAAAGATCTCACAAATAAGAACAAAATAAAACGAATAAAAAAATAATAGAAGTTGTCAGCATTGTGTTCCTTAGATCCCTGTTAATAATAGTCTAAACAAAAAGGAGATTGTTTTTCTCCTACGAGGAGGTCCAGAGAGGTCAACAATGGCTGACTTTGGTTCAGCTTCTAAGTGTCACCATCAGGGTCCCATGCCCCGTGAGCCCCTGGTCTTTCCTGTATGTTGGCTTCTCTTCTCATACCTATTACCTCAGGGTTGCAGTGTGGCTGCTGCTGCACCAGGCATGTTGTCTGTCTTCTAGACAGGAAGAAGGAGGAAGCTAGGTCTCTCACCAGCTCTGTTTTTTCCTTATCAGGATAGATTTTCTCAGATGCTTACCCTTCTCCCATCACAGACCTTGCATGCAAGGTCATCTGGGAAGTAGAATGTCTGTCTGGTTTCCAAAGTATAGAGAAAGGGAACGGAGAGAATTGGGGAAGGTACCCCAACACCCGGTATGGTTAAGGGACCCACAGAGAACATCACCTCCTCCATATCTTGGATCAAAAGAGTCTCTTTAGACCTCTCCCCAGGGCCTACCC
Organism: Prionailurus viverrinus; assembly: GCF_022837055.1. Taxonomy (NCBI): domain Eukaryota; kingdom Metazoa; phylum Chordata; class Mammalia; order Carnivora; family Felidae; genus Prionailurus; species Prionailurus viverrinus. The sequence continues at coordinate 26,059,135 of NC_062569.1, forward strand.
TAAGATGCTGTGGACTTTGACCTTCTTTCTGTTGTAAAGGTTGCTCACATCTCCCCGGGGCTGTTTGGTTTTCACTTCCTTTGCTCTAGTAACACAGCATTCTGTTGCTTCCTAGGACAACTTGTGATGGGACCCAAAGGGGACAGAGGATTTCCCGGGCCTCCAGGAAGTTGTCTTTGTGGAACCCCTACGAATGTGAATAACCCCTCCTACAGGGAATCCATGTATGGGTCCAGCTCCCCTCATGTTCCTGTGGTAAGGCTCCTGGGAGAAAATCTGGTGGTTATCCATTGGGACCTCTCACCTGATCCTCCAAGAGCTTGTAAAAGCCTTTTAATAAACTGATTTCCTCATTATACCTGGTACGCACTCATTATAGGAAATTGGAAAATAAGGGAAAAATAAAAATCTAGGAAACCAAGTTGTCCATTTGGTTGTGGGTCCAACTTGAGGGGTTTTTTTTTCTTTGTCTTTTTTTTAAGGACAAAAAATTATAGAAAATTTTAAGTAAATGCAAAAGCAGAACAAATAGTGTAATAAACCTCTATGTACCCTTCACCCAAATTCAACATGTATCAACTCCTGGTTAATCCTGTTTCCTCTTTATACCCACTCACTACTGCCCACCCTCCCTTGGATTATTTAGAGGTAACCCTGGACATTAATTCATCACTTGAATGGCTGCATAATCATCCATCCATCATGCGGCTGTGCTGTGATTTATTTAACCAGGGGCCTGTTGTTGGGTACTTGTACGGTTCTCCCAGGCTTTTCACTAATGTAAATAAAACCGTAATGAACACCTTTGAGTATAACAGTTTTGTTAAGACTCCTTTCCAGATGTTGAATTACTTGATTAGATGACATCATGTTTTTATTTAAGTCTCGGGAACATTTTAAATGTTAGAAAATTTTTAAATTGTGGACATTCTTATTGCAAACCCAGACCTTAGGAACTGGGTTGAGAAGATGGGGGAATCAGGACATCCCTCCCGACTTCAGGAGGATCCCCGGCGTGTGATATGCAGACTCCCCCTCCCACTGTTAACCAGCCCAAGGATGGAGATTCTGTGTCCTCTTCCAGCTTTTCCCCTGACCCCTATAGAAGTGTTTTCTGGAATCCTCACCAGTGTGTTCTCTGGCAGATTTTTGTGGTCAACAACCAGGAGGAGCTCGAGAGGCTGAACACCCAAAACGCCATTGCCTTCCGCAAAGATCAGAGATCTCTGTACTTCAAGGACAGCCTTGGCTGGCTCCCCATCCAGGTACCCTGAGGCGGACACTCAGGACATACCCGAGGAAAGAAGGGCCACCGGTTGGGCCTAGCGCAGAGCTTTCTGCAGTCTGTTTCCGTGGAAGGGCTGGGCACGCTCCTCTTCTCTGCTTCTGAGCAGTTCTTCGTGCCCCCGCCCACCACATAGGACCTCCTCTCGGAGGCAGGGTTCCAGACGGTCTCCCATCCCCACACGGCCAGGATGCTGTCCTGATCTGGCCCAGCCTTCCCGCCAAGTGCAGAGCTCTGGGCCATAGGAGAGGGGTGCCTTTCCCATCCGGGAGGAACCCCCCTGCCCAGACCCGGGGTCTCCATCCCAGTGCCAACAACCTGTCATGCCATCCCTAGTAACTGTCCTGTGTTTCTTTGGCCAGGTGACCCCTTTCCACCCTGTGGACTATACTGTGGACCACCGTGGCTCCTGCGGGGATGGAGTCCTGCAGCCCGGGGAGGAGTGTGATGACGGAAATGATGACGTGGGTGACAGCTGCATCAGTGAGTGGTGCCTGCCTCGGGGAGGGCCTGGATGAGGGAGGGCAAGCCCCTGGATGCCAGCTCTGGTGGGTTGGGGTGATCTCCAAGCCAGAGGGAGTACCCTTGGGCTGCTGTGGGGACGGCCCTCCCATTCAAGCCAAATGCTGACTTTTTACTGCCCACGCATATCATGGTGGGTTAGTGTCAAGGGTCTTGCCCCTAGAGAAGCCACCAGTCCCTCCTTTTCCGTGAATCCTACTTCTTGGCAAAACCCACGTTCCAGTTCACGTTCTTTATCAAAAGATAAAGGTGATACAGAGTGAAAGATGAAAGGGAGAAGCCAAGAATTTGCATCAGGACTTTTACCAGATGGGGCCCTGGTGACAAAGCCCTTCTTAGGGGAAGCAGACTTCAGGCTGATGGGATGCTACGGGGACAGGCAGGCGGCACCGCACTGGAGGGTTTGCTTTCCTTCTTCTTTTTTTAATCATGTGACAAAAACAGGAGGTGGGGATTTGGAGCCGGACGGAGTAGAGTTTGAATGTTCCTAGAGGAGGCTCTCAGTGAGTGCGGAATGGAGGGCAGTTCACAGCTCAAGTCTCCCTTTCCTCCACTGAAAATTGGCTGTGTCGGTACTGACAGCTCAGCTCTTTAGAGATGCTGCGAGCTGATGTGTGCCAGGTCGTCTGGGTGTAGTAAGGATTCAACGCCCCTTCACTGAATGATTTTTAAGTCCTTGCTGTGAGGAGCCGGCCTGGCTGAGGGCCGGAGATGTGTAAATGAGCAGCGATGGGCACAGGGACCGAGAAGTGGCTGGATCTCTCTCTCTGTAGCTGTACTTGCCGGGACAGTTCCCGGGATGGTGATCCCCGGCATGCCCGCTTTGCCTGGAGTCCCTTCTGCCCCTGGTGCAGACAGAGTCAAATAGGAGATCACACAGCAGGAAGGAACTCCATAAAAAGAGGGTCGTGGAAGTTCTCTGTAGACGAGAGCCGCCGTGGCCATCACTTGTGCCCAGTGCGCAGTCTCCTGACTCTCACTCCATGGGAACCCACGGTGTGTCCTGTGAAGGGGAGGTGGTGTCCACGCCCCAGGTTTGAGATAGAGATATTGAGGCTCAGGGAGGCCAAGGGGCCTGCTCTTATTCTGTTGGCTAACAAGTAGCTGGAGTGGGCTGGAGCTTGGGTCTCCTTATTCTCTGGTGTGGGATTTGGGGGTGCTGAGGGGGCAGTCCCCGGATGCATCTGAAGCTTTATGGGAGTCCGCTTAAGAGGGTGCATGCTCTGGGTGGATCCTTTAGGCCACACAGTCCTTACAGGCTAAGGTAGTCCTGTCCCACCCCAGCACCCTCTCAGGGCTACACTCCCCTGTGTCCCTCAGGCTGTCACCGGGCCTACTGTGGAGATGGTCACCAGCACAAGGGAGTGGAGGACTGCGACGGCTCTGACTTTGGCCACCTGACCTGCGAGACCTATCTCCCTGGGTAGGAATCACCTCGCGTGCTGTTATGACACCCCTGCCTCCCTCTCTGCCTGCTTCCTCCTCTTTCCTTCACAAATACTTTTTTTAATGCTGCTTATGTTCCTGGTACTTTCTAGACACTGAGGTATGGTGACAAATAGCACAACACATGGTCCCTGCTCACCTAAGGGAGACAGGCAACACACACATAATGACCACGTGCCCTCTTAGGGTGCCTGAGTGCCTCTGAGGCCGAGCTGAGACAGAGAGTCACCAGCTCCATCCCGGACCCCTGGCAATCAGCAATCTCTACGTTCAGCTGTTGCCCCTGGGTGAGCAGCTCCCAATCCCAGTGGCTACCATGACCACATTAGTCTTCTGGAAAGTGGGTCTGGAGGAAGCCCAGTGGAAGATGGAGGTACCAGGGCATTTCCAAGAATCTAAGCATCTGTATAACCTGAATTCTCTGCAACAACTCCGACCCCCAGGGCAGGACTATAGGTGCAGATGAGATCACACCAGCATTAACATCTAATTTTGCTGGCTCATGACTGTTCCAAGAAAACCCCGGGAAGTTAGTACCCCCTTCAGGGACCCCTCTACTTCTATCTGGGACTCTCCAGTGGGTGTTCACATTGACCTCCACGGTTGACATCTCCCAAGCCAGCTAAAGGACACTGGGCCTATGAGATGCAAAACCATACTACATTCCCCCTAATCCTCACAGATGCGGAGTTGTATAGTGTTGTAGGGAAAATGAGAAGGCTTTCCTCCCTAGTTCCTGCTTCTCTGTTGGTTCCGCAATGGATCGCTGGCCCTTCATACCTCCTAGGTCCCTCAGGAGTCCAGTCTCTTCAGCCTTTGCTTTCAGCCCTATTCCTCTGGTAAGCTTGGACCCAGGCCCTCAGCAGGGCTGGGAAATAGACACCAGTCCTGTCTTTCTGTCACCCCTCTGTCCACTGACTCTGTCCACCCCTCTGTCCTCTGTCCAAGGAATGGAAGGCATTCCTCAATGGAAGGCATTCTCCTCAATGCCCACCCCCAAACACACACCAGCGTCTCGAACCAGGCTGGGGGAACTACAGATCTGTAGTTCCAAAACTCCAAGCACTTTAGGCTTGGCCAGGACCCGACTGTATCTCTGTGTCTGTATGTACTGCCCTATCCCTGAAGTGCCCTATCCTCTGGCACTTGCCAGAGAGGTGGCAGGTCTGAGCTGGTTGATGGCTTCATGGAGACAAGTCAGTGTAGATAACTGGACATGGAACACAGGACTGCATAGAGCCTGGGGCTTACCCACTGGTTCACTGTGGTTACTCATGTAATCTCTAGAGGCCTCAAGGGATGCTTGTGAATATGGGTATAATGTGTAACCATCATACATTAGCACTTGGGCTTACAGAGGTATAGGCTGTGCTGTCCAATCTGGTGGCCCCCGGCCACACATTGCTATTTAACTTCAAATTAATTAAGATTAAAAATCCAATTATTCATTCCTACTAACCTTATTTTAAGACCTCAGTAGATACACATGGCTAGAGGCTGCCGGACTGGACCGCACAGAAATAGAACATTTGCATCAGTACAGTATGACCAATGGATCGCGCCTGGAAACCTTTCAGGTCTTGAGAAGGGAGTGATTCTCTCAGAGATGCTGTGTTAAGAACATGGTTACCAACTCTTTCCACCCAGATCCCTCAGCTGGGCTCAAGCGGCAAAGCCGCAGAGGCCTGAACTCAACTGCCCCAAGCCTCTTACCCCAAGTGAGAATGAGAGCACTCTCTGGCAAACCCTGAGGCCCTTAGTGAGGTAGCAGTAGTGACAGCTGTCTGATGAGGGTGGACCAGAAGTCACCAGAGGTGGCCTCAGACAGAACATGCCTTGGTCCTGAGGCCTGGGCAGGAGCCGTCGTGCCCGCTGCCCTGCGCGCACCCTGACCCATATCTGCCCCCCTCAGGTCATATGGGGACCTGCAGTGCACCCCCTACTGCTACATCGACTCCACGTCCTGCCGCTACTTCACGTGAAGGGCCTTTGCGGAGAAGGCAGGCTGCATCCCACAGGATCGGCAGCAGCTTTTCCACCCTCATTAAATTGACTTCACACCCCCCGGTCCGGTTTCCGTCACCTTCGTGTGACAAAAATAAGGACGAGCTCTTGCTGCTAAGACATGCTTTTAACTCGGTCCAACCGGAAGAACTTAGGACCACTGCACCCTGTCTTAATCTGAGGTACCGGAGAACCTTCCACATGCCCCTGCTGGGAACCGTTTTCCCATTGCTGCCATCCAGCCAAATCGCCGACCTGCAGTGCCCTTTTTCTTCGGAATGTTACCAACCCAGACCGTGGACTTGGCTCACAACTGTTACCTTCGCCTAGACCTGCAGGGCTTTTTGAATTTGTCGTCATCCCATCTGGGTCATGTGGTGGACAGGCCTCCCCACTCCTCTGACCTCCAGAAATGTGGGCATTCTCACCCGGGGCAGCCGGCCGTCAGGTCTCTCCAGGCCTGTGAACCACAAAGCAGGGAAATGAACCCGCCTTCTTGGAGTGGCTCCAAGCTCTGCACCCGCTGAGGAACCCCTCAACTGGCCACAGCCCAGCACAGCCTCATGTGGATGCAGCTCCCCCAAGAAGGGACCCAACTGTGAAAAAGCCCTGAGAAAGCCACCAAACTGGTGCTCTGCCCCTGGGAGAGGGCGGAGGCCCAGATGGGTGCTCAGCTTGTGAACAGAACAGTGGCCTTCCTGCTTCTCAGTGTTTCCCAAGAGGGTAGCTTCTATAGTTTCACCATCCCCAGCACCACCTTGACCTCGTGGCTCTCAGTACTTGGACCTCTGTCTTGTGAATGCCCCTTATGTCCATCTCTTGTTCAGGAGATTCACCACCAGAGGGTGTGACTTCCTGAGCCTACACTTGGGCAGGCTTTTGGTGTTTCCAGTCCTTAAGGAGAATGCCACCCCGGGTCTCCCCATGTGAGGCCCTACGACTGAATACCTGTTCTAGGCAGAGACCATTTCTGTCCTGAGCTCCAGCTCCTGGCTGCCTGCTGACTCCTGTGCACACCCTGTGACCTTCCCATTGTGTCTCTGGAGTGCAGAGCCTTGCCCTCGTGTGCCTGAGCCCCTCGTGTTTCTGCAGGGTCGTTAGTCTGGCATGACTGTGAGCTGCCTTGTACCACCATCTTTCCTGAGTGGGGCTGAGCTTTGTTTTGGAAAGATGTCTCCCCAGTGGCAGACCTCAAATGGGATTTCCTTATTTGTTACCAGATGGAGGGACGCTGTTGAGCTTTTGTACAGAGCACTTTAACGTGCCTGAGTCTTGGGGACTCAGCAGACAAGAGCTTCTGGCCCAGCGGGCCATCACTAGTGGTCTGTAGCAGATGGGATCAACCTGAAGGTGAGGTCTTCAGAGATGGGCTTCAGACAAGAGCTTCCGGCTCAGCGGGCTGTCACTAGCGGGTCTGTAGCAGATGGGATCAGCCCAAGGGTGAGGTCTTCGGAGATGGGCACACTGGCCAGCTGGGTTCCCCCAGGCTCTACTGCACACCTTGGGGGTGATGTTGCTCCCATGAAAGCTGCACCTTCATGCTGGGATCTCCGGATATCAAGAAATATAAGCGGTTTGTTTCCCCACTGTGGCTTTTTCTTCCCTGGGGGTTTTGGACCAGAGTCCCAGCATTACTGGTTGGAATGAGGCATCTGAATTCACTGTTTCTGAGGCTCTGCAGAGGATTCTAGAATGTGGAGCAGTCCCACTCAGAGACAAGGGAGGAAACAGAGGTTGAGAGATAGGGAGGGACTTAGCCAAAGTCACAGAGCCTGGTCTTGCTAACCTAGCCTCACCCCAGCCTTATTTTAGGACCCTGTTTAGAACGAGATGGCGTTCCGGCACTGCCCTTGGACCTGGCACGAGGGGCCCTGTCCTGGGGCTCTTGCCTTAGAGGGTACCAATCTGGCCCTCCTCTGGCCATGACCCTCCCCACAGGGCAGGGAGTCTGTGAGGCCAAGGTGACATGCCTACTGGACACCCCTCTCCCAGACCGTGTGCCAGGTACCCAGGAGACCACAGTTCTCACCCAAGCGGTCCTGAGCCTGAGGCCTCTTCCCCAAGTCTGCCTGCCTGAGTATGACCTGCATACGCCTGTAAGCACGAGGGGTGACCAGGGACAAGCTGTGTTTAGGGGTTGCAGGTGGGGCTTGGATAGGCGGGCTGGAGTTGCCACAGAGATACACACGAGGCCCCTCTCAGTGCGGGCTGGGCCTTGCTCTCCTCGTGCTGCCACAGAACTTTGAGGAATCTAAATAGTCCATATTCAAACCCAGCCTTCTAGGTCTTTATGAAGGTGTGACTGACAGGTAAGCAGAGAGAACATATTTAAGAACACTCTGTTAGTTTGATTATAATGTAAATACGTAGACATTTGGTGTGTGAGCCTCCACCTATGCTCTTGTAACCAGATCCCACAGTATTAGAGGGGTCTGTCTCCAAGTATTGCAGGGGGGGTTCTGAAAGGCCCTGAAAATAAAAGGGTTCAAAGCCACGTGTTTATATATATGTATATAATAATAGTAGTTCTCCCCCTGTGGAATTGTGAAATGGAGAAATGAAAGATGAAGGAAGATGGGCTGTCCCCAGCCCTGCCCTGAAATGCTAACTGTGGTGGAGGGAGCAGGTTCCCCAGGAACAGGGGCACCTGTTGTAAGCAGGCCAGGCAGCCACAGGATAGGTAGCTAGATGGTTCCAGAGAGCACTTGCTGGTCCTGTAGGGAACTGAGGGGCCACAGTGTGGAGGGAAGGACGATGAACCCGGAGTCCTGGCACCTGGGCTCAGGCTGGGTTTGTCGCGTCTCACAGCCTCCATTTCCTTACCCGGAAGAAACTATAACAAGGGCTAAATTGTCTTTTGGCTTTAACAGCTTGTGGGTGGGGACGCTATCCTCCAGTGGTGACAGGGTCTGCCTAGGAGTGGTGATGGATTCCTTCAGCTGCTCCTGAGGCTGTCACATGGAGTGGCTGAAAATATCATAGGGTCTTCAGAGGTGCAGTTGGGTAGCTAAAAAAGGCTATGCCAGCTTAGATGCTTTTGTTGGTAGGTGGCAGAAAATCCAACTTAAATATATAAACCACAGGGTGAAATTTATTGGCCAATATAAGGTAAAAACTCCAGAGGTAGGGTGGAGATCAGGCATGGTTCAATCAAGGCTCCCACTCCATTTCTCTGCTTGAGCTGTCCTCTCTGCTATTTGCATCTCTCCTGTTAGTTTGATCCTTGGGGTGGTCACAAGCTGACTGTTACAGTTTCAGGCTTACATCTGCACCCTACGATATCCAGAGGAAGAGAGAACATCTATTCCAGTGGCCCCCAAGACGTTTTTTTCCAGAAGCCACCCCAAAATCTTACCTTGAGCCTCATTGCCTGTTTGGGGTCACATGCCCATTCCTGAACCAATTCATATCATCAGGAGAATGCCACCTGCTAACTGGATTACAGCTGGGTTCCTGAACCCACAGGGGCAAAAGCTACAAGAACACTCGTAGCCCACTCCCTGGCGACTCTCCAGAAGTAGAAGGGCTGTGTAAGGAAAGGGTGGCTACTGGATGATATAGTGGGGAGGAGAAATGGGGTGAATGGGTGCTGGGTACACAGTGTCCGTCACAGTGGCCGTCTCTGGTTTTACTTTTCCTTTTGGCAGGAATAGGTGCTGAGCCACTTGAGGCAAACATTTGGGAAGATTCCTCACACCTAAGAAGCTCTTGGCTGATTCTGATAGGTCCACTCGAGAGAGGCTGCCTCTCCCAGGGAGGCACAGGTAGCGAAAGAGGTGGTGTAGTTTGCTTTCGGGAAAAACAGGAAGAGGACTGGATTCACGTATCTGGGTTCGAAGCCTGGCTGTTACCAGTGCACTGTTTAATCATCCTGCGTAATTTACTTTTCTGTTTTCGTCATCTTTATACTGGGAATAATAGTACCTTATTTTCAGGGTTGTGTTGAATTTTAGTGATAATATAGTTAAAATTTCTGACACCTAGAAACTCTTCAGGGAGGGCTGGGTTTTATCTGTGTCATGATTATTTGGTGACTCACACCAGATCGGTCACCTCTTTGGGACCTGGGGTCTCTTTCTTCCCCCTTTGAGGCTGGTTGCATGAGTCCACTTTTGATGGCAGTTTGGACCACAGCCTTTACTACAAATCAGTGAAAAAGAGCAGTGGTTCTCACACTTTGCAGCACATTGGCCCATTTGATGAATACCACCAGGGATGAACCAACAAAACTTATGTAGACCAACAAAATTAGGTTTGCTGACTTGCAGAGGGAGACCGAACACCAGAGAACAATGGGGCATTTCACCAAACCAAGAAAGACCAGTTTATGATAGGATCTGGGGGGAGAGGTGGAGTATAGGTAGAATGTAAAAACAGCATTGTGGGGACAGGCTCAAAGCGGAGCAGGCAGTGTATAATGGGGGTCAAGACGAAGCCTGGACTAGGAAGTGGACCCAGGTCCCGATTCCTTGGAAAACTACAAAGTTAGTTGGGAAAAAAAAGCATGGAATGTTATGCCTGAAAATCCCTATCAGAATTTCTGTATCTACGGTAGAAACTGAAACTGCTTCTCTGTGTCAAAGTGACTCACGTGGCTCAGGTCTTCCAGGCAAGAGTGGAAAGTTTCAATCTTACTGATAGGATTGCACGCTGCAAAATTTTGTCACAAAAGTTCACCGTGATTTTTGTTCAGGTTGCAGGAGTAAAAAGCAAGGCTGGGGCCGTCACTGAAAGGCGAGCAGTGGTCCCTCAGAGTGATCATGATACGGCAGATCTGGCAGGAAGATTGCTTCCCGTTAACTTTGCAGCTGGCTTTATCAGTGTCTGCCGTGGCACTCTGATGAATGCCAGAAACAGGGCTGACTTTTCCTCTCTCAGTCTGGACTGGTTTTTAACCCTTTCACCAGTAACGGAGGCCCAAGCTCCGTTCAACTGATCCCCAAAGATCCAGGTCAGCCCACAGGCTCCTAACAACCAAGGAAGCACAGAGATGGGGTTTAGCCCCAGAAGTCTTTATCCACCTGCAAAGCCAGCTGAATGACAAATTTGTGAGCAAAGTAAGGTCTTTAGAGGAAACTTGGTAACTAGTACTTAGAAAGCAGTGCTTGGAAAGATGGTAGGACAAATTTTCTGAGCATCATGGGACATACTGGTCATCCATCACTCTCATATGGGCATAGAGGACACATGGGTCGAATTGCTTATGAATCTCCAAACCTTGTAATTGGGACGACTTCTGCTCCAATGACTGCCTTACTTCAGTTATCTCCCCCAATCCCTCCTCTATAGTGAACCAATTTCAGTGAAACTCAGATCTTGCATTTGGTAACAATGAGCTCACAGATCAAGTATCTTGGCAATTCATCAGGGAGATTGTTACACTTCAGCAGCTCCCAGTTGCCACCCATGGGCCCAGAGGCTCCAGGAGTGTGGGTTCCTCTCCAGCATCTTCATTTGTAACCATTCTGAGAGGTTGCAAATCACACAAAAGTAACGGGTTAAGGAATGTCCCCACCCCTACCCCGGGGGCAATAGAGGAAGTGAACTCACATTCCCTTTAGCAGAGGGGCTTCCTCTGGGGGGGGGGGGGGGGGCTCACCTGAGTTCTTTTCAGCCCAGACAGTTAGAGTAAGACAAGTTTACAAGAAACAACCTCGCTAAAGGAAGAAATAAGCTATTTCCCCTGCCGTCTATCCCCATCTTGTCCTACCACCTTTATAGAAGGGAAACGGGGCCCATGTAATCATGAAAATCTGCCAAGATGCTATTACCTCAAGAGAATTGAATATGTCATTATTTTGGTTTCTGTAATTTCTTCAAGGACAGTGAGGAATTATCTTGCCATCTTTCCACGCCCTTAATACCTCTTGTAGATGTTGGTTGGTTTTTTTGACGTTCCAGTTCATAGAGTACCATACCCCACTGCATGCACCACTCCAGGTTACCCTCAGTCTAACACCGGGGATGGGAAGTTGAAAGCAGTCATACCATAGTCATCACTTGAGGCTCACCAAGGGAGTCTGTTTCCTTGGGGCAGAGGTTCTAAAGCTCTAGGGTTTATCAGGATGTCCTGAAGGGTTTGTCACACAGATTATTGGGGCCCACTTTGGAACTTTCAATTCAACAGATCTTGGGGGGGGGACTTGATTATATTTCTAACAAGGTCCCAGGGGATGCTGATGGTACTGGACCAGGGACCACATTTTAGGAGCCACTACTCTGGGGAAACATCTCATGTGAGAACAATGGCCGTAGACCAAATACACTGGGGGGGGGGGGGGGGGGGAGGGAGAGGAGGACTTTGAGTAGGTGGCTTTTTACATGCTCTTCCATTAAGGATGTAGGGTCTGTGTCCCTCTTGAATCCAGGTGGGCTTTTGATTGTTGGAGCAATAGAATACTGTGGATGTGATGCTGTGTGACTTTCCAGGCTAGGTCATAAACAACCAAGCAGCTCTTGGGATGCTCATTCTAGGAGAAAGCAGCCATCACGTAAGAAGACCAACTACCTTGAGACTGCTGTGTTAGAGAGTCTCTGGCTGACAGTCCTAATGAGCCTGCTTCCAGCCATCCCCACCACGGTGCCAGACATGTGAGTGAAGCCAGTTTGAATTCTCTAGTCCTGCCCATCTGCCAACTGAGTCCCACTGAGTGACCTCAGTTGAAGCCAGAAAAATTGCCCAGCCAAGCTCTGTCCTAAATCCTAACCAACAGATTCCATGAGACAAAATGGTTGTTGTTTTAGCCACTAAGTTTTAGGGTAATTTGTTACTTAGCAATAGGCAATGAACGGTGCTCTAGGTTGGAAAGGTTGGAAAGGAAGCACGCTACTCTGAATAGGGCAGAGTGCCAAGTCCAGAGGAGCCTTTGCTTGGTTTAGGTGCCCTCTGCAGGAACCATGGACAGAAACTGGCCTTAACCCCTACGTGGACTCTTATTTAACTGGCCAGGAGAAAAGCCAAGTTGAGGAAGGACTTAGTGATTATATGGTCCAGTGTTGTCAACCATGGTAGGGACATGGCGTACGTGGAGGAAGTAGATTGATTGCAGTGATCGCCCGAATTCTCACACTTCTCTGTACTTACACCTTGCAACTCCTCCCATCACCTGGCAGAATGCACTGTATTTGCCCACCCCTTGATTCTGAACTTGACCCTGTGACTTGCTTTGGCCAATGACACGTTAGCAATTGTGACAGAGGCAGTTGTTTCCCCTCTCACTCTAGCGTCTCTGCCTTTGCCATGACAATGTGCTGGGCTAGGTTGCTACAGGGTAAGGCACAAGGAGCCCGCCTGAACTGCCCCAGCCGTGCTGGCCAAGTCCTCCTAGATCAGCTGAGTCTGCAAACTGCCAGGCATATGGAGTCCAGTCAAGACCAGACTGTCCAGCCACACCCAGTCTTAATCACCAATCCAGAGCTGTAAGCAAAATAAATGCTTATTTTAAGCCACTGAATTCTGGGATGCTTTGTTACGTGTCATTGTGTGGCAACAGTTAACTGAGGACCACACTCCTTTGAGTGAGGAATGGACACCACCACTTCCCCATTGAGATTCCTGGTTCAAATCTAACTCCTGTTTCCACCTGAGGAAATGTGAGCCAGTTACAGAATGAGCAGCAGAGGATTCCTAGGCTAGTTCTCTTAGTGCATAATTGTATTCAATCCAAATTTATTGAGCACCCATTAGGTGAGAGACACCAGAGAATTAAGAAGGAATATGGTCACTGCCCACCTAGAAGTTTGCAAGACTGCTGTGGGCATTGCTGTGTGTGGAATGGAAGCAGGAGGCAGGATCACTTCCAGCCAGTGAGTGTACTGGGGGGAGGGGGGGCGTGGCATTCCAGGTGGAAGCAATTTGGTGTGCTAAAAGAATTAGGATATGTCTTGAGATTCAGTTTAACCCCCGCATGGTTCTTAGAGTCAAAGCCAAGTCTGCCTTTCCAGACCGGGTAATGGCCCCAGATGCCACGTGGCTCACATCCTTCCAGTTTTGAACTTCACACCTTTTGAAGCTGAGGTGTTCATCCTAATGAGCATAAACACCAAATTAAAAAGGAATTCATTTAGAGAAGCAGGCATAAGCATAAAGGATTAATAGAACCTTACATTTTTCATTGATTCCTAGTAAAAAAATAAAACCCACCAAGACATATACTGCTGACCTTCATTTTTTACTTAAATATAGTGATCTTTAAGAGAATAAACCAAAAAAAACTTTACACAGCAAGTATTTTACATAAATGCAAACATTTCACATAAATGTAAACATGCACATCTACTTCATAATTACGCAAAATAAACTTTTAGGCACAAGATTTCAAAAATCATTAAAGAATAAGACAACCCAAGACAGATACAACATAAGCAACAAAAACACACATTTCATAACGCTTCAATTGGTCTTGTCTTCCAACCTACTGGTTAAGGCCTGAGTTTCAGAAATCCTACCTTCCTTGCCAAATGGAAACATCCAATTTGGCTGTACCTAAGAGAACATACTATTATCTTTCAAAATAATGTTAATAAATACATCACTCACACTCTCTCTCTCACTCACACACATACACACACACACACCATACTTACACCTTACTTAATCAGCCTCTCAATCAGGATAGCAAGGATTTTGGAATTTTCAAGTTTTCCCACCACTGAAGCACATACATATTAATACCACACACAGAAAAAAAAATGATTCTGCTATAGAAATAAAATAATGAGTGGCATCATCATAGATCTCGTTTGTTTATATTGTTTCCCCAATTCACGTCTTTACTGCGGCTTGCCATGGCTCCCTGGGCACCCTGAATTTAAGTCTTTATATCTTGCCTAATGACTTACGATACGGCAGAAGTTGTATAGGACAGAGAAAAGGCAATTTTAACAATTCAGTTAGAGACTTCCAAAACCATGAAAATCACAAATAGTTTTCAGCTGTCTCCAAATGCTTGGAACGTTTGCTCCACGTCTGCCCTCTGTACTCCACTGGTTGGTTTTCTCTGCCTCCTCCCCACCAGGCTATAAGCATCTGAATGTCTATTCTTGTGGACACCCCAGGGAATAGAGATGAAAATGACGGTCCCTGCTTTTAAGGAGTTCACACCAATCAGAGCTCAAGCAAGAGGAAGGTCAGTACAGACAGCACTCCAGTGGGCAGAAAAGAACAGAGGGAGAGTCCGCAAAGATGGCACCTACACAGCGTCAGGACTGGGGCTTGGCGGGGGAGAGGGAGGGAGGGACTGAGAAGGCACAGAGGCACGAAGAGTAAGTCCAATGAGGCTGGCACGAGGTAACTCAGAAGTAGTAGTCTGTGGGGCCAGATTCTTGATTTCCAAAAAGACAAGATTCCTTATTCTGGTGGGTAAAGCTGGAGAGCAGGCGGTGGGGGTTGTGGGGAGGGAACCACCGAAGGCTTCGTGCAGAGAACAAACTGGAGCCAGCTGGAGGCTAACCATGCAGGGCCAGGTAGGACGGGTGACAGAGGAAACGAGCCCAGAGAGCTCGACTCACCAAACCCAGTGCCACGTGCAAGCATTTCCTATAGAAACAAACATCTTGACCCGACATGTGAAAAACCACAGTTCTATCTGTATAAATCAAGACTTTAGGAGGCAAAAAAAGAGAGTGAGGCTTAAATAGATTATTTTTAGTTCAAGTTCCTGGAACCTGCCCCAGCTTGAGCAAGTTAAAAGCAGTGAAACAATTCCCACATCCAGTAACAATTCAAGTCTCCCAATCATGACCTTTACCTTCCCTGAGCAGTCATTAGCAAGGAATTATAAAGCAATTATCAATTCATTATGAAGAAGTTCCTACCTGCCATTAAATCCACCGAAACCTCACGATGGGCTGAGAACCCACCGCCGAGTACCAGTGTGTCCCCATTACGTACACGTGGCGGGGGTGGTGGTGCGAGTGTGCCACCGGATGATGGCTCCCGACCCACATCTCCAGCTCACTGGAGTCACTGCACATGAAACGGGGGACTCCATAAGGTGCAACTCTCACCAAGGCCCCCACCACGAATCATCTAATTCCTTTCCAGGTCCAGACTGCTTCCATCCACTAGCTGGGGAAGCAGAGGCCATCTTTGAGTGGAAGAACCCAAGGAAGGAAAATCATTTTCAATGTTCTTAACACCCATTGAACCAAAGCAAATGGAAATTTCTCAGGACATTCAAATTGTATCCATTCAAATTATAGAAACAGGCTACTCCATACCAATCACAGGATGATTTATCACACATTCACTCAATATGGAACATTTACTAGTGACCAGTTTCCTGTAACAACAGATTCATTTGGAAACTGCACACTGCAAAAGGCAATCTTGTGACTTTCTTCTAGTTTATCAAAAATACAAATCAGTCTGGGAGTCAGGCACAAACAGTGGTACAAAAGCATGAAGAGAAATACCTTATCTAAGAATGTGCTCGTTTCATATTGCAGAACCCCTATCTCGATTCTGGTTTTTGGAAGCCTGCTGCTGGTTCTTTTGCTCAGAAAGGTTCCTTCACTACACCTCTCTCCCACTCCTACCTCCCCTTACTAAAATTCACTGAACGGGAAACACTCAGTATGGACCTACATGGAACTAAAAGCCCCAATTTAGTTGAATCTCATGTGTCAGCACAGTGGCTGCTGGTTTAATCTGCTCAGCCAGCCTCGTGTATCTAGGGACTTTTTGAATCAGATTTTGAGCCAGAAGCACCCAACACTTCATCTTTGGGAATCCAATCAAATCTCTGACGTACAACTAGAAGTCCCATGAACAAGAATCTCCGGTTCCAGTTAATGAGATTCAAGGGCGGGAGCAGCAGGAAAAGCTGGGGCGGGGGCAGGAGACGGGCCACGAACCAGCTGTGTGCTTCTCTTTCCTCACTTGTAAGTGAGGGGGCTGAACTCGCGGAGCTCCGGGGTCCTGCCCAGCAGCCGCTCTAGGACTCCCCTCCTCAAGTCCATCTCCACACAGGCTCGTCAAGCTGGGTCAGACAAAACTTCCTCACCACTTTGTCTCAACAGTTTAAAGTGGTTGTAAAATACTTCTATGCTGCAGTCTGAGGTCTCCCTCTCTCCCCTACCCCTCAAAGACCAGGTTTCATTTCACTGGTGCAGACCACCTGGCCAAACTGGTGGCTGCTGAGGTTTAAAAGTGAATCACTGGCCTGGTTAAGATGATGGCCTTCAAGTAACCTAGACCAGGGCACATTTGTCTGTTTTTCATGAACAGTGTTAACCAAATAGCAATAGAATTCTGTTAGTTCTTCTATAGATCTACTTTGCAACATGAGATTGTTCAAAAATTACACGAGAAAATCACCCATCACCACTAAGTTAAAGACTTGAGTATCTGAGACCTCCAGAGCCTCGAACTCCTGCTACAGTCACTGATCCACAGCACGTCCCTCTAGGCAACGGGCTCCATGCGAGCGCAGCCCGGTCCGGCAGCAGATCTGTGCACCGAGACGCTGATTTCGAAAGATCTGGCTCTAGTCATCACTGTCACTGCCAGACTCACTCAACTGCAAGTCATTTCCTACAAAACAAAAACCACAGAATCACACCAAAAGTGCGCAATTTAAAAATGACTTCCCCACAATTCTTTGTTTCACCGCCTTGGTTATCGCACTATAGTAAAACAAGCCAATTCAACTTAATTAGGGAGGAAAACCGATTTGGCTCAGTGACAAAACTGACGCAGTCAACGTTTTTAAAGAAATGCTATTCTTGATATCTGCAAAGCACAGCGATGCTACGTACTAGGATAGAACAGGGGGAAGCAGGCCAGACAGCTTTTAAATGTGTTAATAAATAGTAAAAAAGTATAAATAACCGATTCACCATCTAGAATCGTTCACATGAAGTTGCTAAAATAACACCGAGTTAGGCCGGAGGAAGCCGAATACTGTTTATACCAGTAACCTGCTAATCCAGCATTCCCTCCTGTTCAGTTACTTTAAACCTCAACTCTCAACTGAAGAGCTTCAATTACTTTAGCCTCAGATTTTTGTTTAGTGTGCAGAATTCAGGTGTTAGGAGTAAAGAATAGAAGTGCTCAGCGTTTTAATCCGATAGAGTAACAGGAGCCAGTTGATAGCACTCCGATTATAGCAAAAGTGAACTGCTATACGACTGGATTGCTACTCCTAGACCAGCCCTTCTCAGTTTGTGTGGAGGACCCCGGGGTCCTTGAGACCCTTTCAGGAGGGTACTTCCTCTTCTAACTACACACCTGTGTGAGGCCAGATTTTCTTCATGTACATCAACCTAGACAACTTATGGCAACAGACTGAACTCAGGTTTCCACTAAGCTAGATCGTAAAGAGAGTTCCGAAATTTTAAAGCAATGTTACTCTCTTACTAAGTATTTTTTGATTGGAAAAATTTGTTTTTCATAAAAATGATACTTTTGTTAACATGTGACAGTTTATTATGTTATTTTAAATGAATTACTGGATAATTTAAATATTTCAGTTTTAATTTCTAATGGTAATATTGAGTGGATATAAGCCACATACACAAAGCTCTTTGGGGTGCTCAATAATTGTTACAATTAAGAGATCTGACACCCAAGAATGGAACAACTACCGTTCTAAACTTAACTCCCAATCAGCTGGTAACTCCCAATCAGCTAAGTTGAGCACGATCTCTTAAAAAGTAAGATGATGTGCTTTAACAGATCAGTGGAACCTAGTTTTGAAATTGCTTATATAAAGTTAAGGTCTTGCCACTTGAAGACCTGCAGATCAGGATGACTTGGTGCGCAATAAAGAGCTAAAAGGATTTTAAGATACTGCTAAGCAGATAACACCCACTGTGCCGTTGTTTTTTTTTGTTTGTTTGTTTTGTTTTGTTTTTTTTGCTCTTTCTTTCTAGGAGGAAAGAATAATTTGGCATTGACTGGGCAAACTCGAGAACTGAGTCAAAGGCACAGTAGCTATCTGGCACTATTCCACTAGGAATACCAAATTCCCAATATGAAATTTACTACTCCTGGCCAACTGAGAATAGCACCAAAGCATCCCCTGACATCCAGAATGTAGGCCCAGAAAATGGGATAGCAGACAATATCCTCGACTGATATCCTAACAGTGTTCAACTCACTCAAGTAGCGTTTCTCCAGCAGGAGTGGTCTTGCCCCCCAGAGGATATCTGGCAATGTCTTGAGATATTTGGGGTTGACACAACTGGGGACAAGGGAGAGAGAAGGGCATCTACCGGGTAGAGGCCAGGAATGCTCTTAGTCATCCTGCAATACACTGGACAGCCCCCATGACAAAGATTTATCTGCCCCACAATGTCTGTAGTGGTGAAGTTGAGAATTACCTTCGCCTGGTCCACTGTAGTAGGGTTAACTAGGTTAGCTTACCAACTATTGCCTCCAGACCTTCCAACCTCCTCAAAGGCAGTCATGCCAGATGAAAGCATTCATTAGGATACTGGAGAGAGAAGGGCATAGGGAGCAAGCACTCTCCCCATCTCCAATACGAAGAAATCTGTTTTTGTTCTTGTTTTTCTCTCCTTTACTTTAGTATCAACTGCACGGAGAGCCACCCAGATATAGCAATGTCCTTCCTCTTCCTCTTGCCAAAGGCTAGTTGGTTTCCAAATATACCCTAATGGCTCAGGTTCCAAAGTCTATGGGCTGCAGGACACCACAGTCTGGACAACTGTGTTCTTGGGACTGTAAAAAGACCTAGAAGCAGGGGACACTATAGTGGAGGGCATCGCCCCTAAAGCCTGTAAAGCCTGGTAAATGCAAAAACAAAGAGCCGAGCTGTTCATGTTTCAGCATTTTCGAGAATTCACAAAAACTAATTTGTGCCAGTGGGTGAAAAAAAAAGAACAGATTTTCTAGTTTTGTGCTTCCCCAACACCCCCGCCCCTTTTATTTTAACTGTTTGGTAACTTCTTTCTGCTCCAAATTTTGTCAGGATGCTTTCTTATGCCTTAAATATCTTCTGGTTTACAGACTCGGGTGTAAGATATATAGAAGCTGCATCTCTAGTCTGACATGCCACCCCTCTCTGAGCCAGAAAAGGGAGAGCACACTTACTGAGGGTGTTCATGAGCTGGTTGCTTCCTTGTGGCCGGCTGGTTCCATTGGCAACGGCCGGCCTGCTGTTGTAGGGCTGCTGGTGTGCAGGCTGTGGAGGAGACGCCGGACCGTTGTCCTCACCCTCGCTGCTGGAGCTGTCATCATCGCTTCCCGACGAGCTCTCAGAGTCTGAGGAACTGCTCCCACTGCTGCTGCTCATCTGCTCAATAATGTCAACTTCAGCCCTCAGCTCTGGAATAAAATGACACGACGGGGGTTAGCCAGCAACCACTCTCAAGGCCGCAAGCTGCCTTCTGTAAATAGTGAATTGGCAAAACCAACAGCAATGAGGAATGACTAAAATTCTTGCTTCTTATTCCTTAAAAACGTATAAACAAAACGACTAAGACCAAAATGAACAAAATAAAACTGTCTTCAGAGAGACAGCAGAAACATTAACTTCACCCCAAATAACAAAAAAGAAAACTGTTTCAGATAATGATGGTTCTGTGTAAATTAAGCCTATTTGCCTTATCTACTTAAAAAAACAAAGACTGTGAATTATGGGATTAAACACCAAATAAGAGAAATATTATGCTAAAGGGTTGAAAAATATTTGACTAGGAATTGGAAGATCTGGGTGCTTGTTTTGGATCTGCCTCTAACCAGCAGTGAGACCGAGGTGGGAGTCAATGATTTTTTTCCAAGACACTTTGAAAAAATAAAAGGCCACAGCAGACAGCCTCTGAGGCCCTTTTCAGCTTTCCTGTCCCACAAAGGAACTGAGGCATGCAGGAGGAACCATGGTAACGGAAGAAAAATGGGGAAACAACATGCCTCCTCTGCCCTCTGTATATATTTCACTGACAGCCATGCCTGCCAGGTATTACATTTTTTTTATGGAAGTACAGCAGCGAACGAAAAACATGTTTACCTAACCCTTTCAATGTCGGTGAATACGTTAAGGATACCTCATAGGATACCTCAAGAAAGATGCCAGATTTTCCTGTCCAAACATACCATGTGATTTTAAACACGCATGGTTCCTTTAGGCGTAACTGTCAATCACTAACCACTCATAGTCCAATTCTTGTTCAACTAAAGTGAAAACTTTAACAAACAGCATTCCAATATCCCTGAGGAAAATCAAAATCAAGAACAAAAACAAAACAGGAGGCTTAATAAGCGTACACCACGCAGAGAATGATTGTTTACTGAAAGCACTTCTATAAGGCAGAAGAGGCAAACTTCTCAAGTACAACTCTATCTTTCCCTGTTTACTACTGCTACAGATTTCATTGTGTTTCATAAAACTTTATAAATCTGAAATACGACAGCCTCATAACTTCCTGAGAGTCTGGACAACGAAAACCACCCCCTCCCTGTATGAGGAGAAAGCCAAAGTGAGAACCCGACCAGACCTCTAGGTCTTTCTAGGCCATGTCCATTTCCAGGTCCCATGGCACTCTCATGTTTACACCCTTTGTTAGTACAAAGCAATGGTCCTGGTATTTTAAATATCCCTCTGACCTCGATACTATACTAACACTGACACACCTGGTTTTTACCCCAACACCTTGAAATTCTCTTCTCCCAAAACCTTAAAGGCACGGCATATAGACTTTTGGATGACAGTCATGCTTGTTTAAATCCTGGGCCTCTGAACAGAAAGCTGCAAAGACAGCCACAACTCAAGTCACTTGCCTGGACCTCCCTTGTCAAACGAGAGAAGTGGTAACAGCCCCACCTCCGTCACCTCTGGAATGGTGAACTCTGCGGATTATTTTTTCAATGGCAGAGAATGCCCATGCCACCAGTGCCCATGTGATGTCAACATGATAGCCTTGTGATTGCCACAAAAGCCTCAACACCCAACTCCCAGTGGCTATCAGTTCCAGAAAATGCTCCCTACCTCTTTTGATGTCATCCAGCTGAGGTTCAGGTGAAGGGTTATCTTTCAAAGGAGAAGTTTTGGGTCCAACTGGAGGCTTTGTCGGAGCTCTGAATGGCAGAGGTGGTGGAGGTGGT
This sequence comes from Prionailurus viverrinus, assembly GCF_022837055.1. NCBI lineage: Eukaryota > Metazoa > Chordata > Mammalia > Carnivora > Felidae > Prionailurus > Prionailurus viverrinus. Next base: position 26,080,458 of record NC_062569.1, read on the forward strand.
GGCGGCTGAGATGGCTGTGGGGGACGAGTGGGCTGCTGTTCCATTCGGGCTTGGATTTTACTGCTCCCCTCAGCTCTAAAATGAAAAACAGACATTAAATTGCAGGGCCAAAAACAGTGCTCCTCAAATCTGTTCAGGTAACCAAGTACCTAGAGGTCTCTGCACAATCGTGCTTCTCTACACACTACTTCAAAATACTGATGTTTGTCACTTTATCCCATGAACTACTCACTCAACAACTGCCTGCTGCATTCCGGTACTGCACTACACACCAGAGATACAAAGATGAATAAAATAGCCCTCAAGAAGCTCACATTTTATAACAAGCAAATAAAACCGATATGCAGGACACAACGTGATCGTGAGAACCCATTTTACCAGCAGACAATAGGACTACTTGACTTGTATACCGTATAAAGTTATAGTCACAAGTATATGAGTTACTACATAAAACCAGCTCTTGAAGTGCTGGCTAGTTTGCAAGTTTTCCCACAATCTGTTTACTGCCTATTCATCTTGTCACGTGCCAGCTCTTGCAGGCGGACAAGCAAAGCATCCCACCCCAACCGGAGAAAATTCTATTCACTAACAATTTCTTTTGTAAATGGATGAGCCCACTTTGGGCTTTTGAACTTTGGTGGGCACACAAATCGCCTGAGGATCTCATTAAAATGCAGATTCCAACTTAGCAGGTCCTGAAATTCTGCACTTTAAAAAGCATCCAAGTGATCAAATGCTGCTAGTCCACAGATGACAGCGAGTAGTGAGAGAAATGCCCACAAACATCATCTGTTGGGGAATTAACAGTGGCACCTGGTTCGGGGAGGTAATTAATACAAATCTATCCCAGGCAGGAGAGGAGCAGGGGGCTTGGACGCGCATGCCCAGGCTAAGGGCTCTGTTCTGATGCTGGACTCCGGTTCACAGGCTCATGAATCTGCAGTCTGTTCGTGTGTCTGTGTGTGTGTGGTTTTTTTGTTTGTTTGTTTTTACAGATAACGATAGTACCTTTCTAAATGTTATTTGTAAAGTTAGGTAGGATAATGCATGAAAACATTTAGCATAGTATTCAGTAACCCCTCGATAAATGGTAGCTACTTTTTTTCTGGAATGAGTAAATGAAGAAGCGTAAACAGAAAAATATCAGGCTATAACACTCTCTTTAAGAATTTAGGACTGTATTACAATAATTGCTGTATCACAATGTAAAAAACAGAACCAGTGGGTTGCTTCTATTCATAGAATGAATTGTGACTTTAAAATTTAATTGGCTTTGTATTACAAATGTAAAGCCTGTTGAATTAAAGATTAAAGAGAACTCACTATTTACAAAAATAGGCAGAACTTGGGGCGCCTGGGTGGCTCAGTTGGTTAGGCATCCGACTTTGGCTCAGATCGTGGGCTCAAGCCCCGCATTGGGCTCTGTGCTAACAGCTCAAAGCCTGGAGCCTGCTTGGGATTCTGTGTCTCCCTCTCTCTCTCTCTGCCCCTTCCCTGCTCGTGCTCTGTCTTTCTCTGTCTCTGTCTCTCTCTCTCACAAAAATAAACATTCAAAAAAAATTTTTTTTAATTAAAAAAAATTTTAAAAATAGGCAAAACTTTATTTTAGTGTTATAAATACCTCAAATGCATCTTGCGAAAAATTAATGTTTTTAATCTAATTACAAGTCTACAAGTTTAAATCTTATCCCCTTAGGTGGTACTATTTGAACAATCGTGAGATTAATAAAATAGATTTAATTATAAAATATGTCCCTTTCCCCTGTGGCTTCCACGTTTCAGGTCTTAAAAGCTTTTATTTCTTTTTATTGCATTTGAGGAAGTGGTATTTTACTGACTTATTGAGAAGACACAGGTAGAGTTGTTGATATTATCGACAGGACACTGAATACTCAGATGCTCATATCCTTCTAAAATAACTGAAGAGATAATGCAAAGATCTAGAAACCCTGTATCAATCTGTATCTGGTCATTCACGTACCTTGTTTTCTTGACCTGAATGCTGCTACTGAGTTTTTCCAGCACATATTCACCAGTGTCATGATTAATAATAAGCACACAGTCTTTCTGATAAGGCCGTTTGTTCCCCTTGAACACAGTCATTGGTGGTGTGGATCCCTATATGCCACAAAAGTAGAAGATCAAACCAGACACACCAGTTATGAACATTAAAAACGAATTTACAAGTGGCTTCATGAGTATCAGAGCTACTCAAACAGAATAGAATGAACTGATTTCTATTTTAACTCCTCTGGCTTCCTAGGCAAAAAGAAAAGGGATATAATATACAGCAAGAATCTATAACTGTGCAACTACTTCTCAGTAATCAAGAAAGGTAATATAAATTTTCAAAATTACCGTACATTTTTCTAAAGATTCAAAACATGTTACAAATAATGGTGAGGTATGAACTATAAAAACAGATTAACCATTACTTGGTATTATAGTGAGTAGAACTTTTCATTGCAAGAAATAAAACTAATACGTGATTTCTGTATTTCCTTGTAATTTCAGAGTCCAGGGCTTCCCCTCATGCCAAGTAACCAACAGAGCATTCTCTAAGGGCAGCTCATTATTCTGCTTGGCTCAGAGTAAGTACATCATGCCACTCACCTGCCTAAGCCCTTTAACTGCTAACCTGTTGCTCTGAGACCCAAGAATAAAATCTCTAAACCAGATACCTGGCCCTTCTGCCTCACCCTGTACCCCTAGCCCTAGGCTCTGCAGGATGCAGAGTAGAAGGTGGCTGGCCTCTCTCAGATCCTCATGCTCTTTCTTGCAGGGCTTTAACAAGGCTTCTGCCTGCAACATCCTGCCTCTTCCTCTCTTTCAATTACTCAACCTTCAAATCTGCTCAAAGGTCACTTCCTTAGAGAAACCTTCCTGATTTTCTAAAATAAATGGCTGTGCTTTTTATATTTATTTGATTCCAGATCATAAGCTCCCCCAGGGCAAGAAAAGTGCTTGTTTTGTTCGAGATTGTATTCTCAGTGCTTAGTAATGGGCCAACACATAGTAGGCACTCAATTAATATTTGACATATATAGGATTTGATTGTATGGAATAAAAAAAAATTGGTTGGCTCCTTGACTCCTTATTCATAGGGTAAAAACTTAGAGTTGGAAGGGACCCTAGAGACCATTTATCTAACCCCTTCATTTTACATTTGGCAAACGAAGATCCAAAGGGAGATGATGTAATCTGCTAAAGGCAACATGCAATGAAATAGCAGTTGGAACTGGCAGACAAGTAATTTCTACTCAGCCTGAAGCTTCTTGTCCAGAGCCTTTTCATCCTATTACTGGTTACCAAGACCTTATTATGTTCCAGGACAGGGCTGTGACATCCAATGACACCTGTTCATTATGAGCATTTTGTCTGATCCTTCAGGCTGTGTGATTATAGTGCTACTTTGGACAAAGCTTCAAAAAAAAAAGTCTCTCTCCGTAGGGGTTCTCAATTTAACCTTTAATTGGGTTCCTCATCCCTAAATTAGCTGAATGCTCTGATCCTCTGGTGCTTGGTTGCAACTTTCAGTCTGCAGTCCGCCCTTTGCCTGATGTATGAAAGGTGTCAATTCTGCTCCTGCCTGTCTTAACTCCTGGTTTGGCTGTGCCACACGCCTAAACTGTTGTTGCTATAAGCCAACATGGCGTCGAGGGCTTTGCTCTTTGGAGCTGTGTGGGGGAAAAGCTAGGCCAATCTGAAAGAGTGGCTAGAGGGGCTAAGTATCCAGACAGGAACCTTGTCTACTTGGTAGCAGATGGGGGAAAGGGGAGCGTGGGAAAAATGGCAAAGAATCCTTTTTACTCAAGCACTTGGGAACCATGAATTCCACCCTACCCCATCCCCCCAATTCCCTTTTTCCTTATGTTGGAATTTTAGAAATCTAAAAATTTTTAAGTAGTAGGAAAATTCAAATTGCAATAAATAGAATATGAGGATTCACTGTGATTCCACGGTGCATAAACTTACAGGGATATGTGGCAGGGTAATTGTGACTTCATCTCCTTTGCCAACCTGAAGCTCTCCTTCACAGGAAGTGTCTATGGATGCTGGCTTAAAGTCATCTAAAGGGAAAAGCAAAAGAATATTTATCCAGCCGGTTACTTATACTAAGCCTCCTGGTTATTCTTGTTTAAGAATTAAAATTTTTTTGTGAGTCAGATAAATGGAAAAATACAACGTAGAATTAAAAAAACCTATTTCATTGTGGAAAAAAAGCAGCGAATAGTACAATGAGCCCCTGTGTACTGTCACCCAGGTTCAAGAAGAATTACGAACTCAGGGACAATCTTGTTTTCTCTATACCTCCTACATACTTTGCCTCCCATCCCTGCTGGATTACTTTGAGGGGAAAAAAAAAAAAAAGCTAGAATTCATACACCATTCTATTAAGCGAAGATATTCCCTTCTCCCAAGTGACACATGAAAATTAATGCCTTCTTAGCCAGAGGGGTTTTGTTAGGATTGTTGTGTACAAGATCAAAAGCAACAGAGCATATTAAAAAGATTCTGTGACTGTAACACCCTATATGAAACAGGAAAGCCCCAGTATCATATAAGCTGATTTCATTTTGCATAGAAACTGTCAACATTAGGATTTCCCACACTCAAGTTCTTATAAAAGTACAGAACAGATGGTTGAACTCTATCTCCAAAGGTTAATCCTGCCCATCTCTCTCAACTGCTGCTAACGTGCACCACGAACAGCCATCTTACTCCATTCTGACATAAACTGGCCTCACACTGCAGGCCACGTGCATATATGAAGTGTCTCACTTAAATTCCACATTGCTCTTCCCTCTACCAAAACATCGATTTAGTAAACTGCTCCGAAAACGATGCTCTTATCACATTCCCAATATCCTCCCTCTGAAAGAGCTGATCTGCTGTCAGTAGGAGACACAATAATGATTTGGCAAGTGACCGCAGAAATATGGAACTTCATTATCTAACACGCCCTCTTCCAATGTGTTGAGTCACATTTATTAGCTCCTTAGACAAAAACAAGTCTTAACCAGCATTAGGGCTGACGGATACCAGAAGCTTGTGAATCACACAGAAGGATGCTCAGCCAGCCCATCCCTAAGAGCCAAAACTTTACCCAGGACATAGAGTGGACGTGCCCTCCCTCCACAGAGTCTATAATCATGTAGAAAAGGAAGGTCCAGCATAACGACTATTTGGACATTCTTGATGCCTCCTCTCCCCCGCTTCCAAGCATACATCAAGCTTTATCAAGGCTCACGCGTTCCAATTTTATTCTTCACTCACATGGGACTTGGTACTGAGTTAAAGTCGGGGTAGTATAGATCACCTCAAAAGACAGCAGAGTCAAACGAGGTACAGAAAGCTGGAGGAGGAAGACGGATGGAGCGCACAGAGGATGCGGATTCTTTGGCTACCAAGGGGATGAAGCGCAGGCTCAGGGTAACCAGAACAAAGACGAACGAGGAACGAAGGCTAAGGAACACAGGGAAGAGGAGAATGTAACAGGAGGGAGTCGATAAGGCTCATCGGCAAACGGGAAGAGTCCTTTAAATGTGGAGGACCCCGCTGGGGTCATCAGAAAGTGGGACGGATTACAGGGAGAAGTGGAGTCTGATGTGGGGTCACAGTCTTTTGGTAATATAGAGGGGTAAGTTTCGAATAAAGCAGGGCTGGGTGGGCGGATGAAAAACAAAGGAGCCAATAACCTTCGGAAGAAGTAGTTGGGACCACAAGGCAGATGGGTAGTTGGGAGTGGCGAAGCGTTTGGTTTGGGGAGTGAGCTGGAAAAGGGGGGAGGGGGGGAGGGGGTGGAATCGAGGTCCAGGAGGATCTGGGCGAAGAGAGAAGGGAGCTGACGTAGGCAGGAGGTTCCCTGGGCTTTGGAGGGACGAGGGAAGAGAAGAAGGAGTCGGGTTGGCAAGAGGCGGCGGAAGGGAACAGAAGGGAGGGCTGGCTTACAGCGAATGGTGTGGAAAGAGGCCCGCGGTCGCTTCTCGAAGCTCTCCCCGAGCCGCAGGCAGTGTTCCTCGCGGTCCAGCAACGGGTTCGCGGTTCCGTTCATGGCCCCCCACGAGCCTAGCGCCCGGACCGGCGCTCTCCTGGCGCGGCCGCGGTCCGAGCTTCCGGCGCCGGCGTCCTGGGGAACGAAGCTCCCGGGACAGCGCTCGGGGGCGCACGGCGAGCCGAGCCGGCGCCCACCCGGGGCCGGAAGCAGGTCCTCGCCTCTGCGGCGGGGTGGAGGAGGACTGCGCGGAAGCAGGGCCGCGGAACTTCCGGCGTCGGGGAGGGACTTCTGCGTTCGTGACGGAAGTGGCGGGGGCAGTGGCGGCGGCAGTGCCATGGCCAAAGGATTCCGCCGGGAGAGGTCCTCGAGGGGGGTTTGTCCCCGGGCCGAAGCTCCCTGATCCGGCTTCCGAGGCCGGGTCCGGGCTGAGGGCTGAGTGCGTCCGTCCCTACCCGTCCAGGTGAATGTAAGAAGTGATGACGGTGAGCCCAAGCGCGGCGAACTAGATGAACACGGGTCTGACAGCCAGTGTGGCCGGCTCTCCGCAGGCCCGGGCGGCCCGGGCGCCCTAGTTTCTCCCGAGCGTCCGGAGCCCTACGGACCCTACCCCGCGCGTCACTGGCCTCTTACCCTTCACGCGTTAATGGAGGAGCGAGAGCCTCAGCCCCTGGAAAACGGCGCTACCCTCTGATTCATGAGACGGCCTCTTAGGTGTGTGATCAGAATCTCAGGCCGCCGGGCTTGACTACAAATCCCCCCCCCCCCCCGAAACTGGGTCTCGGATCCTTGGGAAATGATCACCCCACTTGACCACCCGTCGCCATTTCGGGAAGCTGGTGTGATTGTTTTAAGTCACCCTTTCACGGGCATTAAAAATTGATGTTTCCTCCCTAAGATTTCTCAGTCACTTATTGGGAGTGTCCTTTTTCTAAACCAAACCGATTTAGTATTATTATATTTTTTTAATGTTTATTTATTTTAAAGAGAGGTAGAGACAGAGCACGAGTTGGGGAGGGACAGACAGAGGGAGAGAGAGAGAGGGAGACACAGAATCCCAAGCAGGCTCCAGGCTCTGGGCTGTCAGCACCGAGCCCGACCCAGGGCTGGAACTCACAAACTGCAAGATCATGACCTGAGCTGAAGTGGGACGCCTAACGGACCAAGTCACCCAGGCGTCCCTAAACCGATTTATTATTCTAATAGTTAACTTGTTCTGGTTTGAACTAGAGTTTGGTGCGTGAGAGCCCTGGCCACGGAATGTAAGCCCTCTGAAGGTAGGGATTGTGTCTTGGGCTTCTTTCTGACCGACCTCTTGTAGAGTGGGCAGGGTTTTTGTGTTGACTCAGCATCTAGTATGTGGTGAGTTGAACTATTTGGTGAAAGAACCGTTCTAAAGCGACTAACCAGCGTCTTAAAAACTGTCCTAGAACCACTAACCGGAATCTCCTTTTTCCTGCAAAGCACCCAGTGCTGCCCGAGGCTTGAGCCCAACGTGAAGAACCACATTTGGAAAAATCCTTCCTATGTCTGCAGTATCAGCTTGGATTACTCAGGTTATTCAGGGTTGGGGAATCTTCAGCAGTGTTAAATACATTACCATCAACTTATGGGATGGCTTCTTTGCAAAGGAAAGGGCTGCAGGCAAGAATTCTCAGCGCTGAAGAAGAGGAGAAATTGAAAAGAGACCAGGCTTTAATGTCTGATTTTAAACAGCAAAAACTGGAAAAAGAGGCTCAGAAGAACTGGGACCTTTTTTACAAAAGAAATAGCACTAACTTCTTCAAAGATAGACACTGGACCACCAGAGAGTTTGAGGAACTCAGATCATGTAGAGAGGTAAACTAATATTGAACCTTGTTTGAGTTTTTCATTTCAAATGTGAAGAGGAGTGTTTATTGCCTTCCTATGGGTCTCCAGTGGATTTAGTAGGTCCTGGGTTGTATGTAGGAAAGAGAGCTTTCGAGGGCATTTTCTGTTTCTTAAAGCCAGTCTGAAAGTCATAAATAGTGAATTCATACTGGGTGACTTCAGTGACAGATTCAGATTCATAATAAAGACGATAAACACTTTACCACGGCCCTTTTCTAGAACTCTACGTGTTGTGTAATTTAAGCCCTACAAAAACAGTGTGAAGTAGGCATCATTGTTATCCCTACTTGCAGGTAAAACGGGGCACAAAGCTCTTTTAAGAGAGTTGTCTAATGATAGAACATGGTGAGGGAAGAAGTCCAGATTTGAGTGCAAGCAGTTTCGTCCCAGAGCCTGTTATTTTAGCTATTATCCTGTGTTTTCTTCTTTTTTTTTAATGTTTATTTATTTGAGAGAGAGAGAGAATCCCAAGGAGACACCATGCTCAGCATGGAGCCCATCTCTGGGCTTGATCTCACCACCATGAGACTCTTGAAATCAAGAGTCGGTGTGGTTTATATACACAATGGAGTACTATGTGGCAATGAGAAAGAATGAAATATGGCCTTTTGTAGCAACGTGGATGGAACTGGAGAGTGTGATGCTAAGTGAAATAAGCCATACAGAGAAAGACAGATACCATATGTGTTCATTCTTATGTGGATCCTGAGAAACTTAACAGAAGTCCATGGGGGAGGGGCAAAAAAAAAAGAGGTTAGAGAGGGAGAGAGCCAAAGCATAAGAGACTCTTAAAAACTGAGAACAAACTGAGGGTTGATGGGGGGTGGGAGGGAGGGAAGGGTAGGTGATGGGTATTGAAGAGGGCATCTTTTGGGATGAGCACTGGGTGTTGTATGGAAACCAATGTGACAATAAATTTCATATGTTAAAAAAAAAAAAGAAAAGAAAAGAAATCAAGAGTCGGATGCTGTGGGGTGCTTGGGTGGCTCAGTTGGTTGAGCACTCGACGTCAACTCAGGTCATGATCGAGAGTTGGTGGGTTCCAGCCCCACATCAGGCTCTCTGCAGTCTTTGCAGAGCCCACTTTGCATCTTCTGTTCCCCTCTCTCTCTGCGCCTTCCTGGCTCCTGCTCACCCTCTCTCTCAAAAAAATAAAACATTAAAAAAGAAAGGGGGGGAGGGATGCTTAATCCACCGAGCCACCCAGGTGCCCCTGCTGTGTTTTCTTTATACTAAGCTGCCCAGTGTTGGGCGACAAGCAAGGTATCAGTATTAGCTTTAGGTTCTCAGTTCACTTGTTTACTGTCTGCCCCATGGGGGCAGAAACCTTGCTTCTCCTGTTCGGAGACATGTTGTAGTTTGGTTTGTTTCTCGATGATGCAAACGACTTTGCATCTCTTTCCCCAGTTTGAAGATCAAAAATTGACTGTGCTTGAAGCTGGCTGTGGTGTTGGGAACTGTTTATTCCCGCTTTTAGAAGAAGATCTGAATATCTTTGCCTATGCCTGTGACTTTTCTCCAAGAGCAGTTGAGTATGTCAAGGTTGGTGCCTTGTCCATGTTTCTGTTATGTTACTGTTTTCTTAGATTTCTTTGACCTGCCCTCTCTGCCCATTTGCTTATTAATTCCAGTTCTCTCTTTGAAGCTAACCAGCTATGACCACCATGAATGTGTTTTTCCTGTTTAAATACCTGTATCATACATACAGAAACACAGCTTTGGGGTACCTGCATGGCTCAGTCAGTCGAGCATCTGACTCTTGATTTCAGCTCAGGTCATGATCCCAGGATTGTGGGATTGAGCCCTGCATTGGGGCTCTGCACCTCTCCTCTGCTCATGCTCTGTTTCTAAAATTAAAAAAAAAGAAAAGAAATACAGCTCTATTCAGAAAAGTAGAAAGAACTACCAAAATGATACCCATATGCTTCTACCTAAATTGAATGATTGCCAGAATTTTGTACATTTGCTTTATAGACTTTTTTCTTTGCTCAACTATTTTAAAGTATAGATGTCAAGACACTTCCATCTCAAATATGTCTGCATACATATTCAAAAAATACGGACTTTTTCTGCATGGCACAATACATGAACTGTAATCTCCTAATGTCATTAATACTCAGAATGGGTTTAGATTTACCCAAGTAGTCCCAAGTGTCTTTTATAGATGTATTTAATCGAGGACTAAATCTTGTACTTCTTAATGTACCTTAAATCTCCTTAGCCTAAAACATCGCTGCCTTTCCCCTTGACCTTTTCCCCACTGGCTTTGAGCTTTTTTTTTTCTCTTTAATTTTTTTTTATGTTTATTTTTGAGACAGAGAAAGAGTATGAGCGGGGGAGGGGCAGAGAGAGAGGGAGACACAGAATCTGAAGCAGGCTCTGAGCTGTCAGCACAGAGCCCAACATGGGGCTCAAACCCACAAACCATGAGATCATGACCTGAGCTGAAGTTGGACGCTCAACCGACTGAGCCACCCAGGTGCCCCTGGCATTGAGCTTTTGAAGAGCAAGCCATTTTCTATAATTCGGTCCCACATTCCATATTGGTCTGACTGTTTATTCATATCATTGTTCAACTTGTTCCTTTATCCTCTGTATTTCCTTTACTGTAAACTAGAAGTTAGATTTAAACCAGGTAAAATATTTGTGGCAAAAATACTGTAATAAGTGATGTTGTATCTTTGATACTGCATCCTGTCAGGAGGCATTAATGTCTGGTAATGCTAGCTTTAGTTTTGATCTCTGGGTTAAGGTAATAACTACCTAATTCCCACCTAAAAAGTACCTTCCTAAGGGGTACAAGTATTTACCTTTTGCTATTAACAAATATGTGGGGATACTTGGGCAAACATCTAACTTTCCATGAACCTTTTACAGTTGTACCATCCTTTAGAAGTTTTTTTTAATAGCGGTATCACATTGTACTATAACTTGCTTTCTTCACTCCACATCCTATCTTGTACTTTGGTTTTTTTTGTCTTAGTACATACAGGTCTACTGTACTTACTTAGCTGTTGTAGTATTCCACAGAATGGATATACTGTACTTTAACAGTTACCCTGTTGCTGTTTGTTTAAATTATTTCTGATTTTTTACTCTTACAAATAGGGTTAATGTGGCACTATGTGCCACTCCCCAAAACACGTGTGTGCATTTTTCTCTTTGGTGATGGAAGAATTCCTTGGAGAAACAGTACACACATTTAAATTTTAATATTTGATGTATATTTTTTAATTTAATATATAAATTTTAATATATAGCTCCTATTCTGTCTATATCCTCAACATTTGATATCAGTCTTTTTTATATCTTCTAATCTTATGGACAAAAAGTAATACTCCATATTTTAGTTTGTTTACCCCTTATATATGTAAATAAGCATTAGTTTTTCTTCTGATTGTGAGTTTCTTTATTCCACATGTATTTATCGAGAGCCTAGTATGTGCCAGTCACTGTTCTACGCACTGGGACTAAGTAGTGACAAAACACAAAAAAAATCCCTCAGGTGGAGCTTGTATTATACTATGAATTGTCCGTTCATAACCTTTGCTCATTTTTCTGTCATTTCTTTATCTTTAGAGTATATTCTGGATATTCTGTTTCGTTTTTTACAAACATTTCTAGTTTATTTAGCATTGCTTTATGGTTTGTCTTTCAGCAGGATTTAAACTATGTGCAAATTTATTAATGTTTTCAAGGCTCTAAGGTCTTAAGTCTTGTTTAAGAGTCCTCTAATCTTCTACATAGTTTTAAAGCTTTGGTTATCATGTTTTTTAATCTGGAAAAATTTTGGCCCTTATTTCTTCAAATATTTCTTCAGCTCTGTTCTCTCTTCTGAGATTCTAATGGCGTGTGTATTATACCATTTGCTATTGTATGGCGGTTTGTTTTCTTGGATGGTGGTTTGCTTTCTTAACTTTTTTTCTCTTTGCATTTTCAGTTTGTATAATTTCTTTCATCCTATCTTCAAGTTTATGGACTCCTTAGGTAGTAAATGTTCCTGTTGATGAGCCTTTCAAAAGCATTCTTCATATTTGTTGCTGTGTTTTTGGTTTTTAGTTCGTCTAGTTGATTGTTTTTGTAGTTTCTATTTCTCTGCTGAAATTACCTATTTGATCTGAAACTTTGTCTATGTTTTTCATTAGAGTCTTTCACTTATTAATCACAGTTATTTTAAATGCCCAAACTTCTAGTTCCTATGTCTGTGTCATATTTGAGTCTGGTTCTGATGATTACTTGGTCTCTTCAGACTATTTTTTCTTGCCATTTGGTATGCCTTGTACTTTTTTTTTCACTGAAAGTCAGGTATGTTATGTAGGGCTATGGATACTGAGGTCATAAGGATTTGTAATAATCTAGACAGGAGTTGAGCTGTGTTTGAACTCTGTTATTGTTATAGTTACCTGTGAGGTTTATCGTTGCTATGGCCACCAGAGACTTCAGAGTCCTCTGGTGACTTGGTTTATGTCACCCCTTTTGGCTTTGGGTCTGCTCTTCATACTGTTCCTCGTAAAGATTCTCTCTTACAACTTTCCCAGCTGCAATCCACTGTTGTTATTACCACTGGAGACTTGGTAAGGTGTGGGAGAAGGGATTGTCATCTAATGTTCTGATTCTCAGTTTTTGAACTGTAGAGTGGGCCTGTGTCTCAGGGGTGTGGCCTTCACAAGTGTGTCTGCACTCTAGGACTAGAGCTTTCCTCTCCCTTTCGTCCCTCAGTATCTACCTGGTGTCCTCCTCGATGGTCTTGAGGCCATTCTCCCTTCAGATCAAGACTAGGTCTATCAATCCCCAGCACCTCCACCAAAAAAAAAAAAAAAAAAAGACTAGGTCTGGGGGGGTGCTGGCTCAGTCCGAAGAGCATGCAACTCTTGATGTTAGGGTTGTGAGTTCAAGCCCTACATTGGGTGTGGAGATTACTAAAAAAATAAACTTAAAAAAAAAAAATTAAGAATGGGTCTGGGCAGAGCAGTTTCCTCCCCTCTTGGCAGTGGTATTTCGCTAGTACCCTAAGGCTGCAGGCTTCAGGAGACCTTTCCCCTGTAGTTTGAATCTTTTCTTCCTTAAAGGAGATGAGAAAGTCCAGTACTAGATGGAGCACCATCTTCTCTGTGAGAGCCCCATGATGTTCTTGGAAGAAACACCTATAAAAAGATGGGAGTGTTCCTGTTACTTCCACCCCCAGAGGCCCAGAGGCTTCACGCTATAACATCCGCACTCAGTCTACAGCAGTTTGTCAAATTTCTAGTTTTATCTTTCCAGTTTGGGGGTTTCTGCCTCAGGTAAGCAAATGCTTCGGTCCTGTCTCTCCCTGAAGGCACTTATCTGTCTCCAGGTTGGGGGATGGCTGCTGGTTCGTTGGCCTCTATTCTTTGATGGGTTCACAAAAAAAGCCATTACTTGGCTGTCTGTCCATCTTTTTTCTTATTGTAAGGATGGGAGCTGCATTTTTATACTACTGCACGTCTTTGAACTGAAACCAGAACCTTTAAGTCACCTGGGTAACCAATTGTCCTTTAGCACAAGTGTATAGCTAGTTGTTCTAACACAATAAGTTGAATGAGAAAATTCATTTTTCTTCCCTGATAATTGTCACTTTTATTGTCTACCTTTTTTGATATGTCATCTTTGTCACTTGTCTTTTGTCATACGCGATACTAAATTCCCCTATATACGTGGGTCTGTTTTGGGGACTCTGATCTGTCTTCGTAGTCTATTTGTCCCCATTCTCAAACTTCATTGTTTCAGTACTGCATTTTGTAGTATGTTTTGAAGTCCAGTGGTGTACCTCCTCCTTCATTGTTCTTCAGTTTAAAAATTGGCTTGGCTATTCCTAAAGATTTTTGCTTCCAGGTGAATCAAATTTGCCTTTGTGTCAAGTTTCTAGAAATCTATTGGGATTCTATTGAGATTGCATTGGATTTAGAAGCAGATTTATAGGTAGAATTGACGTCTTTTCAATATTGAATCTTCCCATCCAAGAACTTTGTATTTATTCGAGTCCTTATTTACGTTAAAGAAAGGTTTGTGGGGCGCCTGGGTGGCTCAGTCGGTTGAGCCTCCGACTTTGGCTCAGGTCATGATCTCACAGCTTGTGAGTTCGAGCCCCACGTCAGGTCTGTGCTGACAGCTCAGAGCCTGGAGCCTGCTTCTGCTTCTGTGTCTCCCTCTCTCTGCCCCTAACCCACTCACATTCTCTCTGTCTCTCTCAAAAAAAAACATTAAAAAATTTTTTTCTTAAAGAAAGGTTTGCTATTTTTTTATAATGCTCTTATAAGATCTTAGACTTTATGATACTCTTATATTTATGAGTATTATATGTATTTTTTTTGATAATGCTCTTAAACCCCCCATTCAAAATGTACAGGAACACACTTGTTTAAAAAAAAAAAAAAGTGGGGGTGGGGCGGGGAAGAAGAAGAAATTTGGTTTGTTTGGCTTGCTGTCTCAAGGGAAAATATGCAGAACTGTGGGAGCATCTCCATGAGTGGATTGGGAAGGACTTCTCAGAGGATTTAGGCTTGTAATGGGTGATTTCAAAGGAGGATTAAGGAAGCATGGGTCAGTTTTGACTTATCCCTCTAGAAATCTATGCTTCTAGAATGCGCAGCTTTGAACATGTGATACCTCCTCAGTGTTCTATCCTCAGTTAAAGATGATTTGTTAAAATGAAATCTTGCCCCTCCTAGTAACAGCAAATGCTACATGCATTAGCGTGCAAATGGCACATTAGTCAGTTTTACCCAGTAACAAAGTGATCTGTGATTTTTGTGTAGCAGTGCACAAGTGGAAATAGATCCATTTTCCATCGGATCTCCTTTTGATGCTGTATTTTTCTCTGTGTGTCCACATGGGTGTCGCATTAAAATTCTTTTCTTTTTCTCCCTTCTCTAGCAAAATCCTTTATATGACACAGAAAGATGCAAGGTGTTCCAGTGTGATCTAACCAAAGATGACCTTCTGGAACATGTGCCCCCAGAGTCTGTGGATGTTGTCATGTTGATATTTGTCCTCTCTGCTGTTCACCCTGATAAGATGCACCTTGTCTTACAAAACATTTACCAGGTTAGTAATTTGGAGCCTGGAGGTTGGATGTCCTGATCTTTTTGCTTACCTCCCCTCTGAGGCTCATGTCTAGTTCACAAAGCCCCCTCGTTCTCACTATGTGTAGGCCATGCAGTCAGTGTATCGAAGGGGTTCTCCTACATAAAACATTCAGTTTGAATTCTGGTTTGTCTGGTAGCCATCACTGCTCTTCAGTTTGGCCAGCTTTGGAGCGAGGATGATTTTGTAGTTATCTGGGCTCTGTGCATGGAATAACATGCAGATAGTCCCTGCTGGAAAAGGAGAAGAAGATATGGTTCGGGGTCAAGAACGTAGTCCGGCATCAGAGTGCCTAGAGACGATACCCGGCTTCCCTGCTTAGGCAAGTTTCTTTACCTCCCTGAGCCTCAGTTTCATTACCTATGTAATACTGAGATACTGAGATGAAATACACACAATATGTATAAAGTGCTTAGCACAATGCCTAGAAGGTGGTAGGTGCTCTTCAAAAATCCGCCATTGTTGTCACTATCATCATTGTTGCCAGAATGAGGAGAACCCAAACTGCTCTGGCCATCAGGAGGCTGCTGTAGCACTCAGGAAGTAAAGCATCACTCTTAAGTCATGTGACTCAAGACAAATCACGTCATCTTCCTTCTGTGGGCTTCAGTGTCCTTGGCTGTAAAATGGGGGTGTCTGTTAGGGTTATTGTGAGATGCAGGTGAGATCATGAATGAGGCTGCTTTGTAAACTACGGTAGAAGCTCTCTTATCTGTGGCAACAATGTTGGTTAAAGATCAACTAAATCAAAAAATCATGAAAAAGGTACATTCTTACCTTAAACATTTTATTATGACTTAAAATATGTTAATATTCTTTTATCATTCTTTTGATGTAGAGCCACGGCCCTTTCTTTTGAGTATGGGGCTCTTTGCCATTTTTCTTACCATCTTAATGAACCACATACATAGTAGCATAGTAGAGTTCTGGCTTCTTTAAAAGTGGAGCAAAGACTTAAAAATGATTGGAAACTTAACGCAAGGGCAAATTTTTTTATGTTTTTAACCTAGACTTACCTTTGATTCTCCCATGTCTAACAGCAGTTCAGTGCTTCTCTATCAAGTCTTTCCAAAAGTTTCAGTGTACTTTTCAGAGAAAATAAAAATGCTCTTCACTTGCATTGCGTTGTTTATATATTCATATATAATTCTAAATCTAAGTACAGCTGGTGTAAGTAAGTTTGGGAACCAACACAAGTGACCAGTGGTAAGCATGCAGGTCACCTGGGGGCCACTAAATGGCAAGGGCACACAATCTGGAAAGCCTGTTAAGCCTCACCTGTTCAGTGAGTCAGAGGCCTCAGTCAGTCTGCTTTATAAAAGGGAGAGAAGAACATTCAGCAAGTTGAAAAAGGAGGCGTTTTAAATGTTTTTTAAGTAGCAAAACAAATTTCAAGACACTGGAAACCTTTTAGGGAGTAATTATTCTCACTTAAAACAACATTTTAAGAAATTCAGATATTGCCACGGTGGTTTCAGCTCTCTGCTCGTGAGGTTTTGTAAGGTTATTCTCCTTACTTCCCCTTTCCCTGCCCCTGGTATCTGAGCAGATGAGACCCAGCATATATCCACAAATGGGCATGGAACTGAAGCTGAGTAAAGAGGGAAGAGAGGGCATCAGGGAAAAGATGGTAGGATCACCTGATTTGAAGGTCCAGGTGAGGACAAAGGATGATGAAAGATGGGGAAGTAGAGAGAGCTGGAAAGATGGGGCAGGGGGGAATGACCAAGGTGACTTGTATGACACTGAGAGACCGGAGGGGTTATGCTTTTTAGTGTTGACAAGACTTCAGGACGTTACCATGGGAGTGAGTGGTTTAGAAGGGTAAGACCTTGGAAAAGTTCAAGTCATTAAGAGGCCAGTATATTTGGAGGGATAATCCACATATATTGAAATTACTCTGAACTAAGAATAGGGTAGTATTAAGGAGAGGAGAATAAATCAGAAACATTCATCCTGAAACAGGGAAATGACCCTGGCACTAATAGATGACAGTAATATTAAGGGATAGCAGATGATATAATCTGATGACAAGAGATTCAGAGCTAGGGATTTTAGGGAGGAAAGAGAATACATGAGAAAGTAGCAATGAGAAGCATGGAGGGCGCCAGCCTCATCTCTAAGCCCAGTGGTACAAAGGTGAGGAGAGAAAACAGCCATGACTTGAGAGGTTGCAGGGAAAACAGTGTCCTCAGGAACAGTCTGTTAGCACCAGGATGTGAAAGGAACATTGAGAAGAGGTGGATACTAGTGATTTCACTGATGAAAGGTTTCAGGGATTGGAGAGAAGTAGGAGTTGGGGACAGAATAAAGAGCATCTGGAACTCGATGGGGCGAGAGTGCCTACTATCAGTTTTGCTTTTCAGCATTATCCTGGTGGTCCTAATCAGCTCAAAAAGACAAGAAAGAAAATAAAAGATGGGGGAAAAATAGGGATGGAAGACAAAACTCATTTGCAAATAATGTAATTGTCTAATTAGAATATATTAAGACTCTAAAAGTGTAAGATGAATGTACTCTGCTTAATGTCACAGAGGTATTCACACCTAATGAAGAGTAACATGCATTGTGCAATCTTACTTTTCCATTTAATATTACACATTTTATTTTCTTAATTTTTTAAAAAAAATTTTTGTGTGTATTTATTTATTTTGAAAAAGGGAGAGAGAGAATCCCAAGCGGGCTCCGCACTGTCAGTACAGAGCCTGATGTAGGGCTCAAACCCACACACCATGAGATCATGACCTGAACTGAAACCAAGAGTCGGAGGCTTAATTGGCTAAGCCACCCACGTGCCCCCTATACATTTAATTTTTTGTTGTCGTTTGATAGATTGGAGGTTTTGGGTAGGGTTTTTTTGTTTGTTTTTTTGAGCAAATTGACAAGGTGGTTCTAAGTTTACATGAAAGAACAAAGATCAAAACACTTCTGAAGAAAAACAAAACGGGGGAAATCTGTACCCTACCAGATGAAAAGACTTCTTACTGCTACAGTAATTAAGATAGAATGATGTTAGCAGAGGGACAACTTGAATGTGATAGCTTAAACACAGATCCATGCATACATGGGAATTTGATGTATGGTAGAAGTGACAATGAAGATCACTAGAAAAATAGGGACTGTTCAGTAAGTGATGCTGGGACCACTGGGTGTCCATGTAGGAAAGAATGATTGTACTTTTCCTTCACATCCTATACAAAAATCATTCTCAGGTGAATTAAAGACTTAAGTGAAAAAGACAAAAAATTAAGCCTTTCAGAAGAAAATACAGGAAAAAATCTCTATGACCTCACAGTGTGGAGTTTTTTCAAAAGATGACTCAAAGCATTCTAAGCATAAAGATGATTATAACAAAAGTAGGAATTTCTGTTCTTCAAAAGACAATATAATACAAAGAAAAAAAACCAACAACTTTGGAAAAGTGAGTTAAAGTCTATAAACTGTTCAAAGATTAGTACCCAGAATACGTGAGAAATTCCTGTGAAAAAAGTACAAGCAAATTAATAGAAAAATGGGCAGATGTGAGTAGTCGTTTTATTGAAGAGAACACACATATGAAAAGATTATCTCAGTAACCCAGGAAATGTAAAATAAAAC
The DNA here is from genome assembly GCF_022837055.1 of Prionailurus viverrinus. NCBI lineage: Eukaryota > Metazoa > Chordata > Mammalia > Carnivora > Felidae > Prionailurus > Prionailurus viverrinus. The sequence continues at coordinate 26,099,026 of NC_062569.1, forward strand.
CCCAATGAGATACCGCTAGGTTAACCAAATTAAAGAAGTCTGACAAAGCCAAGTATTGTTGAGGGTATGCCTATTCTTGACTTAAATAGAAACATACAGGGGCGCCTGGGTGGCTCAGTCGGTTCAGCGTCCAGCTCTTGGTTTCAGCTCAGGTCACGATCTCGCCGTTTCGTGACTTTGAGCCCCGCGTCAGGCTCCATGCTACCAGCGCAGAATAGGATTTAATAAAATTAATGGAATTTTCTGCCTCCCCACTCGCGCTGTCTCTCTCTCTCTCTCTCTCTCAGGGTAAAAACTATTTAGAAAAATTTTAGTGGAAACATACAGTATATTATATTTTAACAGTAATGAAATTTTTTTATTATTATCCAGCTGAGCTGTCTCAGTCCACACCTGGCCCCTGTTGTAACCTTTCTTTGGTAACAAATTCCGTTTCAGCAGTCCTTTCTATTTTTACCCCCAATAGAATTCTTTTTTCAGCTGATGTGGAATGAGTTCACAACAGTAGCAGATTGCGATCTCTCTGCCATCATACGTAGTGCCTGAGTCATTAATTTGAAACCATGTGCTTCATCTGAAATTACAGAAGGAGAAGCAATCTCTCAGCCTCTGACAACAAGACCCAAAGGTGGGCAGCTCTGAGGCCTTCATGAACAACCACAGTAATAAGCTGTGGTAAGATAGATGTAATTACTGTAGAATGTTAACACTGAGAATTTTTAAAACTAGGTTTCAACTGAAAGACAACCTTAAGGTTGAATTCCCTCAGTTTTGGAATAGAATGAAGTAAAAATAGACAAAATTTGTCATCAGAAGACCTGGATATTTGTCTGTCAGTGCCACCAACTTTCCTTGAAATCTCAGACAAGTCACTTTGACTCTGAGCCTTGCTCGCCGTAAAAGTGGCTATAATAGACCTCCCGTTCCCCTTCCTCCCCACCCTTAACCTACTTCTTGGAGTTGTTTAGAGAATGAAAGAACGTAATGGTGAAAAATGCCTGTTAGCTATGATCAAAGGAGGCATTAGTATTGAACTTTTTATTTTATAGACAAGAAAACACACGGATGAAATTACTTGCTCAAGGTTATTCAACTAGTTATGGAAGAACTGGGATATGAAGCAAGACTTCCAAATTCCTGAGTGTTCTTTCCACTGTCCCATGGAGCCTTCCTTCTTCTGCAATTAAGAATAAGCCTTTTTCCTATAAACTAAATTTTTCAGAATTTTCTCTTCACAATTCACATTTTTTTAAAACTTGGCGTTCTAGAGTAAGATAGGATGTTTTTACCGAAGAGGCTCTTTACTGATGATATTTAGAATGCATCCCTCATTGATTAGAATTTACTAAATGAGGAAACTGCAGCTCACTTGGAAGTATTAGGGACAGTCTTTCATACCCCTATTCAAGAGGAAATACATCAAACTGCATCAAAAGTCTAATATGTCACGTCTTAAAAATCATCTTATTGTTGTGATGAATCAGAATAAGGTTTAATTGGGGTGCCTGGGGTGGCTCAGTTGGTTAAGTGCCCAACTCTTGATCTCAGCTCAGGTCCTTTTTTCTTTTCTTTTTTTTTTTTTTAATGTTTTATTTATTTTTGAGGCAGTGGCGGGGGCAGAGGGGCAGAGAGAGAGGAAGACACAGAATCTCAAGGAGGGTCCAGGCTCCAAACTGTCGGCACATAGCCTGACATGGGGCTCAAACCCACGAACCGTGAAATTACGACCCAAGCTGGAGTCGAACACTTAACTGACTGAGCCACCCAGGCACCCTGATCTCCGCTCAGGTCTTGATCTCAGGGCTGTGAGTTCAGTCCTTGCGTTGGGCTCTGTGCTGGGCATGAAGCCTACTTTAAAAAAAATACAGAATAGGGTTTAATAAAATTAATGCCTTTTAAGTCCGCTCTTATTTAGTAGCGTTCATGCATTTTGAAAGAATTCTCACACAAAAAGGAAATGTCACAGTACATACCACTTTCTCGTCATTTTGAAAAGCGTGTGCTATTTGCTTTATAAGATGGAGGTAGTTATAATACCCACACCCTGCCAGTGCCTACTCCCAATTTTCGAGACACCTACTCTGTGACACCTGTCTCTGAAAGACTTTAGTGAGGGACTCCCAGCCGGGCCTGACCACGATCCCCTTCCCTACACTGCTGCACTGGCCTAAGGACCTGTTATAAGGCACATGTAGGACAAATACTCAAATACTTACCCCTCCTCCCCTTAGCCTTGCTTTTCTTGTCAGCGTGAATGGAATTGGAATGACTCTTCCCCCAATCCCCCTCCAGGGCTAAGAGGTGTCTCTGATTCTACAATATGGTGCCTTTTGACCCAAATGTGAGTCTTGACTATCCCCCACTTAGTGGCCGAGGTGTGAATCATGCATAAATCACTTATGTAGTGTCCATTTTCTCATCTTGCACGAGGATGATAATCTCTCCTTTCTCCCTCCCTCCTGTCTGATAAACTGCCGAGTGTTCTCTGTTATTAGCATGGTGGGCAAGCTATGCATAATTGTAGCACAGTGAAACCCAAGCGGAGACTTAAAATGAGGAAAGCCAGCTAGAATCAGTAAGAAGCCAAAAGGACATATTTTTTTAAAGGGTCACTTTGACTTCAGGTTCATATACTAGGAGATGGCTGATAAAATGGCAGGAGAACATGCCTTAAGATAAGACTTTGATTTAACGTCATTAACATTTTAACTGATATGACATTGGACCTTGTAGGTGCTCAAGAAGTATCCCTCTAATGCATGGGGCCCCGCAGGTCTTGCTATACCTTTGATTAGGAGGCTGTTTTTCCTTCAAACTATGGATGGTTCAGTCTGGTTCCTTTCATAATTATCACAAATGTAAGGTATTTTAATCCCTGAATCAATCAGATTTTATTTTATTTGAATAAGTTTTATTTGCCTGGGTTCCCCAGAGTTACGTGCCACCTGCTTTTGTTTCATAGGTATTAAAACCAGGCAGAAGTGTCTTGTTTCGTGACTATGGGCTGTATGATCATGCCATGCTTAGGTTTAAAGCTGGCAGCAAACTTGGAGAAAACTTTTATGCTAGACAAGACGGAACCAGATCGTATTTTTTTACTGATGGTAAGATTAATGGAATTTGTCTTTAATTGTTTACTTGCTTGCATTATCACTGGGGTACTGGCCGGAGGCGGGGGCGGCTGCACATAGCACAGGGTCCCGGCTGGAACAGTCTCCGATGCGCACCACGTAGCACCTGGGACGACAGGGACGCGGCCCTGGCCGTGGTGAGCTCACAGGCCTCCTCTGGTGACAGTGTCTAGTTAGTGAGCCCAGGTTAGTGGACAGGCTCTGACATGCCACGTGGCTGCCCTACCAGGAAATGTGCTGGAAAAGGGGGAGGGCAAATGCGGATCCTCACTTCGTCCAGTCACAAAGAAAACAGGTAGGATGGGGCGCCAGGCTGGCTCAGTCAGAAGAGCATATGTGACTTAATCTTGGGGGTCGTGAGTTCAAGCCCCACACTGGGTGTGGAGGTTACTAAAAACAAATAAATAAACTTAAAAAAAAAAAAAAAGACAAGTATAATGCCTGGAGATTACCTTCCCAGGTTATAAAGGCAAGAAACCTTTTTGTATAAAGGTTTTAAGTATGCAAATTTACTATAGGGGTCTTTAAAAAGTCACTTTTTAAAAATTCCTCCTTAATATTTATTCATTTTTGAGAGACAGACAGAGCACACACAGAGGAGGGGCAGAGAGAGAAAGGGAGACACAGAATCTGAAGCAGGCTCCAGGCTCTGCACTGTCAGCACAGAGCCTGATGCGGGGCTCGAATTCACAAACCACGAGATCGTGACCTGAGCTGAAATTGGCCACCCAACTGACTGAGCCACCCAGGGGCCCCTAAAAAGTCATTTTGATAAGAAAAGCATCCAACTCCCGAACATTATTTCAGTCTTATACTAGATATTTTGAACTATTAGTTTTAAGCCTACTTAATCATTTGGACCACAAAATAATTACCTTCTTAAACTCTATTTTTACAACCGTTTGTATTTCTTAAAGTATTCTTTTGGATGTAGAAGGAAATCAGAAATGAGTGATTACCATTAAAACTGCAAAGCCAGAAAATATCAGGGGAAAGTTAAAAATATTCATGCTCCTGTTTACTGAAATCTCAATTGTAAATAATTGAGAAGATGTAGTGATGTCTGCAGAGTACCTCAGAGCATGTCCTCGGAAGCAGGGCTCTAAGGGTCTTCACTTTCACTACACGGCCATTCAGTTGGTTTCAGTGAACATGTAGTGATGTATTATTTGGGTTAAAGTTTCCTTAGGGTATATCACTACAAAGGGATTTTCCCCGCCACTCTGGTTACAGAATTTCCTCTTTCGTGTTAGGATAGGTGAGGTGCTTGGTGCAAACAAACTGAACACATGAAGACTTTATATGAATATAGCCACTCTGAATATTGTTTCTTTTTACTCAGACATTGGTATTTGGGGATTCATAATAATAGGGCAAGGTGGCCATACTCCAGGTTGTCCTTAAACTTTTCTGATGAAATTATTTAGTTGGGGGTTTCTATTTGGATGTGAGATGAGAAGTAGGAGTGTGTTACTTTCTAAAACAAAACCTTCTTTAAATTTTAGCACTGGAGTTTTTGTTATACTAGAAAAATAACAAAACCCTCCTCCCTGCCCCCCCCCCCCCCGCGCCCCCTTTACCACCTCAGAGCAAACGTAGTATCAAGACCATGAGCGTCACAAGGGCACCTGGGCGGCTCAGTTAAGCCTCCAACTTCAGCTCAGGTCATGATCTCAGGGTTTGTGAGTTTGAGCCCCGTATCGGGCTCTGTGCTGACAGCTTGGAGCCTGGAGCCTGCTTCAGATTCTGTGTCTCCCTCTGCCCTTCCCCTGCTTATGTTTGCACGCTCTCTCTGTCTCTCTCTCAAAAATAAGTAAACAAACAAAAGACCATGAGCATTGTTGATCTGCTTCCTTACAGAATTCCTGGCTCAGCTCTTTATGGACACAGGTTATGAAGAAGTGGTGAATGAATATGTGTTTCGTGAGACGGTGAATAAAAAAGAAGGCCTGTGTGTGCCGAGGGTTTTTCTTCAGAGCAAATTCCGAAAGTGTCCTAAGAACCCAACACCCTTGACCCTGGGCCTGGGTCACAAGTCCTGACCTTTCACAAGGTTGACATTTGTGCCTCCCCTTGAAGAGGAAAGTTTGAAGTAACTCTATTTTGTATATTTTTATATTTTAACTTTTTAAAAATGAGCATATATAATTTTTATATGAAAAGGTAGCAAGTGTGTGTGTATATTACAACAATGCAAATAAAATTTCCAGGCCTGAAAAGTAAAGAAAGTTTGATGGTATAATGTAGTGCAGCCAGGCTGTCTGGCTGAAATTCCACGAAGGGAAAAGCATAAGCGCTTAAAGAGATCCTTGCCGTCACTACTGCGAGTCTCTAAGTGTGCCCCCAGGCAGCATGTCAGACAGCCCTGTGGAAAAATGAGGCCAAATAGACTGAAATAACACATCCAGATGTATTTTTAGCCTGAAGGATTGTTCTCTATTTCCAGTGTCTCCTATTTGCCCATTTTTCTCTGCTTCATTTATGTGCCTCTTCAAGACCAGTGTTTCACAAATACAGCTTTTGCTATGACTCGAGAACCCACCATGGCTCCCTGCCTAATTCTTGAGACCCTTTGTAATTGAACCAGGCCCTGGCCACACTGCCCCAGGGAGAGAGGGGAAGGCCATCTTCCCGATGCAGTTTCTCCAGGAATACGGTGGATGGACTGACCCAAGTCCCCACTGGGATATGAAGCAGTGGCTTGGGAAGTGATTGACCAACATGGCCAAAATCACACAGCTAGTGTTGCAGTGGGATATGGGGAAATCCTTAAATTAGTCTGCTGACCTGTTTCCCAAGCATCTCCAAATAATGCCTTTCACTCTATGACATAAAATCCAAGCGCTGTTGGCTCACTAACAAAAGATCCTATAAGCCTTCAGGTTTCCCCTCTGCAGAGAGTTTGTCTATGAGAACATTTGTGTAAAGTACGTTGACTGTGGTCTGCACCTGCAGCAAGCTAAGGGCCTTTCACCGTTGCCACATCTGAGGAGGGAGGTCCCAGTGGGGAATGGGCTGCATAATAGTCCTAGCTGGTCTGTACAACTAGAATCAATCCTGGCTCCTGGAGAGAAGCGGGGCAGGCGTGGGGGCTCAGGCAGAGTGCTGGCTGGCATCCTGCCCTCTGGGCCTGACTTCTTGGGAGGGGCTTCTGGGGATGGGGCAGGGGATGCAAGAGGAACCCCGGTCTCTTGTTGGTCTGTTGCTTCATATACTCTCTCCCTTTCTTTCGAGGGCTAAAAGATGGCTCTGCTAGGTGAGAGCAAAACCGATGAGGAATTGTACAGAGTTTGTCTCTTGCAGTGTTTTTTTTTTTTTTTCTTTCTTTCTTTCTTTTAATCAGCTAGTAAAGATGGATCTATTGCAGGGCTCATGGGCCCTCTCCTAGATCTTGGGTCAGGCCTGGCCCCAGAGCATCTGGTAGAGGAGAGCCACGACCAGCCGCAGGGTCCCCACTTCCGGTCCAGGGCTCCTTCCTCTAGCCTTCTCCGAGTGAACCCCACTCCTAGCTTCAGCCCCAGGACGCGCCTTCCACAAAAGTCCTTCCCTCCATGAGATATGACTCGTGCTGCTTGGATTTCCGTGGCTGAGCTGAATAAAATCAGGGTATTTAAAGTAGAAAGTAGGGAGCTGTGTAGGGCGTAGGATAAGCGTGGGCTTTTGTTATCAGAAGTCACTTGGAATCGTGACCTCATCGTTTACCCTCATTTGTAAAATGGGGATAGCTGCTGAGAAGCACGCCTACTGGAGGTTGCTGGTCCGAGGCGGATCATATGCCGAGAAACAGGAGTGATGTTCTCAAGAAAGCTGAACAGGCTAGTAAGGACCCTGGCTGTAGGAAAAGGCCTCTCTACCTTCACTAGTAGTTGGCTGAGGGGACACCCATGAATAAGACTAACAGGAGCAGTTATGGCCCCAAAGTCCTACCCCATAAAGGAAAGGCTGCAAAGTTTTCACTTGGAGTATTTAAAGTTGGCCTGATGACATAGGTAACCTCTCAGTTACCCCACTCTAAAATACATTGGTTGTAGGGGCGCTTAGCTGGCTCAGTTGGTGGAATATGTGACTCTTGGATCTTGGGGTTGTGAGTTCAAGCCCCACATTGTGTATAGAGATTGCTTATAAATGAAAACTTTAAAATACGTTGGCTATGAAACATACTACTTAAATGAATGAGGTGACATAGTCCATCAGAGTTTTAGCCATGAGCTAATGGATTGGATTAAGAAACAACAAAAATAAGGCTAAGCATAATAAAAACATGGTTACAGTCCCACTGCCTCTGTGCCTTCCTGTTGATTCTCCCCAGGCAAACCTCTTCTCATTTCACCGCAGGTTAGGACAGTAGAGCAGCAGGGCTTTCCACATTTTGGGCGCCAGGGACCCAGGAAAGCAAAGCCACAGTTTAGTAGCAAAACTAACGGCATTTGTTAAATCATAGACTACAAAGGGTGCACCAAGTATTGCCTTGTTTTCACAGACAGAAAACGGCTCCAGAAAGGTAGTGAGTACTAGTTAACAGTACTATAGAAAGTAGTAGAAGTATCATAGTATTATATAGTTCGTATCTGTACTATATATAGTATAGTACATATATGCTATACGATGTATACTGTATACTGTATTATACAGTACTAGGTATATGTTTTGAGTTTTTGATATACTACATAAATAATACTAATAAAATGATATCACATGGTTTGGAGTTTGGAAATCTGGGTTCAAGTCCAGGACTTGCCCCACACAAGTCGCCAGCTTTACAGAGCCTCAGTTTTCACATCCGTAAGGCTGAGTTCTTGGCACCTACAGCAGAGGGCTGCTGTCAGCCTTTAACGAGATCATCCACTTGGGAGTGCTTTGTTCACTAAAATGTGTCAGCCAAGTGCTAGTTATTTCTATTAGTTTGTATTCCCCAAGAAAATAACCTCTCCCATTTTTCTTAAACCCCAATTTCTCTTCCTGAAGCCTGTCATTTTTAAGCATAGGGTCCTCAAAAGAGGCCGCAAGGGGGCGCCAGACGCTAAATAATCCCGTTGGCCTTTCCAGCGTGTCCATTTTTATTGTCATCGAAAAGGAAGGCAAATGCTTACAAATGTGTTTTCTAGGTCAACTTTATCCCATAAGATCAATTTTGGCCTCATTGTGGAAATAGCAAGGATGCTTTTATCCAGCATTCAATATACCTTACCTATGGAAGGTGGTTTGCTTTCAACTGAATTTGGGCAACATTTTAGGTAATAGGTTCTGAGAGGGTCTGCAAGGCCCGCCCCCCCCCACCCCTGAATGGTTCCGTGGATTCATTTTTACTGTTGCTAGGGATTAAGGCAATGCAAGAGAAGGGTCTCAGGGTGGATACTTATTTGCCTCACACATCATAGTTATCTTTGACAGCATTCAGCTTCCTATTTCACAGTCGTCAACCAAGAAAGGGAAAATTGTGAAAGAAATCATGTGCACCGAGAGAGTAAAGCGGGACCGTGTTTGCTGTTGGGAGGCAAATATTGAATATGAACGTAAACAGGCTCTGCTTCTGAAGCCAAATGAGTCATTAAACACAAAATTAGCTACGTTTTCACTTTTCTGCCCTTCTCACACATGTGGCATTTCAGTAGCTAGTGTTCAGTAGGTACCAACTGGAAACAGGGTGCTGTGGGCTCACCCTGGCTGGAGTATAGGAGTAGGAGGACTGTGGGCACACACAGAGGTAGGGGACTTCACTGAGCCAAAGTGGGGCAGCTAGGAAACCAAGCACAAACACACGGCACCAGAGGAAAGAAAAAGAGGAAGAGAGGCTATGGAAAACCTGAGTGTGACAACTGTCACCATCACTTGGAAAGAATATTTCCACACTTCGCATTAGAGGCGTCATATGCCCTGGTTTAGGGCATGGCCGTGGAGATGAGAACGTGACGCAGAGCTCCTTTAGAGTATCTTCCCAAGCACGTCTAGAAAAACATTGTGACCGGCAAAATGAGACAATTTACAACTTCTAACAAAATGGTCAGCTCTAATTAGAAATAGTTATTGAATTGAGACTCCCTTTGTTGCCTTTCAAATGAATAAAATTTATTTTTTTTTATATTTATTTATTTTTGAGAGACAGAGTGAGACAAAGTGAGACTGGAGGAGGGGCAGAGAGAGAGGGAGACACAGGATTGGAAACAGGCTCCAGGCTCTGAGGTGTCAGCACAGAGCCTGACGCGGGGCTCGAACCCACGGACCGTGAGATCATGACCTGAGCTGAAGTCGGACGCTCAACCGAGTGAGCCACCCAGGCGCCCCGCAAATGAATAAAATTTAAAACACGCTCACACTCAGGGTGCCTGGGTGCCTCAGTTGGTTAGTGTCTTGACTCTTGATTTTGGCTCTGGTCATGATCTCATCCTTCGTGAGATTGAGCCCCTCATCGGGCTCTGCACTGACAGCACAAGCCTGCTTGGGATTCCCTCTGTCTCCTTCTGCCTTATCCTCTCTGCTGACCCATGTGCGCGTGCATGCATGCTCTCTCTCAAAAATAAGTAAACATTTTAAAACACACACACACACACACACACACACACACACACACGGCAATAATGCTGGTAAAGGAATGGAGAGACTGCTTATGGAGGTACAAAAAGTATGACTTCTGTAAAACAGCACTGTCCACTAGGACTTTCTGAAATGATGGAAATGATCTCTATCTGCATTGTCCAATATGGTAACCATTAGCCACATGTGGCTGCTGAGGACTAAGGCCAGTGGCCAGTGCAACAGCAGAACCGATTTTACTATTGCGTTTAAATATAAATGTAACTAGCCACATGTGGCTAGTGGCTACCGTATTGGACAATGAAAGTCTAGAACACAAGCATTGTGTAGCAGATTTCATAAATCTGTACATAATCTTTGATCCAGTAATCCCATGTTTAGGAATCCAATTTAAGGGAATAATTAGAAGTATATATATGAAGATGGTCATAAAAAACGCTGTTTAGAACAGTGTGAAGGTGGGGCGCCTGGTGGCTCGGTCGGTTAAGCATCCGACTTCGGCTCAGGTCATGATCCCACGGTTCGTGAGTTCGAGCCCTGCGTCGGGCTCTGTGCTGACAGCTCAGAGCCTGGAGCCTGTTTCAGATTCTGTGTCTCCCCCTCCCTGCCCCTCCCCTGTTCATGCTCTGTTTCTCTCTGTCTCAAAAACAAACGTCAAAAAAAAATTTTTTTTAGAACAGTGTGAAGGTGACAACAGCTTAAATAAAAATAGGAGATTGGTTATATAAATTAAACCAAAAATTACAATATTGTAATGAGCACTGAACATGCTCATTTCATAATGTAAGCAGGAATATAAAACTGCACCGAATAATGGTTTCAGTTATGTTTAAGAGTAAATATTGTAAAAGGATAGTTAGATATATATATATATTTTTTAAAAGCCCACCTAGGGAGGAACCAATTTAAAATGGTTACAGTATTTAGTTCAGGGCTGTTCAATTACAGCTGATACTTTTTCTTCTTTATACTTCTCTGAAATTTACATGTTTTCTGTAATGAGCATATACTGCTTTTAAGTTAAGAACAAAAATGTAATCTAGCATCCTCAGAACTCCTTTCCAAAACTTGCAAGTTAAATGAACTAAAATCCTTATGACAAATCTGCTACAAGTGCCATTTCAACCTTTAATATTCTCACCCACCAGGAGCCAGAGGACATCTCCTGAGAGAGAGATTGGGTGTTGTACGGATTCTTTTTGCTCCCCATGCCCTGGAATCACAGTAAGGTGCCCCAGATTGGGAGGGGTTTTCATCTGTTCAGCTGGGCCATCCACCCTGCTGTGAATTTGGAATTGCAGGTCATTTAGTTTGGGGAAATTTACTCCAATTATTTATTTAATGACCTCCCGGGGTGCCTGGGTGGCTCAGTTGGTTAAACATCCGACTTCAGCTCCGGTCCTGATCTCACAGTTTGTGGGTTCGAGCCCGTGTTGGGCTCTGTGCTGACAGCTCAGAGCCTGGAGCCTGCTTCGGATTCTGTGTCTCCCTCTCTCTCTGTCCCTCCCCTACTTGTTCTCTGTCTCTCTCTGTCTCTCTCTCTGTCAAAAATAAACAAACATTTATTTAATGATCCCCCCACCCCAACTCCCAGCTACCACCGTGCGCGAGCGCACACACACACACACACACACACACACACATTGCTCCTTCTCTTTCTGGGGCTCTTATTATTAAACATTGAACTTTCTCTACCAATACTATAATTTTACAGTCTGTTCTCTCTTTTTCCACCATCTCTCTCTTTTCATGTTTTGCTTTCTGGGAGATTTGATTCACAATCCTTCACTGAGTTTTTAACTTCTGCTTTCATATTTTTATTTTTTATATATTTTTTAAAGTTTATATTTATTTTGAGAGAGAGAGAGAGAGGATCCCAAGCAGGCTCTGCACTGTCAGCACAGAGCCTGATGTGGGGCTCAAATCCACCAAGTGTGAGATCCTGACCTGAGCCAAAATCAAGAGTCGGATGCTTAACTGACTGAGCCACCCAGGTACCCCATCTGCTTTCATACTTTTAAATTTCAGGAACCCTTTTGTATTCTTGCATTGTTCGTTTTAAAAATAGCAACTTAGTCTTGTTTCGTGGATGCAGTGTCTTCTATCTCTCCAAGGCATGCGTTCTCCTCAGGGACACTTTTGTCCCCAAAGGCACAAAACTTGGTTCTTTGGCGGTTGGCCAAAAAATCTTAGACCGTACAATGATTTGTGACCCTTCAAAACTCAACCCTATCAGACAAAATCATATTCTTTAATATTTAATTTGTCTCATTAGGGAAAATAAAATTGAACTCTAATTTTTCTCCTTGAGGTGTAATTTAGGCTATCTCCCTGTACAGTGTCCCTGTGTATTAGTCGGAGTTCTCCAGAAAAACAGAACCTATGTATAGATAGGTATATAGATAGATACATACAGTTGACACGTGAACAACACAGGGGCTAGTAAAATAATCTGCAAAAGCTTAACCCTACTGTTGACTGCAAGCCTTACTGATAACATAAATGGTCAATTAACACATACTTTGTATGTTACCTGTATCATATACTCTATTCTTACAATAAAGTAAGCTAGAGAAAAGAAAACGTTAAGACCATAATAAAGAGAAAATACACTTAAGTACTGTGCTGTAAAAAATCTGCATATAAATGGACACAGTTCAAACCCATGTTGTTCAAGTCTCAATTGTATACAGTTTATGTATACACAAAGAGAGAGAGACAGAGAGAGAGAGAGAACTACTGTACAGAACTGGCCCACACACTCAAGAAGGCTAAGAAGTCTAAGAGCTGTAGTCCCAGGTCAAGGATAGTGAGGCAGAGAGAAAGAATTCATCTAACTCATGGTTATTAAATTAACCATCACTCTGTTTTCTCTCTTTTTTCCCCTTTCCTGTTTTGGTCTCTATCTTTATTTTTAGGGGCTTTTCTCAGATGTGTAGTGATCCTTGGTTTTCCATTTATATTTTAGAACGGGGAGCTGCTGGGAATCTCTGAGCACGAGGGGGAGCTGTCAATGTGGGCTTCCCGGTGTGGCGATCTGACGAGGCTGTTGCTTTGTATAACCTCTAGTCTGCTATCTTTAGGTCTCTCCCGAAAATAAGCTTTCAGCCCCTGCCGGGTGGATACCATCCACGCTGCTCGTGATCTGGGAGCCAAGCCAGTGTGGAGTGGGGAGAATCTCAACATTTGGCACGTAAGCTTTCACAGAGTTTGCTGGGAAAGTGTTTAGGAGTACTATTTACGGTATAGTGGTGCATCCTCCGTCTTGCCTGGTGTGTCCCCTTAGGCCAACAGACACATTTTGTGTCTAGCCTCTAGTCTTGTTCTGGGGTGGGGACTGTTCGGTTGTCTGGCCTTGGGGACATGGGGAGGGGGCTTGGGGGTATAACTGCTCCTCAAAGACCTATTTTCAATGCCGTCTGTACCCACAATCCTGAGGCACAAAACCTTTGGGAGTTCTCCGTGCAGACTGAGTTGCTTTCTTACCTTTCTTTCATCACTATTGGCTTCAGATGCAGCTTCTCAGGTACACTAGGTCAGTTGTTACTCGTCCCTCTGCTTTCAAGTCCCCTCTCCCCCCATTCTATCGTGTCTTTATGACTTTATCCTGTACAAAACCCTTTTGTTATCGTTCTAGTGGGGTTTCTAGAAGGAGCTGAAATGAGCGCACTTGTTCTGCCACTTAGTCTGCCATCTGCTCCCAGTGGGGTCAGGGAGGAAAGGGCCGTGCATAGACTGAGGGACAATTTGAGGAAGATAGAGATTGGTGTGATCGCCGAGTGCAAAGGGGCTGAAGGATTTGGAGGGATGGAGAAAACTCAGGGGAGCTGACCTTGTGGTGTGTGCTTAGAACGAAAGATAGGCTAGTTCCAGGTATTCTCTTGGGCAGAGTCCAGGATGTTGCTGAATCAGGGTCAGGTCGCTATTCAGAGAGCTGCTTTAACCTGTGTCCCAGAGTATGTGTCAAGGACCTTAGAAATGGTCATGCCTTGTTTCACATTAACTTAATTTGTAGAATTCTTTCCTCCGAGACAAGCTAACATATCTATAAGGACTCCTTTACGAAGGTGTTTATTAGCAGCATGATTTGTAACACTAAATATTAGAAACAGTCTACACCATGGTTCAGCCACCGTGACCCATGGATCAAATCCAGCCTTTCTCCCATTTTGGTTAAGTAAAGTTGCGCTGAAGCACAGCCACACCCACGTACACATTGTTTATATTTCCTTTCATGCTCTCACAGCAGAGACTATGGCCAGCAAAGCCTAGAGTATTTTCTAACTGGTCCTTTAATAAAAAGTTTGCTGACCCCTGGTCCAAATGACTAGTGAGGAAATGGATAAGCCAACTGAAGTACATCACACGACAAAGTGGAATATAGTCAATGGACATTATATATAGGAAGTGTTTTTAAACTGGTGAAAAATACGCATAACAAAATTTATCATCAACCATTTTTAAGCGGACAGTTCAGTAGCGTTAACTGTATTCACATTGTTAAAGAGCTTTGCAACATTTTCATCTTGCTGGGCGCCTGGGTGGCTTAGTCAGTTAAGCATCCGCTCTTGATTTCAGCTCAGGTCATGCTCTCGTGGTTCGTGAGATGGAGCCCCATGTTGGGCTCTGCACTGACAGTGCGGAACCTGCTTGGGATTCTCTCTCTTTCTGTCTCTGTCTCTGTCTCTCTCTCTCTCTGTCCCTCCCCCACTCACTCATGCTCTCTCTCTCAAAACAAATAAACATTGTTTTTAATCGAAAAAAAAAAAAGAACATTTTCGTCTTGTAAATCCGAAACATTGTACCCACTTAATGCCATTTTCCTTTTCACCTCCCCTCCCTAGGCTCTGGTGAGCACCATTATGCCTTACGTTTCTGTGAATTTGACTACTTCAGTGATCTCATATAAGCAGAATCGTATCGTTTTTTGTCTTTTTTTGTAACGGGCTTATTTTATTTAGTGTGACATCCTCAAAGTTTATCCATGTTGTAGCATGTAACAGGATTTCATTCCTTCTTAAAGCCAAATAAAATTCCGCTTTGTGTATGTACCACAGTTTGCTTATCCATTCATCTGCCAATGGATATCTGGGTTGCTTCTATCCTTTGCTACAGCGGATAATGCCGCTATAAACACAGGTGTACAAATATCTCTTGAGACCCTCCTTTCAACTCATTTGGCCGTGTACCCAGAAGTAGGATTGCTGGATTGTATGGCAGGTCTGTTTTTAAATTTTAAGAACCCTCAATGCTGCATTCCATAGTGGTCGTACCATTTTTCAGTCCTACCCAATTGGAACAAGGGTTCCAATTTCCCCATGTCCTCAGCAACACTTGTTAATGTGTATATTTTTGATAGTAGCATTCTAACGGATATAAAGTGATATCTCATTGTGGGTTATTTATTTATTTATTTAGCTCTGAAAATGTATTCACTTTCATATAAAAGTATGTTATTTAAACCCACATGTAGTGGGTTTATTGTCATTCTGAAATGAATCAACAAACATTTTAGATATTTCTTAGTTTTAATTTCCAATATGGTAGACATCGGTAGCTAGAACTCACATAAAAATTCTTTGGAGTCCTCCACAATTTTAATAGTCTCTTTTTTTTTTTTTTTTTTTTTTTTTTTGGAGGCCAGGAGTGTGAAATCAGCTTTATTGGGCCAAAATCAAAGTGTTAAGTACTCGAAGTACTTATATTTGGGGAAAAAATAGAAAATCGTATTTGAAAGCATGCCAAGAAATCAGAAGTATTTAAACAATTCAGTGGTGGATGAAACGCTTAAATTTTGGTTTTAACAAGGATGTTGAGATAGGACAGTTTGTTAGCTGATTACAGAGTAAGCTATTCGTGTAGGGAAGAACTATCCAAAGGGATAGGAAGGCAGTGAGCAGGCCTAGAAGGGGTTGCTATGATGGGCTGTGTGGTTACTAAACTGAGGGTTGTTTTTTTTTTAATTATTTATTTACTTTTTAATTTACATCCAAGTTAGCATATAGTGCAACAATGATTTCAGGAGTAGATTCCTTAGTGCCCCTTCCCCATTTAGCCCATCCCCCTCCCACAACCCCTCCAGTAACCCTGAGTTTGTTCTCCATATTTAAGAGTCTCTTCTGTTTTGTCCCCCTCCCTGTTTTTAAATTATTTGTGCTTCCCTTCCCTTATGTTCATATGTTTTGTTTCTTAAAGTCCTCGTATGAGCGAAGTCATATGATATTTGTCTTTCGCTGACTAATTTCACTTAGCATAATACCCTCTAGTTCCATCTGCATAGTTGCAAATGGCAAGATTTCATTCTTTTTGATTGCCGAGTAATACTCCATTGTATACGTATTTCTTTATCCATTCATCCATCGATGGACATCTGGGCTCTTTCCATACTTTGGCTATTGTTGATAGTGCTGCTGTAAACATTGGGGTGCATGTGCCCCTTCGAAACAGCATTCCTGTATCCCTTGGATAAATACCTAGTAGTGCCATTTCTGGGTTGTAGGGTAGTTCTATTTTTAATTTTTTGAGGAATCTCCATACTGTTTTCCAGAGTGGCTGTACCAGTTTACATTCTCATTGTGGGTTTTTTAAATGTTTATCTATTTATTTTTGAAGGGGGGGGGCGGGAGGAGAACATGAGCAGGGGAGAGGGGAGAGAGAGAGAGAGAGAGAGAGAGAGAGAGAGAGAATATCCCAAACAGGCTGCCCACTGTCAGCAGAGAGCCCAATGCAGGGCTCGAACTCATGAACCATGAGATCATGACCTGAGCCGAAATCAAGAGTTGGATGCTTAACTGACTGAGCAACCCAGGCACCCCATCTCACTGTGGCTTTGATTCACATTTATCTGATGACTAGTGCTGTTGAGAATCTTTTCATATGCTTCTTGGCCATTTGTATACCATCTTTGGGAAAATGGCCATTCCAGTCCTTTCCATTTTAGTTGTTTGCCATTGTCATTGAGTTATAGGAGTTCTTTGTATATTGTAGCATCTCCTTTTTGCTGGAGTCCTTTCTTGGTTTTACAAGGGCTTGGGTGTTGTAGCTTTCAGCTGGTCTGTACAGTTCTCACAGAGGTATTTTGGTCCATACATGTAGTTAACCTGTGTACCTCTGTGGGGGAAGGAAAGCCTGTGCCTTCCTAGTCTGCCATCCTGCTGATGTGACTGTCATAGGAAAATGTTTTTAACATTTTAATACAATGTTTATGTTTCAGTGCTAATCTTAAAAAAGATCCAAATATAAAATTATACAGTCTGTTCTGAACTATATAAAAATATTCTTAGAAAAAATACTGGTAAGAAATGTAGTACAATAAAATGTTAATTCTTTTCTGCACTCTCTAAATATTTTACAACAAATATATATACTTTTATAATCAGGAGGGAGGAAGGCAATTTAAAAAAACAACCGGAAGCTCAGAGGTAGACGAGGGGTCAGATTAGGAAAGGGGTCTTTTGTATTCAGGGACCCAAAGAGCGGAGAAATAGTGTTCTGAAGGCGTGCAGGACCGAGTTAGAAAAAAGAGAACAGAACAAAGAGTAAGAAACAATGAGTAGTAGTCAGGCAGCACCTTTGGGAGGGATGGATGGGGAGAAAAGTAACCTTCCAAGTCAACCAAGAATTCTGAGCAGCTGATCCTGGAACATCCCCGTTAGATGCATACTTTGCATGGGAAGACGTCCTCCCACTGTGACACAGCCCATACCCTTTAAACCCAGCCCAAGGCCTGGGAACCACAGGGGAAGAGAAAGGGAAAACACTAGGAATTTCAGTCCTTCATGTAATAACAGTCCAAGGTTGCCCAACTTGTGGGAATTCCCAAAAGCAGGGTGAACAACCATCCCAGTTGGCTAGTCCTACATCACAGGAAACCCCCTAGTGCCAGGTAAACCTGGGCATTAGTTGCCTGACAAGGCATGGGATACCACGTATACACACACACACACACACACACACACACACACAGTTACCTAGCTTTGGCTTGCCCTTGCGAGATAACTGAGAATGGATTCATCTTTCTTTAAGGTTGTTTTCTTTTCATTTATTTATTTATTTTGAGAAAGAGAGAATCCCAAGCAGGATCTGCACTGTCAGTGTCGAGCCCAGTGCAGAGCTTGAACTCACAAACCATGAGTTCATGACCTGAGCTGAAATCAGGAGTCAGACACTTAGCCGACAGAGCCAACCAGGAGCCCCTCTTTTTTTAAGTTTTTGATTTTAATTCCAGTGTAGTTAACATACAGCGTTATATTAGTTTCAGGTGTACAATATAGTGATTCATAAGTTCTATACATTACTCAGTGCTCATCATGGTAAGTGTACTCTTAATCCCCTTGACCTATGTTACCCATCCCCCCATCTGCTTCCCCTCTGGTACCATCAGTTTTCTCCCTATAGCCAAGAGTCTGTTTCTTGGTTTCTCTCTCTTTTTTCCCCTTTGTTCATTTGTTTTGTTTCTTAAGTTCCACATATGAGTGAACTCATATGGTACTTGACTTTCTCGGACTTACTTCACTTAGCATTATACTGTATCTATCTATCTGTCTATCTATCTATATCACATCTTCTTTATCCATTCATCTGTTGACGGACACTTGGGCTGCTTCCATAATTTGTCTATTGTAAATAATGCTGCAGTAAACACAGGGACACATGTAGCCCTTTGAATTAGTGTTTTTGTATTTTTTGAGTAAATACCCAGTAGAGTGATTACTAGATCATAGAATAGTTCTATTTTTAACTTTTTTGGGAACCTCCATATCTTTTTCCACAGTGGCTGCACCCGTCTCCATTCCTGCCAACAGTGCACAAGGATTCCTTTTTCTCTGTATCCTCACCAACACTTGCTTCTTGTGTTTTTTGTTTTTAAGTAGGCTCCACGCCCAATGTGGGGCTTGAACTCACGACCCTGAAATCAAGAGTTGGATGCTCTATACCAACTGGGCCACCCAGGAGCCCCTGTTTCTTGTATTTTTTTTTTTTTTATCTTAACCATTCCAACTGCTGTGAGTGATCTTATTGTAGTTTTGATTTTCATTTCCCTGATGACAAGTGATGTTGAGCATCTTTTCATGGGTCTGTTGGCCACCTGGATGTCTTCTTTGGAGAAATGTCTGTTCATGTCTTCCGCCCATTTTTTTTTTTTACTGGATTCTTTGTTTTTTTGGTGGTGAGTGGGATAAGTTCTTTATATATTTTGGGGTTCATATTTTATCAGACATTTCTCCAGTGGACAGTTTGGTAGCACCCCACTAATGAATGAGCACTTTTATGCAAAATAGAAGCCAGTCCTGCTCTGGGCAAGTACAGCTCGATCATAGCTTGGTGGGGCACCTTGGTGTTACACAGCTTGAGAGGATGGGATCTGAAACCCGCCGTGGCTCTCCTGGTCACGCTGTGTCCTCTGGCTACAGGGACTGTGTCTGCCAGAGGGCACCTTCCACACCAAGGTGCTCCACAAGCTATGATCGAGCTGCACTTGCCCAGAGCAGTACTGTTTTCTATTTTGCATAAAAGTGCTCATTCATCAGTATGTTTGTGCAGTGCACAAACCACACAGCCATTGGCAACAGGCCTGCCACTCGGACTCCAAAGGGGTTTGTTTCCTGTCCCAGATATCTCTAACATCAACAATGCCAGAAAAAAGAAAACACTTTCTTATTCAGTGGACTATACATTTTTGCCTAAAGATTGTCTGCCATGTATGTAAAATCCAAAATAAACACTGAATTTTTAAAAAAATTTTCACATATAGCCTAAGGACCTGCTGGAAACAGATGAAAAACAACAACAACAACAACAACAAAAGACAACTGGGGGGGTGGGTATTGTAGCCAAGGATGAGACTGGAGGTGAAACTCAGCCCTTTGATTTGGCTTCTCCGGTTCCGGGGAGGAAGAAAGAACCCACCACTAGGCACACACATGGAGACTATCTGTTTCTTTTCAGCAGACCTTTTACTCTTGGTCAGTGCTGTAAGGGTCACCTTTTCAGACCTTCATTACATCTTCAGGATTGCTTCCACCCCCTTCTCTCTCACTCCTCCTTCTGAGTCTCTGATAAAATGTATGTTAGACTTTTATTTTATTTTTAAATGTTTATTTTTTTTGGAGAGAGAGAGCGCACACAAGCTCGGGGGAAGGGTGGAGAGAAAAAGAGAGAGAGAGAACGAACCCCAAGCAGGCTCCATAATCAGCATGGAGCACAGTGTAAGGCTTGATCCCATGACTGTGAGATCATGACCTGAGCTGAAATCAAGAGTCAGACGCTTAACCAACCAAGCCACCCCAGGTGTCCCAAAACGTATGTTAGACTTTAAAAATATATTTTCTATGTCTCTTATCTTTCCTTCTGCATTTTCCCTCTTTTTAAATTTTTTTTTTTTACAAATTATTTATTTATTTTAAATAATCTCTACACCCACCGTGGGACTTGAACTCACGACCCTGAGATCAAGTGTTGCACGCTCCTCCAACCAAGCCAGCCAGGCACCTCTGCATTTTCTATCTTTTTTAGCTGTTGGAATGATGCTCTGAAGAATTTCTTCAGAGCTATCTTCCAATTCTCTAATTCTGTCTTCAGTTGTATTTCTTTTAGGGTTAAAGTTATCCATTGAGATTTGTAGACATACGCTTATATGTCTTTTAGTTATTGCATTTTTTTCCCTTAGAAGTTCTACTTAGTTCGGGGAAGACTGTATCAGTTGCTATAGTTTCCTGTTCCCAAAGATATCAACAAATGTGCCTTGTTGATCTACCTTGTTGGCTTATTTGAGGCCTCTATATTGAAAGTACCTTACTTCAAGAAGTACTTGCATATGCTTTTGTGAGGTGTACAAGGGGCACCAAGAGTCTCTCAAAACACCTTAAACCAAGTTCAAGGATAGTCCCTGACCCAGACAATTGGTGGTGGCTACCACATAAAGAAATAAACTGGAATAATAAGAAGCAGACACACATTGAATATGGAAGATGGGCCTACAAGGGCCACCTGAGGTTGGCACTGGGGTCCCAGGTGCTAGGATGAACTTAGTATCTTGTAGGTAGAGGCAGCGATCGTGGCAACAACACCAGGGAGAAGAGTGAACCCCCAGGAAAATATAGACATGGTGGGAGCCTGCCAGAAAGCAGTCAAGACCATCCCAAACGGAAGGCAGAACAGCATCAACTGAGGTATATTGTTGGGAGCCCCCCCACACACAAGTTGGTTTTCACCTCGTGAGTTAGAATTACTAACAAGCCCTCCAAGGGCTCACTGAGTACAAAGGTCAGCATCAGAATGTGACGTAGCAGTCTCAGGTGAGCTGGTAAATATGTCAGTCCATGGTAGGAAGGTTGTTTGCAAGGCAGGGGCAGGGGCTTAGATTCGGGACTTTTTTGTTTGTTGTAAATGCTGTGTCATCTTAAAAGGACCATGTCCTCTTTCTGGGCCTTGGTTTTTCCTTCTGTGAAACAATAGTTTTGTATTTGATCAGTGTTTCCCAACTTTTAATCTTCACACAAATCTCCTAGGAATCTTGTTCAATTATGGATTTTGATTCAGTAAGTCTGGGATGGGCCCTGAGGGTCTAACGAGCTCTCAGGTGATTCTCCTGTTCCTGATCCAGCGGCCCAGATCTTAAGTAGAAATGTACACGGACTCTAAGCTCCCTCCGGGATGGCTCTAGTCAAATAGGGACGCTTGGGGCTTTTGGAAGCTTGCTGGTTAAACGAATCCCCTTCTCAAGTGGATAAGTCCGTCTCCTATTTCAGGACCGGGCTCTAGGGTCTCCTTCTCCAGGAACACTTCCCTGGGATCTTTGCCTGCGTTGCCTCCCACCAACAGCCTGAGTGGGGAGCTCTCTTCTGGGTGCCTGTGCCCTAAGTGCTGTGAGTATGCCACTGTCTCTCTGTAATCATCTGCCTGATGTCAACATCCATGCCTCCAGTACATGCCTGCCTGTATAAATGAACAGAAGGCCAAAATAGGTTTTAACTGGGGGTAAAGGGATGGGGGTGATCGGCAGATTCCTGACCAGGACTTAACAGCCCGGTCTCTGTTTACTGTGAGTCACAAATACCCACTTGGTTCCTGTTATGGACTGAACGGTGCCCACCACCCTACCCTTCCCAGTTCTTGCCTTGAAGCCCTAAATCCCCAATGTGACCTATTTGAAGACAGAGCTTTTAAAGAGGTAATTAAGGTTAAATGAGGCCATAAGGGTAGGCCCTGATCCAACAAGTCTGGTGTCTTTCTTAGAAGAGGAAGAGACACCAGGAACGTGCGCACAGAGATAAGGAAGGCCGTGTGGGGACGAGGCTAGAAAGTGGCTGTCTGCAAGCCAGGGAGACCGGTCTCAGTCCTACACCTTGAGCTCAGACTTCCAGTGTCCAGAACCGTGAGAAAATAAATGCCTGCCATTCAAGCTGCCCGGCCTGTGGTATTTTGCTATGGCAGCCGAGCAGACTACCGCAGCTCCTAAACAGGGTCTCAGGTTTCTAGGCTTGTTTCGACCTCACAGAAGACCCTCGGCACATAGAGCTCCTCCGCAGGGAGGACTCTGCAACCTCCAGCTTCCCTCCTGAGGCCAGCACAGGAGTCTCCTCTGGGCTAGGCGGTGTTTATGGAAAGACCAGAGAAGCAGGGCCGTGCCAGATGGAATCTGTGCCCCCCCCCCCCCACCCAGTCAGGGCTGCTGAGCGTTACTTGGTGGGACGTGTGCGAATCTCAAGACTTGATGTTCAGATCCCGCCTCCTTGCCTCATCACTCCCTCTGGGTAACTACACCCGGCTATCGTCTGCGGCCGTTCAGCCTCATTGCTGCCTTTCCACGTTCTCTGTATCTCAGAGGATGGCAGCCTGGAAACCGCATTTTCCAAGCTTCCTTGCCAGCTGGGTTCCATGCCAGTTAGGTTCTGCCGGCGCAAGGCCCTTGTGTGGGTCGGTTGGAAGGCAGGAGGGTGGGAGAAATGCCCTCTCCCCGGCCCCTCTTTGTGACATCGACAGCAGCTGTGGTAGACGGTTGTGGGCCGTGCACTGCTGGGGTCCTGGGGCGGGGGCGAGGCGGTGGCGAGGGGACGCTGAGGGCTCCAGCAGCTCTGATGGCAGTTTCAGTGGCACGAGCAGGTGGGCCTCGGCTTTCTGCTCAATGGGAGAGACCGGAGCTCCAAGGGCATTGGTGGTGAATGAGTGTGGGCTCACGGGCTCTGGGAAAAACTCCCTTTTGCCTTCAGGTTGTACACAGGTCAGAATTCCCTTCTTTGTTAAGGCCGAATAATCTTCCATTGCATGTATATCGCGCATTTTGCTTGCCCATTCATGTGTCAATGGACAATGGAGTTGCTTCCACATTTTGGCCATTGTGAATAATGGCGGCTGTGCGCGTGAGTGTGTAACTATCTCTTTGAGACTCTGCTTTCGTGTATTTTGGATATATGCCCAGAGGTAGCATTGCTGAATAATAGGGTAATTTTATTTTCAATTCTTTGAGGAACCACCGTACTGTTGTCCACAGTGGCTATGCCATTCTATGCTCCCACAAACAGCGCACAACAGCTCCAATCATTGGTTTCTTAATTACATCACCTTCTCAGGGTTATAGAAAAAAGGTGTGAACACGACAAAAATGGTCTCAATGTCAAAGGCCATGGGTGCCAGATAAACACCCTACTTTATACATCATTTCACATTTGGTGACCATTCTTAAATTGTTGGATTGTGGGGGCTACACTAAGGATGTAATGGTGATATGTCTCCTATCCCCGACTGGATTCCTGGACATCCTGCATTCTACTTTTAATCTTTCCATTATAAGTGAATAAGTCATACTCCCCTATGGGCCTCAGTTTCCCCACCTGTAATATAAAGTGATTGAATTATAGGGTTAACTATGACCAGCTCCGGAATTGTTTCTGAGATTACCTCTTCAGTAACTAGTTTAATGGAATCTTCTGGAGTCAGCAACGACTTAAAAACCAGAGAAATGGTGGAGTAATTGGGGGTCTTTGGAAGGATCTCAAATTGGAAGTCCAAGGATCAGTCAGTCACAGATGTTTGGTTGATTGTCTCAATATTTTTCAAACTTTTGAATTTGAATTGTTGTAACTACAGATATAGGGGTGTTTAAAATGATGAGGGACTATTAAATGTCACATGTCACTCTGGCAGTGAATTTGAAAACCTAGAAAAAATAGGTTTTTCGAGAAATGCAAAATAGCAAAATTGACACAGAAAGAAGTGGAAACTATAAATAAATCAATGACTATGGAAGAGATTAGAAAAAATAATGAGATTTGCTGTTGAAAAAGCCGTTGGGGGGCACCTGGGTGGCTCAGTCTGTTGAGCATCCGACTCGAGTTGGGCTCAAATCGTGATCCCAGGGTCGTGGGATGGAACCCCACATTGGCTCTGTGCTGAACGTGGAGCCTGCTCAGGATTCTCTCTCTTTCTCTCCCTCTGCCCCTCTCCCCTGCTTGTGCATGGGTGCACACTCTCACTTGCTCTCTCTCTCTCAGATAAATTTTTAAAAAATGAAAAGGCATTGATGAAATGGCTGCACAGCTGGATCTTATCTAACTTTTGAAATACAGATAATTACAAGATTATTCAAAATCTTGTCTGCTCAAAGTGTAGTCCAGGGACTGGTGGCATCCGTGTCCCTGGCAGTTGGTTGGAAATGCAGAACCCCCACCCCTGACTTAGACCCACTAAATGAGGCTCTGCATTGTTTAAGAAGCCCTAGGCTAGGGCAGTGGGGGGCAGTGTTTTTCAATCTTGGCTGAACATGGGAATTATCTGAGGAGCTTTTAAAAATACTGGTATTTGGGGGTGCCTGGGTGGCTCAGTCGGTTAAGCGGCCAACTTCAGCTCAGGTCATGATCTTGCGGTCCATGAGTTTGAGCCCTGCATTGGGCTCTGTGCTGACAGCTCAGAGCCTGGAGCCTGTTTCAGATTCTGTGTCTCCCTCTCTCTGACCCTCCCCCGTTCATGCTCTGTCTCTCTCTGTCTCAAAAATAAACATTAAAAAAAAAAAATTAAAAATAAATAAATAAATAAATAAGATAAAATAAAATAAAAATACTGGTATTTGAGCCCCACCCCCAGAGATTCTGATTTAATTAATCAGGTACATGACTTGGGCATTTGCATTTTAAAATATTCCTCAGATGATTGAGAATCAGAGATTCAACCTGAGCCATACAGAAACATGGAAAGCTGATAAAGGACGTCCCCCCCACCATAAAAAAGAACTACAGACCAATCTCATTTATGATTAAAAATAAAATCCAGTAATGATAAAAAAAAAAAAATACTACAATAAAGGGTGCCTGGGTGGCTCAGTGGATTAAGCATCTGACTCTTGGTTTCGGTTCAGGTCATGATCTCACAGTTTGTGGGTTCAAGTCCCAAGTTGTGCTCTGTGCTGGTGATACGGGGCCTGCTTGGGGTTTCCTCTCTGGCGCTCCCCTGTTTGCACACCTGCGTATGCATGTGCTCTCTCTCTCAAACTTAAAAAAATAAGAATACATAAGACCAAGCACAGTTTATTTCAGGAATACAAGCCGTAGGGCAGTGGTTTAACAACCTGCTCTCTGGGAAAGATTTAAAACGAAACAAAAAACCCCAAAGCCCTGATTTGTAGCATTTGTCAATTCCCGTGGTGTAAATACTCCCACCATGACTAATTTAATTTTTTTTATGTTTTATTTTTGAGAGAGAAAGAGACAGAGTGTGAGTGGGGGAGGGGCATAGAGAGAGGGAGACACAGAAGGTGACGTGGGCTCCGGACCGTCAGCACAGAGCCCGATGCGGGCCTCGAACTCACGAACCGTGAGATCATGACCTGAGTCAAAGTCAGCCGTTTAAGCAGCTGAGCTACCCAGGCACCCCCCACCGTGACTAATTTAAAGCATAGTTCATTTTAAGCTAATTTCGCACAAGCAAAGAATAGTGCTAATTTTAAACTACCAACATGACTTCAACTGGCTTGAAAACTCCTGAACGTTAAACACTTGGCTCTCACAAGCTGCGTCACACCGCTAGAGCTTGCTTCAAAATCAGGAAAGCCACTGATGAATCCATTCCATCAATATGTTGAGGAGAGAAACCACACGATCCTCCCACAAATACACCCGATCCTCCCACAAATACACCCGGGGTGGGACGCCTTGGCTGGGCTTGATCTCTGCTCAGCAGGGGTGTCATCCCCCGAGCTGTCTCTCGCCCAGCTCGCTTTCCACATTTCCCTGACCCGCTGGTCCCTGCAAGCATGTGACTTTGTGACACAACACTTTGCCCTGTGGCCCTGGCAAGGCCTGGGCGTAATCACGTCCTGTGGAGGTGAATGACGAAGGTGTTGCCGTCACCTCTTCGTTTTTCAACAGGCAGAGCTGGCAGGGGAGAGTGCACTGCTTCCGTAATCTGTGGACATCCTGCTTCAGACAAGTTTGCCCTTTCTCAACCCTGAAAGGAACGGAAGAGGGAAGGCAGGAACCCACCTACTGTGCCTGGGAAACCGGATGGGCTTCCTGCCTCTGCACCCTTCTTGGCTTGCATTCCCGTCCCCGGTGGCTCACCTTCTCTGCCCGGCATTTCCTTACTTCTTGACTTTATCAGGCCAGTCCCTCCTCCTAGAAGCTGAGCCTCTCATATCTTTCTAGTAAATCCCCATTTTGTTTAGATACCCGGGTTCCGTTGTCATTGCCACTGAACTTTTCTAAGCAACGCCATTACTCTTACCCAAGAGGGCTGACTAGTACAGGCATCTAAACTGGTGTTCACGTCAGCTGTGAGGACAGTTACCAAGCAAACCCATTTTTGCTTGTAACAGGATTCTGGGGCAGTGGGGTCATTGACAGCTTCCAGATTTACTAGCTCTTCGGGGTTCCTGCAGTTTCAGGGACTCCTAAGGAGCTTCTTGAAACAGTTGTGTCATGCAGGGCAATTGCCCCTCAGAGGTTAGGTTCCTAGAAGACTGGGGCAGCCTCTAAGCTCCTTGCTCCGGACACTTCTCTCTCCTCCGTGCAGGAACGGTTGCACCCCCACTTTCTAACAAATGATGGTGACAGTGTGGCAGAGATTCTGCTCCATGAGCTTATTTATTCTCCGTGGAACAGATTTTATTTATTCACCTAACAAATAATTTTTGAGCACCTGTCATGGCCACTTTGTGCCGGGGACGGACGAATGTAAACCCCTAAGCCTTATATGCTACCAGGGAAAGGGAAAATAAACAAAAACAGCCCTAAAAAGATAAACTAGTAAGATGATTTCAGGTAGACCTAAGTGACACGGAGAAAATAAGCATGTAGAGAAGCGGGGAGGACAGGAGAGAACTCCTTAGCTCAGAAAGTCAGAGGAGGGCACTGTGGGGAATGGAAAAATCTGCGAGCTGAGAGGGGAGGAAGAGCCTGCCTGTGGGGAAGAGCAGGAGGAGCTGGGCACGGGCTTGGAACAGCGGCGGAGCCATCAGAGCCCTGCAAGGTCACACACGTGAGGGGAGGCCCTGGAGGGGGCAGCGAGGGCTGCTCACGCCGCCGCAGGGGCTGGGACTAGCACTCAGGTGTTGGGGTTTTTGTTCCAATGGAAATAGGAACGGGAAGTGTTAAGCGGGGAGGTTCCTAAGATCTGATTTGCGATTGGGAAAGGTCACTGTGATTTGTGATTTGGAAAGACCTCGATGGGGCGAGGCTGGAAACGGGAGACAGGCAGGGAGCTTGCTGCTGAGGCCAGAGACGGCCAACGGCAGGAAACCATCTGGTGATGCAAAGCCGAGCTTAGGCATCTGAAGTTCCTCCAAAACATCTCCAGCAGTCACAACCTACCACTGCAACCCAGAAACACAGCAATTATGTGCCAGAAAAAACCACATGTGTTTATGCTCAAACAATAGTAATTACAGGGCCCCTCCTTCTCGTGCCTTCCCTGCTGACTCCTGACTGCCCTAACAATTAACTCCTGCCAGCCAGCCACCTCCTTAGTCCACCTGCTCTCAAGGCTCTGCTACCCTCTGCACGGCCCCTACCCCCCACCCCCCACGTTGTGTGCTTCCATCATCAACTTGTTATTAGTGTCTCAGGGATCAGATTTTTGGAAATAAGATTCACATATTACAAATTATTTGATTACTTTGACATGATTTAGTTTTTCATCTCAAGTCCTTCATCATTCTAGAAGGATGATTCACTCATCCCTTTGTCCATTTATTCACTCATTCGGTCAACCTACATTTGTCAAGTCCCCGTGCTGGGTAGGAGCTGGAGACATCACGACAAAGGCATAGATCTCAGATCCCACTCATGGGGAGTTGTCATCTGCAGCACACCCTCCGTGACTAATTAAAAAAAAAAACTTTTTTTTAACATTTTTGAGAGACAGAGAGAGACAGAGTGTGAGTAGGGGAGGGGCAGAGAGAGAGGGAGACACAGAATCTGAAGCAGGCTCCAGGCTCTGAGCGGTCAGCGCAGAGCCCAAAGCAGGTTCAAACTCACAAACCGTGAGATCATAACCTGAGCCGAAGGCGGATGCTCAACCAACCAAGCCACCCAGGCGCCCCTTTCCATGACAAATTTTAAGCCAATTTTGCTTCCAGCAAAGAATGGTGCTGATTTTAAGCTCTCAGATTTTATGGCGACTAGCTCTTGGTGAGGGGCCAACACCAGCTAGGTTTTCAGACCCCAGAACTAGATACTGTCTCTTTCTAGTAAAAGGAAGGAAATGAAAATTCACATTTATGGACTGTTTGCTCTGTGCCAGGTTATACCGTTTGCACGCTGTTATATAGCCAGTGAGTTTCAGGACTAAGTCTGAAACCAACTCTGCCTGACTCAAAAATTCATGCTCTCAGGGCACCTGCGTGGCTCAGTCGATTAAGCGTCCGACTCTTGATTTCAGCTCCGGTCTGGATCTCGAGGTTCATAAGTTCAAGCCTTGCATCGGGCTCTGTGCTGACAGTGAGAAGCCTGTTTGAGAGTCTTTCTCTCTGTTCCCCTCTCCCCCTAAAAATAAATAAACATAAAAAAAAAAAATCCACACTCTCTCCATTCCACAGTTTCAAGAAATAGATCACATTCAAAGAGAAGGGAAGAACTTGCTTACATGCTCAGGCCCTCCTCAGTCCAAGAAAAGTGTGCCCCGTAAAGATAAGGAAGTCACATGTCAGGGATGATAAAGTCTAAACAGCAACCAAAGAATCACGAAAACTGTAACAATCCCAGAGAGACATCCTGGGAAAACCCAACAAGCTGTTCTCCTTCACAGAACAAGTCACTGAAAGGCCCTGGAGAAAGATTAGAAACCGGACAGGTTGAGGAATAATTACGCCCCTGAACTGTTTGCTGGGAGGCTAGGTGTGCCAAATGCAGTATATTCAGCACCCAGCTGCCTGGGGCGGTGGGGGGGCGGGGGGGGGGGCGGTTTGTCTCTCCCCGGACTTCCAGTCAAAGTCAGCCAAATGGTGCCCTCACCTCTGGGGTCAGGAAGAAGAGCCTTCCAGGTCCCTGCCTCTCAGCCCTGGTATCTGTCCCTACTGGTTTATTGGCAGGCCAGAGACAGCAAGAAGCCACATGAGAGAGGACAGATGTTTTTAGGAGTGTCTATTTTAAAAATTTCGACAAAACTGATAACATCGCTTTGGTAACAAATGTTACCGTAGTAAGCCAGAGAGAGCCAGTTTTACAGGAAATTTTAAGAGAACACAAGTCTTTAAGGAAACTTCATGATTTGGGCGGGCTGCTTCAAACTTTGTTTCCAGTCGCCCGAAGATCCATGACCTTTGATGGGAAATACTGAGGCACCTGATGCAGCTTATCTCATACTTGTGTCAGTTGAACTACCCGTCTCCCACCCTCAAATCCGTCTTAACCACCATGAACTGACTTTCATCCTAGGCACGATATTCTGCCAGGCCCTGTTTGAGATTAATAAGATAGCGTTCATGTTGTAGTAGGCCCTCAAATACGTCCACAATAACCATAATGTAATGTGTTCATTACGCTAGAGTGGAGGCATGTGGAAAGACTAATGGGTACTGGGAGGAGGAGTGATTAATTTTACCTGGGAGAGGGGCCATCATGGAAGACTTTACGAAGAAGCTGAGGGGGAAGGACTCTGCTTTGGGGCTGTCCCTCATCCCCGGCAGAGGAAGCAGGGACCCCCTGGGAAGTGTATAGTGGATTTGGGAAGCAGGGACTTCACTGTGGCTGAGTGTAAGGAATGTGGGAGGCAACTGTCGGTGGTGAGTATGGTAAATTACTGCATTCAAGATCCCACGGGCCTTGAAGGCCATCCTGGGCATCCTAGACTTTATTCTGAGGACAATGGAGAGGGAGCACTGAGAGGTTCAGAATTGGTGAGAAATACTATCAAATCTGTGTTCTAGAACATTAGTGGGGTTGGAGGTGGCTTGGAGGGAAAAGGTCTGGTAGTTCAGGTTTCTGGAGCCAACCATCGATGCCTATCCTGAAACCAGCCACTAGGACAGTCGTTCCTGTCACAGTCTAAGGACAGAGATTCAACACATTTATGGAACCCGATGACAGAGATTACACCCATTGATGGTATAATCTCCTCATAGGATAAATGCATATATTGCCAGACAACAATTTGGGGTACCTTTTTAAAAAAATTTTTTAATGTTTATTTTTAAGAGTGAGAGAGAGAGAGAGAGAGAGAGAGAGAGAGACCAAGCACGAGTGGAGGAGGGGCAGAGAGAGAGGGAGACACAGAATCCAAAACAGGCTCCAGGCTCTGAGCTGTCAGCACAGGGCCCAACACAGGGCTCGAGCTCATGAACCTCGAGATCGTGACCTGAGCCAAAGTTGGATGCTTAACCGACCGAGCCACCCAGGTGCCCCTCGGGTACAGTTCTGATAAGTGAATTTTAATATCATTGGTTTCCTCTCTGTACTCCTCTGTGTTTTCTTTTATGCACTTAAAAATACTCTTCTGGGAAAGACTCCACGGACTTCATCAGACCAACAAAGGGGCTTACAGATCAAAGCCCTCAAACATTTGAAGGGATTAGTGGGCCATCTTCTTTCCTTTCTCTACGTGTAGTAACTTTCCAATCGCGCAAGCACTGATTCAGTACCTCACACACGCTCAGGGTTGTGTCAGAGGCTTGTTCTCCGGGGATCTGGAACCAGGCTTCCTGGGCCGGAATCCTGGCTTTATCTTTTCTAGCTGTGTTCCTTGGACCAAATTCCTTGAATCTCCCAGTTTCCTCCTCTGTAAAACAAGGACAGTAATGGTACGCATTTCGTGCCATTGTTGTGAGAATGAAATCAGTTCATATGCAGGAAGTGTGAGCACTGTGTCCAGCTCCCTGTCCCCGCGGGTCCAGACTGCAGTGTGTTTAGAGTATAATTAGGGAGGCGCGATAAGCTCAGGTAAGCCTACTTGAGAAGAGAACCACGATATGGTACAACTCTTTCGTGTGGTTACTTTTCTCTGGGTCTTCTCCAGGATGACCCAGAAAATTCTGCTAAAAAGTAGTAATATAATCCCTTTAAAGTCCATACTTACCTGAAATTTCAATAGAAGTTTTAGTTGGACTCCCCCAAAAAGTGGACAGTGAAGCAAGGGATTTGGGGCCAGTAGTATATTTGGGAAGTGATCCTGGGAAACAAGAAGGTGAGGAAGGAGGCTGGGGAAGGGAGGAAAGCCAACCTCCCAGGTTTCCTCGGAGGGCAGCTGGGCCTCAGTCCTGCCGGGGCCCCTCTGTGAGGCTGTACGGAAGACACCTCCAGTTGCCCCACAAGGGCTGAGGGGGCCGGTGGGTTTATTGTCATCTCTTGAGGGGAGTCCTGGGGGTGCTACTCCCCGGCACTCCTGGCCGGTCTTGCTTGTGGGCCCAGCACGTGGCCAAAAGCCTGAAGGAATGGAGACACGGGGGTGCCTAAGGCAGAAAGCCAGGGTGCTGAAGGATTGTCTTCTGACAACGCCTGCTTCAGTAGGGCGGGTGACTTAAACACCCTGGCCACAGTAAGCATGGGAGACAGGAAACAGATTCACTCTGACTTTATGTGAATAAAGATGTGATTGAAAGGGGTGCCTGGGTGGCTCCTTAGTTAAGCGTCTGGCTCTTGACTTTGGTTCAGGTCATGATCTCACACGGGTTCGTGAGTTCAGGCCCCTTGCCAGGCTCTGAGCTGACAGCTTGAAGCCTGCTTGGGATTCTCTCTCCCTCCCTCTCCCTGCCCCTGTCCCATTCTCTCTCTCTCTCTTCTCTCTCTCTCTCTCTCTCTCTCAAAATACATAAACTTTAAATAAAAATAAAAATGCGATTGAAAGAGGTTCAACCCCAGCCTGGGTCTTCCAACTTCTACCCCTCCCACCTTCACTTGTCACAGTCTGTGATTTTCACAGGTGGTTCCTTTTGCAACTTACGTGTGATTTAGTCTTTAAGGGTGTTTATCAGAAATTCTCACCACCTACTCTTTAAAGTCCACATACTATTATGGGTAAACTTTTCAGTGATTTGAGTGGGGGGGGGGCAATGTCAAAAGATACTCATTATTTAGGTATCTGCTGATTAGCCAAGAAAATTGAATTCCTGGAATGTTTCTTTTTAGCTGTTGTCTGTTAATCAAACAAACACCATGATTTGCACTGCAAAATCTTAGAACTGTGGGATGTTAGATTCATCTGGTTAGATTTCAGTGTAAGCACAGCCCTAAGAGCCTGCAGTTCTTTGAATACATGAATGACTGCCACAGTGTTAAATTCCATAAAAAGCAGTTACATCTGCTCAGTTTCCAGGTGACAGAGTGTGGATTCCGGCGAGGAAATTTATCATCATTATTTAGAAAACATATTTGATGTCAAGGCAGGTGCCTGGGTGGCTCCGTCGGTTGAGCGTCTGACTATGGCTCAGGTCAGGATCTCACGGTTCATGAGTTCGAGCCCCATGTCAGGCTCTGTGTTGAGAGCACAGAGCCTGGGGACTGCTTCGGATTCTGTGGCTCCCTCTCTGCCCCTCCCCTGTTTGCACTCTCTCTCACTGTTCTCTCTCTCTCAAAAATAAGTAAACATTAAAAAAAATTTTTTAAATAATTTATAAAAAAAGAAATTGTATTTGGTAAAGAAAATGTAGAATGGCACATCTTTATCTGCACTATGAGTATAATAATGTATAAATTATGGAAGTTTATAGACAAGAACCGGAAGGTAAAATGGGGAAATGAATACTGTTTTGCCAGTACAATTTTCTTTAAAAACAGAAGAGAGATCAGCAGTGCCCTTTACTCAAATCCCAGTGTGACATGAAATTTTTAGCACAATTTTAGTTAGCCTTGGCAACTTTTCTAGGCTCAGACCATGTTACTCAGGAATTTTCCCCAAATTTCCTACCACCAATTTGTGTTTACTCTAAAAATAGAGAAAGGGGGGGGGGTGTTTAGTAACAGAAGCAATGTGAACATGGATGAACCTCAAAATCAGTATGCTAATGAAGCCAGACACAAAAGACCATCTATTGTATGATCCCATTTACCTGAAATTTCTAGGGACACCTTGCTGGCTCAGTTGAAAGAGCATGTGACTCTGGATCCCGAGATCATGAGTTCGAGCCCCATGTGGGGTGTAGAGATTACTTAATTAAATAAAACTTTTTTTAAAAGTTTTTTTTTTTTTTTTAAGAGGCAAAACTATGTATATAGAAAGCAGATCAGTGGTTACCTAGTGGTGGCTGGGAACAGGGATTGGCTCGAAATGGGCATGAGAAAAATGTTCAGGGTGATGGAATTGTCCTAAAACTGAATTATGGCGATGGTTGCATAATGTGTAAATGTAGTATAACTCCCCAAACTGTGAGTTTCATGAGATGTAAATTATACAGTAAAACTGTTAAATGCACTGCCACGCTGTTTCTAAAATACAAGGAAATGTTAGAAAAGCGATTTCTGGTTACTGTGGGATAGAAAAACTCCTTGGCTCACAAATAACCTCCAGCAGCCCCCACAGATAAACCTCCCCAAACACGCACTGCAGGGGAAAACAGCACTCACTTTGCAAAGGAGCTTCAAGACAAGCCTCCTGACCTCCCTGCTAACAGATTGCCCCCTAGCACCCCACCCCCACCACAGACAGGCTAGACCAGCACTGTCCAGTGGAAATACAATGGGAGCCATGCATCTGTACTTCTGAGTTTTCTAGTAGACACGTTAAAATGTAAAAAGAAACAGGTGAGTTAATTTAAATATTTCCTGTAACTCAGTATGTCAAAATATTATCGTTTCAGCATATAATCAATATAAAAAATTTACCAGTGACATGCTTTACATTCTTTTTTCATGCTGAATCTTTAAAATCTGACATGTGTCTTACACATCGAGCACATCTCGGTTCAGAGTAGCTAGGTTTTCAGGTGCTCCGTAGCCACAGGTGGACACGGCAGGCCTAGAGGCATCTAGCTTATTGACAATAATCCAGAGACTTCAGATAATTCGTAAAGAGGGAGCTGTTTCATGTAAACAGCCACTGCTAATTAAAAAAACAGACATGTAAAGGTATATGTTGAATTGTTCTGTGAAAGTACACTGATCTCTGTGCGCCTTACTTTTTTTTGGTTAATTTTTATTTTCTTAAGTGTTTATTAGTGATGCTCCTCTGTTGAAATCCCCCGCCTCTTTTTTTCTCTTTTATTTTATTTTATTTTATTTTATTTTATTTTTTCTATTTTTAAATACGTTCAAGTCAGTTAGCATACAGTGCAATAATGTTTTCAGGAGTAGATTCCGGTGATTCATCCCCTATGTATAACACCCAGTGCTCATCCCAGCAAGTGTCTTCCTTAATGCCCCTTATTGATTTAGCCCATCCCCCCACCCACAGCCCCTCCAGCAACCCTCAGCTTGCTCTCTGTATTTAAGAGGCTCTTCTGTTTCGTCCCCCTCCCTGTTTTTACGTAACTTTTGCTTCCCTTCCCTTATGTTCATCTGTTTTATATCTTAAATTCCACATGTGAGTGAAGTCATAGGATATTTGTCTTTCTTTGACTGACTCATTTTGCTCAGCATAATACCCTCTGGTTCCATCCGTGTAGTTGCAAATGGCAAGATTTTATTCTTTTTGATTGCCAAGTAATACTCCATTGTATATACATACCACATCTTCTTTATCCATTCTTCTGTTGATGGACATTTGGGCTCTTTCCATACTTGGGCTATTGTCGATAGGGCTGCTATAAACATGGGGGTGCATGTGCCCCTTCGAAACAGCACATCTGTATCCCTCAGATATATACCTAGTAGTGCAATTTCTGGGTCGTAGGGTAGTTCTATTTTTAACTTTTTGAGGAACCTCTGTACTGTTTTCCAGAGTGGCTGCACCAGCTTGCATTCCCACCAGCAGTGCAAAAGAGATCCTCTTTCTCCGCATCCTCACCAACATCTGTTGCCGGAGTTGTTAATTTTAGCCATTCTGACAGGTGTGAGGTGGTATTTCATCGTGGTTTTGATTTGTATCTCCCAGATGATGAGTGATGTTTGGCATCTTTTCATGTGTCTGTTAGTCATCTGGATGTCTTCTTTAGAAAAGTGTCTATTCATGTCTTTTGCCCATTTCTTCACTGGGTTGTTTTTTGGGGGTTGAGTTTGATAAGTAAGTTCTTTATAGATTTTGGATACTAACCCTTAATCTGATATGTCATTTGCAAATATCTTCTCCCATTCTGTTGGTTGCCTTTTAGTGTTGCTGATTGTTTCCTTCACTTTGCAGAAGCGTTTTATCTTGATAAGGTCCCAATAGTTCATTTTTGCTTTTGTTTCCCTTGCCTCCAGAGACTTGTTGAGTAAGAAGTTGCTGCGGCTGAGTTCAAAGAAGTTATTGCCTGTTTTCTCTTCTAGGATTTTGATGGCTTCCTGTCTTACATTTAGGTCTTTCATTCATTTTGAGTTTATTTTTGTGTATGGTGCTGTCCAGTTTTCCCAGCACCATTTGCTGAAGAGACTGTCTTTATTCCATTGGATATTCTCTCCTGCTTTCTCAAAGATTAGTTGCTCATACATTTGGGGGTCCATTTCTGGATCTCTTTTCTGTTCCATTCATCTGAGTGTCTGTTTTTGTGCAGTGCCATACTGTCTGGATGATTACAGCTTTGTAATGCATCTTGAAGTCTAGGATTGTGATGCCTCCCACTTTGGTTTTCTTTTTCAGGATTGCTTTGGCTATTCAGGGTCTTTTCTGGTTCCACACAAATCTTGGGATTGTTTGTTCTATCTCTGTGAAGAATGCTGGTGTTATTTTGATAGGGATTGCATTGAATATGTAGATTGCTTTGGGTAGTATCAACATTTTAACAATATTTGTTCTTCCAATCCATGAGCATGGAAAATTTTTTTCATTTTTTGGTGCCTTCAATTTCTTTCATAAGCTTTCTATAGTTTTCAGCGCATACATTTTTCACTTCTTTGGTTAGGTTTATTCCTAGGTCTTTTATGCGTTTTGGTGCAATTGTAAATGGGATCAATTCCTTGATCTCTCTTTCTGCTGCTTCATTATTGTTGTATAGAATAGAAATACAACCGATTTGTGTGCACTGATTTTACATCCTGCGGCTTTGCTGAATTCATGGATCAGTTCTATGATCAGTTCTAGCAGTTTTTTGGTGGGATCTTTTGGGTTTTCCATATAGACTATCATGTCATCTGCGAAGAGTGAAAGTTTGATTTCCTCCTTAACGATTTGGATGACTTTTATTCTTATGTTTTCTGACTGCTGAGGCTAGGACTTCCAATACTATTTTCAATAACAGCGATGAGAGTGGACATCCCTGTCATGTTCCTGACCTTAGGGGGAAAGCTCTCAGCTTTTCCCCATTGAGGATGATATTAGCATGGGTCTTTCATATATGGCTTTTATGATCTTGAGGTATAATCCTTCTACGTCTACTTTCTTGAGGGTTTTTATCAAGAAAGGATGCTGTATTTTGTCAAGTGCTTTCTCTGACTCTGTTGAGAGGATCATGTGGTTCTTGTCCTTTCTTTTATTAATGTGACGTATCACATTGATTGTTTTGTGGATATTGAACCAATCCTACATCCCAGGTATAAATCCCACTTGATTCTTTTAATGTATTGTTGGATCCAGTTGGCTAGTATCTTGTTGAAGATTTTTGCATCCATGTTCATCAGGAAAATTGATCTGTAGTTCTCCATTTTAGTGGGGTCTTTGGTTTTGGAATCAAGGTAATGCTGGCTTCAGAGAATAAGTTTGGAAGTGTTCCTTCCATTTTTATTTTTTTGGAACAGCTTCAAAAGAATATGTGTAAAATCTTCTTTAAATGTTTGGTAG
The DNA here is from genome assembly GCF_022837055.1 of Prionailurus viverrinus. Taxonomy (NCBI): domain Eukaryota; kingdom Metazoa; phylum Chordata; class Mammalia; order Carnivora; family Felidae; genus Prionailurus; species Prionailurus viverrinus. Next base: position 26,135,958 of record NC_062569.1, read on the forward strand.
AATTCCCCTGGAAAGCCATCCAGCCCTGGGCTCTTGTTTTCTGGGAGATTTTTGATTACTAATTTGATTTCCTTCCTGGTTATGGATCTGTTCAAATTTTCTATTTCTTCTTATTTCAGTTTTGGTAGTTTATATGTTTCTAGGAATTTGTCCATTTCTTCCAGATTGCCTAATTTATTGGCGTATAACTGTTCATATATTCTCTTATTATTGTTTGTATTTCTGCTGTGTTGGTTGTGATCGCTCCTCTTTCATTCTTGATTTTATTTATTTGGGTCCTTTCCTTTTTCTTTTTTTTTTTTTTTTTTTTTTTAATTTTTTTTTTTTCAACGTTTATTTATTTTTGGGACAGAGAGAGACAGAGCATGAACCGGGGAGGGGCAGAGAGAGAGGGAGACACAGAATCGGAAACAGGCTCCGGGCTCTGAGCCATCAGCCCAGAGCCCGACGCGGGGCTCGAACTCGCGGACTGCGAGATCATGACCTGGCTGAAGTCGGACGCCTAACCGACTGCGCAACCCAGGCGCCCCTCCTTTTTCTTTTTGATCAGACTGGCTAGGGGTTTATCAATTTTGTTAATTCATTCAAAGAACCAGCTCCTGGTTTCATTGATCCGTTCTACTGTTGTTGTTGTTGTTGTTTTTTTAATTTCAATGGCATTGATTTCTTCTCTAATCTTTATTATTTCCCATCTTCTGCTGGTTTTGGGTTTTATTTGCTGTTCTTTTTCTAGCTCTTTAACATGTAAAGTTAGGTTGTGTATCTGAGACCTTTCTTCCTTCTTTAGGAAGGCCTGGATTGCTATCTACTTCCCTCTTATGACTGTCTTTGCTGCATCCCTCAGGTTTTGGGCTGTGATGTTATCATTTTCATTGGCTTCCATGTACTTTTTAATTTCCTCTTTAATTTCTTGGCTAGCCCATTCCTTATTTAGTATGGTGTTCTTTAGTCTCCAAGTATTTGTTGTCTTTCTAAATTTTTTCTTGTGTTGATTTTGAGTTTCATAGCATTGTGGTCTGAAAATATACAGGGTATGATCTCGATCTTTTTGTACTTGTTGAGGGTTGATTTGTGTCCCAGTATGTGACCTATTCTGGAGAAAGTTCCATATGCACTTGAGAAGAATGTGCATTCTGCTGCTTTAGAATGAAATGTTCTGAATATATCAGTTATGTCCAACTGGTTCAGTGTGTCATCCAAAACCATTGTTTCTTGTTGATTTTTTGTTTAGATGATCTGTCCATTGGTGTAAGTGGGGTGTTGAAGTTCCCTACTATTATGGTATTATTATCAGTGAGTTTTCTGTATGTTTGTGATTAATTGATTTATACATTTGGGTTACAACACGTTGGGGGCATAGATGTTTACAATTATTAGATTCTTTTTTTTTTTAAGTTTATTTATTTATTTATTTTTGAGAGAGAGAGTGAGCATGATGGGGGGAGAGGGGGAGAGAGAGAGGGAGAAAGAGAATCCCAACCAGGCTGCATGCTGTCAGCACAGAGCCTGACCTAAGGCTTGATCCCATGAGCTGTGAGATCATGACCTATACTGAAATCAAGAGTTGGGCACTTAACCTGAGCCACCCAGGCGTCCTGTTCCTCACTTTAAAAAAAAAAATTAATTTCTCATATTATCCTGAGGAATTTTTTAATGTACTCAATGAGTTTCATTTTTAGGTCTTGGTGGTTAAGTTCCTATGGTCAGCACACACAGCGGTGTTTGAAATTAACATTGCAGAGACATTTCAAGTCTAGGAATTGAAACAAGATTTTAGTTTAGATGAAAGGTTATGTCCTTTATCAGGAAACTGGGTACTGTCCTCACCAAGGAACAGCTGTGATGATCTACAGTAATAGGTCTGTCTGGTTAGTATAATAATTGAACTAAAGCTATCAGCAGCCATTTAGAAATTATAGTGTCACAGATAAAGACTTACAGCTTGGGAGAGTCTTGGGTGGGCTTGTTTGGTTGGGTCTGGGTGTAGGATAGAGGTTGTCCAGTTTTGGATAATACAACCATTTGAAGTACTGTCGAGATTCTTATGCTACAGATGCGTTGATGTGTTCTGATCTGCTATCTCCATCACAGGTCAATCTAGTTTATTCCACAATATTCTGTGTTTAACTTTCCACTTGTAGCCTACCCCCCAGCTTTCTCATGGAACTAAAGTTGTGCTGCAGCTGTAGCACCTGGAAAAATATTTCTTTCCTCAGAAGCACTGCATTTGCTCAGTAGACCCACAAATCCAAATAAAAAAGCAACCTCATAAAATCAGCAGGAAGGAAGGCAGCTGATTGATTTCTCAGTTCTTGTTCATTGTTCTTGGAAGTGCTCCTTTGCTCATGGTGACCTTTTCTTTATTCTTCCTTTCCTGTGAGTTAAAACCGTGCCCTTGGGACGCAGGTGTCTCTATCAGGCCCCACCGCTTTTTACTCCGTCTCCCTCTCTCCATTGCCTTTCCTTTACCTCCCATACAGATAGATTCACAGCCAGGGAAGGCATTGTTCTTAGAGCCATGGGATTATTAGGGACATTGGCCCCTGGAGGATCTCACACAGAAGTTGGGATGGGACAGAAGCTTTTACCCTGGCCTTCACCTTTGGTCCCTGCAATTAGTCTAGACCACTTTTGCTTCCCAGGTCTGCTCTACCCACTTTGTTCTCTGACTCTGTAGCCTCTGTTCAGGCTTCCAGGCCTCCCCGCTCTGCTTTGAATATTTATTTGTCTCTGTCTCAACCCACAGCCTTTTCCCACTTACACATCTGCCTCCAGCACCCCCCCCTCCGCCCCCTGCCCAACACTACAGAATCAGAAACACTTCCACACCCAGAATCAGCCAGGCTACTCCTCTCCCAGCCACCAACAGATCCTGGCCTATATTCACACTCAACTTGAGGGCTTAATTAGCGTTGCTACCAGTGGTCAGAACGGAGCTCCCACTTCTTGCACTTCCAAGACAGCTTCCCTTTTGGTTATTCAGCAAAGGAGCCCCTTTATTTTCTGAATGTTAAAGAAAAGTAAACTTCCATCATGCTCCTTGATGCATGGTTTAGGTTAGGTTCTCTGCAAAACAAAACCTCAGATAGACTTGGGTCTTGGGTCCAGGTTGCCTTTTTGGGAGGGGAGCCTGGGATTCTGGAGTGAGGGATCAGGGAGGGTGAAAGGAGAAAAAAGCCAGCAGGGGATGTGTTAATCCACTGGTTATTGTTGTGGGAAGCTGGGCTCACTCTTACTGGGGACCCTCTGAAGAACTGTTGGAAAACACCCTATGGAATATTGCCTCTGAAGAACCAGAGACTGGGGCATCCTTCCACTGAATCTCCATTCCTACAGTGGTTGAGGGCTGCCATGGGAGTGTTAACGCCCCTCTGAACTTTGGGCTGCCTGTGTAAGGGCTGAGGGAACTACCAAAGCTTTAAACAAAACCCTGAGGAAAAGTTGAGGGACTCCACCAGTATTTGAGGTGGACATTGCCAGTGTGTGTGAAGGATGCCTAGCCTGGCCACAGCTAGAATCCCAGAGGGGCTGGGGGATGTGGGCACAAAAACTACCAGCTGCTATTCATGAATGATCATTGAAAGCTATCCTTCTCACCCCCCTCGAAAAACAAACAAAAAAAATATGCTGAAATGGAAATGTCCCTAAGACCTGAAATAACCTCTGCAGCTGTTTCTTCGTGTGAAGAAGATGGCAAACTCAAAGACAGCCAACTTCCATATGGGCAGGTCAAGGCCAATGCAAGGGACCCTTTCGCTCACCTTATCTCCCAGAGCCTATGTGTTTGTGGCTAGTGAGCTAAAGTCAGGCGGAAAAGATGATCATCCCCAGCCCTCTTGTCATTCTTCATCAGTCTTCTTTTTTTTTTTTTAACATTTATTTTTTGAGAGACAGTGAGAGAGAGACACAGAAGCTGAAGCAGGCTCCAGGCTGTCAGCACAGAGCCTGATGTGGGGCTCAAACTCACAAACCACAAAATGATGACCTGAGCTGAAGTCAGACACTTAACCAACTGAGCCACCCAGGTGTCCCTCTTCATCAGAGTCTTCTGGGAAGCCAACTCAGAGGCGTGTTAGAGCTTGGGGATAGAACCTTTCCCCTCCTATGCAATCTGAGGCTTTGGGATCATGGAAAGTCAGGTTGCAAACTGCTAACTATGGGATTCCCAAAGCATCAAGATCATTCTAAACAGACAAGCAGACAATCTAGACCATGGACTAGGATAACCCAGGAGATTTGGAACGCTTCTAGTAGTTCATAATATAGTTGGCCTTTTAAATAAGGATTGGTATCAGGCTGCCTGGGTGGCTTGGTCGGTTAAGCGTCTGACTTCAGCTCAGGTCATGATCTCACAGTCCGTGAGTTCGAGCCCCGCGTCGGGCTCTGTGCTGACAGCTCAGAGCCTGGAGCCTGTTTCAGATTCTGTGTCTCCCTCTCTCGCTGACCCTCCCCCGTTCATGCTCTGTCTCTCTCTGTCTCAAAAATAAATAAACGTTAAAAAATAAATAAATAAGGATTGGTATCATAGATAATTTATTCTTCATGATAGTTACCATTTATTGTACTCAGAATAGGTATACAGACCTTTATTTACATTAGCTTTTTTAACTTAAAAAAATGTATTTATTTATTGAGAAAGAGAGAGAGTGGGGGAGAGCAGAGAGAGAGGGAGAGAGAATCCCAATTCTCCCAAGAGAATCCCAAGATGCAGGGCTCTCTCCCACGCATCGTGAGATCATGACCTGAGCTGAAACCAAGAGTCAGATGCTTAACCGACTGAGTCACCTAGGTGCCCCTACATTAGGTTGTTTGTTTTTGACAAATGCTTATTTATTGACTCTTGGAATTATATATTATACATTATTGCTAAAACACATTAGCTTTTTCTAAAAAGTTATTTGAGAGAGAGAGAGAGAGAGAGAGAGAGAGGCAGAGAGAATCCCAGGCAGGCTCCATGCTGTCAGTGCAGAGCCAGACATGGGGCTTGATCCCACAAGGCCTGAACCAAAATCTAAAGCCAGAGGCTTAACAGACTGAGACACCCAGGGACCCCTACGTTGGCTTATTTAATACATAACAGCAAAGTAGATCTATTACCATCAGTTGACAAATAAGGCAGTCATGACTCAGAGGTTAAAGACTCAGCTTTGCACAGCCTCATAAGGAGCAGATCTGGGATACTAAACTAGTTCATGGGCAAAGACAGAAATATGGCTCCTGTTATGATTATATATACACCTTTTTATAGATCCAGGAAGACAGGCAGCCTAACGGGCCAGCCTGTACCTCTATAAAATAGAATAGCAAATGGTTCAGAGCTCAGGTTTTGTGGTCAGATGATCTCTTTTGAAGACCATCAGGGAATAGAATTACATACAAAATTATCACCATGTCTTCCTTATAGTCTGTGATTAAATAGACTTTAAAAAACATTTTTTTAAAAATAACAGATTCTATGTGCACGGTGTGTTTTGTCCTAGATATCTGTCTTGAGAAACTCAACGTTTCCCAGAAAAAAAGTAACATATTTTTGAAACAAAAACGATAACTTGTATCCCTCTACAAGATGCATTTGTGCCCCGATTCCAAAAATCTGCTTATTCTTTGGGTCGCACGTTTATATTTGGCAGCAAATTTCAGAAGTTTGCATGAACAAGCTTCCTTGGGCAAGTGTGGAAGGAAGAGCTTGTGTACACGCCCAGGAGAAACGAAACTGCTGGCTTTGTGGGTTTGGAGGTCTTCCTACAACTTGGAGCAACCCTTTGAAGATCTACACTTGACTTTCTGGGCCTGCAAGCTTTCTTTCTCTTTTTGTTTTTTCTTGAAGCTCTAAGCATGGATTTCTGTTGTGCTCAGTCCAACTTCCACATGAACCATCAGGAAGAAATTTCTCATCCATAGTGCAGACAAGTAGTAAGCTGGCACATAGTAGGTCCTTCATGGAGTCAAAGATTCTCAGGATTAAAAGGGACTTTATGGATCATGAGCCTGCAGTGGACATCTGTGGTTTGGACCCATTCATTTTGCAGCAAAACTTCTCAAAAAAAGGTCTCTGTATATCTGCCATTTCCACTTGCCCACATCCACATTTTCCTCAAGCCTGTCCAGCCATGTTTGCTACTCCCACTCGCTGAAATTGCTCTATCCAAGGTTTCAGAAGGAGTTCATCTCACCCAACTGGGTGATCATTTTTCTACCCCTACCTCTTCCTCCGCCATCCAGAAGCATTCAACACAGGGACCTCTCCTTCCAGTTTGAAATATTCTTCTTTCTAGCTTTCATGAAACCACAATCTCCAGGCTCCTCCTGCCCTCCCAGCCTCTCCTCCTTTTTTTTTTTTTTAAAATTTTTTTTAATGCTTATTTTTTTTTGAGAGAGACAGAGCACGAGTGGGGAAGGGGCAGAGACAGAGAGGGAGACACAGAATCCGAAACAGGCTCCAAGCTCTGAGCCGTCAGCACAGAAACAGACATGGGGTTTGAACTCGGGAATGGTGAGATCATGACCTGAGCCTAAGTTGGACGCTCAACCCACTGAGCCACCCAGGCACCCCCAGCCTCTCCTTCTTTTTTTTTTTTTTTTTCAACGTTTATTTTTTTTGGGACAGAGAGAGACAGAGCATGAACGGGGGAGGGGCAGAGAGAGAGGGAGACACAGAATCAGAAACAGGCTCCAGGCTCCGAGCCATCAGCCCAGAGCCTGACCCGGGGCTCGAACTCACAGACCGTGAGATCGTGACCTGGCTGAAGTCGGACGCTTAACCGACTGCGCCACCCAGGTGCCCCAGCAGCCTCTCCTTCTTAATCCCAGTTATTGAATTTTAGTTTTTGCCCATCCTGGGGCTCTCTCCACACCACCTCCCTGGTGTTATTCCTTCCAGGCTTCTGGCTTTCAATACTGTCTTTTACTGATGATTCTCAAATTTATCTTCTGAACTCCAGACTTAAGTATTCAACTGCTTACTTAACTTTGCCTTTTGGATGCCTGACAAACATCTCAAACTCAATATGTGAAAAACCCTCTCCTCCCTGGGTCTTTCTCTTTTCAGTAATGGGACCACCACGAACCCACTTGCTCAGGCCAAAAGCTTACAAGTCACACTTGATTTCTCTCGTCTCCCTATCTGGTGGCTCAGCAAGTCCTGTGGACTTCCTCTCGTCAGTATATGTGCTAAATTCATCTACTTCTCTCAGCTTTCCACTTGTCCATCTCTCATCTGGATGACTGCCGTAGCCTGCTCCTGGTCTCTCTGCTTTCACCTCTATCCTCCTATAATCCATTCCCAGAGCTGATCTTTTAAAAATGGAGGTCAGATAATGTGGCTCACTGGTTTGAAACCATCCAGTGGCTTCCTATCACTCAGAATGAAATTCAAATCCCTCAATTAGAGTCATAAGGCATGACTTAGCCCTGGGGTCAGCAAACTTTTCTGTAAAGGCCTAGATAGTAAATATTTTAGGCTTTGTGAGCCATATGGTCTGTGTTTAAACCACTCAGCTCTGCTGTTGTAACAAGATGGCAGCCATAGACAATATGGTAAACAAATGAATGTGGCTGTGTTCCAATAAAACTTTATTTACAAAATCAGGCAATGGGCTGGATTTGGCCTATGGGTCACAGTTTGCTGACCCCTATCTAAGTTCCTTTCTACCCTTTCCAACTCCATCATACATCACTCTGCCCTCCATTATGGTATCACTCTGGCTGGGAAAGATAACCCCCCAGGATGGCTGCCACCAGTTCCTTTTGTCCTTATATACTAATGTCAGACCCCTTAAATATGCTGGCCCCATGACTCCTCTAGCCAATGGAATGTGGTAAAATTGATGTTCTAGGACTTCTGAGCTGGGGCCTTGAGAAGATTGGCAACTTCTGCTTCCTCTCTTGGAATCCAGCCACCGTGCTGTGAGAAAACAAAAGCCATACAGAGAGGCCATGTGGAGGAGAACTGAGAAGTTCTGGACCATAGTCGAAGATGAGCCCGTGGCCTGCAGCATTGACTGTTGGCCATGTGAGTCAGCCATCTTGGATATTCCAGTCTCCTTGAGCGGTCAGCTGGAATCACATGGACAGAGAACTACCTAGTTGAGTCCAGTCATTTCATAGAGCTGTTTGAGGAAATGGTTATGACCTTAAGCCATTAAGTTTCAGTGTTTGGTTTTACAGCAATAGGTAGCTGAAACATTAGTCTTCTGTCTGTTCCTCATACCCACTTAGGTCATTTCTCCATGAGCATCATCTACTCTCTCTCCCTGGAACACTCCTCCCCCTGGTCTCACTAGGCTAGTCCTCCTCATCATTCAGGCTGGCCCATAGCAACTCAGTATTTTTGTCTGGTGTTTTGGTTTTGTGTTTTTGGTTTTGTTTTTTTGGAAAGCTACCTTTCCTTGCTTTACTTTAGGCTATGTGGCTTACCACCCCACCCCACCCCACCCCACCCCTTCTCATTCCACCCTTATCTCAACTGTAGGACCAACTTGTAATGAAGGCCAAGCCAATCAGTGACTCTATTCTTCTCTACCCCCAACACACCCAGCCTCAGTAATGGGATGGACATGGGACCCAGGTCAGTTCAGTAAGTCAGTCCCAGGAATTATTGGTGAGGAGAGACTCTTGGCTGGGGTTGTTCAGCTGATTTAACCCATGCCTGGAGCTGCTGGTGCTCAACTGTCTACCACAAGAGTAGGCCTGTCTGGAAGCAGAGCCAGCCCAGAGGAGGGCAAGGAGGAGGGATGGAGAGAGAGACTCCTGGATCCAGCCATACTTGGACCCAGAATTGCCTTGGGCTTTTTAAGTGACATAAACCAATACATCTCCCACTTTACTATCACCCCTCTCTTATCTCTTTGAGCCAGTTTGAGTTGTATTTCTGTCATTTGCTCTTAAAATACTGTCAATGGCTTGACTCACCTTCCACCATTTCCACCAAAGGACAGGTTGAGTCATATGAAATTGCTATTCTTATAGGTTGAAAATAATTGAATATCAGTAATTTTATATGGCTAACTTATTTGAACACCTCCAGAGATGGGGAACTCACTATCCATTGTGCCAGTTCAATTGAAAATTAGACATACTTAACAAACAAAATTATTTTTCTGAAACTAAAATTCTCACCTTTTGGGATGAGCACTGGGTGTTGTATGGAAACCAATTTGACAATAAATTTCATATATTGAAAAAACATAAGCATAAAAAAGCCCCTAAAATTCATATTTCTTACCCTTTTATAGTCCTGGGTGCTCTCCCCTGAACATATTTTATATATAATGTAGAACTTGACTGAAAAACTGCAGGACAGTCTCCCTTAGGTAGACAAAAGTGGCATTATCACCTCTTCATTCTAGATACAATACTTTTGGTAATGCAGCCTAAAACATCTAAATCTTTTGTAAAAATGTGATGTCTTAAGCCATGTCTTCTCTATCTTGTTCTAGTGTGTTTCAAGCTAAATTCAGGACCGTATATTTAGCCTCAGTGAATTTCACTATGTTCTGTTTGACTTGCTGACCCTTCCTTTAAATGCCAAGCTTCTGCCCCTGCCCATTGGGTCGAAGTCTTCGTCAATTATTTTCTCTGTGGTTGTCATGATACAACAACATAATGAAAATTTAGTGCCAAGATCATGATTGTGCACTCCAGTGTACCCCTTCCAGTACTGTGTTTTATGCAAAATTGAGAAGCGTGCCTTCTCTGTATTCATTTGATTCATTACTATGGATGTTGAAAAGGACAGAGCCAAGAATCAGGCCCAAAGGAACGTGTATGTTTGGACAGTGACTCATTAGCCTTCAGGCTGGGTTGTCTGGTCAGTCACTGCTTCTCTGACGTGGGCTAACAACCACCCGTGTTTCTCAGCTTCTCCATAGGAACTTGCAGGATACCAGCTAAGGGTGTGGCTGAAATGTGTAAGGGGCTCCTCATTACTGGGTATTCATTACCCTCTTCTTGAAGTTAGGTGGAGCAGGGTGCTATCTAGGATAGGCTACCCACAATGACCAACAGACCTGAGGGTTAAATGGCTAAACACAATGGCATTTTATCTGTAGCTTAGATAACAATTCAGAGTGCTCAGGTTGGTGGGAGCATTCTTCTCCATGCAGCCTCTTGGGGATCTAGGTTCTCTCGGCCTCCTGGATCTGCCATTCTCCAGGCTTCACTGTCATCCGCTTCCAGCCACAGAAGAGAGAGCCTAAAGAAGCACACGTGGGACATTGTCATGGGACAGGCGTGAAAATGGCATATCCCTGCTGCTCACTTAGTCAACAAAGCCGTACCTGCCAATGATAGGTAGGAAAATGCTGTTGAGCCCAGTGCTTAAAGAAATGGAGAAGAGAGTCATTGAACAGCCTGTGGCCTCCACTGTAGGCAACTACCATCACCATTATACAGAATTAATCACTAAAAAACTGACCACACAGCACTTCCCTTCCTTTTAATGCCAAGCTTCTGCCCTTTCCTATTGGGTCAAAGTCTTCGCCCACCATGGTCAGACCTTAACAACATAATGTAGATACAATGCAAATACCATAACAATTGATGGCAAAGTGAAACCATCAGTCTTGCAAGATAAGCAGGATTTCAAGAATAGGAAAGCAGTTTTGGGAACTGCCCTGGTCGTTTGCAAAGCCATTGACGTATGAGGACATGGCACTGTTAGATCAGAGACAACAGGGTGAGGACCAAAAAGAAGTGAGAATGATTCGAACATCAGAGGTACTAGAGACACCTGGGGCAATTAACAAGCACCTCAGATATTTCTGTCAGGTTATACTGTCCCTGTGCTATGAAAGTCAAATCTTAATTGAAGAATTTCACATCATATAATCTTCAATTGTATCAGTAAAATACGCCAAAAGAGAAATAATCCTCAACAGTTGACTGATGGTTTTTGTGGTGCTGGCTCTTCTAAGAACGAGCTGGTGGTGGGACTCTCACCTGGGCCCCCCTGTAAGGCCCAACCTCTAAAATGTCGGTGTACCCAGAACCTCATCCTGGGCCTGTTCCCTTCAGGGTCCTCCCTTTCCTAAGTGACCCATATAGTCCCTGGGCTTTAAATATCATCTGCCTGCAGCTGGCTGGCCTTGAGATGTATATCCTACTGTCCACTCAACATCTCCACTTGAGGGGTTATATCTTCTCAGACTTACGTGTTTAGAAACACACCTTTTGACTTCAGACCTGCTCCTCAAGTCCTCCCTGCCTTGCTCAGTAAATGACAGTGTCCTTCAGCGTCTTCTCAAGGCGAAATCTCAAGAGTCATTCCTGAAGCTTCTGACCTGCCTACTCCCACATCTAATGTAGTAGCAAGTGCGGTTGGGCCTACCTTCCCCAATGTGTCCTGAATGGACTCCACACCGCCTCCCCACCATGACCTAGCTGAGTGGCCACCTCTCACTGGGGACCCCCAAGGCAGGCCCATAACTGATGTTCCTGTTCCTGCCCTTGCCTTCACGGCCATCCCATTTGCACATGGCAGCCACAGCCAGCCTTTAAACATATAGATTGTATTGCATCATTCCACAACTTAAATCCCTCCAATGGCTTCTCATCACATTTACAATAAAATCCAAACTCCTTCCCATGGCCTCCCTGGCCTCACGTCATCTGATTTGTGCCCATGCCTGGCATGTCAATTTCAACACCCCCGTCCTCCTCAGTCTCCAGCCACTGCATCAGCTGTCCAGTGGGCTCCCTCCTCAGGGTCCCCCATTGTCTGGACATTCTTTACTGTTTCCTGCCTGACACCTTCTTGTCATCAAATCTCAGCTAGAATATCGTGTCCCCAGAGGCCTTCTCTACCTCCCTTCCAAGGCAGCCCCCCCTCCAGCCTTCTTTATTTGGTTATCTGACGTTTTTCGACATAGCACTGTCATTGTTAACTGCAACTATTTTGCTTATTTATGTATTTAAAACATTTTCTCTATCTTCCCTTACACTATAAACTCCAATGAAGGCAGGGATTTTGTCTAGTTTGTTCACTGATGTATCTTCATTGTCAGAGACCATCACCTAATAGATGTTCAGTAAATATCTATAAACTAAATGGTTTTTAAAATAGAAAAAAAAAAACACCCTTATTTCATAATTTTAAGTTTCATTTTGCAGGGTAGTGTCCCAATAAAAACCTTTTTCATGATTTAATATGCAATTTTGGTTTCCTTTATAAGTAGATTTAAGTGGCCTTTTCCTGTATCAATTATCTTTGAACAATGAAGATCTTCTGTCTTGCGTATTTCCTTGGTCGCATAGACTCATAAACTTGTGGAATAAGTAAATGAGGGCAAGGCTGACATGATTTGTTCTTGGGTAACCCAAGCTGGGTCACAGTGATCAATCATTTTTCTTCCAGTGACACACGAATGCCTTTTCCCCTTGAAAGTCCATTCTAGAATCACGCCTACAATCTGCTCTGCTTACTAGTTCCCAGGGTATGGAACCTTCTTCCTTCTTTTTAATGGAACACCTTTTCTGTCTCCAAGATTCCAGCACCATTTAATTTATTTATTTACATTTTTTTTTAAATGCTTATTTATTTTTGAGAGAGACAAGAGTGCAAGTGGGGGAGGGGCAGAGAGGGAGACGCAGAATCAGAATCAGGCTCCAGGATCTGAGCTGCTAGCACACAGCCCGACGTGGGGCTTGAACTCACGGACCACAAGATCATGACCTGAGCCACCTAGGAACCCCGGCACCATTTTAAATATCTGCAGGTCCCCTAAGATCACAGATAAACATTGAAAGTCTCTTCCTGGGTTCTGTAAGTACTCTGGCCTGTGATTCATCTGGGCCCAGAGGCTTGAGTGTAATTCGATTCAGGACACAAATAAAGGTTCTCATTAGAGGGGAGTGGCCACAGTGCAAGACAATTTGGCAACCACTGATGTCACTGAATCGTGGAATTAAACAAATGCCTTGTTACTGCGGAAGCCCTGATACGTTTCCAAGAACTGGCTTCTGTAGCTCCTTGAGTTCTGACAACCAGTCATCTGGGGCCAAAAAGTAGTGCTGAAGGGTTTGGAAGTCTACTTTAAAATTTTCTTCCATCTTGCTCTGTGCCATGATCCTTTGGGGTCCGTGGGGAGAGAAGAGAGAGTGGGAGAAAAGCAGAGGGAACCAGCTTCCCGCCTGGGTGCTGGGGGAAAGTGGGGTTTCACCTGTGTGCAGCCTGCTGGTAGGAGCCAGTCTGTCAATAGGACTCTGAGGTTCGACTCCGAGGTTGCCCTTTTTAAAAGGTCACCCGCTCCTCATGTCCCCTTCAGACTCTTGCCAAGTAGAGAAGTCTGAGTTTTCATTTGTATTGCTTGTGTTTTAACTGTGGGCTCCAATATTTAAAGCACTGTGTCAGCCAGACCACACATGCCCTAGGATCTGATCCAGCCAGTAGCTCCCAGTTTGCAATCCTTGGCCAAAGGCACCATGTAAAGATTACAGGTTGGCCCAGAGAAGATGCTGACTGTCAGTTTCTTCAGTCACTGCTACCAGAATGTGGTGTGAATGCAGATTCATTTTTTTTTTTTTTAATTTATTTTGAGAGAGACATGGTATGAGTGGGGCAGGGAGAGAGTGAGAGAGTGAGAGAGAGAGAGAGAGAGAGAGCGTGCTCTGCCAGCACAGAGCCCGATGTGGGGCTCTAACCCATGAAACCATGAGACCATGATCTGAGCCAAAACCAAGAGTCAGATGCTTAACCGACTGAGCCACCTAGGCACCCTGGAGATTCATTTCTTTTTAGTTCAGAAGAGCAATTCTCTATTCTATAGGGGTTAAGAAGAAGTTGCAAAGCATTCGGGGGTGGGGGTGGGGAGAGTGAGAGGGAGAGAGAGAATCCTAAGCAGGCTCCATGCTGGGCATGGAGGGATGTGGGATGCATGTGGGATGCAGGACTCGATCCCACAACCCGGGGTCACGACTTGAGCTAAAATTAAGAGTCAGATGCCCAACTGATTTTGCCACCCAGGTGCCCCTAGTTCCAAAGAGAAGTTTTCAATCCCCCGCCCCCTCCCCACCTCATAGGGGTTAAGAAGCAAGTGCAAAGCATTAAAGAAAAAAAAAATTGGCGTTGCAGGGAATCTTCGTTAAATAGCATTGAAATTTGACAGAAAGGGGAGCCTGGGTGGCTCAGTCGGTTGAGCGTCTGACTTCAGCTCAGGTCATGATCTTGCGATTCGTGGGTTTGAGCCCCACATCAGGTTCTGTGCTGACAGCTCAGAGCCTGCAGCCTGTTTGAGCTTCTGTGTCTCCCTCTCTCTCTGCCCCTCCCTTGCTCATGCTCTGTCTCAAAAATAAACATTAAAAAAAATTTGACAGAAAGTGCCTTAACTTCACACTGAGGGACTCATACGGTTGCACAATTTTTGTGGGGGCTGTGTCTCCCCAGATGGGAAGACACTATGATTTTATCATGTACATGTTCCAACAGTGAATGTTGCTGACCACTTTAGCTTGCAAATTTCACTTTAAAAAACATTAAAACAAATCTCTTGTGTAAAGTAACTGATTCCCTTAGGCTTAAGGCATGGGGCAGAGGAAGAGAACAGAGACATGAGAATCACCATGAATTAAAGTTTTGTCATATGCCTATAATTCTGTAAATACCATTTCATCTAATCTTCGTGACGTCTGACAGGGAGACACCAGTGTTATTATCCTTATCTTACAGGTGGGGATACTGAGGTTCAGGGAGAATAAACAACTTGTCCAAAGTCAGTTCACAAATGGTACGGGCTGGCATTTGGACCCAGTTCAGATAGAATTCTTGTTCCCATAACCATCTGTGAGCGTCTCAAAAAGAAAAGGTTTCCCCCGGGCCTCCGCTTCCTGGAGGACAGCAGCTGTCAGAAACACAACCTGCATAATCCTCGAAGATCAGACGAACTGTAACACGCTTGCTAAGGCAGGGAGGTATAGCGAGGTTATGAGAAAGAACTTCAGGCGAATTCTGTTCAACCCTCAGATAACCTGGATCCTAATTTCCAAATACACCAGAGACTTGAGCTTTCAGGGGTTTTCTTTTCAAATCAGTATGTTCTAAAAAAAAAAACAAACTGGTGATCCTCGGTAGCATAGGTACATAGGTCCTAATTAATGGTGTCATCCAATCACTCAAACCAGAAACTCTGGAATCATCTTGAACTCGCCTCCCTCCGGGTGTTATTAGCCACCAGCTTCCACACGGTCTCAAATTCACTCCCTCTTTCTAGCCCTTGATTCAGGGCTTCATCATCACTCCCTGGTATTTTCATGATCTCTCCCTCACCCCCTCATGCCTGTATTCCCTATTTGATCCAGTTTCGATTCCGTGGGCCATCATTAAAATTGTTACACCTGCAGTCGCCCTCAACCCCCTGATGCTGCTTTCCCCGCCCCCGCCCCTGCCCCCACCATTGTAAGAACTTGGTTAAATAAGCTCAACCCTGGTTAAATCTGGTGTTCCCACTACTTTCCACCTGTGTCTGGAAGCTGAGCTTGAGTGGGAAAAACCACTCCTCCTTGCTGACTGGTCTCACTGAGCATCCTAAACCACGGGTGGGTCCTCAGTACAGCCTGGAAATGATAATATAACCCGCTAGTCAACCCACTTTCCAGCTCTACTGGACAGCGGTTTCAGGGTCTCTCCGCCAGCCTCCAGCATTGTTCCAAGCTCACCCTTATCCTCAGCTGCTGATTGTGTTGGCAATTCCACTGAAAAGGGAAGCAACCAGCGGGGGCGTCTCTCCCCTGCCACCGCTAGACCAGCAGCCTAACTCACCTCCTTGTGTCCCCGGTCTAGTCCCCACGCTTTAACCAGAGTGACTACATATTGCTCAGTACAATCCAAGCTTCTTGCCATGTCATGGCCTTCCTTGGTCTACCCACCTCCTCGTCTCAGATTCTGCGTCCCTGGCTCTGTAGCACCTGAGGCAGAGTTTCACCCAGGGGGTTCTGCACACGCAGCTTCCGTGGCTGGAGCGCTCTCTCCGCAAAGGCATGGAGGGTTCACTTGCTTGTTTCTCTCTGATCTTGGCTCAAAGAGGACCTCGGCAGCTTGTCACCCTCGGTTCATTCCCTGCTTCATTTCCTCTGCACTTATGTACCAATAAATATATAGTCGTGCTGTGATTGATTTTCCTCATTTTAACTTCAGAACGCTACTGGGATTCATGCTATGACTGGCGCAGGCCTCCTAAACGTACAACAAAAAATGTTCTGCAGTAGTTTCCCCACGTCCCCATTTTGAATCACTATTGCCGTTAGATCGAAGCTTAAATAGGAATGTATTTTGGAGGTTGCTGTTCGGAACGGGAAGTCTGGGTTTCCACCAATCGAGAAGCATTTAAGAGTCAGGATTGATCCTACTTTTCTTGTTTTCAACCTCTGTGTCTCATTTTATTCACAGGATAGACCTGCTCAGTTACAGCTCAATTCCAAGCCACCGGGTGGTTCTCCAAGCCATTGGTGGTTCTCGTGTCCCAAAGTGACCCTTAACGGCCATCTTGTCCCTGCCTTCATCCATCACTGGAAAATCAAAAGCAACTATGTTTTTAGCAAGGGGTTTAGGACTTCACTCAAAGAATTGTTGCCGCTCTATTGATTTTTAAGAACAATGAACAGATGTGACCGTCTCAGAGCCAAACCTTGGGCATACACCTGCATTACCTCCAGGAGACGGAACCAATCTCCTTTCACAGTAGACCACAGCGCCAGCATCGTGTGCAGGCTAGTGCTTTGCCCAAGGAGTAACCCCCAATGTAGCTTCTGATGAAGCCATCATAAGCAGGTTTTCCAAAGGTGGCTTTAAAAAAATATATTTTTTTAATGTTTATTTTTGACAGAGAGAGAGAAACGTCCCTTCCTTCTTCCACCTCACGATGTCGAGTTTGCCAGGGGAGCTCATGCTCCCTACTTGTTCCTAAATCCTTGGCCAGAGTGTGCCCATTAACAGGAGGTTGCACCTGTTGCCACCTGGAGAAGGCTGTACCCAACCAACCACATCCATGATCATCGCTGGATTTTCCGTGCTTGGTGGCTATTCAGGTAGGCCAATCCCACAACTATGAGAGCACAGGTGTTTGGGTATGGAGCTCCGCACAGCGGGGGCCACGGAGCCTTTGGACAAGGAACCCATGAACGCGCGTGCACCTAGCTTCCCTCTGTACTTCTGTGTCTATGTGAGCGTATGTTTCATTTACGTTTCTGGGGAACCCTTCAAATACAATTCCCAAGGTTCACCCAAGGGGAGAAACGTGCTTTGGAGGCATACGGGGATTTGAGTGCGGCTTGAAACTGGTCCAGGGTCACAAGCTTCCCAAGGTGACTTCAGGCCGTGGAAATACCCCAAACTTTCCTTCCATACAGTCAGTTTGCCTTGGCTGTACGGCGCTACCCCGAAAGCAGGCGGCCAACGTTGCGTACTTTGTGATAAACCCGCCCGCTAAGTTGACAGAAGGGGGAAGGCTCTCCTGTGCCACCACCCTGAGGGTTTTCAGGGAGCTGGGGTTTTTGTGACGGAGACCTGGGCGGCTGGGACCGGCGGCGGAACAGTCACAGCGCCGAGGGCGGCCCGCCGGGGCGAGGGCGGAGCGGGCGCCGCTGCGCTGACGGCCTCGGCAGAAAGGGGGCGGCCGCGCCCATTTCCTCCGCTCAGCCCGGGCCGGCGGGATCCGCATCGGCGAGCGGCGCCTCCCTGGTGTCGGCCGCGGCGCCTCGGGACCGTGCCGGGACCGGGGCGAGTCGGCTCTGGCCGAGCCTGCGGCGACCGCCGCCCCTCCGGACGCTCCGAAGTCCGCCGCGCGGTCGGCGTTCCGGCTGCCCGCATGGACGCGGCGCTGAAGCGGAGCCGCTCCGAGGAGCCGGCAGAGCTCCCGCCGTCCGCCCGGGACTTGGAGGAGGAGGAGGAAGAGGGGATGGAACAGGGGCTGGAGGAGGAAGAAGAGGTAGACCCCCGGATCCAGGTAGGGCGCGCGGGGGGCGCCGCGGTGGTGGGCATCTACACTTGGCGCTGGCCTCGCAGCCCCCGGTGCCTGCGGTCCGGGGGAATGGTGGCTACGTAGCCCCGGGGGCGAGAAGAGAGGGTCTGAATTCCCAGTTTTACCGGGTTCGTAGGGAGGCAGCGGTGCCCGCGTGGATGCGGCCTGACTGTATCGCGGGGATCCCCCGCAGACCCCCGCCGGACCTGGGGGTCGCCGCAGCCGGCCCAGCGGTTCGGGCGGATGTGCAACAAAGGGAAAAAGGGGGCGGGGGCACCCTGCGGGTGTTGGGGTCCTCCCCCACCCCCCGGCCCCCGCCGGCCAGGCTAGCTGCGGTCGTCGCGCGGTCTTGGGGCTGGGGGCAGAGGGGTCGCCCGGCCCGCGTGGGCCTGGGCACCGTGGGCGTTGTCCGCCCCTGCAGCGTGGGCTGGCACCGTGGCCGGGTTGCGAGTCCTCACCTGGCGGAGGTGCCCGGCCTGAGCCATCTTCCGCCTCCTCTGATGCATTGTTAGCAGAGGGCTTATTGTCACCACAGGCTCAGACCTCCGCTTGGCTGCGAATGGTTGAAAACCCAGCTTTTCCTTGTTACGGGGTCGGGGTGTAAACAGAAATCGGGGACAACTGATGCGCAAAGCTGACGCGGGGAGAAGGCGAGGGGATTGGCCTGGCTCTCTGTGCCTCCATTTCTGAGGGAGATGATTAAAAAACAATTTCCAAGCCAAGATCTAGGAGTGACAGCTTAACCTCCTCACCCTCTAGGCAAAAAGCACGGCAAATCCCTTTCCAAGACTGGTTTTTGGCCTCTTTTCATAAATCATTGAATATATATATTGCTTTTAACCATGCGCCGCAATTTCTGGAGCCCTAATTGGTTTTCCAGTGCACAGATCAATTAAAAGCTCATTTAACTCAGCTGTTGCCATTTAAATGAATTGTTTTGGCAGATTAGCAAGATAAAGATCAGGTGGAAAAATCTTTTCGTTAGGGATTCTATTAATTAAAATCACTAGTTTAGACTACTAAATCTTGTTTTCCTGGTACAGGATTTCTGTTAACAGGATCCTTTGTCTGCAGAGTAAAATGAGTTAAGTTGTGCTGGGTACTTTTTACAAAATGTTAGTTTAGAAATATTAAGGATCAGGATTAAGTTGTTTTTGTTTTGTTAAAAACAGCTAGGAGGCTTTAATTGGCTGTTTGAAAAGATTTTCATCTCTAGAAAAATAACCACTAAGGAGTTAATGCCAGAATTCTACCCTTGATCTACATCATTTCACTGGGTTTAGAGTTTTGGCTTGGCCTTGTTTATTTTCTTTTATTGTGTCTTTTCTGCATAGTTTTTCCTGTAAGGGAGAAGGTACTATTTTGATTTGACTCTTAAACCATTTGTAACAGGTGGGTTTACCTGAAGGCACGTACCTGGAATAAATACTTGACCTTCTAAGAAAAAAATTCCTAGGACCTTAAGACATTTTTGAAAGGACACCATCGAGAAAAAGATTTCAGAAATACCGACGTTCATTTGCTTTTCCAGCCAAGGCTCAGCTGTTTTCCTTGAGAATTAATATTGACTTGTCCCTCTTCCTACAAATTGTGCTGGAGTACTTTTGCAGAGAATGAGCTCAGTCCTACTGGAAACAAAAGACAAATCGTTTCAATCTTTCCCCCCCCCCCCCTCTTCTCTTCACTAGGGAGAACTGGAGAAGTTAAATCAATCCACGGATGACATCAACAGACGGGAGACTGAACTTGAGGTACAGAAGGCTGGGTCCCTGGTTCCTGGTCAGGTAGTGTCAGTCCTGCTGACACGAGGCTGCTTGATTTTGTTTTAATAGCTGGAGGATGACTGCTGGCGTCCCCTCCATGGAGTTGAGCAACAGCCCGCTGTCTGACAGAATAAAATACGCTGCTGAGCCCAGTGTGTGGGTGGAACACATGTGGATCCTATTTCACATGTTTTTCATCATGGGAGCTCCGTGGGGCCAAAACCAGGGGCTGTGTGGAGGCTTGAAGTTCATGTGTCTTGTGGAAAAGCTTGAAAGGATTGAGGGGAGAATTAGCTGCATTGTTTCATAGAGAAGAACGAATGAGTTCACAGAATCTCTTAAATATTTTCGGGGGGTTCCTTACGTTTGTACTTGGAAACATTGCGTATTTCCTTAGACTTCTGCCGTTTTTGACTTTCTGTCCTAAAAATTCACTCCCCTTCCATTTCCCTGCTCATTTCTTTATTGTCTGCTTGTGTGTAGAATGTAATTATCTTAATGGTAAGGAAAAGCTGTTTAGACTGGAAGGGCTTTCCTGCTGGGAAGAATCTTGGGAGAGACTAGAACTTGATTTGAATTTCATGAGCATCTTCCAACGTGAGTGTAAACAGATGAGCATTCTTCACAACTACCAATTAGTCCCCAGCCCTTTTTAGTAGTGGTTGGTTTTACCATCCATCAGCAAATTTGAACAAGCCCCGCATGTATCTGAGAGCCTGTGAATGATTCTGTCAGAGTTGAAGGGATGCAGGGAGCTATTGGGAGGACCGTTTCTGTAGCAGGAGAAATAGCAGGGAAGGTCACCGGAAAGGGCAGGAAACATCTGGTCCCTAAGAATGAGGGTGGGGGAGATAGGAATAATCTACTGGGAATACGCTGGCAGTCTTGACTTCTGGCTGCATGGCAAGGCCCCCGAGGCACCAAATCTGGGTGTGGCAAAAAAAAAAAAAAGATGAAAAGCTTGTTTTCTGAGTTATGTGTGAAGGGTTATCGCCAACCCCTCTATTCTGATTGTATGTATCCATGAACCCTGGCTGCCCTTCTCCCCCCTTGTGAAGTAAAACCTGCATGTTTATTTAAAATGTTTTGACTGCTGATGAGTTGAGGCTCTTTGGGCAATTGAAATCTCTCAGAATCTCACATTTCTAATAATATTCAACGACAAAAACCCTACCATTTCTGCAGGGCTGTAGAGTTTACAAAGGGTTTTCACAAGCTGTGTCTCCTCCTGTTATGGCTGCCTAGAACCGTGCTGTCCAGTGTGGTAGTCACTGGCCGTGTGTGGCAATTTAATTTCAAATTAATTAAAATGATACAAGATTAGGGGCGCCTGGGTGGCTCAGTCGGTTAAGCGTCCGACTTCAGCTCAGATCACGATCTCGCGGTCCGTGAGTTCGAGCCCCGCGTCGGGCTCTGGGCTGATGGCTCAGAGCCTGGAGCCTGCTTCCGATTCTGTGTCTCCCCCTCTCTCTGCCCCTCCCCCATTCATGCTCTGTCTCTCTCTGTCTCAGAAATAAATAAAAACATTAAAAAAAAATTTTTTTTAAATGATACAAGATTAAAAATTCAGTCAGCGTAGCCGCCTCTCAGGAGCCTAGTAGCCACCATATTGGGCAGAGCAGAGAACATTTCCATCATCATAGAAATTTCTGGAGAGCACAGTCCTGGAAGTTGGGGGTCTCCCTCCTCACCAGATGAGGATGTGGGGGTACTGGGCCTACTGGTTCTGTGATGTGGCAGAGGCTGGTCATTTTCCACATGCCTGCTAGCTCTCATGTTCTTCCATTCCAAGTAGGAGTAGACAAGTTGGAAATAGTCTTGTTTTTTTGTTTTTGTTTTTGCAAATGATTGCTTGCTTTCTTTGACAAAATTTGTCTGCCCGTACTCCACTTTTTTTGGGTCATGAACAAGACAGCCCCATATGGTGCGCTAACCTGAATATAAAATTAGTTCACCTGATAAACTTTTCACTCTGATTTCACAATCCTCTTTCTGAATACACTTAAGTATTTGTCTGTCACAGGAAGCTGCAGGACAGGTGTTTCCTGCCTCGCTCTGGAGATCACTAGGCAGCAGTGAAGAGAGGTGGTCAGAGCTGGCCTGTGTTGCTGGCTGACCTTTTCTTGGTGTTGTTACAAGCAAGATGGACTCACCGAAGTATCATGCAAGCCATGGAAGGCATTAAAACTTCCCTAGTGGCCACGTTGGAAAGTAAACGGCTGAAATGAATTTTGCTCTGTGTTGTGTAGCCCAGAATGCCCAACATCGTACACTGTCAATATCAAAACAAGTAAAGAGATGTTTTACGTGTAGCTTTGTAGTCTCCAAATTCTCGTGCATGTTTTCCATTTACAGCACGTCACAACGGGGGCTGTATTGGTGCTTGAGAGCACAGTGTGTGCTGTGTTTGTGTGCTTAATAGCTACGCGTGGCCCCAGGGCTGCTACATGTTTCCTGTCACACTCACTAAGGAGCACTGAGATTTCACCCTCCGTGCGGGCACCCTGACACTTGTCATGTTGCTGGAGCCTGGAGGGAAGAGGATGTGTGTGTGTGTGGGCGGGGGGGGGGGGCGCGGGGGGGGCTGTGCTGTGTTCCTTCGGTCAAGCCCTGGGCACCAGGCTCGGGGCGGGCGCTCTGTTGGCCGCTGCATATACCCGGGTGAACTGGACTCGCCTTCGGGGAGTTTAATTTTGGCTGAGGGTGAGGAACCGAGAGGTAGATAATAATTGCTGATTGTAGTAACTGCGGTCAAAGAGTGATGTGGCAGGGGACGGGGGGGGGGGGGGGGGGCGCTGGAAGACACCTGAGCTGAAGCCTATGGTGAGGGAGAGTCCCTGTGCGAAGGGAAGCAGATGGAGTGAGCAGTGGGGGTGGAGGAGGGAAGTGTGCCCAAAGATGTGGGGCAGGAAACAGCCATTTTAACACGGGGTTGGTTCTCGTCTTCGTGCTGGTAGTTCTCTGTAAAGTCGCCGTGATCACTCGCTTGCGTGGATGCCGAACCGTTGCTCCTAGTGGGGTTGGGGGGCGCAGAGTGTTGTGCCCAGAGACCCACAGGAACCCGACCCTGTATTACGCTCCCGTGAGCCTCTGGTCGCAACAGTTTTGGTCAGCCAGTCAATATGTTACCTTGTTTTATGTGTGTTGCTGTTTAAAGACTGTCTGGTACACATTGTTGGTTCATTAACGTTGGGCTCAAAGGCAACAGCGCTGTGACTCATGCCTGAACAGAGCTTGCCTAAACACACGGACATTCTCTGTTAAGGCCCCGTCACGACCTTCTTGGGCTCAGGAGCACTAAACACTAGCCAGCGTGTCAGCACTGGGCTTGGGGGCCTTTGAGACAGCTGGCTGCTTAGGGGGCGTCTGACTCTCGATTTCAGCGTCAGGTCATGATCTCCCTGATCGTGAGTCTGAGCTTCACGTGGGGGACAGCGTGGAGCCTCCTTGGGAATCAATCTCTCTCTCTCTCTCTCTCTCTCTCTCTCTCTGCCCCTCCCCTACTTGTGCGCACAGGTGCGCTCTGTCTCTCTCGAAATAAACTTCAAAACCGCTGACTCCCCAACACAAAGCACAAAAGGGCAAAAAGTGTGGCACTAAATGGACGTGGGAGTGCGGCCACTGGGCATGTCCGTGAATGACTGCAGGAGCTCTGACAGTATTGATTTTGGAATTAGAAATTTTAATGAGTATGGAATCTGCAAGTAATGAGGATTGATTGCGCGTAATTTCAGAGCCTCTAGGGGAGGGCCTTTGGCTTCTGCATTTCCTTTCCCTTTGCTTTTTAATTATGGTCTGGAGTGCCCAGCACCCCTCCTGACTTGGACTCCAGTGGGAGCAGATTGGTGATGAGGTTTGTGTTAGCTGCTCCTTCACTCAGAATGTGGCACGGTTGTCTCTGGGCAGCCGTAGGTGAGGTGCGGGGCCTGGATTCACCTCCATATCCCGTCTCTTGTGTTGGTTGTTGAAATCGGAGAGTACCAAAAGGCCTTTGGATGCCAGCCACCTGCCATGTTGTCACTTGGATATCTGCCTCTTCCTGCAACCACGGTTTACCTCTGACATTGTTTAAACAATGTTGTATCCCCTTTGCACTCTGATTTATATCAAGAGGGCCCGTCCTTCCAGGCTGTTGACAGAGTAACCTTTTAACCAGAAAGCCCTGGGATATAAGCCTGATATTTCAAATTAAGAAATTGTATTATTCCTCCCCCCCACCAGACATGTTGATGAGTCAGCTTGAGTACTTACTGAGCACCTACTGTGTACTGAGAACAGCGAAGGGGAGAGAGCAACGGAGAGAATGGGCAGAGAATTCCAGTTAAACGATGAAAATACACAGTAGGTTTCCTGGCGATATGCCATGAGGAGAAAAATAAGGCAGGGAGGGGCCTTGCAGGGTGGGTATTTTGGAGTCAGGAGGATGCATTGTTACCTACGGTGGGTTTGAAAGGCTTCCCTGAAAGCATGTCTGGAGAGAATGCACCTCACGGCCATGTGGGGGAAGAGCATTCCAGCCAGAGGGAACAGCCAGTGCTAAGCTGGGCTTACTGAGCACCAGCAAGGGTGGGGGGTGCCCAGTGTCCTGGGGGCGGGGTGAGCCGTGGATGCAGGAGTCAGAGAAATGTGTCGTTCGGTGTGTAAATGTGCTGATGTACTTTTGCAATGCATGTTATACAGGGCTATCTTTTTTCAAGTGTTTGTTAAAACAAGATGCAGCACAGAGGATTTCTAAAGCATTGTAATCAAGACTTGCGATATTCCTTGCCAGTCATTTATTTTTTACCGTGATGTGTGTGGTTTTCATGATCTCCCCTGCTTGCGGGCTGTTGTAGGGCTGGGAAATGGTCAGAGAGGAGGAGGAAGGACAGCATCAGGGCTAGTTGCCCATGGACAGCTTTTCTGGCTCCAAGTAATCAAAAGCTGACTTTTCAGCCTGCCCTTTCAGCCTGCCCTTTCCCCAGGGAGGTGAAGGCAGTGAATTGTAAATGCTCTTTCTCTCACTGCTTGGGTGGGGTGGTTTGAAAAGGCATTTGATTCTGGCCAGCTGTGTTCCCCAAATTTGCATAAGGCCAGCACCTAGAATCTGCCTTTTCCCCCCTCCCAGAAACCAGCAAACACTTTCTCTTTAAAATAAAACAAAAAACCCGACTGTTTTGTCCTTGGAAACTCAAGGGTGGGAGAGGAAAGGCAGAGGTGAATTGGAAGCAGCCTGGCCTCTCTCTAATGAATTGTTAGTACAAGTCAGGGCAAGAGAGAAGTTCTTTTCTGAAAGGACAGTGTTGTCACATCTGAGCACTTTCTCCTTCAAGGTGTGTGTGTGTGTGTGTGTGTGTGTGTGTGTGTGTGTGTGTGTGTGTGTGTATGAGAGAAAGAGAGAAAGACAGACATATGAGTGAGTGCACATGTGTACTGGGGAAAGCCCTGTGAGATTCCATTTGTGCTTTGAAGAAGGTCCACGCTGGGACTTCTGTACTTCGGTGAGATCTGGTTCCAGTAGGCATTGGCCTGGAGATATTTGTGTGACCATACTGGGCATCCTCCCCCCACCTCCCCGTAGGTTGAGTCCTGCGTAGGGCACTCCACACAACCTCACACACAGGCTCCCTGCCCTCTCCAAGCTTGGGTTTCCTGGATTCAGGCATGTAGTTACTCAGAGGCATGTGTGTGGCCTTTGGGGAGCCAGGGGCAGCTTTGTTGGAATGGAGGGGCATCAGAGTTGAGGCCTGGAGACCCCCAAGTTATCTGGGAGGGTCAGTTAATATCCCAGGGGCCTGGCAGTGGAGAAGGAAGAGAGCTAACCATCCAGACATCACCTCAGCTTGGGCGGTGCTGGGAAGGGTGGGGTGGCCGGTTGTAAAGGTAAACACACTTGAGGAGTTTTCTAGGTGCCTCTGGGTGATTTGAGCTGGAGCTGCTGCTGTCCCCACAAGTTGGCTTGAAGTTTGGCCATCAGAGTGGTAGGATTTAGGGCTTCCTGCTTCAGTGACATACCCCCCACACTGCTGCTGGGATGTCAAGGGACAGTAACTTTTGACTCAGCCATCACACATGTAAGAATTTATCCTTAGGGAATAACTAGGCAAGAATATAGGTCCAATAATGTTCATGGCAGCATCGTTTAAAAATGTTGGAAAATTTTGAATCTAAATGACTGTCAATAGGGGATCTGTAAAATGAATACAAGGCACAGGCACTGGCTGATAGCCTAAGCCTTAAAACGATGACACAGCTTGTCATTAACGTGGTAAGATGTATGGATGGAGACAGGTTCCGGAAGAGCATGCAGTATGGTCCTGTTCTAAAAATCCGTGTTTATAGGCATAAAAATGCCTGGAAAAGATTATACACATTCTGATGAGAAATGAGCAATATTCACGGTCTTCATACTTTTCTCTCTCTATATTTTTTTAGTTATGCGCATTGAATTTGTATTACTTTACGGTCAGGAAAAAATCCAAACCCAAAGTCATGGGGAAGTAGCGGGCTGAGGGAAGACTGGTCTTGGTATCCGGTGACATGGGCAGAATCTGAGGTCTGGTGACGTTTAGGGGCACTTGGCTCATTGGAAACTGAGTCACCTCGTCTGTGAATTGAGGGAGTGATTCTTGCCCAAATGCCGGGGAGGCCGGGAGGACAAGAGGGAGTGCTTTGACAGCCACGCAGCCTGCGTGAAGGAGAGGCCTCGTGCGTGTGGGACAGGCAGCACCAAGGCCCCCCGGGTGCGGGATGCAGAGACCTCTCTGGTGGGCTGTCCGTGGGAGGCAGGCCTGCCACAGGCTCTGGCCGTGGCTCCGTTCTCCTCCTCTGCGCCCCGCCACGGCATTTCTTTGTCAGAGACTGGCTCTGGCGAGGGGCCAGAGAGAGGGCTTGTCCAGTGGGATGGACTCTGCTCACTGGAGCCCCAGGGTTTTGCTCTGTGGCTGGCCCACTGGGGTGTGGGGATGAGTTTCCCCGAGGGAGCCCTGCTTTGCTAGGGTGCGGCCCTCCTGGGATCTGTCTGGTACTACTTGTGGTGCTCAGTCGCTGTTCGGGTGGGTGAATAACACCATTGCCCCTTCACGGCTTTGGGCAAGTTACTTAATGTCTCTGAGCCTCAGTTTCCCCATTCCAATGATGGTGCCTGGGAAGCCGTCAATAAATATTATCGCTGCTGTTAATGAAGCGGGACAGATGTGGCTGTAATGTGGCTCGTCCTTGCAGGGGACGGTCCATCCTGGGACGTCTTCCCTGCCTGTTTTTGTCTCCTGACTGCCCTTCAGTAACCATGACAGCTAACGATAATAGTGTCTAGGACGTGCCAGACCCTGTTCTAAGCACTTTGTATACGTAAACTCACTGAGTCGTCAGAACAACATGATGCAATAGACCTTATTCTCACCATTTTGCTGATAACAAACTGAGAGTTCAAGTGTCTTGACTAGATTGATTGCTCTGTGGCCAACCGAGGATCCTCCAGACTTGAGAATGGCCCTGGGGGTGCAAAACGGCCCCTGGTCGTGAGCCAGTGCTCTAGAGCAGCGCCATCCAGGTGTGGCCCTTGCACCAGCTGCCTTAGGCTGACGTAGGACTTTGTTAGAGTTGCAGAATTTTCAGCCCTACACAGACCTAGGGAATCAGAATTTCTGGGAGTCGGGCCCAGGAGCCTGTCTTAAGCTGTGCCTGTCTCATGCACATTCATCAGGCTGTTTTCCCGTCAGTTATTTACTTGTCTGACACCCCCACTACCCTGGGCCCTGGGTGGGGGGAGCGGCTGGGTCTCCTATCTTTGTGCCCCAGCACTTTAAGCAGCACCTGAACACAGGTACCATGAATGTCGGAATGGATGGATGTTAACTTGTGGTTGGAATCGAACGTCCTTGTGGACCCCTGGCCCTTTGGCATGGTCGTGCATCGTGTCCTACAAAACAGGCGGCCCCCCTTTCTCTAGGGCCCACTCTGGAACTGCATTTGTCCCCAGGCTGTTCCTAGGCTGGGAACAATTTCAACACTGCTAGAACACAACCTGTGCTCTCCTTCCCCTTTCCAAAGTCCCTCACGTAGAGAGGTCTTAGCTTGTGAAAGGTTAAGATTCTGCCCTACTTGGAGATGCTAGGGGTTCATTTGTTTTTAATTGAAATACAATTGATGAACAATATCCTGCTGGTTTTAGGTGTAAGATGCAAGGGTTTCAAGAGTGGCCTTCCACGGTAAAACAGGATGGCATGTGTGGTTAGAGACAAGTGACCATGATCTATTTGGTGGGAAAAAATTCGGTAATAAAACAATATGTAGATCGTATGTAAAATGACATACACACACGGTAACAGAATCTGTGCATCTGAAAGAAGAAAGGTCTAGTGTGGCCCATAGACCGTGAGGTGCTTGTTACCAATTAAGATGAGGTAAATACAGGGGCGCCTGGGTGGCTCAGTCGGTTGAGCGTCTGACTTCAGCTCAGGTCATGATCTCATGGCTTGTGAGTTCAAGCCCCGCGTCGGACTCTGTGCTGACAGCTCAGAGCCTGGAGCCCGCTTCAGATTC
Organism: Prionailurus viverrinus; assembly: GCF_022837055.1. NCBI lineage: Eukaryota > Metazoa > Chordata > Mammalia > Carnivora > Felidae > Prionailurus > Prionailurus viverrinus. The sequence goes on from NC_062569.1 coordinate 26,164,192, forward strand.
TGTGTCTCCCCCTCTCTCTGCCCCTCCCCTGCTCATGCTCTGTCTCTGTCTCAAAAATAAAAAAAAATAAAAAAAAATTAAGATGTAAATACAGAAATTGAGGGTAAGACTTTGGAAACTTGTTAAAAATGCAGTTTAACATTGCTGTGACAGTCACATGGCATTCCACTTTCCTAGTTTGTTTGTATTCTAAGGAAGTGTTGATTCCTGGTGGGTTGAGGGAAAACAAAGATCCGTTACCATATAGTTTGAGAAGGCTGCCTCTAGAAAAATGTACCCACAGAAGTGACTAGTGGTTATTGCTAGTTGCTAAGAATGCTGGTGATTTTTAGTTTTTATTTCTTGGGATCTTCTGAATTATTTACCATGGGCATATGCTATCACTTTTATAAGCAAGGGTTGGGGGTAGAGAATGAAGCTCAATTATAAAGAGATGTCTTTATGAGTCAAAGAAATGAATTTCTGTGGAAGGAATTTTAGGAACTATGAAGGCTGGTGGGAAAAAATGTTGAGATTGGTAGTCCCTGCCTTAATTGTAGATAAACTCTGATGTTAGTGGGTTTGTTGATGAATTACTGTATTGTTAAAGTGTCATTGTGGTAATTGATGGAGGGATTAAAAGTGCCATACAGGCATTTTAGGATTCTCTGTAGCCAAGAAACCCGCATTTATACACTTACTGTGAAACACAGAAATCACCAAGATACAATGGTGGGAAAAATTTCAAGTATTAAGAATATTTAGATATTGAAACTTAGTTATTACGTGAATTCGAGTTATTATATGAATTGTAAGTGGATGGGGACTGCGGGCACTTGGAGGCTGTCTTTCTCAATCTCGCTCCCTGGAGTCCCGTTAGCAAATGCTGTGAGTATGGGCTGCTGGCTAGAACACAGAAATAGCTATCTAATGTTGGAACAGACTCTGTTGCCTTAAAAAAAATCTGATCTGTCTTCCTTTGAAGCTATAAAGACCGGCGAGATAATACATTAGCTTTGCTGGCCGCTCAGCCGGAACCCATCATAGGAACATAGGCCCTTGTTATGGTACAAACGAACTTTTCCCTAGTGACATGACTGTATCATTAGGGTTTTCCAAGATGCCATCCCTCTGCCTCTGAGTATCTCCACTTCAAAAGAAGACAGGCTAGGGGGGTTGATGGATTTGCTGCTTACCCAGTGGTTGATAGAAGCTTCAGGTCACCTAGTCCGCAGAACAGTGGTCGCCGTGGACTGTCTGTCGCCTTTTCACATAGAGCTGTTATTTTTCCTTCTGAGCGTCTATTGTAGGGATTTCTCACGTAGTGGAGTGTGTGTGTGTGTGTGTGTGTGTGTGTGTGTGTGTGTTTTGGCTGGATGAGTTAAACATCTCTTGAATCTTATCCCTTGGCAGTTATCCCAGTTATCTTTGCCCAGCCCTCCTCTTTGAGGGTTACTTAATCTTGCCTGTCCTCACTTAGATGTTTCCAGCAGTAACAGCTGTATGGCTTTTATGTGGTACACCTTCACCAAGGGTCTCATGATAATTTGCAAAGCACGTCTTTGCAAGAATCCGCCCGCTCTCTCTCTCTCTCTCTCTTTCTCCCTCCTTTTTCCTTCCTTTCCTTTCTCACAAGTGAGGGAGGGGCAGAGAGGGAGAGAGGAAATTAATTCCAAGCCCGCTCTGCACTATCAGTGCAGAACCCGATGAGGGGCTCGAACTCACAAACTGTGAGCGCACGACCTGAGCTGCAGTCAAGAATCAGGTACTTAACCAACTGAGGGCATCCCTAGAATCTGCCTCTTTCACTTCCTTAAAAGAAGATGGGAAAAATTTTTTTCCTATCCTTGCCTGATTTTTCCCTTGCTGTGTTTTGCTGGGTTATCTAAGACATAATTGTTTGCTCTGACAGAAACTGCCAACAGGGAGACTGCCACGAGAGGAACATCTGCTGTTGGAACCACAGACAGGCCCACTTCATGTAAACTCGTCTGATTGTGACCTTAGACTCAGCTGAGGCACGGTGAATGGGGTTTGGTTGTCTTCATCCACGCTCCCCTTTTGTCGCCAGCATGCAAGGGTTCTGTTGCATTCTGATCGCCTTGAAGCCTACAGTTCTCTTCCCCGGTTTTTGGCTTTATTGGAAGAAAAGTATAGTGGGGACTTGTCCTCCTCCATTGTTCTGGTTACTATTTCTACCTAGCAAATTCCCCCAAAGCTTCATTGCTTAGAACAACTGCTTTATTTTGCCCATGATCGTGGGCCAGGGATTTGGAGAAGGCTCAGCTGGGGCTGAGAAGGCTGGGAGAAGGCTCTCACTGGAGGTGTCTCACGCATTTGCAGTCCGATGTCAGCTGGGGCTGTGGTCCTCTGAAGGCTGGACGGGACATCCGAGGAGGCCCACTCCTGTGTCTGGTTGGGGACACTGGCTCTTGGCGGGGGGGACTTGGCTCTTGACACAGAGCTCAGCCGGGGTTGTCCACCAGACTGCTGAATCTGACCTTTCCGGCATGTTGTTTCAGGCACTCTGACCGCCTCATGGTGTTTGGCTCCCCTGACGGTGAGCATCCAACATGACCAGGTGGAAGCATCATGGCCTTTTCTCTCTCTAAGCCTTGGGAGTCCCGATGTAGCGCTTCTGTCACATTTCTAGCTGTCACATTTCTAGGTGCAGGCAATCATGAGCTCACCCGCAAGCGGAGGGGACACAGACTCCATCCCTTGGTGGGAGAGTATCAGAGAATTTTGAAGCACGTTTTAGGGGCACCTGAGTAGCTCAGTCAGTGAAGCATCCGACTTTGACTCAGGTCACGATCTCATGGTTTGGGAGTTCGAGCCCTGTGTTGAGTTCTGTGCTGACAGCTTGGAGCCTGCTTCAGATTCATCCTCCCTCTCTCCCCCTCCCCTGCTCACACACACTCTCTCTCTCTCAAAAATAAACATTTTTAAAATTAAAAAAAAAAAAGGAATTTTGAAACCCATTTTAAAACTGCCACACTCATGGCGGTGATACACAGGGACTCATTTTGAGGCCTGCAGGACGTCCATTTACATTTATTTCATGAACAGCCACATTTCATAGTGCCTCCTCGAGTTGCTTTAATGGTTAACCAGCAGAGCGAGGACTTTGGTTAGCATTCTCAGTGATCCTTAAACCAGCAACAGTAAAAGCAAAAGGGTGCAGTTTTGGCAATGGTCTTGTTTTAGGGAACTCTGTGCCACTTCGTCGACGTCTTACAAATTTTGTGCGAGAGAAAATTATGCCATGGCTTCAATGCCTATTAGAAAAAATTAACAGAGCCTCAAGCCAAAAGTGCAGTACTGAGGCAGGCACTTTACAGGTTCAGGGGGAAGGTTCTAAACCTTCTTGGGCAGCTCTTGACATGCTGCTTTCTTTCCTTGCCCCTGGTTTTGCCAGCATCTCCGGTGGGGAAATAGAACCTTGGTATTGCATGCATTTGCTAGAAATTGGATCTACTCCCCGAGCTGGAACTTGTTAAAGCAGACCACGCTTTAATGCTATAAAACGTAAGGTCAAAAATGGGTTGGAGAACTTGCTGTGGAGCAAATAGATGCTTAAACAGCATAGCATGTGATGGTGGAAAGCACAGGCTTTGCAGGTCAGGAGGGCTGGATTTGAATTCTCCCTCTGCCTCTTCATAAGCTGTGCAGTCTTTTCTGGGTTTGATTTTCTTGTGTCTAAAATGGGAAGGGTGATACCTGCCTTGCAGGGCTGTTAAGGATTAAATAAGGTGATGTTTATGAAGTGCCTGGCACGGTACCTCACGTGTAATGTTCAACAAGTGTTGGTTCTTTCTACCTTTGCTCATTTATTGAATGATGGCACCTACATAAAAAATCGTTATTGATTGAAAGCTTATTATAAGCTCAGTATCGTGCTAAGGGCTTTGTATGGTTCATCCGGTTCTCACAACAGCTCTTGAGGACATTGATGACAACTGGAGGCACTGACTGAAAGATTGAGCCCTTCTCCCGGGTCACGTGGCCAAGTGAGCGGGTGGGGGAGCCAAGATTTGAATTCAGGAGTCTGAGGCTGAAGGCCATGCCCTTAAGTAGTTTGGGGATGTATGTTACAGATGTGGAGGATGAGTGTTCTGAGGTTCCTACCAGGACTACAGGTGAAAGAGGTCTAGGACTTAGGGGACCAGGTTTCTAACCTCTGCTCTGATACCAGGTACACCATCTTTGGGAGGGGAACTGTACCTCCTGAGGCCTCAGTCACCGCGTCTGTGAAAAGGGAGCATCTGATCTGAATGATCAGCAGAGTCCTGAGATTTTGACTTTAATCTAGCCACATGTTGAATGAATTATGAATCCCCCTCCATCTCAATGACAGGGAAATACAAAAGCTCTTTGGTCAATCTCTGCTGCAACAGGCTTAAATTTTTATTTTTACCGAAGCGCTACATGCACGCAGTTAGAAGCCCCTGAGAAGTTTTACCGAGAACGTCCCCTGCCTCCTTCCTTCCCACCCCCAGTTCTGCTCCCCAGAACAACCACCTTTAACGTTTTTAGCCATTTGTTCTGGTGGATTCCTCTGTATGTCTAAAGTGATGGCAGTGGGTTTTGACTTTGGCGCTGTTGCATCCTGTGTCCTCCTTTCTTTCCGTCCTGAGGAGCTGCGGGCAGCGGGGAGGTTACCCAAAGGAGGCAGGAGAGCCAGCCTGCCTGGAACGCTGTGGTGGATGGAATCGTGCTTCCCACAGAGGCTGCGTGGCCTCAAGAGCTTTCCAAGGTTATGTGAATTCACCATATTGTCCTAATTCTAAAACTCGTGTTCAGTACAAAACGGACCTTGTATCGCATTCCAGCTCGGTTGGTGGTTGAAACATTACCCCCGACAAACATGCTATAGTGCATCCAAAATGTAAGATTTGCGAATTTTTGAAAAAAAAAAAAAAAGTGGGCTTGAGGTTGAGCAGATATGTTAAGGCTTTTGGTGTAAACTTGGAAATAGTTCACTTGTGGCTGAACTCAGGAAAATGCCCTGGTTTCAGCAAATCTCTCTCCTTTTTCACAAAGAATCCTGTGGATTTAAAAACCTATGTTTGACCATGAATGAAAAAGCACTGGGACCCATCGGTCTAAGGGTGTGTGTGTCATGGGTGGGGGGCGGGGGGGAGGGGTTGTTGTGCAACTTTAGTCTTTCCTCCAGGGCCTCCTAGGACTGATCCTTCTACCCCAAGATTTAAAGAGCTGTGGGTTTTTTTTCCTTTGTGGTGCTTTGGACCTTGGGCTGTTGAAACATACTTTTTTGTAATTGGTTAAATTCCATTCTGGTGGCTCATGCACACGTCACGTCAACAAAAAAGATGAATTGAAAGTGAGTCGTTTTTAACTGGCTCATATTATTCAAAAATACCAAGGCCATGGAGGACAAAAAAAGACTGCAGAACTGTTCCAGATTAAAGAAGGCTAGAGAAATATGACAACTAAATACAAGCTGGCGATCCTGGATTGGATCCTGAAAGATTTTGTTCCTTTAACTGTAAAAGACAATAGTGAGACAGTTGATGCAATTTGAATGAAGTCCTAGACCAGGTTAGCTGGCTTGGTACCTGTGTGGATTTTCAGATTGTCCTCCTTGTACTCTGGCTATGTAAGAGAGTGTCCTCAGCTTTGGGAACTATGGGCTAAAGTATTTCAGCGTAAAGGGACATCATGTCTGCATCTTACCCTCATTTTTTCCAAGTCTGAAATTATTTTATTTTATCTTTTAAGTTTGTTTATTTTCGAGACCAAGAGAGAGTGGGGGAAGGGCAGAGAAGAGAGAGAAGGAGGGAGGGAGGGAGAGAGAATCCCAAGCAGGCTCTCTGCTGTCAGCACAGAGCCCAATGCAGGCCTCAAACGCACAAACTCTGAGATCATGACCTGAGGTGAAATCCAGAGTCGGACCCTTAACCAAGTAAGGCACCCAGGTTGCCCCTGAAGTTATTTTAAATTAAAAAGCTGAAAGGAAGAGCCTTCTTCTCATTCCCAGATCTGTCAACTGCCTTAACTCAGCCTCCAAATGGCTGGGCCTGTGGGATCTTGACGTTGGATAGAGCTTCAGGGGAATCTGCATGGTTGAGGCTGGCAAGACCGCTCTGGCAGGCTGTGATGTCCTGAGAGAGGTGACTGGGTGCTCACCTGCATGTCTGGAAACATTCTACGGTCCCATCAGAGCTTTAAAACAGAGCCTTTCTGGGTAGGAGGAACTTGGTTCTACTCGGGCCTAAAGAAAGCTCTCAGATCTCTGTTCACCTCAGAAGAGAAGAACTCGCAGCAGGAAACCATATTGACCACCATCTTTTCTTACTTTCCTTTTTCCCCCCTCTTGGTAGAAGGAACCTCTTGGTAGTTCAGACCCAGGACAAGTGCGGTGCTATGAGAAGAGGAAACAGCACTTGCTCTTGTCACCAAGGCTGCATAGGGATGGCCCCTGGGTCCGGAGCTGCGCAGTGCCCAAACTGGGATTAGAGTTCCTTACGCTGTGTCCCACAACCGCTCAAAACAGCTTGAGTCAAAGGAATTTCTGCAAGGTTGGAGTCTTTCCTGGAACCCAAGGGAGAGAAGCACCACAGAGCCTTAAGTGTGGAGAGACCGAACATCCCAGTGTGCCTGTTGTTCCAGCATAATTATTAATAGCGCTCCGCCTCCTTGTCAAAAGTATCTTGGCTTGATTGATGAATCGTCTGGCCGTGTTAATTGCAGGATTAGTCAGGGAACCCAGATAATCTCCCACGAGCCTTCCTCTGTTGCCTCCTCGTGTTCTCTCGTTGGCTTTCGCTCACTGTCTGCCCTCTCTTTGTGTCTCCCTCCTCGGGCTTCCTCTGTTCCCTGAGAGAGGGTCTTGTATCAGAAACATGGCTGCAAGGTTCTGCCTGATGCGGGGGATGGGGGTGGGGGGACCATCCCCACAGAAGGAACTAGTGCTTTTGGCCTCTGCTACTGAAGTCAGGGCTCGAGGTGGAAGAGAAAAGGAGTCAGAAGGGAAGGGAGTCAGGTACCCGGTCCTCAACAGTGTGCTGGCTTCTTCCAACTCGAAGGCCCTATTTTCTTCCCTTTTCTTTCCCGTGCGTGTTTCCATTTCATCGGAGCTGTTTTAACCAGGCTCTTCTGGTTGGATGGAACTGGCTGATGGGGGATTGGGCCTGCACAGCGATGGGGAATGGGGAATGCTGGCTCCAGCTTCCTGCTGGTCTTCTGCCCTGACCCTCCCCTCTCCACTCTGCTTCCTCCTGGCTCCTGCGTGCTCAAGCCTTGGCCTCGCTGGTCTGGCTCTCTAGGCCCCGGCTCTACCCCGGAGCGGTCTTTCCAGTTTCGCCTCTGCTGCAAAATTCCTGAAGGCCAAGTGTGATTGTCCTGGCCCCCCTTCTCACAGGCCTGTGAAAGCCACTCCCCATGGGAGCTGGGACTGAGGGAAGGAAAGCCAGACAGAGGCAAGGAAAGAAGGCCACCCACCGGAGGGCCCGGGGAGCGAGGTGTGGTCTCAGAGTGGAAAAGTGGAGTGAAATCCAGGGTCAGGAGCTAGACCTGCGCAGTCCGCTGTAGCAAACCCTAGCCACGTGTGGCTGTTCAAATTACGATTGAAACATTAGAATTTAATTAAAAATCCAGCTAGTTGTACCAGCCACATTTCAAGCTTTTATTTAGCCACAAGTGGCCAGTGGCTTCTGCACCGGACAGCACAGATACAGAACATTTCCATTCTTGCAGAAAGTTCTGTCTGACGGCCCTGGAGAGCACTTAACCCTTTTCACACAAGCACTGTTTTAAGTGCTTTCTTTGGGTGTTTTAGTAGCTGCCCCAAGTACTCTTAAAGATTGGGGGGGGGGGGGGAAGAAAACATGGTACGTGGTAAACATAAAAACATTTCAGGTACCTTATAACTGGTCAGTAAGCCAGAATGTTTCCAGTGGTGCCCTTGGTTATGTAATTCTAGAATGTTCCTGCAAACAGAGACTTTACATTTCTGACTCGTTCGTCTTCTGCCACCGTCATAATTTTTGCCTTATCCTAGTTCTGTATCTACTGTTTATTCCATATTTCCCTTTAAATTGATTGACATTTTTACTTCATCTTGTTTGAAGTGGAGACTTCATGACTGTAAGTGAAAAGCCATCAAAAGGAAATACTTTTTTTGAGAGAGAGAGAGAGAGAGAGAGAGAGAGAGAGAGAATATCCCAATCAGGCTCCATGCCCAGCACAGGGCCTGATGCAAGGCTTGATCTCACAACTGTGAGATCATGACCTGAGCCAAAATCAAGAGCCAGATGCTTAACTGACTGACACCCCCCCCCCCACCGTGCCCTGGAAATGTGTTTTTATTTAAAGCAAGCTTTTTATTAAGTTTTAAATTTTAATTCCAGTAAACATACAGCATTATATTAGTTTCAGGTGTACAACATAGTCATTCAACAATGCTATTCATCTCTCAGTGCTCATCATGAGTGTACTCTTAAAGCAAGGTTTTTATTGAAGGAATTTTCTGTGTGTGTTCAAGTGCCCAACTCCTAAGGGTACAGCTTGGTGACTTTCAAACCAGTGTCGTTTTGTTTCCAGCGGATGTGTTTTGCTTATCAAATTCTAGCAGATTCCCTTCTCTATGGGAGGCTCAGCTAGATTAGCTCCCCCTTTCTCAAAATGTGGATTAGCAGCCGCAAACATAAAGTGCTGTGAGGGTGCTGTGGAGACATGGTAGCACCCAACAGGACCCTCTCCTTGGACAAAATCAGAAGGATTCAAGAAAGATCTGAGCAGGAACAGCTGCTTCGCTGTTACTGAAAATACACTGGTGTTGCCAGTGTGTGAGATGTCTTTGCAGGGCAGGCCCCGGGGCGGGGGAAGAGTATGGCTTAGTCTACACAGCAGACCTGATGCTTCTGGCCTCAAGTTCCCTTTACACTCTTTTTTTTTTTTAATGTTTTATTATTTTTTTTAATGTTTATTTATTTTTAAGAGAGAGAGAGAGAAACAGAGTGCGAGTGGGGTGTGGCAGAGAGAGAGGGAGACAGAATCAGAAACAGGCTCCAGGCTCTGAGCTGTCAGCACAGAGCCGGACACGGGGCTTGAACTCAGACTGTGAGATTATAACCTGAGCCAGAGTCAGACACCTACTTGACTGAGCCACCCAGGTACCTCTCCCTTTACACTCTTATAATCATTGAGTACCCCAGAGAGCTCTGTGTGGGTAATATATATATTTGCTGTGTTAGAAAAGTTAACCTCAGTGGCTCAATAGGTTAAGCATCCGACTCTTGATTTCAGCTCAGGTCATGATCTCATGGTTTGTGGGTTTGAACCCCACGTCGGGCTCTCTACTGTCAGCACAGAGCCCCCTTGGGATCCTCTGTCTCCCTCTCCCTCCCTCCCTCTCACCCCCCACCCCGTCTCTCAAAAATAAACATACATTAAAAAAAGTTAAATTCATTCATTAAAAATTACAATAATAAACCTATTACACGTTGACGTATTTTATGAGAAAATAAGTATTTTCCCAAACGAAAGAAAAAAAAATTCGTGAAAGGAAATTAATCATTTAATGGTCTTTTTGTCTTACAAGTCTCTTTGTAGTCTGGCTTCCTAGAGGGGCTGAGTTGTGTGCTTCTGCATTCCATCTGCTGCCATGTCTCCTATGAAGTAGTCTCTGGGAAACCCCACTGAAAACTCATGAGAGAATGAAGGTGAAAAGGCAAATAAGTCCAGTGTGATTAGGAAAATGGTTTTGACCTTGCAGAGCCTCAGGGACTCCTACCATGGTCCCCTGGACCACACTTTGGGAACCTACAGGTGAAGTGAAAGCCATTGGATGAAAAGACTAAAGGTATGTGTTCTTGTCTGAAGTCTGGCACGCACTGGCGTGTGACCTCAGGCCACATAGCGCTTCACCTGAGATACGTGTAGGCTGGGGACCATCGTTCTTGCTCAGCCTGTCTTACAGGGTCATTGTGAGGCTCAGGTAATGCCTGTGAAATCTCTCTTCAAGCAGCAGTGTATTTATAAATGGCATTACTCAGGCTCTTTTGAAGTATGGTGTCATCTTTAATTTGTAGGACAGTTATTTTTAAAAACTGATGTCCCATCTTAATCTCCCTTGGTTCTGGGGACACCTTTGTGGAGGAGAAAGGCCGTCATTCTCAGCTTACAGGTGACATCATTGAGGCTTTGATGAGCGGATTGGCCAGAAAACAGATCGTCCTCAGTGGGGTGACACCTGGCACACTGTCTCCAAGGCACGCCGGCCCTGGCCAGTTTGGTTTCGCTGGAGTTCTTACCTGATACTGGCCTGTATTTTTGACACGCATGTTCAAAACAGGGATTCTGTGCCACCCTCAGCAGTTCTTTGAATAAATTGCCCTGAGTCACCTAATGGAAATGACACAGTTTTCAGATTTGATGATCTCAGGGATCCCAGCTGAGGGAACCAGCCCCGCCTGGTAAATGGCTTGTTTTTCTGGGCTTGTAAAAGGTCTGCTGGCTCTCCCGAGGTAAGGTTATACAGAAGTGCATGGGTCGTTTATTGTAGGGAAAATAGCTTTCTCTCCTCCCGGGACATTCCTGGAAGTAACCCTCCACTCTGATCTTGGGAAACACGTTTGCCTGTACTTGTAGGAAATGGGAGAACCATAGTCCTTTTCTTGAACTAGGAAATAAGGCAAAAAGCACAAGGTCAGTTGCGGCAAGCTGTCTGAAAGATGTAGCCAACTGGCACTCGGAGGGATTTAGAGAAATGCTTTGTCCAGGTTAGTTCCGGGTTCTGTTCCATATGAACATGACTTTGTTGTCAGGGTTAAAAGCCTCTAGCACTTAACCGTATTTAATTACTAGTGCTTTGCCATAATACGACTGTAGACTGACCCTCTCCTCCCTATCTATATTAATTATGACTACTTTAAGGCCTACTTGTCTATCTTTTTTATTTAAGGTTTCATTCGATTGCGAATGACAGAAATGCAATTCAACCGCTTTAAGCAAAACATAAAACAGTTGCGACAGCTGAGGTTGTGTGTGCTGTTTTGGCTCTGGGGAAGGTGGAGTGTAGGGCGAGACTGTAAAGCATTGCCACTTCCGGAAGCTCAGAGTGTTGCCAGCTGGGACTTCCTCGCTCTCCCAGGCTCTCCCCTCCTGTTGCCAAGATGGCTGCCATCTGCTCTAGCCTTTCATTCTATTCTCTCCGCCTTCTCCGTGAAAAATAGTTCCTCCGACTGTTTCAGAAAAGTCCCAGAATGAAGTCTCATTGGTTCTCATGGGTCACATGCTTTCCCTCAATCATCGAAGCTAGGTGTATCCAAATCTGATTGGCAAGGCCTGGGTCACGTGACCACTTCTGGGCCCTGGGTGAGGCCCAAGAAAGTCAAGGCTGTTAGCATTGGGCTGGCAGAAAAGATGGGGGTTTGTGGGCCCTCACACTCCAGTGTTTGTGGAGACGTGTTACTCAAATGGCTAGGATTTTCTGTGGAATGGTGAAAGAACTGGGTCGGCATTATCTTCTCAGGGAGAAGGCTGGCTTTGTGTTTAGCTTTTAACGCGTCTTGGATGAATAGGCTTGTTGGTGGTTGGACGTCAGCCAGCCATGCATCATCATCCCTGGCAACACAGCCTCATTTATAGAGGGAAAACACTGATGTCAAATCAAGTCCTTTGGGTGCAATACCCTTTGATGGCCACACGCTTACCCAGGCTGGTGGTCCCAGGATCTGCCCACCAGCATCCCCTGAGAAGCCCTGTTCACTCTTTGGTAAAACCCAGATCTGATCTGGTCATGCCTCTGCTTAAAAATTCACCACGGTATCTTAGCACAGTTTTTAAAAAGGCAAAAAAAAAAAAAAAACAACCAAAAAACCCCGTCCTACCCCATTCCCATCTTCGCCTCCCTTAAGGGCAGTTTGATCAGTTGACCATATTTTAGCTGATTAGGTATTAACTTCTATGACTTAATGGTGGGCTCTGTGTGGCTGCTTGTTGATTTGTCAGTTTTAGTTAACCATCTGCCAGCATCCCAACTGGAAGATGAGATTTTCATTTCTTTCCTCCCTCCGTCCCCCCAAACCACCTCTCTTTCTCACTTCCTTTCCTCCCAACAGAACTATCTTGTAGTCAATATTCAGTGTACGTTATCGCAGCTGTGGAAGTGCTTCACAGTGGAGCCTTCCAGTAAACTAGATCACTTTTCTTTTTGTGGAAGAATGCATTCTTTGGTCATTTCTGCCAGGGGCTCATGGGAAGTAAATTGAGATTTACGTGAAAAGAAAAAAAAAAATCCACCCCGTCTCCCCACTGTGCTGGGATAAAGTTCACATGCCTTAACTCAGCACCCACACCCTTCCTTGCTCCAACTCCCACCAGCCCTCCCGCCAGCCGTTCTTTGCTCACGTTCCTCCCTCTGCTTCTAGTGCCCCTCCCTCCCTGTCTGGTGAAATCCCCTTTCTTCGGGACCTGGCTTGGGTGACACTTGGGGTGGCCTTTCCAGCTGTGTGTCCGCCGCACTGTGTGTGTATTGAGGCCTTAGTGTTTATCGCGTTGCCTTATACTTGTCTATTTACTGCTTGAGTTTAAATCTTGGTTCTGCCATTTCCCAGCTCCGTGGCTTCAGGCATGTTACCTTCGGGCCTCAGTTTTCCTCTTCGTAAAATGCGAATAACAGCAGTATAGCACCTGCCTGATCAGGCTGTGATTGCACGAATTGAAAGCATTTGTGGTCACGTCTGCCACATAGTAAATTGCCCATCTGGGCTCTGCATCCCTCTCCCTCCCTCAGAAAGGCAGGCTTGGTGGGCTATATTCACCCGTGCCCAGAATAGCTCTTGGCAAATCAACAGTCTCCGGGAGCCGGGCTGGGCACCTCAATGGGTGATGCAGGCTGGCTGTGATTCAGGCAAAGGGCTGGTGGAGACTGGAAAGGGAAATCTCTTTCTAAGGGGGCGTCTCCTCCACTTCTAGCCAGTGGTTTCCAGGTAGGAATGAGGGCCCCATGTTGCTAGATTATCAGATTCTTTTTATGAGAAAATTGAGAATCCACTTTAAAAAAAAAAAAAAATACAGATTTTCCTGACATTTAGTACCCAGCGTACGGACCAAAGGCACTAAGCCTACTGGCCCAGGGGCCACTGGTTTGGGGCCCAATTCTCATTTTACAAAAGAGACCCGGAGTGATGATGTGATCTGCCCTGGGTCACACGCTGTTGATGGCCCTCCGTTTTCTCACCTGTGGTCTGGATACAGCACTGGTCCTGCGTCTCGTCAGGGTGGGGACTTGAAGAATTCAGTCATGCTTGTGAGTGCATTTGCAAAGCATCTGCCTACACGGTGTGACAGTTGTTACTTCCGTCCTGTCAGCTGCCCCTGCCTCAGAGGGACGACCTCCGTGTTTTTAAAACAGGATCATGGGTCTCTTTTTGTGCCAGGTGGTAATGGGGGATTGCGTGTACTTGCTGAGCATGTGCTGTGCGTCCAGGAGCTATTAGTTGTGTTACATTTGCATTCTCCTTTATTCCTTTTTTTCTGCCCTCCCTATGAGATGGAAAGTAACGATTTAATTGGTAATAAAAATGATGAGTCCAGAAGTTGCCTGATGAGGGCCTCACAGAGGTTTGGTGGAGATTGGATCCATCTCTCTGGTTAAAAAAAGAAAAAAAAAAAATCCCGGGCTTCAGACAACATGCTGCCTCCTACATATTGGAAATGCAGTCTGGCCGGGGCTCAGCGGGGCTAGTCCCTGGGCTGCCCTGTGCACCCACGCCACTTCCTCTCCAGGACAGACCTGGTGTGCTTTGTTTCCAGAAGCTGTAGCAGGTGACTGCGGGCCTGGCCACATAGAAGAGAAGGCAGAGAAGAAGATGATGATACAGGGCCCGCGGAAGGGACCAAGGCCAGTGTCAGAAGTAGGATGGGGCTCAGGAGCTGAGAAGCGCCCATGTGAGGCAAAGGCAGCACCCTCGTATGCTCGAGTGCCGGCATCATTTTCAAACCCATCTGGCAAGTCCTGGTGCAGTAGGATGGAGGACACACAAGTGGGACACACAAGTGGGCAGAGCCTTCTTCACCCCCTTGAGCCATCCCCTTGGCCCAAGAGGCCCCTACAGTTCGATGCTTAGAGATAGTCTTCAGATAGTTGCTCGTGAGGCGGGCCCTCTGCAGCCAGTGGAGCACACGTGTTTGTGTGTTTGTTTTAATTTTTTTTAACGTTTGTTTTTGAGAGAGAGAGAGGGAGGGAGGGAGGGGCAGAGAGAGAGGGAGACACAGAATGTGAAGCAGGCTCCAGGCTCCGAGCTGTCAGTACAGAGCCCGACGTAGGGCTCAAACTCACGAACCTCAAGATCATGACCTGAGCCGAAGATCGGACGCTTCACTGACTTAGCCACCCAGGTGCCCCAGCACATGTGTTTTACCAGCTGGGTGGCTGCTCGGTCTTGGGGCAGCCCCACGGCTGGTGTTCATGCATTGTTCCTTCTCTGAGTATCTATTTCCCCTCTCAGATGTGTGCCCCTTTTATCCCACCCCCACGAGGCTGTGTCACACAAATGCCTAAGGGAAAAGGAGTAGAGGGGTGTGGGGTCTGGAAAGTACTAACCCAACCCTCCAATATGTCGCCCTAGACATTGGACTGAGTTCCTTCTTTTGAATTTTATTTCCTCCTCGTGAAGTCCGTGGATCTGGGTTTCTTGACTTTGACACTGTGGTTAAGCCTAGAATGGCCTGCCTGCCTCTTCCTCCCTTCCAACCCCTAACTGAGACCTAAGTTGCTTGTAGCTGCCTCCAGGATGGGTGGCCACCCTTATCTCTTGCTGTTTTCCACATTTCGGACTTCTAGTTTCATTCAGACCGTGCCGTTCCCTCTCCGCTCTTGGCCGAATATGGCTTCTCTGCCTGCTCGGGGCTCAGTATTTCCTCTCCCTCTCTCCCAAGTGACCATTCATGCTCCCGGCTTCTGTATAGATATCACCCCTCTGGATGTTTTCCAAGCCTCTCTCTCACCACCCCGTCCCGCCTTACCAGACCTTGTGAGGTTCTCTGCTGCTGGGTTCCGTGGCACCTGTACCAGTCTCATCCTGGCTTGGACTTTTCTGGAATGGCTATAATGCCTACCTCACCCGCCAGACTGGACGTGTCCTGTGGGCAGGGACCAAGCCCCACACCCAGCATAGGGTCTGGCATGTGAGAAGTTTCCGATCAGTGTTTCTGCATGGAGGACTACATTATATGGTTGAGGACTCCATGGGAGCATAGGACATGGTGCCATCACTGAAGCTGCCCACTGAGGAGATAGAGCTTTTAAATCAAGCCTGAGCTGTCCACCTTCATATAGTAGTCACTGGCCACACTTACTTTTATTTTTATTTACTTTCATTAAAAACTTTTTTGGGGGTGCCTGGGTGGCTCAGCCGGTTGAGCCTCCGACTTCAGCTCAGGTCGTGATCTCACGGTCCGTGAGTTCGAGCCCCGCGTCGGGCTCTGTGCTGACCGCTCAGAGCCTGGAGCCTGTTTCGGATTCTGTGTCTCCCTCTCTCTCTGACCCTCCCCCATTCATGCTCTGCCTCTCGCTGTCTCAAAGATAAATAAATGTTAAAAAAAAAAATTTAAAAACTTTTTTTAATGTTTATTTTTGAGAGAGAGAGCATGAGTGGAGGAGCAGAGGGAGAGGGAGACACAGAATCCGAAGCAGGCTCCAGGCTCTGAACTGTCAGCAGAGCCCTGCGAGGGACTGCGAGATCATGACCTGAGCCAAAGTTGGCTGCTTAACCGACTGAGCCACCCCGGTGCCCCCGTGCTTATTTTTAAAATAGAAATATACTTAATTAAAACTGAATAAATTGGAAACCCATTTCCTCAGCCTCCTTAGCCAATTTCAAGTGCTCAGTAGCCAAATGTGGCTAGTGGCTACCATATTAGACAGTGTGATAGAACATTTCCAGTATCACAGAGTTTTAGACGGTGCTGCTCACAAAGATATTAATTTAGGAGCTTGTAGGTTCTGTGAAGGCCCTCCTTGGTGCTTTTGGATAGAGAAAGTGGATTTTCGTGGATGCCTCCTTAAGCCTCAACTGTTCCTCGTTTTCTCTTGGCTGCAGGATGCTCGTCAGAAGTTCCGCTCTGTTCTGGTGGAAGCAACGGTGAAGCTGGACGAGCTGGTGAAGAAAATTGGCAAAGCTGTGGAAGACTCGAAGCCCTACTGGGAGGCCCGGAGGGTGGCGAGGCAGGTAAGGTAGCCCCGCTGACCGTCTCCCTTGCCTCCGCCCCAAACCGTGTTTTGGATGCGCCTTCTGACTTCTGTGTCCCCGGTCGAAGGTTAGAAGCACGAGTCCCCCAGGATGCAGAGCCACCACGACTTTGTATACACTGCATTTGAAGACAGCGTCTTGCTTTCTCCTTCCCCCTACCCAAGCTGCTCCATTCCAGCTCCTGATGCTATTAATAGAGTGTGGGTGCTGGCATTTGGCCGACCCTGTGAGTGGGTGCCACCTGGATACCGAGATAGTGCCCAGATCCGCCCCCCCCCCCCCCCCCCCGGCAGCTGGGCCAGCTGGTGTGGACGAGAGGACGTGTCTAGAAGACAAGGTGTCTTCCTCTGCCCTCTCTGGTGATCGGCTGGCAGGCAGCAGGCAGAAGACTCCCTCCCTTGCAGCGTCTCCTCTCTGGTTTGAGAGGAATTTACCATTTGCTTCTCTTGAGACGTGGGTTCTTTGCCCCGAGAGCCCAAATCGGCAACTGGGGAACTGGCACCAACAAAGGGGCAGCAGAGGGGAGCTGTGGTCAGGCGATTGCTGGACGGCATGGGACCGGGCTCTGGTTTGAGTGTGTCCTCCTTTGTCCCCACTGAGGTGGTGCAGTGTTCTGCCTCTGTCCCCTCCCAGCCTCCGCTAGCCGGGCCCCATGAGTGGGGGGAGGAAAAGAGCCCCCGACCCTCACCGGTGTCTGCTGGGTGCCAGCCTCGGGGCTTTCGCACACCCCCGCTCGCTCTGGCTTCCTCGCACCATGTCTTTTCAGTGTGCGTGGCCACCCAGAACGGGCCTAAGCGGTTGGTCCAGAGTGTCGGTCCCATCCGTGTCATGTGTTTATGTGACGGAAGGTGCCGGTAAGAAAGTGTTCAGTGAGTGACGGGACGTGTGCACCAGGGTGCACATGCGTGCGGTTGGGCACGGTAGAGCAGGGAGGGTGAACTCTTGGGGAGACAAAGCCTCAGAAATCTAGGAACATGTTCAGACCAGACCTGTTGAGGGTCAGGGGCCAGGACTTGGGCGTTCTTCCTCTTTGCCCTGCCTCCGCGGGCCTCTCAAATTTCTCATCAGGGGATTCCCTTGATGCTTTAGTGGCTCTCCTGAGATCCTAGCTGCATATGTGTGTTCATACTCTGAACCCTGAGCTGAGCTTTCTGTTTGGAACCTGCTAGATAGGTTGCCTTATTCCTAGACAGAATGGCCACCTGAACCCTTCCTCCTTCCTGACCAGCTAAACCGGGTTGGTCAGCATGAGTGCCTGTTACTCACTGGGCTGCAGCAAACTCTGAGCAGCCGCCCCCTCTTTCTGCCTTTCTCTGGGAGGTGAAACCCTTCTTAAAAGGTCCTCCGGACCCTGAGGTATTGTCTCCAAAGTGCCTGTGTCTCACCGGTCTTTAAGGGGCACCCCCAGCTGGGATGTAGCCCAGAGTAGCAGTATTCTTGACCTGAAATTGCAGTGCAAAGGGTTTGGGTTTTGGGTTTGAGGAGAAATTTACGATAATTTAACATAAACATTGATCAGTACCAAGGAGGTCGTGAAACCTTTTCTGAAAGTCTTCAACACTTGAATTTATTGCCCTCTGACTCTCTTGAGCCCACAAATATCTCTTAGAACTGTCTATGTGCCCGTGCCTCGGGATCGTTAAGACTGGTCTGTTAACCCCTTGGAGTTGTGGCAGTGGTTTCCTCACTTGGTCCCCTGAGTTCGGGCTTTGACACCAAGCTGGTGAACAGGACCTTTGTGTTCAGGGACCAGTGGAGGTTGGCCCATCAGGTCACTGGCCCCAGCAGGTGGGAGGTGTCCATTTTTGGCTGTACTTGTGTCACATGTGCTCCTACCTCAGAGTCGTGGAATTTGCTGGTCCTTCTGTTTGGCATTGTCTAGTTTTTTAGTGTTTATTTTGAGAGAGAGCGTGCACAAGTCGGGGAAGAGCAGAGGTGGGGAGAGAGAGAGAGAGAGAATGAATGAACGAACGAACGAACGAATGAATTAATCCCAAGCAGGCTCCACGCTGTCAGCACAGAGCCCGACATGGGACTTGAACTCATGAGCCGTGAGATCGTGACCTGAGCCGAAATCGAGAGTCAGACGCTTAACTGTCTGAGCCAGCCAGGTGCCCCTCTGTTTGGCATTGTCTTAACCCCAGAATCTGCGTGGTCTGCTCACTCAGCTGTTCTTCACTTTTCTGCTCAAATGTCACTTTATCAACAACAAAGCCTCCCTGGGCCACCATTTAAATAACTGCTACTTGCTGTCTCCACCACCGCCATCCCTTGTTCCTTGATGTGCTTTTTCTCCATGGCACTCTTTCTGACTTGTTATTGTTGTTTGTAGTAGCGAAGCTCCGTGAGGGCTAACGGAACAAATGAGTGAACCATGCATTGACAGGCCTCCAGCAGGGCCAGTGTTCCTCCCGGCCCTTCCTTGGCATTCTGAGCGTTTCCTTTGTTGTCCCTGGTCCTCCCCACCCCCCCGCCCCCCGGCTTTCCTGCCCTGTGGCCACATAAGCGGAAGGATAGGAACACAGCTGGCAAATCTGTTCATTTAAATCTCATTTGCCGGGTAGGTCCCCAGTTGTCTGTGACACATCTGGGATAGATCTCCTACCACTCTCTTCTTTTCCCTCCCCAAATCCTCTTTGATGGGAAAAGAGGTAGGAGGGAGCTGGGTTGGCAGAGTCTCACTGCTGGGCAGCTGTGAACTATGGCATCGCTCCTTCCTCTCATCCCTTCTCGTGGCTAGTGAGGCTAGTGATCGTGACAATTACGGAGTCCCTTGGGTGAGCCACTGAGTCATCAGGTCTCACAAGATAATAGCCAGACCCTGGGGATGACTGAGTGATTCACTGTCAACCGGCAGAGGCCAAGAAGAATGTGAAGGGAACCCCTGCCTTCTTGCAGGTGGGGCAGGAAAAGGAGGGCGGAGAAGGCCCAGAGTGACCTCTGCCCCTCGCCCGCAAAGGACCTTGCTGGCGTATAGCCGAGGAACTGGAAGGATGCTCAAAGGCTGAGGCGGCGCACGGATGTCACATTTCATCTGGGCCCACGGTGGGCTCTCTGGGCTTGGGCCAGGTGACTGGGTCTGTTTGTGTACCAGCATCCTCTGACCTTCCTGATGGCGAAGGGGGTGGGGCCCACCTCCAGCGGCTGCCAGTTGGGCTTCCTGTTTTCTTCCTCTCTCTGATCCCCACCCCCTTCCCTTCTGTATTTACAGACCCTCTGGCTGTGTACAGCAGGGGCGGTCTCTGAGCATCTCCTTCAACGTGTATCGTGAGGCACTGTGTTCCCAGAGCCTCTGCCTCCTGGTCTAGGAAGCAGGGGTGGTTACGGGAGCCGCCTCGGCTCTCCCGTGAGGTTGTCTCAGGACTTCAGGGAGGCACCGTGTTTGACAGGGGAATCCCTGCATGAGCGTAGGTTTCAGCTGCATTAAACAACTTTTTTTGTTGGAGAAAATTTCGAAAATAGACGAAATGAAGAAAAGAAGTCCCTGTATCTTCTGTTAATATTTGATGTGTGTCTCCTTTTTTTTTGTTTTGTTTTTTTGTATGAGATCATCCTGGTGGTGGTTTTATGATCTGTCTCTCTGAATGCCCATCCGAGCCCTGATGCAGAAGAGACTTAAAGAGCTTGGTTTTCCATAAAGAGTCTACAAAGAGTTGTAATTGTTGGGTCAGTAGAAATTGTATTTGCTCATCAAAAATTTGCGTTAACTTTATTGGTCCTGTTGTCACATTGGATAAGGGATGAGTCAGCTCCAGTCCTCTGATTGTGAAAATCCAGCCCAAATTCCGCCAAGAGGAGGGAGAACATAGCCCCCCACGCCCAGCTGGGGTGGGGGCAGGGAACTGGCTTTCATTTATTTGAGGGTTTTTGTCCTTGAGCCAGAGCATGTTTGTAAGGCTGCTTTGACATACCTGTCAGCCCACGTGGCCTTCAGCGTGTAGAAGGCGTCAGTGTCTGACGAGGGGGTGGAGCCATGTGAGCCCGAACAGTTGAGCGTTTCTTGCTAGCTTTGCTCCTGGGGCTCTGACTGGTCTAGCAGTGGCCCTGGGCCTGTCGTTTTTATCACTGCCAGTCCCAATGCTTCCGCTTTTTTGTTTCTCTTTTGAAAGTGCGGTAAACTATAGAGAAGGTACATATCACCATTTGAGCCATTTCGAAATGTGTAACCGAGCAGCATTAAGTATGTTCCTATTAGGGAGCAGCCCCACCGCCATCCATCTTCAAGTTGTGTTAGATGCCAACTCCCCCTTCCTCCCTCCACCCCAGCCCTTGGCAACCATGGTTCTACTTTCTGTCTCTGGGATTTTGACTCTTCTAAGTGCCCCATACAAGTGGAATCAGGCAGTATTTGCCCTTCTGTGACTGGCTGATTTCACTTTGTATAACCTCTGCAAGGTTTGTCCATGTTACGGTGTATGTTAAAATTGCATTCTTTTTTAAGGCTGAGTAATAGTTTGTGGTATGGATATAGCACATTTTGTTAATCTGATGGTGAACATTTGGGCAACTTTTGTTTTTTATTAATTTAAGTTTATTTATTTATTTATTTTGAGAGAGAGCAAGACACAGACCATAAGCAGGGAAGGGGCAGAGAGAGAGAATCTCAAGCAGGCTCTGCACTGAGCCCAATGCGGGGCTTGAACCCATGAACCATGAGATCATGACTTGAGCTGAAACCAAGCGTCAGATGCTGAACTGACTGAGCCACCAGGATGCCCCAACTCTTATTTTTAAATGGTTGCAGTGTGTCAGAAGACTTTGCAAACCTGAAGAGCAACATAAATGCAAAATAGGGTCATTCAGTGCTGGAAGTTGCCTGTATTGTGTTTATGAGGCCATGTGAGTCCACGTTCTATACTCAGCCTCCTTTGGGGAAGTAGGTGAGAGGAGAGGCATTTGAAACTTGTAGAGTGACTTAGCTGTAGGACAACCGGCAAATCTTGGCCTTTCCTCTGAGCCAGACAGATTGGCTTTGAATCCCACCTTACCATTTAATAGGTGTGGGACTTGGGGTGGATTACTTAATCTCTGTGCCTCAGTTTCTTCATCTATAAAATTGTGTATGTTAGCTTTTGCTGTGAAACAAACCACCCCAAACCTAAAATGGCCTAAAACATTTATTTAGCTCATGATTCGGGTGGGCAGTTTTTCTGATGTTAGATGGCTTCATCTGTTAGGCACTTGGCCTGTTGTCAGCGAAGGCATCCCGGGTGACTGGACCATATGAGTCTCATCCAACAGGCTGGCTTCTTCCCGTGGTGTTGGGATTCCAGGAACTAAAAGGACAAGCTCTCTTCGAGCCTCTTCCTGCATCACATGTGTTAATGTCCTGTTGGGCAGAATAAGGCACACGGTCAGTCCAAATTCAAGAGGTGGGGAAAAATAAAGTCCACCTGTAAAGCACCTGTGAAATGTTGTAGCCATTTTTGGCAACTTACCATAGTAATGGAATTAGTACTTGTAAAACGTTTGCACCAAAAAAAAAAAAAAAAAAAAAAAAAATCTTAGTTCTTATTCCAGATGTATTTTCCTCTCAAATATTGTGTATTGTGTCTGTCTCTCTGGTGAATCTGCTGCCTTGAAAACAAAAGACCGCCGCACCAAAAACCTCTGGATGGAAGAAACAGTCCTGTGTTGGGTAAAGTGTCAAGAGTGTGAGGACAGGAGGGTGACCCCACGCAGTCAAGGAAATACCGAGTTGCTTGTGGGGGTAACATGTGCCAGAAGTTCAATAATAATGCAGAGGGAGTCTCTGACTTGCCTGTTCACTGATCACAAACACTCTGAGCCCTCACAGACAGTGTGGTGAGGGCCTTGAATGCATGGATGGAGAGTCACGTTTGCCACGAGATGAGACCGGTCAAGTGCATCAAATAATGCCTTGAATTCTTACGTTAGTCATAGAGGAACAGAGCATTGTAGTCTTTTTTTTGGTTGGGGAATTCTAGATGCTGATTTTGTTGGCAGAAGACCTTCCGTAAGTAGAGAAGTAGAGGGCCAGGTTCCACAAACTTGGGACACAAACTCGAAGACATGTGAAGCATGGGTCCTTGCTCTCTTTACTTGTTGGTTTTTTGTGTTTTTTTTTTTCCTTCTAATTTATTTTCTTTCATTCAACAAGTATTTACTGGGTTCCTACTAATTGTAGAGCACTGTTGTAGCCACTTGTCAAGAATGGGACAAAGACCCTAACCCTGTGGAGCTGGCATTCCCCTTTTAGTCTTATAAAAGCGTGTGGGGTGGGGTGGGGTGTTTGGGGGCAAAAGTGGAATCTCTGTTACTGATCTGATTTAAAGTGTGGGGTTGCTCCCCCCTCCATCTGAGACATAGAGTGAGTCCGTGGATTATAGTGGGCTAGTGGGTTGGCAAGTTAAAGGTTTCTGAAAGTGTTTTCTGAGCATCTCCCCTTTGTCTGTGCTGGCCATTGTGGAGCATAAAATGTGGTCTGTATCATCCAGGAGCCCTGTCAACACATACAAATAAGATGATTTTTACGGCATAGGTAATTACAGTCCATTGTTCTTATTCACAATAGTTATGTTCTCCAAAGCCCCTACCCGGATGCCTGGGTGGCTCAGTCAGGGGTCTGACTCGGTTTCAGCTCAGGTCATGATCTCACAGTTTGTGGGATTATTGGGCTCTGTGCTGACAGCATGGAACCTGTTTGGGATTCTCTCACTTCCCTCCCCTGCTCATTTGCATGCTCTTTCGCTCTCAAAATAAACTTAAAAAGTTGCTACCCGTGCTGAATTAGAGAGGCATCCTGTTGAGGTATTGCTTGTAGGTGAAATACAGGGTCAAGTTCCTGAGAGCCTCTGGTCACATTTTCATCAACTGACCCATACGTAGCCTTGTTTTACATATGTCTGTCTTTAAAGGCATCTTACTTTATATATTTCTTAATAATTATATACAGTACTTCTTTATAACAAAACACTAGCCAAGGAGGGTCAAACATTTTTCCGACCCCGGGTGACACGATTGTAAATTTACTTGGCTTTGAGCATCACACAGTGCTTTTTTTTTTTTTTTTAACGTTTTTTATTTATTTTTGGGACAGAGAGAGACAGAGCATGAACGGGGGAGGGACAGAGAGAGAGGGAGACACAGAATCGGAAGCAGGCTCCGAGCCATCAGCCCAGAGCCTGACGCGGGGCTCGAACTCACGGACCGCGAGATCGTGACCTGGCTGAAGTCGGACGCTTAACCAACTGCGCCACCCAGGCGCCCCTACACAGTGCTTTTTAAATTGGTCAAGACCTCCCATGCATTGATACCAAACAGAGTCCACAAATTTAAACTTGTCCGTAGCTTCCTCATGCGCTACGGACGTGACTTTAGCACTCACTGGAACAGCCTCTTGTAGGAATCTGCAAATTTCCTCTTTCTTTTTCTAGATGCACTGTATTGTTGATTCATTAACAGTAGACTCATGGCCAACAGCACTATGACTCACACCTGAATGAAGCTTATGTAAAACATGTATTTTCTCCTTACATAAGGCATGTCAGAGCCTTCTTGCACTTAGGAGCACTAGACAGCGCTTCAGCACTAGGCTTGGGGGCCAAACAGCTGAATCGAACAAAAAGCACAAAAATGTGAGAAATGTGGCACTAAGACAGAGATGGACAGTTGTTTACAACATGAGAGTTGAAACAAGGAGGCAGAGTGTTGCCTTGTTGGACCTCAGCTGGGAACATGCATGTTGAATAACTAAATGTTTTGCTTCTCTCGGTGGGTCTGGACCCTGGAGATACCATAAATGCTGATTTGGGGTAACAAGTTGTAGCGAGTAGACACATTTGCAAATATGGGATCCGTGAATAAGGCGAATCATTTGTATTCACTGAGTAAAGAGTCCGATGGGTGAGGCTCGTTGGCTAGACAACTGAACCACAGGGCACAGAGGTAGACATCGTGTGGAAGAAGCCAGCGGGTGGTGAGGTCACTGTAGGGGCTGGAGTTGGAAGCCTGGGCAGAAAGGTGCACCTGAGCCCCAAAGTGCAAGAGTCTGGGTAGAAAAGAGAAAAGAGCTGAGATCTGAGGGAGAAGTCAGTGTGGACGTAACCTGGGGTAAGTGCATCATCAGCTCCAGAGCTGTGGAAAGGAAGCTTTCTGGGAGCTGAAGAGCCAGAAAGGGAAGGAATGACGGCCAGCTGAGCGAGTACCAGACAGCCTCAGCCCGGCCTCCACTCAGGGTTGAGATACCACAGAGCAGCCACAGTGGGCTCTTATGTGGGGGGTTCTATCCTTTGAGACGGTGATTAGACATTGAAGCCAAATATTGTGTCTTCCGTTAATAGCGGCATCATCTTTTGAGATCTGTGTGCCAGGCACCATGTGTACTGCTCTGTGTAAGGGAGAGCATTTATCTTTCCTGTTTGTCCCCATATCACAGGTGAGGGACCTGGTCTTAGAGCCCAAAGACCATTACTTGTGTCCGTGCGTAAACCCTTCTGGTGTCATGGCTTAGTCTGAGAGCATACGAAGGCCAGCTTTAACAGACAGAGTGGTTAACCGGCAGTCAAGAATGAGTCACTGGGAACTCCGAGGTTTTGACCTGAATAGCCTGAATGCTAGTAGGAAGTTGACCGTGGGGATCCAGCTTTGGGAGAAGGGGTTGCGCTCACCCTCCTGAATGTTAAGCCACGACGGGGGGCCGCGGTGGGGATGTCATGGGTGAGGATGCAGGATGGCTTGGAGTGGGGGAGCTGGGAGTCGACTCTGGACAGTTTACTGGAAGCGTGTGCGTGGAAAGAACTGAGTCAGAGCTTCAGGATGGAGGGAAGGAGGGAGAGGAGAGGAACTTTGGCACTCTGTGTACAGAGCACTTTTCTACATACTTCAGATGCAGGAGGGAGGTACTTTTGTAGGTTTTGCAGAGCGGGAAACTGAGGTTTAGCGAAGTCGAGTTACTCAAGGCAGTGTCCCTGCCTTTTCTGCTCAGGGGGTAACTGTGAGGCTCTTCTTCCAAGCAATTTGGGGCCCTTTGAAACTCCTTCCCCTTGTGGCACGCCCTCCTGGTTCTCCTGCGACTCGGGCGCGACCTCGTCATGCCTCCCTTCTTCCCGGCCACCTTTCATTTCCGCTGGGCGGCAGCTCCCACGTAGGACTCGGGTGAGGAGGTCTGGGTCACTGACGTCCTTCCCCATGGCCCCGATCACGTTCCCACTGGGGGGGCCACAGGCCAGTTTCTGGGAACTGCGTCATCCCTGCGGCCCAGGGTAAGGGCAGGCGGTGAGTGATGGGGCACCTGCCCCAAGGCAGAGCTCCTGGTGATTTACAGTGGGAGAGGAGAATGGACTGTTAACTCTTGCCTGTAAGACTGCATCCTGCTTTGCAGTCTTGCTTAGAATTTCTGGGGAAGAAGCAGGTGCATTTGGGAAGCCTAGATGCTTGATCACAGATGGGGTCAGTGGGAGGGTCAAAGTGACCCAGGTCGAAGCCTCCTAACACAGAGTAGGTCTTGAGGCTTACGTCGTCAGGGCTCACCTCCCTGGAGTCACTGCACCTCGTGCTTGGCTGGCTGTGCATCGGGCTGTGTTGGGGCTGCAGCAGGGCATGTTGCTGATCCTGGGGTTTTCTCCTCTGGTGGTGCAGTGGGCCGCTTGCTTTGACCCTTTCCTGCCTGGCAGGTGTCAGGAAGCTACCAGTGCGGGTCTGGTCGCAACAGAGTCTCAGCCCAGCAGTATTACCCCCCCTTACCTTGTCAGTTGGGAGTGTCGTCAGGGCCAATTCCCTCTTCCTTGTCCCCTTTGCCTTTCATGGGGTCATGGCTGATGCCCAGTAAGTGCTGCTTGGCGGGCAATGTGCTGCCTGAAGCTGACACAGGTGGTTTGTCACCGCGGCTCGAAGGTAGTGGGAGGTGTGGAGTTTGGTACTGTATCCAAAACCGTGAGGCTTCTTGGATGTTTCTCTTCTTTCTTTCCATCTTCAATAAAATTGTTGCGTTAACACGGATCGACCCTTCCCTCCCCTCTCTGTAAACCGCTCTGGAACCAGTGGTAGGACGACCGATGTCTCAGCTGAAGAAAATCAGACTATGGGACATATTTTTGTTTTGTAAATGGGGGTGGGTCTTTTTATGCTGTCAGGTAACAAGGTTTGGTCCCGGACAGATGGTGGTGTTTCTCTTGAGCGCTTTTGGCTCACCTTTTCGTTCCCTTTCCTCACCTTGTGGATACCGTCTGCCCACCCTGCTTTCCTTCCTTTCTCCTCCAGTCCCCCTCCAAGCCCTCCCAGTGTGACTTCATATTCTCCTCCTTTCCTTCTGTGAAAATCTACCCTGAAGAATCGATGGCCTTATTCACACTAAGAAGCAGATGAGCGAAAACAGTCAATCAGAGAAAGACAAATACCATATGATTTCACTCGTATGTGGACTTTAAGAAACAAAACAGATGAACATAGGGGAAGGGTGGGTGGGGTAGAGAAGAGAGGGAAAAAACCACAAGAGACTTTTAAGGACAGAACAAACTGAGGGTTGACGGAGAGAGGTGGTAGGGGATGGGCTAGATGTATAATGGGCATTAAGGAGGGCACTTGTGATGCGCACTGGGTGTTATATGAAAGTGATGAACCACTGAAATCTACTCCTGAAACTTGTATTACACTGTGTGTTAACTAACTTAAAAAAGAAACACTCAAAATAATAAATTAAAATTAAAGCAATGTAAATACCTGAACCTAAAAAAAAAAAAAAAAAGTAGATGAGTGATAAGGCTTGGGGTTTTACAGACTCTGGACATCTGAGTAGCTCTGCTTTAGAAGCATTCCCCTGTGTTGGGACACTCTGCTTCCTGTGTGTAGGACTGCAGATTCCCAGCTCAGGGTCTGTGGCACAGCAGAAGCTTCTTGATGTGTGTGAAGGAACCACATCCATTCCCAGGAGGGGAGTGTGTGTTCATTTCCGCATGGTGGAATGTTTTCATGGAACGTAAACCAGAGGTGGAGGCAGCAGACAGAATACAGGATTTTTGGTTGATATGAATTTCAGATAGTTTTTTAAAAATACCTCCGTCTTATCAAACTCAACACCCAAAAAACAAATAGTCCAGTGAAGAAATGGGCAAAAGACATGAATAGACACTTCTCCCCCAAAGAAGCCATCCAGGTGGCTAACGGACACATGAAAAAACGCTCAACATCACTTGCCATCCAGGAAATACAAATCAACACCACAAAGAGATACCACCTCACACCCGTCAGAATGGCTAAAATTAACAACTCAGGAAACAACAGATGTTAACAGGATGCGGATAAAGAGGGACCCTTTTGCACTGCTGGTGGGAATGCAAACTGGTGCAGCTACTTGGGAAAACAGTGTGGAGGTTCCTCAAAAAATTAAAAATGGAACTACCCTATGATCCCACAATTGCACTAGGTATTTATCTGAGGGATACAGGTGTGATGTTTTGAAGGGGCACATGCACCCCCATGTTTATAGCAGCCCTATCGACAATAGCCAAAGTATGGAAAGAGCCCAAATGTCCATCGACGGATGAATGGATAAAGAAGATGTGTATATATATATGATGGAGTATTACTTGGCAATCAAAAAGAATGAAATCTTGCCATTTGCAACTACGTGGATGGAACTGGAGGGTATTATGCTAACTGAAATTAGAGAAAGACAAATATCATATGACTTCACTCATATGAAGAATTTAAGATACAAGACAGATGAGCATAAGGGAAGGGAAGCAAAAATAATATAAAAACAGGGAGGGGGACCAAACATAAGAGACTCTTAAACATGGAGGATAAACAGAAGGTTGCCGGAGGGGTTGTGGGAGGGGGGATGAGCTAAATGGGTAAGGGGCTTAAGGAATCTACTCCTGAAACCATTGTTGCATTGTATGCTAATAATTGGATGTGAATTAAAAAGTAAATTAAAAAAGGTAAAAGATACCTCTATCTCATGTGATATTTGGGACTTACGTAACTAAAAAAAATTATTTGTTGTGTACCTGAAATAAAATTTCACTGGGAGTCCTCTGTATGTGTTAGATCTAGCAGCCCTCCAAAGGATGGGAGCTGTGTCATCAGCCAGATGGATAAGGTGGTTTTTGGAGTCAGCCCTGCCCCACCTCAGGTCCCTGAATTCATGGCATGTGTTGCTATGGAGGGATTCTGGTCCCTTCTGTGCCATTCCTTAGTCTGTAGCCTTGGGCGGGTACAAGGGAACGTGTAGGAGCGTCCAGGACAACTGAGAGCACTCAGCATCTCTCACTGAAGTTCTGCTCTCCTAAGCCTAGTGTTCCCAGGAAGCAATGGGTTTCTAAGAAAAGTGGCTGAGTCTACGATCACGGCCCCCCTCAGCCTTACCAGCTTGATTGCTGAGAGCTGGTCAGCTCCAGACAGAATTCTGAAGGGCTCCGTGAACGGGCCACACAAACTAGGTCTCTTCTGAAGGATCTTCCCAAATGTGGGCCCCTCAGCCACTCTTTCCCCCCGACTTATCCAGGCACCAACTGGCATCTGCCTCCCTTGAACTGTCTCCCCTTCCCCGTGCTCAAGTGTCTTTGTTAGTTTGATCGTTTATTCACGTTTGTGTGTTAATTTTTCATTTGAAAGCTTTGCTAGGCGCCTGCGGCGCCTACATTCTCACAGGGGAAGGAGTGCCTCTTTGGTTCACTTAGGGCAATGATCTGCTAAGTTCAGGAAGCCTTGCTTTGTATGTTTCCCTTGGAGGAAGTAGGTTGAATGGAAGTAAGGAGGAGACCATTTGTTCTTCAATTCGTTACCAGCCTCAGCACATTCCTGTGGCAGAACACCGTACCGCAGAGAAGATGGTGGGCCTTTTTTATTTCTAAAAGTCATGGTGTATCGATCTCCTCTAAGCTTCTCTTATTCTTTGAATTTAAGTCTCTTGATCTCAGGCTGAGGCCAACTAAGAGAAGTTTGTTTTTACACAGAGGAGACTGGGAAGTCTGTTTTCACACCGGCCTGGGCACTCAACCAAGGTGATTGAAGGCATCTCTAGTGGGTTCTTTTGAGAACAGTTGGAAGGAAATCATGAGAAGAGGGCGCTGTATTGAGTTTATGTAGATTCCTCTTCTGTCTGGCCTCATCCCAACACCTCAGGCCGTAAGAAGATATAAAGCTCCACAGCCTGAAGTCCTGAAATTTACATTGCCTTATGCACAAAATAATGGCCTCCTCTTATGTCAACCAGGAATTGCATTTGGTTGCAAGTAACCAAGGACTCAAAGACAGTCGTCTACACACATTAGGATACTTTCTCCTGCTTAAAAGGAGGACCCGAAGGAGGCAGTCTAGGTTGGTGCTCTGACCCCATGGTCATCTGAGACCTAGCGACTTACGTGTTGCTCAGTCCTATGTGAGTCCCAGCCTTCAAGCCACATCATGGTCCAGGGTAGCTCCGGGAGCTCCAACCGTCACATCTGCATTTCAGAAGAGAAGGGGTAAAAGAGGAGTGGGGAAGAGACATGTGCTTCTTCTCTTTTAAAGAGTCTACTTGGGGGGCGCCTGGGTGGCGCAGTCGGTTAAGCGTCCGACTTCAGCCAGGTCACGATCTCGCGGTCCGTGGGTTCGAGCCCCGCGTCGGGCTCTGGGCTGATGGCTCAGAGCCTGGAGCCTGTTTCCGATTCTGTGTCTCCCTCTCTCTCTGCCCCTCCCCCGTTCATGCTCTGTCTCTCTCTGTCCCAAAAATAAATAAACATTGAAAAAAAAATAAAAAAAAAAAAAGAGTCTACTTGGAATTCTCAGACACCACTCTGCTTCCATTTTACTTCCAGAACCCAGTCACATAGTCATGGGTAGCTGCAAGGGAGGCTTGGTTTGGGTGGTTTTTTAGTTGTACGTTAGGGTGGAGGGGAGGATAGATATTGGGAGGCAGCCAACCAATTGTGCCACGTCTGTGCTGTGGTTTGCCTGTCTGTCTTGTAGAAAGACTCTGGGTTGGAAGGAGTTAGAGGTGAGCAGGTGTGACCCCAGAGCAGACCAAGGACTCGCTGGAGTAGGGAAATGTTACACCCCGTTTTCCTCTGCTATGTCACTTCCCTCCCTTCGTGGTATGTGGAGAGACTTCCTGTCCTTTATATTATGTGGGAGACCTAGGAGGAAATCGTAGTAGCTTCCCACGAAGGTGTAACCGTGTGCGTGTATGTGTTTTGTCAAGTCACAGAATCCATTGATACTTTTCTTTTAACAAATACGAATTAAATGACTCATTTCCTATCGACACTTCTTTGGTAGAAGCCCTGCTGTCTTGCGGGGATGATTGAAATAGCCTTTCAGTTGGTGTCCCTGCCTCCTGGTGCCCCCCCACCCCCCCACAATGCCTCCCAACTGAATCTTGCCAGAGTCAGTTCTGCTGGTAGTTCCCAAAAAGTTTGGCGTGCGGGCGGGATGGTTGATTTTGTATGTCAACTTGGCTGGGCCACACCAGCGCCGAGGTATGTGGTCAAACATCATTCTGAACGTTTCTGTGAGGGTGTTTATCGGATGAGATTTGCATTCAAACTGGTGGGATTGGAGTAAAGCAGATTGCCCTCCATAATGGGGGGGGGTGGGGGGGGACGGTGCTTGTCCAATCAGTTGAAGGCCTGAATGGAACAAAAGAGCGACCTGCCCCAAGCAAAAGAGAGTTCTGTAGCAGATGGTCTCTGGACTTGATTAAAGTAGTGGCTGTTCTCTGAGTGTTCAGCCTGTTGTCCCACCCTGCAGATTTGGACCTGCCAGCCCCATAGTTATGTGAGTTGATTCCCTAAAACCGTTTTCTTTACAAACAGACATACCTTGGGGATATGGCAGGCTTGGTTCCAGACCACTGCAGTGGCACAGTAAAGCAAGTCAAGTGATTTTTTTTTTTCCACCGTGCATACATAAACTTTGTTTATCTTGTACCGTAGCGTATTAAAAGTGCAATAGCATTATGTCTAAAAAAAAAAAAAAAAAGCACATGCCTTAATTTAATCGCCCAGTCAGTAGGTTGAGCGTCCAACTCTTGATTTCAGCTCAGGTCGTGATCCCGGGGTCACGGGATGAAGCCCTGTGTCAGGCTACGCACTTAGCATGGAGCCTGCTTGGGGTTCTCACTGTCCCTCCCTCCCTCTCCCCCCCCCCACCTCTCTCCCTCTCTCTCTCTCTCTCTCTCTCTCTCTCTCTCTCTCTCTCTGCCCTTCTCTCTTGCTCATGTGCTTGGTCGCTCTTTTAAAACAAAAGGCCTTAATTTAAAAATATCTTATTGCTTGAAAGAAACGTGTTAACCGTCATCTGAGCTTTCAGTGAGTTGTAATCTTTTTGCCGGTGGAGGGTTCGTCTTGGTGAATGATCAGATGGTAGTTGGTGCAGGTTGGGGTGACTGGGGCACTTTCTTCAGACAACAGTGAAGTCTGCCTTTTCAGTTGATTTTCCCTTTCGCGAATGATTTCTCTACAGCGTGTGATGCTGTTTGATAACATCTTACCCGCAGTAGAATTTCTTTCAAAGTTGGGAGTCAGGGGGCACCTGGGTGGCTCAGTCAGTTGAGCGTCCGACTTCCGCTCAGGTCACGATCTCGCGGTCCGTGGGTTCGCTCCCCGTGTCGGTCTCTGGGCTGATGGCTCGGAGCCTGGAGCCTGCTTCCGATTCTGTGTCTCCCTCTCTCTCTGCCCCTCCCCCGCTCATGCTCTGTCTCTCTCTGTCTCAAAAATAAATACATGTTAAAAAAAAAAAATTAAAAAAAGTTGGGAGTCAGTCTTCCCACACCCTGCTGCTGCTTCGTCAACTAAGTTTACGCGATACTCTAAATCCTTCATTGTCATTTGAACGACGTTCACGGCATTTTCACCGGG
Organism: Prionailurus viverrinus; assembly: GCF_022837055.1. Taxonomy (NCBI): domain Eukaryota; kingdom Metazoa; phylum Chordata; class Mammalia; order Carnivora; family Felidae; genus Prionailurus; species Prionailurus viverrinus. The sequence continues at coordinate 26,196,191 of NC_062569.1, forward strand.
AGTAGTTCCCATCTCAAGGAACCACTTACGTTGCTCATCCCTGCAAAGCACGTCCTCATCCATTCAAGTTCTATCGTGACATTGCAGCAACCCAATATAATAATAATGAAAACGTTTGAAATATTACGGGAATCACCAAAACGTGACAGACTTGTGAATAGATGCTGTCGAAAAGTGGCGCTGATGGGCTTGCGGGACACAAGGTTGCTACAGACCTTCAGTTTGTAAAAACCTCAGTGTTCTTGAAGTGCAGTAAAGGGAAGCAGCATGGACGTCGGTGGGCACGTCCTTTTGGTTCTGTTTCTCTGGAAAACCTTGACCCGTACAGCATTCCTGTGTCCAATGTCAGGCCCGGATCTGAGTGCGGACACAGGGCTTTTCAGTCTGGCTCGTGCACTGACACCTGTGTTCTCGGTGCTGCGCCCCCATGTACACCCTCAGCCCCCCGCCCCCGCCGCTGGGTCCATCCTATGGTTGTGCTCCCAGCTTCGGAGCACACGATCCAGCATTTTGCATTGTTGCGTATTCTGTTCTCTGCCTGTGGTGTCTTCCTCCCCAAGCTGACTGGCTCTGTGATGAGCAGAATGGCAGCCGTTAGCCACATGTGACTACTTAAAGGCCAGTTAATGAAACTGAAAGTTCAGTTCTTCAGTCTCCTTAGCCACATTTCAGATGCCCAGAAGCCGCATGAGGCCGATGGCTACTATTTTGGGGACGGCACACATAGAGAACATTTCTGTCATTGCAGAAAGTTCTCTTGGGCAGCTCTACTTGGCTTTTATCCTTTGCCTAGTTAACAGGAGGGCACAGGTAACTGCTGCAGTTGTCCTGCAGTCCCCTCGTTCACTAAGCTTTCCTTCAGCTTTGCTTCTTGAGAATTCGATGAAGTCTACGGCCATACCACCCTGAACGCGCCCGATCTTGTCTGATCTCGAGAATTCGATGAAGGCTACGGGTATTATCCTCGGAAAACCTGTGTGCACGGGGGCATAAGTTACAAACATAGTTTCAAGGTATTCACCAGCTTCCCTTAAAGGTCACCCACGTCCTGTGGGTTAATAACTATGAGCTAATAGTGCTCATGCCGCTCGCCTATGTAACCGCTGGCACTTCTGGAAGGCTTACCGTGTGCCTGTTCTGAGCAGTTGGCGTGTGTTAACGCATTCCTCCGAGCCACACCATGAGCTAGCTTCTGTCGTCACCTGCATTTTGCAGATGAGGAAACTGAGGCACAGAGAATGGAAGTGCTTGGGGTCACCCAGCCAGTGAGAGGCCTGGCCAGGATTTGACCCAGGCAATCTGGGTTCCAAGTCTGCGTTCCTCACCTCTACGCCCAGGGCTATGAACCCTGCCCTGGAAACCTGAGCTCCCCGAAGACCGAAATTGCTTGTTATCCTTTGCAGACCTTCACAATGTGCGGTGCACAGTGAAGGTGAAACAAATGCCTGACGAAAGGAATGCTTGGAATTGAGTTACACAGGCTTAAGGCATAATCGTCTTGGCCCTGGGACGTTTGGATTCTTCCACGGGGTGTCTTATCCTTTTTCTTAGTTTTATTGGCTGCAATTTGTTTCTGACCCCTTAGAGCTGGGAGACAGCCCGAGTGCTCAGAGCAGCTTTGCTTGGCAATCGCAGGCGGAAAGGAGAGGGTTTGCCGGGAGACCCGGCTCACTTGGAACACCCCCGCCACGCCAGCTAGTGCTGCCCTGAGCTGGGGACCCAGCTGCCGCTGCGGCCCTGCCACAAGGCCGTTCCTGTCTTTTTCAGATTCCTAGGTGACTCAAAGTGGCACCACTCTAGCAGCCAGGGGGCCCTGGATGCCTGTGTTCTTGTGTCCCCGTCACTTTCTGACCGTCAGCTCCTGCTGGGGTTTGCTGGCCTTAACCTTGTTGACGTCTTTGCCTTGTACTGCAGGAGACCCCCAGCTTTTCCATTTACTGAGCTAAGCAGGGAGCTGTGTTGTGCTAACTCCGGTTTATGTCAAGCCCTCCTTTTCATCTGCATCCCCCTGACCTTGAATTCTTTTGGAGATCTTACTGCAGGTAGAAGTTAAAATTAAGCCAAGTCATGCTGACCCAGAGACAGAAGATGGGCTGGAGGGGAGGGGGGTTGACATTTCAGTGAATTGGTTGTTCCCCTGGCCGTACTTAAGTGTACCTGGCAACGAATAGTGCCAGATGATCCAGGGAAGCCCGAGACTCAGAGAAGGTGGGAAGAGGCAGCCAAGGTCTTTGGCTCAAGAGGGTTTGGAATAGTCTCTAAGTGCAGATTCTTCATTATTCTGGTCATAGTGACTCACAGAGGTACAGAACGTGGTCGCTGCCTTCTGGGAGTTTGTAATTTCGAGAAGACCCAAATGAAGAGCAAAATAATTCAAGAGACGTGTTATCCATGTGTTCAAATACTGGGCAGTTTTCAAAGTGCTTTTCCACTATCTTGTGATGTGGCGAACTGCTGACATGAGTATAGAAACTTGGTCCTATGGATTCAGAGGGGGTAAAATTTCACCCAGGAACAAATTTTCTGGAGACCCACTGGGACCTGGGTTACGTATCTTTTTAGCTTGGAGGAGGCAAGGTGGAGTGGAAGGGGGAATTATTTCGATCTTGAGAGAATAGCATTCACACCACACAATTTAGCACAATTTAGTATATACAGTTAGGCCATTATTCAGGTGAGTTTTCACATCATGTAAATGGGCATTTCCAAGGAGAATTGCACCCAGAGAGACATTAATCTGAGTGTGTGAGCCACAGAAGAAAAAGAATCACAAGGCGTATTAAAAGATTGACCACAAGGGAGTTGTCTGAGGCTTATCATTGGTACCCAACCTGGTACCTTAATGAAACACGTATTTATTGAACAACTGCAGCCACGGGCCACTAGGGCTAGGTTTGGGGAATTTAAAAATTCAGTGACACAGTCCCTGTTCTTCTGAGGCTCCCCAGGTCACCACTGGTGATGGTGCTGCAGAGGTCATAGAAACTCCATGCATTGTGCAGAAAGATTCTGTGGGTCCTGGGCCTTTTCTGCTATAGCACCGACTCCAAGGATTCTGGGTCTGTGGCACTGACCAGGTGTCTCTCATCGCTGAGCCTGTGGCAGTGGCCCTGGGGTTGAGCTGTCCTACTGTTAACCTCTCTTCCCTCATCTCCCTTCAGTCCCCCTCGGTGGGTTTCTCCCAGGCTTCCAGACCAAGAATAGAAAACTTTGAGAACCTTCTTTCCAGTCATCTGTTCCGGGTTGCCAAGTGAGTTAGTGTTAAAGGAAGCCACTTTGTCTAGAATGGGGGTGTCCTCTGCCTTGTTCATGGCAGCCTTGCAGGAGTGAGGCCCAGCAGCTGTGGACCGGTGGCTCATGGGAGACCAGCGCTGGCTGATACAAGGAGGCTCTCCAGTTGAGAACTTCTTTTTACGGATCCCAGCTGGCAGGGAAGGGGCCGTCAACAGTTACTCCCATTCATTATTTCTTGTCTCCGAGGCAGGAGGAGTGTTCATGACTTTGAACCCATTTATTTTATTTATTTTTAAATGTTATTTGTTTTTGAGAGAGAACAAAAATGCTCCAGTGGGGGAGAGGCAGAGAGGGAGAGGGAGAATCCCAAGCAGGTTCTGTGCTCAGGGCAGAGCCTGACTCTGGGTGCAGTACGATGACTGCGAAATCACGACCTGAGCTGAAATCAAGAGTTGGGCCCTTAACCTACTGAGCCACACAGGCACCCCTATTTTAGTCGTGTTAGAAAGCAGCCTCCAAACGGAGACAAGCGGAGCACAGGTAGCTCGTGAAAGTTTGGCACGCGGCATGTGTAGCCAGCGGGCGGGGGGCGAGGAGGACGAGGGGAGCTCTGGATGGCTCTGGAATCCAGAGAGTTAGCCTCCCTGTGGTGCGCTTAGTGATGTCACTCTGTCCTTTATTGTCCGTATCACCTTAGGTTAGTTTCTTAGTGATCCGAATGTGATTCGAAGGAGTTGGAGTCTTTATTGTTTTGGGAATGGTGGGTGTCTCCCGAACCAGTCAACTGTAGGCTGCTAATTAGTCTTCCTGCCTATGTCAGCAGAGTGGGATCATGGCCCCCCTTAGCAAAATGGGATACAGGAGCCAGGGATGGACAGTATAACCAGAGTGCCTGGGAGAGCAGCTTTGGGTGGGGATGTGTGTTCATCTCTGTGCTGGTCTTTGTGAGTGGTAAGGTATAAACCATACTTCCTGCCCTCAGGAAGGTTTCATTGTGCAAACTTTCACGTACCCAGCTGCTTTGGGGCAGTGCAGGTCAACCTGAATGACTTCTCCATCAAGTGTTGGAAAATTAATCAGTGGAGGTTGAGAAAAGAGGGAAACCTGTAAGTCCTAGAAGAATAGGACTGTTCACTTCGAGGAAGAGGTTGAAGGATGACAAGGACTTTTTTTTTTTTTTTTTTTTTTGCCTATGAAGTGTCATAAGAAAGAAGATATGATTGTTTAACAAATGAGTCCAGCCAGCTGCAGTGAAAAGAGAATTCACAGAAGATGGGGTATTTGAGATGGGTTTTAAAGGATGAATAGGAGTTCCCTAGGTGGAGACAAGGACGAAGGGCATGTGTTGCTGGCGGAAGGCATGGGACATACAAGAGCGAGGAGCGTTGAAGGAATGGTGAGTGGTCGGGCATCACTGGGTGGATGGGAAGTGAGAACCTGGGCTGTGGCTGGTGGTGTTGGGGTGGGGAGAGTGTCAGGCAGGGAGTGACATCATCAGATATACACTTCGGACAGATGACCAGGTGTCCTAAGTGCTATTGTGTGAGACTACGTGGATGCCGTGCGGAGTTTCTATGGCTATATGAGATTGGAAGCTAGGAGACGAGTTGGAAAGCTTGTAAAATAATCTGGGTAAGAACCGATGCTGGACAACATCTGCTGAGGTTCCCTTAGGGCACGTTTGTTCCTTGGTGCAGAGCTTCGAGGGGAGGGGAGCTTGGGCAGGGCTCCTCAAGCCTCTGGATGCTCTACAGAGAAAACATCTTGGCCACAGTGCTCGGCGAAGTTGGTGTGCAGATGGTGTGGTGGAGATTGTTTACCGGACTGAGGGTGGCCCCTAGGGTCCTGTGATTTCTCATCCGGATCTAGGGAATCAGTTTTGGAAGTGTCCCTGCTGGAGAAGTGAGTAATACAGGGCTCTGTGTTTATGCTTTTCCTCTCTGGGCCACTGGAGTCAGAGGGCTTGGGTTTGAGTTTCCTGTCCTTTCTAGCACGTGACCTTGGGCCAGATTTCTTAACCTCCGTTTCTTTGGATGTGAAATGGGTACAACAGGACTTAACCAGCAGGGGCTATAGGATAGATTCCGTGACGGGGGACAGCTGGCACACAGCAGGATTGAATAAACACCCCTGCCCCAGCTCCTTTGTCCTTCCTCTCCCATGGCAGTAGAGACACAGGGAGGGACAGGACTTAGCCAGATGCCTGCAGTTCGGTTTCAGCCTGCCTTATGTGTGCTTTGTCGCCAGTGGCATATGTATTTTTCTTCTCTGTCTCTGCCAGAGTCGGAGACAGAGCTGAGGGCTTCAAGTCATAGCAGAAGAGACAGAGAGATGAGAACTTCTGGATCACTCGAGTGGTTTGGCCACTAGCAGGATGTTGGGGGGCCAGTGTTGGATCCCCACGTTTTGATGCAACTTAAACGTTGCACATGGGCAGGATGGGCTTTGAGGGATCAGGAGCCCTTTCAGTCTTGGAAACTTGTCTTTCGCTTGGACAGCATTCTGACTCCAACTTTCCCTCCTTGGCGGTCTTACTCTTCTGTGGTTTTATTTATTCTTTTGCTTAAATTTTGCCTTTAGTGAGGACAACCTTTGACAAATGTCTTTGGTTTCTCTATCCTTTCAGTGAGTAGTGTTTTCTTGAGTTTTGTGATTCTGTGGTGGGTAAATAGGCAAGCCTTCAAAAAACATTTCTTTGGGGCGCCTGGGTGGCTCCGTCGGGTAAGCGTCCGACTCCGGCTCAGGTCACGATCTCACGGTCCGCGAGTTCGAGCCCCGCGTCGGGCTCTGTGCTGACAGCTCAGAGCCTGGAGCCTGTTACAGATTCTGTGTCTCCCTCTCTCTCTGCCCCTCCCCTGTTCATGCTCTGTCTCTCTCTGTCTCAAAAATAAATAAACGTTAAAAAAAAAACACAACAAAAAAACATTTCTTCACCATTTTTTATTATGAAATGTTTCAAGTATATACAAAAGGGAGAGAGTAGTCAGTGAACCCCCTGTATGCATCCCCAGCAACTAACATCTTGCCAGTCACGTCTTCTCCACTCTCCTGTTTTCTTCTTCTTCTTTTCTTCTCCTCCTCCTCCTCCTCCTTATTTATTTTTATTTTTGAGCGAAAGAGCAAGCGGGGGAGGGGCACAGAGAGAGGGAGAATCCCAAGCAGGTTCTGCACTGTCAGCACAGAGCCCTCTGTGGGGCTCAAACTCCCCCATGAGATCCTGACCTGAGCCAAAATCAAGACTCAGGCGCTTAACCAACTGAGCCACCCGGACGCCCCTGTTTTCATATTTTACAATGTCACGGATATCCTATCACTTCTACCGTAAATACTTCAGTATTTTATCTCTAATAGATAAAAACTGGTAAAAGATCACATTTTCTTACCAAAGAAAATTAAAGTTCTTGTAATATTCTCTAGTACCCAGTCCTTTTTCAGATTTCCCAGCTGTATCAAAAGTTTTTCTCACTATTAAAGCACCTGACCTGGAACAGCTGTTCTGTTTTGACTGGACAGTATGGGCCTCCCCTTGCCCTTGCGTTCTGCCATTGCTCAACCCAGTGACCTAGTTTTGAGTGGATAGAAAGCATCATGGAGTAGATAAATAGCGAAGTGATAGCTGACTGAGAAGGGCACCGAGAAGCAATTTTGTGAACTTTTTATTTTGGGAAACTCGCAAACATGCACAGTAAAAATGACGGCAAAAGTGAAACAGCTCGGTGGTCAGCTCCCCTGCTGAGTGACCGTTTGCACCTGTTTAAGCCGGACACTGCATTCCAGAATGACCTTGTGAGTCCTGCTGTGATTGTGTATCCTCAATACTGAAAACACAGCTCCCTGGGAGTTAACAGAAGGCTTGGCATTCCCATCTCAGGAGTCTGATGACTTACTTGTTCAAGGTTGTAGACGCAAGACAATGGCCCTTGTGGGTGCTAGGATTTGACCCCGTTGCTCCCAGTTCTTTGGACGTAGTGTGCTGCCTCACGGAGGCCCAGCTGTCCTGTTGAATCAGCGCCAGCTCTGTGCAGGGCTTTGGAGCGTTTCTTTTGTCGCTACCGTGGTCTGTTAAGAGCTGGGGTCCCTGGGGGTTGGAGAGTTGCAAGGGAGGCCCATTTGTCCCCTTTGCTGTTCGAGGCACTATATCTCTAGAGGGAAGTCCCCTGGAAGTGCCGCCAGGCGTGTGTGCACTTGCTGGTAGAGAGAGCTATGCCTTGGGGGGCCGAGCGGGGGTGGGGGTGGGGAGGGGTGAGGGCGACCAGCCACCTGGCTTCTCCACCGGAGGGGAAGAGGAGAGAAGTAGGGGATCAGAGCTTTGCCCCAGGGGCACCTCATGGCTTTTAGCCCTTGGCTCCCCGGCTGTGGCCGAAGGGAGGGAGATGCTGTCCCCAGTTCTGACACCCCAGTTCTTCCTACGCCCACCTCTCGGCCTCTCCATCCTCACAGGATACACGGCAGCAGCTGACTGGCGGGAGAAAGACTGTCATGTAGTTACAGAGTACGAGGTTTCTCTCCACGTGAGGGGTTCTGGTTCGCCCCCAGCCCCCGCGCTGCAGCACAGACAGCATTCTTCACTCCCTCAGAATCCAGGGCGGTGATCAGGCCACGTGTCGTGGCCTTTTGTGGTGCGGGTCTGCGTCGTGTTTCCCTGGGAAGGAGGACATGGCTCCCCTGATTGGGGTGTGTGTGTGTGTGTGTGTATCTGGCCTTGGGACGGGGTGATGCTGATGCTTCCTGGGTCCTGGGAATGACAGTGTGGGGGGCCGAGGCGGGGAGGGAAATACATTTGAGTGGACTTGCAGAGAGGAAGGTGCGGCCATGCTGAATTTGGGGAAACCCTCCGCGTTTGAAGAATTTAAGAGATGGGGTATGTGACTTACGCCCTCGAGCAGGCCATTTTAACTTGTTAGGCTCTTGAATTTTCTTCTGTAAAGTAAAAGGATTGGTTTACACCGTTTCCATTGCCTTGAGCCCGAAGACTCGGTGGTTTGTGGACCAGGGATCAAGGTGTGGTGGTGGCTCCTGGGACCGTGTTGGGTCACGTGGGCTTTGACTTTGGGCCTTGCTGCCGGCCTCTGCCTCGGGCCTCTGCCTCAAGCCTGACCCCAGACCTTGCCGGTTTGTAATTCTGTAGCCAGCGGACACTGCTCCAGCCCAGCCAGCCTGTGTGCGAGAGCAAGAGGAAGCCCGTAGAGGAACACGGATGTTGCCTTGCTAGCTGGGGTGGGGACGGCTAGGCACCTGTCGTGTCCCTGCACCCACAGAAAGGATTTGGTTTGGGGTCCTGCAGGGAGGTGCCGCTCCTGGTTAGCAGGTTTCATTATCCGCTGGTAGTTGAATGGGGTAGGAGTATGTGAAGGGGTCAGAGACCTCCCGCTGGCCGACCAGCTCTGACATGCCGAACTGGACTAAGTAGCCCCTGGTGGCCTGGGGAAGTACAAGGCATGTGCCTTCCTCCTGCCGGAGCTTTTGGTTGAACTGGGGAGATTCGGTAGGATGACAATGGTGCCACCCTAAAGCAGAGGGACAAGGGGCACACGAGTGGATCCGGAAGCCCTTTGGTCTGATTGGGATGCGTATGCTTGCGTCCAGAGGTGAGTTGCGGGCTGATGCCCAGCACAGAAGAGGAGACAAGGTGGGCTCAATCCTGGAGGAACCTCCCCAAAGCCCCCAGCTGAAACCCTTGAGTTCGACCCACCTCTGGTCAGCACGAGGCCCGGCGTGACCACGGGGAGTAGGGGATCATCTGGCCGGAAACTAAGTCACTGCACACTATTGGGTTGGCTGGGCCTTCCCATACCCAAGGTCTAGTCACATCGTAGCCTCCAGGTTCATTATGGGTTTTTAATTTTTTTTTTCATGTTTCTTAGAGAGAGAGAGACAGAGTGAGAGCAGGGGAGGGCAGAGAGAGAGGGAGACAGAATCCGAAGCAGGCTCCAGACTGAATTGTCTGCACAGAGCCCAACACAGGGCTGGAACTCATGAATTGCAAGATCGTGACCTGAGCTGAAGTCAGAGGCTTAACCGACTGAGCCAGCCAGGCGCCCCATATTATGGTTTTTAAACGTATGATTATTTATAATCTTTTTTTTTTTTTTTAAATTTTTTTTCAACGTTTATTTATTTTTGGGACAGAGAGAGACAGAGCATGAACAGGGGAGGGGCAGAGAGAGAGGGAGACACAGAATCGGAAACAGCTCCAGGCTCTGAGCCATCAGCCCAGAGCCTGACGCGGGGCTCGAACTCACGGACCGCGAGATCGTGACCTGGCTGAAGTCGGACGCTCAACCGACTGCGCCACCCAGGCGCCCCTGATTATTTATAATCTAAAGCAGGAATGCAGATGCTGTTTTATTATTATTATTTTTTAATTTTTTTAACGTTTATTTATTTTTGAGACAGGGAGAGGCAGACCATGAACGGGGGAGGGTCAGAGAGAGGGAGACACAGAATCCGAAACAGGCTCCAGGCTCTGAGCTGTCAGCACAGAGCCCGACGCGGGGCTCGAACTCACGGACTGCGAGATCATGACCTGAGCCAAAGTCGGATGCTTAACCGACTGAGCCACCCAGGCGCCCCTACCTGTACTATTTTGAAGCAGGTAATAGCTTTTTAATTTTTATTATTATTATTTTTTTTTAATTTTTTTTTTCAACCTTTATTTATTTTTGGGACAGAGAGAGACAGAGCATGAACGGGGGAGGGGCAGAGAGAGAGGGAGACACAGAATCGAAACAGGCTCCAGGCTCCGAGCCATCGGCCCAGAGCCCAACGCGGGGCTCGAACTCACGGACCGCGAGATCGTGACCTGGCTGAAGTCGGACGCTTAACCGACTGCGCCACCCAGGCGCCCCTTTAATTTTTATTATTAAACAGCTTGTCTCCAGGACAGAGCAAAACTATTTGACCTTGATTTTTCTGATCCCCTGAGGCTCCTCGGACCCGGGATCTGTTAAAGAGCTTTGGGGCCTGTCCCCTGAAATGGCTTCAGGCCCTCCATTATATCTCCCGGAACTGCGCACAGCTTCCTCATGGGTTTCAGATATACATACCATGGACCTTTCACTTAACTTAGAATCTCTGTCGTTTCGTTTACTGTATCCTGTATTAGGCAATTTGCTGTTAACTGATAATGGCTCAACCTGTACCTGATAACAGTTGGGACTGAGTGAGAATTGTTGTCCCGTATGCTCAATTGATTCTTAGATGTGTACAAGATCGATCCAGGAAAACTGAACTGGGTAGAACTGATGAAAAGCTCCATGGCACAAGCTGCATTTAGTAAAGGTTGATATGGATGAAACTATTCAGTGGATCAAACCTATGGATTTGAAATAGGAAAGAACTGATCCTAATTAAAATAACTTCGACCAAAGAAAAATGAAAAAAATTAGGAACACTGGGTTTGAAAAATGATCAAGGACCTAAATGGGCTTAATGGCATTTTTTCTAGAAAATGCTTGCAAATGAAAATGTGTCCACTCTGGGATAACTCTGATTAAAATGTTTGTATCCAAAACATCCTCAGGGGCCGAATGGCCTCGTCAAAATGGCCGGCACCCACCTCTGGCCAGACAGTAATTTTTGCCCAGACAGAAGTTGTTTTTTGGTTTTTTGTTTGTTTGTTTGTTTTTTACTTTTTTTTAAGTTTGTTTATTTTGAGAGAGAGCGTGTGCTCGCGCAAGGAAGCAGGGGAGGGGCAGAGAGAGAAGGAGAGCGAGAATCCCAACAGGCTCTGTGCTGACACAGAGATCGAACCCACGAACCATGACCTGAGCTGAAATCAAGAGTCAGATGCTTCATGGACTGAGCCACCCAGATGCCCCCCCCCCCCCAGAAGTTTGAAAAGGGAGAAGAAGGAGAGGAAATTTTCCGAATGGAAAGACTCAGACTGTCAGCTGCTGATGAGTGGGATTGCTCGGAATAGACGCAAAGCTCTGGAGCTTGAATCGAACTGAGAACGGATGCCGCTGTTGTCACTGTCTGTTGTCCCCTTTGATGTTCATCCCAGACATGCCTCCCTCCCTGAGGCCAGCCCGGTTTTTGATCCTGCTTTCAAACATTTTGATTTCCTCAGGTGGCCTGGAGAGGAATCTGGGACTTTTCTTCACGAGCTTCTAGCTGGAAGATGGGTTCTTTTCAGCGGCATATACAACATTCACTCTAAAGGGCAAGGGCAAAATTGTATCAAGTGTAAAAAAAAAAAAAAAAAAAAAAAAAAAAAAAAAAAAAGACAAAAGGCCGGGACAGAGGGTGTCCTCCTGGTGGTTGCTCAGTGCAGCGACCATACCCTGGCGCCTGTGGGGCTCAGGGCCAGCCCAGTCAGAGCACCGACCCGGCAGGAATAGGCCAGGCCTCTCTTTCCCCAGTGACCTGCGGCTCATGTCAGCTGAAGGGTCAGTGCTGACCTCATTCTCGGGCAGCCTCTGCTTCCCCCCCACAGGCTGATGTCTTTCCGACCCTGTTTAGATGGAAGTGGGCATGCCCCCCACTTCCATTTCATGCCCAAGTATCCAGCGGCTTCTGGAAACCTCGTTGCTCTGTAACTTGCCCTTCCAGGAGGGCCCACACTTCCCTGTGTCTCTTCCTTCCCCGCCCCCCCCCCCCCCCCCCCCCCAGCTTCCCTGTGAGTGGGACCCAAGTTGTTCCCAACAGCAGATAGGGAAACGGTGTTGGGTGGCAGGAGAAGTTAAACCCAGCATTCAGGATCAGCTCCCAGACCCCACGGTCGGCATGCTGGCTCCACACTGTGAACACTCTGCTCTGACGAAGCAGCCTGTTCCCTGCCCGCTCTTGGCGGGGGGGCGGGGAACAACGTGCTCCCCTTGGTGGTTGGCCTGGTTTCTCCCGGTAACCCCCCTACCTTCTTTGATCTGTGTAGCAGTGGCCAGTGTGGCCTTGATTAGGGTGAAGGCGTAAGACCCAACTTAGCTTGACCTCTTTGTGAGGAGTTTGTAGCCCCAGCAGGTGGTATTTAATAGCAATCTAGAACGGAGGCTCAGGGTTTGAACCTTGACCTCACCCTTGGTGATGTGGAGCAATTTATTCAACCTTTCTGCGCCTTGGTCTCCTTTATAAAATAGGGATGATCATTGGACCACCCTCATCGCATAATTTTGAGATGGAAATGAGGCACTGTACTCAGAACACCTTTCATACGTTATCGGACTCAGGAGAAATGCCCAAACAGTAACTGCTATGATTATTGTCCTATAACCATCTATGTCCACCCTTAGGGGTTTGCTAGTGGTCGGGTACAAGACTGGTCTCATCGTGGGGGCTTCCTCTGTGACGTAAGGCCATCCCCAGCTGGAGTATGGCTTTGGGAAGCCATGTGACAAGACTCCTTCATCTTTCCGGTTTCCTTAGCTGACTGGCTGGTGTGTTAGTGACACCTGCATGAGCCATAGTGGAAGGCAGCAGTCCCACACGACAGCTTGAATTCCCGTCTCATCTTTGGCCCCCTGAGCAGCTCTTCTTGCTGTGTATTAGTTACAGGTAAGCTGTCCAACTCTCCAATGATTGTGTCCTTGCCAGAGGTCTACACCTTGGCAGATACTGCCTGGCGGAAGAGAAACAGCCCTGTTTAGGGGTCAGAGGCTCTGGTTTCCTGGCTCTGGCCAGGCCTCAAGAGCTGTGTGACATTCGGCAAGTTGCCTTGCATTTCTGGGCTGTCTTTTGAAAAGTGAAAATGAAGGTCTTGAACCGGGTGGTCTGTAAACTTCCTCCTACTCTGAACCTTTGTTGCAACCACGTAAATGTCCAGATACCGTTGTTCCTTCCTGAGACCAAATATGGGCCGGGGTGGAAGTCCAGTGCAGCCTCTCTCTTCTCCCGGCAGCCTCAACCACGGGGTCCTCTTCCCTCATGCCCCCCCCCACCCCGCCCCGCCTTGTTGATGACACAGGGGACCATACGTGTGAGTGCTTCATAGTCACAGCTGGCCCCAGGCCAGAGTCTAATGAAGGTCACTGTCAAATTCATTCGTGAGCAGCCTTTTAAAATTCTTTCCAGCGAGCTGTTTCCATGAAAGTCATTAGTATCCCTGAGTCATGAAGATATTTCAAATTTTCCTATGTTGCGTCTGACAGTGAAAACCCAGCTCCCCCAACATTTTCCTCGTCGGTGCTCTTCTAAGTAGAGCCTCAGCCAGTTTGCTAACTGGGTTTCTCTGCAATGAGACCCACTGTCTGATTTGTGTACACCGGGGAGTAATATATTCGTAACTAGAGCTTGAAAGGGCCTTTTTTTTCTTTTTTAGAGTTTGAAGATAAAACTTGTTGGTGTTGGTCATGCCAAAGATTTCTGGGTGTCCTCTTTCATACATTGGTGAGAACCAGATAGTCAGCTCTTGGTGGGATTGCTAAGTCAGTTTCTGATTTTGGTGGTCATGTGTCCCCCTTGTGACGAGCCGTCTCGGAGGTAAGCCCTCCCCAGGTAGATATGTGTGTAAACTCATGGGTGCCTCCTGTATTTCCATGACCTAGCCTGGTGTCTCACCCTCTCCTGGATGAATCTTCCTTAGGAAACCTTTGATAAATCATTCTGTCTTCCCTGTGTTCCCATAGCGCTTTCCACCTCTGTTAAGGTCACGATCTGTCTTGGATTGGAGTTTGTACTGAACGTGTCTGTTTTCCTGACTGGCTTGGAACCCCTTATTTGGTGTGGGCCCCCTGTCTCCAGAAATCAGGTTCCAAGACGTATCTCAGCAGTGTTGAATGGAGTATATCCTACTAGCAAGGGTACGATAGAATGTTCCCTGCCTTGCGTGTGCACCTGCCTGTGAATGTGGTTTTAGAAAATGTCTTATGAAATGCCTTACAAAGAAGCTATGAACTTTGGGATTCTTTAGGAATCCCCGAAAGTTTGGTTCCTTGGGCTTATTAGTAGTAAAATGGGCTGTGAGCAGCCAGAAAGCTGTTGAGGGAGATTTGGCCAGTCTATGCTAGTTGCTGTAGTCCCTTCTGTCATGTTTACAGAATAGCCCAGCTGTATAGAAGGGAACATGTGATCACTTGGGTTTAGATTTAACCAAATGTAGCACAAAACTGGCTTAAACATGAGTCTTTATTATATATATATTTTTTTGTCATTTAAAAAGTTAGGAGGTAGGCAATCCAGGGCAGGGACCTAACTTACTTTTCTTGTACCCTTAGGAGAGTTGCCTCATGATCCAAAATGGCTGTTGAAGCACCAGCCATTGTGTTGATAACACAAATGGAAAGACAAAGAAGCCCTCTTGGAAGGCTCCAAGAGTGTCCATTTATATCTCATTAGCTAGAAGTTAGTAACAGGAGTCCTAGCTAACTTGACGGCTGGGAAGTAAGGTCTTTAGCTGGCACATTGCCTCGCCATAAGACACAAAGGCTCTCTCACCAGGGAAGATGGAGAGAACAGACTGTGGTCCTGAAGAGCCGCCCACCATTTACTTGAATAAATGAGTAGGTAGGGAAGGGATGGAGAGATGCCAGTTGGTTTCCGTGGGTCAAGTGTTGACTGAAGCCTCCGACTAGATCTTTGATATGACAAGGCCAGCACATTTCTGACACCACCACGTGGGAGAAAGAGCCTTGAGGAAAATTCAGAAACTCACAGACTTGACAGAAAGTATGTTCTTCTAAAGGCCCCTTCAGATGGGCCTCCTTTTTTCCTTCCTTGTAGAGATCCGGTTCCCTTACTTCGAACTCATCAGATGCAAGATAGCAGGCGAAAAGGGTGCGGGTCTGTGATACAGCAGCCACATTTCAGCTCGCTCTTTTGTTTGCTGGAAGAAAGAAAATTTTCATAATTCAAATAGGGAGACGGCGGGGGGGGGGGTGGGAGGAGGGGGGGGGCGGGGAAGAGAGTTTACCCTTAAATGGTGCTGAATTGAAATACTAACATTTCCGGAGCGCCTGGGTGGCTCAGTCAGTTAAGCGTCTGACTTTGGCTCAGGTCATGATCTCGCGGTCTGTGAGTTCGAGCCCCACGTCGGGCTCTGTGCTGACAGCTCAGAGCCTGGAGCCTGTTTTGGATTCTGTGTCTCCCTCTCTTTCTGACCCTCCTCCGCTCATGCTCTGTCTCTCTCTGTCTCAAAAATAAATAAACATTAAAAAAAATTAAAAAAGAGAAATACTAACATTTCCTTGAAAAAAACAAACACAAGTACAAATCCCGCCTAGGGAACTGTTAGAATCCTGTGGGATTGATGGTCTCTTGGTGTGGTTCAAGGCCCATAGGTGGTCTGTGGGGCAGGTTGGGGGTAGCTTTGAAGTGCCAGGTCCCAGTGCCTCCCCACTTGTCCCTCAGTGCACCTAGGCAGAAGGGGGTGGGAGAGCCACCGGGGCTGTCCTCTCATGGGACTTCCATGGACTGGCCTAGAGGCCTGGGGTCTGGAGTGACGTGTCATGTGCCGAGAGCATCCACGCGTGCTCAGTTGGTCAGTTCTGTAGGACGCAGGCCCCTTGTCCCCATGTGTGGCTGAGTTACGCCTGTGTGGGCATGTGGCCTGGGGCCACGCAGTGGTCACAGCAGGCAGGCCCCTGGGCTACTGGTTGAAGCATTAGCCGGGCGTTCCCTCAGGCCCACGCTCTTCATGTTTTTTGAAACTTTTTTTTTTTTTTTTTAAGTTTACTTACGTATTTTGAAAGAGCACATGTGAGTGGTGGAGGGGAGGGGCAGAGAGAGACGGAGAGAGAGAAGCCCAAGTAGCCCAACATGGGGCTCTACCCCACCAACCCCGGAGATCATGATCTGAGTGAAATCAAGAGTCAGACGCTCAACCGACTGAGCCACCCAGGTGCTCCTGTGTCATTTTTGATAGCAATGTACGTATTTTAATTTTAATTCTAGCGGAGTTAACATACAGGGCTATATTAGTTTCAGGAGTGCGATATAGTGATTCAGCAATTCCATACGTCACCCAGGGCTCCTCGAGATACGTGTGCCCTTCCATTTTGAAATTTTGATCCTCCTCTTTGTCAAGGTCTCCTGCAGATACCGTGTCTCATGAGGCCCCTTCCTCCTGGCCCCCCCACCAAGGCTGAATTTTTCAGGTCATCTTGTCCTCCAGTCCTCCGTTCCTGCTCATTCTCTTTTCGGAAGGAGCCTCGGATTCCCTCTCCTGGAACCAGTTTCCTCTTCACACCCTGGTACTGTCTGTATCTCCCTCCAGTAGCAGTCTTCGCGCGCAGCTCTTGAGGACGGTTTCTGGATGTCCGCTCCATGCCTGTTTCTGTTCCCCGACCAGATTGTCATCCTGGAAGGTCAGGCTGGGTGTGGTGCACAGCACGAGTCCACCGTTTGCTGAAGGGTGGAGAGCGGCACCCACAGGGTCACAGAGCTGTTCCTTGCCTCGGGGGCTGCTGTGTTCCAGGTCTGTTTTGTTCCCCTTAACCGTCTGTGCCCTGTGGTTCCCGAAGACTTCCTCTAAGTCATGTGAGACTCACCCTGGGGATGGATGGGGATGGTTGTTCCTCTTGCTCCTGAGCCCCAGGGGCTACCCCGTGGATGTCCCCGGGGTTTGTGGAACTGATCTGGTTAACCAAAGGTGGTGGGTAGGCGGCTGCAACGGACCAGCGTGTGCTTGTGCTCTGCTGGGAAATTCAGAGTGGTGGCCGGAGGGTTTTGTTGCTGGTTCCTGATGCAATCTCATGGGCCACTCTTGGGGGAGAAGTGTTTACTGTCCAAAAGAAATAGAAAGTGAGCCAACAATGTAATTTTAAATTATCCGGTAGTTTCATTAAAAAAAAAAAAGTCGAAAGACACAGGTGAATTAAGATAGTCTATTCAACCAACGATATCCGAAATACCATCATTTCATCATGTAGTCATTCTGAATACGGAGATGGTTAGCAATTCTTTTTTCGTACTAAGTCTTTAAAATTTGGGGCACTTTAGGGGCACCTGGGTGGCTCAGTTGGTTAAGCGTCTGACTCTTGGTTGGTCTCAGCTCAGGTCATGATCTCACGGTTCGTGGGTTCAAGCCCTTGTGTCAGGCTCTGTGCTGACAGTGCAGAGCCTGCTTGGGGTCCTCTCTCCCTCTCTTTCTGCCCCTCCCCTGCTCGCGCGTGCGCTCTCTCTCTCTCTCAAATAAACTTAAAAAAAAAAATACAGAAAAATACCTTTAAAATAAAGTCTGAGGTGCTTTGCACTCAGCGTGGATTAAGGACCTTTGAGGTGCTCAACAGGCGCGTGCGGCTAGCGGTGCTCTAACATACAGCCCGCTACGATTTGTGTCCCTCCCTCCCTCTGCCTGTCGCTGTTGGTGAGTGCGAATTGGGCGAGAGCCTGTCTGGCAGAGTGACAGCACTTAGTGGGACTTTGAGTAACTGGGGTCACAGCTCTGCTGCTCGCCCGCGTCGGGTGGCCTGGCCGGGTCTCTCAGAGCCACAGTTACCACCTGTAGAATGAAGGAGGCCGTTGGACTGCAATCCCCTGGGCCCCTCTGGCTCTGACCTGTGGGCAGAGAGCCACGGATCTGGGCAGGGATGGTGCTGGGAACTGCTGTGTCCGCCGTGGCATCCTTAGCAAATGAGAGCTGCTCTATGAAAGGCCACAGCCGGCCTCACCTGGCTCGTGAGGGGCTGGTTTGCCGTCTCCAGCTGACTGAGCCGGCATCCGTATCTGACCTCTTGGGTCCTGGACTCTGGAAATCGTCTGCTCCTCTACCTGCTGCCTGTCCCCTTATCCAGCATTTGCGAGGCCCTGCAGGTGCCCGGCTTGTCCCCACGTGGGAAGGCAGAGATGGACAGGGCAGCCCCCGACCCTCAGGAAGCTCATCTTTTGGAGGGTGTGACGGGCCAGAGGGAGCCCCTGCCGTTTCCTGAGGCCTCATGAGGGTTCTTTCTTGCACAGGCCCAGCTAGAAGCTCAGAAAGCCACGCAGGACTTCCAGAGGGCCACAGAGGTGCTCCGAGCCGCCAAGGAAACCATCTCCTTGGCTGAACAGCGGCTGCTGGAGGATGACAAGCGGCAGTTCGACTCAGCCTGGCAGGAGATGCTGAATCATGCCACCCAGAGGGTATGAGTCACAGCCATGTGTGCCGGGAGGCCGGGGGGGGGGGGGGGGGGTTCGTGCGCATGTGTCTGTGTCTGCAGGTGGGTGGGGGGGCATCTGCGTCAGTGCCTCCCCTTTGTGGGTGGGGGGTGGGAGCATCCTTCACACTGCTCGTCCATGCGATCCAGACTGGTTCTTTTATTTATTTATTTATTTTAACGTTTATTTATTTTTGAGACAGAGAGAGCATGAACGGGGGAGGGGCAGAGAGAGAGGGAGACACAGAATCGGAAGCAGGCTCTAGGCTCTGAGCCATCAGCCCAGAGCCCGATGTGGGGCTCGAACTCACGGACCGCGAGATCGTGACCTGAGCGGAAGTCGGACGCTTAACCGACTGAGCCACCCAGGCGCCCCGCGACCCAGACTGGTTCTGATGAGCTCTGCGTGCCCTGCTTCTCCCAGCAGAGGCTTGGTGCCTAAAAACACTCTCTGAAAGTCACAGGCTGTCTCTCCCTGGGGTCTCTGCTGGCCTGGTACTAAGGTGTACTCGGAGTGAGTCTCCCAGTAATGGGTACAGCTGTTCCTTCCCTGGTCACTTGAGTTTGTCTGGTTCGGATCCTCTCTCTGAAGGTCTTGACTGTGGATTGGCCTTCCCAGAGGGACCAAGTTGTTTTCCGGGGTCTGTTCCCACTAAGTTCCAGGAGAATGGTTGAATATAGAATCCAAGGTGGAAAACCTTGATTAACGGCCCCAAACCACGTAGGGCCTGGACTGTGTGTGTGTGTATGCACGCCCGCACGTGTCTATAACATTGGCGGGAGGGTGGGGGCCATGGTAGATGAAACCAGAATCCAGTGGCCACTCCAGCTTGGCCTTTGGGCTCGGCTGGGATTTGAGGTGGCAGCACGGGAGCAGGAAGTGGGCCGTGTATGATCTTGACCCCAATTTGACTCCTAGGTTTTGTAGCCATTATTGTTCGGGTCTTTACCAGCTCACATGACCTGCGCTCTGACCACACTGCTCAGAATCGAGACAGCTGCTCGGTTCAGCAGGACTTGATACCTTCACCTAACTCCACTGGGTTTTCTAGGAGTCGCACTGAGTGTTCTCGATACCCCCCGCCCCCCCAGGCTGACTTGGCTTGCAGCAGGGTGGGTGGGTGAGCTGACATGTGGCTTTGGCGGCTGTAGCTAAGGCCTTAGACGGAGGGGTGATGGAGAGGAGGCAGTGGGGGAGGGTAGCCACACCTCCCCCTGGCCTTGCCACCTGTGGGGCTAGGAAAGTCAGGAGTTGGTGCCACAGCCTCTCCTTTTTCAATGTCACCTGCCACAGTTCAAGTCCCAGGGTATCTGATAATTAAAGATGGGCTTGTGCTTCCCTAAATAGAAAGCCTGACATGCAAATAAATGACTTCCAGTCAAATCAGCGTCGAGTGTACTGCCTCCCTCTGAAGCCTGAGATACGGGCCTGGCTTTGTGTGGCTTTGGGCCTCCTGCCCCCTCGTGGACATGATGCCCAGAGAGCCAGACACAGGCCGAGCTAGCTTTTCTGGGTCAGCCCGTCAAAAACCCAAGTAGAAGTTGGAAATCTTGGAAGTTTACAAGCCACAGGCTGACAGATGTGGAAAGGACCAAAACAAAAAGAAGGGAGGTGGGGGGGGGGGGGGTGGCTCAGTCAGTTAAGCGTTTGACTTCGGCTCAGGTCATGATCTTCCGGTTTGTGAGTTCCGGCCCCGTGTCGGGCTTCTGCTGTCAGCGTGGAGTCCACTTTGGATCCTCTGTCCCCTTCTCCCTGCCCCTCCCCCTCTTGTTCTTTCTCTCTCTCTCTCAAAACATAAACACTTAAGAAAAAAAAAGGGGGGGGTAGCTTCTTCTAAGAAATTAGCGAAAGAGCCGTTTCCTTTTTGCCCTCCCTCCCCCCCCAACTGGAGCTCAAAATCAGGCTTAATAAAATCATTTCAGAAGCTATTTAATCTGTTCTTTAGAAAGGAACAAATCATGTGTATGCTTAAAACAACAACAACAAAAGCATATATTTTTTAAGTCCCAGGGCGCTAGCATGGATGGTGAGCGGCTGGTCAAGGAGAGGGGTCCCCAGGACCTCTACGTTGCACAACTCTTGGGAGCACCGTTTATGCCATCGTCTTTGAGAATGATGCTTCTTGGGGTTGGGCAGTGCATAACTTGTGGGGCTAAGAAGGCAGTGAGGTCACACGGGCTCCTAAGGGCCTGGGAAGGGTCATCTGATGTGTGCCCTCCCTGAGGCCACTGGAGGTTTCTAGGCGGTGGGGATGACTACTGCAGATTAGCAGGTGCTCTGGGTCACAGGCCGGGATTTCCCCCCTGGAGCCGCCATTCTGCTTTCCCAGGTTCCTTCACGGTTGCACAGGTTTGAACCACTGAGAGAGAAGCAAAGTTCGAAACTGAAACCAGCAAGAGACAGGCTCTGGTGGCAGAGCCTTCCCCAACCAAGGCCCTGTGTTGCTGAGAACCTTAACCTGGAACGGGGCATGCGGAATTTGATGGGGGTGGGGTGCAGACCCTCACTTTCGGCCTGGCTGTGGGTCTCCGTCTGGATTTAGCACTTCACGAAGTGGGGTTCGTGTTGCCTGCTCCCCAGACCTCATGGGGCTGGCACACCCAACCTGCTGCATGCTGGGTGGTGAGGACAGTGACAAGTGCAGACTGTTTCCTGCCTTGTCTGACTTCCGGATGCTCCAGGAAGCCCATTCCTTCAGAAGGAGCTAGCTTTATCTCACCCTCTTCTTCCGAGGAAAGTGCCACTTAATGGTCTAGTCAGAGATCCAGAGCTCAGAAAGGTCCGCCGTCTTGAGAAAGTGGCAGTGGTTTGGGCTGCGTGATGCCCTCACCCCAGGCAATTGGAGAAATGCTGGAGTGAGCACCCTTGTTCCTTGCCCAAGCCCATCAGTGTGTCCCCTTTGCTCCCTTTAGACTTCTTATGGTGACGTGGGGCAGCCACACCCTGAAGCCATGGCTGAAGCCAGCATTCTAGGAGACCCTGAGCAATGCCAGGAGTCCCAGTTTCTCTGTTAGGCCACATGTAATGCCAGACAGGGACAAAGGGACAGTTCTCCACTTGGTGTTGGGGTCAAGGAGGGCCTTAAAAGCCACAGTGGGTGAGGCAGCGTGGCTAAGCAGGCCATACCTGTACGTAAGTGGCTTTCCAGAGGACACACGGCCTAGGGTCCCTGCTGCTCACCACTTGGGGCCTTGGGCAGCAGAGGCCCCTACAGCCTTGGCCGTTTTGGCCTTGAAACAGCCTTTTTGGGAAGGGGATAGCTTTTCATCAAATGGGAGAGGAGGCCCAGCATCTGAGGGGAGAGGAATTGGCTTTTCTTTAAAAAAAAAAAAAAAAAAAAATTTTTTTTAATGTTTATTTTTGAGAGAGAGTGTGAGTGGGGCAGGGGCAGAGAAAGAGGGAGACACAGAATCCAAAGCAGGCTCCAGGCTCCAAGCTGTCAGCACAGTGCCCGACGCGGGGCTTGAACCCTCAAACTGTGAGATCATGACCTGAGCCGAAGTCGGACGCTCAACCGACTGAGCCACCCTGGCGCCCCAGAATTGGCTTTTCTGATTGATATCTGTTGAAAGAGAGCAGATCGGGGAAGGGGCTGTGACTTAGAAATGGGGAGGCATTAACTGTGGGTGAGCAGGCAGCAGGTGGCCTCCGGGGAGGAAAAGGCACAGGGCCAGTGTCTCACCCCAGGTCTGGGTGCGTGGAGACTGCCTGGCAGCGGGGATCCAAGGCCTGGGGTGGCACACGCGGAGCCGGTGAGGCCAGCTGCCCTGGGCTGCCTCCCGCACGGCGGTGAGAAGCCATCTCCGCGGGCCCCCTCGCCCAGGGAGGCAGCAGAATCAGAAAACATTGAGGAGCTGACTGAGGTTCTGAGAACCCGCAACCGCCCTCCCTGGGAGGACCCTGATCTTGGCTCTGGGATGTCAGGGGTGGTGGAGCGAGGGTGGAATGCTTTGGGGCTTGAAGAGGAGTTGAGAAAGGGGGAACTCGAGGCCA
Organism: Prionailurus viverrinus; assembly: GCF_022837055.1. NCBI lineage: Eukaryota > Metazoa > Chordata > Mammalia > Carnivora > Felidae > Prionailurus > Prionailurus viverrinus. The sequence goes on from NC_062569.1 coordinate 26,218,427, forward strand.
TGAGGGGCCAGGCCAGGTAGAGGTCTTCTGGCCGGTGCGGGTGGTTCTGCAGGCGTGGGGCCAGGGGGAGGCTGGGCCCAGTGCAGCTGGCACACCAGCTCGGTGCCCATCAGGATCCGGGCAGGACGGCCGCAGCTGTTTGAGCAGCTGTGTGCTGCTGTGAGCAGGGTCCCTTGGACCGTTGGGACCCAGCTGCCTGCCTGCCCTGGGCTTTCAGGAGGGGCCAGTTGGGCACTCCTGGACCCCACGCTTCTCTCTGTCCTGCTGACCTAGGAGGAGGGCAGAGACCTGTGTCTTTCCCCGGATCCTGAGCACAGGCGGCTGCTGGCCCGCGTGCTCTCCCCAGGGCCCCCTGCCCGCTTGCCTGCCCATGCCTATCCTGGAGCGGACCCTTCGGCACTGGTTCTAGCCACTCGGGGTGACCAGGCCCCAAGCCTTGCCGTTGGGCCCCGGTGGATGGTCGGTTCTTGAGCATTTGGGACAGACCCTGAGATGGACACACCCAGAAGTGGACACAGCCAGAGGGTTACCTCCAGGACTGGGTCCTCTCTGGGGAGAGAGTTCTCAACTACCCCGAGGGAGTCCAAGACTGTTCCTGTTGAACAGTTCCTTCCTTCTGGAGCCTTCCAGCTCCAGGAGAGGAGGTGGGAAGCCCAGCACTGCCTGTCTTCCTTTGTTGAGTCCTCATGCACATCCCAGTGGGGGGGGGGGGGGGGGGGGGGCTTGGGGGACGTGTGCGAGGCAGGGGAGGGCTGTCCGTGCTGACCCCGTTTCAGCCAGCCCTGCTTCCTCCCTTCATAGCCTTGACCCCAGCTGCCCACCCTGAAGACCTCTCTCGAGTGCCCTCTCCGAGCTGCCGTGGCCGTCCTGACAGCCCAGACCCCCTGCTGCCTTGAATGGAGGCCGCTGCTGCCGGGCAGATCTATCCCTGCTGGGCTGTCCGCCCGAGGTTTGGTCTACGGCGTGCCCCGTGCGCACAGCAGGTGCTTGAGCACTGTGTGTGGCTCCGAATTGAGTGGGAAGGTGGTAAAAACGCCAGAGCATGGTACAGACGTGGGGGCAGCTCTGTGCAGAGGTTAGAGTCAGGACCCAATAGCTATCGATCCCAGGCTCCGAGGAGGGCAGGGGTGGCCCCGGGAGGCCCAGGGTGATGGCGGTGTGCACCCCAGTTCTGAGTTGCACCTGCCCATTGGGTTGCTCGGCCCGGCTCGTGACTGCCCTGGGGCGCCGAGGGGCTTAGTTGTTGCTTTATTTCGTGGCTCGCCCTGTTTCCTGTGGCTTCAGCCTTCCTAGCGGAGCCCCTGTTCCCGTGCTGCCCTGCCCTCTCTTTCCCCGCCATTGCAGACCTCTCGTGCCTGATGCTGGGCTTCAGATGGGGGTGCTCCTTGGTTACCCTGCAGCCAAGGCAACATGCATGGTGTCTTTCTCCCTGGAGGTGGAAGGAGGAGTTCGGGGGGTTGGGGGTCTCCTCCAGGAGCTGGGGGTTGTTTTTCTGTGGGAGTGCAGATCGGGATGGGATACGGCAGACATGGCCTGGTAGGGGTGAAGCGGGGGACCGTGACACGTCTCTTCCTCAGTCTTCACTGGCTCCAAGTCCTCAGAGCTTTCTGAGTGTTTAATTTCAGACAGACTTGGCTTCTTTTTGCAGACTAGGGGCTGAGATAGACGAGGGCCTGTGTGCAGCTGGTGTGGATCCTGCTTCTGGTGGGGACCCTTCTTGTTCTGTAGCCACAAATCACAGCTTTTGTGAATCGGTCTATTTAAAATGCTTTCGCCAGCTCCTTGAAGGGAACCCTGTGTCGCCTCCTGTTGTAATGGGACAGTTCTCCACCAGTACGAGTCTTCATCTGCCTGATAAAGTTGGGGTTTGCGCTTTCGTGAAGGTTACACCGGTAAATCCTTAGCACTTACCATTTAAGACGAGGCTGAAGAGTTACTGCGGTTTCCCTAAGTGGTCAAGTTTTTGTGCACTTCATTTCAAAATTGTGAAATCTTTGGTGTTTGAAGCCAAGGGAAAGGGGTTTCTTAGCCCCTTGGGCTTGGCTGAGAAGTCATTTTAGGGAGCATGTTCCCTCCTGCCCACTTAGCTCAGTTCCTCATACTTCCCTGCTTTGGCGTGGTTTTAATTCCATTGTTTAAAAGTATCTCAAGCATTGAAGCCTTTTGCTAAGGTATGTATATTTTTAAAAAAGAAAAGCATAACTGGTAAATATAAAGTGTTCAAAATTTTAACTCTCTCATTGAGGACACTAATGAGATGTTACAGTTATTTCAAAGGAGAATTACACACACGCACACACGCACACACACATCAGGAATGCTGAAATGAATTTACAAACATACGAAATTGGTCAATATTTACGGGCAATCAATAATCAGATCCATCTCTACCGGGACATAATTCATCTTCATTTCTAGGGAGAAGAATCATTTGTATTACTATTCGTTTCTACAATGTGTACAGGGTTGTAAAATACCTCCGAGACCATAAAACCCAGGATAACCTGGAAGGGTACACTAGGCAGGACACCCGCTAGTTTTTTTATGCTCATTTGAGTCTTTCATAATTTTTTCTGACACTTTAAACAATCTTTTTTTTTTTTTTTTAAGTTTATTAATTTGAGAGAGAGTGAGTGAGCACGAGCTGGGTAAGGGCAGAGAGAGAGGGGCGGGGTGGACAGAGAGAATTCCAAGTAGGCTCCCTACTGTCAGCACAAAGCTGGATGCGGGGCTCGAACTCATGAACTGTGAGGTCATGACCTGAGCCAAAATCAAGAATCGGACACTTAGCTGAGCCACGCAGACGCCCCTAAAATCCTTCTTATGAGTAAGTGCATAAACAAACGCTCTCAGGGCTGCCTGGCTATTGACTGGAGGGGATGGTAGGGCGTCAGCAGCCTCAAGTTAAAGGCATGGTGGTGCCTCCCTAAAGTTGTCCTGCTGGGGTCCGAGGGAGTGGACCCATGACCTGAGGGCCCTCTGGGCTCCACTCTGATGCTCTTCAAGTAAAAATAAGTATGGGCCTGTAGCCTGACCTCGCCCCTGCCTCCAGTTGACTTTAATTATTTTTAATTTTTTAAGTTAAAAATTTTTTAAGGATTTATTTTTGAGAGAGAGTGAGCATGAGCAAGCATGAGTGGGAGAGGGGCAGGAAGAGAAGGAGACACAGAATCCAAAGCAGGCTCCAGGCTCTGAGCTGTCAGCACAGAGCCCGATGTGGGGCTCAAACCCACGAACCATGAGATCATGACCTGAGCCAAAGTCAGTAGCTTTACCGACTGAGCCACCTAGCCAACTGGTTGACTTTATAACATGTGTGTGAGCTCTAACAGGAAGATGGGATAGGACTGGTGAGCTGGACCTGTGGCCTCAGCTGCCTTTCGTTTCCTTCATCCTCTCTCCTCAAGGCAGGCCTCCTTCTGATGCTTTTCTTTCGCTAAGAACTAACATTTCCATGTGTTAGGGAACGTGCTTTCAGCCTCCTTGTTTTTGGCCATCGACGGCTCCTGATTGTTGGTTTTAAAACTCATTTTTATCAACAGGCTCAACACAATGTTTCCTCCAGAATTTCCTGCCAGGATGCTGACTGGTCTCCTCCTGGTCACGAATGTCTGTGAACCTCAAACTCTTGATATGAATGACTTGGTACTAATTTGTTTAAATGTTAACGTTTGACTCTTCTGGATCCTGGGTTCTGGTGTGTCCATTGGCTAGTGCAGGATATTTGGGAAAGGGCCAACAAGCTGAGATTGCAATTGCCTTGCTATTCTGATGCGGTCATGCCTGGTTGTGCTAGGTGTGACCGTCCCTTGACATCTCTGCCGGTGCTGTTGGCCCATTTGTGAGCCCGTCAGCCCCTGTCCCGAGGCAGGAACCCAGGAGTCCATGGTGGTTACTTAGTGCCAGGAGGGAGGAGCAGGAGAAAGTGGACATTGGTTGACTCACAGAATGTTTTCAGTTTTCTGATTTTTCTTTCTCCTTGTTTTCTTTCTCAGTCATTGCCACAGCCAGTTTTGGCTGTTTAATCTCACCTAATAAGACTTTGCCAGAACAGATCAATGAGAAAAGTGATCCTCTCCTGTTTGGAATTTAGTTTAATCTTAGTCCACTAAATCCCTCGAGGAATATTTTTAAAAAATGATATAAGTAATACTCCAACAGGGGACAGTCTGGTCAGCTGACATCTGCTGTTGTTTGAAGGTCATGGAGGCGGAGCAGACCAAGACGCGGAGCGAGCTGGTGCACAAGGAGACCGCGGCCAGGTACAACGCGGCCATGGGCCGCATGCGGCAGCTGGAGAAGAAACTCAAGAGAGCCATCAACAAGTCCAAGTGAGTCTGGCCACGTGGGTCCCCGGAGCTGTGTGTGATTGTCCTCCTCGTGCAGCTTCTTCTTCTTTCGTGTTCTCAGGGACCCGCCTCATCAGAGCCTCCCGCCCCGGGCTGTGTCTGCCCCCCAAGTTCTGTATAACCCCCAGAGGCAGGAAGTGCTGCTCCAGGCACGACCGACCCAGGAGACAAAGAAAAAGCATTTTCAGAAGCAAACTATTGCGTGGTTCATTGGCTGGGGCTTGAGGCTGGCCTTTGGGAAACGCTGATTGTGCCCTTGGCTCTGGGGCAGCCAGTGTGGACGAGCCCTGTCCTTCATTTTACCTGTCAGCATCCTGGGGAGGAGCTGTGTGGACCAAGAGCTGATGAGATGACCCAAGACTCATTTTGATGGGGGTTTTTGCAAACTTTTTTCACTATTCCTCCTATATATTTTTATTTTTAATTTTTATTATTTTTAACTTTTATTTTTTTAATTTACATCCAAGTTAGCATATAGTGCAACAGTGATTTCAGGAGAAGATTCCTTAATGTCCTTTACCCATTTAGCCCATCCCCCCTCCCACATTCCCTCTAGTAACCCTGTGTTTGTTCTCCATATTTAAGAGTCTCTTATTTTTTGTCCCCCTCCCTGTTTTTATATTATTTTTGCTTTCCTTCCCTTATGTTCATCTGTTTTGTCTCTTAAAGTCCTCATATGAGTGAAGTCATATGATATTTGTCTTTCTCTGACTTATTTCGCTTAGCATAATACCCCCTAGTTCCATCCATGTAGTTGCAAATGGCAAGATTTCATTCTTTTTGATTGCCGAGTAATACTCTATTGTATATATATACCACATCTTCTATATCCATTCATCCATCAATGGACATCTGGGCTCTTTCCATACTTTGGCTATTGTCGATAGGGCTGCTATAAACATGGGGGTGCATGTGTCCCTTCGAAACAGCACACCTGTATCCTGTGGATAGATGCCTAGTAGTGCAACTGCTGGGTCATAGGATAGTTCTATTTTTAGTTTTTTGAGGAACCTCCATACTGTTTCCCAGAGTGGCTGCACCAGCTTGCATTCCCAGCAACAATGCAAACGAGATCCTCTTTCTCCACATCCTCACCAACATCTGTTGTTGCCTGGGTTGTTAATGTTAGCCATTCTGACAGGTGTGAGGTGGTATCTCATGTCATTTTGATTTATATTTCCCTGATGATGAGTGATGTGGAGCATTTTCTCATGTGTCGGTTGGCCATCTGGATGTCTTCTGTGGAGAAGTGTCTATTCATGTCTTTAGCCCATTTCTTCACTGGATTTTTTTTGGGGGGTGGGGGAGGTTGTTGAGTTTGATGCATTCTTTATAGATTTCGGATACTAACCCTTTATCTGATATGTTGTTTGCAAATATCTTCTCCCATTCCATCAGTTGCCTTTTAGTTTTGCCTTCTATATATTTTTAAATAGTAATCATCTTGGGGACATGCTCCCTGCTTCATTCACAGTTGCTGGGTCTCCAAGCAAAAGAGCTTCATAGCGGGTGAACAGCTGGAGAAAAAAGCTCTGGTCTACTCTTAATGCTCAGACACCCAAGTTCCTAAAAAGAGCCAGGGTCTTTTGACCCAGAGCCGGAGGACTAGTAGAATGTTGGCATTTGTCCTCTCTCTTGCCCATGACCTGGCCAGGTCTGCAGACCGTCTGATACCTCCGGTCCTGGACAGAATTCAAGAGGACCAGTCTGAGACCCCCTCATTTTGGTGAGGGAGGGATGGCACTTTTCCCTTCCCCCAGTGATCTCAGCAGAGAAGGGAATGTGTTGAGGCAGTCCCCTCCCCCGCCCCATCTAGCCTTCATTCTCCGGGGAGCCGACGTCCTCCTTAGGAGAGGAGATCCGGGCTGCCTCAGCTGCCGGGCACACCCTGTGTGGCCCTGAACAGCCTCCTAGAGAGGAAAGCGAGCCAGGGTACAAAGGCTCAGGATAAGCGTTCCCATGTGTGGGTTCCGCAGATCTTGAGGTGGGCCTTCTGTCAGCTCAGCCCCAGGTGAGTCCAGCAGCAGTGACTGGCTCATGTACCTCCCTGGCTCCAGAGCTGGGTTCGATCTCTTCATCTGATGGCCTTGTCAGGGTTTGCTAAATCCCGGGCGGGTGGCCTGCCAGCCATAGCTAATGCCTCTTATCCGCCCTGTGCTGTCTACTGTGGCCATCGTATTCTGTTATGCTTACGGTTTTCCTTTGTGTCTTCCACAGGCCTTATTTTGAACTCAAGGCAAAGTACTACGTGCAGCTTGAGGTAGGTGTGGCCTTCTCTGGCTTTGTCGTTGATGGGATTTTTCTGCCCTCGAAGTCCCACTTTTGTGGTAGCTGAGCTTTCAAATGGCGCATTTGCCACAAGAGGAGGGTGGGGAGAGACACGTCCTTGACTGAGCGTTCAGTCCTCGAAATGGTCTTCGTCGGGTCTTCAGGGAGTGGCCTCTGAGGTCCTGTAAATCTGCCGTTCAGCCGCTTGCTGTATCGTGCTGGGGTGGTGGCTCTCAGTGGCTCTGAGGGGCTAGGGGCCTCAGCATCCCCGAGGAGGTGCAGATTCCTGAGCCCCACCCCAGGTCTACCGAATTAGAAACTGCAGGTGGAGCCCGGCCGGCCCGGTTTTAAAAAGGCCTCCAGGGGATTCAGATGCAAACTCCAGGGTGAAAAACCACAGTACAAGGGCTGGAATGTGTGTTTGCCACCCACTGATGTTTCTCCAATGGGGTTTATTCTGCCAGCGGTAGTTTCTGGTTATTGGCTTGAGTTTGTCACCCGGATGGGAGCCGGGGCTGGCATGTGGAGAGCCGGATAAGAGAAAATCAGCTCAGCAGTCGTGTCTCAGGGAGGTCGGGGGAGTGGAGTGAGTGCTGGGCAGAGTGTGCTTGAACCTTGACCTCGATCCCGAGGCCGGTAGGGGTTGCCTCCACTTACTGAGCCTTCTGTTCTCCTGACCAGCAATTGAAGAAGACCGTGGACGACCTGCAGGCCAAACTGGCTCTGGCGAAAGGCGAGTACAAGACGGCCCTGAAGAACCTGGAGATGATCTCGGACGAGATCCACGAGCGGCGGCGCTCCAGCGCCATGGGGCCTCGGGGCTGCGGTGTGGGGGCCGAGGGCAGCAGCACGTCTGTGGAGGACCTGTCGGGGAGCAAGCCTGAGCCAGACGCCGTTTCGGGTGAGCTGGGGGCTTGTGTGCGCCTGGGAGATGACGCAGCTTGTGTGGTCTCCTTCCAGGCCCGTCTCACCGATCGTGGAAGGGCTGAGAGTTGGGCACGCCTCAGGGCTCTTTCTGGTGGCTTCCCACATCTTGTGGAACACTGTGTTCATCAGGGTGCTACTGAGTGTTCCTCGGAGTCAGGATTCTGTGGTGCCTAAGTTCAGAAAATGTTACACTTTCACCCCTGACGTTCGGAGTACCTATCAGAACATTCAGGGCTCTGAGAAGTACTGCAGGAAAGAGGAGTTGCCTATGAATACGGACCGTGCAATCAGATTTGATTCAAATCCTGGCTTCCCCGTAGTACATGATGTGGGCAAGGGCTTAGCTATGTCTGTTTCTTTACCTGTAAAATGGGGACTATGAATGTCTGCTACCCACTGTGTAGACGGAGGCTGGTACCCAGTAAGTCTGAGAACGGTGGTTCTCACTGGTGTCTAACTGTGGAGACCTTTTTTCCCCAGGGCCACTCCTTGGGAAACTGATACAGAGGTTTGCTGTGCCCCTCCCCCCATTTTTTTTCATCATGAGAAATGTACTCTTTAATCCCCATCCCCCCCCCCCCCCCCCCCCACCTCCCCTCTGGTAACCATCAGTTCTCTATAGTTGAGTCTGTTTCTTGGTTTGGCTCTCTCTCTTTTGTTTTTTTTTTTCCATTGCTTATTTGTTTCTTAAATTCCACGTATGACTGAAATCATATGGTCTGACGTCTTTTGCTTAGTATTATATTCTCGACCTCCATCCACGTTGCAAGGGGCAAGATTTCAGTACTCCACTGCATGCGTGTGTGCATCTTCTTTGTCCATTCATCAGTCCATGGACGCCTGGGCTCTTTCTACAATTTCGCTATCGTTGATAATGCCGTAAATATCAGGGTGCGTGTATCTGTTCAAATCCCTATTTCTGTGTCCTTTGGGTAAACACCTAGTAGTACAATTGCTGGACCATAGGGTAGTTCTATTTTTAACCTTTTGAGGAAGCTCTATACTGTTTTCCACAGTGGCTGCACCAGTTTGTAGTCCCACCAGCAGTGCGCTTTTTCTCCTCCTTGCCGACACTTGTTTCTTGAGTTTTTGACTTTAGCCCTTCTGACATGTACGAGGCGATACTTCATTGTCCTTTTGATTTGCATTTCCCTGATGTCGAATGACGTTGAGCGTCTTTTCGTGTGTCTGTTGGCCATCTGTGTGTTTTCTTTGGAGAAATATCTGTTCATGTCTTCTGCCCATTTTTAAAAAGGATTATTTGTCTGTTGGGTGTTGAGTTGTAGCAGTTCTTCATTTTTGGATACTAACCCTTTATCAGATATGTGATTTGCAGGAATCTTCCCCCATTCATTAGGTGGCCACTTAGTTTTGTTGATAGTTTCTTTCATTGTGCAGAAGCTTTAATTTTGAAGTAAACCCAATAGCTTATTTTTGCTTTTATCTTCCTTGCCTCAGGAGACCTATCTAGAAAAATGTTGCTATGGCCAATGTCAGACATTAGTGCCTGTGGTCTCTTCTAGTATTTTTATGGTTTCAGATCTCACGTGTAGGTCTTGAATCTATTTTGTGTTTATTTTTGTGTATGGTGTAAGAAAATGGTCCCGTTTTCCCTGTGTGAATTACGAAAACCTTTCCAGATTGTCTTTGAACACTGTCTTTCCTCTGTCTGTGGAATCATTCCTCTTGGTGCTCTCCAAAGTTTTCCTTCCTCAGGAATTTTTAAATTCAGTTAACAAGTGTTTAAATGCCAGGCCCAAAGGAAGGTAAAGGAAACTAAAATTTGAGGGTCAGTGATGTGTGAGGTACTCTAATACTCATCCTTTCATATGGAGAGGAAGATGAAGCTCAGAGAGGTTAAGTAACCTGACCAAGAGTACACAGCAAGTAGCAGAGGCAGGATCTGAATTCAGGTAGGACCCTGTTTTCTGTCCTCAGCGTTACAGTGCTTCTCGTTTATGGTAGTCCTCTAGGGGACGCTACCGAGGCTGTTTTTAAAGATGAGGGAGGAGGGAAGACGAGTAGAACACGAAAGCTCTAATCAGGCTCGTGTGCAGGCTGAGGGGAAAACAGTTAAAGGTTGAAGTGGCTTTCAAACCACAAGAATGACCTGTCCTCTGGGCCTTGGTTATTCTGATCCACAAAACGAGTGAGGCGCCAGCCACAGAGCATTCATTGTAAAGGAATTTTATCCTTTTGCAGCAAATGGTGACCCAGCTAGTTAGGCCCCGAGTGTGTCTTTTATGCACGTTACCTGGAAGATCACAAAACCCCAACAGACACTCCACACGGGACTGTGGCTTCTAGCAGCTCCTGCTTCTACCGTGTGGAAGATGAAAGCTGCTAAGTCTGACTGGCTTTGTTCAGTACGCGTCACACGGCGCCAGCTGCCTTCCCACGTCTGTGTGGCTCTGTGCGGGGGCCCGGGGTGGAGAAAAGCCCCTGATCTGTGGCTGAATTCACCTTCCACCTTTAGGTCGTGTCTTCAGGTAGCAGACGCTGACTTCTAGGGCAGGAGCTAGAAAGTTGTTGCAAGGACACGGAGTATCCATGGGATCCAGCCGCTTCCCTTCAAGTTGTTTTATAGTCCGGTCACGCAGGCTCGGGCGGGTGCGCGCGGCGGCAAGGATTGTGCAGGCCCCTTGCCGTGTGGCGCTGCTGGCCAGCAGGGGCCACTTCTGGAGGTGTTGAGGGAACCGGGCGGCTGTCGGGCAGAGCCCTGAGTGGTGTTCTCTCTCATCCTAGTGGCCTCCGAGGCCTTTGAAGACGACAGCTGCAGCAACTTTGTGTCTGAAGACGACTCGGAAACCCAGTCTGTGTCCAGCTTCAGTTCAGGACCAGCGAGCCCGTCTGAGATGCCCGACCAATTCCCTGCGGTCGTAAGGCCTGGCAGCCTGGATCTGCCCAGCCCCGTGTCTCTGTCAGAGTTCGGGATGATGTTCCCGGTGCTGGGCCCTCGCAGCGAATGCAGCGGGGCTTCCTCCCCGGAATGTGAGGTAGAACGAGGTGAGTTACCGCGCTCTCGCCGGTAGTGCCCATGCCAGACGACTCACTGCCTGGGCGGCCAGACCCCTGCACCGTTCTAGACCTCTGCCGGCTCTCAGGACCCCCGGCGCTGTGGTACGGGGCCCTGTGAATGTGCTGTTACGCGGTCGGTATCGATCCCTGAGACGCCAGCTGCCGTCCTGGGGGCTCCCGGCTCCGCTCCTGAGCTCTTCTTCAGAGTGCACGTTGGGTTCTGGGTCTGTCATCATAGCCGTCCCCTTGACGAACGCAGGCCAGAGAGGTTTGTTTTCCAGCTGTTAGATGAATGTGACAGATCATCTCTAAAGCTAAGGAATATATAAGATGCCTTGAGCAGTAATCCCACGATGGAGAACGCTCTGTGACAGGCACGGCTGGGCAGCGCTGGGAGATCCCAGAGGGCGGAGTTGGCTCGGGCCCAGGTGACTCTTAGAACTGTCAGTACTCACTCAATAATCTTTGCGTTTCTGTAGGAGACAGGGCAGAAGGGGCAGAGAATAAAACAAGCGACAAAGCCAACAACAATCGAGGTCTCGGCAACAGCAGTGGCAAGAGCCAAAGCAGCAGCGCCCGCGAGGGCCAGGCCTTGGAGAACAGGATGAAGCAGCTCTCCCTCCAGTGCTCAAAGGGAAGAGACGGGATTATTGCTGACATAAAAACGGTGCAGATTGGCTGACCCATCCGAAGCCCGGGCCCAAGGGCATATCCGTATTTATACATGGAGCTGTATGGAGAACATTGTGCCAATTATCATTTAATACATGCCAAATCTTAAGCGTTTACTCTACACTGCACTAATGAAGTTGTGACCGTGAGGGCTGAAGAGTTTTCTTCTGGGAAAGAGCTCTTGGGCTGGTTTGTTTTTCAGAGCAGAGGCATTGTTGCGGTGGACTGTGACCAGGGTCACAGCCTTTGTGGAATATTACCTGTGACCGTGTTGTGGAAGCAATAACTAGTTCCTGTGAAAGAACCAGAGCCAGGAAAGGGACTGGGAAGCTGAGCCAACCTGGGGTCAACAGCTTGCTCCTCTTTCCTTTCTCTTACCCTCAATTTGGGAAAATGGGAGATGTTCTCTCCTTTACATCCCAGGGGATCTAAATGAAAAAACACAAGAACAAAACTCACATCTTCAGAAAACACCTTTTTGACCCAGCAAAGGCTTAAAAAAAAAAAAAAAAAATCCAAGAACACGATTCCTTTTCACCACCTGGTATTCGGAAGGGGCTTTTAAAAAAGCATAGAAGCTGGGATACCCATTAGAACCATTTTCTATAAAGGTTACCACGAACTGCACTTTTTGGGGTGGGAAAGGTGAATGCCAACGTGGGGATGGGAGGGACGGAGAGTAGCAGGGACATACCATAGAAGGTGATTTGTGGCTGTGGGAGAGAAGAGTCTGTAGCATAAACCTTATCCTGCCAGCCAAGGGACTTGATTCTTAAGAGAAGTGCATGTGAAGAATGGTTGCCATTGTTATATCTAGATTGACAAGGTGTCAATTTCTCTGTAGGTTGTGACTTTAAACATAAATTATTTAAGGGTTATGCTGCATTAGTATTTCTTAGAGGGAATCGTTCCTTAAAGATAGGAAAGGGAGTAGGCATGTGTTGGCACAGGCTGTTAAATAGAAGCAATGAAGTCTGTTATGCTAATAGTAGTAAGTGTTAAGATTGCTTTTCTTTAATGTTTTCACGGTTACACGTATTTAGAGCACTGTATTTTATTTGTCCTTTTTTGTTAAGAAAAGTTAGCATTTCTAAAAGGAAAAAAAAAGCAAACCCATTTCAAGTTGTCTGTGAATTCTGACACAGCAAATCTCTTCATACTATAGTGTTTTCTCCTTTTTTAATGACTGATCCAGTATCCTAATTCCAAGGTTATTTTGTACTTGTCTTAATTCCTTGAGTGTAATAAAAATGGCTTCAGAAACTGTTTACCTTTCTGTGTCTTCAAAGAACAAACCCCGATGTTGCCTAAATCTTCCATTCTAAGCAGCCTGCTTCAAGGAGGGGCATGGAACGCAGTGACCATCGGTCCTCACTTGCAGTTAAGGTCCTGGGTCCTAATAATTGAAGTCCCGATTACCAAGGTTTGAGTTAGAATTCTACTTTGGCTGCTACTAAAGCTGAGCGGTAAGGAGACACGGCATCGGGGAAAAGTAGACAAGGTGATGGTGTTGGAGGAATGCTTCTCAGTCGGCTGCGCTTGAGTCTCCTGGGAAGCTTAAAAACTCCCTGGTCTTAACCCTAGAGACCAGTATTATTAATTTGGGGTATACTTGGGTACTGAGCTTTTAAAAGCTCCCCCAGGTGATTGTCCTGTGCCTCTAGTTGAGGATCTGTTTTCTGTGTTGGTCCAGCCACACCTGGTCTGCTATGTCTGTAGCACCATGCGTGGAGCTCTATTATAGAATTCAATAGTGTATTGCTCATGTGTAGGCCTCTATTAGAATTTTGAAGGCAGGGATTTGGTTTTATTTCATTTTCCACCCTGTACAATATACAGTAAAATCCTGGATTGTGGTAACTTGTTCTGTGAATTTTCTGCAAGACGAGCAAAGATTTCTAATTTTAAGTTGATACACGAGCCAGGTCTTGCAATAGTAGTATGCGATGCTGAATGTCACATGATCACAACTTAGCCAGCGGTGGTTCGTTCTCTCTGTGGGATTGTGGGTGATCGTCTCCCATGCTCAGTCTCAGGCCATAGTGTTCAGCAGAAATCAATCATTTTTCAGAATGTTGGGAGGTGCCTATAACTGGCCCTAGTGTATTTTTTGTCACTTTAAAGCACCTACGGACAGCCCTTTGCTTTTCCATACAAGAGTAAACTTAGGAATGCTTTGCTTCATTCTAGGTCAGGCTGCCTGCGGATGTAGAACCTTTCCTTATTGCCAGTAACATTAAATACAGTATATGACAAGTTTATTAATATCGTAGTCCATATCTGTGCGAGCATATATACAATGGCCCGAATGCGGAAAAAGGTTGAAAAGAAAAGCAGTAAGGCGGAGGAGATCATTACGGCGGAAGTTAAGAAGTCATCGAGAAGTAGGAGCAAGGTATGCAAGTGGCCGAAATTGCAAGATTTTGTAAGAAGTCTACATCTGCGTCTCGTCTAAGAGGAATCCCTCACTTCAAATGAAATTAGGGAGATGTGTAAAATGTGGAAAACAGTGCAAAATTTTGTAGAAAAGCACCACTCGAATAAGGCTGTAGCAGTGTGAGCGATGAATCTGTTTAACGACAACACAATGTCACATTTCCACGATATCCTCAAAAGGAGACAAAAGCAAATGTCATTGGGTAGGTTGTTAAAGTCACACAAAAAGAAAAAGTTTCCATTGAGCCGATAGCCGTGATTCCATTATAGGGAAAGTCGTCCTACACAATCACCCTCCCCTCTCGTCTCCATCACACCAGCCACGAAGGTTTTCAAAGGTAAGTGCAGATTTTTTTCTTTATATTTTGTATTATATTACAGTGTTATCATTTTTATACGAATTTATTTGGGTTGTGGGATGAATCAACTGAGTTTCCATTATTTCTTATGGAGAAATTCACTTTGATATACAAGTGCTTTGGATTACAAGCATGTTTCTGGAATGAATTATGCTTGCAAACGAAGGTTTTACTGTATTGAATACAAAAGGTTCCAGTCATGTGTTTAAAATACACTTCACGCTACAAATTTTTCTTTTTAAAGGGCTACAGAAAATTAATCCATCTAAAATTGAAAGCACAAAATAGTTACCAAAGTAGAAATCACTGTTCTGAATATGAAACAGATTTGTTTAAGTATAAATTTTCATTTAGATGGAACGTACTAGATGAAGTCCTTTAATAATTTCTCTAGGTTAAACTATGCAGTTTCCATAAGTATAAAGATTTTATTTCAATTAAAGGAAGTAGAAATACAAAATAAGTTGTGATAATTATAAAGCAGAGACAATGAAAAATTCCACCTTATTTTCAGATGTTTAAAACCTTGAGCATCATTCTGCTCTGATGGATTTTTATGTAAACTGGGAATTTATACACAGCAGTAGTACCTTGGCAGTTGCTCTAAATGCAACCACAGTTACCATATAAATTTTCCACTGTATTTTCTTCAGTGTCACCATAAGAGCAGTTAAGATTATTACCTTCAGTCAGCCTGATAAAAAATAAGCATTCTAATAATGAATTTATCTCAGTTCTCTTCACATGAATTAATGGGAGACAGGTACCTAAGTTCAACAACCTTCATTGTTAACTAAGTTAAAATATTTCTTAAAGCTTTATTCTTTCATAACATCTGGGCCACAAACACTGAAAGTCATAGTACAGAATTAAAATCTGTTATGGCGACATGATTCATTTGGTAATTCGTTGCCCAAGATGTAGAGTCACAACACAAGCAAGTTTAACTTACGACATGCTTTGCCAAAAGACAAATATAAATATTTCGGGATCTATGTCGGCCTACTATTCCACCATGTGAGCGGATATGTCCTGTTGCTATCTGGTCACAGCTCTTTCAGCAAAGGCATCTCACAGTGCGGAGTCTAACCTTTAATTATCAGCACGTGCTTTTATAAGATGTGGCCCCTCAGTGCAAACCAACTCCTTGTACACACAAAACCGTGGAACTAGGACTTCTAAGTGATTTAGGGTAATTCTGACTACATACATTTCTAAACACTGTGACCCAAGCACCAGATCCCACTGTGACATTTTTAGAGATTTAATTCTGTTCTGAGGGTTTCTGTCTTCATTCGAAGAGTTGATGTTCGGTAAGTATAAAATCCAGTAAATGCTGAAATCTGCATCATTGAAGTTGTGTTGTCTTGATGGGGATAACACTATTGAAGTCCAAGAAAAAAGGTCCTTCTTGTTTAGGCAAAAAAGTACTAGGAATGATATTGTAGATCCCGGCAGGTATATTTTCTAATTCCAGGTAGCAAAACCCACACCTGTATGCAAGGAAAATGAGAACAAAGTTTACAGAAGATGAAGCCACAGAAAGTAAAGTACAAGTTAGATGCAATCAAAATGCCAACATTACCTATAGTCACCACTAGATTTCCTCTGAAAGCCATGGGGACCAGGGTCTCCCACCATGGAAACTGTTACAACCTCAAATCCAACACTATATTGCCTGCCAACAACAACAACAAAAACCAATTACTGTTATTAAGTAGTATCAAACACATACCTAAAAATAAAGTACAGATATACTATTAAATCAAGCATATGCTTTCTAAAGCTTTAGGAGCAGGCAACACTCTGAAATGCATACTATTTTTACTCTTAATTATACAAAATACCATTTATATTTTTAAGTTGAAGGTATGGAGATTAATATTTAACTTACTTTAGAAGAAACTATTTTTACCACAGGCTCTCAAGAGAATACTGTGGAATTTCAGTGGTAAAATACTGTCTTTGTATGCAGAAAAAGTGGAAGGAGAGGGAAAGCCCTGAAATAAAACCTAAATTTACAAAAGTAATAAGCATATAGTAAACATGACATTCTAAATCCGTAAAGACAGGATTAAGATGGTGAAAAAAAAAACCCTGTCAAATTGTATTCACACCAAATATACATTCTATGTGGATGCTAACAGTAAACCATAAAAGAACTAGAAAAATGTAAAAATTTGATACCGGGGTGAGATTTCCTGCCCATAGCAAAATAAACTAGAAAAGACAGGTCTGATTACTTTAAACTGGAAATTTTTCTCTATGCAAAACAAAACAAAACACAATCTGGGAAAAATATTTGCAAATATGTGCTACAGATCCTTATTCATGCTTACAATTCAGAAAAACATGACAATTCCAAGAGAAAAATGGGCAAAAGACATGAATAGGCAAAGGAAAAAATACACACTGTCCAATGCTTTTACTCTATTGACGAATACAAAAGGGCAACTAAATACATTATTTCACCTATCAAACTGTAGAAAAATAGCTTAACCACATCTAAAGGATTGAGTTTTTGAAGTAGTTTGTAAAAAAGGCAAAAATTGTTTTATTTAGAAATAGGTACTATTCTTATTCTGTGTGCTTTAAACCTTTTTAAGTTGAAAAAAACAGGGGCGCCTGGGTGGCTCGGTCGGTTAAGCGTCCGACTTCAGCTCAGGTCACCATCTCGTGGTCTGTGAGTTCGAGCCCTGCGTCAGGCTCTGGGCTGATGGCTCAGAGCCTGGAGCCTGCTTCCAATTCTGTGTCTCCCTCTCTCTCTGCCCCTCCCCCGTTCATGCTCTGTCTCTGTCTCAAAAATAAACATTAAAAAAAAAAATTAAAAAACAGAACACAACGTACACAGAATAACCTAAATAACCTATAAATGAATACACATACGGGTTGCCACTACCTAAATCAATACAACCCTCTCTGCACCACAGAAGTCCCTGTACGCTCCTTTCCTTACCAATCCCGTCCCCATAAAGCAAACATTTAACACTTCCTTGCTTTTTTTAAAAAAAACTTGGTTGACATATCAATTTCAGGAATACAACATAGTGATTCGACAGTTCTCTATGTCATGCTCACCAGGGTAATTGTAGTCACCACATAACAATATTATTGACCGTATTCTCTATGTTGTACTTTTCATCCTTCTGACTTATAAATGGAAGTTTGTGCCTCTGAATCCCCTTCACCTATCTCACCCAATCTCCAACCTCCTCCTTTCTTGCTTTTATACAGTTTGATAACCTAAGTGTGCATCTTTAGATAATAGTTTAGTTTTGCCTGACTTCACAGAAGTGGAATCACACAGCTAACATTCTGTTATGTGTGGCTTCTGCTCAGCATTGTTTTTAAGACTTCTCTATCTTATTCTGAGTAGTTGTTATTTATTTTCATTGTCATGCAGGACTCTAGGACTATTCTATAATCTTCATTGCCACGATGAACACCTGGGTTGTTACAAATGGTTGGCTCTTATAAAGGCTTATTAGCCATTTGGGACTCTTCCACTTACGTCATGCCTATTTGAGTTTTTATTTTTTTTTTAAACTCGATTTTTTTTTCTTTTTTACTAATGTAGCATATTTATAAATCTTTGTCCTGTAGTCATTAACATAGATTTGATGTGAGAAAGCTGTCTAATGACCTTTTTGGCACACGGATACCCAATTATTTCAGCACATTTACTCAACAGACCATCCTTCCCCCACTCCTCTGCAATGCCATCTTTTTCATTAATCAAGTGCATGTATATGCATAAGTCTGTTTCAAAACCCTACTGTGTTCCACTAAACTCATTTTTAAGAAGATATTAATTTAAGAAAGTTACTTAATCACAAACCTTGGTCCTCTTAGCTCAATCAGTAATGGCCCAGTCTTTTCTATATGGAACTGGTAGATGGGGTTATTTTTGTGAGTTTCCTGGAAATTTCCACATCCTCCAGCACTCTGACCACTCCACTTTCCATTAATCTAATAAAACAAAGTTTCTGTATTAATAAAACTTCTCATTCTCCAATTCTACTTTAAAGACTTTAGAAAGGGAATGAGGTCACCAAGATGGCAACAAAGGTTCCTCCTCTGCTCCCACTCATAAGGACAACAAACAGCTATTCAAGAGTAGGACACCACTGAGAGAATCCTAAACATGGGGGTGAGACTGAAGGACCCCCGTGCACCACAGAGACCAGGACAAACTGCCTTAGAAGGCGAAGAGAAATAATACTTGTGGACCCCATTGTCTCTAGGCCAGCACCGCACCATGTGGACAGGTCTCCCCTGAGTCCGATTACTCCAGTGGCCAACCAGCATCCCCCAGCATTATGGATTACTCTGCAGAAGCCCTTACTCTGACCTTCCACCATGAGGACTGCAGGGCAATCTGCGGCAGCGGAGGCGGGGGGAGCTTGCAACAACCAGCGCATGGACCTTGGCAGACTGAATTCATACCTGTGGTGTCCAAGTAGTAATTGGCTCATGCAGAACCAAGTCCAGGGTACGCTCTGACCAGGGATCTTGGCAGGGTGCAGATCTGCCTGATCTGGACACTCGAACGAGTTTTGCCAGCCCTAGAGCCTGGTTCGCCCATACCCACCCAAGGAGCTGAATCACAGCTCCAACTGCTGTAGAGTGCCTTCCAGCCCAATCTGATCAGAAGGGCTGGTGACAACTACTGGATGCTGTGCGCTCTAGTGGCGCTTTAGCCAAGTGGTAGGCAGAACTGATAGTTTTCAGAGCAAAGCCTGTGGCCTTGTTTGGTTATGGAATGTGGTATATAGGTGGGCTTGTGTTAAGATGACAAAGAGCTGCATCTCCTGCTGAGCCCACCAGGCGAGGAATTTGTAGCCCCGTTCATCACGGAATACAACCTTCAGGCTGTCTAAGGAATCTAACCAGAGCACATGGGAAGCCGCCAAACCCAACACCCCTGCTCACAGTGGCACTTGAGCAAAGCACAGCTTGTGGCTTGCCCTGTCTGCAGAGCAACACTGGTGGCCTCTCCGGACTAGGAAATTCAGTGCACATTCTGGCCTGATTTGGGTTCCCGCACGATGAACTGCACAATGCCTGGGTCCTGTTCTGTTGCCCAGCCAAAGCAGGGAAACTAATTCACTGCTATTACGATCTACTACTGACTACAGTAGTCCCAAGTAGTACGTAAACCTGACCAGAGAATGTAAGCAGCTGTGCAGCCAGATCCACAGCTTCATTTGGGTAGGGACCAAGCCAGCAGTCCTACCCAACTGTTCTCAGCTAGTGGCACAACCGCCATCCCTGTCCTCAGAGTTCTAACAGCTGCCTTGCCCAAAAACAGACAATCATAGCAGGCCCCAATCTGCCCAAGGCCAATACCAACAGACACACCCAGAAACCCAAACTAAACTAACTGGTGGAAAACTGTTCTTGCCCAAACAAAGCTGTAAAGTCTGCTAGAGGAGCCTGATTACTCAAATGTGAAGATTCACAAACATAAGAAACCAAGGATCACAAAAATGCAGGTAAATATGACATCACTAAAAAAACTAATAATGCTCCAATAACCCTAAGAAAATGGAGATCTAAACTGTCAAAGAATGGAGAATAATCTTTAAGGATGTTTAATGAACTATAAGAAAACAAAATTAAGAAAACAATGAATGAACAAAACAAGTTTGATAAGGAAATAGCAATCATCCAAAGGAAAAAAACAACAACACGCAAACAAATCCTAGAGTTGAAATATACAATAATTGAAGAAATCAGTAGAGAGTTTTAAAGGTAGACTCAATAGTGCTGAAGAAACAATCAACGATCTGGAGCACAGGACATTGAAAACTACCCAGAGGAATAAAACAAAAAAAGAATGAAAAAGAGTGAAGAAAGCCTATAGGAATTATAGGACACAATGAAAAGAAACAATATTTACATTACATAAATTCTAGAAAGAGAAGAGAGAGAGAAAGGCAGAGAAAGTATATTTAGAGCAAACCTTTCCCAAACCCTGGGGAGAGAGAGGAATATCCAGGTCCATGAGGCCCAAGGATTCGACAGCTGAACCCAAACTGGGCTACACCAAACACATTATTAATTAAACTGTCAAAAGTCAAAGACAGTTTTAAGAGCAGCAAACGAAAGAGAGATTACATACAAGGACCTCCTATAAGATTATTAGCATATTTCTCAACAGATACTTTTTCAGGCTAGGACAGAACAGGATGACATATTTCAAATACTAAAAGAAGGTAGCAATCAACCAAGAATTCTATACCTGGTGAAGCTATCCTTTAGAAATGGAGGGATAAAAGGGTTTCCTAAACAAAAGCTGAGGGAGTCCATTACCCCTAGATCTGCCTTATAAGAAATGCTAAAGGGAGTTCATTAAGTGGAAGTAAAAGAATGCTAATTAATATCATAAAAACATAAAAAGATAGTGTAAATCTCACTGGTAATAGTAAATATATAGTCATAGTTAGAGTCTGGAATATGGTAATAGTTGATGCATAATTCACTTAGCACTGCAGTTTAAAAGTTAAAAAACCCTGAATGTAGTAAAAATAATAACTACAATAATCTGTTATTAGTTATGCAATATTAAAAACATGTAAACTGTAACAGCAATAACCTAAAATGTGAAGAGGAAGAGAAGTATAAAACATGAATTCCACTGAAGTCATTAAGTTATTATCAGTTTAAAATAAAGTATTATAAGTTTAAGATACTTTATGCATGCCTCATGGTAATAGTAAGGAAAAATCCTGTAGTAATTACACAAAAGAACCCAATAAAGTCAGAGCATACTTATTTTATACCAAAAGACTTCAAAACACACACAAAAAGACAACAGGATAAGAAACAAAGAATGGATCTATAAAACAACCAGAAAACAATAAAATGGCAATAGTAAGTCCTTACCTATCATTAATGTAAACATAAGCGTTAAAATTTCCAATTAAAAGACACAGAATGGGGTACCTGGGTAGCTCAGTCAGTTAAGCACCTGACTCTTGATTTTGGCTAGGGTTGTGATCTGTTAGTGGGATCAAGCCCCACATCAGGCTCTGCACTGACAGCAAAGAACCTGCTTCGGATTCCCTCTCTGCTGCTACTGAACTCATGCACTTTCCCTCTCTCTCAAAATAAATATATAAACAGCAACAAAAAAGAAGCAAGGAAGATCCCAAATAACCTTACTCTATGCCTTAAGGAACTAGAAAAAGAACAAGCTGAGCCCAAAGTTAGCAGAAGGAAATAATAAAGATCAGAGCAGAAATAAATGAAATAGAAAACAGGAAAAAAAAAAAAAAAAGATGAACAGAGTTGGCTCCTTGAAAAGATAAAACTAACAAACCCTTAGACTAAGCAAGAAAAAGGACCCAAGTCAATAAAATTATAAATGAAAAAGGCTACACTGCAACTGATAACATAGAAATTCAAAGGCTCATAACAGGACACCTATATGCTAACAAACTAGACAACCTAGAAGAAATGGAAAATCTGAATAGACCAACTACCAGTAAGGAGACAATCTGTAATCTGAAGATCTGATGAAAAAAAACCCAGGACTAGATGACTTCACGGGTGAATTTTACCAAACATGTAAAAAAGAATTAACACCAATGCTTCTCAAGCTCTTCCAAAAAAATCAAAGAGCGCTCCCAAACTCATTTTACAAGGCCAGCATTATCGGGATACCAACAACAGAAAAGGACACTACTGGAAAAGAAATCTACAGGCCCGGGGCGCCTGGGTGGCTCAGTCAGTTGAACGTCTGACTTGGGCTCAGGGCATGATCTCATGGCTCAGGAGTTCAAGCCCCGTGTGGGGCTCTGTGCTGATGGCTCATAGCCTGAAGCCTGCTTTGGATTCTGTGTGTTTGTGTGTGTGTGTGTCTGCCCCTCCCCTGCTCATGTGCTATCTCTCTCTCTTTCTCTCTCTCAAAAATAAAAACATTTATAAAAAAAAAAAAAAAAGAAATCTATAGGCCAATATATCCCTGATGAATACAGATATAAACATTTTCTTTTTTTTTTTTTAAGTTTATTAATTTTGAAGGAGAACAAATAGGGGAGGCACAGAGAGAGAGGGAGAAAGAGAGAATCCAAAGCAGGCCCCATGCTGCCAGCACAGAGCCTGAGATGGGGCTCGAACTCATGAACCAGTGAGATCATGACCTGAGCGGAGATTGAGAGTTGGATGCTCCACTGAGACATCCAGGCACCCCCAGATATAAATGTTTTCAACAAAATATTTAGCAAATCAAATTCCACTGCACATTAAAACGATCATTCACAATAATTATGTGGGATTTATTCCCAGGGATGCAAGGATGGTTCAGCATATGCTAATCAGTCAATGTGATACATCATAAAAGACAGAACAAAAGAAAACAATCTTCTAATCATCTCAACAGATGCAGAAAAAGCATTTGAGAAAATTCAGTATCTGTTCATGATATAAACTCTTCTCTAAGAAATGAGCCATAGATGGAACATATCTCAACATAATAAAGGCCATATATGACAAGCTCACAATTAACATCATACTCTATGGTGAAAAACTGAAAACTTCTCCTCTAAGATCAGGAGAACAAGACAAGGATGTTCACTCTCACCACTGCTATTCAGTATAATTCTGGAAGTCCTAGCTAGAGCAATCAAGCAAGAAAAAGAAAATGTATTAGAATTGGAGGGAAGAAGTAAAATTGTCTCTCTTTGCACGTGACATTTTATATATAGAAAACCCTAAAGACTCAACCAAAAACCTGTTAGATTTAATCAACAAATTCAGTAAAGCTGCGGGATACAAAATTAACATACAGAATATCAGTAATATTTCTGTTAACAAATTTTCTGAAAAAGAAACTGATCCCATTTACAGTAACATCAAAAACAATAAGATCCTTAGGAATAAATTTAAGGAGGTGAAAGATCTCTAATCTGAAAACTACTATATTCTAATAAAAGAAATTGAAGATGACACAATAAATGGAAAGGTATTCTATGTTCATGAACTGAAAGAATATTGTTAAAATGTCAACACCACCAAAAGCCATTGATAAATTCAATGCAATCCCTATCAGGACTCTAATGACAAGTAAAAAAAAAAACACTCCTAAAGTTTACATAAAACCACAAAAGACCCTGAATTGCCAAAGAAATCCCAAGAAAGAAAAAGCAGGAGGTATCAAACTTTCTGATTTCAAGCTATGCTATAAAGCTACGGTTATCAAAACAATCCCAAATATGTATGGTCAATTAACATTTGACAAGGGAGCCACGAATTCTCCCTCGAATCTTCCGCTACACATCTAGCACACCCTGCAAAAACAGTCTCAAATTCTACTTTAAAGGTTCGTCTACATGATGAACCCTTCCCTAATGACCAAAGTCTACATAATCTTCTTTCTGTGAACTTTAGTTCTTCCCACAGATTCACTGAATGTTGTTCACTGAAGATCTCGTATTCCAACCCAGACTGCAGGCTACTTACATTTCCCTTGTGTTACTGTCAAGTCCAGAATGTTTAATTGTTAAATGTGAAAGATAAAGTGAGAAAAGGAGAAAAAGGCAAGGGAATTCTAAGATTTTTCTGAGATTATGACCCAGAGAAAGAATTCTCTTACCTGTTTTGATAAGGTGTACGGTGAAGGAATCTTTGAAAAAGTAAAGCTGCAGGCTGAATATACCTAGATTAAAAAAAAAGTGATTGAAAAAAAGAAAAAAGTTTATTGTACTGATAAAGTGTATACTTATAAAAATACCAAAGTGATAAAAGAATATATTGGAAGGCTGAAAACTTAGTTGGCATACATAAAAGCCATGATTCTGTACACAGCCTAGTTATCAAGTCAGGTTTAATGAACTGGGAACTGAACAGCTGGGGTTCTTGTCCTGGCTTTCTGTGTGTTTGACGCAGGACAATTTCGCTAGGCCTCAGTTTCTGCATCTGAAGAATAAAGGGGTAGAAACAGTTCCCCAATGTCTCTAAAAATCTATTCAAATTGAGCTCCCTTACTGATGTATGGGAAAACAGCCTATGCAGAACAAAATTAAAATAACCTTCCCAGCTACATGAGAACAGTATGTTTATAAGCAATTGATTTCCTTTCACTAAGTTCAAAGTCATGTTTTTTAACTCAATGAAAGTATTATAGAGGTTAAAGAAGTTTTTAACTGCTTGATCTGAAATAGAACTTATTAGTCCAACATACCACATTACCTTAGGACTAAATTATTACTCTGAAAACTAAAATGTTCACTCAAAATAAAAACATTACTTTTCAAAAGCATTACTCTCTGCAGGAAGCATAATTTAATACCGAACTGATATACAGATAAACACACAAATTTATAGAGGACAATCAATTTTCAGATATAAACTTCTTCTATAGCTAATTCCACTTATGAGGCCAAGCATACTATGTACTTTATATTATCGTGTTCTGTCACTGTATGTTGGTTTACTCACCCGGACAGTGTAATGGATTGTATTCTGTTTTTCATACTGAGAAACCACTAATGTAAAGGTATGGGTCCCAGGCGTGGTCAGCTTTATCTTAGTCAAATAATGAGGGCTGTTAATTCGAATGCCATCAATATATGGAGGTGGGTCACCTACAGAAAAGTAGGTTTATGCTTTAGTTTCTGTAGTTTTTAAATTTAAGTTTTATAATTCATGATACGAAAAAAATTAAATGGATGGACCCCCCCCCAACTGATTCAATCTTTAAAATATAATGCTACTAGAGAATTTAAATTTCAACTTAAAACTTTGTAATTAAACACTTTAAAACTTTAAATAATTTCTAGTAAGTAAAAGGAATCTTTTGGAATACATTCAATGAGGTATAAAATAATCCCTAGTAAGCCTTATGTAGCATTTTTCTCTAACGGGATTTTAAAGTCAAGATTGGCTTTGCTTTGTTTTGTTTTGAGGAAATGTTTTAAGATGCAAAGAACTATATAAAAATATACTTCCCACCAACAGATGGGAAATAACTGAATAACACTTTTTGTCATACTAGATTCTTTATAAAACAAAGTCCCTTTTAAACACCACCCTTAGTCCTATTCTGTTCCACTCTGATGGATTTAGTGGGCTTTTCAGATGCTAACACACACACATCCCTAAAAATGAATGAATGAGTGAATGTTATTTCTGTGGGCATATATCTAAAAAAAGGACAGCATAGGTCTTATTTTAAGCTTTCATTTTGCACTCAACATGTTTTTAAGATTCATATTGTTCTACACAGATACGGTTTATTCCTTTTAAAACTGCCTGCATGATATTCCATTATATGAATGACTTATTTATACCCCCATCTAGTTATTCAGTCTGACAGATTATTTACAGTATTTTTCTATTACAAACAATGTTACCGAATATATTCTCTGATGTCTCCTCAATCAAGGCCAATGCAATAGAATCATTTCATGCATGTCAATTAGTACATGTCATTTAAAATCAATGCTATATCACTTAGCTTATTTAGGAACACTGAATATTTATAATGGAATCTATTGAAATAACTAACATTTTACTATCTATCTGTAACAGGCAAAGTCTCTAATGCTCACAGTGGTGTGATCTAGTGAAGAGAAAAAGGGCCTATCTGTGATCTTGGACAAGGTTTTTTTTTTTTTTTTTCAACGTTTTATTTTTTTTTTTTTATTTTTGGGACAGAGAGAGACAGAGCATGAACGGGGGAGGGGCAGAGAGAGAGGGACACACAGAATCGGAAACAAGCTCCAGGCTCTGAGCCATCAGCCCAGAGCCCGACGCGGGGCTCGAACTCCCAGACCGCGAGATCGTGACCTGGCTGAAGTCGGACGCTTAACCGACTGCGCCACCCAGGCGCCCCAAGGACAAGGTTTTTAACCTTTCTATGTCTCAGTTTACTCTTCTGTGAAATGAGAAACAATTTCAGAGTATTTTAAAAATTTTCTTCAGCGTGTTGTGATGAAGATAAAATTATAAACCAGAAAGTACTCTTTTCTGAAAAGGCAGTATCATTATATGTAAGAGGGAGCATTGTTTTAAAAAAAACAAAAAGAAAAAGAGAATCCAAATAAAAAGAGTAACAAAAATATTTTTGAAGGTCGAAAGCCTACATATAAACATCTTAATGCTAAGAATATATAGCCACAGTATTTGTTTTTTTGGTTGTATAGTGGCCAACATATGAATAGAAAATCTGGCTAGTTTAACTTTAATTCTTAGACATACTGCCTTGTCCATTCCAGGATATCTAGGGATATTGACTGATAGGAATCAGTGCCCGCCTCATGACCTTCACAGTGTAATGGGTACGAGTATCATTTTCCTCTGATTAAATAAGACTTAACAAAACCACTTTCCATCTCATCTCCCCCAGTAATGCCCATTTCTTTGCCCTTTTTAAAAGAACTGTCAATAATTGCTTCCTTACCTCCCAGCCTCTCCTCAATTCACTTCTAACTGGGCTTATATCCACCTATCCACCAACTCTGTTCTTGTTAAGGTCAACAATGACTGCCAAGATGCTATGTCCATTTGTTTCTTCTCTAACCTAAATTTCCTGACCTCTAAAATAGCAACAGATGCAGTTGCTCATTCTTTCCCTCATGAAATATTCTCTCTCCTTGGGTCATGTGAAACCTTATTCTATTTCATCAGGTATTTTGTTCTAATTTTTTGCAGCAACCTTCCTCTGCTCAACTTTAAGATGTTTGAATCCCAGGGTCAGGTTCTGAGTGTTCATCTCTGTACCTACAACTCTCTCCATTGGTATACAGTCCTGTCTTCAAATGGCAGGACTTTATCCCAGAACTCTTCCCCCAAATCCAATTGCTTAATTAGTTTATACACTTGCATATCTAATAGATATCTTAAATGTAACAAAACCACAAAATTTACTTTTGATTTTACTCCAGAACAAAACTGGTCCCTCCCCACCCCCACCAACTCTTACCCATCTCAGTAAATGTTGCAGCGGCTTTTTATGAATTAAGCCAAAAAACAGGAAATCAGTCTTGATTCCTCTTTGCCCCCTACATCAACTCAAGTCCTGATAATCCTACTGAAATCCAAATCTGTCCACTCTTTCTCTACTAAGTTCAAACCACCATTATTTCTCATACAAAATCATGTAATTTGTTTCTCTGCTTCTATTTTTTTGCCCCCTCCAATATATTCTACAGAGAATGTTCTTTAAAAAAAAGTTTCTATCAAGTCATTTTCCTGATCAAGGCCCTCCAAAGATTTCTCAACACACTGAGAATGAAATCCAAATCCTTGTGGCTTACAGAACATCATGTGATCTGAGCCTGCATATCTTTCTGACTTCTTGATATCACACCACCCTTGGCCTACTGGTCTTTTTTCTGTTTCTTTTTCTCATTTCAGAGTCCTTGTATTTGTTCTTCCCTCTGCCTGTAATGCTTTTCCCTCGATTTCTTTACATGACTGATTCCTTTTTGTCATTTAGGGTTCCTCTTATCCTTTCCCAAAGAGGCCCTCCATGGCCACCTAACCAAAGCAACCAACCAGTCACTAACACATGACTCCATTTATCTCTTTACACACATATCACTATCTGGTATTTTTCTTATTATCTGTTTCTCCAACAAGAACATAAACTAACAGTTCCTATCATTTAATATGTGATAAACTTTTTTTAAAATGTGAAAGCAAAGTGGTTCCAATACAGCATGTTAAATGCCTCAGGAGTCCTGCAGAGGGAAAGATTCACTTTGCCTGGCAGAAAGGTTATCACAGAGAAGTAACATATAAGCTGGATATTAACCATGTTCATTACACAAACTAGGGTAAAAGGAAAAAAATGGGTAGAGGACAAGGAGGAGAGAGATCCTTAGGAGAAGAAACTGTATGAAAAGAGGGGAAACAAGGGCATGGTATGTTCAGGAGTAGCCAGTACCTCACTGAGGGTACTGTGAAAAGCTACGGCATGAGATAAAAGGTGACAGGAAGGTTAAGGTCAGAATATCAAAAGGCTTATAAACCATGCCAAAGAGCTTAGATTTTATCCAGGAGTTCAGGGAAAAACCACAGAATTTTTGATCAGAGAAAAAGATATTAGTTTTAGAAATAAAACTCTGACAGCAACATATAAGAATATAGGAATCCCAAATTCCTGAGGTCTCTAAATTAAAAACAAATCAAAACAAAACACAAAAGTAGTATAAATACCACCTCGTCTGTATGAGTGGTTTTTGTTAGTCTATCAGCATTATTATTTCTGCATATTATCTACGTAAAGCGTGTCATTTTAAATGTAATCAGGTAAATAAAATTTCAATTGTTTGTCTGAATGTTTGTCTACCAAACATACCTGGGTAATAAACTTTTTTCCCATCAGTCTTGTATACAACCATTGTGATAAATTCTCGATTATTGGCAAAATCATCCTAAAAGTACAAAGAATCCAATGTAGTTAGGAAAACGGGCTCACAATGCTCTTAAGTGGGAAGAAAATTCAAATTTTAAGAGCATTTAAGCTACTTAGTGTTATAAAAAATGTTCTCTGAATTAAATTCATTTCAAGGATGACTAACACTGTATAAAGTAATACATTAAACAAGACTAAGGCTATTAAGATTATGGTAGTTTCCCTTTATAGAATCAGGCCTAATGATTTAACATCTCCAAACCCCCTTCAGAGTATTTTAATGTTAATACTCTTAAGACCTAAAGCATATATAATCAACCTCAAAACCCTCACTGAAAAGCATAAACTCCCATTTTTCTTCAAAGATGATTTCTGAACAAGATTGTAAGTATATAAATTTCCTTAGAGGAAAACATTTACCTAATACTACACTATTTTCAAGCCACTTACATAAATGAAACAGGCTGGTGATCAAATTACATATCTTGTTCACATTGGTCTAATTACATTTTTTAAAGTTTCTGTACGGGATAGATATATAAGGAAGGGATCATCAGTACCTTGTCTGTTATGTGTCTGCTGAGCAAAACCCAAACTGCAGCGCCCCCTTGTGGACACTGCACCTCCAGTTTGTACTGGGGATTGTTAGCCAGGCTATAGGCATCTTTCACAGGTCCTTGCTTAGCATCCCAAGTACTAAAAGATAAAGTCAACAAAGAAAGTAGTAATTAATTTCTCATTGAGCTAAAGTAGAACACTATTTTTAAAAGCTTTGTGTCTCTAATACAACTAAGTTATCAGGATTTTTGTTTTATTGTTTAAAAACTTTTTGGCATAACTGAGAAATACATAAACAAAATAACTAATTACGTGGCAGTCATCTGTGGGCATGGCAAAAGAATGCTGGTCTTCATAAATGATATAATATATATATAACTTAATCCTTCATAAATGAATCCTCATATATGAAAAAAGTAGAGACTACCATAAAGCATATTCTGAAATGTGAAAAAAAGTTACCTGTGAATACATGTTGATTCTTTAAAAAGACCTGGATTCCAACTCAAATAAATCACATCATAATACTGGCAGAGATCATCCCATGAAATCCAAAATATTCCTGAAAATTAGATGTCTGTTAATCCATAAAATATCTTAATGATAAATGACTTGAATAAATACCTTTCATATTATGAAACCGTGTTATTTAAAGATCAAATGGTATTAAAATTAAAAAGATACTTACCATTGTCTATTTTCTGAGCTGTTCGAGGATCAAAGTTTAAGTATTTTTGTAACTCTGGGGTCCAGTTTTTTACATCATTTTCACTGTATCTTCCTTTCCAACGTAAATGACTCCAAGGATTTTTCAGTTGGATAAATCGCAGCCCCTATTAATAAAAAAGCAGGAGATAAAGTTGCAAAAGAGTTTTACCCTATTTTTAATTAATTATATTTGAACACTTTTCCTTCCAAATCCACTTGAAATATTCTTTAATCAACACTTTCACTAGGTCACACATCTGATCAAAAACTGTAAATGGCTACCTATTCCTGAGGGCTATGCTGTCCATATGGTAGTCACTAACCACAGGTGATAATTAAAATTTTAAAATTTAAAAAATCCTTAGTCACACAAGCCACATTCCAAGTGTTCAAGGACCACGTGCAGCTAGCAGTTAATGCGCAGCCCAGATACACAATATTTCCATCACGGTAGGAGGTTCTTTTGCATGGTGCTGCCTTAGAGCATCAAGACTTTCCCATCCTTTCAAAGCCTACTCTGCTCTGGCCCCACTTTATTTTCCAGTATTCATACCCCATGTATCTTTGGCTCTAACTTAGTCTTTCCTCTCAAAATTCCCACAAATAATCCTTATTCAGTTTTACCTCGAAAGGGATTTACCATGCTGTCTCCCTTCCCCAGAAGGCCCTTTCTGATCCCTTGTGACCACCCTCCCTTCAGATCCTGTCAGGTCCTCCTTAGCTTTTTCCTCCACTGACCCTCTCTCAGTGCAGACTGAAGCAGTGAAGAGGAAAAGAACATGGACTTTGGAGTCAGAATGAAATGGGACCGAACACCAGCTCTACCAGTTTTATGGGCCTTGGGTGGGGATCATTTACTCTCTGAGCATTTGTTTATTCACACGTAAAATAAAAATTACAATGTTTCCTAGAACACTCTTGTGAAGATTAAATGAAGTAATGTATGCAAAATATTTAGCAATCAGTTTTCTTCTCCTTTTAATTAATTACTACCTTTTTTTTAAACATTTTAGTGCTAACACTCCATATTACTTTAGTTTAAAACAAATAAGTTCCCATTGTATCTTGCTTCCTACTTGTGCAAATGTACCAGCCTTGACTCCCCAGTGAGATTGTACACTCCCTGAAATGGTAACACTATTGTCCTTTTCAAAAGTCTCCACTGAGCTTATAAAACCGAGCGTTAAGGTTATGGTAAGTGCTCAACAAATACTGGGTATGTCTACAGAACTGATTACATGGACTCAGAAAATCCAAAGAGCTTGTAAATCCAGAAGGGTATTTGTCTTATTTCACGCAGTCAAATTAGGAAATCGTATTAATTTTCTAATGAAGTCATAAACTGTTTGGGGGACGTTTTTGAAAAACACATTCCTCTCCTATTTTTAAATGTGGCAAATCATAGCCTGGGATAGATGTGATTTCTAGACATAAGACTCATTCCTCTCAGGAATCTTCAAATTCCTTTTCTCAGTGTTTTCTTACCACTTGTCCACTCTTGCCCCTGCCACACAGATATTTAACTCTAATTTACTACTATTTTTTTCATTAAACCTAGTTCTACATAAACAGGAAACGTGCCTTATTTCAGAACTCTATCACTTTAAGTTTTTGAGAGAGAGCGCGTGAGTGCACAAGTGGGGGGAGGGCCAGAGCGAGGAAGAGCGAGAATCCCAAGCAGTACCCAAGCGCTACCAGTGCAGAGCTGGACCTAGCGCTCAATCCCGTAAACCAGGAGATCATGACCCAAGCTGGAAATCAAGAGTCAGACGTTCAACGGAGCCACAAGTGCCCCAGAAGTCTAACACTTCTTTAAAAAGGAATATAAAAGAGAGGAAATTGCTGCTAAGCTTTTCTGGGGCAGGTCTGAGCAATCACTGACATTCAAGGACACTAAGATATAGCTGTAGATTTTGTTTGAATAGAGAGCCTACAAGTCAGAGGCCCTGAATAGGGGAAGAAATGTTAGACTAAAAAAGGATCTGGATCTGGTTTACGATGAAACGTCCCATTTTCAAAGTTATTTCCACGTGGCAGCAAATGCAACGTCGTGGATGGATTCAGAAATCCCTTGGTGAGACTTGCTGCACTTAGAGACAGCAGCCTGAGACCGAGATATATCTTCATAGTAGACTATGGAATATCACCTTAAGGAGGAGACAAAAAAAATGACCCAAAGGACTGCTGAGACTAAAGTCTTAGATCTTAGAAAAGCTCTTAGAAAACTCAAGCTGGTTAGAGACAAACAAAAAGGATAACATTTTCACACAAGTGTTAATAAAATCTTATTTAATGAAGAAACTCACAAATGATAGAAGATTGGCAGTAGCTTTAGTTTAAGATTAGGTCTACCTGCACAACAGAGGTTCTAGAAATTAATGCCTCAGGGAGAGAAATATTTTTGGAAATATTTTTTTTTAAGTTTATTTTGAGAGAGAGAGAGAGAGAAGGAGGGAGAACACGAGTAGGGTAGGGGCAGAGAGAG
Organism: Prionailurus viverrinus; assembly: GCF_022837055.1. Classification (NCBI taxonomy): domain Eukaryota; kingdom Metazoa; phylum Chordata; class Mammalia; order Carnivora; family Felidae; genus Prionailurus; species Prionailurus viverrinus. The sequence continues at coordinate 26,250,572 of NC_062569.1, forward strand.
AGGGAGAGAGAATTTCAAGCAGGCTCCACGCTGTCAGCATGGAGCCCAATGTAGGGCTCAAGTTCAAGGTCACGAGATTGCGACCTGAGCCGAGATTAAGAGTTGGACGCTTAACTGACTGAGCCACCCAGGCACCCCTGGAAATATTTACAAATACAAGTCAGAACTAAGGAATGATCTCAAAATACAGCAAAAATAGCATGAAAATGATGAACCCAGGAAACTCACCAAATGTATAACCAATCAAAGATACTAGAGAAAACCCCTAAAAATTTTAACACATGAAGAAGCCTTTAGATAAAGATCAACACTGACTACAAAGAGTTCATGTAAGCAAAAGGAGAGCAGGGTCAACTCCACAAGGTGAGATGTCTGCTCAAGCTGGGTAATACCGCTTTTGATCAGGGATTTGCACAGAATTAAGATATGACCATAAAGCACACATATGAACAGAGTGAAGAAACCTGTCTTGGGGCCACAGTTTACTCCATCTACACAGGCTCTAAAATGCCTTAATCTCTACGAAATAACTGCCATGTGGAACTGATACTATGTGAATAATGCTTCTGATTTTGTAAAAAGGCTATTATTTGAAATTCTTTACTGACATTCAGCAAATTTTTAAATGTTTTGTTTTCAGGTCAAACCACAGATGCCTATTTCTCTCATAAGCATATTATCTGTCTAGTTTCCTCTGAACAATCAGAAAAATAGCCTTGTAAATGATATAATCTTCACAGAAAATTTCCTCAAATTCAAGATTAAACTTCCATATTGACTTTCATTATCTAAATTTAATTATCTTACTATTACCTCACTATTGATCACCTATCAGGATGTTTTAACAATAAAATAACATACACATAGTACTAAATAATAGCAACTGTTATTCCTAATGTTTTGACTGATGTTTGTGGAAAATCACATTTCTAAAACACAAAGCTCTCAACTTATTCAATTTCATATATTTTTAATTTTTTTGCTTTAAGTCATCAAATTTTATGCTACTTTTAAAGGAATACATAATTCTACACAGTATGGTTAGGGATACACGAGTGGCTGATTTAGAAAGCCTTGAGACTGGGCGCCTGGGTGGCGCAGTCGGTTAAGCGTCCGACTTCAGCCAGGTCACGATCTCGTGGTCCGCGAGTTCGAGCCCCGCGTCGGGCTCTGGGCTGATGGCTCAGAGCCTGGAGCCTGTTTCTGATTCTGTGTCTCCCTCTCTCTCTGCCCCTCCCCCGTTCATGCTCTGTCTCTCTCTGTCCCAAAAATAAATAAACGTTGGAAAAAGAAAAAAAAAAAGAAAGCCTTGAGACTATAAAGACTTGAAAAACAATGTTGCAGCAGGTCCCGATTGCCTTCATAATTCATATAATTGCATATAATTGCCTGTGTCATCTAAGAAGATCAATCTAATAAATACACAGTGGAACACTGTCATTACTGATTGATAACTACTTCCTTCTTTCTGTAAGTTGAAACAGGGGAAAGTGGAACACATGGCTAGTTAAACTTTCTAGTGACTACATAGCTCAGATACTATATAACATCAGGGAAAATGAATCCTCCTGTAATCTTTGTATTTTCTAATCCGTAGAACAGACCTATTTTTCAGTTGAAAATAACTAATCAATAACCTGAGAAGTAATGAAGTCAACCATTCCAACACCAGAGCACAGGGCCAGGGTCTGAAATACGTGAGGGCAACTAGGAAGAGAAACATTTGCAAAACCAATGGCATGTTTCTTATTCACAGACACTCTCTTATTTTCTGTCCTTTCACAAATATTTATTGAAATCTACCATGCTCTACAGCCTAACACTATGACTGACCCTAACGCCAGAGTATAGCCTGGAACCTTAAGGGCCATGTATTTATCTCAACCCTTTACTTTTATGAACAATAAAAAGAGGCATACAGCATGTCTGTTTTGTCATCAGTATCTGTCCTTGTCATTACATTTCCCATCTTTTGATTTCATAATTTCCAATGGTGAGGTCAAATTATTTAATGGAACATAGGCTGACTGATTTTTAAAACTTCATCCAAACCTTGACTTGTCAGTATTCAAAAGTCTATTATACTATTAGGGATCCTTGCAATGTCTTACTATTAAGTAAGAGAAAGAAGGAAAAAATGTAAAGCAAACCTTGAACTCTCTAATATCCAAAACAGCATATGCGTGTGTGGGAACCAGACCCCACTTCTCTCCTTCAGCTTCCGTCATCATTCCAGTTGATGCAGTGATGAGGACGTCCCCTTTGTGAAATCTGGAATGACCCCGACAGAGAAATAATTAAAGAAAACATTTCTGTAACCTCAGATCACACCAGCTTTCCTTTAGTCTCAAGGTTTACATGAAAATTTCCGCAAATTTGAAATCTTTTCTAAAATGGGCTATTCCCGACACCCTTCAAAGAACAGGAAGTACATTTGTATTTCACAATGTAGCAGATAAATGATCATACTGCCCACTCTCCTCCAGTTTTAGTCAATTATTAGGTAGAAACTTATCAGTGAAGGAAAGTAAATGCTAAGTTTTCAAATGATTTACAAATAAAGTTGAAGATGTGAAATACATTTTGTGAGATCTTTGAAGTTTTCTAGTTTAACTAATGAATGTGTACTGTATAGACAATTTTCCAGTCCTTACATGTGGATCATTCTTTTAAGGCTTAAGCTACCTTCCTCTTTACATTCTCAGACTTCTCTTTTTCCACCTTCCCTCAAATTGTAGGTACTTAGGAAGTACAAAACAAGTTGTCCATAGGACATATTCCAGATTCAAATGTTTTGGGATTATTTATAATCTGGATTAATTGTAACCATCAGTGAGGATAACTGAGGGCTGGCCGTAGCAAGTACATAAAGTGAACTCTATTTTAGAAACACAATTTCCCGGGGTGCCTAGCTGGCTCAGTTGGTGGAGCATGCGACTCTTGATCTCAGGGTTGTTGAGTTTGAGCCCCATGCTGGGTGTCGAGATTACTTAAACCAAAAACAAAATAAATAAAATCACAATTTCTCTAAGTAATTAATAATGTTTCCTCTGCAATATCTCTTCTATAAATAAGGCATAAAGTTTTAAAACAGCCTCTTTTACTACCAAAAAAAGGGGGGGGGAAGGGAGGGAGAGAGAGAGAGAATATGAGTATGTTTACCTTTGATAAAGCATTCTGAAAGAATTATCCTTACTGAAAGTTTGGCTATCTGAATGCATAGCGATCCTTTCTGGTATCCACCCGGTCAGTGCATGAAGATCAATATTCTGTAACATAAACACATTTTCAGGAGTGTCTATGTTGTTGCCAGACTCTTAAATCCCACTAATTTGATATAATGATTTCGATAGAATAAATCAGAGGGTAGTAAGCTGTTTTCTACCACTAATAAATTTCTTGTTTAACTCAAATTCCTACTTGGATTTAAGCACAAGTTTATCTATTCCTTATAATCTCTGTTGCTTTCCCTGAATGAAAGAATTATTTTACTGGTAAGTATGATGAAAACTCAAAACATGTAACAGGAAAAAGCTGCTTTAATAATGATGGTGACTGTCATTCACCATTTAGTACTCACTAAAGTGACTCACTTGTGAGAGTCACTTTCCTAATGATTTACATATATTCTCATTTTCTAGGCTATGCTGGGTAAATTAAAAGGCACTGAATTGGAAAGCTAAACTGAAAATATTTGAAGGACAGAACAATTGAGCATGCAGGCTGAGAAAAAATTTTAACATCCTATTTCATTTACCTATCACCTATACATTCTCTGCCTAACATTGTAAGAACCAGAGAGTGAAGGAGGCCTGTACCAGGCAGGGAAACTAACCAGCTATGAACAATCGATGATTTGCATACATTATTTCATTTAGTCTTTACAATTCTGCGAGGTGGGTGTTATCCTGATATTTTAGACAAGCAAAGAGGCTAAGAATGTTTAAATACCGTTTCTAAGGCTCCAGACTGGTTAGTGCCATAATTCAAAGTTATACTAATATGACTAATCTAAGCCCAGTTTACCTCATACAACTAAAGGACACTGGCACACACCTTGTTTTATAGGCTAAGTAGTGTTAGGATTGGGAAAAATTAAGAAACAAGAAACTCCTTGAATGTGAATTTATAAAATATATATATATATATGTATGTGTATATATATATATATGTATGTATGTATATATATATATGTATATATGTATATATACGTAAGGATGACAATATGACACATCCTTTGATCTGAAGAGACTTCTTTGGAAAGGTACACTGTATCTAACCGGTCTTGTATCCCAACAGGACAGGAGACATATATTGTAAGCTTCCCTGAATACTGAGTCTTTACAACGCTCTATCCTTGTAAAAGAAAATAAGTACTTCCTTAATAGGGGAATTGGATCAGCATTTTTCAGGAGTTAATATTGTTTTATTTTCCTTTAAACAAACATACCCTCCATAATCTCTCAAAATAGTCATACTGGATAGTATTAGTCTGTCTGGATCATCCTGTTACTTACTGAATTGGATCCTGGGAAATCATATCCTCCCATGACCTTCATATATGCTTTCTCTATGAGAGAAACCCATAATTCACTTTTGTTGTTAGAATAAGAACAGAGCAATTCTCCCTTATGATCAACAGGTAACTGATCATCAATTATCACCTGGATAAAGAGAACATTAATTTCCTTAGGTGGTACAAAATATCTTAAAATCCTTCCTATCAAGGAAAAAAATACCTTTCATACAGATGAAACAAAGGCACAATATGACTATTATAAAGATCATGATAGTTTCAGATTTCTAGAATCTGGTCAATTATAAAATGTTATACATATATGTCTTTATTCAATTTTATAGGCTAATCTCCCTATCAGGTGATACCTTTGAGCCAACTGGTTAAATGGATCTACCATCAAAATTATTACAGATTCTAGAAATGTACATTATATCTAAAATAATTACAAAAGGGCTTCACTATTAAGGTAAAAATATTATTACTATCTGTAACTTTAACCTAAACCTAGAAAAAGACTCATGTTCAGTTGTAAAAGTAGAATATTATGGCTAAAAAATATATTTAAATAAGGGAAGAGATCACCATAAATACAGTTTCTAGTTCACATTATAAAGTGATTTGGGAAACAAGGATAGGAAGAATTTCGATCTAACACTAATATGAGAATCATGCAACTACATTTTCAAAGATTCTTTAAACAAGGAGTTAAAGATTACAGTTCAGAAAAACCATTCTCAATAATTTTAAGTAATGAGCTAGAGCAGCAGTTCTCAAAGCGTGTTCTCAGCAGCATCCGTGTCACCTGGGAACTTGTTAGAAATGCAAATTATGGCCCCACCCACAACTTCTGAACCAGAAACTCTGGGTGTGGAGCCCAAAAATCTGTTTTAACAAGCCCTGCACCTACTTCTATACACACAAAAATTTGAGTATTACTGAGCCACTGAACAACAACTCAGCTTCTCAAACTGAAAGGACTGTTTAAACGCAGATTCTCATTCAGTAGGTTCAAGGTAAGGCCTAAAATTCTGCAATTCTAGTAAGTTCCCAGGAAATGCTAATGTTGATCCACAGACTTCAGAGTAGACAAGAGCTAGAGAATCCCAACAATGCCAGGCCATCACAACAGGTTCACAGTTCTTAAAGAAACTAGTGTAATTTAAAACTGCGTATATATTTCATAAAGGAAAACATAATTCTAAAGACTTCTTAGATCTGAAGTTATGAGTATACATATAAACTCTTGTGACCTAACAGATTTAGTTTTGTCTGATTTCCTTTTCTTTTTTAATCAATTAAAAACTATCAGATTAAAGTTTAAGCATTGGTAGTCATTAGCTCATTGTTACTTTCTGAAACTTTCTATAAATTTCCCAAAACCATTTTTAAAATGACTTTCTTGATTTTTAGTTTTAATTATTAACATATGATGTTATCGGTAGTAATATGCATAAAACCAGACTCAAAATCTTTTTAAATGTTTACACAAATTAACATTTCTTAATGATTCTACTCAATATTCAAAGGTGGGGAAGGGAGAGAGAGAAGGGGTTGGGGATGGGGAGAGACATTATTCACCTTTCTTGGGACACCATTGAGGTGAAGTTTTACCATATACTTTCCACATGGATTGTATTCTGGCTCACCATCCTTATTCTGAGGATAAATTATGCTTTTGTAAGGAAAATAAATATTGAAATACCAAATTAATATTCAATATAAACTACTAAGCAGGATATTATATTTTATTTAGACAGATGTCTTGGCAATTTTATAAAAATAAACTTGAGAATATTTTTCTATAATAGGCCTAGAAAAAGAATTTCATGCTTATTTAATACAAAGAAAGTATCTTACGAGATCACACAACAGGGAATAAATTTCACAATACTCTGAAAAATACTAAGCTTTTAATTATGTACTCTAATAAATTTTCTACTAAGTGGATATACTTTAAGCCAGTTAAAATAATCTTCTACCACTGGCTCAAGAAAAGACCATTTCAGTTAACCAGAACTACCTAACTACAACTCTGACAGAGATAAAGTTACACAAAATTATCCAATAAGATACTTGTATCAGTATCAATTTTCTTTTACACTACATATTAATTATTTATATGATCTATTTATCCAAGATGGTAAACAGCTTGAAACTAAGGTCTGTATTTAATTCATCTTTGTAGTCTCAGGACTTACACAAAAATCACTCAGGACAAATTGCATGAAAAAATTATAACGCTTAATTTTTACAATGAATGATTTTAAGCTAATAAAACTTTTAAAAATTGAGAAAAAAAGTATTTTGGTAACATTTCAGGACACTCTAAAGCAGTTCTAGCCAACAGAAATATTTTATATTTTTCAGTAGGATATTAAGTTAAAAAGGTGAGATTTTAATATATTTTATTTAACTGAACTTATCCAAAATGCTATTTCAATGTGTTATCACTATAAAAATTTGAGATATTTTCCAATTTTATATTTTTTTGTGCTTTGTTTTAAAAAATCTGATGCATTTTACACTTAACAACCCGTTTTGATTCAGACTAGCCCATTTCAAGTATTCAATATCCACATGTGGCTAGTGGCTACCATAGAGTATAATTATACATGACATAATTTTATTTTACCAATTTACCAATTTCATTTACTTCAAAATATACTTATTTCATATATATGTATACATATATATATATATATTTAACACACATGCATATGTTCTTAGACTATTTTAGGGAACCTTTTCACATTCACAAATCATCTGCTTAACACACAAGGTAACATATTCTAAGTGAAATGCCTTCTTCACTTTCTATGCAGATAAGACCTAAGCTATTAATTTCTAGTTAGGAAACAATTACATGAAAAGGGCTAAAGGGACAAATACAAAATTTTACCTGGTAATCAACTTCTTATTAAATCGTCTTTCATAAGCTGCACTGATAGCCAGTGATGCCACAAAGGAACAATCTGATACTATTGTCTGTTAATAAGAATTTATTAATATATCAATTCGTTCATTCATGTAATTTCAACATTATTTAATCACTGCACCTAAGCACCAACTTTTTATACGAAGTACCCTAACTGTTGCTTGAATACTAAAATAATAAATAGAAATGCTATGCTGCCAACTCATACAAATTTTCTTCAAACGAATCCTAGAAAAACTAAGGTATTTCAATAAAGTTAATTTAGAATACATATGAATGATGTATTTCTTACATGGATAAAAGCATACTTCACCAAAGCCACACATTTTTAATGATAATTTAAAGGTATTTTAAAAAATGGTTTATTATCATATTACCAATTAAAGTGAACACGCACATGAAAAGATTCTTGAATCATAATATTTTAGGGACCATTGTTTTTATACCAATTGGAAGATATCTGTACATCAATGCAAAACTTTTATTAATAAAGCTTGCAATAAAGCCATATTGTTGTTCTACCACTGAAGTGTTTTTAATAAGCCTAATATCTCCCTTTTTAAAAAATATATATTCTCTTATCAAAGGTGATGTTCAGATCTTCAACTTTCTCATCTGTAAGAACATATTGATAAACAGGGTCTATATAAAAATCTGTAACTGCTCAAAACACTTACTTATATTATCCCAGTATGTCTAAGTCAAAGTGTGCAGAATAATCTTTCCAATTATACTCATGCACCTCCGTATATAATAAAAACTAAGAAAAAACCCAAATCTACATTTAAATTACTTCAAAATGTTAGCTTTCATATAAAATTATATAAAATATTTACCTGCTTTATGCTAAAACTGGACACAGTATAAATCATTGTAGGATTGTTGGTGAGGTCTTCTGGTCGTACCCATTTGGAAAATGTAGCTTTTTGTTTAGGTGATAACGGTAGCTTGCCCCATCTATCACTGAGGTAATAATAAAAATTAAATACTACTACTAATAACAAAATTAATCTTTAAAAATAACACAAAAACAAAATTAAATTTCCTAGAGATTTTTTAGGGGGGAGGTATAATGATCATAGCTATGCTTGTACCATCCTAAAATACTGCTTTAAGAATATAACTTAAAAGTTTAATGTAGCATTGTTATATTCAAGGAATTCAGTTTCAATAAAATGGAGCCATTAATTACAATACAAACTGATTCAAATCAAAGGGACCTAGGAAGCTACAGATCCTTACCGTGGCTCGACAGACTCTTCTCTGCAAGGCTAACGTTTAGAGTAATTACTAAGTAATAACCACGTGTTAGGCATCATGCTAAAGTATTTTACATACGCTATTCATTTAACCTTTAAAACAATTCCATTAAAGCAAGTATTTTTGTAAAAGGCTTAAAGTGATTAACTTGCCAAGGTTACACAGCTAAAAAGTGGCAGAAGTGGTATTTGAATCCAGGTCTCTGGTGCCAAATCCACCATTCTTATCCATTACCCTCTAACTCACTGTGTGTTGGGAATACACTGTGTAGAATTCCTCTAAAATTAATGTATAGCACAAGATAAAAAACATCTACCTTTCCTTAAACCTCTTCTAGAAGAAGGGTAACAGTCTTCAGGTTTCTTAAGATTTCTAGGATAATACAAAGTTTATGATATGCAAACTGAAGCAAATATGCTTTTTGCAGAAAGTGTTGATACTAGGCAAAAGGAGGTTTTGTGATCAGGTGTGATCTACAAACTCCTACATTGTTTTTTTTTCATTAGAGGACATCTGTAAATGTTTAATAAACCAAGGTTTATGTAAATTTCTTAGACTATCATATATAACACTTCTCAAACTTTTTGATGATCATCTCATAGAACCACTGGTGTTCTAGGTAACATTTTGGTACCTGAGTAGTTAACAGTAGCTGAACGTTAATGGAAAATGAGCTGAATGAATTAAAAAGAATTTAAAGACAGCCATCACAAAATTTTAGGGGAAAATATAAAGTTAATTCAAATCCACAGTTTAATCACTTTGTATTAACCTGCCATATGAGAATAGAGTAAATCCAAGATTCCTTAATATCCGATCTCTCAAAAGTCCCCACAGTTATCAAATTCAATGTTTTCTTATAACTTTAACCACTCAACCTTTCTAGCCAAAGATTTACAAATTGTGGAGCCCTTCTTCATTAGTCTGTTACCTGTGAATTTTGAAATATTTACTGTTACTTTTTCTTCTGATTACTGGAGCATAATTTAATTAAAGTAGACATGTTCTCTGTCCTTATGAAATTTATAATCCACCGTGGAAGCCTGGCATTAAACAAGTAATCTTATACAAAACATGTAAAATTCCAACTGTGACCAGTGTTATGCCTAAATTAAGGGAATTTGCATGGTGTTACATTTTAGTGTTTCAATTATAAGCATTTTCCCATGTTACTTAATATCTTGAAAACATGTTGTTCATCGTTGTATAGTATTTGTCTTAAAGACTTTCTGTTGCATGAGCACTAAAAACATGATTTATTTTAACTTGTTACACAAAAACTGGAACTGCAAGTTTACATCTCTACTTGGACATAACCATTTAAGAATATATTAGAATAACTGATTCACATGTTCACAATTACAATATTGATGAATATCTTTTATATCAATTTTTTACTACATCCATAAACACTTTTCAGAAATGGTTTCCTGAAGTGAAATTATTGTTCAAAGGGATACATTTTTTGTTTTCTTGTGTATTGTAAACACTTTGAAGTGTCTGAAATGTACAACCAAATTTTGGAATATAATTTAGCATTTAACAAAGTAATTATTTTTCTACCAGTGAACCCTTATTATATTAACAATATAACAAGCACCAGTAAGTGCTTTGTATTTTATTGACTAATTACAGTAACACTATGAGGCAGATTCTACTATTATTTTAAAATCTGAGACAGATTTAACAACTTGCCCAGCATCATACAGGATATGAAACTGGATAGTCTGGCTCTAGAATTTGTGTGCCCTTAACATCGATCAATACTATAGAACCTCTCAGATATAAAAATGTCTCAGACTCTAATCAGTAACCAGCATCACATGGTTGAGTGCAAAAACTTAGGTTGATAACCCATTGGCTTGGAGATATCTAACTTTTGCCCATCTAAGAATAACAAAACACTAGAAAATGGGAAAGAGCCCTTTTGTTCTTTATAGAGCCTTTTACATATTCTGTATATAATAAACAATCAACTCTGATTTTTTTCTGGTAAGTATAACAAGCTCATTGCAAAAATTTTGAAAAATTTTAAAAAATTAAATCACCCAATTTTCCCATCAAGATAACCACTGTAAATACTGGATGTGTACCTTTATATCTTTTTTCTACATCTCTGTAAATACATAAAAAAGGAAAAATACACATACAACATCCAAATTTTTTCTTTTTTAATTTACTACACTGCAAGCGTTTTCCCTACATCTTTCAAAGATGCGTTTTTTATTGGTAGCATAATTTTGGATATTTCCATATTTTTGGATAGTTTGTTTCAATAATTTTTTGCTCTCACAGATGTTTTGATGAATGCTCTTATTATACACATATTTAGCCAAATCTTTATTTCCTTAGGATTAGTAGAAGCCAGGAGTCATGAACCAAATAACATTTTTAAGGCTCTTAATATAAGTTGCCACAGTGCTGGAAGGCTGTGCTTAACCAACACTTTCAAAATTAACCCTTTCTTGAACTGGATTTTAGTAAACAATGACACTGTCATTCCGTAACTTTTCCATTCAATTTCTTTACTGACTTTGTTGTTGGGATTCAAACACCAATTTGACAAACATTTACTGACGGCTTACTCTGTGCCAGGTACTGTGCTAGTGTAATGGTAGGCAAAAGGAGATTCGTACGTACCCATTACCAGGCAAATGACAACAGAGATACTCTTGCTATGTTGCCTTACCTTTTTCTCACAGCTGTACCTCTCTTCCAAATTTTTATTACAAATTATAATTTCAAGGCTGTGAATTAAGTTGGATTTCAGAGTATGGAAAAACTACAGAAAAATTAAAATGATCTTGGAGGTAGAAATTACAGTAGTACTTACTTACCAAAAAGGCATTGGATAGGCAAAACGTTCCCTCAGATCAATACTCATGAAAGGAACATATTCTATACCATTTATTTTTGATGTTGTCCTATAAAGCACAAGAAAAAAAATCTAATTGTTCAAGTTTATCTTAACTACCAATCTGATTTAAACGCCTTAAAATTATATGACAAGGTATGGCGCTGTAGTAAAATTAAAGTGACAATCTCATACTGTTGATATCTTTATTTTAATATCATTTTCACAAAATAGTTGAATACTAAAAAATAACTGACTCAGTTCAATTCAGTGAGAGTTATCCTTTTAAAACTAACACCCTTCACAACTAAACCATGGTCTCAAGATAAGCCTATACTAAAGGTATCAAAAGTATCCCTGACACCAGGACACAAAACTTAGGCTTCTATCCTAAGCCCAAAGGGAGAAAGTGATCACTTAGTTATTTTGGAACTTAAAAAACATGACATTTACAATTCTGAAAAATATGTCCTTCAGATATTCTGGTTATGAGCATGAGCGATGGGTAGTGCAAGAAGGAAGCTATGGTCGTTGACAAATTAAAGAAATGTGGTTTGTAGCAGCTTTGCATATTTTGTGTATATGTTTATTTGTATGTAACAACTATTCTCTTCTTCTGTTTCTTTCCCTCATTTTATTTAGAAGTAGTTTCAGGGTAGCTTCACAATTTAGTCTTTAGGTAATAATATTCAGTGAGACTGTGACTGACCTTGAGGACTGGTTAATAATACAGTGAGCAATGGATACAATGACTGTGTATTCTCATTTTGAGAGGATGAGAACTTTTCACCTGTATAAAGGATAGCTGAATTCTGTTAGGTAGAAATGGTAGAGTTGTTTTGTTGTAGCATGAAATTCAAATGTGTGTAGAAAGGAGCATATGGATGCTGAGTGGCCTCAGTGTCGGACTGTGACTTATGGTCTCTCAACTCCAAAACCACCCTTCTTTGTCCTGTGTGTTGTATTGGTTCATGTGCAATTGTTCTAGGCAAAACGAGTCACATTAGTAGAAGAATGAAAATCTTCAGGAAGAAAAAAAAGAAAACTGCCTTCTGGTGGCTGTTGCAAACGAAGGAAGCCTTTCAGTTCAATTTTAGGAAATTAAAAGTGAGACTACATGACTTGCACAGTTATGAGCACTTTGGATCTCCTCCAACTGAAGAAAAGCCACACTAGCTTTAGCCCATCTACACTGGCTCACAACACAATCACAAGGATTTCCACAACTTTGTTGTTTTGCATTTTTAATATCCCCTGAGGCTGCTTCCAGACTCTGAGTTGGCTTCCTAAACCAGGGATTGGCAAATGTTTTCTGTAAAGAACCAGACAGTACATCATTTTGGCTTTGCAATGAGGTCTCTGTCACATATTCTGTTTTTTCTTCATTTTTTTTTTTATAACCCTTTAAAGACCATTCCCTTTGCTGACCTAGGTCTAAACTATTTCAAGGTGACAAATGTTTTCCCTAATGGGCTCTGGTTACCAGTTGCATAGATTATGAGTGGTCTACCATAGCTCTATTTTATTGTTTAACCTTTTCAGTGTTCGATTTTAAAGTACGTTAGGATTTTCAGAAAGACCTACTAGAAATGCTAACACCAAAATATGTGAGAACAAATTTTAACTATTTCAAGTTATGGCTATATGGCAATATAATTTATACCTGAATAAGAGCACAACACACCATAACAAAGATGTGAATACAACTCAGCGAACCTGATGAAAATTAAATTACCTGTGTTGATTATGTTAACAAAATTATTCATTACAATGAATTGTAAACTGATTTACCTGAGAACTTCTATTTCTTCTGCTGTATATCTCTGTCCTTGTGCATCACATGACTGTGGACTTATAAAGGGCTGAGGTCTTTCAAGGAAGGGACTAGTCCCTAGTGGAAAATGTGCTCTCGTTGGAGGTGGCTTTGGTTTGATATTTGTTGACTTGATTTTACATAATGGTTTTGTTAAAGGCTCACTCAATGCTTCTGCTCTGTAATAGAAAAAGGTACAGAAAAACTGTTCTAGTTTTTAAGCTTTCCAGAAAATAAAATTTACTTCAAGAACCAGTCAAGCATTCCTAATGTAAAACTAGTAAGATTCATACATACCAGTCAACAGTTCACTACTTAAGCTACTTCCCAAAGTAAGATTCAGTATTTCGCTACTGATAAACATTAATTGATAATATTACTGAGAACATTAATTGAGCACTTATTGCATGTCAGATACTATGCAAAGTAAGGGGGATATAAGAATGTATAAAATGCAATCTCTTCTCTTAAGGTGTTCAGAATTTTGTGGGGAAAGAAAGCAACTGCATCAAAAGTGACAGATGCTAGAAGTATTACATGCGAGTGAACGCACGGCAGAAGACATTAACTTAATGACCGAGAAAAAAGGGTGAGTCAGGGGAGGTTTTTCTGAACTGGATGTGTGAGCCACAGAAGTCCACCTGGGGAGTGAGGGAGCATTCTAAGTAGAGAGAAGAGCACGTGCAGATGTGCAGGAGTATGAAATAGCACAACAAGTTAAAGATAACTTCAAAAGAATGGATGACGCCCCTGTGAAAAGTACAAATGAGAGGCAGGAGGAGATGAGACCAGGGCAAGAGTTGATCATGGAATGTGTCACATGATATCCAAGGAAATTGTGGCTTTGTTTTGTCAAAGGTTCAAACAGAAGTTCTTAACTTGAGGTCCACATAGGAGCTTCAGGAATCTTGTGAACACTGAAATTACATGAAATGTACATGAAAAAAATTTTATGTACATTTTTCTTAGGAAGAGGACCCATAATTTTGAACAGACCCTCAAAGAAGCCAATGACCGACCCACCCCTCTGTGCTTAGGGTGCACTCAGAGGATACCGGATGGGTTATCCACATGGGTAATAAACATCACCTATGATTCTGACTAGTGAAGTGAAAATGGAGAAGATAACTATGTGTCAAGTGCTCATACCCTCATGAATCTGGAGACACAAACTAAATGTTAGATGATGGCAACAAAAAGGAAGGATGACTCTTATACCTCAATAAAAAAAAAAAGAAGGGCTGGGGGTGGTATAGCTACCTAGTAAGATCCTCAACAAGAGGTAATTTTATTCATACATAAATGTAATTTCCATCCTTTACTTTCATCTCTAACACTCTTTTTTAAGAGGTATAGTTCTCTTGCACAAATCTACTCATTCTCAAATACCCACTGAGCACATACTATATGTCTGGCACTCAGCTAGGTGGCTACGGCATTGAACAAAACAGACACAATTCTCTGCACTCACAGTTTACGTGGAGGGTTGGAGTTCAAAGGGGCACAGACATTCATAATAGACATGATAAAACTGGTAAATGTCATATACTTTAGAAAGTGGTAAGGTCTGTGGGAAAAAGAGTAAGCAAGATGAAAGTACTGGAGGAGATTCCATCTTAAATGAAATGGTTAGGGCAAAGCCTTGTTGGAAAGTTGACATCTGAGCAAAGAGTTGAAAGAGCTACAGATACTATATAATTTGGGGGTATGTATATGGATGCAGGCCAGCGCAATGTCAATTTCTCTAATTTTAATAGTAGTTCTGGAAGGCTCTCTGGAAATCTGGTACGACACAACAGAAGGAAGTCTTCCACTTCAATATCATAATCGAATCAATATCATAATCATTTTGTTTTACACATAGCAAACACTAAATAAAAAGTGTCTTGACTGATTTCTTATTTCTTGAGTTGAAAGCAGGGAACTAGAAAGAAATAAATTCACCCGGAGGAAGAAGGTCGACTAGCTCTAGATCTCAGGTTAAAGATGGACGTTTGTCACTATGAACTCTACAACACATTTAGAGACATCTGTCAAATTTAAGTAACACAGTACACTGCCATCCATGATAAGAACTTGAGTGACCAAAACTCACCTATCTAGTGCCTGTCGAGCCAACTGTTTCAGTTTATTTTGCAGAGTTTTATCAGCAGTTTCATAAGACTTAAGAGAAAGAGAGACAGACATTCTGAAGCATAATAATTTTTTTCTTTGCTTGATCCATATTTCTAAGCAGATAATTTACAACACAATATATTTCTTCAAATAACGAGAGAATAAACCAAGATGACCATTTGTTTTCATCCTTAAAGGTATCATTTAAAACAGCACTGAAAACTTGTCACTGAGGTAAACTTTAAGACCACGTCATGTGGTAAACGAGCCACAACTGTACAAACATGGTGTCATGGAAAGCTGAGCAGCAGGAGCCTCAGGAGACCAACACTCACCCCCAGTCTCAGGTTCCTACAGTATCAGGCAAGATGGTTTCCCTGGACAAAAAGCCAGTCCTCTGACAATACTGAGAACACCACTCTCTATCATTCCACCTCATCTTCCTATCAAATATACTACACTGCTCTCTCTCATGCCCTAGATGTCCCTTAAAGCTAACTGTCCCAACTAGGGTCCACAGGAAGCAGTAAAAGCCACTCAGCATATAGATTTTACATTGCAACATAATAAAGCTCTCCCAAACCACTTATTTTTTAATGTATGAAATTAAAAAAAAAAAAATGGGGGGAGGTTTATTCTAAATTCATGGATTTGTGTTGGTGAATTCTTCCTGTAATAATTTTAGGTACATGGGTTTAAATAGGTTAAAAAATAACACCTAAAATTAAAAACAACAACAACACTGCCTAACGATTCAATCTTAAAACTCCATTTTTTAACAAAATGTTAAAAACCCATCATTAATTATCTACTCTTCATCATCTTTTAATGAGGAGTGACTTAATTATATTTCTTAACGATACAGTAATTTTTTTTCTTAAAGGAATTGCTAAATAAAATTCACCAGTAACAGAAGAAATCTCTTTGCTTAATCCCACCAAATTTAACTAGTAGCTATACATACGGTTTTCAGACAGAGATCTACAGCTTCGGTATACAATTCTATGGCATCTTCCACATTCCCTTTTTCATCTTCGTCAAAAGCTTGTGTAACAAGGAAATGAGCACGCTCTAAGTCCAACTGATGTTTTGATTTCAAAGGATCTGCACTCTTTGACTGAACTAGGATAGGAAAAGGGCCATATAGATGAAATATTACATTTATGTGTATTTATATATACCCAGGAAACACACCACTTTAATACATTTAAGACATTTTTTATCAAAACTTTGTAATTTTTCATTTTAAAAACAAGGTCAAATAATGATCCCTAAAAACTAATTTCTCCCCTTTCAATCTGAATTTTAAGACCTAAAAAGAAAAAAATCCCTACTTTTGTAATTCATCACACAATACATGCCAGAGACCAAAAATATCAAAAATGTATTATTTACAAAAAAAAAAAAAAAATTTCCCCTGAATTTATCCTTGCCAGCACTTTCTTCCTTTAAAAAATAAAACACCTGGAGTACTCCTCACATACCCCTGCCCTGCCCCAAAGACAAAACAAAAAAATTTGGAAAATGTTGATTCTAAAGAAACTCTATTTTATTTAAGGAAATTAAGACAATGTTTTTCAGTACAGACAATAATTGTGTGGCACAATATCTTAGGCCCTGATGATAAAGTTCCTGCTGTTTCCTATTCATCTGAGTCCAGGTTAAATAATCATATATTTTTACTGCTCTTTGAAATAAGTATTTGTTTTTAATATAAAGGTTTATAAGGGACTTATTTCAAGAATGTAAAAAATCTCTTACAACTAAATAATAAAAAGACAACTCCAATTTTAAAAATGAGTGTGATGATTAATCTTGTCAATTTGTATCAACTCTACTGGGTGCCTAGATACTTGTCTAGACTTGGTTTCTAGGTACATCTAAGAGAGTGATTCTGAATGAAATTAAACTTTGAATTGGTAGTAAAAGCAGACTGTCTTCCCCAATGTGGGTGGGCATCAACTAATCCCCTGAGGAGCTGAAAAAAATAAAAAGGCAGAGGAAGGAAGAATTTACCCTCTCCAAATGATGGCTTTCTCTCTGTCTCTCTCTCTCTTTTTTTTTTTTTTTTTTTTTAGTCTTTTCCTGCCCCAGGGACTGGGACTTACACAATCAACTCCCCTGCCTCTCAGGCTTTTCGACTTGGACAAAACTATACCACTGGCTTTCTTAGGTCTTTCTTGCTTGCAGACTGCACATGATGGGATTTCTTAGCCTCCATAATGAGGCTCTGTTATGATTCAATTCCTTATGCTAAATATCTTTATATCCTATTGCTTCCGTTTCTCTGGAAAGCCCTGATTTACATAATAGGCAAAAGATCTGTACAACCCTTTCTCCAAAGACATTCAAATGGCCAACTGGCCCATGAGAAGATGCTCAACATTAGCCAGCAGGGAAATGCATACCAAAACCCAAGATGCCACATTTATACCCACTCGGGTGGCTAAAATTAAGAAAGACAGAAAATAATAAATGTTGGTAAGAATGTGAAGGAAATGGAACCCTCATACATTGCTGGTGGAAATAAATGGTGTTGCTACTTCGGAAAACAGTTCAGCAGTTCCTCAAAAAGTTAGACATAAAACTACCACATGACCCAGCAACTTCACTCCTGGGTATATATCAAAGAGAATGAACAATCTATGTCCACACAAAAACACACACACGTACATTCCAAACAAGTATTATTCACAACAGCCAAAAGGTAGAAGCAAGACAATGTCCATCAACTGATGAATCGATAAACAACATATGGTATATTGACACAATGGCTTTATTATTCAGCCATAAAAAGGAATGAAGTGTTGACACATACTACAACACGGATAAACCCTGAAAACATTAATGCTAAAGGAAAGAAGTCAGACACAAAAGGCTACATACTGGATGACTCTATTTACATGAAATGTCCAGAATAGGCAACTCCAGGGAGATACAAAGTAGGTTAGTGTAGTGGCTGCTAGAGGACAGTGGGTGGGAGGAATGGAGAGGGGGTGACTGCTAACGGATAAGAGGTTTCCTTTGGGGCAACAAAAATGTTCTACAATTAGCAGTGATGGCTGCACAACTCTGGAAATATACCAAAAACCACTGAATTGTATACTCTAAAAAGGTGAATCTTATGGTAAGTGAATTACAGCTCAATAAAGCTGTTATTTAAAAAAAAAAAAAAGCTTCACATTTTCTCTCTTAAAGGTATGGTGGCAACTTTTTAGAACTTTAACACCTCTCTGAAGCATATACTCATCCCATTTACAAAATGAAGACACAAAGTTCAAAAATGTTAAAATATCTAGCCCAAAGTTTCTCAGTCACACATGACTGACATTTTCACCTGGATAATTCTTTGCTGTAGACTGTCCTCTGCATCGGAGGATCTTTAGTAAGATCTCTGGCCTTTACCCAACTAGTTGCCATAGTATACTTCCCACCTCTCCCTATTCTAAAACCCCAAAAATCTCTCCAGACACTGCCCAAAATCTTCTGAGGTACAAAACTGTTCCCAGTTGAGATGGACTGATCTAGCCTAAGGTTTTGCAGCTACAAGCTACAATTTAGATCTTTTAATTCTAAATCTTGAGCTCTTTATACTATACTGGTGAATTTCAAACTGTGTTACCCTTCCCCACCCAGAAATCAACTTATCCCTCAAGAGTCCCCTGTCAGCAAAACTTGTTTTACACATTGTCTGAAATGTTCACCTGAAAAGGGATTCTTTTGCTTAAAATAATAATTACTCCATTGGATTCTCTACAAATTATACTTCATTTGTTGAACAAAGAGGGTCAAAAAGCTAGCAAAACAATTAAGGTACGCTATGCTTTAAAAATCCTTTTGAACTATACCTCTGTTTCACTGGCAAACCTTTACTCCTCAAGAGATTAGAGTTGTCACAATCCATGCCTGAATATCACATTTAAAAATATCTTATTTATAAACTCATTTGGCTGGGAAGACAGAGTTACTTTGAATTTCATGTTATTTTGACTACATGAATCAGCAGAACTTTGTATTAACTGAGGTGAACACAGGCAGTTGACTTTTCAATACATGCAATTTCTGGGCACTGTCTTAAACTAAACTACCTCGTCCTTAAGACGATTATCCTAACAAGAAATCCAATGATGGGATCTACTTTTTCCTAACCATGTGCTAATAACTGCTCTGATCTACTGAGAATAAGTGATGGAAAACAGCACAAAGTCCAGCACGGAATGCTGAATAAAGACTCCTCTAAGCTGCTTGTGGTTTTATTACAGGGTCACAGAAGAAAAGGGGTAAGAAGAGCTCTTAGTGAGATGAATCCATTTTTAAGGCAAAATATCAGTAGGTTACCACTTCCTTTTCTACCATGTCAACAGCAGATTTTGACAGCGGCCACATACCTCTAACAAAACTGTGATCATTAAGCCTGTGTGCTTGTGTCACAGCATTTGCCATGCTGTTTACTATAAAAGTAAATACAAGTTGTTCCAGGTATCAACTTACATGTTGGTTTCCAAGATATGGCTTAAAAAAAGAGTTTAGTTAAGGTCTTGAGGTTGAGGATACTGATATAGAAGAGATTATGAACACGCTGCTGAAGTCAACACTGGAGACATATAACCCCTGAACAATGAAGAGGTTAGGGGCAGTGACAGAAATCCGCATGTAACTTTTGACTCCCCCAAAACTTAACTACTAATAGCCTACTGCTCACTGGAAGCCTTACAAGTTGATAAACACATATTTTAAATATGTGTTATATACTATATTCTTACAATAAAGTAAGCTAGACAAAAGAAGATGTTAAGAAAATCATAAGGAAGAAAATATATTCACAGTACCATAAAAAAAGTCTGTGTGTAAGTGGACCTACACAGTTCAAACCCCTGTTTCTTCAAGGGTCAACTGAAGTCATTTAATCTTAATATCAGGAGAGGGCATGTGACAGATATTTAAAAAGTAGACTTTAACAGGGTCCTAATCCTGACTCTGCCACTGATACAGTTTAAATATAGGTAATTCAGTATCTCTGTACTCCTGAGAAATTAGAGGAGACTGGACTATATTATCCCTAAGTTTCCTATTCACAGATCTATCACTTATTTCCATATTATGACTTATAAAGACATGACTACCAAAAAAGAAATGAGCAGCAAGAGTGAAGATCAAGATGCAATGATGAAAATGAAAAGGAAAGAGAAACATAGGGGGCTAATATAACACTATATATGTCAACTATACTTAATAAAAATTAAAAAAAGAGAAACATAGGGGGAAAGGATGTGATGAGAGAAAGAAAAAAATGACATTTAGTAGTTCTTTACTAACCTGCTGAATGCAAAGCCTGAACTCTTTCCAGATACTCATTTATTTTTTCTTGAATATGTTCCAGGCTTGATCCTGCCATCTCAGCATAAATTAAGGCTTGTGCAGCTTCCTAAAAAAAATAAAAATAAAAAAAATAAAAAATCAAAGGAATCTAATAAATGAATTACAATTTGAATTTTCTCTACCACTTTCTAACTCACTACTGCTTTCTATAAATGACAAAATAAGGTCTTTAAGACAGTAGTAAGTGTGTTTTATATAACCCCCCGATACCTTTTCTTCAGTTCTCAATTTTTTCATACTGTTAAAAATTTATAAACTCAAATATGAGATTATAAACATTTTCTCAGGATAGCTGTACTTCTACGTTTTCTGCTTTCCTTTTTTATGCAATAGGTCAGACTTAAAATTATATACCTTGAAAATATGAATTAGGCCTGAAAAGCATTAGAATAAGTATATAATAATAATACTGGTTATTACTGGTTCATACTAATAGGCTAATGATAACTAAAAAAATTAAGTGTCAAAAAAAGATTGTAAGAAATTATAAAGCTTAGGGTGCCTTGCTGGCTCAGTCAGTAGAGTATGTGACTCCTGATCTCAAGGTTCTAAGTTTGAGCCCCTTGTTGAATGTTGAGACTAAAAATTAAAAAAAAAAAAGGGGGGGGGGAATTATAAAAGTTAAATATCTCACAGTGGAAAATCTTTTTTTCCATGTAAAATATTGCCAAAGGGTGACACATTTTTTTTAAACTTTATTTTGAGACAGAGAGAGAGAGATCATGCCAGCTGGAGGGACAGATTGAGAGAAAGAATCCCAAACAGCACTATGCAGAGCTGGAACTCAGGAACAGTGAGATCGTGACCTGACCCCAAATCAAGAGCCGGACTCTTGACTGAGCCATGTAGGTGCCCTAGGTGCCCTTTTAAATCTATTTTAAAGCAGATTTCAGTTGTACGGAACCAACGTATTTTAATTAAGAAAATCTGCATTCATCTTCCAGTTCTTTTAATACTCCCATAGCCAGTTATGCTGCGGCTAGTTCTCCCCATTACCATTTTAGGATAACAGGTTACAAATGCTATGGCGAGAAGGACCATAAAGAGATTTCTCCAAGCAACACCTTCCTAGCAATAACCTAAGCATGTGCACTTTGCAGAGGCTGTTGCCAAATTGTCTGGATCCAAAGAAGCCAGCTATCTACTGAACAAAACTTTCTGAATACAGTTAGTGGAGCAGGGGTTGTTTCACTGAACTTAACAAAATCAGTAAGAAGAGTATGGTTTTGATCCATATGAAAATTTATTGAAAGGCTGTGGGGGTAGGGAAGATGATTTCCTCAGATTCTGTAACTCAAACATTTCATAGGAGAAAGAAAATTTTACATGTAAACATTAAATATTTTATGTACTATTATTATCTAAATACAACATAGTTTATCTCAAACTGATGTTATATATGTATAAATATATATTTCATACCTCCAATTATCTTGCATGTAAATACTGATTTTCAAATAACTATCTGGCTTAAAAGAAATAAAGCCAACTAAAAACTTGCTGGTATCAGTTTTTATTCATTTAATCTATATTTGAAAATGACAATTAAGGAATCCCTCAACAACAGTATGAAGACAGAAAATGCTAAATATCTGGTAAAGTTTACATAAACAGTTCCTAGAAGCACAACCACTTTTCTGACTTTCTCAAGGATAAAAAATTCTTCATGCATGCAATCTTACAGCAAAATAAGAGGCACTGGTGTAGTATTTTCTTTTGCTTTAGACAAAGCTGTTTCATATGGCACTATTGTAACCTATGAATATCTGTCAGTTATTTCATAAAAGTAAAACACATTGAATTTTAAACACATACCACCTTCGCGAAATTGTTAAAAAAAAAAAAAGTCCAAAAGGAATGATTCTGAAACACACCAAAAGTCTCTAAATATGGATTATTAAATGAAGGCAATAAAATAATAATCTGAGAAAAGCAAACCACACATTACTGATAGCAAACACGTTTATATATAAAAAAAAAAATTACTACTACTGGTATGATCAAAGTCCGACATTCTTTCTTTAAAAAAAAAAAAAAAGATGACTGTATCACGAGGATACAGCTACCTCCACTAGGAAGCAGAGGCCATGGCTAAGAGCTGGAGGAGTGTATTTGCAAATCCTCAGGACCGGAGAGCAGAGAGTGGGCTGTAGAAGGTCATATTCTTTAATTATTCCGCCCCCGGTAATTTAGGAATAAACTGCCAAGAAATGTGTAAGGCGTTAGTTATAAGGAGATTAACTGCACCAATACTTACGATGCTGAAAAATCAGAATGAACCTAAATGTCCATTAGTCTGTAAATAAATTATGGCACATCCACACAATGGAATACTACGCATCTGTCGTTAATAAGATTAAACAAGCAACTTTAATGACTTTTTAAAGCTCAAATACAAAGAACAGGCCAAAATACTATAAACAGCATAATCCAAGTTTGTCTTGTACAGAGAAGCTGAATCACTGTGTTGTTCACCTGAAACTCATGTAACGTTCCACGTCAACTATACTCCCTTTTTTTAAACGTGTGTACGTGCATACGCATAGACAAACAAGCACAAAGATAAATGCTCCGGTAAGAGACGTGTTATTCTTCTTTAAAACTTTATTTTCTTCAACGAACATGCATTATTTCAGTGTTTATCAGAGACCACTTCCCACTAGCCATAAATCAGAGCCAAATGACAGCGAGAATTAGCTGGCTACTTAACAACCCATGCCAAACTACTGCTGCCATGCGTAGCTCTACGGTGGACACTGGCCATCCAAGACTGTAACCAGAGAAGTGGTGGCTCCCAAGCCGCGACCAAACCCGCCCACGGTGGCAGGAGCCCGGGTGGCCTCTCCCCTGCAAAGGAGCGCAACAGAGCAGGAAGAGGGAAAAGCAAAGCTCAGTGGGCCTGGCCGCCGCGGCACCTGGACCCGCCCCCTAGCTTCATAAACAGTGCAGCGATCCCCCCGCTCTACCTTGTAGTAAAACACAGCCTCGGAGTAGCGACCTTCGTGGTCGCGCTGCACCGCCAGCCGGGCGAACTGCACGGCGTCCCGCTCCAGCGCCGTGGCGTCCATGGCGCCAAGGCCCGGCACCGGCGGAGGGAGGGAGGGAAAACCTGACGAACGAAGGCTCCTGGCCGACCTCCGCACAGGCCGGGAGGCGGACTCGAGAACGCCGCCAAAAGAGCAGCAAAGTTTATTTTCAGTGACTGAGGGAGGAGAGCGGGTCTTCCCAGCCCGGGTCCGCGGCTACACCGAGCCGCCTCAACGCCGCGCCGGCTCCCAGCCTGTACGGCCGCCCCACTTCTCGGCCACCGCATTTCCCCCGTCCCGCCCACCGGTTCCACTGCGCAGGCGCAGCCCGACCCTCGGGAGTTTTTCGGGAGATGGGGCGGCCGAGGCCGGGCTCGCGGGAGTACGTGAGTGATAGGCGGGGCCTGGCCTGCGCGGCGGCAGCGCGCACGTGATCGCCAAGGCTTCGGGGATTGGGCAGGCGAAAGCAGAGTGGAGTTCGGGTGGCCCACCTCCCCTTGGTTTGTGGGGGTGTGGCAATGCCTACGGCGGCTGTTGCTGGCAACGCTAGGCAGGAGCGGCGCATGCGCCTTAGGGAGCTGTTTTCTCCACAAGGTGTAAAGGTGGGGGAAGCGTAAAGGGCCATGGAAGAACAGTTTCCAGAGTCATCTGGACCGATTTCTTAAAAATTAGGGACGTAAAATAGGACATAGGATTCTCTTAAGATACCCTTTAATAGCATTTATTTTCTACCAACTCAATCATAACCCTATATAGCACCCCCCACCGTGTGTGATATTGGTTGAATTGTCAACAAACAAGGTGATTTATCTTCACTTGTACTTATCCTTTGTTCAACTCAATGCTGTTGTAATTAATGGCTTAATTAGGTGGTTATTTGATTAATGTCTTTCTCACGTGGCAATATGGATGAAAGTCGAAATTCAATCATGATGATTCAAAGCAGCAAGACGCCAGAGTACATATTGCATGGATCTGTTCGTAAGAAACACTGGAAAGGACAAGTCTAATCAATAATGCTAGAAATCAATAATTGGGGAGGGATACAAGGGAAACTTGGGATAATGGAAATTTTTTATGTCTTTTATGTCTTTTTACGTGTGCCAAAATGTAAACGTTTGTCAAAACCCATTAAAGTCTACGTTTTACATGTGTGATACAATGTTTTTCTTAATAACACCTTAATAAATTTTTTTTTAGTCATAGTCTTTATTTAAATGGAACTTTCCATAGTTTCTTTAATTCTTCACATTTAGTGACGTTAATAGTAACTATCAAACTGGGCTGTTGTAAAAAGCACAAGAGTTGGACGCTGCGTGGAACAAAGATAGTTCTCGTCACTAGCTACTATATACAGTTTTATAACTGAAGCAGGGATGTCTTCTGTCTTTACCAGTTTTATGGTAATACTGAACACAAGCCTTGATCCACAGCAGGTGTTTAGCAAGTATTGTCAAACATGAATGAATGAACTCCCCTACTAAATATATTCAATGTGCCCTCCCCCATCTTGATTACTGAAGAATGAAATATAAATTCCTTAGCACAGGTTAGAAGGTCCTTCAGAACATGACCTCAGGCCATATTCCCAAGGTATTTACAGTCACTATCTTGCACAAACTGATTAGAAGCTACAGCAGACAAATGCAGTTTTACTTATAAGAGGATTTCTATGACTTATGTTCTTTCCTTCATTACAGCTTATAGAATTCCTAGTCCATCTTGAAGGAAGCCTTTTCTAGCACTCCTACGTAGTTGTGATCCCTTCCTGTACTTATTCATTTATTCCCCATACATGTAATCCTATTTCTTATTCATTTATTCAATGAACACTGGACACCTACTTTGTGTCAGAGACAGAGCTACTACATATTGAAGACACAAAGGCAAGAGAGTGAAATAAGGCAGGGTAAAAGCAAGTTGAAGCTCCAAAATATCTGCAGTCTCGGCGAAATGGAGTTTTCTAATCCATGAACACAGTAAATCTCTTCATGTGTTCAGGTCTGTTTTATCTTAACAATGTTTTACAGTGCACAGGTCTTGCATATCATTGAATAAATTTTATCACTAAGCATATCACTAATGCTATTTTCAATTGCATGGCTTAGTTTCAATTGTTTTTGGTAGTGTATAGGAAGAGAATTGATATTTATTTATTGACCTTGTATTGGGTAATTATGAATTCTCCAGAAATCTTGAGAGTTTGGTGGTAGAACCTCATGACAGGCCACCTCCGTGGACCATCTGCCAGGATGTCCAATCACACCTCCACCTTAGGCTAGGTATGTGACATGTGCCACAGTAGAACTTGTCCAATGTTAAGGTCAAAAGTCCAAATGCCCTCATCCTGCACTATGACAGCCCACATGGAGAGCTGGGACAGACCCAGAGGGAGGGGTAGGCTTGAGAAGACACTGATCAGCACACAAGCCATCCTCAGGACGCCCCATGGGTTGTCGAATTCCTTGCCACCCTCCCTGCAAATGGCTTCACTGTCACAGCAGCAAAATAAAGAAACAGCAAAAGTTTTGCAATTCAGCCTTGCAAAGGGCTTCGGGAAATAGCACTGCCCTGGGACACTGTAGGCGGAAGAGAGAATATCATTGCTAGTAGTAGTGTATTACTCTCTTTAAAGCTGCCAGCCTGGGAATGGTCATTTGTTACTTTGGTCAACAAATGCTAAGAATTCCTTGGACGGGACACGGGGGATTCGGGGGATTCGAACAAAGGGACCGAAGCTGTTCACACTGGAGCCCGTAGGAGGCACAGAAGCTAACAGTGCAAACACCGCTGGATGACTGCTGAGAGAGGGGGCAGGCAGGGGCTGGCAGGGCCAGAGGAGCAGCTTGTCAATCAGCCTGGGGAGTCTCACACCCAGTCCCAGAGGAAGGCAGACAAGAGCAAAGCAGAGAGGAATAGAGCGATGTGTCAGGCTCAGGATGAGGCAGGAGTGTGGAGCCCAGGGTGCAGGGAGGATTTCCGTTCCCGGGTATGGTTGTATGGCTGTATGGCTGCGGGGAAGTGACGACAATGACGCTGGAAGGAGGCAGGGCTCCTCACACTTTGGCTGAATCGGGCTCACCTGGGGGTAGTGGGGTTCCACCCCCAGGGTTTCCTATTCAGCAGGTCTGGCTGGGGCTCTCTCCAAAGTGCATTTCTGACAGGTTCCCAGGTGCTGCTGCTCTGGAGTTTAAAAGGAGGCATGGGAAGCCCAAGGTCAGTTCCCAGCCAAGACTCTTGACCATGGCTCCATGGCCTCGTGGCCTTGAACTTGCAGGGCTCAGAGAGGGCGTGTGTCATGCTAATGATGCCAGGACAGGGCTGGGACCCATGGCTGCTGTGCCAGCTCCATGTTCTTAAACTTTCCTGCTTTCCTAATCTCTTCCTCTGCAGCCCTTTAGGCTGTTTGGGTTTTGGCCCTGCAATGTGTCTGAACACAGCTTTTCCAGGCCTCACCACCTCACAGGGCTTGTAAGGAGAGAAAGCTTTTGTGAGTTATCTGGGTGCAGGTGGATCGCCCTCGGGTGCTCCCACACTCCCTCCAGACTCCAGTCCTGGTGCCTCAGTCCCTGCCTGACTTGTTGTAGAAACTGTCCGATTTCAGTGACCTCCTTTCCTCCCCACATAATGGGAAAATGGAATAATTTCCCTACCTACCAACACTGCCCTGTGATTTCCCATATGCAAAATAATCATTGGTTTTTGTTTTTTTGTTATAGCTCCTCAACAGTATGAGGAGGGAACAATTTTTCAAATCATAAAGAATTGGGACACTGGAACTAGAAACAACGGAAGAGTCTGGGGAAAAGTTGCACAAAATGAGCTTCAAACACCAGTAAATATTATTATTTTGGCTCATTTAAAGTATTAGGCTCAGCCATATCAAATCACCGCTTTTGTAGGTCAAAAATAGTCAAATATCTGTCACAATAAGCAACTTCCTATGGTTCAACCTAATTCTACATATATATGTATATACCCTAATTATATATTCAAAATTCTTAATCCCATTTATATCTATATATTCTAAATATATATCCTAAATTAAATATAAATATAATTAGATATATATTTTAATTGGATATGAATACCCTATGTATAAATTATATATTAATAGGTTATATGTGTAATTATGCATAGATTATATATAATAGGTTATTTTATATATAGCTTAATTATACATCCTTATCAAATATATGCCTGCAATTAGAATAAATATATATACATATGCACAGAATTAGGATATATATATATATATATATACACGTAAAATTAGAATGTATGCATATATATGTGCATTTGTGTAAGTTACGGCTTGGTATTAGACACATGCCACAACAGCTTGCTCTCATGACCCGGAACCCTGGCTACCCTAATCCCTGCCTCTCACGCATGTACAGCACATACCCCACCAACACATAGAGGGCATCTGGGGTCATCCAGGCTGGTGGAGTTCTGATGGGTCCCAAACCACCTGCATAACCTCTAGGGTGAAAGGAGCCCACCTCCTAAAAATCTGTGGTGGCAGCTTTCCACAGTGATAGCTAGTCCCCAGTTACACTGGCTGTCTGATGGGTCCCAGGCTTACCAGTCATCAAAAGTCCCAGGTGTCTTAGGGAAGGCCATTGGGACAGGCCCCATACTAACAAGGCGGTCCAGACTCCTGCAGCTTTACCTTCAGGGCAAATATTTCCTCGCATTTATGTAGATTAAGGGCTTGGAATTAGTCAGGTTACCTTTCACCCCCAACAGCCTGTTCCTATAATCAGGCCTCTCCCCACAGCTGTCCTGTGCCCAGTCTCTGGCTACCCTGACCTGCACCCCTTAGCTTGCAGTAAGCACCTGTCAGCCGGCCTGGAGCTCCAGTGGAAACCACCTACGTGGCCTCCAGGGTAGGGGGACTCCTAGCCTGAAATTCCTTGTGAAGCATCAGTTTTTTGTTTTTGTTTTTTGTCTTATTTTATTTTATTTATTTATTTATCTTGAGAGAAGAGAGAGACAGAGAGAGAGAGAGAGCATGAGCAGGGAAGGGGCAGAGAAAGAGGAAGAGAGAATCCCAAGCAGGCTCCACACAGTCAGCACAGAGCATGATGTGGGGCTCGAACTCACGAACCATGAGATTATGACCCGAGCCAAAACCAAGAGCCAGACGCTTAACGGACTGAGCCACCCCGTTGCCCCAGAGGCAGCAGTTTTAAACTGGCAACAGTCAGTCCCCATCAGACCACATGCCTGATGGGGGTCCTGATCTCAGGCACATGCCTGAGGAGTTCTGATGGGTCCCAGCCCATTGAGGGCAGCTGGGGCCCTCCAGCAACATCGAGCTTGGGTCTTCTCAACTACCTGCATCGTCTCCAGGGCAAAGGGGGCCTAACTCCCCCAAATCTTTCTGAGGCAGCAGCTTTAACCTGGCAGCTTTCAGGCCCCATTTGGCCTGGCTGCCTGATAGAGTCCTTGGTTACTTGTCATCAAGGCTCAGAAATTTCTTACTGGAGGATACCCTGGCAGACCTCGAGGCCCAGCCTGGAAAGGCAGTCCAGACTCCGCCAGCTTTACCTTTGGGGGAACACAGGCACACCTTGTTTTATTGCATTTCACAGTTACTGCGCTTTTTTACAGCTCAAAGGATTGCAGCAACCTTGCATCAAAGAAGTGCCTCAGCACCATTTTCCAATAGTCTTTGCTCACTTGGCGTCTCTTTGTCACATTTTGCTAATTTTTCCAATATTTCAAACTTTGTCATTATTATATTTGTTATGGTGATCTGTGATCAATGATTATGACTCTGAAAGTTCAGATTATGGTTAACCTATTTTAGCAGTAAAATATTTTTAAATTAAGTCATATACATTGTTTAAGACATAATGCTATTGCACACTTAATGGATGACAGTGTGCACGCACTTTTAAATGCACTGAAAAAATTTAAAAAATTCATTTGACTTGCATCGAGATGTTCACTTTGTTGTAGTGAGCTAGAACCAAACCGTAACATCTCTGAGTTATGCCTGGATCATTTATACACACAATGGACATCCAAATTATCTTTCTATCCCGATTTTTAAATATAGCCCAACTATATGTACATATTTTTATCTGTACACGCTCTAAATTTATTTGTATATATCTAATATACAGATTTTATAATCCTCATTTATAGAACTCCTAAGTTTATATACATATCCTTATTTTATACTTATATATGCTGATGTACTTATTTCATACATATCTTAATATGTACCCACACTCAAGTGGTCCTAGATTTAAAGCCTGGCAGGTAGTAAGAATGGAGAAAGGACTTGTTTGGACACAGGAGTGTGCTGATGCTGGTCCTTCACAGTTGCCATCTCATACACATAAAAAACCCAAACCGAAACAAAACAGGTCCGAGGAACAACTCGTCCTATTTACTACAGAGCTTCACCAGCCACGCTGGGTTTATGTGAGTTTCTGAGATCACACTGCTACTCCTGTTTCTGTGTGGCCCTGGGGCTGTATACGGTAATGTGACATGGCTGCATGTTACCCCCCAAGTGCTTATGGTCACTAGTTTACTTTTTTTTTTTTTAATTTTTTTTTAACGTTTTTATTTATTTTTGAGACAGAGACAGAGCATGAACGGGGGAGGGGCAGAGAGAGAGGGAGACACAGAATCGGAAGCAGGCTCCAGGCTCTGAGCCATCAGCCCAGAGCCCGACGTGGGGCTCGAACTCGCGGACCGCGAGATCGTGACCTGAGCCGAAGTCGGACGCCCAACCGACTGAGCCACCCAGGCGCCCCACTAGTTTACTCTTTTGAACAAATATTTATTTAAAACCCTTACCGTGATGCCCAAGAGCACAATGGTTCCCAGTCCCAAGCCTTTGTGGGGCTAACAGCTCCATCCGTAGGGCAAGGAAAGGAAACAGAAGTAGGCTGGGGTTGGGAAGGGGAGTTGGAGGGTCAATGTCCCACCTAACTGGGCTAGCCACTGCTCAGTTCTTAACAGTTCAAGGGAATTGGGGACCCAGTACTTTTTAATTTTTTAAGTAAGTATTTATTTATTTTGAGAGAGAGAGCACATGCATGCATGGGGGAAGGGAAGAGAGAGAGGGAGAGAGAGAATCCCAAGCAGGCTTCCCGCTGTCAGTGCAAAGCTTGACGCAGGGCTTGATTTCAGAAACTGTGAGATCATGATCTGAGCCAAGATCAAGAGTCCAATGCTCAACTGACTGAGCCACCCAGGCACCCTCCAGTACTTTTTTTTTTTTTAACTTTACTTATTTTTGAGAGAGAGAGAGAGAGAGAGAGAAACAGAGGGTGAGTGGGGGAGGGACAGAAAGAGAGAGAGACACAGAATCCCAAGCAGGCTCCCCTGACACAGGGCTCATGAACTATGAGATCATGACCTGAGCTGAAGTTGGACGCTTAACTGACTGGCCCACCCAGGCGCCCCTCCAGTACTTTTTAAAAGAGAAGTCAGAACTGAAAATTTTGGTGTAAAAATCTCCGTTTTTAAATAAACATGAATAAACATGTTTTTCTAGATACAATGAGCCAACAGTGTGTATCTGTAGGCTATCATGGGCCCACATCCTGACATTTCGATCTTTTGGTTTGTACTTTATTTCTTTTGCTTTTTATAGAGGGATCTCTGTTGGGGGCATGGGGGAGGGGTAATGCTGGTACCTGTGGACGCAATGGTGAGTGAAAACAGAAACAGCCCTCTGCTTGTGGACCTTTTTGGTCTAGTGGGAGATACAATGACAAAAAAAAAAAAAAATCCACTGGCAAATGAATAGTTACAAGTGGAGATGAATATTCCAAAGGTAATTCTATTCTGGAAGAGCTTATGAAAAGGAAACTGACCTTAACTAGGGGGTCAGCAAAGACTTCCTCCAAATAGAGGGACCTCTTTGTACAGTGGTTCTGTGACCAGACTTAAAAAATGGGACAGGACCACTGTGGCTGAAGCAGAGAGAGTAAGAACAGTAAGATGTACAGAGAGGCTAGGGAGGTGGGTGGTCAAGTACCAGACCTGTAGGGTCTTGCTGGCCATGTTAAGGATTTAGATTCTATCTTAATCATCAGTACACGTTATAGACCACTGGACCCAATTTTAGTTTTTGACTTGCTTTATGGAAGATGCTTAGCATCTAAACAACCTTTGGAGATCTTTCTGTGTGTTAAAAATATTTTACTATTTTATGATTCAATGATGAAATTCCTTACTGAATAATTACTAAATATTACTACTAACATTACTAAGTAATTCCAATCTATGCTTCAAAAATGCTAGGATAACAGGGAAATAGAGGATGGAATGCCTAAATCAATGAAGTAATAATGAAATAAATCATTACATGACATCGCTCTTCAGTTTTCTCACTGAATTGCTTGAAGAATTGTATCATCTCTCAAAAAGATATAAAAGAAGTCTGGAGAAACCATCTTTGTAGGATAACTTTAGTGTATTTTAAAAAACTTTTTTTTATTTTGAGTTGTGAATTAACATACCATTGTAATAAATAATACAGATAAACTAAAATAAATAATGCTAAAATTTGTGTGCAAGCACAAATGACCCCAAACCGTCAAGCAATCTTGAGAAAGAAGAGTAAAGCTGGAGGTATCACAATCTCAGACTCAAGGTATACTATAAAGCCATAGTAATCAAAACAGTATGGTAAGGGCATAAAAATAGACACAGATCAGTGGAACAAGATAGAGCACCCAGAAGTAAACCCACACCTATATGGTCAATTAATCTATAACAAAGGAGGCAAGAATATACAGTGAAGAAAAAGAATCTGTTCAACAAATAATGTTGGGAAAACTGGACAGCAACATGCAGAAGAACGAAACTGGACCACTTTCTTACACCATACTCAAACATAAACTCAAACTGTATTAAAGACCTAAATGTGAGACCTGAAACCATCAGACTCTAAAAGAAAATATAGTAATTCCTTGGTCTTCACCCATAGCAACATAGTTATGGACACGTCTCCTGAGACAATGGAAAAAAAGCAAAAATAAACAATTGGGACAACACCAAAATAAATAGCCTTTGCACAGTGAAGGAAACCATCAACAAAACAAAAAGGCAACCTATGGAATGGGAGAAGATAGTTGCAAATGATTATGTCCAATAAAGGATTAATATCCAAAATATATAAAGAACTTATATAACTCAATACACACACACACACACACACACACACACACACACACTAAAAGAAGAAAACAAATAAAAATGGGCAGAGGACCTGAACAGATTTTTTCCAAAGAAAACATACAGGGGACGCCTGGTTAGCTCAGTCAGTTAAGCGTCCAACTCTTGGTTTCAGCTCAGGTCATGATCTCATGGTTTGTGAGTTTGAGCCCCGCATCGTGATCTGTGCTGACTGTGTGGAGCCTGCTTGGGATCCTCTCTCTCTTTCTGCCCTTCCCATGAATGCTCACTTTCTCTCTCTCTCTCTCAAAATAAATGAATAAAATTTAGAATAAAATAAAACAAAATACACGGATGGCCAACAGACATATGAAAAGATGCTCAACACCACTAACCATCAGGGAAATGAAAATCAAAACCACAATGAGATATCACCTCACACCAGTCAGAATGGCTAGTATCAAAAAGATAGGAAATAATAAATGTTGGAAAAGATGTGGAGAAAAGGGAATTCTTATGCGCTGTTGGTGGGAATGCAAATTGGTACAACTAGTGTGGAAAACAGTATGGAGGTTCCTCAAGAAATTAAAAGTAGAATTACCATATGACCCAGTAATTATACTACTGGGCATTTTCCCAAAGAAAATGAAAACACTAAGTTGAAAAGATATATGCACCCCTATGTTTATTGCAGCATTATTTACAATAGCCAACATATGGAAGCACCTCAATTGTCCATTGATAGATGAATGGATAAAGAAGATGTGATATGTACAGACACACACACACACACACACAGAGAATATTAGCCATAGAGAAGAATGTGATCTTGCCATTTGCAACAACATAGATAAACCTAGAGGGCATTATAGTAAGTGAAAGAAATCAGGCAGAGAAAGACAAATACCATATGATTGCGCTTATATGTGGAATCTAAAAAACAAAGCAAATAAACAAAAACCAGAAACAGAATCAGATACTGAGAACAAAACTGGTGGTTGCCAAAGGAGAGGGTAGTGGGGTAGGGGGGGTTGGCGAAATAGGTGAAGGGGATTAAGAGGTACAAACTTCCAGTTATATAGAATAAGTAATTGTGGGGATGAAAAGTACAGTATAGGGAATATAGGCCCTAGTATTGTAATAATGTTTTATGGTAACAGATGATAATTACACTTATCATGATAAGCACTAAGTAATGTACAGAATTGTTGAATCACTATATCGTACACCTGAAACTAATATAACACTGTATGTCAACTATACTTCAGTAAGAAAGAAAACAAAGGAAACAATATGGAGAGATCATATCCCATGTACCTTTACCCGGTTTCTTTCAATGGTAACATCTTGCCAATCTGTAATATAATATCATAATCAGGAAAGTAGTGTTGTAACAATCCGCCAATTTATACTTAGGTTTTCACTGGACAAAGTGGAAAATTCAGAAATTTTCATTTCTACCATAATAGCAAAGACAAGAAAATTGATGGAGAAGGTTGCTTCACAATTTCTGCTACCATCTTCTAGGTTTACAAACTTTGAGCATATTACCTAACATCTCTAAGTCTCAACTATCCCATCTAAGTGGGCCAACATAAATGGGGAGATTTATACAAGCACAGGGTTTGCAGAAGATTGAATGAGATAATGTTGGAAAGGCCCTTTGTACAGTGCCTGGTATATTTGAGGCATTGGACAGTTATGTCCTGCAACACTTTGCTGTGCTCTATAGCCTTCTGGTTGTTTCAGGGGATGATCTGTCAGTGTAGGGCCAAAAGTGATGGTCCTGGAACAGTGTTGCCTTTGAGCTGTTTAGATTCAGCTTCCTGGAGACTGATCACCTTGGGGAAACAGAAGCAACAATAGCATCATCTGAAGAGCTTGGTTATTAATAGGTGATGTGTTTATCAGGTTTTTTTCTTACACTCTGTGGGTGCAGATCCACAATTCTTTACAACACCTTTGGAACCAGATGTATTTTGGAATTTGGAATTCATAGGAAAAAACTCCCTGAAAGTAAGAATAAGACCGAGTTCTTTTTCTTTTTTAAGTTTATTTATTTATTTTGAGAGACAGTGTGTGAGCGGGGGAGAGGCAGAGAGAATCCCAAGCAGACTCCGCACTGTCACTGCAGAGCCCAACGTGGGGCTCAAATCTACGAACTGTGATATCATGACCTGAGCCAAAATCAAGAGCTGGATGCTCAACTGACTGAGTCACCAAGGCGCCCCAGGACCAAGTTCAAATAAGGAACTGGAAGTGTGTATTCAGCTGGATTTCAGAATTCGTATGAACTATTGCTGTGTGCCTCCTGCCTCCCTTCCCCATGCCCTTTTGAATAAGATTTTCTGTACTGATCGCCCTGTGTCTGTCTTATCATGGTATGTTGACTACGTCTATATGTGAAGCAAATCACTAGTCTTTTCAATTAACAGCTCCCCAGTCAAAAGGAGTGGTATTAAAGGAGTTGTACCCAGTGAATCACACCCAAGGGGTCTCATCCACACCTGAACGTGATGTAGAGAACAAGATCAAGCTCATGCCATAATGGTCTAAGGCAGGTTGCTCATGTGGACCAATTATCATCTATACCTTCCAGTAAGTTTGTCTGCCACCCAGGGGCAGGCCTCTCCTTCAAATAGGTTACTCTGGTAGGATGCATATGCCCGTGGCAACCATACCCTCTGCCAGGAGACCTGAATGTCAGCCTTCCAGGGCACCGTAGCCCGTGCCTAAATTTCTCAGCTCCTTCCTTGCTCACTTTCTCTCAGCCATAGTAGTGGTAGCTTTCTGCAATTGCTACTTCTATAGGACTAAGAATGCTAAAAAAAAACCCCAAAAAATCCTTTTCAGTAATTAACTACCTTTTAAGAGTTAGCATTTCTTCATGTTTAATTTTCCAATTGGCATTACTTAAATGGTTTCTATCTCCTATTACCTTCTATCTCATAATTAAATATGCTTTTACTACACCCTGTAGTTAATTACGCCCACTGATTGTAGAATCCAGAACAAAGAAAGAATACATCGTTTCTAGTAAAGGAGGTAAAGGTTCTTGGAACTAGATGACAAGATTGTCAATGTTTTAGTGGTTTTACTAGTTAAGCTTCCATCTGGCTGGTGTCTAGTATCCACCAACCTTTCCTGGGTAGCAATTTAAAAGTACTTCCTCCCCACAAATTCCCAAAGGTTAAATGTGTAATATCAAATTAAGGAAGTTTATGCTTTTCTGGTGATCTCAAGCTGGTGTATGAAGCAGAAACAGAAAATATGATTGTTTTCCATCTTTTTCTAAAGAAATTACGTGTTTCTATTTCAGATATTCCTGTTGTCCAATACATGGCAGTTGGGTTGGTTTGTACACATCTTTTCCTGGGCGTGGGGAGCCATCCTAGGATGCGCAGAATTAAAAACATCAGCAGGAAAGGAAAGGAAAAGCTCTCTGATGGCGACTACCCGGTAAAGAGCTGTTTCAGCTCAAGTTTAAGAAAATGAACAATGAATGTGTGCATGCCTTGCACACTGCCGGCGGGTTGTGTCTCTTCCCACGTCCGCCTGAAGAGTACCTCTGCTAGTTCAGAGCCCCACTCCACCCTCTTTGTCGCATAGTACCATCCAGGAGTTCCACATTGTGTTTCTGTGCATTTACAAACATCCTCCTACTAAGCCTCTTGACGTTCTGGGGGGCTGCCTAGATTATTTCAACCTAACAACTGTTCCTTTTTTTAGGGATTGGTTACAAAGTTGCACAGGTTGTGAGTGATCCACTCACAGCCCTCGTGGTAGGGTCCCCTCCCCAAGGAAAGAAGAAAAAAAAAAAAAAACCTCAAGCAACCTGGCTATATTTGGTGACAACATTCCTCACGACCTTGTAACTCTTGTAAGGGGAGAACACCTACTTGGACTTTATGTTTGTGTGTTACCATATATGGTAGACAAAGAAGTAAAAGATATGTAAAAAAAACTATGCCACATGGCGTTTGGGGCTCCGTTCTTCGGATACAAACCCAGTTGAGCCATGTGGGCACCAATAAAGTTGTTTTCTGGAAAGAAAAGCCTTGGTGTCATGGCTCTGTGTGAAAATCCCGCTACACCCTATTTTTCTTCATTAGTTTCCAGTGCTTAATTTTGCAGACTACCAGGCCAGGTATGTCAGAAACTTATCATGTCTAGAAGGAATGCATATTAAAGACTGTTAGAGGCAACACATTTTAGCAGATTATTTCAAGTTTTGACTACAGGGTGATATCACTTCTAATTACATAATAACAATACTATACACTGTGACACAGGTTTGAGTAGGAGAAGCCTAATGAGAATAAAATTGCCTGCCTTTATCATGTTAACAAAATCCCTCATGTCAGTGACTCATAAGCTAGTTCCTGACTTATCTGAGCACTTTCATATAGCATTTTCATATAGCATTTCTTCTGCTATGTATCTCTATCCTGGTACGTCACATGACTGTGGATTTATAAATGGCTTTCCAGGATGGGATTAGATTCTAGGGGAAAATGTGCTCTCACTAAGACGTTTCTCTTTAATATTTGTTGACTTGGTTTTCTAACATGACTGTCAAGAGGTCACTCAATGTTTCTCTTCTAAAATGAAAGGAAAAATATAGGTGGAGAAAAGTGTTTTTCTTCTCACATTTAAGCTTTCCAGGACATCAAATTTATTTCAAGACCCAGTAAAATATTCTTTTGACAAAATTTTAAAAATTTTATATTTGAGAAAGAGAGAGACAGAGCACGAGCAGGGGAGGGGCAGAGAGACAGAGACAGAATCTGAAGCAGGCTCCAGGCTCTGAGCTGTCAGCCCAGCGCCAGATGTGGGCTTGAACTCACTAGCAGTGAGATCTTGACCTGAGCTGAAGTCAGGCGCTTCACCAACTGAGCCACCCAGGCGCCCCGACCCAGTAATATATTCTTAGTGCAATAATTAATACATAAAATTCATACATATCTGCCAGCAACTGACAGTGTAAACTATTTCCAAAGGTAAGGTAAGTATTTTTCTAAACAACATTCCGTTAACATTAATTGGGCACCAGTTGCATCGCAGACTTGACACAAGGTGATAGGGATACCATGTGTAAAACACAACCCTACCCTGAAGGTGCTCAAAGTTTTGTGGAGGAAGACAGATGTTTGAACAAATTATTGTGTCAAAAAGTATCAAAAAGCTGTATCAAATAGTATTGCGGATGCTAGCACCGAAGTGATTGAAAGCACAACAGAAGATATTAACTCAATGGCTGGGAAGAGTGTGTGTCAGGGAAGGTTTCTTTTATCAATATTTGAGCTGCAGAGAAGTCCACTTGAGGGGTGAGAAAGCATTGTTAAGTAGAGAGAAGAGCATGTAGATGTGCAGAAGTATGAAACAGCATAGCGAGTTACGCAAACTGCAAAAGGATGGATGGAGCCCCTGTGAAAACTAAAGGTGAGAGGCAGTGGGGAGTTGGTACCAGAAAGGATGGTGGGGTTCAATGGCAGAATGCCTCTCATGATATACAAGGGAATTTTGACTTCGTTCTGTGGAAGAAATTAAGTAAAGATACACACTCTTAACCTGGGATTCATTGATAGCTTTAGGAGAGCTGTGGACACCAGGAAATTAGATGCAACATTTTGTTTATGTACATTTTTCTTTGCAAAATGGACCGTAGGTTTTAAGATCCCCAGAGAAGTCCATGGCTACTTCTTCCTGCCAGGCACTTAGGAGCACTGGGAGAACACTGGATGGGTCATGCATGTAGGTAATAATGACACTTATGATTCTGCCTGGTGACAGAAGTAGAAATGGAGAGGACAGCTGTGTGGCAAGTGCCCAGCTCTTCATGAATTTGGGGGAACAAACCAAAGTTTGGTATATGATGGTGAAAAGGAGGAGTGTTATATCTCAGTGAAAACATAAAAAAGAGAAGGGCTGGGGTGGTACAGCGGCCTCATCAGAACGTCAAAAGGAGACAATTTTATTCATTCATGCTATTAGTACAAATGCAATCCCTGCCTTTTCCCTTTGTCCACAATACTCTTTAACTTCCCTACTTTTTAGCAGACTTCTTCTCCTTGAAAGCACTTGACATGTGGCTAGCCCAAATTGAGATGTGCTGTACGTATAAAATTTATACCAGATCTCGAAGGCTTAGTACAAAAGAGAACAGAAAATATCTCATTATTTTTAATATTGGTTACATGTTGAAATGACAATATTCTAAACAAGGTGGGTTAAATAAGATATTTAAAAAATAAATTTCACCTGGTTTGTTAACTTTTTATATGTGTCTACCAGAAAATTAAAAATTATACATGTGGCTAACATATCTCTGTCGTCAGCATTATTCTAAGACATTCTGTCAGGGCATTTCATTCAGACTGTAACACTTGCTTTACAAACAACATCTAGGTGGTGCTCTAGTCCTATGTAACATGCTGGGTTCTCCGGGAATCAGAGGCTGAAATGGACAAAAAGGAGTCTTATTGGGAACACTTGGGAAAGAAAGTGGGAGGAAGAAAGATTGGGAAGGCGAGTGATTGGCCAGCTATATAGACAAAGCCTCCTCTGGTCTATTGGGAAACTTCAGAGCAAATACTGTTCTCTAGAGGTGTCTCACTTGGGGCACGTCAGGTCCTTGTATTGCTGCCGTGCTCTGATATAGCTTGAGGGCTGTTCCCAGAAGAGGATGCCTCCATTGAAAGCTGAAGCAGATGCAAAAGGGTTAACAGCTGGAAGCACTCAGTTAACCATACTCTTCTTCACTATAGATCGAGTTTTTCCTTGAAGGGGGTTCTGACCAGAACATCCCTGTGTCTGCTAGATTATGTTTAAGCTCACTTTTCAAGGTCCCTCCTTTACATTCTCTAAGGGTCAATAGCCTGGACAATTTCGTATAAAATGTAATAAGAGCTACTCTTTGGCAAGTACATCCAGCTCCGAATTGCACACGTCCCTAGGGATTCTAAATTGTTTGATCTTTTACAAATTTAGTAATAATAATAATCCAATAAAGTGCACAAGTTGCATGTGTGTATCTCAATACACTCTTACATTTGTGTACCATATTTAGCCATACCCAAATTAGATTATAAAACATTTCCAACATCCT
Source organism: Prionailurus viverrinus (assembly GCF_022837055.1). Classification (NCBI taxonomy): domain Eukaryota; kingdom Metazoa; phylum Chordata; class Mammalia; order Carnivora; family Felidae; genus Prionailurus; species Prionailurus viverrinus. Next base: position 26,290,734 of record NC_062569.1, read on the forward strand.
AGAAGAGTCCCTTCTGTCACCTTGCAGGCAGTATCTCCCTTCACCCAGAAATGAGGACTATTCTGACTACTATTATATAGATTAGTTTTACCTGTACTTTAATTTTATACATTTGCAATCGTATGGTTATGTACTCTTTTAGTCTTGTTTCTGTAACCCATCATTATGTTTTCAGATTAAAATTTTTTTTTAGGTTTATTTATTTATTTTGAGAGAGACAGAGACAGTGCAAATAGAGGAGGGGCAGAGAGAGAGGGAGAGAGACAGAGATTATCCCAAGCAGGCTCCACGCTGTCTGCGCAAAGACCGATGCGGGGCTTGAACCCATGAATCATGAGATCATGACCTGAGCTGAAATCAAGAGCCAGATGCTTAACCCACTAAGCCACCCAGATGCCCCTTATTTCAAGATTTATTCATATTTTTAATGTATCAGCATCAGTGATTTTTTCCTGTAAAGAACTACTGTATGATATTCAATTGTAGAGGTATGGCAGAATTTATCCATTCTATTCATGATGAACATTTGGTTGTTTACGGTTTTGTGCTATTATGAATAAAGTTGCTGAGAACATTTTTCCACATGTCTTTTAGTGGACACATGCACTCATTTTTCTTGGGTGTATACCTGGGAATAAACTTGCTGAATCTAGAATATGCATATGTTCAGCTCTATAAGATATTACAAAAACAGCTCTTCAAAGTGGTGTAATAGTTTACATACCTGTTGGGAATGTGATAAAAAGGACATGACCCCCTATTGACCTGTGAGCTGGACCCGGGCACTCGGAGGCTCCTTTCCCCTGTATTTGGAGGGTGGGTTCCCCTTGCTTTTTCTGCTCCCAGAGGCTGCTCCAAGGATGTAGCCTCTAGATGGTGATGGGAGTGTTAAAACACATGCACAGTATGTGTTACTGAGCCCAGTTAGGGACACTTTATAAGCTTTTAAGATTTCAAGGGTGGGTGCAGGGATCCATTGTCTTACTGACGCCCAAGATAAGCCTTATATGTAAGTTCCCTTTGCTATTATTATTATTTTTCAAGTTTATTTATTTTGAGAGAGAGAGAGAGAATCCCAAGCAGACTCTGCACTGTCAGTGCAGAGCCTTATGCGAGGCTCGATTTTGTCAATCGTGAGGTCATGACATGAGCCAAAATCAAGAGTCAGATGCTTAACAAACTGAGCCACACAGGGACCCCTCCTTAGTTATTTATTAAAACTGCCAACCTGGGGGGGTGGTGCCTGGGTGACTCAGTCGGTTAAGTGTCTGACTTCGGCTCAGGTCATGGTCTCACTGTACATAGGTTCAAGCCCCGTGTTGGGCTCTGTGCTGACAGTCTGGAGCCTACTTTGGATCCTCTGTCTCCCTCTCTCTGCCCCCCCCCCCCCCCCCGCCGTCCACCACTGTGCTCTATCAAAAATAAACAAACTTTTTTTTATTATATGAAATTTATTGTCAAATTAGTTTCCATACAACACCCAGTGCTCATCCCAGAAGATGCCCTCTTCAATGCCCATCACCTACCCTCCCCTCCCTCCCACCCCCCATCAACCCTCAGTTTGTTCTCAGTTAAAAAAATTTTTTTTGATGTTTTTATTTATTTTTGAGACAGAGAGAGCATGAGCAGGGGAGGGGCAGAGAGAGAGGGAGACACAGAATCCGAAGCAGGCTCCAGGCTGTCAGCACAGAGCCTGACGCGGGGCTCGAACCCACGGACCGTGAGATCATGACCTGAGCCGAAGTCGGACGCTTAACCGACTGAGTCACCCAGGTGCACCTGTTCTCAGTTTCTAAGAGTCTCTTATGCTTTGGCTCTCTCTCCCACTCTAACCTCTTTTTTTTCTTTTTTTTTTCCTTCCCCTCTCCCATGGGTTTCTGTTAAGTTTCTCAGGATCCACATAAGAGTGAAACATATGGTATCTGTCTTTCTCTGTATGGCTTATTTCACTTAGCATAACAGTCTCCAGTTCCATCCACGTTGCTACAAAGGGCCATATTTCATTCTTTCTCATTGCCACATAGTACTCCATTGTGTATATAAACCATAATTTCTTTATCCATTCATCAGTTGGTGGACATTTAGGCTTTTTCCACAATTTGGCTATTGTTGAGAGTGCTGCTATAAACATTGGGGTACAAGTGCCCCTATGCATCAGTACTCCTGTATCCCTTGGGTAAATTCCTGGCAGTGCTATTGCTGGGTCATAGGGTAGGTCTATTTTTACTTTTGGGGGAACCTCCACACTGTTTTCCAGAGCGGCTGCACCAGTTTGCATTCCCACCAACAGTGCAAGAGGGTTCCCGAAAAATAAACAAACATTTTGACAACAACAACAACAACAACAACAACAAAAAACAACTGCCACCTACCAACCTGCCTCTTTCTTTGGTTTCTCCCTGCCCTCTGTATGCAGGGCTGGTTTCAGATTATACCAGGAAAGCTCCAGAGAGGGTTGTGAACTTGCAACACCCATCAGCAATGTATGAACATTCCAGTTCCTCCACATTTTCACCAACACTTCATGTTGTCAGCCTTATCAATTTTAGTCATTCTGGTGGGGGTTCTAATGTATTTTTATTAGTTTTGAATTCTCTTGGTACTAGTCACAGTGAGCAGGGGTATGGTTGATCTCGAGCTTTGTGCACATTTTCCTCTACCAATTTAACCCCCACCTTAGATGGTGAGATGTACTGAAGCAGATGCTTAGCTCCTTGTTAAGGTGGGGGAGGGGAGAGGTACTATTTGTTCCTCTTTATCACCTACTCTCTGTTATGTGACTTGCCAAGATTAAGAACTGGCAGATTGTTAGCTTATTCCAGAGCAAAGTCTGTAGGTATGCTAGACTGCTGTGCTTTTTACCAGTCTAGAAAATACTCTTATCAATGTAGATGTTAGGAATTGCCATTTTTGTAACCTCATGAGAGGAGGGCTGTGTCTGTGTTTGCTCACTACTGTATCCCCAGGGGTCAGTATTTATCCGCTCTCATTCATGAGGCCCCACCAGAATGATGGAAAGGGATACAGAAAGGGATAAAGAAAACCAGGGGTTCCAAACCGGCAGGATGTGAGCTGAGCCCACAGACGCATGATGTTGGCTTACGGTGTTTAGACATAATTAGAATTTGCTGTTATGTAAAAGTTGGATTTTCACACCAAAATTTGAATTTCTGGCTTCTCTTGGGAGAGAATACTAGGCCCATACTCTCTTCTGCCTTCTTGGAGAAGCTGTCTAGAGCTGAGCAGTGACTGCTCCAGTTAGGTGGGACATGAGCTGTTCTACTTGCTTCCTACACCCAGCCTGCTTCGCACACGGACGTTCTTTGCATGCGGTATGAAGCTAATGTTGTCTGAAGAGCTCCAGAGAAACTTCAGACTACAAATCATCGTACCTGGAATCTATCCTTGTGCAAAGTTCATAGTAGGTGTTAAATAAATGTTTACTAAACGAACAAATGAGCGGCCACAAGTCCCTTCCAGAGTAAGAGGCTATGAGACTCACAGTTCCTCAAGGAGACACAAGGTGGTGATGTGCTCTCAGAAATCCACATATGTCCGCGGTGTAGCCAGAGAAGTGGAACAGAACAGTCCTGATTTTCTTCACAGGCCAGAATTTCAATTCTGTCTGCCATGAATGTGTGTGCACATCTTTTAATAACATAAATATATTGTAATTTTACGTATTTCCTAATGTGTGTTTCTTTACCCCCACATATCCACACATATCACATGTAATAAAAATGTTTAAAATTAGAAGATACATAATTAGGATATATCTAATTGACATGTAATTGGGATATAAATCTGATTAGGATGTATGATAGAATGTATAGGTATAGTTAAAATACATTTACAATTTGTTATATAATTAAAGTATATATACATATATATAAAACTAGTGTCTATTAAATACATATAATTAGGATATATATGAAATTAGGATATGTAATCAGAAATACATTAAAGACAAGTAAGATATATATGTATAGAATTATATATATTTAATACAAGTAGAATATAAGATTATGTCGAACCATATGAAAGCACAAATATTTGACTATTTAGACCTTCAAAATCAGCAGTTTTCTGGAGTTGACCCGAATGTTTCAAGTGGGCCACATTTATTTTATGTTAGAAAACAAAGCTTAACTTACGTTCACTTTCACTAGGATCTTCTCTCTTAGTTTCTAGTTCAAATGTCCTCAATCCGTCAGTGACATGAAAAATTGGTCCCTTTTTGGAATAAGTGAGACAATATAAACAAGAAACCAAGGACCAACAGTTATTTTTGCTTCTCCCATGTGGGAAATCACAGGGCAGTGTTGGTAGGTAGGGAAATTATTCCATTTTCCCATTATGTGGGGAGGAAAGGAGGTCACTGAAATCGGACAGTTTCTACAACAAGTCAGGCAGGGACTGAGGCACCAGGACTGGAGTCTGGAGGGAGTGTGGGAGCACCCGAGGGCGATCCACCTGCACCCAGATAACTCACAAAAGCTTTCTCTCCTTACAAGCCCTGTGAGGTGGTGAGGCCTGGAAAAGCTGTGTTCAGACACATTGCAGGGCCAAAACCCAAACAGCCTAAAGGGCTGCAGAGGAAGAGATTAGGAAAGCAGGAAAGTTTAAGAACATGGAGCTGGCACAGCAGCCATGGGTCCCAGCCCTGTCCTGGCATCATTAGCATGACACACGCCCTCTCTGAGCCCTGCAAGTTCAAGGCCATGAGGCCATGGAGCCATGGTCAAGAGTCTTGGCTGGGAACTGACCTTGGGCTTCCCATGCCTCCTTTTAAACTCCAGAGCAGCAGCACCTGGGAACCTGTCAGAAATGCACTTTGGAGAGAGCCCCAGCCAGACCTGCTGAATAGGAAACCCTGGGGGTGGAACCCCACTACCCCCAGGTGAGCCCGATTCAGCCAAAGTGTGAGGAGCCCTGCCTCCTTCCAGGGTCATTGCCGTCACTTCCCCACAGCCATACAGCCATACAGCCATACCCGGGAACGGAAATCCTCCCTGCACCCTGGGCTCCACACTCCTGCCTCATCCTGAGCCTGACACATCCCTCTATTCCTCTCTGCTTTGCTCTTGTCTGCCTTCCTCTGGGACTGGGTGTGAGACTCCCCAGGCTGATTGACAAGCTGCTCCTCTGGCCCTGCCAGCCCCTGCTTGCCCCCTCTCTCAGCAGTCATCCAGTGGTGTTTGCACTGTTAGCTTCTGTGCCTCCTACTGGCTCCAGTGTGAACAGCTTTGGTCCCTTTGTTCGAATTCCCCGTGTCCCGTCAAAGGAATTCTTAGCATTTGTTGACCAAAGTAACAAATGACCATTCCTAGGCTGGCAGCTTTAAAGAGAGTAATACACTACTACTAGCAATGATATTCTCTCTTCCGCCTACAGTGTCCCAGGGCAGTGCTATTTCCCGAAGCCCTTTGCAAGGCTGAATTGCAAAACTTTTGCTGTTTCTTTATTTTGCTGCTGTGACAGTGAAGCCATTTGCAGGGAGGGCGGCAAGGAATTCGACAACCCATGGGGCGTCCTGAGGAGGGCTTGTGTGCTGATCAGTGTCTTCTCAAGCCTACCCCTCCCTCTGGGTCTGTCCCAGCTCTCCATGTGGGTTGTCACTGTGCAGGATGAGGGTATTTTGACCAAGTAGCTTTGAGTCCTTAACATTGGACAAGTTCTTTTTTTTTTTTTTTTTTTTTTTTTTTTGAGAGAACGAGGGAGAGAGGGCTCAAATGAATGAGGGGCAGAGAGAGAGAGAGAGGGAGAGAGAGAGAGAAGCAGGGCTGGAGCTCACCCGATGTGGGACTCCAACTCACGAACCATGAGATCATGACCTGAGCCGAAGTCAGATGCTTCACCGGCTGAGCCACCCAGGTGCCCCAACATTGGACACATTCTGCTGTGGTACATTCACAGACCTGGCCTAAGGTGGAAGTGTGATTGGACATCCTGGCAGACAATCCACAGAGACGGCCTGTCACAAGGTTCCAAATCTCAAGAGTTTCTGGGGAATCCATGAACTACTGTAGGTGTGTTCCTTCCTAGCCTCATCAGCCTATTCAGTACAGAATGCGACTCTAGATTCATTGCCTGTTTCCAGCCTCACCCCCCCCCCCCGCCCCCTGAAAAATGTGCAGATAAGACCCACTGTAAGTTTTGTAGTCTCCCATCTCCCATAAATCCTGTTTTCGCTTTTGTTCCTTCACGCATTTTACCCATTCCCTAATAACTGAGCAAACGATTTGCATGCAAAACAACCAAATAGCATGAAGAGTGGCTAACTATGTGTATGAGTTACTCTTTGACACATTTAAATTGTCCTGGGAAGAAACTCTTGCTAAGGCAGCAAAACAATACACTCAGAATAATACTAATGGTATGATTTAGTATATGTAAACATTTCTTTTAAAGATATATATATTTCTGTATATATACAGAATCGTATATATACATTTAATTGTATATATACATTTAATCGTATATATACATAGGTATGGATGTATACAGAAATGCATAAAGAAGAGACTGGAAGGGTGCATACAAAACTAGTGGTTTGTATACAAAATTTTGTATTTTTTTTAAAAAAGCTTGGGACATCTGGGTGGCTCAGTCGGTTAAGCATCTGACTTTGGCTTAGGTCATGGCTCAGGGCTCATGAGTTCGAGCCCTGCACTGGGCTCTGTGCTGACAGCTCAGAGCCTGGAGCCTGCTTTGGATTCTGTGTCTCCCTTTCTCTTTGCCCCTCCCTCTCTCTCCCCCCCTCAAAAATCAGTAAACACTAAAAAAAAATTTTTTTAAGTTTATTTATTTCTTTTGAGAGAGAGAGAGCATGAGCAGGGGAGGGGCAGAGAGAGAGAGAGGGAGAGAGACAATCCCAAGCAGGCACAGAGCCTGACTCAGGGCACAAACTCACAAACAGCGAGATATGACCTAAGCTGAAACCAAGAGTCAGATACTTAAGTGACTGAGCCACCTAAGTGCCCTCCAATTTTGTATTTTGTCTACAAAAATAGTGGTTACCTCTGGGGAGCGGGTGGGGAGGTGCTGGAGGGTTTAGAAGGAGGACTTTCACATACGGCTCGATACACCTAAATGCTGTGTGAATACCAAATGTCTTAGTTTGGGTTCTCTAGAGTCCAGCCCCTGCGCTTAGGAAGTACAAACCTAGGGAGCAGGAGTGAGGGATGGTTGTGAGGGAGGAGGTGGAACCTAGGCAGAGAGTTATTGAGTTGGCTGTTTTGTTTAATCCCATGGGGTCCTCCACCTAAATTTGTTAAGACTGCTCAGTCTCGGGGCTGTCTGGAGTCAGTTAAACATGGTGAATTCAAAGGAGAAACACCACTCTTGCACATAAAGGAAATTTCACTTTGGTGGCCATTGGTGCCCAGGGGTCAGCGGTGCACAGATTACCCCAAGAGGTTCATTCTTAGAAGGCTGGTTGGGTTTAGTTTTACCAGTCTGCTTTCTTTACGACTCTGAGGTCAGAGCCTATGAGCCGACATATATATATATATATATATATATATATATATATATATATAGGAAGCAGTAGTGGCTATCTTCGCTTGGTGGCATAAGGAGGAAGAAGGTTGTCAAGAAGGTACCAGATATAGGAACTCCCATATATGCCTGCCCACGGACGAGGATGACTTCAACCGACACGTGTGAGGGAAGCAGCTATGAAGTTGATGTTAATACTCTCAAACCCCATGCTCTCTCTTTCAGTTCTCGGTGGATAGAATCTTCCGGCAAACCAGATGCTAATAAACATTTCCTTGCTCTGTGAAGCATTGATCTGGCTCGGGCTGGCTTTGTTCCAAGGCTGCTTTCTCCAGGGGAAAAAGTGCTTTTAGGGACCCCATTTATGTAGAAAAACTGAGGAGGGGCCTGGGTGGCCCAGCCGCTTGAACTCCTGACTCCTGATTTCAGCTCAGGTCATGACATGATCTCGCGATTTGTGGCATTGAGCCCCACATCGGGCTCCGTGCTGTCAGCATGGAGCCTGCTTGAGATTCTCTCCCTCCCTCTCTCTTTGCCCTTCCCCCCCCCCCCAACTCGTTCAATCTCTGTCTCTCAAAATAGATAAATAAACATTAAAAAAATTAAAGAAAAAAACCCCCTGATTCCCAAGTCCTTAGTGTGGCATACACTCCCTCTGTGATCTGGCCACAGTTTGTCTTATTCTACGTCTCCCCACTGCCCCTCGCACACTTTTACTACAGCTGTGGTCAGTCCTGTGAGGTCATACAGTCTGTCCCGGGTAAAGTATGGTACTGTCCCCACTGCCAGAATTCTTGTTACCATCTCTTCCCAGTTACATCTGGCTGGCTTCTCTTTCTACAGTCACCTCCTTCGAGAAGCCTTCCCTGGGGCACCTGGGTGGCTCAGTTGGTTGAGCATCCGACTTCGGCTCAGGGCATGATCTCACGGTTCGTGAGTTCAAGCCCCACGCTGGGCTCTGGGCTGACAGCTCGGAGCCTGGAGCCTGCTTCAGATTCTGTGTCTCCCTCTCTCTCTGCCCCTCCCCCTCTCATGCTCTGTCTTCTGTCTCTCAAAAATAAACATTGAAAAAAAATTAAAAAAAAAAAAAAAGAAGAAGCTTTCCCTGAATACTCCTCATCTCCAATTGGGTTAGTTCTCCTCACTTCCCCCAGTTATGGAGCTGGTCCTACCGTATTGCATTCCCTCTTTGTGGGTCGTCTTCTCCATTAAGCAGAAAGCTCTTTGAGAGAAAAGCCCACAGTCTTGTTTGCCAGCGCCTCATAGATACCTGCCACATAATAGTACTACAGTACTTACTGAATGAAAGAAGAAACTTAATTGCAAGATTTTATAGCTTATTTATAGTATTTATAGCTTATTATACTAAGATAATTTGGGTTAAAATCCAGTTCATCACAAGAGAATGAAAAGACACATACTGGGAGAAAATATTTGCAGAAGACACATCGGATAAAGGACTGTTTCCCAAATACACAAAGAACACTTACAACTCGATAATGAGAAGACAAACAACCTGATTTGTAAAACGTGGACAAAATATCTGAACAGAAACCTCACCAAAGAGGCGGTACAGATGGCAAGGAAGCATGTGAAAAGATGCTCACATCATATCATTAGGGAATTGCAAATTAAACAACTTTGAGACTGCGCTGCACCTATTAGAATGGCAAAAGCCCACAACACTGACCTCACCAAATGCTGGCTAGGATATGGAGCGACAGGAGCTCTCATTTCTCCGTGCTGGGAATGGAAAATGGTACAGCCACTTAGAAGACAGTTTGGAAGTTTTTTTTATAAGACTAAACAATGCTCCAGCAACAATGCTCCTTGGCATTGACCCCCATGAGCCAAATCCTCACAAAAACCTGCACACCGATGTTTGTATGCAGCTTTATTCACAATTGCCCAAACGTGGAAGCAATCACGATGTTCTTCAGTGGATGAATGGGTAAATTGTGCTGCCTGCAGACAATGGAATATTATTCAACACTCAAAATTAGTGAGCTATGAAACCAGAAATGTTAACATTAGCTGGTGTGTAGATTTTGCTGCGACAGATATAACAGAGCCGTGTCAAATAGTTTCTCTAGCTGAAGGAAATCGACTAGACCTGGGCTGGAGAAATCTTGCTCAGGGACCTACAGGAGTGTGGTAATGGTGACATATGGGTGATGATGGTGGCGATGGTGGATGTGGGAGAAAGCCTAGCACAGGTGACAGTGGTAGGGATGGTGATGGTTGTGGTGATGAAAATGACCTTGGTGGTGCTAATGCTATGTGGTATGTCTGGGGTTGAAGGTGATAATTGTGACCATGGTGGGAGCAGTGGCAGTGAGGCACGTGACGCTGGTGACGACGGTCTAGCTTGAAGAAGAAATTGCCTCTGCCAAGAAGTTACCAGGTAGCAGAGGGAGCCCCCAGGAAATGGGGTTCTCTTACGGACCAGACATCGTGCAAGTGTTTTTCCTACAGGAATTCACCGAGTTTTTACAACGTCCCCATCTTGCAATAAGCTCATACCGCAGCTGAGAAAACCCAGGCCTCAAGTTATATTTTGTCTTAGCCTGAATTCCCTGAGAAAGCAGAAAGTGAGATGAGGGCTTGTGTGCAAGTTGTTTATTTTGGAAAGTGATCCCAGAGAATATGAATGCAAGGAGGAAAAACTAATGCCAGGGTGGATTGTCTTGAATTGGCCATCACTCTAGGCAACAGGGGCTGCTTCCTCATAGCTTTCTCGGGGAATCTTCTGAGGAGCTGAGTAGAATGTGCTTCAGAATTATGTGCATGGGAGAGAAAAGTAAAGACTTTGTTATGGGCTCTGGACCCCTGTGGTTAAGGTTACGTCAGGGATGGAACATACGCGTGAAGGGCATCCCAAGCACCCTCTGCCTTAGAGGAGCCTTGGGCAAGACACAAGGAGATACTCAGCGAAGCCGGGGCCAGCCGCCATCACTTTACACGGGCTACACCTGTGAGCCAAGATGTGCAGTCAGGCACAAAATGTGGCCGTAGCTTTTAGGTGACAGAGCCGGGATTTCAACCAAGTCTGCCGAAATCCAAAGTCCGTGTTCTTTCCATTCTCTCAAGCAGTCAAGGAAGGACACACAGCAAATTCTCACAGTTACTTACGACTAAAAAAAACCAAACCCTCATCATTGGCGGTTCCCAAAGTTCAGTCTCTTGTTTGCTGCAGTCAAGCAGAGGACGTCTTGTTTTGCACTTAGCGTGTGCCCCTAGTGGCCTTTAGGTGGCGCTAGTACATCTTGGCTGCTTGGAGGCGGGTAAAACGTGTGGGTTGTTCGGCAAGTCACAACGGAGCATGTGATTTGGTAACCGGCAAGTTTTTTTTATTAATAGAGCAAGTAACATTTATGAGCCCTCAATAAATAGAATTTTAAAATAACCTTTAGAACATCATGCTAACATAAATAGCAAGTTTTTAATCTCCCACCGCTGCCTTTCTGTAAAGATACTCTCTGATGTTCCCTCAATTAAAATAACCTGCAGCCACCAGCTTTTACAGCCGGGGTAGATTTGGGAGTTTGCAAGTTGACTTGCAAGCCGCTAGAAAAGTCTTGAGTGTGGACTAAGGTTCACTGGTGGGAGAATCATTTTGGGTGTTAGTTGAAACACAGATTCCCGGGAGTCCTCCCGGACCTTCCAGGATCATGGCCGGGGAGGGGGGGAGGAATCTGTATGTTTACCACAAAGTGGGGGATTTTTATGGAGTCCAATTTCTGTGTCTAGATTGCATTTCTCATCTTGTCCTGAAGAGCCAGCTTGTCAAGAATCTGTCCTGAGTTGCCTCCCTTGGCTAATTGGTACGAAATCCATCTGAAATCAATTACACCTCCTAAAATTTCCAAGGTTGCAGTTTGCACTCTGGCCCTCTTCTGTTCAACATCTTTTCTGAGAACTGGCTGTGAGTTAGGGTTTATCGCCAGCACCTGATTCTTGTGCTTAGCCCCTCTCTGAGCTGGAGCAAGGAGCTTCACCCTCAGGAGAGTCTGACTTCTGGCCACCATGCCAGGGGTTGTGGTGGGTTTCTTTCACGTCGACTCCTCTTAGTTGGGACTACATTTTCCAGAGTTTTCTTTTCTGCATGGTGGGGACCCCATGTGACATTTTGTGTGAAACTTGGATGGCAGAAATGAATCAGCAGCTATATTGTCTTCAGTGCTTGGAAGGTGGGTTTGGGGTACTGGTTGGTGTGGTAGGTGATGCTTGTTGTTGCTCTTCACCTGGTTGGTGGGGGGGCAGCAGCCCTGTCCGTAGCGACTCTGCTTCTGCCGAATCTCCTCTCTGGCTTCTCCAACTCCCGTGCCAGCTGCGTGTTTATCTCTGTGACAAAGGGCACCAACTTTGCCTACAGGTCCCTTGCATCACCGAAGATGGCGGCTGGGAGGCCGTGAGAGTCTGACATGGCTCCATCCATCTTTGTGCTTTCCTGCTCAGCCTGAAAAGTCTAGCTTGTCCCGTTTTCTCCCACTTCACATCCACCTTTGCTTTCGCCGACCAGCCCTGCTGACTCAGTCCCCCGTACCAGATGTGGAAACAACAGCCCTGTATAAACTGTTTAACCGGCGCTCATGATTACGAACGTTCAGATCCCTTTAAAAAAGCCATAATTGCTTATATTTCTCCTGGCGGTTCTCTGATTAAACCCTGACTGATACAGGTATGGAAAGAAACAATATTAGCAGGCAAATTTGAAGTCTGTCTACATACTGCTTTCTTATGACTCCCAGTTTCTTGAATTTACCACAGCCACCATATAGCACCAGTGTCAAAACAGATTAAAAAAAAATAAAACCTGTCAACTATTACCTTGTTTAGTAACTTGATTAGGAAATCAGCATTTCTTGAGCTCCTATCGCTTCCCAGGTGCCGTGTATGAGGTGCTGAGTCTCAAAGAGGTGTGAAAGCTGCGCCTGGGACTGGCAGGGGGGCGGAACAGTGGGACTGAGGGTTTTGGAGGCTGCATGAGACCGGATATGCTCTGTCAGCCCCATTCTTTGTCTCTCGGTTTCCCGGAAGTCCCAGGAAAAGTCCAGGCCTGAGACTGCAGCTGCTGAAGCCAGGGTGTTGGTCAGGCCCCGGCTCTACAAAATCAGAGGTCGGTCCGCAGTCCCCTGCTCGCCACAGGCCAGTGTGGCAGGGTCTGATCAGGTTGGATGCCAGCTTTTCCGCCCCCCACCCCTTCCCCTGGATGGATTAGGTTGCAAAGAGCTACACCCCCACCACAGTCCAGGATTCTGCAAACGTGGACCTTCTTTTCAGATACCCTTGCCAACAAAGGTAGTCAGAGCTGGTTTTGTAATTATAAATTATTCCTGAAGCTTTTCTTAAGATTCTACTTTATTTTTTTTTCTAATGAAGAGCCACGATAAGACAGTTTGGGACAGACTCTAGGTTACTTTGCTTCTTGTCACTGTTAGTACAATTTACAATAATATGAAAATAATATTAAACTTCCCTATTTAATTGCGATTTGAATAAATCACAGGTGTTCAGCTTTGAGAGAGGTCTTATAAACATGGGAAATGTTCTTCTCAGTTGCCCTTCCTGGATAAAGACTTACATAAGCGGACGAGTGAAAATTTGCTTGGCTTCCTTTCAGGTTCTGGCAAGGGACGTGGCCGTCCTGCTAATAAGACTACAGCCCAGAACTTTGTTAAGCCACAGCCTAGGTGTTGCCTTTGTTATCTAGTTAATCCCCAGGAAGTCTGATCTTTTTTCTGCTAGAAATAATAGCCCCCATGTATTGAGCTCTTACTATGCACCAGGACTGTACTAAACATTTAAAATACATTACTTCCGTTCTTTCCACAGTCGTTGGAAGTGAGAGTGTGGATGAAGAACGTCTCTGTCATTTGCCCAGATTCAAGTAGCTAGCAAACAGCCTGCTCTTTCCCTACACCAGTGGCTCCCTCGCTGCAGTCCCCAGAGCAGCAGCATCACCTGGGAGCTCATCAGAAATGCAGGTTCTTGAGCCCCGTCCCATACCTGCTGAATTAGAAACCCTGGGAGTGGAGCCCAGCAATCTGTTTAAAACCCTCCAGGTGCTTTGGGGCGCCTGGGTGGCGCAGTCGGTTAAGCGTCCGACTTCAGCCAGGTCATGATCTTGCGGTCCGTGAGTTCGAGCCCCGCGTCAGGCTCTGGGCTGATGGCTCAGAGCCTGGAGCCTGTTTCCGATTCTGTGTCTCCCTCTCTCTCTGCCCCTCCCCCGTTCATGCTCTGTCTCTCTCTGTCCCAAAAATAAATAAACGTTGAAAAAAAAAATTAAAAAAAAAAACCCTCCAGGTGCTTCTTATGCACACCAGCATTTGGGGAGCACTGAATTAAAGAGTTTACAAGGTCATAGACAACCAACTGTTAAGTTGGATTCTAAAGGTCCTAAAATACTGGATGGCATTGGGAAAAAGAGACGTATAATGGGTACTACAGGGAGGTTCTTGGGGAGTGGATTTGGTTTATACAGAAGTGTCAGAGACTGGACTTAGTGTAGCAGAAAGGAAGAAATTTGGGAGTGATGTTTCATATTTTTTTTACAAATACTTTTACGATTTTAAGGATTAAACTATAGTTAACATACAATGTTATGTTACTTTCAGGTGTACACCATATTGATTAGACAAGTCTATATATTATTCAGTGATCATCATGGTAAGTGTAGTGACCATCTGTCATCATCTAATGTTATCACAATATCATTGCCTATATTCCCTATGCTGGATTTTTAATACCTGTGACTTATTTATTTTATAATTGGAAGTTTGTACCTATTAATCCTACCACCCACTATCCCTCTGGCAATGACCAGTTTGTACTCTGTATGTAAGAGTCTGTTTGTTTGAATTTTTTGGTTTGTTTTATTTTTTAGGTTCTATATAAGTAAAATCATATGGTATTTATCTTTCTCTGTCTGACTTATTTCACTTAGCATGATATCCTCTAGTTCCATCCCATGTTGTTGCAAATAACAAGACATTCTTTTTTTTTTTAAATATATGAAATTTATTGTCATATTGGTTTCCATACAACACCCAGTGCTCATCCCAACAGGTGCCCTCCTCAATACCCATCACCCATCCTCCCCACCCTCCCACCCCCCATCAGTCCTCAGTTTGTTGTCAGTTTTAAAAATTTTTTTTAATGTTTTTATTTATTTTTGAGACAGAGAGAGACAGAGCATGAGCAGGGGAGGGGCAGAGAGAGAGGGAGACACAGAATCCGAAGAAGGCTCCAGGCTCTGAGCTGTCAGCACAGAGCCCGACGCAGGGCTCGAACCCACGAACCCCTTGAGATCATTGCCTGAGCCGAAGTCGGATGCTTAACCAACTGAGCCACCCAGGCGCCCCTGTTCTCAGTTTTTAAGAGTCTCTTATGCTTGGCTCTCTCCCACTCTAACCTCTTTTTTTTTTCACTTCCCCTCCCCATGGGTTCCTGTTAAGTTTCTCAGGATCCACATAAGAATGAACACATATGGTATCTGTCTTTCTCTGTATGGTTTATTTCACTTACCATAACACTCCAATTCCATCCACGTTGCTACAGAGGGCCATATTTCATTCTTTCTCATTGCCACGTAGTACTCCATTGTGTATATAAACCACAATTTCTTTATCCATACAAGATATTCTTTTTTTGGCAGAATAATAGATATATATCTTTTTAAAAAATTTTTTAATGTTTATTTTTGGGACAGAGAGACAGATCATGAGCAGGGGAGGGGCAGAGAGAGAGGGAGACACAGAATCTGAAGCAGTCTCCAGGCTCTGAGCTGTCAGCACAGAGACCAACGTGGGGCTTGAACTCATGAACTATGAGATCAAGACTTGAGCCAAAGTTGGATACTTAACCAACTGAGCCACCCAGATACCCCTATATATATATTATATATGTTATATAGGTTACATAGGTGTTATATATATGTTATATAGGTGTTATATGTATATAGGTTATATAGGTGTTATATGTATTATATGTGTTGTGTTATATGTGTTATATATGTTATGTATATATATATATATATAAAATTTCTTATTTATGTTTCTTATATATGTATCTTTATCCATTCATCTATCAGTAGGCACTTGGGTTACTTCCATATCTTGGCTATTGTAAATAATACTGTAATAAACATAGGGTGCATATATTTTTTTGAATTAGTGTTTCATTTTCTTTGAGAAAATACCCAGTAGTAGAATAACTGGATCATGCAGTAATTCTATTTTTAAGTTTTTGAGGATCCTCCATACTATTATCCAGTGGTTGCACTAATTTACATTCCCACCAACAGTGCACAAGGGTTCCCTTGTCTCCACATCCTTGTCAACACTTGTTATTTCTTGCCTTTTTGATACTAGCCGTTCTGACTTGTGTGAGGTGGTATCTCATTGTGGTTTTGGTTTTCATTTCCCTGATGGTTACTGGTGTTGAGCATCTTTTTCATGTGTCTGTTGGCCATCTGTATGTCTTCTTTGGAAAAATGTCTATTCAGGTCCTTTACCCATTTTTTAATTGAATTGTTTGGGTCTTTTTGGTGTTGGATTATATGGATTCTTTGTGTTTTTTTGGATATTAACCCCTTATCAGATACGTCCTTTGCAAATATCTTTTCCCATTCAGTAGCTTGCTTTTTTGTTTTGTTGATGGTTTCCTTCACCGTGCGAAAGCTTTTTATTTTGGTGTAGTCCCAATTGCTTAGTTTTGCTTTTCCCCCTTTGTTTGAAGAGATCTATCTATACATGTGTTGCTACAAGTGATGGCCAAGAGATTAATGTTTTCTTCTAGGAGTTTGATGGTTTCAGGCCTCATTTTTAGGTCTTTAATCCATTTTGAGTTTATGTTTGTATAGAGTGTAAGAAAGTGGTCCACTTTCATTCTTTTGCATGTAGCTATCTAGTCTTTCCAACACCATTTATTGAAAAGACTGTCTTTCCCCCATTGTATATTCTTGCCTCCTTTGCTGTAGAGTAATTGACTATATAGGTGTGGATTTATTTCTGGGCTCTCTATTCTGTTCCACTGATCTATGTATCTGTTTTTATGCCAGTATCATACTATTTTGATTACTACAGCTGTGTAGTGTATCTTGAAATCTGAGATTGTGATACCTCCTGCTTTGTTCTTCTTTCTCAAGATTGTTTTGACTAGTTAGGGTTTAATTTTGCGGTTCCATATAAATTTTAGGAGTGTTTGTTCTAGTTCTATGAAAAATGCCATTGATATTTTGATAGGGATTGCATTGAATCTGTAGATTGCTAGATTGCTTTGGGGAGTATGGATATTTTAACAATATTAGTTCTTCAAATCTATGAGCATGACATATCTTTCCACTTGTTTGTGTCCTTTTTCATAAATGTCTTATAGTTTTCATAGTATAGGTCTTGCACCTCCTTGGTAAAATTCATTCCTAGGTAGTTTGTTCTTTTCAGTGTAATTGTAAATGGAATTGTTTTCTTAATTTCTCTTTCTTTTACTTTGTTATTAGTGTATAGAAATGTGACCGGTTTCTATATATTAATTTTGTATCCTACAACTGCACTGAATTCATGTATCAGTTGTAATAGTTTTTTGGTGGAGTCTTGAGGGTTTTCTCTATATGGTATCATGTCATCTGTGAACAGTGACACTTTTAACCTCTTCCTTACCACTTTGGATGCCTTTTATTTCTTTTTCTTATTTGATTGCTGAAGCTAGGTCTTCAAGTACTGTGTTGAATAAAAGTGATGAGTGGACACCCCTGTCTTGTTCCTGATCTTAGAGGAAATGCTTTCGGTTTGTCACCATTGAGTATGATGTTACCTGTGGGTTTTTCATATATGGACTTTGTTATTTTGAGGCATATTCCTTCTTAACCCACTTTGTTTAGAGTTTTTATCATGAGTGGATGTCTATTTTGTCAAATGCTTTTTTTTGCATCTATTGAGGTACTCTTATGGTTTTTATCGTCTCTCCTACTAATGTAATATATCACATTGATTTGTGATTGTTGAACTACCTTTGCATCTCTGGAATAAATCTCATTTGATTGTGGTGAATAATTTTTATAATGTTGAATTTGGCTTGCTAATATTTTGTTGAGGATTTTTGCATCTATGTTCATCAGAGATACTGGCTTGTAGCTGCTTTTTTTTTTTTTTTGGCGTGTCTTTGTCTGTTTTTGGTATCTGAGTAAAGCTGGCCTTGTAGAATGAACATGGAAGTTTTACTTTCTTATCTACTTCTTAGAATACAGTACTTTAAAATTTTACTGATGAAAGGAGTATTGCTCATACTGCAATGAGCAATATGGAGCTATTCTAAGTCTGAGCAAGGGAGTGGTCCAGTTGGCTCAACAAACTGGGAAAGTTTGCTGAGTTGGGGAATTTTTTGTGCCTTTATATTTCAGTGAAAAAAAAAAAGCTGGAGTAAATTTCAGGTGCAGGATGTGTGGATGTGCACATGTGTGTAAGTGTGTGAGTGTGTGTAAAGTGCTGGGATGGGGCAGCTCCTTCCATGGGGCAACTTCCATGGGGCAGCTACGTTCAGTGACACTTGTGAGGAATCAGGGGATGGGGAAGATGTTGGCTAACTTACTAAGACAAAGCATTTTTGCCCATTACCTATGCTTACTCCATTTTGGGCAATGAACAACCATTATTGATTCGTATTAACCTCTATTCTTACATCTTCAGCTGTCTTCACACAATGTTGGCAAGAGTAGAGATGAGGGAAAATGTGCTGAGATGCAATTTCTGGGAATTTATTAAGATACGCAAACTAACAATGTTTATACTTACACATTTCAAGAATAATTTTCATTTCTAAGGAAATTTTCAGTGTAAACATTAATCTCACAGTTGGTCTCCTTCAAAGAATCGTATGGGTTTATCTTTCTATGTTACTTCTGTCAGGAAACAACTTGTAATGAAACATTGTGCAGTGGATGGGGAATGCAAAAAGACTAGAGATTCTCAAATGCAAGCATATGACGTTAAAGACTGCATTATGCTACTGCAAGCTGAAGATTGGGATATGGAGTCAGGGATAACTGGATCTGAATTTTAGGTCCCCTACTTAACAGACTGTGTGGCCTTGGGCAGGTCACATTTTCCCAAACCTCTAGAGAGATAGAAATAATTGACCTTTGAGAGTTGTGCAAAAGATTAGAAAGAATAGGTGTAAAGCAGGTAGCATGCTGGGCACATGGAAGGCCACGTAATAATAATTAGGATCATCTAATATACTTAATAGTGTTGTGGTCTCCTTAAATGGAGAAATGCACCCAGATTTTTTCTTCTTTTTTTAGTGGAAATGCTGGCTCTACTTCTTGAACACTCCTGAAATATTGGAGTTGACTTGTAATTTGCGTTGACCACATCCGGAAGTTAAATTCCCAGAAGTGGAATTGATCCATCTAAGAGTATATGCATTTGTAATTTTGATACATATTCCCAAATTGGTTTCTTTGGGGCTTATGTTAATTTATTTTCCCACCAGCAGAGTATATGAGTTAGGCAGATACTTTTTGAACGCCACCAGATGACATTTTGGCGGAAGTTTTACATGTCTGCACATTCTTTGATGCACCTCCCATCGGGAGGTAGACTGTATGTCCCCTCCCTCTGAACCTGGATGGGTTGTGACTGCTTCAAGAAATAGTTGTGGTCAAGTGATGCTCTATGATTTCTGAGGCTATGCCATAAAAGGCCATGTAGCTTCTACCCAGTTCAGTTTGGGAGCTCGCACTATGGAAAGCAACCATTATGAAAGAAGTCTGACCACCCTGACCACCAGGCTGGAGTGGCCGCGTGTAGGCACTCCAGTCGACAGCTCAGCTGAACTACCAGCCACAGAAAGGACTAACTGGTGGCCATGTGAGTGAGGGCGACATCTGGACCTCCAGGACAGTGGAGCCATTAGATGAGCACAGGCCCAGCTGACATCTGGCTGCAACTTCATTAGATACCCCAACCATGTTGGACACCCCCAGGAGCGAAAACTGTAGGCAAGCCCTTCCTGAATCCCTGACCCAGAGTAGTGAGCAAAATGAAACGGTTGCCTCAAGTGTTGGGGTACTTTGTTATGCAGCAATAGTAACTTGGACGCTTTTCTACATTGGTTCTTAAACTTTATTTTCAGCTTCCCTAGAAAGCTTTTACAGTGAGGGTTACATGGGTTTACCGGGGTGAGATGGAATTTCTAGCTCCCAGTCCAACTCCAGTCCTCTCTAGGCCAAGAAAACATAGAAGGAAGTGACTAAGAATGACAGTACCATCGGGACAACTTGGAATCAGCACTAACTTACATTTTTAAAAGTTATTCATTAGTTAATTACAATATTTCAGCTATTATCCAGGAGACAGGGAAAGGACACAAGAGGCCTTCTTTGAGGTCTGAGAGACCTTGCTGTGAGAATTTGGGAAAGATGCTTCATTTCTCTGAGCCTCATTTTATCCATTTGTATTGTTAATATTCAGCTCATGGAGTTCCCGGGACATTAAATGATACAATGTAGGGAAAATGCATAATAGTGACTGTCTAAATACTTTAGCTAGGATATGATGGAGAGTTTGCTATAACTCCTGCCCTCCTAGGCAGTCGCTCAAGGATGGGCATCACTAGGCTTATTACAGGAAGCCACTCCCTGCAGAAGTGATACTTCTGTAAAACTAATACTTATAACCTCCTCAAGTAGTTGCCCTGCTCCCACCTTTGCCCTCTCTTTTCACCTCACAGGCAGTGTGATTTTAAGTTAAATCCTATCGCTTCTCTGCTCAGAGCTGTCTGATGGCTCCCATTTCATCCAGGGTAAAAGCCAGCGTCCTTACTGTAACTTAGAAGACATATTTACCTCATCTTCTGTTACCACTCCTCGCCTCAGTCAGCTCCAGCCTCTTAGACCTCCTTGCTGTTCCTTGAGCCCTCCCAGAACCACCACAATCCGTTGTGTGAATTGAGCTCTGTAGGAAGCACCCAACCAAGGGGGCAGAGAGAGCAGAAATCCAGCCTGGGCTGCACTTGGTACTCTCTGTTCTTGGCATGATTGACACCAAGGTGTCCTCTTACCTGGCAGCAGTCTTGATTTCCTAAGGCATGCTCCTTCCCCAGGGCCTTTGCACTTGTTGTTGTTTGCCTTGTATTTTCTCCACTCAGAATACCTGAATTGCTCATTAACTTCCCTCAGGCCCTTCCTCAAACGGTACCTTAATCAGAGAAATCTCCTCTGAGCCCTGTGGACGAGCTATCACCCACCTCCTTCTCCCTGCTTTGTTTTTCTTCACATTACTAATTGCCATCTGGCATATGCTGTCTTTACTTACTTTACCTTCTAGACAATGATTCTAGAAGATCAGCTCCTCGACCAGCAGGAGCAGCCTTACCTGGGAACTTGTCAGAAATGCAAACTTCCTGGCCCTACCCCAGACCTTTTGAATCAGAAACCCTGGAAGTGGGACCCATTTACCTGTGTTTTAATAAACCCTGGAAGTAATTCTGATGCACACTCAAGTTTGTTTTTTTGTTTGTTTTTTGTCTATTTTTCATTAGCACCATGCACTAGGAATTCTAAACATTGCCCAGGATAAAATACTCCTTCCTATGGATTAGACTGTATAGCAGCCTACCTCCTCCCTTGCTATACCGCTGAACATACGTAGGTAAATGCTTGTGTATACCATATACATGCAGGCAAATGTATAAATACGTATTTTGCACAACATCTATTCTTTGCCAAATACAAATGGAATAGCACTATGCATTTTTTTTTAATTTTTAAAAATTATTTTATTTTTATTTTAAAATTTGCATCCCAGTGAGCTAGCATACAGTGCAATAATGATTTCAGGAGTAGAATCCAGTGTTTCATGCCCTACGTATAACACCCAGTGATGCACATGCAAGTTTGAGAATCACTGGTCTGGGAAATGAGAGAGAAGAAGTTTTATCTGTTCGTTTTCTGCCACATCTTCAGAACTTAGAACAGTGTCTGACATAAAGTAGGTGTTCAGTGAATATCTGTTGAGTGAGGACTGAATTTATTGAGCACTTCCCAAGAACAGGGCTGCCTTTTCGTGCTTTATAAATATTAATTCATTTCAGCCTCAATCAGTGCTATGAATTAGATACTATGATTATCACATTTTATAGCTGAGGAACCTGAAGCACAGACTAGGTAATGAGCTCAAGGTCAGAATGGCAGAGCCAGGAACCCAGAGCTCATGTGTTTAACTACAGGCTGCACGACACTGACTTTCGGTGGGACCAGGGGGGGCTCCAGGGGAAGTGCTGGGCTGCTTTGAGATCCCAGGTAGGGGAGCTTTTTGTAAGAAAAGAAGAGAGGGAAGGATCTCCGTGTCCTGCCGTCATGAGTGGGGCTGGGGCTGAAGGAAGACTGTGTCAGGTAGCAGGAGACCCAGATTCAGTCCTTTGTTCCCATTTTCTGGAGGTGCGAAATTGCAAGCCATTCAAACTCTTTGAACCTCAACTGTGAAATGAGGTTAATGCTGGAATGCGCCTAAAGCTGGAAGTCTGGAAATTGGGGCCAGGATGGGTCTGCAGCCAGCTCACGCTGTGCTGAAGCGGACACTGTCTGTGCCCCCCTTCATGTCTCCTTGGCCACCTCTGACTTCAGCAGCTGCTGTGGTGGAGAGTGCAGGGGGAGCCCAGAAGCCCCTTACCCTGATGACTTGCCCCTCAAGTGTGGCCCCTGAATCTCCCCTCTTTTTGAAAAAATTTTTAAAATATTTATTTTTGAGAGAGATGGGGGGAGGGAGGGGCAGAGAGAGAGGGAGACACAGAATCCAAAGCAGGCTCCAGGCTCCGAGCTGTCAGCTCAGAGCCTGACGTGGGACTCAAGCCCACGAACTGTGAGATCATGACCTGAGCTGAAGTCAGATGTGTGACTGACTGAGCCACCCAGGGGCCCTGAACGTCCCCACTTTTTTTTTTTTTTAAATGGTTATTTATTTTTGAGAGAGAGAGAGAGAGAGAGAGCAAGCAGGGAAGGGGCAGAGAGAGACGCGCACACACACACAGAATCTGAAGTCAGGCTCCAGGCTCCCAGCTGTCAGCACAGAACCTGTCGCAGGGCTCGAACTCCTGAACAATGAGATCATGACCTGAGCAGAAGTCAGACGCTTAAATGACTGAGCCACCCAGGTGCCCCTCCCCTCTTTTTAATCCAGGGCTTTCTCTAATGCTAAGGGGGACAGTCCATTGGGCTTTTTAGTCAGCTTGGTTGAAGTTGATGCCCTTGGAAGCGACGCTCAGCTAAGAGGTAACTGAGCCATTCAGTGTGGTTTACTTCTCACAAGGCTGCAGCAGGATCAGGCCCTCACCTGGTTTGGTAACACAGCCTCCGGTCTGCCTTTCCTCCTTCCCTGCCTTCCTCTCTCCTGCTTCCTGGCCTTACCTTCCAAATTAATCACCTGCCTCCAGGTTGCTGTGTCTAAGGCTCTGCTTTAACTAAAACACTTATCTCTCTCCAGGTTGGGGAAAAAAGGAAACCACTCAGGGAGAACACAGATCCAAGGTGCACATCTCTGCCAGGAGTGTGGCTGGACGATTGCCTTTGGGCTGTAAATGTGCCTGGCAGCCCGAATTCTGGTCTAAGCTCTGATCAGATAGATGGGGAAACAGATTTTTTCCTCTTTCCTCTGTCAATCAGCTCATTCATTCCAGATTTTAAATGAGCTTTGCAGAAAGACTGACATCTCCAGCATTGTGTTCAGAAGCTGGAGCCAGAGGCTAAAATTTGCTGAAAGTTCAGCTTTTATCCTTTGGATTCAGGAAAGACCTGCCAAGAAAACCCTGCCAGTGGCCGTGCTGTGTAGATCAGAGAGATCAATTCAGCTGCTGGTGGTCATGTGGCCAACCCAAGTCTTCATCTCTGCCCTCTGGGCCATTCTTTTTTTTCCCCCCTCTGGGCAGTACCTGGCTCATCTCACACCACTTCCAAACACAGGAAGGAAAACAACCTTCAAAGAGCAAAACAAGGCACATTTTCCTTTTTAAAAGGATCCCTGAGGTTATTTCTGAGTGATGGGTTGTGTTATGGGTGATGTTTATTTTTCCTTTAGGCTTGCTTGTATTTTTTAGATTTTTTGTTAATACCCTGGGACATGTATTTTGTGTGTGTGTGCAGCACAAAGATTAAAAAAAATAAATTCAGCTGCACAGATAATTTTTAAATTAAATAAATCATCAAACAGCTGAACGTAGAGAGGGATAATACATATATGTACATATATTTATATCTGTATATATTTCTTTCCTTAGGTCTTAAGTCAAATTCCTGCATACTTGGTCCAAATCTCTCCACCAACCCCACCCTGCACCGACTCCACAGCAGCTTTGCAGAAACAAGCTTAAATCTTAGGAACTCAACTTCCTGCAGAACAAAGTGAGAAACAGTCAGAAGTAAGACACTTTTGCCGATGGGCAATATTATTATTTTTTTAAAGTTTATTTATTTTAAAGTTTATTTATTTTGAGAGAGAGAGAGAGAATGAACCAGTGGGGGAAGAGCAGAAGGAGAGAGAATCTCAAGCAAGCCCCACACTGTCATCACAGAGCCTGACATAGGGCCTGAACCCACGAACCACGAGATTGTGACCTGAGCTGAAACCAAGAGTTGGGTGGTTAACTCACGGAGCCATCCAGGTGTCCCTAAGTTTGTTTTTTTTGTTTTTTGTTTTTTGTTTTTTTTTTTTTTTTGAGAAAGAGGGACAGGGGATCTGAAGCAGGCTCCGCACTGACAGCAGAGAGCCCGATGTGGGGCTCAAACTGGACACCTAACTGACTGAGCCACTGAGGTGCCCCTAAAATTGTTCTTAAGGACGTAGTTCATCCCTGCTGAGGGCTGTAGATGTAGCAGGTGTGACTTTTACTCCACTGCATTTGAGTTTCAGAATAAGTAACTGGCCCAAGTCACACAGCTAATAAGGGGCAGGGCCAGAATTTAAACCTAGAACTATCTGGCCCCAGAGTCCCTGCTCTCAGCTCTGTACTTTTTTCTCTCACTGTGGTGACCTCTTCCAAGGATCCCTCTACCTGGCTGGCAGGAAACTTAACTTCAGATATTACTGAGGTTCTCGTCTCTGCAGGGTCAAATACAAATTCTCAGCTTGGAGCAAGGAGGGGGTCATGAGTCCAAGGTGCTCTCCCTTGGACTGTGACTCCTTGAGTTCCATAGTGGCAGCCATCCTCAGAACTGGTTTTCCCACCTGGCTCCTAGCAAGCTAAGGAGGCACTCTTCAGGCCCCCTGCATGGGCCCCCATCTACTGGGCCCCACTCCAAGAGTATAGTCTCACGGCATTTCTGCCTCCTTTCTCAATCCAGATAATGGCCCCTGTCATCTCTTCCTGCAAACGCCCGGTTGAATCCTCAGTTGTGCTGAAACAAAGGATTTTTGATTAGTTCATGAGGTTGCCTGGAGAAGGGGGCAAATATCTTAGTGCCATCCCTCTGATCAGGGTGGGAGGTAGGGAAGGACAGACTAATAGCATGTATAAGTTTGTAAATAATTTATCCTCCTGCACATTCCCATGAACCAAGAGCATGTGAAGTAAACGAATCAGGAGGGAAGCAGAGGTGGGAAGCAGAAAAGCAAGAATGCCTTGAGGATGATTGTTAAAAATACCCAAACGCCACCCCAGATTAATGGAATCAGAATCCACCAGAGGTTTTTATAACGATGAGCACGTGAGATCCTTAGGTCTGCAGGGTCGGGAAACATGTTGCTCCACCCATGAACTGGCCTCCTACTGTTGAGCAAGGAAAGGTAGTAGATAAGGCCTATCAGGACAGCTAGAGCAAACCTCATGGCTCTGCCCCAGCAATGGGAGGCAATGTCATGTGTGCGTGTGCAAGTGGGGTTGTTGGGGGTTGCTCCTGGCAGCACAATCAGAGGGAAAACAGGTCACTTGTTGGTTGACCGACATTAAGAAAAAAGGAAGTGTTCAGGAGAATTATCTAAAACCTGAGAAGGAAGTAAAAAGATGATTATGTGACATTTTAAATGGCATGCCAGAGCATTTTCTAAGCCTGCCTCAGGATCATCTGAAGCTCAGGGAATGGAACTTTGTTTGATTTGCTGTTCACAAGTTGATTAGATCCCATTCATTACACAGCTCTAAAAAGTTAGAGATTAAGTTGCATTAAACTAACAATGGATTTTTTTTTCTTGTCCAGTAGAGGAGATTACTCAGACATTATAGTTTTATTGCCTTGTGTGGCGTTCCTCAACATTGTACATCTGACCATATGAACCAAATTTCTCATAGCCTCCTAGAACTGTCTTTGCCTTTCTGCTAGTTCCCACATTAATGAATTGAATACAACTTTGAGTGTGCTTATTACCATTTGTATGAGAATTATGATAACCTTCAAATTATGTTTGGGCAAAGCATACTGAGTGTTTTTAGGTCTGAGGAGGAAGCTGAGGCAGCGAACAGGAAACTAGTCAGATGCCAGCCGACAGGAAGAGCCCTAGGAAAGGTGCGGTGAGCAGTTCAGAATGAAGGTCATGAACCCAAAAAGGCTCACGAGAGTCATACTATTGAGGTGCAGCATCGCTGGGGTGGACTGGGATTGTTTTGAGGAACTGTTCTGGACCAATCACCCAACTCTTGCCCTGTTAGGAAGTTCAATATTAAGTCCTATGCTCATTTGTTCTTCCTCTTTTCAGCCCACAGATTTTTACTCATTTTTCTCCATTCTTATTTTTTTCTTAATTGGTATGGGTTTTTTTTCTTTATTTAAATACTGGTTACTTAGCATACAGTGCTGTATTGATTTCAAGAGTAGAATTCAGTGATTCATCACTTACATACAACACCCAGGACTTATTACAACAAGTACCCTCCTTAATACCCACCACCCATTTAGCCCATCTCCTACCCATACTCCCTCCAGCAACCCTCAGTTTCTTCTACGTATTTAAGAGTCTCTTATGATTTGTTCCCCCCCCTCTTTTTCCTTACCCAGATACGTTCATCTGTTTTGTTTCTTTAATTTGTAAAATCATATGGTATTTGTCTTTCTGTGAATTACTTATTTCACTCAGTGTAATACACTATAGCTCCATCCATATTGTTACAAACAGCAAGATTTCATTTTTTTGATGGCTGAGCAATATTCCATTGTGTGTGTGTGTGTGGGGGGGGTGTATACCACATCTTCTTTATTCATTCATCAGTCAGTGGACACTTGGGCTCTTACCATAATTTGGGTGTTGTTGATAATTCTGCTATAAACATTAGGGTACATATATGCCTTCAAATCTGTATTCTTGGATCCTTTGGGGAAATACTTAGCAGTGCAGTTGCTGGATCATAGGTAATTCTATCTTTAACTCTTTGAGGAACCTCCATATGGTTTTCCAGAGTGGCTGCACCAGTTTGCATTCTCACCAACAGTGTAAGAGGGTTCCCCTTTCTCCACTTCCTCACCAACACCTGTTGTCTCTTGTATTGTTAATTTTAGCCATTCTGACTGGTATGATATGGTATCTCATTGTGGTTGTGATTTGTATTTCCCTGATGATAAGTGATATTGAGCATCTTTTCATGTGTCTGTTAGCCATCTGGGTGTCTTCTGTCCATTTCTTCACAGGATTATTTGTTTTTTGGATGTCGAGTTTGATAAGTTCTTTGTAGATTTTGGATAGTAACCCTTTATTAGATATGTCATTTACAAATATCTTCTTCCATTCTGTAGGCTGCCTTTTAGTTGCCTTTTAGTTTTGTTGATTATGTCCTTCGCGATGCAGAAGCTTTTTATCTTGAAGTCCCAATAGTTTATTTTTGATTTTGTTTTCCGTGCCTCTGGTGATGTGTCTAGTAAGAAGTTGCTCCGGTCAAGGGGAAAGAGGTTGTGGCCTGTGTTCTCCTCTAGGATTTTGATGGTTTCCTGTCTTGCATTTAGGTCTTTCATCCATTTTGAATTTATTTTTATGTATGGTGTAAGAAAGTGGTCCAGTTTCATTCTAACATGTTGCTGTCCAGTTTTCCCAATACTAGTTGTTGAATAGGCTGTCTTTTTTTGATTGGATGTCCTTTCCTACTTTGTTGAAGATTAGTTGACCTATAGTATGGGGGCATTTCTGGATTTTCTATTTTGTTCCCTTGATCTCTGTGTCTGTTTTTGTGCCAGTATCGTACTGTCTTGATGACTACAGCTTTGTAATATAGCCTGAAGTCCAGAATCATGATGACTCCAGCTCTGCTTTTCTTTGTCAGGATTGCTTTGGCTATTTAGGTCTTTGAGGTTCCATACAAATGTTAGGGTTGTTTGTTCTAGCTCTGTGAAAAATACTGGTGGTTTTGATAGGGGTTGCATTAAATGCAACAATATTCTTTTAACAATGTTTGTTCTTTTAACAAACAATGTTTGTTCTTTCAATCCATGAGCATGGAATGTTTTTCCATTGTTTTGTGTCCTCTTCAGTTTCTTTCATAAATGTTCTATAGTTTTCAGAGTACAGATCACTTACCTCTTTGGTTAGGTTTATTGATAGGTATCTTACTGTTTTTGGTACAGTTGTAAATGGGATTGAACCCTTGATTTTTTTTTTCTGTTGCTTCATTATCGGTGTATAGAGACGCAACCAATGTCTGTAAATTGATTTTATATCCTGCGATTTTGCTGAATCTGTGTCTTAGTTCTAGCAATGTTTTGGTGGAATCTTTCAGGTTGTCTACATACAGGATCATGTTGTGAGCATATAGTGAAAATTTGACTTCTTCCTTGCTGATTTAGATGCCTTTTATTTCTTTTTGTTGTCTGATTGCTGAGGCTAAGACTTCTAGTACTATGTTAAATAGTAATGGTGAGAGTGGCCATCCCTATTTTGTTCCTGCCTGTAGGGGAAAGGCTCTCAGATTTTCCCCATTGAGGATGATATTAGTTGTGCGTCTTTCATATGTGGCTTTATGATGTTGATCAATTCCTACTTTAATGAGGGTTTTCATTAAGAATGGATGCTATATTTTGTCAAATGCTTTCTCTGAATCTATTGAGAAGATCATATGGTCCTTATTCTCTTTAGTAATGTCGTGTATCTTGTTGATTGATTTGCAGATACTGAACCAAACAAATCCCGTTTGGTCATGGTGAATAATTCTTTTAATGTACTGTTGGATTCTATTTGTTAGTATCTTGTTTAGAATTTTTGCATCCATGTTCCTCAGGTATATGGCTTATAGTTCTCCATTTTAATGGCATCTTGGTCTGGTTTTGGAATCAAGGTAATGCTGTCCTTATAGTATGAGTTTGGAAGTTTTCATTCCATTTCTATTTTTTGGAACAGTTTGAGAAGAATAGGTATGAACTCTTCTTTAAATGTCTGATAGAATTCTTCTGGGATGCCATATGGCCCTTGACTTTTGTTTGTTGGGAGATTTTTGATCAGTGTTTCAATTTCTTTGATGGTTACGGGTCTATTCAAATTATCTATTTTTTCCTGTTTCAGTTTTGGTAGTTTTTATGTTTCTAGGAATTTGTCCATTTCTTCCAGGTTGCCCATTTGTTGGCATATAATTTTTCATAATATTCTCTTATAATTGTTTGTACTTCTGTGATGTTGGTTGTGATCTTTCCTCTTTCATTTGTGACTTTGTTTATTTGGGTCCTTTCTATTTTCTTTTTGATAAGTCTGGCTAGGGGGTTATTAATTTTATAAATTCTTTCAAAGAACCAGCTCTTAGTTTCATTGATCTCTTCTACTGGTTTGTTCGTTTGTTTGTATATCATTTATTTTTGCTGTAGTCTTTATTATTTCCCCTTTTCTGCTGGCTTTAGGCTTTATTTGCTATTCCTTTTCCAGCTCCGTTAGGTGTAAGATTAGGTTGTGTATTTGAGACTTTTCTTGCTTCTTGAAGTAGGTCTGTATTGCAATATACTTCCCTTTTTGGACTATGTTTGCATCCCAAAGGTTTTGGACTATTGTGTTTTCATTTTCATTTGCTTCTGTGTACTTTTTAATTTCTTCTTTAATTTCCTGGTCAATCCCACCATTCTTTAGGAGGATGGTCTTTAATCTCCATGTATTTGTGGTCTTTCCAATTTTTTTCTTGTGGTTGACTTCAAGTTTCATAGCGTGTGTTCAGAAGATATTCATGGTATGAGCTCAATATTTTTGTAATTGTTGAGGCTTGATTTGTGACCCAGTATGTAATCTATTCTGGAGAATGTCCCATGTGCATGTGAGAAGAATGTGTATTCTGCTGCTTTAGGATTGAATGTTCTGAATATATCTGTTAAGTCCATCCATTCCAGTGTGTCATTCAGAGCTATTGTTTCCTTGTTGATTTTCTGCTTAGATGATCTGTCCATTGCTATAAGTAGGGTTTCAAATCCCCCTACAATTATTGTATTATTATTAATGAGTTCTTTATGTTTGTGATTAATTGATTTACATATTTGGGTGTTCCAAGTTGGCATAAATATTTATAATTGTTAGATCTGCTCTGTGGGTAGACCTCTTAATTATGATGTAATGCCCTTCTTCATCTCTTTTTACAGTCTTTGGTTTAAAGTCTAGATTGTCTGATATAAGTATGGCTACTCCGTCATTCTTTTGATGTCTATTAGCATAATAGATTGTTATCCATTCCCTCGCTTTGAATCTGCAGGTGCCTTGTGTCTAAAATGAGTGTCTTGTAGGAAACCTATGGATGGATCCTGTTATTTTATCCATTCTGATACCCTATGTCTTTTGATTGGAGCATTTAGTCCATTTACATTCAGAGTGATTATTGATAGATGTGAATTTCATGCCTTTGTGTTACCTGTAGAGTTGGTGTTTCTGGTAATGCTCTTTGTTGCTTTTGGTCCCCCCACCCCCTGCAAAGAGTCCCCTTTAGTATTTCTTTCAGGGCTGGTTTAGTGGTCATGAACTCCCTTAGTTTTTGTTTGTCTGGGAAACTCTTTATCTCTCCCTTCATTCTGAATGTCAGCCTTGCTGGATAAAGTATTCTTGGCTGCCTAGTTGTCCCATTCAGCATGTTCAATATATCATGTCATTCCCTTCTGTCCTGTCACGTTTGTGTGGACAGATGTGCTGCAAACCTGATCTGTCTTCTCTTATAGGTGAGGACTTAATCCCCCCTTGCTGCTTTTAGGATGCTTTCTTTGTCTTTGTATTTTGTGAATTTGAGTATGGTATGTCTTAGTGATGGCTGGCTTTTGTTGAATTTAATGGGAGTTCTCTATTTCTTGGATTTCGATGTCTGTTTCCATCCCCAGGTGAAGGAAATTTTCAACTATAATTTGTTCAAATAAACCTCCTGCCCCTTTTTTTCTCTCTTCATCTTCTGGGACTCCTATGATATGAATGTTATTATGCTTTAAGGAGTTGCTGAATATCCTTTGTCTACATTCGTAATCCAATACTTATCTTTTCCCTCTGTAGACAAGCTTACGCCCACCACTCCTCGGGAAGCCCTCATAGAAGAGCAAACAATCACTCCTCCTGTGTCCCTAGCTTGTGTCAGATCTCTGCCTTCTCCCTGTGTCTGAGCTGTCCACCTGGTTCCCCTGGGTTTTATCGTAGGTGCAGGTGGGTTTCAAAACTCCAAACTTCAGGGACCCTCATGGCACAGACCCATAATGATTCTCAGGCAGAGGTCCTCCCTGTGCTGTGGCCAGGAGCTGTTTTTTCCTGGCCGGAAAAAAGGGTCGGTCAACCACATAGCACCTTGGAGTTTATGGTAAAGCATAGCAGGAAGCCGGCACCAAGGCTCACTGCCCGCAGTCAGAGTCCCTGTTCCTATGCTAGTGAATGGGGCAGCTCAATGGTGCCCTCAGGGTTTTTTGTCCCCAAAGAGGCTGTGCCACCTCTCCCAAATCACTCCAAGAAGAGGAACTATTTCTCCCCATGTGACCCAGGAACTGTTTCTCTCCATATGACTCAGATGGAGCTGCCCACTTCCTAGTCTCTGCCCTCCTTCCCCACCGGAACATTGCTAAGCCCACAGGCATGACTCTGGTGATGGTGCAGACCTCTAAAACTTCAGACTTTGCTCTATGTTGCTTATTAAAACTTGTGGTTATTTATCCCCCCCTCCTTTTTCCAATCAATAGGTTTAGGAAGAGTTTTTCTTGTGGAATCACTTGTGCATGTTTTCACTCTCTCTCTCTCTTTCTCCCTTGCTCCTCTCTTTGTGATCAGGGTTCTTTTCCCTTAAAAGCACTTGTAGCCCCTTTCTTGCCCAAATGAACTCTCTGCAGCTCCTACCTTCTATGAGGTGGTCATTTTTCTACTTGTGTATGTGCAGTTTTGTTCTCTCAGTTGTCCGATCAATTTCTTGGATATTCACAATAATTTGATATTTATCTCACTGTGTTTGAGGGACAAGGCAAGCTTGGGGTCCCTCTACTCCTCTGCCAGCTTAACTCCTCCCTTCTTTTGTTTTGTGTTTGTTATTTGAAGTACCATTATATTATAAGCTGTTTAAATTCCTGTTATAACTTAGCAGAGAAAGAAAAATCCACAAAATAAAGGTAGATGCCTCAGTATTAAAACCTGATTTAAGTGGACATGGTTGTCCATAATTATTATGCCCTTTGTTTTTATTTTGTTTTACTTATTGATTAATATCTATTGTGTCCAATACTTAGAGGCTAGAGCTGTAAGTCTAGATATAAGTCTTTATATTAAGTTCTAAGAGAGCAAGTTTCAAGTTACATTTATGCAGTTAGACATTTATGCTTAAGCAGGAACAAACAAGCAGAGTAAAGTTGGAATTAGAGTTAGTTTACAGACCACCTGCTTGGCAAGATCTGGAAAGTTCTAGTTCTTTATCTTGTAGGAGTTTTTTTCTTGTTTTTGTTTTTGTTTTGTTTTGTGTTTTGTGTTTTGTCTTTTTGTTATTTTCCCTGTAGGCTTTATACTCAGTGCAGAGCCCAGTGTGGGGCTTGAACTTATGGCCCTGAAATCAAGACTTGAGCTAAGATCAAGAGTCAGATGCTCAATTGACTGAGCCACCCAGGCACCATTTGTAGTAGCTCTTGATAGCACCTTGCACAAAAGAAAGTCTCTCTAACATGACAATGTTCTAGGGATATGGTTTGGCTCACTGTTTAGGTAAGTGAGGGAACCAAGAATCCTTTTAATTAAGGGGCTAGACCCAGAACTTTTGAGAATCATCTCTCAGGCAACATTTCCAAAAATATACCAGGATTGTTAAATTCTTATATCCTGTTTGTATAATGATGGGAAGCATCTGTAGCATATGTGGAAATTCCCATATGTAGGACATCACTGATTTCACCAAAGAATCCATTTCCAGTGGTCATGTTAATTAACAAAATACCTGGTGTTGGAGATAAAAACATCTAAAACACTGGTGGTAGCGATCTCTGGTGTGTGGCCTTTTGATTAAGTGCTACTTGACCATTCAGATTAGGGCAATACACTTCTCCTAGGGTGTAGATGAAAACCAAAACCTACATGCCATACTGTGGGAAAATGTTTTAAAGAATTTTCCATAGCATCACACTCAGGATATGGGAAAATTTACTGAGCTCTATCTGGCTTGTGTAGGAATTAAATAATAAGTCAGTCAGAATATCTTTGAGTCAAAGTTTGATAATTTCCATAGCAGTAACTTTGAAAAAATAGTAAGTGCTTTGAAAATGGAAAGCACTGCTTTATGT
This sequence comes from Prionailurus viverrinus, assembly GCF_022837055.1. Taxonomy (NCBI): domain Eukaryota; kingdom Metazoa; phylum Chordata; class Mammalia; order Carnivora; family Felidae; genus Prionailurus; species Prionailurus viverrinus. The sequence goes on from NC_062569.1 coordinate 26,323,885, forward strand.
AGATTATGATAATTAAAAAAGAAACTTCAAAAAATGGGATTAAGCATGCTTTTAACCTGTATCTTGGCATCATAAAGTTGACTTTCAGGCTAAGTCAGTTTTCTAGAAAGGCAGAGTTTCCTGTAATACTCAAAAGTTTACTTAATATAAACCTTGGAAAGATTGTTGATTAGTAACCTTGGGATCATTAGTTTGTGTTATGAGGAACTACATTTGTTAGAATATTTATTATAGCCTGCAGCGTTTATCATTTAAAGTTGAAAGCTATGTTTGTCATTGAGATTGAATTTATGGCTAACCTTGGGATCACTGATCCCCTGACTATGATCTCTTGATCTTATTGTAATTAGCAAGTCATAGCATGAAAATGAACTTTTTTTTTTTTTTAGGAAGGACTGTTATTCTTCCTTCCATAAGTTCTATCTAAATAAACATTAAATATGTGACATAAAACAAATTATTTTTCTCCCACAATGGGTTTGGATCTCTTGCCCTGTAGCCTGATGAAGTTGTGTTACAGAATTACTGAATATTCTGGATATAGTTTTAAAAATGATGATATTACATGAATGACCAAAAGTGTAGGCTTTGACTATATGAAGATAGGCTGTTCTTTTTGTTTGTGTTTTGTTTCTTAATTCCTTCCTATGTGCTCTTTGTCATGGGTGCAGAAATCTTGTCTCTCCAAAGAACATAGAGTTTGGGATTAGTCTGGATTCCAAGAACCAATGAAGTACCACTCCCACTGTGAATTTTCAGCTTGCATTTGTTGGTGATGACTGGGGTTCTTCATCTTTGGGGATCCAAAAATCCTCATATCTTCCTTTCTGGCCCCAAATGAAGAAGGTCTTTAGGTCTCTGTTCTTTAGGTCTCTGTTTATAGGGATGAGGATGGAGGACAAGACTGTGGTCCTGAGTGTCCCTTCCAGCTTCCAGATCAAGAGATGTTTGAGAGGGGGACAAGGCTGATGTTACCAATGAAGTTAGTTTGTTCGCTAAGGCATATTCTTCTGATGGGGTCTGATGTTGGTTCATGGAGTTGACAATTATCCATCTTCTTCATGGCAGCTAGCATCTTACCTCCTGAAGACTTCATAAAGGCAGTATGAATCACAGATGACATTTCTTGCATCACTTCCCCTCTTGCTATTTTTCATCCATGAAGGGCTTGTGAGGGGTGGCTTACATCTGAGATTCTGTTGCAGGCTGGCTGTTATACACCTTTAATTGAATACACCAAGTTACAAACTTGTGACTAGCATTGCCTGACTCATTCCATGAGTCGCATGTAAATGTCTTTAAGTTTTCAGAGTACTAGAGCTGTAATCATTTTTTAGGAATTCCTGTGTATAGCACCAAGCCTAAGTCTTCTCTTGACAGCCTTAAAACTCTCTTCCCTGGCTCCTCAATAATCCCTTCCCTTTCTGGAATCACTGTGAACTCCATCTCTCATGTAAACTTCCAGGCTTTCAGTAGGGCCTGAAAAATATTTACTCCTTGGTTAAATTCTGTTATAGGTGCCCCTTTCCCTCCATAACTTCCTAGAATCATCCCTTCATCCTCTGCCATCTGTCCTCCCATTAGTGAAGATGAAAATGGAGATGGTTATTTAAGGCAGTTTTCAGGTAGAAGAGCAGAGAGAATATAACAGCAGTAGAGTGAGTAGAGGTCATTAGTTATTGAAGAAAATTACCATTAATTGCTTACGTGTTTCTTGGGAAAATTGCATCACCTTTTATGACCTCAAGTTTTCCCTGCAAAATAATGAGATTTCACTAGATGATCTGAAAGATCCTTTCCAGGGCGAAATTTTGTAAACTGCACAAATATTTGTTGCTGCTGAATATTGTATTTGACTCTAGGATTCCTGGTAGCAAAAGAAAACAGGAAGAGATGTTGAATTATCTGGTGTTCATTGACAAAAAGATATGTAGGCTTGCATCTGCAGAAAGGGAATAAAACTCAAGAAAATCTAATATTGGACCCTGGAAAAAGTTTTAGATTGTGTCTACCTAAGTGTCATAATGATGATTCTGAGTTACAAATGACAAAAATCAAAATAAAACAACCACCCCCAAACAAACAAAAACAGTAGAAGGGCAGATACTTGAATGCCCTCAGAGTTTCATCTCTGCTTTCCTTTGCGTTTTGAGGTCAGGCTGGCTGCCCATGAAGTTGAAACCATGGCAACAGACAAATTCAGCATCATATCTTAAAAAAGTTTTTTTTAATGTTTATTTTTGAGAGACAGAGTGTGAGCAGGTGAGGGGCAGAGAGGGAGACACAGAATCTGAAGCAGGCTCCAGGCTGCACTGAGCTGTCAGCACAGAGCCAGATACAGGGCTTGAACTCACGAACCATGAGATCATGACCTGAGCCGAAGTCAGATGCTTAACCGACTGAGCTACCCAGGTGCCCCTATGCTTTTAAAACTTTATAACTGAGATGTTGGGGGGGAAGTCTAAGGAAGAATTTTGATTGGCCAGTCTTGGGTCACATGCTGATTCCTAGACCAATCATGGGGTGGGGACTGCAGCTCCCACTGGAACAGAGGTTGGAATGGAAGTTTCTCACAAGGTGGCTGGTTATCATTCCAGGTGGGCAAAAAGTAAATGATTGTTTTACCTTGTCCTGGTTGTTCTCTTTATCCCTTCTACTCTAGGTTTGGGTCTACCATATAAATTTGCCCTTCTCAAAAGTTCATTATACAGTGAAAGCCCTAGGTCTTCCAAAAAAAATTATGACTTAGCTCCTGACCAAAGTTTATGTGCCCAGTCTTCTCAGTGTCTCTCTCTAAGGGCTTTTTATGATAATGACTAGCAACCTTGATCAATTTGTGCTACTAGCAAATTGGCCAGAGGTGATTAAAGTCCATCTGATAAAAACCACCAAGGAGACACTTCTCATCCAACAAAGTTAACCTGCTGAGCAAGGGGACTCATGCACCAAAAGGATGATAGGACACCTCACCAAAGGAAGACACAAGCTTGTCCTAGTATTTGGGGAAATGGTGGGGTTTAAGTAAAATTTCAACAAAGCAGTGATAGGCTCACTCAGAGCAAAGCGGTGGGGGTATATTAAGAGTTGACATTAGGCCTGGGCTGAGATGAGAACTCAGGGTCCTGTTTCCTGGGAAACTACACAGTTGAGATAAGTATGGAATGTTGTGTTTAAAACCCTTATCTGAAGCTCTGGATCTGGGTTGGAAATCCAGGCTGTTTTTCTGTGTTAAAATGACTTAGATCCTCTAGGCAAAAAAGAGGTGTTTCATTCTCACTAAATGTGATTTCAAACAGCAGTTTCTGACAGTCAATGATTTTAGAGAACAAGTTTTTTCATGTCCTTTTGTTAATTAACAAAAGCATTTTTTTTTCCTCCCAGAGCTTCACAGAAGAGATTCTTTCTCTTCTACTTATCAGATATATGCTTGATCAGGGTCTCTCTTGAAATACCAGCATCGCTTTTGTAGCCAATATCAAGGAGTGAGTTAAGGTGGAAATGTCATGTCATTCACAAAGAGAAGTTGAAGGATCTTTGGAGTTTCTGTATATTATTGAGGCAATTATTTGCCATTTATTCACTCTGCAGGTATTTGTGGAGCTCCTACTGTGTGTTAATCTTTGCAAAGGAGATAGAATTTCTACCCTTGAGCAGCTCACACTTTAGTGATGGATACAATGAGTAAGGAAAAAAAAAAAACTCCGTGAGCCAGGGTGAGGGCAACAGTGGATTTTGTCATACACGTTTGCGAGAGCAAAGAGGAGGAAATTGTGAACTCTGAGCTTGGGAATCTGGTTCTACCCATGGGGAGAACAGTCAGTGGGAGGAGGAATCTGGGGTCCTGAGGAGAGGAGACTTTGTTCTGAAGAAGTTGGCACGCGTAGGAGACACTGTTGGTGCCATGCTCCAGATCCACTCAATGCATCTCTGAGCTCCCCTGCAGCCCAGCACAGTTTCTGAGCATGTGTACAGTTGCCCACCACAGCCTTCCAGCTTCTCCACTTGAAGGAGGGCTTTTTTGATTGCCAAGGAGGCTTACTCAGTCTGCTCACAGGGCAGCTTGGAAGTGCCCAGGACTTCATCCTTCCCATTCCCCCTACCCCTGTAGTTCTCAACCACCGAGAGATGGCATTTAGTGATGAAATCCAAGCTGTCTCTCACTGGGATGGTTCTGAGGGACATTCTGAGTTTTTCAGAGGGTCCCCAGTGAGACTGAACCTCAGTTGCCTACAGAGTTAACACATACGTTAAGGCAAATTTTGGCTTTTATTCTTTCAGGTCTTACTTTCCATATTCCCTCTCTTGCTTCCTCACATGGCTTTCCAAATAAATTGCCTACACTGAAGTCCTTGTCTCAGGGTCTGCTTTTGGGGGAACCCAGAAGCAAGCTTCTTCCTGGTGGGGGGATGGCACACAAGGAGAAGCAGAAATATTGCTTGAAGGTCAAGGAGAGGATACAGAGCACAGCCAAATGGTGACTTCTGAAGTAACAGAATAAATAAGGACCTTGCTATTTAACCAGGGTCAGTGTTAGAGTTTAAGACCTTGAGCCTAAACCTATCTTGGGGTCTAAGCTACCTGTTTGGGGAATGAAAGGGAGACAGAGGAGCGGGATGCTGTTTGGTGGGTGAGCCAGAGGGGAGAACATGACTTCCTGAGCAGGAGGGAACAAAAGACTGAAAGCATCATATGGCATTAAATATCTGCACTTCACTGTTTTCGCTGAAGAATCTTACATATGATAGTTTGATTATTTCCCTCAGGGAATCAGACTATTTAGCGAGCTCTTACTGTTTCTTAGCTATATATGAAGTGACTCTATTTCCGCGTAGAGCAAAACTTTGCCCCTGTTATCCACACCTCGTGAATAATGAAGGGACAATTGATGAAGAGTGAACTAACCTATCATTTTGGAAGTTATCCTCTGTGGAGGAGACTCTCTAGGTTTTATGTCAAATTTAACAATCCCGGAAAAACACAGAGGAGCTTGCATTCAACTCCGTTAACGACACACTGTCCTTCTATTGACAATTTATTTTGAGAAACTTCATTTGACCCCACTTCCTTGAATACTCATGCCAGAAACAAAACAACACTGCATTCCAAGTACAGGTCTTCAGATTTTGAGATAATGGTGAAAAACATGTATACAAAATGTGATGGAGATGGTCGCTGCCCACCCCCTCCTCCCCCTCCATTCTCCCTCTCCTTCTTTTATGGTCACAGTTGAGCAAGGCACATGGCTGCCTAGCTGGAAATAAAATCTCAAGTATCCCTGCAGCTGGATGTGGCTGTGTGACTAAGGTCTGACCAGCAGAATGTGAGTGGAAGAACTATGAGCAACCTCTGCCTCACTTGTTTAGGAGGCAGTCTGCAGAGTTAGCTCTTTCACCATCCCCACTGGCTACCCTGGTGGTACTTGCAGAAACCTCAGGTGCCACATGTTGAATATTAGCCTGGGTCCCTGAATGACTATGTGGAGGAAAGCCTCTTGCTGACCTGGAATAGACACCTTGGACTGAACTATGTGAGAAGGAAATGATCTTGGTTATTACATCTCCTGTTACAGCAGCTTAATTGTTTAACTCATGTATGTGCACACACAAAAATACTTCTCTATTTCCTTTGACTCCATCCTGATCCCTAATCTGGTTGGTATGAGCTAGTTTAGAGCATCCAAGATGCTCTAAGAGCTTTACCTTGTTATCAATGCAGGGAGTGTTTGCTATTGTTCAGTTCATTGATTTATCCACCTATCCATCCATCCATTATATCTGCTGTTTTGAGACCTAGTATGTACAAGGCTCTTTGCTAGGGGATATCCAGGGGATATGAGTGACCCAAAGATGAATTATACCTGTTCCTGCTCTCAAGTGGCTCATAGTCTAGAGACTTCAGGCGGAGACTAAATAATTGAAATAAGGATAATTAGGATTAATTTTTATTCTAGGAATTTTAAATTAAATTTGAAAAAGGTTAGTTTCATTTATATTATTTAAAAAATATTATTATTACTATTTTTTGAGAATACTCTCCCTGGGAACTTTTTGTATTCATTTTTAGGATCAGTGTTTACAGAGTGAAGGATCCTTTTGATTTAATGGCAATAAAGCACGCATAAGAACAAGCAATGCGTCAGTCATCATAAACATCGTTTTTGCTCCTCCCCTCACCACCACCCCCCATTCCCTTTCCCCCAGGAGAGTATTAAATACCGGAAAAGCTGGTGTGTCTTTGTACCCTTGAGGCTTCCTGTGCTCTAGGGAATTCCCAAGGCTCAAACAGCTTCTTAAGGGATGAAGACAAGAAGGAGGAATTAAAAGAACAAGTTGCAAAGGTTTTGCCAGGTAGGAGGAAATTCCTTTTCCCTGGGAGAGTTGGGTAGGTGGGAACTCTAGTTTGTTTCTATGTGTTTTTGCAAATACACTGCTTCTCTTTCACTTCCAGGCAGAGAGAGACAGGGACTCAATGATAGACCAACAGAGGAGAAAGTGATAGAGACTGAAAGAGAGATCTTGCATAGCAAAGAGATGGAGAGAAATTGAGACAGGGACAAAGACACAGAGGAAAAAACCCAAAAGGTATCTCTGTTAGACACACAGAGAAAGAGTAACTTTCAAGGTTCAAACTGTGGCAGAACGAGACGTGTAACTCTGAACTTTTATGGAGCAGGAAAATGTGAAATGTTTTAAGATGGGGTCCAGAATTTACCATCTGTGTGGAAAGGGGAAACCAATGTATGGGGACTCACAGATGTCTCATGAATTATTTCACTGATGCAAATCTTTGGGAGAATTTAAACATGGAGATTAGTATTAGAATCATAAGGTGAAGGGAAGAAGAAAACACTAAAGAATCAGGGAATAAACAGGCTTAGTAGAGATATAAAACTTAGGTAAAAATGACTCTCTCAAAACAATGCCAGGTGCAATTTTGAGTTGGAAATAAAGTTTTCTTCCATCTAGTTTGCCAGGATGCCTGTAACTCCACTACTAGGTTTCTTTTCATTTGACCACCATACACAGTTTTAAGAAACAAGTGAGATGGTTATTTACATTTTTAATAAAAAATTTCAAACATACAGCAAAACTTAAAGGATCCACAGGGAATACATGTATACTCACCACTTAGATTCACTATGAACATTTTAATATCGTTGTTTTTTCACATCATCCCTCTGGCCATGTGTTACTCTACCTTATTTTTAAATGCATTTTAAATTAGAAACATCAGTAAACTCCCTAAGGATATCAGCATGCATATCATTTACTAGAACTGAAGAAAATGATTATTTTTATAAAGAACTTCAAGAAAGGTGAATGTGAAATTGATCAGGTTCAGATTTTATGTATAATTTTTTGGTCACTGGGGTTGATACCTACACATTTAAATTCACTGAATTTAGTGATGGTGACAACTATTCAGGATGACTTCTGTGGGGTGGAAGAATCACATATTGACTGAGAATTATTCCACAGGAGTACAGGAGAAAAATCTAGCACCTTTTTGTTCTCTTTTGTATTGATCTTCAGAGGCTACGAAATAAGCCCAGGGAATTGCAAATGTAGGATGGTCCTTTTTATTTCAACCCAGAGTGTGCATGCCACAGGCCTTTGAAAGTAGTCTGCCATCACATAATTTTGTCTGATAGTTTCTGGCTCATAGGAATAGGCCTCGAGAGGTCTGTGGATGCATTTATTCCATCACTGACCAAGAACAATGAAGCCCTGTCTACATTTTTGCAGAAACAGTAAATATGGTCCCTTACAGAGTCGCTAGAAAGTGAAATAATGAATATTATCTACCTGATATTTTGGTCTGAAATAAAAGCACCATGAGTCCTGTTAAAAAGATCCTATAGGAAATTGTTTTGCCCAGACATTCCAACCTAATCTTGTGTCTTTATGTTTGAGCAACTCACTGTATAAGTGGATTTTTGTGACTGTGAGTTTTTAAAGGTTCACCTCTGGCTGCGTCTCTCTCCTGCCTCCTTGGGCACAGTTGTAGTTGCAGACTGGCTCCATTTTGGATTCCTCAAAGGTCTTAAACCAAGACCCTTCCAATACTACGCCTGTGATCTGGTTTTACTTATTCTACAAATTTGCCAAATGTTTAGTTTTATGCTATTTGTTCTGATTATATTTTTAATACAAATGAATGAAAAATAGAATTAAAATATAAAAGTGAACCCAACTGGCTTTGAGTCCTCCATTTACCAAAAAAGAATAGCCTAGGGAGCGCCAACCTTCCCAAGAATGCCTCTAAATCTTTGCTTAGAACATTCTGTCTTAAGAACAGGAAATCATTCTTTTTCTGAACAAATGAATTTATGCAACGAATCTTTTTTGAGCACCTACTATATGTCAAGCACTGGGGATATGTCATGGAAAACAAGATTCCTCGTAGTGCTTCTATTCTAGGTGAAGGTGCGGCATGATTACGGGTAATGGATAAAAACCATGATGAATATTACATAGCCTGTTAGAAGGTGATAGGAAAAGAGGAAAAGCAGAGCAGGGTAAGGGGGCTTGGGTGTGCTGGGACAACAAGGGTAGGTTGCAATTTTAAGTAGAATGGCTAAGATGGACTGCACTGAGAAGGTGATACCTGAGCAAAGACTTGACGGAAGCAAGGGAATCAGCCATGTGGACATATGTGTAGATATGTATAGATATGAGTGGATATATGGGGATATATAATGTTACATGGGAACATATGGGAAAGTATGTAGATATATGGATACCTGTGGGAATATATATGGATATATGTGGACGTAAGTGGATATTTAGGAGATACGTGGATATTTGTGGATATATGTAGATACATGTGGGTATGTGTAGATGTGTGTGGGTATATAGGGATATATGTGAGTAAATGGGGATAGGAGGGGAAGAGCATTCCAGATGGAGGAAACAATAAACAGTATGTACAAAAACCCTAGGCAGTGAGTATAACTGGCTTATCTGAAGAACAGCCAGTAGGCCAAAGTGATCCGAGTCTAACGTGCCAGGGTGAGAAATGAGTCGGAGAAAACTGGGGGCCGGTTTATATAGGAGCTTGTAGTCTATTTTGTTTTTTTACTCTGAATGAAACAGGAAGCCATTGAAAGGCTCTGAGCAGAGGTCACCTAGGTTTTAAAAGGATTTCTCTGGTTATATTTTGAGAATAGACTTCGGAGGGAAAGGTTAGAAGTAGGGAGAGCCATGGAGGTTGCTGTAGTAATCAAGCAAGAGAGGCTTGAATCAGCCTGTTAGTAGAAATGACAAGAGCATCAGTTTCTGTGTAAACAGCTTTAAAGGTTGATCCAGCATGATTTCCTGGCAGGTTGGATGTAGGGGGTGTGTGTGAGAGAGGAGTTAATGATAGCTCCGTGGCTTTGGGTCCATGCTGTGAGAAGGTTGCAGTTGCCATGAACTGAGAGAAATGAACAGAGGGAGGGAAGAAGGAAGGAAGGGAGAGAGAAAGAAAAAAGAGAGCAGAGAAAGGAACTGTTCTAGGTGCTGAGCATATATTAATAGTAAAGACACAGTCCTAACAAATCCCAAAGAATTCATTGAAATAAATGTACAGACTCAGAGGAAGAACAGAACAGGGAGTGCTTTGCCATCAAGCTTGAGTTAGGAAGGTGACACCTGAGCTGGGTTTTGAAAGGTGAATAGAGCCTGCCGTGTGTGTGTGTGTGTGTGTGTGTGTGTGTGTGTGTGTGTGTGTGCGCGCGCGCGCGCGCATGCATGCACATGTGTCCCGGGCCAAGGAGTAGTATGCAGCCTTCCAGGTAAAGGGAAGGAATAATGACATTCAGAATCATCAAAGTCTGATAGACTTGGAAAACCACACTGACTTATAATTCTATAAACTTCAGAAAGATTTGTAGCCTAGTCAGGGCATCTTGGAATCTCTAAGAAATATCGCAAACTTTCTGAGGGTCAGGTAAGTTTGTGTCACTGCATTTAGTGGATATTCTTTCAGTTTGTCTTTAAACATTTTATTATACACTATTTCAGAAACTCAAAAAAGATACAAAGAGAAGTTCAATGGCCCTTAAGTTATTTTAAGCTAAAGCCCTGGAAACAACAGTAAAAGATTAAGCTCAAAGAACATGGACAGCTAAAGTTTCGTAACATAAGGTTTCAAAGAGCTTAGTGAAATAAGCCGTACAGAGAAAGACAGATACCATATGTTTTCACTCTTATGCGGATCCTGAGAAACTTAACAGAAACCCATGGGGGAGGGGAAGGAAAAAAAAAAGAGGTTAGATTGGGAGAGAGCCAAAGCATAAGAGACTCTTAAAAACTGAGAACAAACTGAGGGTTGATGGGGGGTGGGAGGGAGGAGAGGGTGGGTGATGGGTATTGAGGAGGGCATTTTTTGGGATGAGCACTGGGTGTTGTATGGAAACCAATTTGACAATAAATTTCATTAAAAAAACAACCCAAAAAACAAAGAGCTTATCTCATCCAGGTGACCACCAGCTTGCTGTCACACCTGGTACTCCACTTCTCTGATTTAGGGAATCTTCCCTCACTACTGTCAAATGTCTGTTACTATCCAAAATCTCACTTACATCATAGTGTGATTATTTCCTAGACATAATGAAGCGAAAATGTAGCCAGGACTCTTTTGGTTCAAGCAATGCATTTCTCTTGGAATAAAAATTCTGAGGCTTGGTTCTAAGGCGACAAAGTATTAAATTTTTGGACTTTTGTTTTGTAGATTATTGCTTGACAAAAGTGATAGTAACCTCTGAAGTTTTCTAGCTTTCTCCAAAGTTTTTGCTACCCCCCATTAGCTTATGTTGTGCCCACAATAACCCTGTCAATAACTGGGTGAAGGCACAGTTTATGCTGCCAGGACTGAGTCTTAGTGAGTTCAAGAGACTTCCAAGAAGCTGCATAACAAGAACGTGGCAGGGTTGAAACTTGAACCAGAACATTCAAAGTCAAGTTCTATGCAATTTTTTATTGCTCCATATGATGCTTGCTTTACAGATTCTGAAGCAACCTTCTTAAAGGACATGAAATAAATAATGGATAGGGTATATGAGGCCAAACCAGACAATTGCAGAGGGCCATCTTGCCCTTATTCACTATCATGACCTGCTCTTCCTACATTTCCTGGTGACAGGAAGTAGGGAGTAGCAGAGTGCGCTGACCTGCCCACCGTCTTTGGAGGGGCCTGATCTGCTTAGCGGATTGCAGGCATTCTTCCTGAATGAAATACTTGAGAAAGACAGGGTAGTTGTCCCCATCTCTCTGGCAAAACCAAGCTCATGAAACGCTGGGGTGGTGGAATTTATAAGTTACACGTCAGTTGTTAAGAGTTTGAATATTCTTTTTCCTTGGATTAAAGCGTTCAGCAGTTTGTTCAAACGTGAAATAATGATCATAAAAGGGAAAGATTTATTCGTTTCAACAATGTAGCCAGCACTACAAAGATTTCTTGGGCCGAGACTCTTCTCTCTGTGTGTTCACAGCCCAGTGGGGTAGATAAATGATCGACGGCAATACATACGGCAAATGGTGTAGGTGATGTATGAACCAGGCACTTTGGGAAACTAGGTGAATCAGGATATGAAAAGGGCCTAAGATAGAGAAAAACTGCCCCAAAGCTGGGATGCTATTCACTTCCAAAATTTTAAATACCTCACAAATCGTGTGCTGATCTTGAAATTATTGCAGCTGATGGGAGTGTCAGGGCCCTGCTGAACTCTGACATTGTCATCCTTATCCCTCCCTGGAGCAATGCTCCAAGATTCTGCATCTTGTTATGGTTTTTTTCTTTTTTGAGCCTAATAACACATTAATTGTCATTGAAATGTTTGACACAGCATCCCTCAAATATTTTACAACAAAGTTGTGTATATATCCAAGCCGTCATAAGATTTGTGAATGGGCACGGAAGCAAATGTTAATGTTTATGAAATAGGTTAAGGCTAACCTTTAGTTTTTCTTAACTGTTAAACATGCCGTGTGAATTCTAATGTGATGTGTACAGAAGAATCTGTTCACGTCCCCCAATTGTTTGCCTCCTGGAGCTTCCTCTTGCCCAGATGTGGTATACTCCAAGACTATCTTGTAAGAAAGCCAAGTATACACTGCCTGAAAGAATCCTGTTTAAATGACCAGAAAATTTTGGAAAAAAAAGAAAGGACATAGCTCTTCATTATTTCTGGGAATAGAGTATAATTAGAAGGCAAATTGAAAAATGCGTTAAATTAATTTTTCACATTTGCATTGGATCTTTCATCTAAATATTTTGAAGCTTCTGCTTACCTCTCAGTCATGTATATATAAAGAAAACATTTTAAATTGATTGTTTCTTCCCTTTCCCCACGTAGTTGATAAGAGACACTTGTTTTCTTCCCTGTGGAGCTAGAGATGCTGTTGAAAGTCAATGGAGCAGACATCTGCCTGGTTGGGAACCACTGCATGCTAAATGCATGGAAGAATGGTTTTCAAAGTGTGGTCCCTTGATTCCACTCAGCATGCAAATTCTCACCACTCAGACTTATTACATCAGAAACTCTGGAGATGGGGTCCAGGAAGCTGGGTTTTAACAGGTCCTCTGGGTGATTCTGACTCAATGCTCAGGCTAAGAACCAGTGGCATAGAACGTTAGAGATGGCATCTTTTCATTTCATTTTTAAGGGACCCATAGAGGGAGAATAGAAACCTTGAGGGAGACTTGTATATGAAACACTGCTGGTTTAATTAAATGAAGTTAAGGCAGTTTATGGATGAAAACTGACAAATTCTACCCGGATCGCCTCTTATATCCCACCTTCTGAGTTCATGCATTTCAGAAAGCCAAAGGTTTCTATTAGATGCATGACCTCAGAGCCTGTGCAGCAAGGGGGTATGAGCTCCAAGAAGGCTTAACCAGGTCTCCTGTGGTCAAAAACCTTAGCTTCCAAGGCCTTGGATGAGCTCTACCTGGGGTGTCCAATACCTCTTCTGAGTCCTTGCTCATGCTGTTCCATGTCTGGGATTCCCTTTCTCCACTTGCTCACTTGTACATTTCTACTCCTTCTTTAAGTCTCAACTCCAGCATCATCTGCTCTTTGAAGCCTTTACCAAGTGCAGAGGGATGCTCACCCACTGTGTTCCTCAACACCTTGTACAGATTTCGATATAATTTTGCTCATCCCACAATATTACAATTCATCCATTTCTTCCTCTCCCCTAGGGTTCCAAGTCCTCCCAGGAAAAGAACTATTTCTTTAATACGCCTGACATATTATGTGGTAAACAATAAACACTCAATGAAAAAGTTATAAGATTCTCACCATACGTTGTTTCTTTATGAATTATTATAATTCTGCTGAACATTTGAGAGTAAGTTGGTGACCCCAAGACCCTGTGCTTCATATTATGTATATTTCTTAATAACAAGGGCATTCTCTTACATGACTACAACACAATGGTCAAACTCAGGAAATGTAACACTGATACAGAATTATTATATAATATTCGGTCCATGTTTAATTTTTACCTATTATCTCACTTTATGTCCTTTATAGCCGTTTTCTCCCCCCAATCCATGATCATGCATTGCTTTTAGTTTTCATGTCTCTTTAGACTGTTTTAACCTCAGTTGGTTTCTCAGCTTTTCTTTGTTTTTCATGCCATTACTATTTTGGGGGCGCCTGGGTGACTGAGTGGATGGAGCATCCCACTCTTGATTTTGGCTCTGGTCATGATCCCAGGGTCATGGTATGGAGCCCCACATCGGGCTCTGTGCTGAGTGGGGAGCCTGGTTAAGATTCTCTCTCCCCCCGTCCCTCTCTCTCTCCCACTCATGCTTCCTCTCTTTCTCTCTAAAACAAAACAAAACAAAACAAAAATAAAAATAAATATATTTGAGCAGCACAAGCCAGTTGTTTTTTAGACCATCTCCAAGTTTTGGTTTGTTTGTTTATTAGATTTAAGTTGTGGATTTGGAGGAGAACTACCATATAAGTGATGTAGAGTTCTCTCATACATCAGTTCAGGAAGTATGTGATGGTGGTTTATCCCAACATTGTTGGTTAAATCATGTCCACCATGTTCCTCTTTTGTAAACATACTTTTTTACCCTTTATAACTTAGAAGTTATTTGTTAGGAGATATTTTGAAACTTGTGTTAAAATCTTGTTCCCTAACATGCTTCTACCCGATGGTTTTAGCTTCATTTGGTGATTCTTCCCTGAATCAATTATAACTATAGTGGTTGGTTGCAAGGTAATTTTAATTGAATGGATTAATCTTAAAAAAAAAAATAGATTGTTCTAGGGTCACCTGAGTGGCTCAGTGAATTGTCTGACTCTTGGTTTCAGCTTAAGTCATGATCTCACAGGTTCTTGAGTTTGAGGCCTGCATCAGGTTCCACATGCTGACAGTGTGGAGCCCGTTAGGGATTCTTTCTCTCTCCCTCTCTCTCTGCCCCTCCTCCTTGCTCACTCTTTCTTTCTTTCTTTTTTTTTTTAAATTTTTTTTTAACATTTATTTATTTTTGAGACAGAGACAGAGCATGAACGGGGGAGGGGCAGAGAGAGGGAGACACAGAATCCGAAGCAGGCTCCAGGCTCTGAGCCGTCGGCCCAGAGCCCGACACGGGGCTCGAACTCCCGGACCGCGGGATCGTGACCTGAGTTGAAGTCGGACGCTTAACTGACTGAGCCACCCAGGGGCCCCACTCACTCTTTCTTTCAAAATAAAATAAATAAACATAAAAAATAGATTGTTCTAGTTGACTATTTAACTATTTAACTTCTTTCAGCATACTTTGTGAGAAGTATCTCTCTTCTCCACACCCATTAGAATTATTTTTAGAAAGAATGAGTATCATTCTATGCTAGACCTACCCAATTGCATGCCACTTAGTCGCTTTGGGTTTATTTTTTGTTTTTTCCTTCACAATGGGCCCTACATGTTCAATGCAAAACACCTTCAGCAGCTTAATTGGATAGAAACATCATCAGGAAATAGTATATATAATATAGGTATTAAGTCCTTAAGCTACAGACATTTTTCTCTTCATTAATGTAAATACAAATATGCACAGCTGTAAATGTTTAGAAACTTTTGACTTTCCCATTGTATTTCCATAAACAGCTCTGGTACTTTATTTACAACTAACTAAAAATACTTCTCATTTTTTGTGATTAATTGCATTAATACTAATAATTAGGACATAGCAGAATATGAAAATGTAGGTACCCTACTTGAAGGTTTTCTACTTCCTCTAATTTCATTAAGAGTTAAAAATTACAGTATTGTATTTTATTGTAACAATAGCAATAATCATAATATCTGAATTTATTTTCTTTTTTGTTTTGTGTATGTATGAGCAATGCCTTTTTATCTTATTTTTTTCTTTTCAAATTTTTATTTAAATTCTAGTTGGATAACATACAGTGTAATATTGTTTTCAGGTGTAGAATCTAGTGATTCATCACTTACATATAACACCCCCTATTAAACACAAGTGCCCTCCTTAATACCCATTACTCATTTAGTCCATCCCCTACCCACCTCCCTTCATCAACCTTCAATTTTTTTCTATTGTTAACAGTCTTTTATGGTTTGTTTCCCTCTTTCTCTTTTCCACCTTCCCCTACGTTCATCTGTTTTGTTTCTTAAATTTTACAAATGGGTGAAATCATGAGGTACTTGTCTTTCTCTGACCGATTAACTTTCCTTAGCATAATATACTTTAGCTCCATCCATGTCATTGCAAATGGCAAGATTTCATTCTTTTTTTTTTATTAATTTTTTAATGTTTATTTATTTTGGAGAGACAAAGAAAGAGAGAGCATGAGTGGGGAAGGGGCACAGAGAAAGGGAGAGAGAATTCCAAGCAGACTCTATGCTGTCAGCACAGACCCAATGTGGGGCTCCATCTCATTAATTGTGAGATCATGACCTGAGCTGAGATCAAGAGTCCAGTACTTAACTGACTGAACTGCCCAGATGCCCCAAGACTTCATTCTTTTTGATGGCCGAGTAATATTCCATTGTGAAATGGAGCGCGCATGTGCGCGCGCGCGCGCGCACACACACACACACACACACACACACACACACACCACATCTTTTTCCATTCATCAGTTGATGGATATTTGGGCTCTTTCCATAGTTTGGCTATTGTTGAGAATGCTTCTATAAACGGCGGGGTATATCTACCACTTCAAATCTGTATGTTTGTATCCTTTGGGTAAATACCTAGTAGTGCAATTGCTGGATCATAGGGTAGTTCTAAATTTAACTTTCTGAGGAACCTCCATACTATTCTCTAGAGTGGCTACACCAGTTTGCATTCCCACAACAGTGGTAGAGGCTTCCCCTTTCTCCACATCCTCACCAACACCTGTTGTTTCTTGTGTTGTTAATTTTAGCCAACCGGACAAGTGTGAGATGGTATCTTATCATGGTTTTGATTTGTATTTCCCTGATGGTGAGTGATGTTGAGCATCTTTTCATGTGTCTATTAGCCATCTGGATGTCTTCTTTGGAAAAGTTTCTATGTATGCCTTCTGTACATTTCTTCACTGGATTATTTGTTTTTTGGATGTTGAGTTTGATAAGTTCTTTATAGATTTTGGATACTAACACTTCATATATGTCATTTGCAAATATCTTCTCCCATTCCATAGACTCCCTTTTAGATTTGCTGATTGTTTCCTTCACTGTGCAGAAGCTATTTATCTTTAAGTCCCAATAGTTTATTTTTGCTTTTGTTTTCCTTGCCTCCGGTGATGTGTCTAGTAAGAAGTTGCTCTGGTCAAGGTCAAAGAGGTTGTGGCCTGCGTTCTCCTCTAGGATTTTGATGATTTCCTGTCTCACATTTAAGTCTTTTATCCATTTTGAATTTATTTTTGTGTATGGGGTAAGAAAGTGGTCCAGTTTCATTCTAACATGTTGCTGTCCAGTTTTCCCAATACTAGTTGTTGAATAGGCTGTCTGTTTTTTGATTGGATATTCTTTCCTACTTTGCTGAAGATTAGTTGACCATATAGTATGGGGGCATTTCTGGATTTTCTATTTTGTTCCCTTGATCTCTGTGTCTGTTTTTGTGCCAGTATCATACCGTCTTGATGACTACAGCTTTGTAATATAGCCTGAAGTCCAGAATCATGATGACTCCAGCTCTGCTTTTCTTTGTCAGGATTGCTTTGGCTATTTAGGGTCTTTGAGGTTCCATACAAATGTTAGGGTTGTTTGTTCTAGCTCTGTGAAAAATGGTGGTGTTGTGATAGGGATTGCGTTAAATGTGGAGATTGCTTTGGGTAGTATAGACATTTTAACAATGTTTGTTCTTTCAATCCATGAACATAGAATGTTTTTCCATTTCTTTGTGTCCTCTTCAGTTTCTTTCATAAGTGTTCTATAGTTTTCAGAGTACAGATTACTTACCTCTTTGGTTAGGTTTATTGCTAGGTATCTTACTGTTTTTTGTACAGTTGTAAATGGGATTGAACCCTTGATTTTTTTTTCTGTTGCTTCATTATTGGTGTATAGAGATGCAACTGATTTTTGTACATTGATTTTATATCCTGCAACTTTGCTGAATTCATGTATTAATTCTAGCAATTTTTTGCTGGAGTCTTTCAGGTTTTCTACATGGAGTATCATGTCATCTGCAAATAGTGAAAGTTTGACTTCTTCCTTGCTGATTTGGATGCCTTTTATTTTTTGTTGTTGTTGTTGTCTGATTGCTGAGGCTATGACTTCCAGTACTATGTTAAATAGTAATGGTGAGAGTGGCCATCGCTGTTTTGTTCCTGCCTGTAGGAGAAAGGCTCTCAGTTTTTTCCCCATTGAGAATGATATTAGCTGTGGGTCTTTCATATATTGCCTTATGATGTTGAGGTATGTTCCATATAAAATAAATTGCCTTTTCTTTTTGTAAGGAAAAAAATAACAATATTTCCCTAGAGCTGAAGCTTTATAGTACCCTATGATCAGTAGACTTGGTGCATGTGAGGGGTTTGTGCTAGTCTTCTGGGGGTGGGGCCTGCTTTGCTGATTCTCAGGTAGACTTGCCCTAGAGGTGAGGCACCTGCAGGGCGCAGAGGGGAGGTGGTAGGAGACTTGTGTATGTGGCCCCAGCCTCCACTTGGTGGCGCTGTTTTACCCACTGAAGTTGGTTAGTGCTGACTGGTGAGAGGCATGGCCCCACTCTCTTGTCCCCGGAGTGGGGATCTCACACCTGTCACTCTTCTGGAAGCCCTCAAAGAAGAGCAAGCAATCACCTCTCTTGTGTCCCTGGCTTCTGCCAGATCCCCACCTTTACTCTGCCTGCATCTGAGCTGCCCACTGCCAGGTGGCACAGCACTCCTGTGTTTTATCTCAGGCACGTCTGCGCAGTGCTGACCCATGCTGATCCTCTGGGGGAGGGTCTCGCTGTGCTGTGGTGGGTGCTGGCTTTCCCCAGAATTCAGTTGCGTGAACTTCAGAGTTTATGATAAAGTGCAGCAGAAAGCTGGCACCATGGCTCACTGCCCTCAGCCAGTGACTCTCTTCCTATTCCAGCGAATGGGGCAGCTCATTGGTGCCCACGGAGTCTTTTGCCCCCCATAGGGGCTATGCCGCCTCTCCAAAATGTACCCAAGCAGGGGACTTGTTCCTATCTGTGTGACCCGGGGTCTCCTCAGAACACACTGCCTGCTCCTGGGTGTCTGCCCTCTTTCCCCCCTGCAGCACTGCTAAGCCCACCACGTGTGACCCGGGCAACGGCACAGACCTCCAAAACTTCAAGCTCTGTGCTTTGCTCTTTCGAAGAACTTGGAGGTATTCAGCCCCTCTCCCTTTCCCAGTCCATGGTTCTGGGGAAGGATTTTTCTTGTGCAATTCCCTGCACATGCTTTCACTCTTTCTACCTCTCTCCTTTCTCTCTCACTCTCACACTCTCTGCCCAATTAGGGCTCCTTCCCCATCGCAGAACCCACAGCTCTTCTCTCCCCCAAATCAACTCTCTGCAGCCCCTACCTTCCATGAGGTGGCAGTTTTTTCACCTCTAGTTGTACATTTTTGCTCTCTCAGTCCTTGGATGGATTTCTTGGGTTTCAAAATGATTCGATATTTACCTAGCTGTGTTGGAGGGATGAGGCAAGCCTAGGGCCTCCTGACTCCTCGGCCATCTTAACTTCTCTCCTATGCATCCGATTTATTTTGGATCATTCTTCCTGGCACTTTCAGACTCTGAAGCTCTTTACTCTTACACTGCCCTTAATCCATCAGAAGAGTCTATTCTTTATGATCATGCATTCATTTGTTTGCCGTGAGATGAACGTTTGTTGGGGAAGAGGATATTTACAGTCTGAAAGTGCCTTCCCTCAAATTACTTAGTCTCCTTGAGGAGGCATTAGTGGGAGGTTGATGTAGAAACTGAGGAACAGGGAAGTCCAATTATATCACTTGTGCTTATTGGAAAATTACCGGACCAATACCCTGGGGAGTGTTTGTAATATCATGGGAAATGTAGTAGGTGTTCCAAATCAGCACCAAGCCCTTGAGAGTCGGCACATAAACCTTCAAAGGTGAAGTGGATAGCTCAAGTCCACAAAGGCAATGGTCAAGCTGACAGGAGAATCAAGGTTTCCAGCTTCTTTTGAGTTCAAGGCTTCTCCCGGTGTTTTCTGTTAGCATAAGATAATAAAATAGATGTGTTTGTCTCACATCCTTGAATCCTTTCTAAGGAGTAAATTAAACATGAATAGTAGAAATATGTCCTATGGGAAGCAGAATGGCTCCACTTACACTTTCTGGAAAGAGGACTTCAGTTGCTGGGTAGCTGGGATTTCTGGGCATCATGATATAATTTTTACACACTGTCCCACTTAAAGGGCCCAAGACTGCAAAGTGATGTAGGCCCAATGAGATTCTATCTGAAACTCTTTGATATATTTAAAGTACGCGTTTAAACTTTCCTAAATTTCTTCGTGTTTCCGGTGTGTAACATTTCTCTCCCCAAATTGTTCAGTTCTCTAAACGTGAAAGCAGGTTTGTAATTCCATTATCTGGAGGATCTAATACAGTGTTTTGTACATAAAACCGTTGTCTTTGAAGACAAATTGGTGGATGCTAACACTTAGGGCTTGAGCTCACATTTTTACCCCATGGCAAATCGCTCTTCATTTTACATCATTTGGGCTCTGGGTGCAGGCGGGGGGTGGGGGGGGGTGTTGAGTGACAGTCTGGGCTTAGTGATTTTCATTGAAGGGTTTGAGTTCCTGCCATGCACTGCACCCAGGGTCGGGTTACCTGGTATAGAACCTGACAGTCCATGGCCAGGGGGTTGGAATATGCAACTTAACCTTTGTGGGGCCCAATGTCTCCATTTCCATGAACAAGATGAGCAGGGCCTTTCCCAGGCTTGAGGTGAGGAACATAGAGATATTAGCATAGTGACTTACAAAGCAGTGATTGAGAGTGAAAATTAAATAAGTTAAATAAAAACATACAAAACAAAATAACTTCCTTACGAACGTGCACTACAGAGTGTTACTGTTCCTCTGCTTCTACGGATTCTGAGTCTCAAGTTGGGGGCCATACTTTGTCACTTTCACATTGTGGGCATCCAAGGAGACTTATTTCACTTAACAAGCACTGAAAGAGTGATTTCTCTGTGCCAGGTATAGGTGAAGCATTTTGCAGCAATGAGCTCACTTACTCCTGATTTCAAGGCTCTGAGGTAGAGGGGCCAGGCAGTGAAGCAACTTGCCCAAGATTAACTATTAAGTAGCGGGCCTGGGATTCCAACTCAGACGATTTATCTTCAAGAATCCTTACTTTTAACCTTCGAGGATGCTGAGGGGAGCTGGCTAAGAAGACAAAGGCGGGGTATTCCTTGTTCCAGCTGAAATCTCCTTCAATGTGAATGCCATGATTTTCTTAATTTTAAACACATGGCCTTGCTTTGAGTCAAAAAATAGAATGGAATTGGGGACTTGATCATTTTCATGGAGGCCTTTGGAAATGAGTCCAAGTTGAAGGGAGGACACTGACGCTCTCCTCCTTCTGGCAACGTAGAAAACATTTTCTGGCTAGCCTGAATTCATCAGGCAGATGTGCTCCTCCGATATTTGAATATTTCTGCATGCCACGAATGTTTATAAGGTCACCCAGTGCTTGTATAAAAATACAAGCAAAATCATCCAGAAATGTTTACGTTCCACCAAATGAATTCAGTGTGTGAAATGGAAGTCCAACCCATGCCCTATATACTTTATCCTTTTATAGCCGCATCTGGACAACTTGAAACAGTAAAGTCTGAGGTATAGGCTTTGGGTGTTTACAAAATTCTTCCTGAGTTGGGTCAGCAAGGCCATCTTCTTTGTACAATTGAAACAATGTAGCAACAATCCCTTTATTTTTATCAAGTTTCTGTTGGTCTGTGGAAAGACATGGATATATATATATATATATATATATATATATATATATACATGTATGTTTGTATGTATACACACACACTATAAATCAACTTTTTGAGATATAATTAACATATGGTATACTCATTTTAAATGTATGAAGACATAATTTTAATTACGAAGTTTTTTTTTTCCCCCCAGGTATATATCTAGAATGGAGATTCGGAAGATGTTTTGGGAGTTCATCTTTCTTGCAGCTAGTTTTGGCTTCGTCAAATCACAGAGAATGGGTAATGCATTGGATTCCCTAAGCCAAAAACGATGACCTTGCTGGGAACCTAGCGGTAGTGATAATCCTAAAAGAAAATATTACAGAAGCTTCATAATTAGCAAAAGGGAAATGCTTCTTTTCAGTAGAGCTTAGAACCTAGAAGCTTTTAGTGAACAGCGGGCACTTGATGTTTTCAAAGCTTAACCTCAAACGGCAAAAAAAAAATAGATGTGAAAAAATGTTCTAATTCTGAATGTATTACCAGGCTGTCAAATGCTTTTGTAAATATAAGCCTGTTCTCTTGACTCTGCATTTTGCTTTCTCTCTTTGGGCAGAGTTGTTCTGAGGGGTAATTGTTGTTACAAGATGGATAGCTTCACTGAACACTAGCGACAGCTTTGCATTTTTTTTGCAGTTATTTTAACAGATTGTTGTGACTTTTCACAATGAAAGTCTCATGAAGAGAAGATTGGTTAAGTAGCCTAAAGCCCCACTGAGACAATCTTGAAGCTTAAATATTTATATATAATTACACAGACTGTTATTTGTTAGGAAAAATACATGAAGCTCTCTAAATTTTCCCTCCAGCTCTGAATCCTCTCTCTTGTGGACAGAAGCTGTGACAGTCAGTCTTTTCATGTTTCAAACACCTTCTAAAATGACAAAGGACTTGTGGAGGGGCTAAGAAAAGCAACAATGTATGAAAATGTAATATATCTCTCAAGGTGCACATGATGGAACCAATACTTAATTTGTCTGAAAAGAAATATTCTACAACTGTGAGGTTTCTCCTGATTGGAATGATCAGGAAAATACTTTCACGGTCTGTGTTTGATCTCCTCTGAAAGAAATGTTAAGGGGGGACAAACCAGTTGGCCCTTCCTGGGGCACTCACTGAATACTCTCCTCTCAACAGGAGTGCGTTCTGGAGGGCCAAGGGGAAATAAAGCTCAAAAGGCCATAAGCTCATTTATTATCTGCCTTTTCGGAAATCATGACTCCACTTGGCTTTATGACCAAGATTAGGCAAGCTCCTGAGAGGTAGGACTCTGGGATCTAGAAGTGACAAATGGATTTAGTCTCCCTAGGGTACACCAACCTTCATGAGCTCTTCTCTGCTTAAACTCTTACAGGGTCTTTGCCTTTCTATAATACGGGCTTTTCGCTTAATCTTCATGGCAGTCCAGAGTATGGACTGGATGTCAGGAGACCTGGTTTCTAATATTGACCGTTTGAACTGATTACATGGGTTACTTTGCCTTTCTCGGTCTCATTTTCTGTATCTGTGAGATGGATGAATTGGACTCATTATTCTCTACTCGCATTTTTCAATACAGTGGCCACTAGCCACATATGACTATTTAAATTAAAATAAGTTAAAATTCAGGAAAATTTTAAATCTAGTTTCTCATTTGTACTAGCTACATTCCAAGTGTTCAACAGCCACATGTACCTGGTGGCTACAGTATTTCATTGCATAATCTCATTACAAAGATTATTTGTAACTCTA
Source organism: Prionailurus viverrinus (assembly GCF_022837055.1). Taxonomy (NCBI): domain Eukaryota; kingdom Metazoa; phylum Chordata; class Mammalia; order Carnivora; family Felidae; genus Prionailurus; species Prionailurus viverrinus. The sequence goes on from NC_062569.1 coordinate 26,347,018, forward strand.
AAATTTTCTGATTCCCTTATTTGATTTCATATTTTCAATATTTCCATTCTTGTAAGTGACGCCTTCTCCTTTTCTCCCTCCCTCTCTCCTTTTCTCTTCCTAAGTATTTATTTCCTTGAATATTTTTGGGGTGATTACTCTAGGCTAGACACGAGTGATGGACAAAGAAAAGTTATGGTATGTGTTTTCATGAAGCCCACAGTCTAATTGGGGAGATTGGCATTAATTGAATAAACACTTTAATGAATGTTGCATTACAAACCAAGATAAAAGAACATGATTCTATGAGAATTTATCAGGAGGAGGAGGGGAGGGAGGGAAAGGAAAAGAAATGAAACTCAATGGAAAGAAACTCAATGGAATCGTATGTTGGAGGCAATAGCAAGTGGGAACGTGGCAGGTTGAGAACTTAGGCTAAGGAGCCTGGACCATGGAGAACAACGTGATAAGGCAGAGAGACAAGGAGAAGGCAGAGAGATCAAACTAGAGAGTGCAGGGTCAGCCCAAGGCAGTATTTAAACCCTCTTCCTGGCACAAAACCAAACATAAGATGTGTTTAACCAGTGTGGGATCATCATCCCCCTTTTTCAGCCACTTGAAACTAACACCATCTTGAGGTGGTTTCTGCTTTTGTTTCTCTTCTCTCTCATCACTAATTCATGTGTTCTCCTACCATCATCACAGATAATCACATTGCGAGGTATGGGGGAGACGTCATGCTGGTCACTGATGAGTAGATCATAATCACCTCTTCCTTTTTTTTTTTTTTTGGTCCACACAAGCACTGTGTTTATTTTTTATTAAAAAAATTTTTTTTCAACGTTTATTTATTTTTGGGACAGAGAGAGACAGAGCATGAACGGGGGAGGGGCAGAGAGAGAGGGAGACACAGAATTGGAAACAGGCTCCAGGCTCCGAGCCATCAGCCCAAAGCCTGACGCGGGGCTCGAACTCACGGACCGCAAGATCGTGGCCTGGCTGCAGTCGGACGCTTAACCGACTGCGCCACCCAGGCGCCCCACAAGCACTGTGTTTAATCTGTGTACTTATTTCTTGTCACAGAAATGTAATGTTTGAGATGGAAGAAACCAGATCATCTGGTCAAACCCTTATTGTAGAGAAGACGAAATCTGAGAAGCAGAAAGATTAGCTATTTGCTCAAGTCCTGCAGCCACCTGGTGTCTGATCCCTTCCATATTGGAGACCAGGGTGGGCCCAGCTGGATCACCACTTGTCTGACCACCACTGGGATCATGGTTCCCAGGGTTACAACTGGGTTTGGGAAAAGTAGTTGTACAGTGCAGACTTGAGTTCAGGGAGCCAAAGGACAAATGAGAGCCACACTTATGGTAATGCCATGAGTCAAACTAAAAGGGGATGGTGGTAGGTAGGGAGTGCCAGAGGTCAAAGCTGGAAAGCTGATCTTAGTTCGGGTCTCTAGAAGCAGAGCCTGGGACAGGGATTTGGTGAATGTGTTATTTTGAGGGAGAAACCTATAAGGGAAAGAGAGAAGTGAGATAGGCTGGAGGTGAATAAGCCGAGGAAGGATGTAGTCGCAGTAAAATGCAGCCTTGGCCTGAGCCATGGAAGATGCCGGAGCATAAATAGCACCATGAATTATTTCAGTTAAAGGAAGGTGGCCAGATGTTTGTATCCCCATGTGATGGAACATTGGCCACCCAGGCAGTGTAACTTTCCAGGTGTCTTCAGATGTGGCTGCTCCTTTCAGCCAGGGTCTGGTCTCTAGACAAAGTCTCAGAGGGGAACAGTTAACTGTAGTGCTTGAAGCAGCTGGGCATAGGTGTGCCCACCAGCAGAGATCTAGGTGAGGTACCAACAGCATCCTCTGCTGGTAGAAAGGTGGTTTCTTTTATTAAGTTTAAGGGATGGGTGGAGGGCCATGGTCAGAGATCTCACTGAAGGGGGCAGGAGTCTGTTAAAATGGAACAGAGGCTGGCAGGTGAACGAGGGGAGCCATGAGGCAGCAAGGGAAGATGGTGGCGTGCCTAAGCCGTGCATATTAGCTATCGTCAAAGAGCTGTGCAGGCAGATCTCCGGGGTGTAAAGGCAATGAATGGGGAGAGAGATATTCACAGCCAGGAGCTGGCAATTTTGTGATGTTTTATCTTGAATTAACTCTCTTCCCCAGTCTGCAGGGACGCCTCTGTGGGAGATGTCGTGTTCCTGGTGGACACCATCATCAACCCCCAACATGCCCGTGACGTGCGGAACTTCTTGTACATCATGGTGAATGGCTTCAATGTCAGCAGAGAGACCATCCGCGTGGGCCTGGCTCAGTACGGCGACGTACCTCGCTCTGGATTCCTCCTTTCCACCTACAACCGCAAAAGCGACGTGCTGAAACACATTCAAAGGTTTCAATTTAAGTCTGGGGGCCGCAAGATGGGCCTGGCCCTGCAGTTCCTCCTAGATCACCACTTCCAGGAAACAGCAGGGAGTCGGGCCAGCCAGGGTGTGCCTCAGGTGGCCGTGGTGATCAGCAGCAGCCCATCTGAGGACCACGTGCCAGAAGCTGCGGAGGCATTGAAGAAGGCAGGCGTCCTGCTTTATACCGTCGGTGTCAAAGATGCAGTCTTGGCAGAGCTCAGGGAGATTGCGAGCAGTCCGGTGGAGAAGTTTGCCTCCTTTGTCCCTAACTTCTCTGATCTGAGCAGTCATGCTCAGAAGCTGCGGCAACGGCTCTGTGATACTTTGGCAAAGGCAGCTCAACCTGCCGGCTACGTCTTGCCAGGTACAGAGGATTTCCCCTTCTTATTTCTGATCTAGAAGTCACAGAGCTCAAACCTTTATCTCTTACTCATCTCTCCCGCCATCCTTCTTATTTCCCATATGTGTGCATGTTGAATTTTAGTATTACAGTCTCACTAAGCTATCTGTGCTCTATGCTCCTCTCCAATCATTGACCAGAGACTTAGCAACTTTTTAAATAAATCCTGTGGGCCTGATGCTGGTTCTATATACAGATGTAGTGTAAGTCCATTTCTGAAGGAAGAATGTTTGTGCCCAGAATTATATTATTATGCCTAGGTTAACTTATCCATGTTGTCTGGATGGGGGGCAGGGCAGAGGAGGAGAGAGGGGCAGCAGATCCCCCAGGAAGCTTATTTAATTTACTGCCAGCGTGTTGGTATAGTGTAATGGTTATGAGAATGAATTTAGGGAGAACTAAGGTCTAGGTTCAAATTCCAGTTCTCCACTTTTTAAATGTGTCCGTTTGAACAAGCTACTTTATCTCTGGGAATCTAAATTTTCTTCCCAGGATGGTAGGACCTGCCTCAGAGAGTTGTTGCAAGCATTAAGTAAAATTGTGCAAGTTGAGTGCTTCTCACAGTGCTCAGTCCTTCAGAAGTGATAAGCATCGTGGTGATAAGCATTGTGCTCATTACTTGTGATGACGTAACTATCATTAGCTTTGTACTTCCGTTGGTGGTGATGGGCATAAACTTACAGAAATCCTCTACAAATTAATTACTTAATTCTGCCAGAAAGCAGAGACCTTTGAGCAGAGGAAGAGAAACTTGTTAGTGGTTTTCATCAAAATCCATAAGAGGATAGAGCCTTCATTCCTTATTCATTATTTTGGGATTTCTAGATAAGATAGGTAGATGAGAAGAAGTGGTAAAATTTTTCACCCATTTGATCCTGCTTGGGTACTATATAGTTTGCCAAACTTATTTACATTGCTCACCTGACAGATAGGTAGATACATAAGGCAATTCTTTGTTAGACACATAAGGGAGTGTATGCTATGTAGGGCAAATAGTATTTACTCTTATATAGATGTGTAAGGCAATTGGTATTGTTAGTTGCATTTTTCATGTGCGGCAACTGAGACCAAAGGTAACATAACTGGATGGCAGAGCTAGGATCTGATCTCAGGTTTGTTAGAGCAGATCCATCCCAATAGAACAAGGGTCAGAGATTGTGTTCCCCAGAAGCAGAGCCTGAGGCAAGGATTTGGCTATACATTATTTCTTGTGGAAGAGCTCCCACAATTTATTGGTAAGGATGTGGGGGGTGCAGGATGGAGAGGCAGAGGAAAGAAAGGAAGGATGTGATCTCAGGTAAAAGTTCCACAGAGGGTAGTTTTAGTTTGATCCTACAGGAGAACTCAGGAACAAAAATTATGCTTCAGCTAGGCTTTCCTATACTGTAGGCAAGGCAGCCCCAGTAGCTGAAGAGAAGTCCTCCAAAAAGCAGTGTCCAGAAATGGGAAAAAGGAATTCGAAAGGACCTGGGCAGAGCACTAATGATTGTACTACAGTGGATTATCTGACTTTATCCTCAAAACAACTCTGTGAAAGTGTGAGGGCTGGTATAAAGATTTCAGTGCTGCAGGGAAGAAAATTGAGTCTCAAAAAGGTGAGTGATAAATAGGGCACAGGGCTCCTAAGTGATGGAGCTATAATGAGATGTATCATGGAATACATGGGTATATTCCAGCTTTCTGACCTGTTGCTAGCAGCACACTTGTAGAGATGAAGTTTAATGCCATTGGGAAGAGGAAAACCGCTTTCTCAGCACGCTGCTATGTTTATAAAAGGGTTTTTCTTCTTAATGAGGTTCAAGGGATTGTCCAAATGGATTCTAAGACTGGAGGTATCAATAGAACAGGACAGAAGCCTCAGAAGATGATGGAGTCGAAGGAAGGAAAAGCTCAGGGAATGTTGTCAGTTCTCTGAGCATTGTCATTTAGGGTGGCTGAGGGTCATGGAGTGTAGTCTGGCTGGTACTGCTCTCCTTTCTGTACACCGTTCAGCTCCATTGGTTCTGAGCATTTTGAGTGAAGCCCCACAGACCCCCATGCCTTTTGTCCTCTTTCTCGCAGCTTGCAGAGAGGCAGTCCTGGCAGACATTGTCTTCCTAGTAGACATCTCAGCCAACCTTGGACCCCAGAACTTCCAGAAAGTGAAGAACTTCCTTCACTCTGTTGTCTTGGGGCTTGGCATCAGCAGTGATCAGGTCCGAGTGGGACTTGCTCAGTATAATGACAACATCTACCCAGCCTTTCAGCTGAACCAGTACCCTCTGAAGAGTGTGGTCCTGGAACAGATCCAGAATCTTCCCTACCGTACAGGAGCAAACACAGGCAGTGCCCTGGAGTTTATCAGGATAGACTACTTCACTGAGGCAGCTGGCAGCCGGGCCAAGGACAGGGTTCCTCAGATAGTTATCCCAGTGACAGATGGGGAGTCAAATGATGAAGTCCAGGAGGCAGCCGACAAGTTAAAAGAATATGGAGTTCTTGTGTATGTGGTAGGGGTCAATGTGCAGGATGTTCAGGAACTGCAAAAAAAATAGCCAGTGAGCCATTTGAGAAGTTTCTCTTCGACACCGAAAACTTCAACACCCCGCAGGATTTCTCAGGAGGGATTCTTCAGACTCTGTGCTTGGCAGTGGAGGGTAAGGTAAAAGGTAAGCAGCTATGTCAAAATCCAATATTCTGACCAAGACACGTAATTACAGTATGATTCAGGACACACAGAGTGTAGTGAGAGGGCAGGAGAAGGAGTCAGCTGCCATCACTGTGGAACCTGGGAGGACTTCCCGGGTGAAGGAACATTGGAGCTGAGGGTTGAAGGATGAATGCCGTTCTCACAGCTAGAAAAGGACATCCTGCCATGTTGTTCAGAGGAAGTCTAGAAGACCCGTGTTTTTGATCCTGCCTTTGCCACTTTCTAGTTATGTGAGTGTCAACGTGCAGGTTTCACTTCTTCACTTTAGTGTTCTCCTCTGTACAGTGAAGATGACACTTGCCTACTAGGATGGTTGATGAGGATTACATCAGGCAACGTATAAAAATTGCTAGCACAAAATAACTGCTCTGTATGTGTCCATTTCCCTTGCCTCTTTCTTTGGTGGAAGAACAGGTAAGAGGTACTTTCGTCTAAGAAAGCAGACAGCAAAGGAAGTGGAGTGTGAGAGGGAGAGAGCCTTGTGATAGTCTCACATGGAGGAGGTGGGAGTACCATACGTACCGTGTTACAAAAAGAGCGGACCTCTCCCTCTTATGTTCCCCACGTCCTTGTATCCAATTTTCATGTGATCTTGATTTGATTTACTTTCTCCTCTGTGTCTTTTCTTTCCTTCTTCTCTCTTTAATTCCAGAATTCACCGAGGCTTATGCAGATGTGGTCTTTCTTGCCGACACCTCACAGAACACATCACAGGCGAGTTTCCAGTGGATGCGGAATTTCATGTCCAGAGTGGTTGGCCTGCTGGATGTTGGCAGGGACAAGTACCAGATTGGACTGGCTCAGTATGGCGGTCAAGGTCACACTGAATTTTTGCTCAATACCTATCAGACCCAGGATGAGATGATTGCGCACATCCACGGACACTTTTTGCTCCGGGGTGGCTCCAGGAGGACAGGCAAAGCTCTGCGATACCTTCATCGGACCTTCTTCCAGGAGGCATCAGGAAGCCGGTTTCTCCAGGGTGTTCCCCAATATGCAGTGGTTATGACCTCAGGCAAATCTGAAGATGAGGTCTGGGAGGCCGCACAGACTTTGAGGGAGAAAGGCGTGAAAGTCATGTCTGTGGGTGTACAGGACTTTGTCCAGAGAGAACTGGAGGGGATGGCAACCCCACCCCTTGTATTTGAGATGCAAGGACAAGATGGAGTCAGACAGATTATGCAGGATGTGAGTGTGGTGATCCAAGGGACTGGGAAGACTGAGTTTGGGATTGAGTCCGAGAAGGAGGCTGTAGTAGGTAAGGTTTGGTCCCTATGTGTGTGAGCCACCAAGAGGTCTCAGATACTCTGGAGAAAGAACAGAGAAGGGGGCATTCTGGATTCAGTACTGGGATTCAACATCAGTGAATGGGGAAGAGGAGGAGGAATGGGGTTCCCTCAGGCACACACTTTATATTCGTTAGCTGTGGTCACAATGACGCCACTTAAGAAGCCATCCAGAAAAAAGAATCATTTATTTTCTCAAATCTGCTGGGGATCATCTAATCTTTGTTGGGCTCAACTGAATGCCTTTGCTGATCTTGCCTGGGCTTATTCATGGATCTGAGATTTGTCTGAGGGTTGGTTGATCTACATTTGGCTTTGCTCCATAGCTCTCATCTTCCTCCTGGGATTATTAGGCTAGTCTGGGCATATTCTTCCCGTGGTAATTACACAGGTGCAAGAGAGAAAACTCAACTACATAAGCACTTTTAAGACCTCTGAATCATCATCTGCTGATATCCCATTGGCCAAAGCAAGTCATGTAGTTATGTCATCATCAATGGAGTAAGGAAGTATATTCCTCCCATGGAAGTGAGGTGTAGGCAGTGAATATTTCTGCACAATAATTCAAGTTACCCTATGCCTTTTTCAGGCGAAAGGAGCATTCAGGCTTATCCCCAGAGATTAAACAAAGTCTGTCCTTAAATTGGTGTTGAAGATGTTCAAGGGAGGTGCTATTGACATTCTGAGAGGGACAATTCATAGTGTAGGATTGTACTGTGCATTGTGAGAGGCCTAACATTCCTGGTTCCTGCCAGTAGCATCCCCAGATCTTATGACAATTCGAAACACCACCGTATATTTCAAAATGTCCCCTGGGGATGAGAACCATGGAGACTTAGCTCCTGTTAAGTCCTTTTATACATTCTAATCACTAGCCAAGCTGAACTACTCAGCCTTTACTATATACTTGTCATACTTTCCCACCACTGTCTCTGCCCTTGAATACACTGTACTAGCAGCCTAGAAGGCCCACAGGCAAAACTTTATCCTTCAGTAGCTAAGTTATTTTCTTGGTGGAGCTTCTAGTTGATCCTCACAACAGATGTGATAAATCCCTTTTTTCTCTGAACTATCATAGCTCTGCCCAGACCTCTCAACACGTAGAGCTTGAGGGTCCTTGGAATTTTATAGGCGGAAGAGACAAACACATGTGAGACAACATGAGGAAAATCTAAGTAGAGGTAATAAAGAACTAAGAAGCACCTTCCAGACACTACACTAAGTAGAAGTAGAAAGGAGGATATAATGGAGAATCTAACCTGAGAGGAATTGTGTTGGTTCCTCAATAATAAGTATGATTTTAATATATGGGGAGAAGGGAGGAGGCTACTCTTGGTAAGGGGAAGAGTAGGGGTGTGGAAATGTGAATGGGCTGGATAAATGGGGAAGAGAATGGAAAAATGGAACAAATGGGAGGAAGGGGGAGGGTTTAGAAGTAGTGAGAGATAAGATTGGATGAGGTAGGATGGACCCCAAGGGTCCCAATGGTACTGGTAAGTAACTGTAGGCTTTTAAGCAGGAAAAATGACATGACCAAAGTGGTCTTTAAAGAAGTCTTCAGGGGCCAGGCTGCATTCCACAGGACACCTCAAACTCAGAAGGACTTTAAGGCTGAGCTGTCCTGTAGCCACATAGGATGGCTGGGTCTAGCCCTATGGTGCCTCTGATAATGAGAACAACTTGAAAGGAGAATACAGTTGACCCTTGAACAACTCAGGGGTTAGGGGCACTTACCCCAGCCCCCATATTTGAAAATCTTGATGCCCCCCAAAACTTAACTATTTATAGCCTTCCGTTGACAGAAACCTTATGGATAGCCTAAACAGTGGATTAACACATTTTTGTGTGTTACATGTATCATATATTGTATTCTTACAATAAAGTAAGCTAGAGAAAAGAAAATGTTATTAAGAAAATTATAAGGATGAGAAAGTACATTTACAGTACTGAAAAAAAATATCTGCACACAGGCAGGCTGGGCCAGGGGCTGCACAGGGTAGGTGTGGCACAGCCTGGTGATTTCGGGTTGGTAAGGGCAGCTGCCAGGTGGGCCCATGGGTGGTGGCATACATATAGCCTTGAGGTTCAGTACATCTGCCCCATCTGCCTGGAGGTGTAGCACCAGACTGTGGCCATGGGTAGCTGTGGCCACACATGAGTGCACTGGCCTCTGCAAGATGCAGGGGCAAGGGCATCACATGGAAAGAGGTCTGCCTGGGAGCTCGGTGAGCAGAGAACGGAGGGGAAGGGTGCGGGTACACCAGGGGCTCGGGGTCCCCACACGGTGCCATCCCTGCCATCTGGGTGTTTTCCTCTGCTTCAGCCCAGCCTCCTGCCCCAGCCCTGGCACTTTACCTGACCATCTCATGGACATGCAGGGCAACCTGTGGCCCTGCCCAGTTCTGGGGCCCCAGGGGGCTGCCGACAGCCTCAGCAGGCCTCCCTGGTGCTCAGAGGGCAGTGGGCGCCTTTGGTTGTGTCTGTGGAGATTTGGGTGACCTGCATCTTTTGGGGTCAACTCTTAAAAGCAAAACCCACGTGTGTAAGAGGACCAGCACAGGTCAAACCCATGTTGATCAAGGGTCAGCTATAATACTAGCAGGTATAATTTTGTACTAGCAGGTGAAGGAAAGGAGAAGTCAAAGGTGCCTGGAGTTTCTAAAGAAAGTGTTTTAGGCTTGGCAAAATTTTTGGTTCCTTATAAAAAGGGGGAAATTACAGGACATCACGAGGCCACAGGTAAGTCACAAGGTTACTCTTTGGCTTCTCTAAACTTTGTGTCACAGTGCCCAGCTGTCTATAGCCTGGCTTCAGCCTTCTGCATGTGTGGCTTTGCTCTGTGCTAGGCAGGCTTCTGTCTTCACATGTCAAAGCAGATCTGGACCTTTTTGGTGTGTGGACACAGTGGATTTCTGTTAGGAACTGCCTTAAATTGGGTGGGAGGAGTCTGCATTCCTCTTGGAAGGGAGTTTATGCAGTTACAGCTCCATTCTCCCATTTGAGGAACATTCAAGAGAAGGCTCTTTTATAGCAAAGTGAAAAAGTTTGCCCAGGTTTTGGACAAAGATTTTTCATAGGAACTTGCAACATTTCATGTTGTCTCTGTTGAAATGACATGAGATCTTTCAGAGAAAGGGGCACAAGTTAATAGTCACAATTTCTTATTTTCTTCTGTACCAAGAGGAAAAATTATTAAATCACGGAGGCTTTAGGTCTATAATAGAGAATTTGACCCAATGTTTCCTGAAACTAGAAAAATGAACAAAAAAACTAGTCAAGCAAGACTCAGATGTTTTTAATGAACTTTGATGAATTGAAAAATGATCTTAAAGCACTTTCTTGTGGATATTCATACATTTACATATTTTGCAAGTAATGTGAATACTCCTTCCAGTGAAAAATTTTGCAATAGGTATGAAACCTGTGATGTTCTTTGACTGTCATGCCAAATAGTGGTCATAAATAAAGGCTTCTACTAAATTCTAAAATTCATTAGTATAAGTTAGTATAACATATTTATTAGAATTTTTGATCCTAAGTATATTATTACAGAATTGAAAAATGTAGCATACTACAACATAAGAATATAGCAAAAATTGGTGACTCAGTTGGTTAAGTGTTGGACTCTTGATTTCAGCTCAGGTCATGCACTAGGGATTCATAAAATTGAGCCCAATGTCGGGCTCTGCACTGACAGCATGGGGCCTGCTTGGGATTGTCTCTCTCCCTCTTTCTCTGCCCCTCCCTCACCTGCACACGTATGCGTTCTCTCTCTCTCTCTCTCAAAAAATAAAAATTAAAATAATTTAAAATATGGCAAAAATGTAGCATGATGCAAAAATGAGTATCATCTTTTACTCTGTTCTCATCCTAAAGCCCTTCTTTCTGTTTTTGTTTACAGTATGTCCCACTGCTGTCCCAGCTGATTTAGTCTTCCTCATTGAGGAATTCAGCAAGGACAGGCAGTCGAATTTCCAACAAGTTGTCAACTTCTTAAAGACCACTGTCCGCTCTCTACGCGTTCATCCTGATGTTGTGAGAATTGGCTTGGTATTTTACAGTGAGGAGCCACGACTTGAGTTTTCCCTGGATGCATTTCAGAACCAAGCCAAAATCTTGGAGCATTTGGACAAATTAACCTACCGGAGAAGAAGTGGAGGGACCAAAACTGGTGCTGCTTTGGATTTCCTAAGGAACGAGGTTTTCATTGAGGAGAAGGGTAGCCGGTCGAAGCAGGGTGTGCAGCAGATGGCTGTGGTCATCACAGAAGGCTTCTCCCAAGACCATGTGTCTGTTCCAGCTTCTCTCCTCCGCAGGGCAGGGGTTACCATCTATGTGGTGGGCACCCAGCTTGCCTCAAACAGAAAGGACCTGGAGATGATGGCATCATATCCTCCTTGGAAGCATGTCATTTCGCTGGAATCCTTTCTGCAACTCTCTGTTGTGGGGAGCAAGATTAAGAATCAGCTCTGCCCTGAGATTGTGGACAACAGTGTTTCCATTTCTGGGATTGGCCGTGCCCTGAAAGAAGGTAGGAGGACCTTCTCAAAATCTGATCTTTTTTTTTTTTTTTTTTTTTAATCTTTACTCTGTTTGTTCCATATACCCACATCCTCCACTCCTCATCCAAGGAAGGATTTCAGGGTCAGTTTATTAAAAAACAGGAACACAAAACTTACAAAGTCTTTATTGTGTTTTGATTCCAAAAGAATATAAAGAGTGAACATGCCTCACTCTACCTTTCTTGGCTCTCATCCCTTTTATCAGTTTGATGAAGATCTATGTATATTTACAGTAGAGGCCTTAGGGATCTAGGTATGGATTTACTAAATCTTAAGCTACTTGAAGTGGAAAATTATTTCTAAAAAGATACCAACATTCCTGAAATTGAAAGATTTTAACTTTAAAATATAAATGAACGTTAACTTGCCAATCTTTTGTGGAGGACCGAGGCTTCTTTGCATCTGAGCCCAGCTGATTGGAGTTCTGTATATTTTCTTCATCAATCATCCAATGGTATCTATAATTTCCAGTTTCAGTTTCTTTAAAGTGGGATGAAAACTTAGTTGCTTTTGAAACAGCTGAGTATAGAAATCCCTATTTTTAAAAAAAAATTTTTTTTTTCAACGTTTATTTATTTTTGGGACAGAGAGAGACAGAGCATGAACGGGGGAGGGGCAGAGAGAGAAGGAGACACAGAATCGGAAACAGGCTCCAGGCTCCAGGCTCTGAGCCATCAGCCCAGAGCCCGACGCGGGGCTCGAACTCACGGACCGCGAGATCGTGACCTGGCTGAAGTCGGACGCTTAACCGACTGCGCCACCCAGGCGCCCCTAGAAATCCCTATTTTTACGATCTCAAAAATTCAATTTTTGTAGTGCTATCTTGTACGTCAACAATTTCCTTTAAAACAATTTACTTTCATTGGGTCTTTTCTAAGCAGTTAACCTGGTTTTCATAGACGTAATAAACCTCTTTTCTTCACGCTCCTGTCCTATTGATCTGCACAATATTTGATTTGTTGTGTAATTGTAGTAACAAAACTGCCATAAATAGGCTGAGAACAAACTCACGTTGTTCTTGGTAGGCTTATTCTTTGTTGGCCTTACAAATAAAAGAGTCAGTTATTTTACCAGGAAAAATGGGTTTATTTGGGAATAGCAGAGAACTGCAACGAGGGACAGCAAGGCACAGTAACAGTGGGTGAGTCCAACAAACAAAGGAGAAGAACGTTATTTTATTGAGAAGAAGGAAGAAATCAGGAGGGATTGTTCTGAACAAAAGCCCATTGGAAAAATGCAAGAGTTCAAAATGATGGCAGTTTCTCATTGGCTGAGTTGCTGGGGTAGTTGGTTTTTTGTAGGAGATGCATTATTCATATTTTTCCTGTTGGGGCTGTAATTGATTCTTTCCTACTGAGGATTCTTCTGTTGAGGTCTGTAATGGACAAGTGGTAGGGTGTGAGAGCTCCCCTTTCTACTTTCCTGTGTCCATTTTAGAGAGGTTTCCCTTTATTAATGTTCACATCTTCCACTGAGTGAAGCAGAACTGTTTAATGTTGCCCTTGGGGGCTTCTAAGGGGAGGGAACTCAGTGTATTGTGTGGGCATCACTCATGTGTTATAGATGGAAGGGAGAAAGTCAATTATCTGGTGAGCTGCTTCAGAGGAAGTTGGTTAGGAGAGCTCCTACTGCATATGCAGTTTGAAAAGCACACCCGAGAAAACATAGCAGTTAAATATATGCACCATGGAGTCAAACTGCCTGAGCTTTTTGTTAAATATTTTTTTTTTAGAGAGTGAGAGAGCAAGTGGGGGTGGACAGAGAGAGAAAATCTTAAATAGGCCCCACACTCGACCTGGGGCTTGACCTGGGACTCGGCGCAGGGCTCAATCCCATGACCCTGGGATCATGACCTGAGCCAAATTCAAGGGTCTGATGCTTAACCGACTGAGCCATCCAGGCACCCCACAAACTGCCTGAATTGTAAATCCCTAATTTTCCACTTACTGGTTATTACAAGTATCTTTGTGTCTGTCTATTTTTGTCCACCCATGCTAATATTTCTAAGATTCAGATCAGAATAATAGAAGTTGACTACTTAAAATGTAAATAATTAACTTAAAAATTCAAGGCTGTGATTATATCATCAGGGGAAAAGCACTGAGTCTTTTTTGAAAAATAATCATTAAATAATTTTGTAGTTTCTTGATTACTTGTGCTGAAGTCTGGAAATTTAAAATATCTAAATAAATTCCCATCTTTCGCTTTGGCCTGTATCTTTAATCCCTTTCTCTGTTCTGGGAATGAGAAACAAAATCATTAAATATGAATTTCATTTCCTTGTGCACCCTTCCCTACAATCTGTAGGGGACAGGGAGAGAAGCTCCTTTTCTCTTCTAATTCATAGACAGTATAAGGGCTGAGAGTTGATTTCATTCCCAGACTGCACAGCAGCTAACATGAAACCCGGAATCAGGAAAATCAGCCCAAAGTCTACAGTGGTTAGAGGCAAATGGAAATTTGGGAAGTTTTACCAGAAATCTGTCCTGGGTGATCACAAGATCACATTATCTATCATTTATTGGTCATCAGCTATGTGTCAGATACTCTGCTAAGGACTTTATGTATGTAATAGATATGGATGCATAGCAGCATCCAGACTGTAAAAATTATTCTGCCTGCCTTCCTGCCTCAAATTTCCATCTGCCAAGACTGGCATGAATGTGTAGTGCCAGATAGTCTTCAGGGCTCTGGGATACCTTTGGACACCGCAAAGGCCCTGGGCTACAGTGGAGTGTCTTTGGAGCATTGCTGCATGGGACTGGCTCCAGAGATGCCCCTTCCTGCCCCATGGTCTTTTTCTCAGACTCAGGCCAGCCACATACCTATTACCAGTGGTTGCTGACTTCCAGCAAGATCTGAATTTCTGCCTTCTTTTTCTATCACTTCCCCTCGATTCGCCAAGCATTCAAAAAACACTTGACCAGAGAGGTGGATAACTATCTCCACACCTTTCCAGTGCTTTCCCTGCTGGGGTAGGATTTCCAGGTACAATATGGGATGCCCAGTTACATTTGAATCTAATTCAGATAAATAATAATACTTATTTTTAAAAGTACAAGTGTATACTCCATATTGGGTCAACCAAGATCCTCTCAAATGAAGGCCTGAGCAAGGAAGCCCATCTCCAGCCTCAGACCGCTTCCCTTTCAGCCAAGAAACATGAAAAGGCTCTTGATTCTTCCCTGAAACAAAGGGTTCTAGAGATGCATGACACACGGCTGGCCCACCTTTTATGAGAGGTGCAAGGAGAAAATTATGTTTCATTCTTTTTTTAAAAGTCTATGAATTTATTTTGAGAGGTGGGGGAGAGAGGAGTGGGGAAGAGGCAGAGAGAGAGGGAGAGAGAGACTCCCAGGCAGGCTCTGCACCATCATCATGGAGCCTGATATGGGGCTTGATCCCAGAAACCATGAGATCATGACCTGAGCAAAAATCAAGAGTCAGACGCTCAACTGACTGGGCCAACCAGGCACCCCTTTTTGATTCTTTCTGAGGAATCTGCTATGTGATAATGAGTGATCTTAACCATTACTTTAAAAAATCAGTTCTGCTGTTTTTCTATGATCTTATTTAATCCTTACTATAATCTTACTGAGGAAGTGTTAAGATCATCATTTGACGATTAGGAAATTGAGACGCAAAGGGGAAAGCCTGATACTAAGTGGTTGAGAAAGGATCTGATTGTAGAGCCATTTTGCCCTTTGGAGTCTAAGCCTTAATACAAAGTGATTCATTTAAGTAAAGCTAATTTAAAACAAAGTTTTATGTTAGCTTAAATTAATAAAGCTTCAGCAAGTGTACTCTTTTGCCCTTATTTTAAAAGTCTGACTTGCATGGGAAACAGGGATATTGGATACTGAGACAATTCCTAGCTTCAAATATGTCCTGATATTTTACTTTAGCTTGTCTTCAACTTCCCCATTTGAGAAAGGTCAAGTACTGTTACTTCAGATCTTAAGTGGGGTTCACCAGAAATAGACTCTGAGACAAGGATATGTATGCAAGTGATTTATCGGGGAAGTGCCCCCAGGGGATACTGGTAGGGGAGTGGAGATTTGAGAAAAGAAGGGAAGGCAGCCAACAGAGGCTGAATTGGTGAGCACATAATTGCTGTTGGTAGCTGGGGCTCAGTTCTGTTGGGGACTCAGGCAAACCGTGTAGAGCTCACCTCAGAGTTGTCCCACCCAAGGGGATGGGAGCTGGGTGTTTATCCACCAGCCCCTGTCAGTTGTTGGTTCGTGGCTTCTTTGAAACTCATTCCCAGTCACTGTGGTCTGCCTGGTGTGCTCTTGGTCAAACATTACCTCTAGGCAGAGTCACAGGTGTTTTCAGTAAAAAGCTGTTGGCTCCCAAGGGAACAATGAAAGCTGAGGAGGTATGGCTGGGGATCAGGATGAATAGCTTTGGCTACTTGCTATCTCACCCTGTGTTCTAACGGGTTCCTCCTTCTTCTTATTGCCTAGATTGTGTGCACATCGAGAAGGCTGACATCTACTTCCTTGTCGATGGGTCTAGCAACATCAAGCACAATGATTTTCTTGAAATGAAGGTGTTCATGAATGAGGTGATAAAGATGTTCCGTATTGGGCCTGACAGAGTACGGTTTGGAGTCGTTCAATACTCAGATAGAATTAATAGTCAATTTATCCTCAGCCAGTATTCCAGTGTGGCAGAGCTGAAGGTAGCCATTGCTGGCATCCAACAGAGGGGAGGTGGCACCATGACCGGTTTGGCCTTGGGCAGCATGGCTCAGGTCTTTGTGAACACTGCTCGCAGCAATGTGCCTTGGTATCTCATAGTCATCACTGGTGGTAAATCTGAGGACCTGGTGGCTGAGCCTGCAGACGCATTGAGGGCAGAGGGAGTCATCATTTATGCTATTGGAATCAAAAACGCTAATGATAATGAACTCAAGGAGATAGCTAAAGACAAGATGTTTTTTGCAGCTGAGTTTGATTCCTTGAAGGCCATTCAACAAGACGTGGTACAGGACATCTGCTCCTCAGAGTGTAAGAATTTTTTCCCTTAGTCTCTCTTTCCTACCAAGTATATGCACTGTAAGAATTTTTTCCCTTAGTCTCTCTTTCCTACCAAGTATATGCATGCAATCTATTTGAATAGGCTTCATTCTCAAAGTGTGGACTCACTGGTCCAAAAGTGAATATTGGACACAGAGTGACCGTGACCTGGAATGAAGCAAGTTGGTTAAATTTTATCTTTATCATACAGCTGTATCTCATTTGTGCTGGGTCACAGAAAATTTATTTCATTGACTTCCTCTCCCACCCCCTTTAAAAATGTTTTCATGCTGTGTCTATGCCACCCCAGACTGTCCTGGGGATTTATAATTCATTGGTTTCAGGCTCTGAGTGAATGTTCTGTTCTCCTTTTTTTCCCCCAGCCTGTAAGAATAGGCAAGCTGATATTATCTTCCTGATAGATGGTTCAGAATCCATCTCTGCAATAAACTTTGAAAAGATGAAAGGATTCATGAAGAGGATGGTGAACCATGCTAATATTGGTGCTGATGAAATTCAGATTGGCCTTTTGCAGTTCAGCTCAACCCCCCAGGAAGAATTCAGGCTCAACCAGTACTCCTCAAAGGTGGACATCCACAGAGCCATCTCAGATGTTCAGCAAATGAATCATGGCACCTACACTGGGAAAGCCCTGACTTTCACTCTGCCTTTTTTTGACAGTCCAAGAGGAGGGAGACCCAGTGTTCATCAGTATTTGATTGTGATCACCGATGGGGTTGCCCAGGATAATGTAGCCATACCAGCCAAGGCTCTCAGGGACAGGAACATCATTATTTTTGCCATTGGGGTGGGAGCAGCCAAAAGTGCTCAGCTTTTGGAGATTACTAATGACCCACAAAAAGTATACTATGAGGAGAATTTTGAGTCCCTGCAGAACCTGGAGAAGAAAATTCTTCTTAAGGTCTGCATTCCACAAGGTAAGTGACGGAGGGTTTGTTATTTGATCCAAGAGCCCATTGTAAGTGTCAGGGACACTGTTGTCTCTCTTAATAAAATGAAACAAGTCCTTCTAACTGGAGGAGGGAGGGAGGGTCACCCTGAGGAGAGGACAGCTGGCCTGAACTCTGAATGCTGTGGTTCATTTTCACCAGGGTTTTTTTTTTTTTTTTAGTCATTCTCAAGGCTGTCACCATTCTGGACTCCAGTGGCCCGAACCTTCCCAGGACTCTCTAGAAAGTCCTTACAATTCTTCAGTGTATTCCTTGTAGATAGAAGAACTAGAATGGAATATTTAAACACAACTTTAATGAAGATTTGGGCATACCAAAAAGGAAATCAAAGCAGAGAGTAATATCAGTTACATGGGTGCTCTTATGAAATAAAACACATTGTTTTTTTCTATGTGGCTTTGAAAAGAGGTCTCTCTGCTTTGTTGACAAAGCTCCTCCTCCCAACAGTTTGGGTCTATGCTGGTCCCCAAACTTGCCTTTCAGTGGGAGATTGACCCAGAGAATATCTTCATGGACAGTGCTCCCTCCTACCCACAGGGAGTGAGATTCTCCAACACAATCACATTGTAGTCAGAATGGCCAAGCTTTAGATCGTCCTTTTTTGTGTGTGTGTGTATGTGTGCTAGGGGCTATTCTGAGGGCTTCCATGTATAAAAACATTTAATCTTCACATAACCCTATTAAGTAAATACCATTTTACAGTTGAGGAAATGAAAACACAGCAAAATCAGGTTATTTGGCCTGAGTAAATGGCACAGCTGAGATTTAAACTTGAGGCAGTCTGGTTCTAGAGTCTGTGTACTGGATATTGTTCTAGAGTATCTTTTGGTATAGTGTGGTAGAGCAAAAGAGGGCCTCTCAACCTGAATATGCATTCAAATCACCTGGAGATCTTGTTGAAATGTAGATTCTGATTCAGTAGGTGAGGGTGGGATTCTGCATTTCTAACAAGCTCCCAGGTGATGTTGATCCAGTTGGTCCTCAAATTACACCTTGAATAGGAGAGTAGTCTAGTAAGTCTAGTGTAGTAGAGTGTGTAGTATAGTACAGTACAGCATAGTATGGTATTGTAGGGCATAATGAAGGATAATATAGTATAGAAGAGTATAATATAGTATGATATAGAATACCATAGAATGGCATACAATGGTATAATATGGCATAGTAATGCATAGTATAGTATAATAAAGCAAAGTATAATATTAAATCATATAAAGGAGCATATGATGAAACCCATAAAGCCCAACATTCCTACATCAACTCCATGGGAAGCAGATACTTTTATCATACATAATTCCCAGGTGAGAAATGCAGATGGGAAATAATGGAGGCAGGGTTTGAACTTCCCAGAAATTTGGTGTTGAAAGCTGGAGCCAACTTTCTAGAGCATTCAATTGATATTTTTGTTCATACCGTGTAAAGGATATCACTTTGTTGTGTCCTTGTGAATTCAGAAATCAATTGAAAAGAATGGATGTGTAAAATTATTTTCTAAAAAGTGTGGATTGTGGGATGTCTTGTATTAAGCAGTTTGGATTTTTCAGGAGTCAAAATCCTATTTTTGTTTGTTGTTTGGGTTGTTATACACACACACACACACACACACACACACACACACACACACACCCCTGGGTATTATCCTGGGCAGGAGAAGAAATACAAGATTCCTGCTTCTCTTTTTAGGCTATTTTATAGCATGTAGTAAATTAGCATTTACATTCATCTTCAGCTTTGTCTTCTGACTTTTTTGATAGAAGTAGCTGGATACCTCCATAATGACTGGAATCTAATTAATTCCAGAATTCCAGAATCATAAAACTGAATCATAAAGACGTTAGAGATTACCTGGCAAGGTTCAACCCTCTACATTAATAGGGAAAGAAAATGCTTGCATATTCTTGCATTACAGAATAAAGCCAGCTGGAAATGTTCCTGGGAAAAAATGTAAATTAGAAATGTTGGAATAATACACCATACTGCAAAAGGGAAATTTCTGTTTTTCTGAAGAAAATGGGATTTTACATCTGTGGAAATCCCTTTTGGTGAATTTCAATTAGAAATGGGATTTACATCTGTGGAAATCCCTTTTGGTGAATTTCAATTAGAGATTTAAAAGTCAAAACAAAACCAAGATATTTTATATGAAAGGAGGGGAGAAAGGCATTTTGTGTCTTGGCACTTGTGGAAACATCTGGCCAGCTAGCATGGATGTATATTATTTAGGGGATGGAAAACTCATGGCTCAGCCCTGGATCTCAGATCCCTGAGATATTGTTTATGACCATTTTCACTGATAAAGGGTTCAGTATTTATTTATTTTCCTCAAATTTCCTCCTAAAATCTGCAGTTTTGTTTTTACAACTTCTGAGCCAAATACTCTAATGTGCACTGGACTAAGGAGAAAATATCCACGTGTCTTGGCTTGTCCTGGACAAATTGCAAGTTATGCTTGTTGTCTAAAAGTAGTTAATGGTAGTGGCCCTTTTATTATTGATAAGTTACATTTTAAGTTATTTGTCCGCATTCTAACCCAGGTGCATCTATGACCAACTTTTGCCTCATTGGAATTCTGTGCATGGTTTTATTATTCACCTGTGAGTGAGTGGGTATAGCCTGAAGGATCACTGGGTTTTCAAATTTTAGCTCTCTTCCAGAAGAGCTTAACAATTTTTAGGTACAAGAAACGGAAGATTGGGAGTGATTGTCAGTTTTGATATCTTCTAATATGCTTCCCTGAAATTAAGGATACATGTGAGTGGTGAATGAGGGAAAAAACTTTGAGGGGAGAAGGAAATAGTACAGCTTTGTGCTGGAAGAAGACTCAGGGCTCATTCATATTCCCTTTTTCATTCATTTGTCAAACATTTAATAAGCATCTGTCTGTATCAGGCATTGGGGAAGTTAGATGTCATAGCTCTTACTATGAAGAAAACTTTGTTTAGTGGGAGAGAAGGTCAAGTAAAATAGCGGTGGACATGCAGGGGTATTTAATAAGTCAACTTGAGTACCTGGAGACATGAGTCAGAGCTTTAGGGAAGGGGATCACTTGAACTACAACTTGAAGGACATGTATGGGTTAACCAGATTGGGGTTGAGGAGATGAGAAAGGACACTTCAGGTAAAGGGAATAGCAACTGCAGAGGAACAGAGCTATGAAACACTATATATTGTATCAGTTAGCTTTGCTGTGTAACAAACCACTCCCCAAATCAAACAATCCCTACCATTATTTAGCTTATATTCTGTGGGTTGGCTGCAGGTTCTTCTTTCAGGGTTGGCTGATATATTCTGGGCCCGGTCATGCATCTAGAGATGACTAATTTGATTTTTTTCTCCTCCGCTTTCAAAGGATGCAACATAGATTTGTCCGTAGGAATTGATATTTCCAGTCCCATTAAGCAAGATCAGCAGAAGCTTCAAGGGTTACTGCCAGAGCTGATGCAACAGATGGCCCAGCTTTCCAGCATCAGCTGTAGGGCTCCTGGTCGCCCCAACGTGATGTTCCGCTACTTGGTCCCTGCCTCAAATGGCCAGCTTATTTTTGACTCCGGCTTTAAAAATTATAGTGATAAGATTATTCAGACGTTCTTAATTCATCAGGCTGCCAAGAGGAACTATATGGATGTGGATTTTTTGCAGTCCTTGGGAGATAATGCTATCCAGCTCTCTTCTGCTACAGTGAAGGTAATAAAGGCTGAGAATCCATAATATGGAGCCAATTGCCAGGGTGGGAGGGATTGGGCTTTTGTGACTGAGGCCAATAAGTTGTCCTTCACCGGAGATTCTACGTAGAGAAAAACCATAGTCTTATTCAGTAAAGACCAACGAGGGATATGTTTTCATTCAATCAACAAATACTCACTAAGCCCAAGAAGCTCTGTGCTAAATAATGCCAGTAGGGATAAAAGGATAAATCCCTGCCCTCAAGTTGCTCACAGTTTAGTGATCCAGATTCTTCCATGATGCAAATTCACTCCAAAGACAACTTGGAAGATATTAGCTCGTTATGGTCACTCATTGTCATGTAGAGTACAGCCCATTATTTTCCAGTCGGCACTTTGAACTGTCTTTAGTAACTCACTAAGGGCTTGTTGGTTGTTTTCCCTTCCTGGTGCCCAAGAACTATACACCTGCTAAAGCCTGTAGAGACGAAAAGACCTTACGTGATGTTTATTTGGAAATGACAGCCCCAAACTTTGAAAGTTACATTTAGTTTTTCCTTCAATCATGCAGCCAGTGGATTTATTTCTTAAATATGTAATTCACTTTTAAATTAAAATTTTCTGTGAGTAAAGGTAACCCATTTTAATTATTAAAAACGCATTAAAATTTTGGTATTTTTTTGTGTCAGTAAAGATGGATATTGCAAGACAGTTTTTGGAGGTATTTTAAGTGAACAAGTTAAGCTGGTTCCAATTCTCTTTTTGGTGGGGGGTCTTGAGATTGAAGTAAAAATGAATGTGTGATAAAGTAACAGATAAATGAAGGGGTGAAACAAAACAGGGTGAAAGGCTGGATACAACCAGAAAAGCTAAGCTTATCTTTGCATTTTTATAAAATGTGCAACACTCAGCATCCATTTTCTCCCTCTTCTTTCTTCCCTTTCCCCTCTCCCCTTCCTTTCACTCCATCCCTGCTCCCCACTACCCTCCTTTCTCTCATAAACAACAGGTCCTTTTAGTGTTTACAGATGGACTGGATGATGATCTCCAGAGACTGAAGGAAACCTCTGAGCTCCTCCGCAGCAAAGGTGGGTGCATGTGGTTACCCTGGGTGGGTGGTTCCTCCCACAGGAACTGAGACACTCGTTGAGATTTCCAGATGGCACTGGATTCCGTTAAGCCATCCATAGACTAACCATAGAGTGGTTGGCGCTCAGTGCCCACAAGGGTGATGCTTTGTATGAATTAGGGGCTGTTCAGGGCTGAGAGAACCCAGGATCCCATAACCCTGACAATGATCAAGGGTCTCTCTGACTGAGACAGGATTGGCCAATTATCAGCCTGGCATCTGCTTTTGAAGGTTGAATGTGCAACTTCATGATAATTGAGTGCTGCTTGAGTTTTCTTAACAAGGGTCTCTTTTTCCTAAACTCTGGAATCACCCTAGAGCTGGGCTTCGTTTTTTCCACTGCCCGCCCTTCCTCCTCTGCTCACCAATTCTTCCTCTTTGACCATCCCCAAGGGCTGCTACTAGTCTGTACAGCATCTTTGTGAAATTAAAAAAAGATGCCAATGCTCCTGGTGTATGCGACCCTGTGCCTGGGCGCCTGGCTTAATGAATGGTGTGCTGGCTGGATTTCGGTGCCCACCAGCTCCCTCAGCTGGGTGTGCTTGGGCAATAACACCTGTGTGGCTGTGCGCGATTGCCGTTCTGTCCCCATTTGGTGCCACTCAAAAGCTCTAAAGCAAACTCAAGATGAACCACCAGCAACTCATGCTCCATCTACCTTTCTCCCTCCTCGGTAGAGTATGTTCAGTGTATTTGTCTTGAGATGATGCTTTCCATTGGTCGACACTATGCTGGAATATTTTCTGTGATAACTTGCTTCCAACTAAATTTACCACATAGGAAGTTTTAAAAGTAAATTTTCTGGAAGAGAATTTGAAATCTTGGACGAAAGACAGCAAACTTTGCCCACATGCTAGATCAGCATTCCATTTCTAGAAATTTTAAGGAATGATTAAGACTGTGCATACAACTTAAAGAAAAATTTTTTTAACGTTTGCTTATTATTGAGAGACAGAGAGAGACAAAGCATGAGCACGGGAGAGGCAGAGAGAGGAGGAGACACACAACCAAAGCAGGCTCCAGGCTCTGAGCTGTCAGCACAGAGCCCGATGTGGGGCTCGAGCTCACAAACCGCAAGATCATGACCTGAGCCGAAGTTGGACGCTTAACCGACTGAGCCACCCAGGCGCCCCTATGTATACAACTTTTAACCACAGGATTGTTAAGTGGTTTGTTTACGATAGCAAAAAGCTGATGTGTGTGTGTGAATGTACTGCTCAAAATATTAACAGAAATATTTGTTCAGAAATACTACAAACAGTGACTTCTAGCTGTTTGAAAAGCATCCTTGTCTGTTGGTTCTCTGTCATGTGGACAAAGCCAGATGATTTTGTAATGCCTTCATCAGGAGGATAGGTTCGTGCTGCCATAATAAACAACCTTCAAATCCCAGTGGCTTAAAGGAGCAAGAATGTATTTATCTTATGCCTCATGACCGCTAATTTGTGTCTCATTCTCATCACTCGAGGACTCAGGCTGAGAGAGGGTCTGTTCCTGTGGCAGGGGGCAGGAAATGGGGCAATGAATGTATGCACTGCTCTGAAAATTTCTCCCAGGGCGTGACACACGTCACTTCTGCTCATGTTTCATTGGTCAGAAATGCAGTTTGACACAAGACAGGTGAAGGCTGGAGAAAAGGGTGGGATGATGCATGCATATTTAGGGCCAGGACAAAGACCAGTCAAAAGACCTACAAGTAAAATCTCCCACCTGCTGGCATTTTGAAGGATTCTCTGGGCTCCTCATTATTGGCCTGGAAGGTGTGCATAAATTAGAAGAACTCCAGGAGCTAGAATTTGGCAGAGGATTCTCATACAATCAACCTCTGAGCATCACACAGCAATCCCTCCCAAGCATCTTACGGAAGCAACTTGTAAGTATTTTTTTTCTAACCCCATCCTTCACTAGGTCTGTTTATTCTAATAATTTAAAAAATGCAGAGGGAATAAAAAAAATTAATGTGTATTTATTTATTTTTGAGAGAGAGACACGCACAGCATGCAAGCGGGGGAGGGGCAGAGAGCGAGGCAGACACAGACTCTGAAGCAGGCTCCGGGCTCGGAGCTGTCAGCACAGAGCCTGACGCGGGGCTTGAACCCACGAACTACGGGATCATGACCTGAGCTGAAGTCAGACAGTTAACCGACTGAGCCACCCAGGCGCCCCAAAACCCAGAGGGAATTTTGTCTCTTTGGTGTATCATGTGACATAGGTTAGCACAGTTGGAAAAAATCACGTTATGTGAATTCTGTTTCTCAGGACACAATTGCAGAAAGAAGATGCTGCAATACATATACAAAGTGTTTTGGAGAAGATGGGCACCGGGGTGTTGGTGGGAACCCTGGGAACAAGGTGAGAGTTTGTTGGACGTGGACGGTGGGGGGTGAGAAATGACGTTTCAGCACCGCTAGGTACCAGGCCCCGTGTTCTGTCTTTAACATACCTTTGCTAATTCTACCCTCTTAATAAACCTTCGAGGTGAATATTATTTTTACGGGTGTGCAATAGAGGCTTAGAGAGGGAACATTACTTTCCCAAAGTCACACTCTTACGAAGAGGCATTTGGGGATTTAAGCCCCTTTGTCCACCTGACTCCAAGTCTCACGTTCTTTCCACTCTCTTATGCTGTCTCCTTACATTTATTTGACAAAAAATTTCACAAACAAATTTCACAGCCTCTACTGCTGCACAGAAGTTTTCGCTTGTCTGCAGAATTTTCACTTGTGCCTCATCTGCCTTCTTCACAGTGGTTAGTACTTCTTTCCCTTTGAGCTAACTAACCTTCTGTTCTAGAGGATTAAACTGAGGAAAGATACAATTGCTTTCTTTGTTCAGTAGTCGTCATTTTGCATCTGCCTGTTAACTCCATGGTGAAGTGATAGAAAATTACCATGTCCCACTTTAATTTTTTTTTATTAAAAAAATTACCTTAATGTTTATTTTTTTAAGAGAGAGAGAGTGCACATGAGCGGGGGAGGGGCAGAGAAAGTGGGGGACAGAGGATCTGAAGTGGGCTCTGTGCTGCAAGCAGATAGCCCAATGTGGGGCTCGGACTCATGAACTGAGATCACAACCTGGGACAAAGTTGGACGCTTCATTGACTGAGGCACCCAGGCTCCCCTAACGTGTCCCACTTTTAAAGGAGAATAAATCTCATTAAAAATGGTCCTCATTTATCTACGAGGTTCCCTCGCCCACAAATGACAGCTTTATGATGGGATAATCACAAATCCTCTTGTAAGATTGAGTTAAACCCATTGACTTTGTCCATCTTTTTACATTCCCTCTTTGTAAGATATTCTGTGAGGTTGTTGGAATGAGCTCTTACTGACTTTGCCGGTCAATCGTGATTTAGAAGAGTATAAAGTATATGATTACTTTTAAAGAAAAATTGTAGTTATTCCCTACTACTAGATTTTTCCCCCTTGTGTTGTTCTTAGGTATCAGACTGGAGAATTAGGAAATCAAGCTTGGGAACCTCTTGACATACGTTTTTTTGTTTTGTTTTGTTTTGTTTTGCATCTCAAGGACTCTGCCTCACAGGCCAAAGATGGGAATGCTTTGAATAGTTGACTTCTCTGCTCTGTCTTAAGAAGTCAGTGATTGGTTGGTTGCATCGACATTCATGTCTTTGTTGAGCCCAAAGAGAATACGGCTCCTATATCTTATTGCCCAGTTTTTCTATCAAATAAGCACATCTGGCTATAAATGGCAAGCCAAACTTCCTTGAGAGGAAATAGTTTATGTGTTTAGTTATCTCAGAAGAAGTAAAAAAGAGAGCGAGGAAGAGACTAAACATCTGAGTCATACAGAAATAACCATTTCTCATAAGCAATAGGGCAGTAACACCTTTGCTTACTGACTTTTTGTAGAACAAGGTCAAAGGCCTCTTTAAGAGTAACAGTGTTCCTCAAACATTTAGCTAGAAGTTAGCTTTGGCTTGGATTTTCATGATAAAATGGCTTAAAAAGTATTTTAGAAAAATAAAAGTAGGTTGATGTGCCAACAATTAAGAAAAACAGATATTCAAGACAGGCCAGAAATACTTGTTTCTGTATGTCTTTACACACTGTACTCAATGTTTAGTAGGTTCCCGATATCATGTCAACTCCATGAGACAAGGGTATCTGTTAGTAACAATTCTTATGTCATTTGGCTTTGAGGGAAGAATTTAGAATCCAAGTTACTTCTTTTGATTTCTTTTTTTCTCAGGGAAAGAAGGGTGCTGATGGGTTACCCGGTCATCCTGGTGAGGAAGGGGGACATGTAAGTACTGAATCTGATTTTTTTTCTTGGAAGGCATATGGTAAAATGCGTCAAATATTAGAAACACTTAACTGCGCTTGAGTCATGAGTTTTTTTCTCATCTATACCATTTAAAATGGGTTTAAAAATATCTTCATGAAAATAACCGTTTGTTATAACAAATGTTAGGGGGACAGGCTCCAGCAGGTGTTTAGTGATGAAGTGTGGTCATTTTAATCTGAATTTGAGGTAACTTAAAATGTGGTCTGTGTCTGATGAGTATGCATATAATAGTAGTTGTTAATTGTGAGCTAAATTGCAGGCAGTTTGTTATTATCAATGAGATCGCAATGTTGGTAAGTAGTTTGACAAAATATAATGAAGAGAATCAAGGCCATTCTTGTAACAAGATCACTCGGATGCCTCCTGGGTGGTCGAAAAGGTGATAGAGTTGTAGTTACCCACAAATAGTTTGCACATAACCCTGCCTATATCCCTGGGCACGGGAAAGTTAGCTGTCACGTGATTAGATGTGGAGAAAAATGCATACTATAGGGAGAATTGTTGGCTAAGGGACTGGAATGTGGTAGGGACCGTCTTTATCACACCGTGTAAACATCAAAAGGATGTTGGGATGTTATAGGTTTCAGTTAATTTCAAATTGTGGAAAACCCCTTTACCACAGGTATCTATTTTAAGGTTGATTTGTATACACCACTGGTTCTCAAACTTTCGGTCCCAGGAAACTCTCGAAGGGCCTCAAAGAACTTTTGTGGATGTAGTTTCTATCTATTGATCATTACCATGTTAGAAATCAAAACTGCCAGAATTTTAAATTATTTATTTATTTTATTCCCCCCAAAGAAAAACAAGCCCTTAATATAAGTGACCTCTTCCTTTGTGAAGAATAACTACATTTTCCAAGACAAAATAAGTGCGTGAGAGGTGTGGCATTGTTTTTACATGGTTTCAACGTCTGGCTTCTTAGAAGACAGCTGGATTCATATGTCTGCGTCTGTGTTCAGTCTGTTGTGATATCACTTGGTTTATGGTTTCTTAAAAACTCTGCTGTGCACTTCGGAGAGAATAAGAGTAAGAAAATAAAATACCATCTTCGTGTAATTAGAAAGTAGTTTAAACTTTCTGAGCGCCCCCTCCCAAAGGGTGTCCTTGGACCATACGTTTCAACTTGCTGGGATAGTCAAGCATTAGTGTTCTTATTGCCCAGTTAGAGTTTCACATTGTTTTATTGTTCTAAACATTTAGGCTGCTGGAACTTGGAAAATCAACAGAAATTAAGAAAAGAAATGCAGCTGCTGAGACCTATATAAGCTGATTCATTTCTTTGATTATATTTGTTGGAGAACTGCTCGACTTTTCTCTCTTTAATTTGCCTCAGTAATTAGTCTTAGATGTTAGAAATACATTCAGAAATGTGGGCTGTGGATTTTTGCAATTTTGTTCAGGTATGGTGAAAATATTTTTTTTCCCCATTTTTATGATGTTTTAAACGTTCTTTAAGTGTTAGTTTTGAAAAATATATGTGTATGTATGTATCTGAGAGAGAGAGAGAGAAAGAGAGAGAAAGAGTGTGAGCAAGGGAGAAGGGCAGAGTGAGAGAATCTTAAGCAGGCTCAGCATGGAGCTCAATGTAGGGCTCGATCCCACTACCTTGGGATCATAACCTGACTCGAAATCGGGAGTCCAGTGCTCAATCGACTGAA
Source organism: Prionailurus viverrinus (assembly GCF_022837055.1). Classification (NCBI taxonomy): domain Eukaryota; kingdom Metazoa; phylum Chordata; class Mammalia; order Carnivora; family Felidae; genus Prionailurus; species Prionailurus viverrinus. The sequence continues at coordinate 26,375,095 of NC_062569.1, forward strand.
CCATCCAGGCACCCCAAATGTTATTTTATTTTTTCTGCTTGGCCTGTGGTTCAATGAGTCTGGCTAAATTTAAGACAATACTTTAGGGCCTGACCAACTGATTAGTGTCATTGACACCAATTTCAGACAAATAAGATATAAACAAGCCCTTGTCTGTGTAGAGTAAGAGGCAATTTTGTCCCCCTTCTCTGCTCTGTTAACATCCTAAAACGAAGATGGTTTATAAAGACTCTAGTACAGAGCTAAGAATATAGTGTGAGCGATATATATAATTTTATACATTTAAAATTTCATAGTAGTTATTTTAAAGACAATAAAAATAAATAACAAGTTAATTTTAATAATATATTTTATTTAATCCAGTCTATCCAAAATATAATTATTTCAATAGGTAATTAATATAAAAATTGATGAGATTTACTTTTTAATGTTTGTTTATTTTTGAGAGACAGAGGGACAGAGCATGAATGGGGGAGAGCCAGAGAGAGAGGGAGACACAGAATCTGAAGCGGGCTCCCGGATCTGAGCTGTCAGCACAGAGCTTGATGCGGGCCTTGAACCCATGAACCATGAGATCATGACCTGAGCCGAAGTCAGATGTCTAACCGACTGAGCCACCCAGGCGCCCCAATGAGATCTTACTTCTTAAAATATACTGTCTTTGAAATCCTGTGTGTATCTTATACCTACAGCCCATCTCAGTTTGGACTAGACACATTGCAAGTGCTCAGTAGCCATGTGTGGTATATATGGCTCTAGTAGGTGCCATTTTCTTTTTACTGCATTTCTCACGAGAGAAGGTGACAGAATATGTTGTCCTCTGAATGGCTTTTAATATTGTTTCCCCCCAAAGCAGGTCACACTGGTCTGCTCAATGGCCAAGACGGCTCTTTGCAGATGGCAGGTTCCAAAATGGGGCTATAATTTGTAGATTCAAATTGCAAGTATATAATGACAAATAGTTAATTCGTTGTTCCACTTATCTATTACTCCTCTTTCCCCAACACCCCCCCTCAAAAAAAAAACCCAGTGGTGTAAAACAACAATCATTTTGTTACATCCACGGACTCTGTGGGTGGGGAGGCTGAAAAGGAAAGAGCGGATGGCTCTCTGCTAGGTGCCTGAGGTCTCAGCTGGGCTGACTGGGCAGCTGGATGACCCCTGCAGAGATGACTTCCCCTCCAGTGCTCTGGAGCTTGGCTGGGATGGCAGAAGGATGGACCATGGTGGTCCAAGGACAGGTATGGTGGTTGGTTCTAAGAGGGAGCCCCCACCAAGGAGGTTCCATCCTGAGAGGGAGCATTCCAGGAGATCAAGGCTGAAGCTCAAGCCTTCTGAGGGAGCCTCAGAAGTCAAGTGGTAACTTTTCTGCCTCATTCTATTAGGTACAAGCAAGTCCCTTACCCCAGACCAGATTCAAGAGGGATGGGGGTGGGGGGTGGGGATTAGATAGATCTTTTCTCTTGATGGGGGAGTGGCAAGGTCATATCCAGAAGAGCCCTGAGATTTTGTTGTGGTCATCTTTGGAAAATACCATCTGCCAGACTCATACGTAAATTCTATATATTTTCAAAATGTACCTAGTATGAGGTGGTGGTTTAAATATGCATTGGTTACATATCAAAGCCTTACATATCGAATTAGTCAGATTATCTAGGGTCCCCAAGAACAGCTATGTAACTTCAGCAGCAACAAAACCAGCTAACATTCGTTGAGAACTTCATATGTGCCAGATGCGTGGCTAAACATTTTATATACATTTCCTCATTTCATCTATAAGATATTACTGTTATTCTCATTTCTCTTAAAATAACTTGAGCCAGCCTAGCATTTGAACAGCTTTCAGCACAGCTTTTGATGATATTATTCTTTCCACGAAATCATGGCTATAGTTGATAGCTTTAAACAACTACTGTGAACAAATGAGGGATCGATTTTTTTTTCTTTTTTTTAATTTTTTTTTTATTTTTGGGACAGAGAGAGACAGAGCATGAACGGGGGAGGGGCAGAGAGAGAGGGAGACACAGAATCGGAAACAGGCTCCAGGCTCCGAGCCATCAGCCCAGAGCCTGACGCGGGGCTCGAACTCACGGACCGCGAGATCGTGACCTGGCTGAAGTCGGACGCTTAACCGACTGCGCCACCCAGGCGCCCCGAGGGATCGATTTTTAAGCAGATAGAGCTTCGTATCTGAATGAAAAACATAGTAAGCCCAAATTTTATCTTCGAAACCATTAGACATATGTGCTCATTATAAGGCAATTCCTGTTTTCTCATGAGAACATCTGAAAATATGCTTTTGCTCAATTAGAATATATGAACTTTGAGGAACATAGGTGGCAAGTGTCTACTTAAAACATTTAACTTATTTAGCTATACAAATACTTTAAAGTCTTTCATTATGTAAAATGATGTAAGAAATTCTGCTTTTTCTCTTTCTCATATTTTCTCAGATCATGAAAAATTCTTCCCACGGAGTTTCTATATCAGTTTTTGCAGCACTCCTAGAGTCTCTTTTATGACTGTCTTATCTGGTTTTCTAGAGTCTGTTGTGTTCACTTCTATCTAAGTTATTTAAGATAAACCACTTTTTAAGCCTGTTTATAAAGGCTGTCATTGCAAATTTCAGTTTTAGCTTCAAAAGCCCAGTGCCTCATTTTTCTTGTGGGAATATCTTTATGGTCTCCACAGTGTAATCATGAATTCTATTGCTTAGAAAAGTGATTTTTAAAAATCTCGTTTGCGTGGCATCTAACGTCCGAAATTGCGAGGTCTCACTTTCAAATATGATGAATAAGTAATCTCTGTTAGATTTCTTTACTTCCCTTGTTTTTCTTTTTTAACTGATCTGGTAGGTGACATCCATAGGGATCCTAGAAATATCTTAACACTGACTGGGTGTCACTACTATGCTGTTCAAAGTGAAGCAATGGAGAAAGTACTTTGAAATATGAGAATCTTTGTGAAGACTTTGTGAAAATTCAAGTTGAAGAATACTCTTTCTCTGAGGAATAATTTTGGGCAAACACATACCTGATCATGTATGCACGGCAACTGAAACTTTAGGAACTGTGAGTAGAAGTCATAAGAGTCAGCTTTTTGCTTTTTCTTCACAATTTCCTTGTAAGTGTTTAGTTGTGGCAAAATATACATAACACTTGTCATCTTAACCATTTTCAAGTGTACAGGTCGGTGGTATTAAGTCCATTCATGCTGTTGTGCAAACCATCACCACCGTGCATCCCCAGAACTCTTTTCATCTTGCAAAACTGAAACTCTGTCCCCGTGAGCCCCTCCCCGCTAGCCTCTGACAAACACCATTCTACTTTCTGTCTGTATGAATTTGGCCCCGCTAGGTCCTTATAAAGTGGGAGCAAACAGTATTTGTATTTTTAGCTCATTTCGTTTGGCATGATATCCTTAAGATTCATTCGTGTTGCAGCCTGTCAGAATCTCCTTCCTTTCTAAGGCTGAGTACTATCCCATTGCATGGATATGCTACGTTTTGTTTTTCTGTTTATCTGTTAATGGACACTTGGGTTGCTTTCGCCTTACGGCTGTCGTGAATAATGCTGCTATGAATATGGGTGTGCAAATATCTCTTTGAGACACAGTTTCCAATTCTTTGGGGGTATATACCCAGGAGTGGAATTGGGAGATCATACGGTAATTCTGTTTTTCGCTTTTTTGAGAGACTACCGTATGTTTTCCATGGCAGCTGCACTCTTATAGCCCCACTAACGGTGCATAAGGGTTCCAGTTTCTTCACATCCTCTCCCACACTTGTGTTTTGTTTTGTTTTTGTTTTTGATGATAGCTATCCTTAGCGTGTTTTGTTTTATTTTGTTTTGTTAAGAATAAATTTTAAGAATTTTCCCTTTGTGTCCCTGCTTTGTTAGGGACATTTGTTTTGTAGGTAACTATTTTCTGATAAAGGCAACAACCGATTATTCATGACTGATAACACTATATAGTGCAATATTGTAAGTGGATATGTTAAAATTAGATTGTCCAGATGAAACGTAAACACCATACATTGAACCTAAAAATGTGGATAGCTAGGAAAAAGGGGGAGAATAGACATTGACTTGGCATCTACTGTGCGTTAGGTTTTGCATTCGGCATTTTATACACATTATGACATTTAGTCTTTCTCACAACCCCCTCCAGATAAGTGCTAATACCTTTATTTTATGGATGTAGAGTTCAAAACTCAGAGAGTGTGACTTTTAAGGTCAGACAGAGATGGTTGCCGATGTGCCCAAATCCATGTCTGTCTGATGCCAAGACCTCTGCTTTTCTCATCATCTCTTGCTATCTAATTATAAAACACCTCATGTGTCTAATCTATATGACTTGTGACGTACTTTCAATACAGTATCTCATGCATGCAATACAACAATCCTGTGAATGGGCAGAATCAGTATGACCCAGATCCATATTTTGTAAATGGAGAAAATTGTAATTCATAGAGTCATGTGCTCATCCAAGCTCACAAAGCAAATTAGAAGCAGAACTAGGACTTGAACCTGGGACCTTTTCACTTTTGATCCAAAGTGTTTCTCACTTTACCATATTCTCTTTTACTGTCCTGGGCAGCTTATGTGGTGAAGTTATCTAACATTTTTAAATCAAAGTGAGATTATATTTATAGACTCTTTTGATGAAAACTCACAGGCCATACAGTACTTTCTAATTTATAATTAATTAATTTGGCAAAAAGGCATGCTATTTATCATTCTCTTCCCTATCCAATACCTAGATCAAAAGATTATGTTCACTAATATAATTTAGGCAGTCATTCTTCAAATTCGGAATGGACGTCCTGAGGGCTGGAAACCCAGAGATAAATAAGTGAGTCCTTGTCTCCTTAGAAGCTCTCCATATAGCAGGAAACACAGAAACAGGTAATAACACACAGTGTAACAGAAAAATCGTCTCAGAAGAGGACGTGACGTATGGTCTATACCTTAGGAATGGGCAGGATTTCACCTAGAAGAGAAAGAGTTAAATAGTGGTTTATTCTTTGTGAGCTCACAAGGAAACCTTTATCCAATTTTAGCTGCCTGAAGGCAGTGTTCAGACACACCTTCTGTTTTGTTTGAATTCCGAAGTGGCTTGAATGAATTGGTCAAAAATATAGATAAGGCGGATTTGTATGATTTGGGGTTGTCAATATGGGCAGTTGACAGATAAACATTCTGATTACCTTGCAGGTGATCTGATCAGGTCTTTGAGGATGTAGAAGTAATTGGAAGGGCAGCACCATATTTTAGTCATTCTGACGGTCACTATTGCTGATTCGAATCGGTTGGGTGATGACAGAGATAGTTGCTTGACTCTTTCTGTGTGTATTTTTATTCCACAGGGAGAAAGAGGCCCCCAAGGTCTTCCTGGACCCCAAGGTGAGGAAGGATGCCCGGGTATGAGAGGACCTAAGGTGAGTGTGGACCTAAAGCTGTGGAATTCTTTCCGTATCCCGGCTTTATCCCTTGAGTTTGAGGAAAATCTTAATTCTTCAACATAGCATTTTAGCTCCTTCCCAGTGTAGGGTTTCCCAGAAGTAGAGCCTGAGAAAAGGAGTCAAGTGCAAATAGTGCATAGGGAGGGGATCTCAGCAAATACTATCGAGACAGGAGAGAATTTAGGGAAAGGAGGTGGCCTAAGAAGGGTATGGTTGCAATTAGATCACCGCTGTGGGTAGATAGAGCCTCATCCTGCTAAGGAACTGTGTGAGCCAGTGTTGAACTTGCACCTCAATGTTACCCCATCCAAGCGGTGAGAGAGCTGGGATATATATGCACCAAATCCTATCAGGCATTAGTTGCAAGCTGGTCCCAGTGGATATTAATTCCCCAGTAATTCTGGCTTGTCTTTTGTGTGGACAGGCTCCAGTGCCAGAAAAAAGCCCTCAGGAAAAGACATAGTGCTGGTGGTTGGAAGGGGGTTTGAGAATACTGACATTTTAAAGCCTAAAGCAATAATGGGTGGGGCTCCCTTTTCAGTGGTGTCGTCAGTGTCTCTTCACCTTCCAGGATTAGAGAATCTCCTTGAAGAAGGCCAGAAAATTTTCTCTACAACTCAGAGTCCTATGGAGAATTTTTCTGACCAAAGTTACCGTATTCTGTACACTTTTAACAAGTTACTCTTTCAGTTCATTTGTGCGGTTGTTTCTGGAAGCCTTCTCACGCTTGTTAGCCGGTGTACTCTCACTTTTGTTTGAAAAATACGATTCTTCTATTAATAAGCGGCAGGTCACTGTCATTTCCTGCTCACCCCTGCTATGTGAGGAGTTACCAATGTGATTTTTATCAAAGTCACACTCAAAGGGGAGCAGTAGTAATCAAGGTGCTATGATGTGCATTGTAGTTGCTGGAGACGAAATCTCCATTTTGATCTACTAATTAATTGCCTTTTCTTGGATTTGGGGAATATATGGTGTCCTAAGAGAGAAAAATCTTATTCGAACTCAATTCTTTTCATTTTTTTCCCCCTAACTTTAGGGAGCAAGAGGATTTTCAGGAGAGAAGGTAGGTGACCTTCCTTACCCTTCTTAAACGGGAGAGCAATTTCTGTGGGAAACAGTAACAGGTCACTTGCTTTTCCTTTGCTTGAGTGAAGTGAGCCTCCAAACTTTCTGACAAGGGGATATGTCAGATGATATTAACAGCCAAACTGCTATGCCAATAAATGGCTATTGGTCAGGTATGTATTTCATATTTAAGGCAGGGACATATATAATTTTCCTGCCCTGCTAACTCTATAACAATTGAGCCACCATATTCATCATATGCTCTGGGAGAGTTGGTCCTGAATTCAAGGTGTGGCAGGGAAGAGTCTGGTCAAGCTGAGTATCAAATGGGAGATGGACGCCAGGACAGGGTTGGTAGGAAAGGAGCTGCACAATAAGGGAATGACTTTACATTCAGATTCAGAAGCAAAGTATCCATTTGCTCATTCGTGCACTCAAGAAATATTTGTGTAGGTACCCATTCTGTTCCCCACATTATCCTTGAGAGTGGTTACAGAGTGATGGACAAGACAGACAAGGGCTGACAGAACTTTGCTCCTAGTACCACAGATTCACCCATGTGGCTTGTGGCAGATACATTGCATAATTTTAGTATGGGAGTTTGGTGTGCTTATTTTCATGCACTAACTCAGCTGTCTTTTGGTTTAAAAAAAGTGCCTGACATGAAAAGATGCTCAACGTTGCTCCTCATCAGGGAAATACAAATCAAAACCACACTCAGATATCACCTCACGCCAGTCAGAGTGGCCAAAATGAACAAATCAGGAGACTATAGATGCTGGAGAGGATGTGGAGAAACGGGAACCCTCTTGCACTGTTGGTGGGAATGCAAACTGGTGCAGCCGCTCTGGAAAACGGTGTGGAGGTTCCTCAAAAAATTAAAAATAGATCTACCCTATGACCCAGCAATAGCACTGCCAGGAATTTACCCAAGGGATACAGGAGTGCTGATGCATAGGGGCACTTGTACCCCAATGTTTATAGCAGCACTCTCAACAATAGCCAAATTATGGAAAGAGCCTAAATGTCCATCAACCAATGAATGGATAAAGAAATTGTGGTTTATATACACAATGGAGTACTATGTGGCAATGAGAAAGAATGAAATATGGCCTTTTGTAGCAACGTGGATGGAACTGGAGAGTGTTATGCTAAGTGAAGTAAGTCATACAGAGAAAGACGGATACCATATGTTTTCACTCTTATGTGGATCCTGAGAAACTTAACAGAAGACCATGGGGGAGGGGAAGGAAAAAAAAAAAAAGAGAGAAAGGGAGCCAAAACATAAGACTCTTAAAAACTGAGAACAAACTGAGGGCTGATGGGGGGTGGGAGGGCGGGGAGGGTGGGTGATGGGTATTGAGGAGGGTACCTGTTGGGATGAGCACTGGGTGTTGTATGGAAACCAATTTGACAATAATTTTCATATTAAAAACAAAGTGCCTGAAACTTGATTTCCTCATGCGGATGGTAGGAATGAATCAACTATTCCACATGCATAATATGCATTTTATTTGGCTGGCAAAACTCTGGACTTTTTTTTTTTTTCCAAAAAATGCTTTGTAATAAATACGTTAACTGTCATTCTGAGACAGTCAGTAAAGCGAAGGGCCCACGAGATGGAAGTGATGGTTTATTTGAAGAGATGTCACCACACCACGGCCAGTGTTTAGTCTTATCCAGTTAGCATCAATTTTTCAGTTCTTAAGGACTTTTCTTATTGTAAGTTTCCCCAAATGCATACACGTGGATGCACTCCCATTTAATTCCTCCTTAATCTGGGCTCTTCTAAGTTTCCATTATGTGAATTAATTCAGGCATATTTGTCTGTCTTTTTAAAATAAAAAAAGTCAATGACAAAAGGACCATCTTTAAAATTTTTTAAATGTTTATTTTTGAGTGAGGGAGGGAGACAGAGCACAAGGGGGAAGGGGCAGAGAGACAGGGAGACCCAGAATCCGAAGCAGCCCCCAGGCTCTGGGATGTCAGCACACAGCCCAACGTGGGGCTTGAACTCACAAACTGTGAGATCATGACCTGAGCCGAAGTCAAATGCTTAATGACTGAGCTACCCAGGCGCCCCGGACCATCTTTAACATGTAGACAACCAGTGGGAAATGTTTTATCCAGTCTTTTGAAAGAGTGACTACTTGTTCCCAGTGCAAAAGTGGAAAAAAGAAGTCTTTATACCCATTTGAATTTTGAGTTTCTTTTTTTTTAAATCTTTTTTTCCCCCCTTTAGCACTTAAAACTGTCAGGGAAAACAGTGTATAATCATTGTTTTTTAGTATGTGAATGCAGCATATAAATGTCATTTCGGAAGGTCTAGACTCTTCTACCGACTAAAAAAAAATATTAGCAAGGATATCAACATCAAAGCAGTAGTCATGTACCCCTGGTCCTCTTTTCTTCAATAGTTTATCTTCCTTTGCTCCACAGGGAGATCCTGGTGACCAAGGCGCTGATGGCTTGGATGGGGAACAGGTATAGAAAGTTTCTCATTCTCTGTTTCTCCCTCTACTAGTTTGGCATTTATACTCTCTATTTATATTTTCCCCGATATAGCCTAGAAACGTTAGCATGCATACTCAACAAAGTCTTAAGTCAATCTATTATTTTTCCTTATCCTCAGAATATAAGGACCTTAGAAACTTAGCTCTAATCAACTGCCTTCTGTAATACATATTATTGTTCAGTATTTTGTTTCCATTCAGTTTTGTTCAAGTCTATCAATTAGTTGTTGTTATTATTTTATTTAGTCATTGCTCATCTAGCTTTACCCTTATTTGTTACTTTCACTGATGCCTTCAAAAGAACACGAAAGATCCTGTGTCTTTTGCCTAAGGTACCACTTTTGGAATTTCCTTTGATGAAGTTTATAAACTTTGGTTTTTGTTTCTCTAAAAATCTCTTTATTTTACAATTTTTCTTGTAAGATAGTTCTTGGGGAAATAATGACTTTCTTTTGGCACTTAGAAAATGTCATTTCATAGTCTTCTGGCTTCTGTTGTCTTCTGTCTTTCATTATTGCTGTTAAGAAGTTATTTGTCAAACTAATTATTGTTCCTTTGTCAGCAGTCTTAACAAAAAATATTATATTGCTTTAAAAATTTCCCCTTCTAGGGGAAGCAAAAATAAGATAAAAACAGAAAGGGAGACAGAGTATAAGAGACTCTTAAATACAGAGAACAAACTGAGGGTTGCTGGAGGGGTGTTGGGAGGGGGGATGGGCTAAACGGGCAAGGGGCCATTGGGCCACTGACGCTTGTTGGGATGAGCACTGGATGTCATATGCAAGTTTTGAATCACTAAATTCTATTCCTGAAATCATTATTATACTATATGTTAAGTAGCTTGGATGTGAATTAAAAAAAAATTTCCCCCTTCTTTCTAGTGTTCTGTAGTTTCAATATGATGTGTCCAGGTGTGGCTTTCTTTTTATTTATACTGCTTGGGACTTGTTAGGTTTTTTAATCTGAACATTTGTGCCTTCTATCGTTTTTGGAAACTCCTTAGCAAATTCTTACTTTGAACTTTTTATCCTTCCCATTTTCTCTATTACCTGTTTTTGGAAGAAATTTGTCCTGATGTCTCTTAATGTCCCTTTCATGTGTTGTTTGTCTTCCTGTGCTGCATTCTGAACACTTTCTTCAGTTTCAAGTTCATTAATCCTTATGTCACTTGTGTCTAATATACCATTTAACCTGTCCATTGGATTTTTAATTTCATTTATTCTGATTTTCACTTCAAGAAGTTCTATCTTTCTCAGTTCTGCTTGGTGTCTCTCTCTCTCTCTCTCTCTCTCTCTCTCTCTCTCTTTTAACAGTTGCTTGTTATTTTACTCATTCTTTTTTTTACCTATTTAAATGTATTAAAAATACTTATTTTATATTCTGCGTATGATAATTCCAACAGCTATAGTCATTGCAAGTCTGATTTTGTTGCCTGTGGTTTCTACTGGCGTCGCCGCCATGGTGTCTCCCTCACGTGTATGATGACTTTTGATTTAAACTCATTTTTGATTGAACTTCAGCTGTGAGAAGTCTTTAAGGCCTGAATTGAGGTTATTTGCTTCTGCCACGTACTTGGGCACTTCCTCCTGAGATCACTTTAAAGTAAATGATGAGATTTTGGTTTTTCCTCAACTCACAGAGTGACTAGAGCTCCTCAGGATGGCCAATGGCTATTACTTCTCTGGATTTCTACTTTCCCTTTACTCTGAACTCTAAGACTTTCTCTTGTTCTTTATCAGCTCATTAATGTATATAAAATATTTTAAACTTTGCTATATGGAATTTTATATGATTTTCAAAGGGCATCTAGTCTGTCACATACAAGGAGAATGGTAACCTTTCTGCTCTTGGCTAGAATGTGAAACTACATGGAAAAAGTTCCCACTGTGACCTGATATACAAAGCTTCTTTGTATATTTCTTTTTCTAGGGTAATCGTGGAGCCCCGGGGTCATCTGGAGAAAAGGGAAATAGAGGAAATCGGGTAAAGTGTGAGAATTATTCTTCTCTCATATTTCTGTTGCATAAACTGACCTTGATAGTTTATGTTTAAGTTCTGGGAAAGAATCCTCTAATGGTTTAAGTTCTAGATCGGGAGTTAAAGGGCAATAAATATTATCTTTTTGGAGTCTTTAGTTGAGACCCTCCTGTGCTGCTAGTGAAATGAGTGATAAAAATCCAGTTACTTAGCCTTTGGAACAGTAATCACTGCGTCCTACCTCATGGGCTTTGCAAAACTCCCTGTCACCAGTGATCCAGTCCCACACCCCAGGCCTCTCAGCCACGACCTTCATTACTCTCAGTCCAGAAGGGTCCTTCCCAATCAGATTGTACTACTCATTGTACCCTGAAGATTTCTTGTGCATGCCCACCCCTGTGTCTTAGCTCGTCCCAGGCACCCCATCCTGGAGTGGTTTTTCCCTGCCTCCGTCTTCAGGGCTTATTTGAATATCAGTTTTTCTCCAATTTCCACCTCCTCTCTTTCCTCCTCAGGACACCCTCCTTGACCATGTCAGCCTGTAGTGCTTGCTCTCTCCCTTCTCTACATCCTTCTCATGTACATTATTTGCACTATCTGCTTGACAGGGACTATTCACTGCCTCATGCTGGTAATTATGTTTCTATGCAAGGGAAAGCAGATCCCTATGCCCACTGCAGACATTACTAAGAGATTATGAAATCCAGTCTGAAGGATCCATCTCAGAACTGTTATAGTCAGCTTCTGTCGATTGATTGGATTAGATAAGGGGGGGGGAGGTAAATTTTATTTACTTTTGTTCTTTTTTTTTATTTTGGGGACTCATGCAATTAGAGTAATACTTTTACCCCAAGGTGTGGATTGATTTCCCAATAAGTAAAGCAGGGAGTCACAAGAAATGTTTCTTTATTGAGGGAGGTTTAATCGATAATGTGCAATTTGTGGATTCGATTTTAGAGAAGGTGGGGGACACCACATTTCTTTCAAGACTGGAGAGCCTTCAGCTTCCATTGAATTTAGTTAAATTCTACAAACACCTGTCAAAGTCTTCCTACCTGTAGAGTGTTTTGCTAGATACAAAGAAGGGTTCAAAGATAAATAAGTCATGGTTGTGACCAACAAAGAGCTTATTCACAGTATAGGAGATAAGATTTGTACAGGAAGAACTATAATCCAAGATAGGATAAGATAAAGGTTGTAAGAATGGTGTAAATAAAGAATCAGTGGGAGTATAGTGACTTGGAGAAGAATCTAAACTAGAGCGGCATTTCTTCATCTGAACAATAATAAAAATTTGCTGAGTATCTATCTATTGTAATCCAGGTATGATTTTAGAATGGGGAACAAGACAGGCATGGGTTCTGTACCTCAAAACTGGACTGAAAGATATTAATGAAATAATCACAAAGTAGCTGTAAGGTTATGGCTGAGATAAGGATATGAAGGACAGATAAATGACGGGGATCTGATCCAGACTGTGTGTATTCAGGAAGGCTTCATCAAGGGAGTGAGGATGGCATGAAATTTGAAAGATGAGTAACAACCAGATGGTAAAGGAGGAGGGAAAGGGGCAAGAGGTCAGTCTTCCATACTAAGGTCCTGTGGTAATTGATCATGGTGCCCAAGGCAGGAGAGGACCCTGACATTCCAGGGAGTACAGGAAATCAAGGCATTTTTCATAGACCTCTGTGAGGGAGACACACAGCCCTGTTAAGACACGCAATTCCAGGCAAAGAAAAAGGAAAGGCTTAGAGTTAGCGGAGCTCAGTGTGAGTTCGGACAAACAATGATTCCAAGTCCACAGGAGTGGAGGGTGAGATAAAAGGTATAAAGAGTGGGAAGAGGGGCGCCTGGGTGGCTCAGTCGTTAAGCATCCGACTTTGACCCAGGTCATGATCTCATGGCTCGTGGGTTCTAGCCCCACATCAGGCTCTGTGCTGACAGCTCAGAGCCTGGAGCCTACTTTGTATTCTGTGTATCCCTCTCTCTCTGCCCCTCCCTAGCTCATGCATGCTATTTCTCTCTCTGTCAAAAATAAATAAACTTAAAAAAAAAAAGAGTGGGAAGAAAGTCTGGAAGGGCAAGTTGGAGTCAATGTAGTGCCATGGTGAGGAATTTGGGATTTTCTGGGTCAGAAAAAGGAAGGACTGGAAGTTGGGCACATCATGATAAGAACCAAATGCCAGCCTCTGTATTCAGCATTTTAATTTATTATTCCATTTAATCTCTATAACAGCTTGATAAAATGGGTATATCTATTTCACAAATGAGAACATTGCATCTTAGAGAAGTCAAAAAAATTCACCTAGCTAGTAAATTGGACAGTAGGGTTGGAATTTAGAATTAACTAACTCCCTTTTACCATTATATGAGGCCAGGAAAGAGGTAAGGAGGAGTAACATTATGAGGTGGCTGTTTTTAGAGCCTAGAGAACATTCCATTTCCTGTGTGTCTGAGAACCATATCTCAGAGATGGGTCCCACTCCACTGTCCTCAGAGTGTGGCATATACCCTCTAGAACCAGGCACATAACCCCATTTGAGGAAGGTTCCTGGGGTGGGGGCTCTCCCTGACGCCGTGGCTCTGTAGGAACTACTACACAGAGAGAGTACCAGTAACCACAGATTTTTAAGAGAGGCAACCATTTGTTTATCATGTCATAGTCTTATGGCAAATTGCTTCACTTCACTGGTTCCCCTTCTAGAGTAGGAGCTCCAGAAGCATTTTTCTCTCATTTGCCTCTTTTTCATGAGATCTTGCTGTGCCAGTGCTGCCCACATTTGTGGTAGAGACCACCTTCTTCTTCTCATGTGTGTTTCTGTGTAAGAGTATCAGGGAGATGTGGAAAGATTAGGAATTTGGTGGTAGGGACAACTGGGTCCAACTTTGCTGAGCCTTAGGTTCCTTGCATGCAGTATGTAATTCCTGAGTTGTAAGGGTTCACATACCTACGGTGAGGTCATGCATACTTAGGGCCACATATATCAGAGATTTCCAGTAAAAGTATGTTCTTTTCTTCATCTCCTCCTCACCTCTTGGGCAGCAAATGCTTTAAAGTTCAAGTACTAAATTGCTCTTTTAATGTGATTCTCATTTTGCCTCTTAATGTTCTCTTTCCTTTGGGCAATAGATGATCTTTTAATGTGACACATTTTTCCCCCTGTGATTTCAGGGCTTGACGGGACCACCTGGACCACCTGGAAAGCGTGGAGAGCCTGGGTTAAGGGGAGATCCTGTGAGTGCTTTAATCCAGGGCCTTATAAACAGTTTGCTTAGACACAAAGTCAGAGAGAAATTAATTATTCATTAATGAGGCATCTGTTCAGCCTGTCTTAGCATTGCAACAAATAAGAGATTTGTGAGGAGATCCATCTTATAGAACGTTTGGGTTCTTAAAGAGTTTGCAACTTTAATTGCATTGGGTATTTGGGATTTCTAAGCAAAATCAGACAATTAAAAAGGTACACTTTGATGCCTTTAAAAAATCATACTTCCTGTAATTTCTTTTCCTATCTTTTCTGTCCATTTGAGGTAAGCAACCTTTTCTTTTCTCAGGGGGATCCTGGAGCAGATAGTTTCATCCAAGGCCCTAAGGGAGAAAAAGGAAGGCGTGGACATCAGGTAAGATCACCTCTGTTGACTTGGTGATATTGGTACATGGGGGGGTGGGGTGGAGGTGGGGCTGGGGCGGGTGCGGGGGGCGGTTGGAAATTCTAGTTGGTGAGGAAGGCTAGAGCACTCTGGTTGGATCAGCACTGAAAACTAGGGAGCAAACCTCTGGGACTCCACTGCCCATGGAGACAAGAGCTCCGAATGCTAATCCCCAGTTATATCCTTATATTCTTGCATCCTTGTCTTGTGGTTTCTTTTTATCTTGAAAAAAATCTCATTTCCCACAACACTAGCAATACAGGTTACTTTATGTCTTTTGTGCTTGGTTTCTTCACCTCGAAAGTGAAAGCATCAGGCTCCGTGATGCCTAAGATCTTTGCAGTTTAAAAATTCTCCAAGGTCATCATGATGCCTTGATTCAAAAGACGGTCAGGACATTACACTGTTGACTTGCTTTCCACCACTGCCATTGTTGACTGATGTGAATCGAGTAGTAGCCAGTTGTAGAGATAAGCTCCTTATCTGGTTTTGAAAACTGGAAGTGTTATGACAGAAGGTAGCACCAAAGGAAAAAGACTTGTTCACTTTGCAAATGCTGCTGATTGGAAGCCATCTTTAGAATTTTTTTTGATGTCCTGGTTATTAAAATGCATGACTGAAAGATGACTACCCCCAGTGCCTCAGTCCTCACATCTTGTCATTCCAAATTTCCAGAAACAAGGTCTGCACAGCAAAATGTTTATAACTGTAAAGCAACCTCTATTTCCTTTGAACTCCAGTTTGCCTCCTTTGACAAAGCCTTAGGATGTTGATTCTTTTCCCTGAATTGTGACTCGGTTGCATCCATTTTGTAGATGGCCAGGTCCTGTGTAAAATCCAGTTTGTAACAAGATCATTATTATGTAGCCATGGGAGAAAACTGTAACTCCTTGCTGCAAGAATTTCTCATCCTGTTGTGAATTACAGTTATTTTGGACAAACTCCATTGAGAGGGTTCTCTTGGGTGAATTGAGATTGGAGAGCCCTGTGAATAGCCAATCAGTTATAGAATTGAGCAAAGAGAAGCAACCCTTAACCCATCTGGGTCCCAGTTCCCTCATCTATAAGGTGGGAAGGTTAGAAAAACCATTTCAAATTTCCCATGAGTTAATGGGCGTCATGGGAAGGAAGGCATATAAATTGAGCTTTGATTCCATGGTTTGCTCATGGTTTTACAGCTGGAAAGAACTCAGGCCTCTATACAAACTGTCCAGTACTGTGTGCATCACAGCACCCCAGCCATGGGGAAAGTCCCATGCTCTCAGTTTTCAGAGGTCTCCATCACTGACTTCAGCTGAGGGTTAACTTAGAACATTAGATCCCTGAATTGTGTGTGCAAACAAAAATTGGAACCCTCTGAGGTGGTGCCATGTAACAGTGAACTTGTGTTCCACATGGTTTCTACTCCCATTCCGAGCTCAAAGAAGGTTGCTAAATATTCTTTGAATAGACTTGGGTAATAGAAGTCACTCTCACAAATTATACAAGCCGATAGCTGGGAATGCTGAAATTCTAGGTTGGTAAGTGCCATTAGAAGATAGACCTCTAGGGGGCAATCTTTCCTCGGTACAAGTTTTCTTGGCTGTGCGAAAGCAGAGAGTTCCTCTGAAACTAATCAGAAGCGGAAATGGAGTCAGCGAAGAAACAATTACCATTAATTTATATGGAAACATATTTGAGTGTTCCAAGACCCCCCCAAATAACTTCTAGGCTTCTCTGATACCTTAGGACACATCTTGCTAAGGGATGAGCAAATAAATTGAGATGCAGGGATGCTCCCAGAGTTCAAAGCTATGGCAGCTGGTTGCTGAGATGCTGAGTGTGGTCCCCAGGGAAGGAGCTTGGCGGGGCCTCTCGCTGCTTGGGGTGCGGGCTGCTTCTGTAAAGGCTCAGTGCAAAACACATGCTGATGCCTAAGATCTGAGCGCTGATCAAGGACTGTGTGGTATATTTAGTTGTCTTGCCTCAGTAGTATCCCTCAGTCACAGCTGTTGTCCAGTCCTTTGTTTCCGTGACATGGGCGTTCCTGACCAGTTATTTTGCCAAACATCCCTCAGTTAGGATTTGACTGATTGTTTCCTCATGATAAGATTCAGTTTAAATATTTTTTTTTCAGGAGATTAAGTAAGGCTGTAGCCTTCTCAGTCACCAGGAGAGAAACTATGTCTGGCTGTCTCATTACTGGTACATTAATTTGGTCACTTGATTCAGATGCTGTTCACGAGACTTAGCCATTGTAAACACACTTTTTCCCTCTTTGTAATGATCAAGTAATCTGGCAGTGATACTCAGATTGTAAATTTCTTGTTTCCCGACAGTCTTTTACCCAATGATTCCAACATCTGCCCAAATGACTCCTTTGCTACGCTGGCTGCAAAAAACTGTCTACTATTGAAGTGAGAAAATGATAAATGTTTTAAGAAAGAATCTTTTGGGGCGCCTGGGTGGTGCAGTCGGTTAAGCGTCCGACTTCAGCCAGGTCACGATCTCGCGGCCCGTGAGTTCGAGCCCCGCGTCGGGCTCTGGGCTGATGGCTCAGAGCCTGGAGCCTGTTTCTGATTCTGTGTCTCCCTCTCTCTCTGCCCCTCCCCCGTTCATGCTCTGTCTCTCTCTGTCCCCAAAATAAATAAATGTTGAAAAAAAAAATTAAAAAAAAAAAGAATCTTTTTTATATCTAGACCAGTTGTTAGAGTGCCTTGTCTAAAGCCTCCTTTCTCATACAGCCTACTATATTTAAAAAAAATTTTACAGTAAAAGTAACACTATAGATATTTGGGAATACAGGATGTAAAATGTAAAGAAAAAAATGAATAGTTCCAGTAACCAAGAAAAAAAAGTAAGTTTACAGAACTTTCCTAACTTGGTGATGCAATTACTTTCCCTGAGAAAGTCAAATAAGGATCCCATTGGCTTATTAAAAAATGTTCTAGTTGCCACGTAATATTCCATTGTGTATATAAACCACAATTTCTTTATCCATTCATCAGTTGATGGACATTTAGGCTCTTTCCATAATTTGGCTATTGTTGAGAGTGCTGCTATGAAATATGGCTTTTCGTAGCAACGTGGATGGAACTGGAGAGTGTGATGCTAAGTGAAATAAGCCATACAGAGAAAGACAGATACCATATGGTTTCACTCTTATGTGGATCCTGAGAAACTTCACAGGAACCCATGGGGGAGGGGAAGGAAAAAAAAAAAAAAAAAAAGAGGTTAGAATGGGAGAGAGCCAAAGCATAAGAGACTTAAAAACTGAGAACAAACTGAGGGTTGATGGGGGGTGGGAGGGAGGAGAGGGTGGGTGATGGGTATTGAGGAGGGCACCTTTTGGGATGAGCACTGGGTGTTGTATGGAAACCAATTTGTCAATAAATTTCATAAAAAAAAAAAAAAAGAAAAAAAAATGTTCTAGTACAATATAAAGAAATGAGGAACTGTCATTTTATCTTTCTCTGTATTTCGGATAAATTATTCTTTCAGCAAATTTAATATACTTGAAAAGAATGTTATAACACATTTTTTCTCCTTTATAAACTTTTGATAAACGTAATTTGTAATTGTTGCATACTATTTCAATAAGCGTTCCTACCATAATTTAATCAATGCTTCCTTCCATGTTGTGGAATATTTATATTGTTTTCGAATCTAATCTATCATAAGTAACCGTTGGAAGAACAGCTTTGCACAAATGCTTTTATTTCTGTATTTCACATTCTTACCCTGTTTCTGTGTTCTTACTGAGTTGGCATGGGACTTTACTGAGTATCTAAAATGTCCCTCCTTGGCATCCAAGGTAGTTTCTGTTTCTCCTGAAAGATGGACTCATTTTTTTCTCTGGACACCATTTATTTTCCCGCTTCTGGGCTTAAAGAAGTGAGAGCAGCACAAAGCTTCCTCATCGTGACTGTGTGTAAAACCTCTCCCTCCATCATCATCTGTGCATACTGATCGCTCCACATGTGCAGAGACACGTTCATCTACCTTCTGGTTCTGTCTGCCACTCTGTACCTATAGGATGGGTAGAAAGGGAAATCCCAGTATTTTTCAAATATTAAGCATAGCTCATTGGGGGAACGTGTATGACTACTGTCGCAACATGATGAACCCTGAAGAGTTGTCACATGAACAATCTTTGGGGGAGGCTGCCTACAGTGCGGATATTTTAGAACACCAGAATTAATCCGTTTGCTTCTAGAGAAGCGCTGACCCACAGAACTTTTTGAGATCAAATATTTTATATCTGTGCTAATATGGTAGCCACTGGCCACGTGTAGTTACTGGACACTTGAAATGTGCCGAGTATAACTGAGAAGCTAAAATTTTAATTTAATTTTAATGAATTTAAAATTAATAGCCACATGTAGCTAGTGGCTTCTGTATTAGAGAGCCCATGTCTGAAGAGTAAATCCAGAAGGATGTAGACATCGAAACTTATATTCCCTTTACTTCTTCCTTTTCAGGGAAGGTCTAGTTTTGACGGACCTCAGGGGGAACCTGGAAATGTTGGCCCTCAGGTAACTATAACCACTCTTGGGTTGAATTTCACCTGCTTTTGTGGAAGAGTGAGGTAGGCTGGGGTGAAAATTGGGTTGTTTCTTTCTCTAAGGTCTTTGCTTCCCTTCTGTTCTTAGGGGTCAAGAGGAAGACGCGGTGTGCCAGGGCTGGAGGTCAGTGCTTTCCGCAAAGACTTGCTTTACGTTCTGCACGTATGGCTACTTTAAAGAGTTCTCTCTGAGGTCAAGGGGAGTGCTGGCTGGGCTGTCTGAGATTGCAGGAAGATCACTGAGAGGTTTTCATGGGACCTTTTCCACGAAGAAGACAAAGTTTGTATGGTTCCCTGCTTCCCCTCCAACCTGGAATATTCCATTTAGATTGAAAAGAAGCTAATACCTTAGTGAAAAATGGTTTTACCTCTGAAATAATGATTTTTCCATGTAAAGAAGTAGGGCTTCCTATGAGTGCTTAAGGGGATTGCATGGTCCCTAAATGAAGGAAAAAGATCGAGCTTTTACCATTTATCCAAATGGGAAGGATGCGATTAGAGGGTGGGATAAGGGGATATCTCTGTGGGGGAATTGTATTTTACTAAGCAATTATCCAGCACCAGTCACTGCATTAGACCTTATTTTTATCACCTTCTGTAAACCTTTATACAACCCTCACAGTTATGAGCATCATTGGTTCCCTTTTATGAAGAAGAGAGAAAATATGGTTTAGCAAAACTTGTCAGAGGCCACATACTAATAATAATTGGTAGAGCTGGATTCAAATCCAAAGATCAGGATCTTTTTGGAATTTTTTTACAAAATAAGTTTATTGTGTAGACTTCTCTCTAATACAGTGTGGTCATGCTCTGCTGGTATTATTTTTTCTAGCATCGTCCTGATTTAGTGATGGAGGAAAATCACAGATTGATTTATGTCAACTCTGAGCCCAAGTGTGTGTGTGTGTATGTGTGTGTGTGTGTGTGTTGGGCAATCACCTCCGAGGTACAAAGATGATGTGACTCCTGTGTCTTTATAACAACAGTGTTGGAAAAGCACGGATGTTAAGAAATTTCAAGTCTCAAAAATCCAAACAAGTTTTGTTGACACCAAGTGAAATATTTTTTTCTCATAAAATGTTAGGATTTGAAATAAGTTCTTAAATAGATATTTCCTGTTAATTTGGTTTTAATGCTTATGAAATAAATAATGTCTGGAACTATCATTTTATCTTACTGTTTTTATCCCCAAAAGGCAGACAGAAATAGACTGTTTTGGAGAAATTAAGTGGCTCTAGGCAGTGGAAGGAATTTCCTACTTTTGAATCATTTAATTCTTTTATGACACTACATATCGTTTATCTAAATATCCATTAACAGTGGGTTCTCTGTTCAGCTGGGTCATGGTTATTTTTCTTTCCCTATGTCACTTCATCTCCTGTGGGTTTTTTTTAAGGTTTATTTTGAGAGACAGAGAGAGGGGTGGGGGAGAGAGAGAGAGTCCCAAGTAGGTTTCACGCTGTCAGCACAGAGCCCAACACGGTGCTTG
Organism: Prionailurus viverrinus; assembly: GCF_022837055.1. Taxonomy (NCBI): domain Eukaryota; kingdom Metazoa; phylum Chordata; class Mammalia; order Carnivora; family Felidae; genus Prionailurus; species Prionailurus viverrinus. Next base: position 26,395,800 of record NC_062569.1, read on the forward strand.
ATCTCATGACTGTGAGATCATGACCTGAGTGGAAATCAAGAGTTACACCTTAACCAACCAGGTCACCTACGTGCTCCCCCGCCCCCATCTCCTGTGTTATTTTAAATTTAATTTAAATCAGAGTGAAGCCTGTGCATACATTTGAAGTCAGATTGCATTATCTCCCTGTCCATTCTTCCCTGCTCTTCAGGAGCAACTCACTGTGGGCTAAGTCCTTCTGGTATAATTGCCCTTTTTCTAAACAGCATGGTTACTTTGGTATTTCTTGGTTTTCAGTTTGGGATGTTGTTCTATTGATTTCTTGCTTGTGGGGGGGATAAAGATTTTTCTTAACCTATCCATCTGCTTCTTACACTTCCCACAACTCATCCTTGCGAGATACTTACTTTCTCCACTTTTGGTCAAGACAGTTCATTGTTCATACAATTGCTAGGTAAATATTATTTGCAGCTATGTAACTCTTATTTTCTCTGAGGTACTCTTTCCCCTCATTTGCTTGTAAATTAACTTTGCCAGTTAATTATAAAGCTCTTTGACAAAACCAGTAACCTCCTAGTATATTCAAACATGTCAGGTTTATTTCTCTTGGATTTCTCCTTTCTGGCCTTCTGACCTCCTGCTCTGATTCAGACGGATTGCTCCTTGGGCCTCTGCTCTGTTTTCTTATTGGGAAGGATTGTGGAACAGTAACCGCTTATTTTGGGAGCAGAGAAAAATGTGTGCAAACTACTGTCTTTAATAGGAGACCTCTCCATTTAACACATTGTAATCTTGATGAATCCCTGTAGTTGTCTGCTCTTTTTCCTATTCAAGCTTTGATTTTTTAAATAAGAGATAAAATCATATTGAAGCGGACTACTAACATGTCAGTAGTTTGCTAGTTAACCTAGTCTTGGAACATTGGTCACATAGATTCATTTATGTTTTTGAGGCTGTGACTTGCTAACGATGAGCAAGTAATGTTGGAAGATTATAGTTTCCAAGGGTGCTGAATTCCAGATTACAGCATCCCTTGGATCTGGGGAAAATATGGCTCATTACTGTCTATAAAATTAGATATGCTGACATCTACAAGATGTATAATACGTTGAAAATTTAAATAAGATTTTGTTTATAGAAAATATTGTATTATGGCAGACAAGTCAATGCATAGATTATTTTGGCAATAAGGGGAAACTTTAATTAAGAATATCATTTTTAGGGGTGCCTGAGTGGCTCAGTTGGTTAAGCGTCTGACTTTGACTTAGGTCATGATCTCGTGGTTTTGTGAGTTCAAGCCCCGCATCGGGTTCTGTGCTGACAGCTCAGAGCCTGGAGCCTGCTTCGTATTCTGTGTCTCCTCCTCTCTCTGCCCCTCCCATGCTCATGCTCTGTCTCTCTCTGTCTCTCAATAAAAAATAAATGTTAAAAAAAATTTTAAAAAAGAATATCATTTTTAAAGTGTAAGCTCACTAGCTTCCTGCAATTATTTTCATGTTTGTGTGTTTCCTGTAAGAGATAGATAGTAAGAGTTATTATAATGGATATATTATTTTATAGTCTGCTTTTCTGTTTCCAAATCATCCTATTATCATTTAAATATATTATAGCATACTCTGTAGAAGAACAACTATTTGCTAAACTATTCTTATGTTAAGCATTTAGATAATTTCTGTTTTGTTAGATATTGTGGTTAGTGATGAAAAGAAAAACTGTATTACAGGGTTTTTTTCTTGCTTTTGCTTTGCTGAAATGATTCCCTTAATATAAATGTACAAGCGTGGAGGTATAACAAGAGTTTGAACTTGGCTGTATAGAACCAAGTTGTTTTCAGGATGTTGCACTCTGAATGTCACTAATGTGATGTGCAAAGATTTTCACAACCTATTTCAAAATTTCTAGCTACAGTCCTTTTAAAACTTAGCTATGTTCATAAATCTAGAAGTCAACTGTTAAAGAGCAGAATAAGATAACAATAATGATTAAGACAAGTGTTGGGGTGCCTGGGTGGCGCAGTCGGTTGAGCGTCCGACTTCAGCCAGGTCACGATCTCGCGGTCTGTGAGTTCGAGCCCCGCGTCGGGCTCTGGGCTGATGGCTCGGAGCCTGGAGCCTGTTTCCGATTCTGTGTCTCCCTCTCTCTCTGCCCCTCCCCCGTTCATGCTCTGTCTCTCTCTGTCCCAAAAATAAATAAACGTTGAAAAAAAAAATTAAAAAAAAAAAAAAGACAAGTGTTTCCCAGGATGCCTGGGTGCCTCAGTTAAGCATCAGACCCTTGGTTTTGGCTCATGGTTCGTGAGTTCAAACCCCATGTTGGGCTCTGTGCTGACCGCGCGGAGCCTGCTTGGAACTCTCTGTCTCCCTCTGTCTCTGCTTCTCCCCTGTTCATGTGCATTCACATGCTCTATAAAAAATAAATAAATACTGGGGCGCCTGGGTGGCTCAGTCGGTTAAGCATCCGACTTCAGCTCAGGTCACGATCTCGCGGTCTGTGAGTTCGAGCCCCGCATCGGCTCTGGGCTGATGGCACGGAGCCTGGAGCCTGCTTCCGATTCTGTGTCTCCCTCGTTCTCTGCCCCTCCCCTGTTCATGCTGTGTCTCTCTCTGTCTTAAAAATAAATAAACGTTAAAAAAATTAAAAATAGATAAATAAATACACATTTAAGAAAAAAACTTAAAAAAAAGGAGTGTTTCCCATTTACCTGAACAGTTTAAAAAACCTAATAAGCACAAGAAATTGACCTGCACAGTGATTAATTCTCAGTTTAAGGTTTTTTCTCTTTGCAAATCTATGAATAATTAGTAGCCTTTCTGACACATGAGCAACATGAAAAAGAAGGCAGAATAATTCACAAAATGGGTATTATCTTCAATCTTAGAAAATGTATCTTCTCTGTAGAAGTGAAACTTTTAATACGAGGGAGAAATGAAGTCAGTTATTAGACGAATTCTGTTAAGGGCTCACCCTTTGCTCAGAGAGCCAGCTTAATCCTGTAAGAATCTGTAGGGTTTATTTTTGGTTTTGTTTCAAGAAACCGTAGGGTTTAGAAATTTTTTTTTTTTAATGTTTTATTTATTTTTGAGACAGAGACAGAGCATGAGCAGGGGAGGGGCAGAGAGAGAAGGAGACACAGAATCCGAAGCAAGCTCCAGGCTCTGAGCTGTCAGCACAGAGCCCGACGCAGGGATTAAATCCACGAACTGTGAGATCATGACCTGACCAAAGTCAGACGCTTAACCAACTGAGCCACCCAGGCGCCACACAAGAACCCGTAGGGTTTTAAAGTCAGGTTTCTGCCCTTTCTCTTTGTGCTTCATGTGCCTTCCCCCAGAAGGTCCGCTTGTTGCTGTGTTCAACATTCTGAGTTCCTTCACGTGGGATAAGAGTCCTTAACACCAGTGAATACTTAGCCCATATCCCTTAAAAGGAATGGATGGCCTTTGAGGAACCCGTTATTATGTCAAATGGGAGCTTGAGTTGTTTAAACAAGGTGTTTTTCTTCTATCACTAAGCTAAGACATTGGAAAGAGTCATGCAAAAACTGAAAAAAAAATCTGGCTTTGCAACATAAGTGGAGCCCCCTCCCCCCATATCTTCTCACATTCCATATCCTAACAGAACTGAGCACAGACAATCAAATCTTTCTTATCTTTCTCTTGTGGCTGTCAAATGACATATTGCAGGGAAGCCTGCCTTCAATAGGAACCCTAAGGGTGCCTGGTGAACTCACTAAGTTTTGTTCATTTTAACAGGGTATGCGTGGAGAATCCGGTGAACGGGGTTACCCGGGAGAGCTTGGATACTCAGGCCCACAGGTTGTATCAGTGAAGTTGATTTTAGTGCTAAAGGATATTTGTTTGAAATTATAACTTAGATATTTGGATGGGGATTTAACATATATCAGAATGGCCTTGGATACCTCTTTTCCAGGGCCTTTCCCAAGCAGATTGTGTATCTCTCTCCTGGGCAGGTTGAACCCTAATAGCAATATTTGTGAATTCTTAAGATGTCTTAAATATGGCCTTAAGCACTTGTATTAACCCATTTAATCCTTTAATGGGGGGGGGGTTATTATCCCTATTTTACAGAGAGAAGTAGAGGGGGGGATAGAGAAGTAAGGTAAAGTGGCCAAGCTCCCACAGTTAGTAAATGATAAAGATGGGATTCAAACTCAAGCAGTCTAGTTATCAAATCTGTGCTCTTAATTACTGCCTTTGAAACTGTATTGAACTTACTCAAACAGTACTTAATTCATTAAAATTTTATTCAGTTTGGCATAAAAAATCTGCGAAGTGTTTATTGACTATCTGTAATACATAAGTCACTTTGCTAATAGGCGTGGGACCTTCAGGAAGGACGTTAAGGCCAGGAAGAGTCTTGCCCTCAAGCAGGGTGTTGTAAAGGATTCAGTGATAACTGGAAATTTAAATTTCCCCGTCCAGTTCTTTTGGAATCTTCTAAGCATAACCCAAATCTGTCATTCTGTAAACCCTTCTGGAACATGTTCTGCATCTTTCTTTTAAAAGCCAAATTGTTCCCAACTATCAAGTGGAAGAACTTGAAAACAACACATTTTACTCACACATTGAATCATTCTCCATAACCTTAAAAACTCTATGAGCGTCAGGTGATAACTTTGAAAGGTTTCTGTTGTTTTTCGACTTGACAAAGGTACTAAAGGAAGAAATGGGTAATCAAAGTGTAATTAGGGATTGTATTTATTTTATGATAGAAAAGTGTCTGAACATAGGGGAAAACAACCTAGAGATATATTTTTGCCTTTATTTTGATCGCTGGCTTAATTCAAATTTGGACCCCCCGCCACCGTTGTGTCCTGGGTTTCTCTTTTATATTCACTCTATCCTACTGCTGAATGCAAGGGGAACATGTTGTTTTGTGAACCATGAGCAAGATAATCAATAAAACCTCTCCTTAATTTCACCTCCCACTGGGATGTGGGTATGATGCTGTGTTTAAATAGATGACTACAATACCTCACCCAGGAGTATAGAGGCCATGATAAATGTTTTTAATAGGAAAACATTTTTTTTCAGAAAAGCTGGAGAAAAATTAGTGTTGAAATCAGTACAATAAAATAGATTGGGGAGAAAATGGGTAACTCCCCAGCAATGTGTCCAGTGCGATTAGGCTTCTTAAAGGTCCTATTGGTTCTTGAAAAAATCAAAATGTGCTCTTGTGTGTGTACAGAGAAGGTTGAATTTTCAAAGGAGATCAATATCCCAGCAGCCCCTTTCATTCCCCTTTGAGGATTTAAAACTAGTTGGGTGTATTAAAATATAAAAGCAATGTTCTGAGATTTTAGGGCTCATCAGATTCAACTGCAGAGGTGGTCACAAATATGGATGCTGAAGGCTCATATCCAGTGCTTCAGATGGAGTGAGTCTGGGTTGCTTTGGTGCTGATGCTGCTGAATAAAGTGTGATACATGTGATAGTGATGGGTCAGGGCACCTTGATTTGTGCTCCCGTCGGTGACCAAGGCGACTTTGTGGTTACATGGGAAATAGATCATAAACACTGATTGAATTCTAATGTCATCTTTGTATCAGGGACCAAGAGGAAGGCAAGGACAACCAGGAAATTCTGGACCAAAAGGCTCACTGGGTGCTAAGGTACATTTGAAAAACGAAAAACTACAGCTGAGTTGCATATTAACAGTGGCCAATTCATACACCTGAGTGTTCCTGGATAAATAACATAAAGCTACACTGTTTGTTCTGGAATTGGTAGGTATCAGGGGTTTCTAGAAATAGCTAACTTGATCACTGGCTGTACCGCCTTCTATTCTGGTAAATTGTGGGAATATGGTGATCAGTGAGATTGGGTTAGAGCCCCAAGGGTGTTTAACACAAACTGATCATGACTTACCTATAGTGCAAGAAAAAATAGAGCTGTACAGAGGTATAAACGGCCAATATGATCCTCACAAGCATAAAAAGAAGCGTTACTATCCCAATTTTATAGATAAGGAAACCGAGGCTCAAAGGGATTAAAAATGATTTGTCATGGGGATGGTACATGGTGGATTTGGCTTCCAACTTGTTCTTTCTAGTGCCCCTTCTACTCCTGACCCAGTCTCCCAGTGGTTCATAGAAGCATCAGACCACATTGAGACAGATGATTAGGAGTGGCTTCCTGATGATGGGAGCATTTGACATAGCTTAAATTCTGAGCAGCATGGTTTAAGTTAGGGATAAGCTTCTCGATCTGGAGATTCAAAATAGCAACACCAGGATGGCCTATGCCCTAGTTCTGTTCGTATTGACTCTCGATCAGAAAAAGTCTAGCCTTGTTCTGATTGTATTATTTTCATTCTCGTTTGATAGTATTTTCTGTTTGGAGCAGGTGAAAGTCTAGGTGTTTGTCTTCCTGATCTCTTAATCAAACGGCGTTTTTCCCTCTAGTAGCCAGATCATCGCTCCAGTGCTCAGAGCTTGGTAGATGTGGCCTCTTACATAGAACGCCTCCCCCCTTCTCCCCCACCCCACCACCAGCCCAGACGTTAAATGTGTATATGAAGCATTTTGTATGTTGAAGGATACAATTAATTGTATAAAACACTAAAGGTGATTTATGAGTATATTACCAGTTCCAGACCATTTCAATAATAACAAGAGAGTCAGGGAGTTAACTTTGTGGCCCTTGAGTTGATTTTGGTTGTGGTCTTGTTGTAGGGGATTCCTGGGCCTCCAGGGACAGTTGGTTCAAAAGGGAAAGCGGGACCAACAGGAATGAAGGTAAATGTCAGAGAACACATCTTTTTTTTTTTTTTCTTGGAAGTTGGGTATTCTCATGTGAATCTCTCCGTATGTGATCATTTCCAGTGTGAGTTTTTGATATCATTGGTGATGGTATTGACTATACCTTATAGTTGGACAGTGGATACAGAGAAGGAAAGACATATAGACTGACGTATAGAAAGATAGATAGACGGCCACCTATATCACTAGGCAAAGACATATCAATAAATAAATATATGGGTTCTCTACATTCACACCTAGGAAAAGCCAGAAAAATATAAAATTCTGTCACGGATGCCATATACCTCATTTCACTAATTTTCAGTGCCCAAATCTCCACTATATTTGTTAGTAATCTCTGTGTAACAAAGTCCAGAGGAAGATACTCACCTTAGACTGTATGGTGTTGGCAACAGGACCTGAATAAGTGTGACTGTAAACTCTCTAAGGAAAATGACATAAAACTGCATGAACTCATAGGAAAAAATTAACTTCATGTTTACCTTTTGTTACAAAAGGGAGATCTTGGTGACACAGGAGCCACAGGCCCACGGGGTCGACAAGGACTCAGAGGGCAACCTGTAAGTCTGGCTTCTCTGTTTTGGACTCTCGGCTGAATTTCTTGTTTGTTATTTGTTCTTGTTTCACACAAAGTTCGAATATTCCTGATGAATTTTGGGGTGCAAATATGATATGATCGCCAGAGCTGTTGTGACCCTAAAGAGTCAAAGGTTCTCAAACTCCTCCCATAAATAAAGAACCTAAAGATGTCTTGGGATTTATTTTGCCTCCTCACATGTTGTGGAAGAGGGATACGCCAGTGAGCCTCGTCTGTTTGACAAAGATGTTTTCTAAGCATTTGAGATTTTTTGGAATACAGATGTGTTCAATGAAACAATTTTTCCAGGGACACAAATAAGACAGGCAATCAGACTTGCAAACTTTTAAGTGCATGGCCTCAATTACCCAGAACATAGAAATAACCTTTGGAGACCAAGGATCATCAAAGGTTTACTTGAACAGATAATGCTCCCAGGGACAGGGCTCTGCATTTAGACCTTAGCCATCCCTCTGAACATGAGAGCCAGTTAGTTTTTTTATGACTATTTTCAATTCATCATTTTATTGGAATGAGCTTTATGATAGAGAGAAATGTGGTCTCTCCTGCAGCTCCTATGTTTGAGATTTCTTTCATCAACAGTGGGAACACCCTGCCATTGTTTTGCACTCAACATTGAAATTGCATTTGTTAGCAAGGGGAGAAGAAAAAAGCAGGCCAAAAAGCTTAAAATTAAATGTGCAAGGGGGAGAAAATAGAACAAGATTACTGTCAAAAGGAATATGGGATAAGTAGTGTTCTGCATCTACTCTCAGTTCGGGTGATGAAGTTAATGCTGTTTCACTTTATTAAAATTTCCTGGTTTAAAATAACACAAAGGTTGTTTCTACCGGTCTCTCCTTGGGACAGATGAAGCTGGGGAGCAATGCCTTTCTGGAAGGTGTCATTTCAGGAATGTCAGAAGCGGTTATCTCCAAGATAGGCGGTTTGGATCTCTGAAATTTGTAGGTGCCCGAGGCTGTGTGTGTCCTTCAGCAGAGAGAAAACGGAGGAACAGCAAATGAACCTCATTTGCATCTTTTTTGTCCCCAAACAATTCATCTTTGGCAATCTTCTTTATCTTATTCTTTTTCATTTTTCTAATGTTTCAGGCTTTTCCCCCTTAGGCCATAGGAATGATCTTTGTGGCTTAAAACTTAAAAAAAATTGTTCTCCTCAGTTGACTGCTTGGTTTAGGTGCAGTTTTTGTCCATTCAGCAAGGTGCACCTAAAAGGTTCTGAATTTACCCGTTGTCATAGGAAGCTCACTGTGTATATGTACAGATGCTAAGATCCCAGTAGTGTCATTAACATATTCATAATTGTTGTCATCACCATCACCTCTGCTTCCACTATCACTGCCTCCACCACGAACACTGTCATCATGACCAAGATCACCACCATTGCCATCATCACCTCCACCGCCCCCTCCCCCCCCTCCCCCCCCAGAATAACTTGCTTCCAACCAGTGTTGGAAGTGGAATGAAAATTCAGGTCTGTCTGGGTATACGTCCTATGCACTTATTCACTAAAGTCTATTGCCTCCATCCCAGTCTTTTCCTCCGTAAGTCTGCATTTATCTCTAGAGATTTGCCAAATTCTAGAGTTTCTTCCTTTGTTACTTTACCCTGCAAAGAAAGGAAATTTAGCCCAAGAGGGATTTTGTACAGTGATGTGGCTCCCTACATCTGTGGCATCATTTTGGTGAGGTACAGAATCTTGCTAAAGAAGAAGTTAAAATTGAAAAAAAAAATACTTTTCAGGTTTTAAATCCTTATCCTCTCCTTATCCTATAAAGGTAGCCGAGGATTTATCCTATGATACAGTATAAGCCTCCACCAAGCCCCTCTGCCTTCTCCACTTCCTTGCACTGCTGATTAATCCAAGGGTTCAGATAATATTGTCAACCAGTATTGATCTGGATGACTCTACCATTCATCTTGTGTCATTTTCTTAGGGTCTTACTGGTCCAGATGGATATGGACATCCGGGAAGAAAAGGAAAAAAGGTGAGGGTTATCTTACAGGGTATTCTGAACTGACTACTACGGTGATTTGTTTTTAATTTTACTAGAATAAGTCTTTATTATCCAAGTGGTATGCCAGAAATGGTTTCTAAATGCTGCTTATGACATGTTATAGCTGCCAGACCTCCCTCCTTAAAAAATAAAAGCTGATTTTGTTACTGCCTTATTTAAAACTTGAACTCCTTTCCTCATCTTCCACCTATGCCAGATATTTCCACCCCAGCCAGGAACTTCCCTAATTTCCTGTCTTTGCAAACACTCTTGACTCTATTTAGGCATGTCCTTACACACCTCCCTCCTTTGGACTTTTTTCACACATTTTCTCAGATCAACTCACGTATCAACTTTTCCTTGTGGAACCCTTCTTGGACTCCCCCATGGAAAGATTTGGTTGTCCTATACTCTGTGTTCCTCACGCACATTGGTCATGTTTCTATAGTAGCCCCTTTCTATTGAGGTTATATTGAGGTTTATCCCTACATATCTGGCTACCTCCCAGTTTGTGAATTTGACAGTCGATTGCACCTTATTCAATTTCGTATTGCTGGAATGAGCCTGGCACAGAGTAGGTACTCAGTAAGTATATTTGGATATTTCTACTCTCATAAGGATATGGTATTTTAACATGTAGTTAATGGGTTACTGACAGGTTTTTAAGAATGGAAATCACATGAAGACTGTTGAACAAATGTCAATAGCTACAGTTATTCTGAGTGCTTCAGTCTGCGAGTTACCATTTATTGCTTCACAACATAAGAAATCACTAGGATGTTTAGTGATGCCCAGCTACTTAACCCTGCAATTGTCTTGTTTCCCTGGATGACACTGTTGCCATTTTATTGATCAGGATATTGCCCTTAGTATAATTAATGTGTATACATGCCCAAAACATAGTAGGCTCTTAGTAAATATCTGCGCAATGACGAACCATGGGTGCCTTGGTGATCATCTAGTTCAGCCTTTTTGATTTATAGATACGAAAATTGAGATGTGGAGAAATGGAGTGATTTGCCGATAGTCACACAGCTGCTTAGAGACAGAGCTGAGTGTAGAAGCTAGCCCATTGGAGCTCCATCCTGGCAAATTAAGTCTTTCTTCTCTAGGGGAGAGTTTGCATAACAGGGGAATTCTGGGTAGAATTCAAATGTCCAGTTTTTCAAAGTTTATTTTATTTATTTTGACAGACAGAGAGAGTGCGCATGAGCAGGGAGGGCACAGAGGGAGAGAGAGAGAATCCCAAGCCGGCTCCACACTGTCAGCACAGGGCTGGATATGGGGCTCGATGTCACGAGCCGTGAGATTATGACCCGAGCCGAGATTAAGAGTCAGGTGATTAACTGGCTGAGCCACCCAGGCCCCCCTCAAATGTTCACGTTTTAAGCCACATACCAGCCCTGGTACTACATCCAAAGCAGCCTATGCTTATTGTGGTATGGCTAACACCGTGGATTCAGTCCACACTGCATGGGTTTTTCCTGGCAAGGCTTCATGGCCTCACTTTAAATAGCCCTATTGCTGCTTGGCCAGCTGGCTACCATTCCCTTCTCTGTTCATTTTCCTCTCTGAATCAATTGATTCATCTCTGCTCCCCTCTCCTCAGACTTCCAAGACCTGCTTTCTCTCCCACGTTTTCAGCAGGTGATTGTGCTTCTTGTTTCATTAATTAAATAGGAGCAGTGAGCAGAGAACCTCTACATACATCTGCCACTACGTAGGCCAGCCTCTGTACCCTGCCTTCCCTCTTCCTGCTGTGGATAAGAGTCCATGCCCTTGTCTAAGACTGATCTCTTCTCTCATGGGCTGCACTCTGTTCCCCTTTTGCTTCCTTCCTGGGTCCTTTCCCTTCTGCAATTCCCTTCTGTAATGTTTTTCCCTCTCCACAGATCATTCCTGTCACTATACAAAGTGGGAATATCACCCCTCCCACAAGCAAACAGACAATAAAAAAAACAACAACACTCATTTAACTACACAATACCATTGTCCCTTTTCTCTCTGGCAAAATTCTTTGAAAGAGTAGGTCTAGATCTGTGGTTCTCACCCAGGGGTGATTTTACCCTCTAGGAGATGTTCTGGTTGTCACGCCAGGGGAGGGGATGCAAATGGCACCTAGTGAGTAGAGACCAGAGATACTATTTTTCATCCTACAAAACACAGGACACCCCTCGCAACGAAGAAGAATGGTCAGGTCGAAAATGTTAGTAGTGCCGAGGTTGAGAAACTCCACTTTCTTTCCTCTGGTTCTCTCTAACTGGTGACAATTGAGCCTTCACCCCTCAGCTCTGCCCGCGCAACGACTAAACACCTTTAGTCAAGGTGAGACCACGGTGCTGAATCCATTGGTCACTTCTCTGCCCACATCATACTCTGCGTCTCAGCAGAATTTGACAAAGGGGATCAGGAGCTTATTCTTGGAACCTTTCCTCTCTCATCGTCCAGACCAGCCCACTCACTTGTTTTTTGCTGACTGCTCTTTCTCAGTTTCTTTGGAATGTTCTTGACCTCTAAATATTAGAAAACTCAGGGATCTATCTTTCTACTTCTCTTACTTCCCTCTTTACTCACTTCTCAGGTGACCTTATCCAGTTACATAGCATCAAGTATCATCTATCCTGTGATCTCCAGCGTATTTCTCCAGCTTGGACCATACTCTTAAACTCTAAATATGTTTCCACCTTAAAATTGGCATGTCCCCAAACAGCCTCCTCCTCCTCCTTCCTTCTTCTTCTTTTGTTTGTTAACCTTTGATTCTGGAAAAATTCAAACATGTGTACAAGTGGAGAGACTAATATAATGACACCTATCCCCATGCTCAAAGAATAAAAATCCTTGACCAATTTAATGTTGTTTTTTATGTATTCCACCACACATATATCTTTCTCCCAATTATTTTGAAGCAAATCCCAGATATCATATATTCCATGAGTAAATATTTCAAGCTGCATCTCTAAAAAATTCTTTAAAAACATAACCACAGGAGCATCTGGGTGGCTCAGTCTGTCAAGCGTCTGACCCTTGATCTCAGCTCAGGTCTTGATCTCAGGGCCATGAGTTCAAGCTCCGTGTTGTGCCCCACATTAGGTGTGCAGCCTACTCAAAAAACTAATAAAATAAAATAACAACAATACATTATCAACCAAAGAATTAACACCGATCCTTTAATTTCAACAAACATCTGGTCAGCCACAACAATTGCCCTGACAACCTGCCTCTCCTCCAGCCTTCCCCATCTCAGGGAGTGGAGCCTCCCTCCTGCCAGTTGCTCAGGGAAGACATTTCCCCATCTTTAACAAATGTCTGTCTCTCACCCCCTATATTTAATCCATCAACAAATAATGGTGAGTCCACCCTCCAAATACGTGCAGCCTCTCATCACCTCTCACCACCACCACTGCCATCCTCTGGGCCAAGACAGCATGATTTCCACCTGGATTACTGCAGTGGCCTCCTAAATGTTCTCCCTGCTTCTACTCTTGCCTCATCTAGTTAGTCCTCCATGTAGCAGCCAGAGCCCTATTTTATTTTATTTTATTTTATTTTGTATTTTAAATATTTTATTTTCAAGCAAACTCTACACCCAACATGGGACTTGAACTTGCAACCCCAAGATCAAGAGTCACATGCTGTACTGACTGAGCCAGTCAGGTACCCCCAGAGCCATCTTTTAAATGCATAGTTAGATCACTCAAAGTCCAGCTGTGCCTCCTGATGTCATTCAGAATTAACCCCACTGTTAACATGGCCTACAGGATTCTATATAATCTGGCCCCTCTGTGAACTCTCTGACATTATCTCCGCCTCCTCCCCTCCCCCTATTCTGCTTCAGTGTCCCTCAAACACAGGACAGGTTCATATTCTTGCCTCAGGATTCTTCATACACTCTTCCCTCTGCTCGGAATGCTCTTTTCCCAGATACCTGTTTGGCTGGCTTTCTTGATTTATGCTGGTCTTGGCCCAAATGCCACCTTTACCAAAAAGCTTTGTCCAACCACCTCATATAAAATAATGACCCTCTTCCTAACCCCATTGATATCATTCTTTATTCTTTAATCTCCTTTCTGGAATAGCATTTCTCTCTCCCTGACATACTTTTCTTCCTTACTGGCAGTTAAGTTCCATGATAGCAGGGTCTTTGTTCAGTGCTGAATTCCCAGTGCTTAGAAAAGTGGTTAGCATATAGGTGCTAAATAAATATTTGTTGAATGAACAGTTGCTTTGTAGTGTGCCTTTGATCTGACAATGGGCACCTGCTTCCCACCAGTCAGTTTGGTCCCCTTTCCTTTGGTTTCCATTGGGTCAGACCTCTGGATATTTAGACCAACAGATAAAATTGTTTAAGAAGGAAGTTCCATTACATAATATATCAAGGAAGTGGAAAAATTTGTAAAAGTCATTTGCAAGTTGTTTCACTTTGGATTATAAAAATAAAATATGGCCACTTGGGAGTAGTTCAAGATAACAACTGTTGCTCTAGTTGTTTTTCCTGGCACCTGTTTTGAGTCTGTTTTCTCAAAATTATAATTTATTCTTTTTCTCGGAGGAGTGTGAAAGAAAGACTTAATCACATGACAGTAAACAAGACCTTATCTCTTTTCTGACACTAGGGTGAACCTGGATTTCCTGGCTCTCCTGGTGCACAAGTAAGAAGCTATCTTTTGGGGTCTGGCATCTGGTATGCAGCATGTGTCATTTGTTTGTACTTATTTTTCTTTACACTCAACGCTCTGCTTTTGATTCTATTAAGGGAGAAGATGGTGACCCGGGCCACCGAGGAGAGAAGGGGGCGAAGGGAGTCAGAGGGAGGAGGGTAAGAACCAAAGGAATTTCCTAAGATCTGTAGAGGCCCACATGACACCGCTCACAGGAGCAGATTTCTATTGACTTAATGGACTTAGCAGGAAGGCCATTGTCCCCCTAAGTCAGTGCATATTCCACACCTCCCTTGGGCTACTCCACTCTCCCACTTAATACCACTCTCACTTACCTTATAAATGCAAATGAGGCTCATCAAACCGTAATAACAGAAAATCTAAGTTGGAGTTTCAGTTACACAATATCAATATCTGTGTGAAGTCTGGATATCATTCAGAAGGGCATTGTTTTAGCTGCAGAGTAAACACTGATGTTTCTTCAAGATTCTTCCAAGCCTTAAATTTTTCTTTGTTAATTTAGGACTATAATCTCAAGAATATGGCTGCCATCTTGGTGGACTTTGAGCCATGTTTTCACTGTGCTTTGTAGAGTCTACCATTAAAAATCCATTCCTTCAGGATGTAAAGACTCAATATTGAAAGGCTGCTATCACTGGTGGCTCTATTCAGAAAGAAATCTTGTGGGTATCTAAAACCCTGGTAGTGTTTAGCTGATAGACATTAGAGAGCAAGGCTTTTGGGAAAAGGACACGAGTAATGTTCAGTGCAGAAGAGAGGAAAGAGAATATTTATTATCTAAGCACTCAATAATTGGTATTTTCACACATTGGCAAGGACATAAAGAAAAATTTGATCTATGTCTAACTTGGTTTGCTCCTGGCTAATATTGCCCTGCTCAGCTAAACTTATCTCTCTGGTTTCAAATAAAAAAAGATAAAGCATCAATTACATGCAGGTAATGCTGTGTCGGTTCAAATACCTGTGAGACGAGCAGCGAGCTAAGGTCAGCTAATACCTTTTTTCAGACTCCAAAGACCAGAAAGTGGTGAAAGAAGTTTTCCTTTCTCTTGTTGCCAGGCCCTCAATATGTATTTCCTGCATTCTTTTAATTATACGACCTGGAATCTCAACTGAGTATTGAGTCAATTTGGACTCAATTGTGTGTCTGTATGTATGTCCTCATGTTGGCTTGGATTAGGTATGAGCCCCCTCCTTTTCTAGTCTTGGTGTCTCACCCCATTGATACAGTTCATAAACTAACTGGTCCATAGCAGACTCATGGGACCTTAGAAATAATGACAGCTTGGTATCTTAAAATGGGTCTGATGGTTTTAATCAAGTTGTATTCAAGAGGAGAAGCTTATTCCTTTGGTTTGGCTATTTTTAGGGTAATGCTGGCTTTCCTGGATTTATTGGAACTCCAGGTGACCAAGGCCCTCCAGGACCAGTGGTAACATTGACTCTTCTTTCTATTTTCAACCCCTGGGTAAAAGTAAATGAGAATTTGCAAAGAGCTATCTTAATGAAGAAATGAACATTTAGGATGCACTAGAGGATGTATATAGGGAATGGGCCAGATTTGCTTTAGAGGACATCAACTGATACAGTATATTTATTCGGTATATATTTTTTACCTGAACATGGGGAAGATATTAGAGTGGCTGGAGATTTATAAACATGTCTAAATACATAATACATAAAACTCACTGGACAGTGAGTTTATCAATGCAAACAAGGCGAGTAACAACATAATGCAAACACTAGAAGGAAATCCTAACAAAATATGACATTTATACAATCTTAACTAAACTAACAATGTTGCTGGTCCACAAATATTTTTAAAATTGCCTGGGAGTTCATCTGGTATGAAAGGAAAGACTTTGGGGCTATTGTCACTTTGTGCCACGCCTTATCCTATGAGGCTAGGCTGTCAGTTCGTGAGGGATGGTGTAGTGAGTGAATCCTGGGTTGAACCTGGTGGTTTCACTGCATTTACCATTCACTGTAGAGCAGCAACAAAGTCATAGAATCAAAAATCTTAGAAGCAGAAGGACTGGACGTGGCCATTTACAGTTGAGAAAACAAAAGCTGAGAAGATTATAGTTATCTGCCCGAGATGACAAGTTACTACCTTGTAGAATCTAAATAGAAGCAAGGGTCCTTCGACTCCCAGAGTAGCTGCAGTAAGGCTTATCTGTTCTGAGGGTTTCCAGGGATGACTTGTGCAGCACAAGAGCAGAGATGGGGTGTCAGTGAGTAGCCTGAGGAGAAGGGATAGGGAATGACTGAGGTCTGCTTTACAATTGTCTATGAACGGTCCTGAGATCTTGAAAGGTCTTTTTCTGAATTGGATCCTATACTGTGGCTTGGTCACAAGATGACCTGATCTTCTAAAGGTCCTTATGTACCATAATCCTGGATATCCTGGATTCTGAGGCCTGGGCCACACCTCCTAGACACTCCAACTTTCTTCCTTAAGGAGTCAGAATTTCAGGGCCAGGAGTAAAGGGCAGAAAGTGGGCTATACTGTGGTAGCTTTCTCAGAATCTCTTGCCAGCTCTGGAGAATAATATGTTGTACCTCAGAATCTTGCATTTTAAACTCATATCTGTTCTTTCCAGGGCATCAAGGGTGCCAAAGGTTTGGTAGATGTGATGGTACGTGAACATTTTAATTCTAAGCCTTATCCTTTTTAGCATACACAGCTTTCCATTTTCACCAAATAGAAATCTATGAAGATTCTTTAGTTTCTCCTCTTGTAAATTATTTTAGTACTTTAAGTTGATCTATAAACTTTACTCAGAGATGTTAGAATCACATCAGTGAAAAGAGTCGGATAATATTTTAAATTGTGGAAGGAATTTGGTTGTTTTTCAGTACTGCAGGTGGAAGGAAAGACTTTGAGGCTACTACCCCTGTGCTATATGCCTTGTTGTAAAGTTTAAAAGTTGCTTATAAAGTATTTATAAGCCAACATATAGTATAGTACAGGTTCTCGTGTCTCGTGACACACCTGAAAACAATCTCAGAAGCTATGATGGCTTTTTATCTCACAAGTACAAAAATACTACTTTGTGGGGGAAGGAAGTGGGAACAAATGAGAATCAAGAAGTAATGGGGTCAAGGGATGAACAGAACAGAGGGGAGAGATCAAAGGAACACAGCAGAATTCTAGGGGAGGTGTGAGGGGCCCATGTCTTGGCAGTTATTCTAATGAACTGTTCCAAGAATTGCTGACATAGAGATCCAAGAATTGAAGGCATTTCTTTGCCTTTTATGCCAAGATTTCTGGATTGAAACTTCTTCAAAATCAGATTTGATTCCACTGCTTTGTGAGGCAGATAAAAAAATAAAGAATTCCCCTTATTTACCTATCTCTAATAATACGAGCACTGTGTTGTATATAAAATGTATTTCAAATGTTTTTAAATATCTGCTGTGTCTAGAAGTATAACTTCTGGATAGTTTCATGTGCTGTAACAATTTTTTGGTTTTCGATTATACCTTAAAAAGCTTCAGAAAGGCACTGATAACACACATATAACATTTCTAAGTCCTGGGGTTAAGAAGGAATATGCTTCACATTAAATACCTTTTACTTTTCTCTCTTTTTCCATATTTCTAGCAATCTTGTGAAATCATTGACTTAATACAAGAAAACTGCCGTAAGTTGTTTGGGAAATGGCTCAAATGGGGGCCAGTGGTGAGAAGTTGGAATGGGTCACGGATTGGGGACTTAAGTCACCTGTGGATTTGTCTCACATGAAAAGCTCTTATCAGTTAATGTATTTGGCTCGGTCTCCCCTGGGGCAAGTAATCTTCATGAATGTGGTCTCAGAAATGAAGTGGTTAAAAGGCATGCCATCTCAATGGTGGAGAAAAATTCTCTTGTAATGTGGCACCTCCTGAAATGCACTGGCAATTGCACACCTACGTGTCTGCATCTTGGTGCTTCTTATAACAAAACAAATACAGAGAAGCCTTGTTATTTTTATCCCACCCATTTAAACAAGAGGGATCACCAGTGAGCCTTCAATAAGAAATGTGTCTTTTTAAATTTACATTTATGTTTTAAAAATGGATTTGCAAATGATCGGATCTTAATGTTTCGTCACATTCCCAGACTGGAATTTACTTAGTGTCTTCAATGTATGCCAGGATATTTGCATCCTGTAACATGTACTTTTCCCTATTCACTAGCAATAGGGAGAGAATGTTGATTTGGCAGAGTGCTTAATTTAGATGCTTGGGTTTTCTCCACATACACCCGGCCCTCCTTATTCAAACTCTAAATTCTGTCCATTCCCTTTCAGTTTCTGGTCCAGGAGATTCTGGGGTCCTCTTTCCTAGAAATCATAAAGAATAATACTATAATTTTGACCCCAAAGGGAGAACATCAGAGTTGACCATGTCAAAAATTAAAACCCCTTTATATTGAAGAGCACCGTGAGGTCAAAAGCACACAGAAAAACGGGAGGAAATATATGCAATATAAGCAATGGACCCAAGCAAAGGACCTATCTTTTTAACTCTGTCAGGTCAAAGTATATACAGTTGGTCCTACTCAATCATTTTCACCTACAAGCACAGATATTTCATATTTGTTAAACCTGATGTAAAAAACTCTTGGATTGAAAATGGGAGAAAAGACATGAATGAATGGAAGATTCGGAGAAGAAAAAAATACAAACAAACAATAAACCTGTAAAAATGTTTGACCTCCCAAGAGGTCAAAGAATACAAGTGAAAATGAGATACTCTTTTTGTTTCTCAAATTGGAAATACTTTTGAGATGAGAAAAAATTATCTACCTAAATTTGGGAAATGTATAAAAGTACACACTGCGGGTAGGAGTGTCAGTTGGTACCACCTTTCTGAAGAGCAATTGGACACTGCATATCAAAAGCCACAATTATAGAGATATTATAGAACCATGATTGGACAGAGATGCACAGATATATGTATGAACGCGCTCATCACAAAGGGATGTTGGTGGGAGTATCATGAGACATCTATAGTAGACGAGGTGATACTGCTCTAAACTTATGGATGAGAAGAATAGATGTTCATCATATATTAAGTGAAAAAAGATTCAACATAGGACATATACTAAGGTCCGAGTTTTATAAAACTAAATTAGCAATTAAATATACATACACATGCATATACATTATAGATTAAAGGTAATTTTAATTTTTGGTTTTCTGATATTTTCCATAAAACATATTACTTGTGCATACACACTTATACATAATATATGGTATATGATATATATATATAGTATATTATACATAGTTTTAGATATGTGTGTATATGTATATGTGTGTGTGTGTGTATATATATATATATATATATACATATGTGTGTGTGTATATATATATATATATATATATATATATATATATATATATATACATATACATATATAGTTTCAGAATATCTCAGTGTATTAGTTAGGTTTAAGTTCAGTACAGAGCGACCTCAGTGCTCAATAGCAATGACACAAGTGTATTTCTCAGATCAAAGCCAGGAAGTGGCCAGTCCAGGGTTGATACAGAGCTCCACAGTATTCAGGGACACAGGGTCTTTATAGTTTCTTGTCTTGCCATTAGGGTAAGGGGGCCCTGTTTCCCAAGTGCCCTCAAGGTCCAAGATGTCTATCAAGCTTTAGCTGGTAATAAAAGGAAGGGAAAAGGGAAGAATGTCTTTTTGAAATTGTTTCTACCATTTCTCTTATTCTATTACTCAGAACTTAGTAAGATAGCTCCCCCACTGGGAAATGCCCTCTTTGTGCCAGGCAGCCATATGCCCAGAGCCTGGGATCTACTGCTATAGAAAAAAGGAAGAATGGATATTGGGGAGCAAATAGGCAAGAGAGAAGTTCACTGCTTGAATTTCTCAGAGGAGATGGTTTTTTCATATTAAAGCACTCAGCTGGAAAACATACCACTGCCTATATAAACTAACAATGTCTTGTGTTTTCTCCAAAACAATTTCCCTTCCAGCTTGCTCAACAGGTATGTAATAGATCTTCTTTTTCACTTGAATCTCAAACTTCACCTGTTCAGAGGCATTACAGAAAATCTTAAATCTGTGTATCCATTGTGTCAAGGTGTTTCCAAATGCCCCGTGTTCCCTAGTGAAGTGGTCTTTGCCTTGGACATGTCAAATGACGTCTCCCACTTGGATTTTGAGAGAATGAGAAACATTCTATTATCCCTACTGATGAAGATGGATATAAGTGAAAGTAACTGCCCAACAGGTGCCCGAGTGGCTGTCGTTTCGTACAACTCCAAAACAGACTACCTGACTCGCTTCTCAGACTACAAGGGGAAGCCTGCACTCCTGCAGGCGGTCAGGAGAATCCCCTTGCAAGGGTCAACTGGCAGCAGGAGCCTTGGGGAAGCCATGAGGTTTGTGGCAAGACATGTATTCAAACGTGTGCGCTCTGGCCTTCTCATGAGGAAGGTGGCTGTGTTCTTCCAGGCGGGCTGGGCCCATGATACAGATACCATCAACACTGCCATTTTGGAACTCAATGCGCTGGATATCACCCCTGCGGTCATCACCTTCACAAGAGAGCACAACCTCCCAGATGCCCTGTTGGTAAGTAGGGGAGCTGCTCGGGGGCAAGCGTTAGTACCTGCTTCTTACTCCTCCACCGAGGACCACATGAGGAGTGAGAGTTTTTCAGAGGAAGGGATTCCCTAGAAATTGATGTGTATGCACGGGAAGGGGTAGTCCTCAGTGTGGACTCTGCTCCTAGTGTTACCACTAGTACCAACAGACCATCTTTTAGTACTTATTCTGTGCCATGTGCCTCACAATATTAACTTATTTAATATCCCCAAAGCTCTATGAGGTGGGTATTCCTGTATGTCTCCATTTCAGAGATAAGAAAACTGAGGCTTAAAGAGGTTAAGTGTACCATCAAAGGTCAAATAGCTAATATCTAGTTAGTAGCAGACTGGTATCTGTCTTCAGAGCCTATGCTTATCTACTATGCTAAATTGTATCATGAGGGTCTATAGAATGTGGTTTTCTCCCTCCTTCCCTTCCTCCCTTCCTTCCTTCCTTCCTTCCTTCCTTCCTTCCTTCCTCTCTTCCTTCCTCTCTTCCTCCCTCTCTCACCCTTCCTTCCTTTTTCTTTTTCTTTCTTTCTTTCTTTCTTTCTTTCTTTCTTTCTTTCTTTCTTTTTCTTTCTTTCTTTCCTTCCTTCCTCCCTCCCTCCCTCCCTCCTTTCTTTCTTTCTTTCTTTCTTTCTTTCTTTCTTTCTTTCTTTCTTTCTTTCTTTCTTTCTATCTAAAATATATGCCCATATAGCAAAATGGGTAAAGTGCATTAATTTAAAATACACAGCTGGATGGATTTTTATAAATGTTTAAACCTTCATGACCAAGACATGGTTCAAGATATTGAACACTTTCAGCATCCAATCAGTTTTCCCAAACCATACACTCCCCAGAGGCACTGCTCTTGCGTCTTCTATCACAGTCAAACAAGGAGTTGGGGTAGTTCCAAACCTTCATGTCATTTGAATCCTATAGCATGTAATCTTTTGTATCTGGCTTTTTCCACTCACCATAATATCTGTTCTCTTTGTTTATCTATGTTGTGTATATAGGTAGCCTGTTCTTTGTTACTGCTGTTCTGAACTATTTAAACTGTGTATATACACCACAATTTATTTACCTATTCTCCAGACTTGGCTTTTCTAACTGAAGCTCACATAACACATTTCATGGAATATAAGGGATGATCTATCAAAATAAAGAGTGATTCTCTATTAAGAGACACCAGGATGCTTATGAATGTCATACTGAACCATGTGACATTGCCAATATTCAACTGTGTTGGACCAACAAAATTGGATTTATCATATGGTTCAACCTACTAGCTAATTAATTTGGCTGTGCTAGCCCATTTAATTTTCTCTTAAGCAGAAATGAGAGTTGAGGGATATTATTATCATAGCTGTGAATATGCTCCTAAGAATCACTAGGTAAAATTGTGACAGCTTACAGACTATTGGACTGCATACCTTGGGTTTTGAGAAACAAAGTGAAAATGCAGAAGCTAAGTTCCTTGTTTGCTGTTACATCCCTCTTGCCCACCAGGATGCGTGGACAGGGATGGGTTGGCGAGGCAGGGTGTAAACGAATAACAGGTAAAATTAGAGCGCTTTTATCAATAATGAGGTGTGTTTGGAAAAGTCTCTTCATCTCTCTGGGTCTCATTTTGCTTAGCTCTAAAATAGAGAGAGGGTCACAAATGAATGTGACCTAGCTCTCTTACAGGTATAATGATCTATTTTCCAAAAAGCATTTCCCTAACATTTGGAGAGTGATCCTTGGGGTACAGTTATGTCCCCCAAATGCCCATCACTGCTCTTCTCTGACAGGGGATCCTGGGCAGACAGTGTTGGGATCTGATGTAGAGATGATTTTGGTTAGGATGTTCTTGCCCTCTTCGTTGCTTTGGGTTCCAGGTAAAAGAATGTAATGGTATATGAAAAGAATTTGCCAGCTTCAATATACTCGAACCTCGGCTCTGTTGTTTCTGTCTGCTCTCCTTTCTATTTCCTGGACATATTCTTGCCCCAGGATGCTGGAAACCAATTCTGTTTCTTAAGTGTAGCAATGTAGAAATGTTACATGGTGTTAAATGGCGCTTGCCAGCTCAAATATAATGGATGACCTCATTTCTGGTGACACTAGTAAGGGGAGAAATTGTAAAAATAAAAATCCCCTTCTCAGGACCTGTCAGAAAATTCTCATTTCTTCATAGCTGGGCATATTATAGCCCTTACCCTCCCCTGCTACTCTGTGTGTTATGCTTAGGGGGATCCTATTAGGAGAGTAGGAATATCCTATAATTTGTCTTTATAATTATCTGTCAGAGGAATCTCTGACTATCTGTGGGGTTTTGTTTTTTGTTTTTTGTTTTTTGTTTTTTTTTGTCTTTCACCTCTATGTTATTTTATTTCACAGAACAATGCTTACATGCTTCTTCTGGAAAAATGATGGTTGTTCAATTTGAAACAATTATATAAACAGATGCCCTAATTTCTTGTTCCATTTAAACATGCTCAAGGCTATAGGACATATTGAAAAGACTTTTTAAACCATCCACTGGGTCATCTTAGCCCTAAATAAAAGTTTTTAGGGGCACCTGCATGGCTTAGTTGGTTAAGCATCTGACTTCAGCTCAGGTCATGATCTCACAGTCCATGAGTTTGAGCCCCGTGTCGGGCTCTGTGCTGACAGCTCAGAGCCTGGAGCCTGCTTCAGATTCTGTGTCTCCCTCTCTCTCCGCCCCTCCCCCATTTGTTCTCTCTCTCTCTCTCTCTCTCTCTCTCTCTCTCTCTCTCTCTCTCAAAAATAAACACAAAAAAATTTAAAAAGTTTTTTAAATCCAACTTCCATTTCTGCCACTGTAATGGAAATGATGGGCAAATGGCTACATTCCTAGCCCCCCCTGCATTTAGATGTAGCTATTTGTGTCCTCTACAATGGACTTAAATACAATATCACAAATGACAAAAATATATTTAATATAAAAGCAGAAAAAGGCTTTAAGAAAAAGACACAAAAATTAAGTTTAAAAAGTTATTCTCTGAAATAGATTCATAAAATAGATAAATTACTAGGTAACCTATCAAGAAAACAAAACAGCTTCCAGTCCAAGATGGCAGTGCAGAAAGATTCTGAACACAACTTCTCTATGAACGCACAAATCCACTTATAGAGCAATTCCTCTTGAAGAACTGAGGGCTGACCGAACAGCTTCTGCACACCGAGAGAGACACTACAGAGGGAAAGGCGAGAGAGACGCTGACACAGCAATGAAGGGAACTTCACCTTTGATGTTGAACTGTAGTGGGGAAGGCTGTGCAGAGGGAACCCTGAGCAGACTTGTCTGCCCTGGGGCACAGAAAAAAAAGCCACAGTCTAAAAGGACACCTAGAATATAAAGAAACCATGGGGCCCCTGGGTGGCTCAGTCGGTTAAGCGTCTGACTTCAGCTCAGGTCATGATCTCACAGTCCATGAGTTTGAGCCCCATGTCAGGCTCTGTGCTGACAGCTCACAGCCTGGAGCCTGCTTTGGATTCTGTGTCTCCCTCTCTTTCTGCTCGTCACTCCCTTTGCTCGCGCTCTCTGTCTCTCTCAAAAATAAACATCAAAAGTTTTGTAGCCTTGGACTGTTTGTGCCTGATCCCATTTTTTTCTTGGTCTTATTTTTTAAATTTATGTAAATTCAAGTTAGTTAACATATAATGTAGTATTGGTTTCAGGAGTAGAATGTAGTGATCCATCACTTACATATACCACACAGTGCGCGTTCCAACAAGTGTCCTCCCTAATGCCCATCACCCATCTAGCCCCTCTCCTCCCCTCCAGTAACCCTCAGTTTGTTTTCTGTGTTTAAGAGTCTCTTATGGTTTCTTCACTTTCTGTTTTCATTTTATTCTATGTTTGTCGTTATTTTATATTTATATAAAATATTTTTATATATTTTATATACACAAATATTTTATAATAAATATAATTTCATATCTTATATATATAAATATTTATATTTATATAATATTTATATTTATTGTTATTTTATATTTTATTTTTATTATTTATTTTTATTTTAATATTGATTTAATTTTGAGAGAGAGACCACGCAAGCAGGGGAGGGGCAGAGAGAGAGGGAAACAGAATTCCAAGCAGGATCCATGCTCAACGTGGAGCCTGACATGGGTCTCAATCTCAAACTGTGAGATCACAACCTGAGCCAAAATCAAGAGCTGGACTCTCAACTGACTGAGCCACCTAGGCGCCCCTATCTTATCTTATTTTTCCTTCCGTTCTCCGATGTTCATCTGTTTTGTTTCTTAAATTCCACATATGGGTGAGATTACATGATATTTGTCTTTCTCTGACTGACTTATTTCGCTTAGCATAATACCCTCTAGTTTGATCCACGTTGTTGCAAATGGCAAGATTTTATTCTTTTTGATCGCCAAGGAATTGTATATATGTATTACCACTTCTTCTTTATCCATTTGTCTGTTGATGGACATTTGGGCTCTTTCCATAATATGGTTATTGTTGATAGTGCTGCTATAAACACTGGGGTACATGGGCCCCTTCGAATCAGCATCTGTGTATCCTTTGGATAAATAAACTAGAAGTGTAATTTCTGGGTCATAGGGTAGTTCTGTTTTTAATCTTTTGACCTCCGTATGGTTTTCCACAGTGGCTGCACCAGTTTACATTCCCACCAGCAGTGCAAAAGTGTTCCCCCTTCACTGCATACTTGCCAACATCTGTTATTTCTTGGGTTGTTGATTTTAGCTATTCTGACAGGGGTGAGGTGGTATATCATTGTGGTTTTTATTTGTATCTCCCTGATGATGTGTGATGTTGAGCATCTTTTCATGTCTCTGTTAGCCATATGGATGTCTTCTTTGGAAAAGTGTTACTTCATGACTTCTGCCCATTTCTTTACCAGATTATTTGTTTTGTGGGTGTTGAGTTTGATAAATTCTTTATAGATACTAACCCTTTATCTGATATGTCATTTGCAAATATCTTCCCCCATTCCATCAGTTGCCTTTTAGTTTTGTTGATTGTTTCCTTCACTGTGTAGAAGTTTTTTATCTTGATGAAGTCCCAATAGTTCATTTTTGCTATGTTCTCCTTGCCTCTGGAGACATGTCTGGTAAGAAGTTGCTGCGGCCGATGTCAAAGAGATTGTTGCCTGTTCTCCCCTCTAGGATTTGGATGGTTTCCTGTCTCACATTTAGGTCTTTCATCCATTTTGAGTTTAGTTTGTGTATGGTGTCAGAGAGTGGTCCAGGTCCATTCTTCTGCATGTCGCTGTCCAGTTTTCCTAATACCATTTGCTGAAGAGACAGTCTTTTTTCCATTGGATATTCTTTCCTGCTTTGTTGAACATTAGCTGACCATATGTTTGTGGGTCCATTTCTGGGTTCTCTATTCTGTTGCATTGATCTATGCATCTGTTTTTTTTGCCAGTACCATACTGTCTTGATGATTACAGCCTTGTAATACAGCTTGAGGTCCAGAAATGTGATGCCTCCAGCTTTGGTTTTCTTTTTCAACATTACTTTGGTTATTTGAGGCCTTTTCTGGTTCCACACACATTTTAGGATTGATTGTTCTAGCTCTGTGAAGAATGGTGATGTTATTGTGATAGGGATTGCATTGAATGTGTAGATTTCTTTGGGTAGTATAGACATTTTAACAATGTTTGTTCTTCCAATCCCTGAGCATGGAATATTTTTCATTTCTTTGTGTCTTCTTCAATTTCTGTCACAAAATTTCTATAGCTTTCAGCATACAAATCTTTTACCTTTTTGGTTAGGTTTATTTATAGTTACCTTACAGTTTTTGGTGCAATTATAAATGGGATTGATTCCTCGATTTTGCTTTCTGCTGCTTCATTATTGGTGTATAGAAAGGCAAATGATTTCTGTACATTGACTTTATATCCTCCAACTTTCTGGATTCATGTAGGAGTTCTAGCAGTTTTTTGATGGAGTCTTTTGGGTATCCCACACAAAGTATCATGTCATCTGTGAAGAATGAAAGTTTCACTTCTTCCTTGTATGCCTTTTATTTCTTTTCATTGTCTGATTGCTGAGGCTAGGACTTCCAGTACTATGTTGAACAGTGGTGAGAGTGGACATCCCTGTCGTGTTCCTGACTTTAGGGAGAAAGCTGTCAGTTTTTCCTCCATTGAAGATGATAGTAGTTGTGGGTCGTCTGTATATGGCCTTTATGATCCTGAAGTATGTTCCTTCTATCTCTGCTTTCCTGAGGGTTTTTATCTAGAAAGGATGCTGTATTTTGTCAAATGTTTTTTTCTGCATCTATTGAGAGGATCATGTGGTTCTTATTCTTTTTTAAATTAATGTGGTGTATCACATTGATAGATTTGCAGATATTGAGCCACCCCCTGCATCCCAGGAATAAATCCCACTTGACTGTGGTTAATAACTCTTAAAATATTGTTGCATTAGATTGGCTAGTAATGTGTTGAGAATTTTTGCATCCATGTTCATTGGGATATTGGTCTGTAATTCTCATTTTAGTGGGTCTTTGGTTTTGGAATCAAGGTAATGCAGGCCTCATATAATTGTTTGGAAAATTTCCTTCCATTTCTATTTTATGGGACATCTTCAAAAGATTAGGTATTGGCTCTTCTTTAAATATTTGCTAGAATTCCCCTGGGAAGCCATGCAGCCCTGGGCTCTTGTTGGGAGATTTTTGTTTACTGAATCGATATCTTTACTGGTTAGAGGTCTGTTCAAATTTTCTATTTCTTCTTGTTTAAGTTTTGGTAGTTTATATGTTTCTAGGAATTTATCCATTTCTTCCAGAGTGCCCAATTATTGGCATATAATTGCCCATAATATTCTCTTTTTATTGTTTGTATTTCTGCAGTGCTGTTTGTCATCTCTCCTCCTTCATTTGTTATTTATTTGGGTCCTTGCCTCTTTATTTTTGATCAATCTGGCTAGGGGTTTATCAATTTTGTTAATTCTTTCAAGGAACCAGCTGCTAGTTTCATTGATATGTTCTACTCTTTTTTTATTTTTTTTATTTCAGTATCACTGATTTCCCATCTTCTGCTGGTTTGGGGCTTTATTTACTGTTCTTTTTCCAGCTCTTTTAAGTGTAAGTTTAGGTTGTGCATTTGAGACCTTTCTTCCTTTTTAGGAAGGCTTAGATAGCTATATACTTCCCTCTTATGACCACCTTTGTTGCATCCCAAAGGTTTGGGATTGTCTTGTTTTCATTTTCATTGGTTTCCATGTACTTTGTAATTTCCTCTTTAATTTCTTGGTTAATCCATCCATTCTTTAGTAGTATGTTCTTCAACCTCCATGTATTTGAGGGCTTTGCAATGTTTTCCTTGTTGTTGCTTTCAAGTTCCCTAGTGTTGTGATCTGAAAATATGCATGGTATGATCTCGATCTTTAGTGCTTGTTGAGGCTGATTTGTGACTCAGTATGTGATCTATTCCAGAGAATGTTCCACCTGCCCTCGAGAAGAATGTGTATTCTGCTTTAGAATGAAATGTTCTGAATGTATCTGTTAAGTCCCATCTGGTCCAGTGTGTCATTCAAAGCCATTGTTTCCTTGTTGGTTTGCTGCTTAGATGATCTGTCCATTGTTATAAATTGAGTGTTAAAGTCCCCTAATATTATGGTATTATTATTATTGATGAGTTTATGTTTGTGATTAACTGATTTATATATTTGGGTGTTTCAAGTTGGGGCATAAATATTTATACTTGTTAGATGTCCTTGGTGGATAGATTCCTCCATTATGATATGAGGCCTTTCTTCATATCTTGTTACAGTCTTTGTTTTAAAATCTAGTTTTTCTGATATGATTATGGCTACTCTAGCTTTCTTTTGACGTCCATGAGCAGCATAGATGATCCTCCATCCCTTCACGTTCAATCTGCAGACATCTTTAGGTCTAAAATGAGTCTCTTGTAGGCAGCATATAGGTGGGTCTTGTTTTCTTATCCATCCTGATACCCTATGTCTTTTGATTGGAGTATTTAGTTCATTTACATTCAGTGTGATTATTGAAAGATATGAATTTATTGCCATTGTGTTGCCTGTAGAGTTGGTATTTCTGGTGATGTTCTCTGGTCCTTTCCAGTCCTTGTTGCTTTTGGTCTTGTTTTGTTTTGTTTTGTTTTTTCTCCACTCAATGAGTCCTCCTTAAAATTTCTTGCAGGACTGGTTTAGTGGTCACGAACTCCTTCAGTGTTTGTTTGCTTGGGAAACTCTTTATCTCTCCTATTTTGAATGACAGCCTTGCTGGATAAAGAATTATTGGCTGCATATTTTTCCCAGTCAGCATGTTGAATATATCCTGCCACTCCTTTCTGGCCTGTCAAGTTCCTGTGGATAGATCTGCTGCCAACCTGATCTGTATTCCCTTGTAGGTTAAGGACTTCTTTCCTTTGCTGCTTTCAAGCTTTTTTCCTTGTTTATGTGTTTTGTAATCTGACTATGATATGCCTTGGTGATGGTCAGTTTTTGTTGAATTTATGGGAGTTCTCTGTGCTTCTTGGATTTTGATGTCTGTGTCCATCCCCAGATTAGAGAAGTTTCCTGCTATAATTTGCTCACATAAACGTTCTGCCCCCTTTTCTCTCTCTACATCTTCTGGGACTCCTATGATTCAGATGTTATTCCTTTTCAACGTTTTTTATTTATTTTTTTGGGACAGAGAGAGAGACAGAGCATGAACGGGGGAGGGGCAGAGAGAGAGGGAGACACAGAAATGGAAACAGGCTCCAGGCTCCGAGCCATCAGCCCAGAGCCTGACGCGGGGCTCGAACTCACGGACTGCGAGATCGTGACCTGGCTGAAGTCGGACGCTTAACCAACTGCGCCACCCAGGCGCCCCAGATGTTATTCCTTTTCAATGAGTCACTGAGTTCTCTAAGTCTTTTTTTTTCCCCTTTCTTTCCCTCTTTTTTTCCTGCTTCATTATTCTCCATAATTTTATCTTTTTTTTTTTTTGATGTTTATGTATTTTTGCAAAAGAGTGAGCACAAGTGGGAGTGGAGCAGAGAGAGACAGGGAGAGAGAATCCTAACCAGGCTCCATACTGACAGCAGAGAGCCTGATGTGGGGCTCAAACTCACAAACGTTGAGATCATGACCTGAGCTGAAATCCAGATGCTTAACCAACTGAGTCACTCAGATGCCCCCGTAATTTTTCTTCTATATTGCTGATTCACTGCTCTGCTTCATCCTTCCATGCTGTCACAGCATCCATTCAAGATTGCATCTCGGTTATAGCACTTTTAATTTCAGCCTGACTAGAATTTATTTCTTTTATCTCCACAGAAAGGGATTCTCTGATGTCTTCTATGCTTATTTGAACCCAAGCTAGTATTCTTATAATTGTGGTTTTAAATTCCAGTTCAGACATCTTACCTATTTTGTATTGATTAAATCCCTGGCTGTCATTTTTTCCTGTTCTTTTTTGAGGGGTGGATTTCTCCATCTTGTCATTTTGGGAGGACGAAAAAAAATTAATAAAATTAAATGTAAAATTAAAATTAAAAAATTAAAAACAAAAAAACCCCACAATCAGATAAAGGAAGCTAGATTCAAGGCATGTTTTGGTCTACTTTTTGAGAGAAGCGTGATAGAAAAGACAAAAGGAAAAAAAAGCTAAAAAATGAAAAAAAAAAGATTTTTTTAAAATAATAAAATAGAATAAAAAATGTGCTGTTTCCAAGAAAGAAAAAGAAACAAAATAAAGAGAAAAAACAACATAAGCAGAAAAAGAAGCAAGGAAAATGAACAAACAAACAAACAAAATGAAATCCAATTGAAGCTATATCAAGTTTCCCTTAGAACTGGAACTTTGCAGAGTAGAAGGGATTGTGCTGGTCTTCTTGGGGAGGGTCCTGCTGCTCTAATTCTCAGGCTGACTTGCCCTAGTGGAGATATGCCACTAGGTTGTACAGGTTGGCAGGGCTTGTTGTAAATGGGTCTGTTCGCCACTTGATGGCACTGCTTAGCTCACTGGGGTTGATCAGTGAGAGCGTGCTAGAGGTGAAAATGGCTTCACCCTACTCTCTAATCTCCAGTGCAGGAATTTTGCACCCTCACGGATGCATGATCAGTCACTCCTCCTTTGTCTCAGGCTGTCCTCAACTCTCTGCCTTTACCCTATCTTTGTCCAAGCTGTCTGCCTGCCAGGTGGTGCCTCCATCCAGAGTTTTGTCTCACACAGGGCTATGTTTCAAAACTCCACGCTTTAGCGACTCCTGTGGCTTGGATCTGTGCTGGTCCTCAGGGAGGGTCTTGCTGAGTAATGGCCAGGTGCCACCTTGTCCCGGAAAATGCTCGTGTGATCACTCAGTGGCAGAGGCTCAGAGTTTATGGTAAATCACAACACATAGCTGGCACCAGTGTTTGCTGCACTCTGGTGTCTTTGTTCCAATATGAGTAAATGTGGCAGCTCTCTGGGGTCTGCCAGGACTTTTACCCATGGCGTGGCCATATTGTCTCTACCAAAATACACTCCAGCCAAAGGAACTACTTCTCTGTGGGGCATATGGGTCCCTCAGAATAAACTGTCTGCTCCTAGGGATTCACCCTGCATTTCTGCTGGAGCACCACCAGGCATTGAGCTGCAAACTTTCAGACTCTGTGCTCCACTGTTTATAGAAAATTGGCAGTATTGAAACCCTCTCCTTTTTCCCCATCAGTGGCTTTGGGGAACAGTTTTCTTGTCCAGTCCTCTGTATTTTCACTCTTTCTCTCTTGCTTTCTCTCCAGCTACTTTCAGGGGGAGTTCTTTTCTTGTAGGATCCAATGCACTGCACTCTATCCCCCTTTCTCTTTCTTTCTCTGTCCTCTCTCCATGAAAATTGCTCCCTATCTTCCATGGCACCATGGCTTTTCTCTCCCCCAATTCACCTCTCCACACTGCATACCTGCCAAGATCTATTGCTCAAATTATGCAGATTGGTGTGTTAATCCTCAGACCAATTTTCTAGGGGTTCAAAATGGTTTGATGCTGATCTAGCTGTGTTTCAGGGACAAGACAAGCTCAGGTCCCCATACCTTTCTTTTTCGCTGATCCCATTTGTTAAGAACTGTCCAGTTGCCCGTGTCTCAAAATATTTGCCCTATTTTTAAAGTTAAAAAGCAGAGGATTGCAGGGAAAATGCAATTTCAGTGCCAGGTTTCAAATTTCATGTTTCTTTATGAAAAGTCTAGTACATGTTCCTTTGAAACATTACCTAGGATAATAGCTCATGTTTATTGACTCAGGCACTGTGCTAAGTCACTTATGTCTTTTAATCCTTAAATAACTCAGTGAGATAACTATTATCATAGCCTATTTTTCAGATGATGAGACTGACACACCGAGAAGTTAAATAACTTGCTCAAGGTGTGGAATTCCCAACAGCAATAAGATTTTGAGTTCAAAAGTGAAAAATAGGAAGAGAGTTTAGAAGTTCTAAGTTCTTCCATGTATTAATTCATTTTATCTTTACAACAACACTATGAGATAAATCTATGAACTGGTTCTATTTTTATTTCTATGTATTGCTCTTTAAAAAAAATCCAGATCCAAAGAATGGAATGCTGGCTATCATGGAGACAAAAGAAATCAGCTTTAGAAGATGAAAACATTAAGAGGAGGGCCAAAAAATTTTGGGGGGTCACTTTAAATTTTTGTTTAATTTCAGGACTCAGAAAAGTTAGAGGAGGACATTCTTTTTATTTTATTTTATTTTTAATTTTTTAAATTTTACATCCAAATTAGCATATAGTGAAACAATGATTTCAGGAGTAGATTCCTTAATGCCCCTTACCCATTTAGCCCATCCCTCCTCCCACAACCCTTCCAGCAACCCTCAGTTTGTTCTCCATATTTGAGTCTCTTTTGTTTTGTCCCCCTCCCTGTTTTTATATTATTTTTGTTTCCCTTCCCTTATGTTCATCTGTTTTCTCTCATAAAGTCCTCATATGAGTGAAGTCATATGATTTTTGTCTTTCTCTAACTCATTTCGCTTAGCATAATACCCTCCAGTTCCATCCACGTAGTTGCAAATGGCAAGATTTCATTCTTTTTGATTGCCGAGTAATACTCCATTGTATATATACACCACATCTTCTTTATCCATTCATCCATCGATGGACATTTGGGCTCTTTCCATACTTCGGCTATTGTTGATAGTGCTGCTATAAACATGGGGGTGCACGTGTCCCTTTGAAACAGCACACCTGTATCCCTTGGATAAATGCCTAGTACTGCAATTACTGGGTCGTAGGGTAGTTCTATTTTTAATTTTTGAGGAACCTCTATACTGTTTTCCAGAGTGCCTATACCATTTTGCATTCCCACCAGCAGTGCAAAAGGGATCCTCTCTCTCCTCATCCTCACCAACATCTGTTGTTGCTTGAGTTGTTAATGTTAGCCATTCTGACAGGTGTAAGGTGATATCTCATTGTGGTTTTGATTTGTATTTCCCTGATGATGAGTGATGTGGAGCATTTTTTCATGTGTCATTTGGCCATCTGGATGTCTTCCTTGGAGTTCTCTATAGGTTTTGGATACTAACCCTTTATCTGATATGCCATTTGCAAATATCTTCTCCCATTCTGTCGGTTGCGTTTTAGTTTTGCTGATTGTTTCCTTCGCTGTGCAGAAGCTTTTTATTTTGATGAGGTCCCAGTAGTTCATTTTTGCTTTTGTTTCCCTTGCCTGCGGAGACGCGTTGAGTAAGAAGTTGCTGCGGCCAAGATCAAAGAGATTTTTGCCTGCTTTCTCCTCTAGGATTTTGACGGCTTCCTGTCTTACATTTAGGTCTTTCATCCATTTTGAGTTTATTTTTGTGTCTGGTGGAAGAAAGTGGTCCAGGTTCATTCTTCTGCATGTCGCTGTCCAGTTTTCCCAGCACCACTTGCTGAAGAGACTGTCTTTATTCCATTGGATAGTCTTTCCTCCTTTGTCAAAGATTAGTTGCCCATATGTTTTTGGGTCCATTTCTGGGTTTTGTATTCTGTTTCATTGATCTGAGTATCTGTTTTTGTGCCAGAGGAGGACATTCTTTTTTGAAGAAAGTGTTGGGTTGTCCAAAGAGGCTCTTGCAGAGGTCATGGATGACCTGCTGCCGAGGCCATGTGGGTTGTTATTTTCTATTAGATTGTTACTCCCATACAGCCAGGATCAGCAACCAAGGGAAGAAATTAGGCAATTAGGCTTCACACTATATTTTGGTTCCTTATGTTATCTAGACATGTTTTCTTGGCACTGGAGCCTCACTTATTCACCTGTAAAATGGGAATAAACTCACAGATTTGTTCTAAGAGTTCTAGGAGATAGTGTCTACAGGCACAAAAACTGACACCTTCTATTTATATACTCAGTGTATAGCTGTTATTATTACCATCGCTTCAAGGACCTTAAGAGTGCCTCTATGCCCAGTAACTATTTATTAAATTAGATAGCTTCCATCAAGTAGGCACCTATGACGTTCCAACCACGTGCTATGTGGTTTTCATGCCTTGTCACCTTCACCTCTCACTGCTCAGAATGTGGCCCCGGGACTGGCAGCATGAGCACTACCTAGGTCCATGAGAAATGCCAAATCTCAGACTCTACCCGATCTAATTAATCAGGTTCTGCATTTTTAACAAGATCCGCAGATGGTTTGCATGGGCATTTAAATTTGAGGAGTGTTGGCCTAATCTTCATAACTATCACACAAGTTAATAATGATAATCTGCATTTCCCAGATGAGGTAAGGGAAGGTCAATGGTAAAGCGACTTGTTCCTGGGGCGCCTGGGTGGCTCAGTTGGTTAAGTGTCCGACTTTGGCTCGGGTCATGATCTCATGGTTTGTGAGTTCGAGCCCCACGTCAGGCTCTGTGCTGACAAATCAGTGTCTGGAGCCTGCTTCGGATTCTTGTCTCCCTCTATCTCTGCCCCTCCCCCACTCATGCTCTATCTCTGTCTCTCAAAAATAAACGTTTAAAAAAAGATTGAAAGCAACATGTTCTAAACTGCATAATCCTGGAATTTGCACTCCAATCTGTCAGGTTCCCAAGTCCCACTCTGCCACCTGACACCCCATTTTATCTAATGCCAACCCCTGGGGAGTCCAGAAGAAGGCAGCTGTTTCATAGAAGTCTTGGGGTGGGATGGGACCATGCCGACTGCGAGGCGTTGGGGCTGGACTCAACCTCCTGGAGTCCGTCACAGGTTACATGATGATTCTCTTTTTCTATTTCTGTCTCCTTCCCTAATTTGTCTAGTTTCCCCTTCTTGTTCCCCAAGTCCTTGCCTCAACTGGAAGCCAGATGGTTTCCAGCTCTCCCTCCTTAGGGTCAAGTTAGCTCCCCATCTGTCCAAAGCAAATCCTCCTTCCCAACCCTTGGTTCCTTCTCTTCTACTCCCATCTGTCCAAGCCAAGAGCCTCCCCCAACTTAGTTCTAGAAACAAACATTGTCCCATGACCCTGGCAGCTTAGTACAGCAGCTGAAACATTGAATCAAACCCTGTGGATCTCTCCAGCTCAGGGCTCATGGATACTTCTTTAACATTGGGGCTAGGGTTTGAAGGTTGTCTGGATCCTTTGGAAAAAATATCTGTCTGTGAAACAAAAGAGGACATTAATACAAATCCA
This sequence comes from Prionailurus viverrinus, assembly GCF_022837055.1. Taxonomy (NCBI): domain Eukaryota; kingdom Metazoa; phylum Chordata; class Mammalia; order Carnivora; family Felidae; genus Prionailurus; species Prionailurus viverrinus. The sequence goes on from NC_062569.1 coordinate 26,431,020, forward strand.
TGTGCCATGTCTTCTCTCCTCCATACACTCCTGTCTTTTGTACACAACTAATCCCAACAGACCACAGCCGGGCATTCAGGAGGCTGGTTGAGAGAATCACCAAAGGTGTCAATTTAAACCACTGTAAAGCTTCGCCCACCAAGCAGATCACTTAGTGTTTAAGGTACTCTATATTTGAAATTTCCTACTCTGGTGCTGATGGGAGTTTGTAGTAAAGATCATAGAGCCAATTTTCTCCTCTCTTTCTACTGGATTCCCTCCTATACTGTTTCTCTGCTTAAGCTTTCCCAGGAATTGTCTCATTCACCTTATCAATGACAAGGACCATGCTGGCAAGTCCAAATTCAAAGTAATTAATTTTTCATTGATAACAACTACATACAGATGATCTATACTGAATCATATTTCCCTGTGGACTTGCATTGGATTTTGTGTACTTGTTCCCACAATTTTATTTTAAGAACAGGAAAAATTTTAAGCGTGACCATAAAATTATTCTCCCTAAGAAAAGTTTTTAAAAAGATGTAAGTTTGTAACTATTCCAATTCAGTTGAATTTGGTAATTTTCCAATAAGCGTACAAGAGATGGAATAGTTATATCTTCTGAGTTGCTCAGAGTTGAAAAGGTAACACAGTGTCCTGAACATGAGGCAAATACAGAAGACTGTAACTGAAGACCAGGCTGTATTGAAACAGAAAGAAATCCCATGGCATCCATTCAGATCCTAAACTCTGTTGCTGAGGAATCAGAGGCCAGAGGCTTGTCCAAGGTCACACAGCCAACTATGGGAGAGGACCCTTCCCATGGGTCAAACTTGGGGAGATGTTTGAATTTCTTTGAAGTTTTTCATAGTATCTTAAAATTCCACACAAATCCTGCATTTTGTAATACACTTCACCGAGGTTTCCTGTGGTTTAAAAATAATATACACTAACTTAGCATTTCCCCACAACTCTGCATAAAATTGATACTCCTAGGATGATTTTGGACCTCTCACAGCTTCTGGAACACTGCTATGGGTCCTGCTTTCAGAAGCATTTCACATTGTCTCTTGTGGATTCCAGTAAAGCCATCAATGTGTCATATCTGTGCCTACGCTCTTCTCTTTAATTCCTGATGATTTGTTTGGTTTGGTCAGTATTCAGATCTGATGACCATTTGGAGTAAATCAGAATGTTGAATTTTGGCAACGCTGCACTTTTCCTTCATGTCAGCTTCCTCCATCTGTCAGGGGAGGGGGTTCCAGGGTTTCACATGTGCTGTGTAGCTGCACATTGAAGGTGGGTGTTCTCTAATCTCTGGGGAGTGGGAACACTGGGGAGAATTCTATAGGCAACCACTGTCCACTCTGGGCCTTCATACATGGTGTTCCTCCACACTGTAATACTTTTGCCTGCTTCTTTGCTAAGTATCCTACTCATTCTCCCCAAAGTGCTAGATGTCGCTATCTGCATCAGGCTCCCTCTATCCCTTGCTCTTGAAATGAACATTCCTAAAGCATATCAATAGATCTCTTTCTTGAAAATTGTTTTTCTCTCCTTCTTGTTAGGTTTTAAGCTCTTTGAAGGTGTGATTATGTCAGTTTTGTATCGCCACATGTTTTGTTAAGGCTTTTATGTAGTAGCTGTTTAATTGATCTTAGTTAATGTGAATTTCTAATTCAGCAAAAGGTATAACCATGTGAGGAAGAAGAGAAGATGCATTTTGCCTTTCTTCTCAAGAGTCTTAGTAAAGTTTCCATGGTTTTTTTTTGTGTTACATTAGCACGAACAAAAGTCCAACTCTTTATATTTCTTTCTCCACATGGGATTTTCTTTCAAGTAAGCTCACTCTGAGAGATAAAGCTTGGGATACGTTGCAGTCCCAAACAAAAAGAGTGAAGAGCTCTATAAGGAGTACATGTTACAGAAAATTATTTTCCAAAGTAACATGATGTTAGCCCTAGACCTTAGGCCCTCGATTCCAGAGGAGGGTCCAGAGCCTGCTTGGTCCTGGCCACAGGGATGAAGGAAGAGGAGATTGTCCTCAGTGGGCCACTGTCCTTCATGGTTTGGCAGAGAGCAGACAATGGGATGGATATGACTAACTTAACAACCACCTCACATCTGGAGAGAAATAATCTGAAAGTATTCCTAATTTTATCACGAGTTAGAAGTCCTGGAAATAATCTGCATCTGTCAGAGAAGATTAATTGTGGAACCATTCATGCCCAAGTCTCAGTGGCTTATCATAGTAAAGTAATATTTATGCCATACTTTGGCATAATGCAATTCCTTTGATGTGCATTGGAGGACAGGAGTGTTTTGTGCTATGGACCCATTTCAGCACCTGGGCTCCTGTGAATGTCCCCACCATACCCAAGGTCCTCAGAACCTTTTTCTGGACCATCTACATTTGACTGGCAGATGTGCATGCACTAGAAATGGCATCCATCTGCTTGCTAGACATTGGCTAGACCCTAGTCATGGTCCAATTAGTTACGAGGAAAGGTGGGGAGGAGTTAAGATGGCAGAGCAGCATGAAGACCCTGAGCTTTTCTCATCCCTGAAATGCAGTTAGATCATCACCAAGCCATTTTGAACACCTATGAAATTGATCTGAGGATTAACACACCAATCTGCATAACTTGAGCCATAGAACTTGGCAGGTACATGGTGTGGAGAGGTGAATTGGGAGAGAAAAGCCACAGAGGGTAGGGAGCTGTTTTTGTAGACAGAAAGGACAGAGAGAGAAAGAGAAAGGGGGAGAGTGTGGCACGTTGGGATCGTGCAAGAAAAACACTCCTCCCAAAAGTAACTGGAGAGAGAGAAAGAATGAAAACACTTGCAGGTGACTAAGCAAGAAATCTGTTCCCCAAAACCATTGATGGAGAGAAAGAGAGAGTTTCAATAGCACCAGTATATAAACAGTGAAGAGCAGCGCCTGAAGGTTTGAAGCTCAGTGCCTGGTAGTGTTTGGTTGAGGAAGCAGGGCAAATCCCCAGGAGCAGGCAGTGGGGTCTGAGGGGCCCATGTGCCACAAGAGGAGAAGTGGTTCTCCTGGTTGGAGTGCATCTGGTAGAGACCATACAGCCTCCTCACAGGCAAAGGTCCTAATGGACCCCAGAGAGCAGCCACGTTTGCTGGTATTGGGACAAAGATGCCAGAGTACAATGAAACCTGGCACTGGCTGTGTGTTATGATTTGCCATAATCTCTGAATCTCTGCCACTGTGCAATTGCATGAGCACTTTCTGGGGCAAGGTGGCACTCGGCCATTGAGACCCTCCCCCAGAGAGTTGGTGTGGGTCCAAGCTTCAGGGGTTTCTGAAGTGTGGGGTTTTGAAACATAACCCCATCTGAGATAGGGGAGGGATGCTTGACAGCGGGTCCATGGGAGTGTGAAGTTCCAGCACCAGAGGCTAGGGAGCTGGGTGAAGCCATTTTCACATCTACTGTACGCCCATGTGTGCATGCACACGAACCCACCTCAGTAAGCTAAGCAGTGCCTCCTAGTGGAGAATGGAGACATTATACCAAGCCCCACCCAACTGAGCGCCCCAGGCACATCCCCCAGAAGACCAGCACAAATCCCTCCACCTGCTTAGTGTATGGATTATAGAGTGGTTCATAGTTTCAGTTCTAGGCGAAACTGGATGTAACTACATTTGAATTTCATTCTGTTTACTGGTTTGTTTATTCAGTTTCTTTCCTTCTATTTTTGCTTAAATTGTTTTCTTTCTCTTTCTTGGATACAGAAAGAACAAATTATTTTTTGTTTGATTTATTTTATTTTCAATTTTAAAAAAATTATTCTATTTTATTTTCGTTATTTTACTACATATATATTTTTTTAATTTTTTTTTTTTTTAATTTTTTTTTTTCAACGTTTATTTATTTTTGGGACAGAGAGAGACAGAGCATGAACGGGGGAGGGGCAGAGAGAGAGGGAGACACAGAATCAGAAACAGGCTCCAGGCTCTGAGCTAGCAGCCCAGAGCCCGACGCGGGGCTCGAACTCACGGACCGCGAGATCGTGACCTGGCTGAAGTCGGACGCTTAACCGACTGCGCCACCCAGGCGCCCCTATTTTTTTAATTTTTAAAAATTTCCTTTATTTTTCTTTCTCTTTCCTTTCCCTTTTTTCTCTATCAAGCTTCTTTCAACCAGCAGGCTGAAACATACCTAGGATCTAGCTTTCTTAATTGATATTTTTGTTTTGTTTCTGATTTTTTAATTTAAGTTTTTTGGTTAATTTTTTCTTCCTCCAAAATGACAAGATGAAGGTATTCACCCCAAAAGAAAGAACAGGAAGAAATGATGGCCAGAGATTTAATCAACACAGATATAAGTAGAATTTCTGAACTAGAATTTAAATCCAGGATTATAAGAATACTAGGTGGGGTTGAAAACAGCATAGAAGACACCAGAGAATCCCTTTCTGCAAAGATAAAAGAAATAAATTCTAGTCAGGCCAAAATTAAAAAGGCTATAACTGAGATGCAACCTTGAATAGATGCCCTGACGGCAGGGATGGACAAAGCAGAGTGCAAATCAGCATATGGAAGATAAGATTATGGAGAACGATGAAGCAGGAAAAAAAGAGGGAAAGAAAGGGAAAAAAATCATGACACAAGATTTAGAGAACTCAGTGACTCATTAAAAAGGGATAACATCTGAATCATAGAAAAAAAAGCCCAAATGTCCATTGACTGATGAATGGGTAAAGAAGATGTGGTGTGTGTGTACACACACACACACACACACACACACACAGAATGGAATATTATTCTGCGATCAAAAAGAATGAAATCTTGCCATTTGCAACAATGTGCATAGAACTAGAGAGTATTATGCTAACTAAGCAAAATAAGTCAGAGAAAGACAAATATGATATGATTTCACTCATATATAGAATTTAAGAAACAAAACAGATGATCACAGGGGAAGGGAAGCAAAAATAAGATAAAAACAGAGAGGGAGACAAACCATAAGAAACTATTCAATACAGAGAATAAACAGGGTTGCTGGAGGAGAGATGGGTAGGGAATGGGCTAAACGGGTGATGGGCAGTAAGGAGGGTGCTTGTTGGGATGAGCACTGGGTGTTATACGTAAGTGATGAATCACTAAATTCTATTCCTGAAATCATTATTATACTATATGTTAACTAACTTCAATTTAAATTCAAAAAAATTTTTTAATTAAAAAAAATGTTTTTAAATAGCTACAAGGTAGGGTGGGAAATGTAGTCTAGTTGTGGCCTTAAGAAGAAGAGGGAATGGTTTGTTGATAACCAGTTGTCACATGGACTTTGCTGGATGATTTATTATTATTATTATTATCATTATCACTATTTTGATATATTAATAGTTTGCTTTTAAGCTTTGATATCAGTTATTAAATTAGTCATAATTGGAAAGGTTGAAGGAAAGAGATAAACATTTGCCTTCCCCCAAAGCCTTCCCTGAGTGCTCCTCACTCTTGGCTTCTGGCTTGGGCATGTACCAGCCCTAAACACCAGGAATATGCTAGAAAGGCCTCCCTTATGGTATCTACCTCTTTGTATTTTAATGCTGTATTACCTATATGGCCACCACCACCATGAAGGGTCTGCCTGTTCGTGTTTGTAACTCCCACCACACTGCATCTTGCATACTGTGGGCAGCTCCAGATGTATGGAATTTATAAATGACCGAACCTTCAACTCCCTGATCTTCATTCCAACACGACATGACATTGACTGAGTTTTACACACATTGGGAGTCTGAAGACCTGCACGTACCCACAGCAATGATAGTCTCATATCCAGTTTAGAACTGGAGAACTAAATGGCAATAAATGACTGTAATAGATAATACCAAATTCTAATTATGTATATAAGTATACATGTTCTCTAAAAATATCATATTAATGTCCTTCTCATCGGAATTGGGAAAAGCATGAACAGCATGGCTGGAAATTTAACTCAGCTAATGATAACCTTGTGTATGTGTTTGGATTAGGTGGATGGATCCAACAGATTTCACGTGTTCGTGTGGGAGACCGAGAGTCCACAGGATGTGGAGCACATGGCCCGCTGCACTCTGTGTTATGGTAAGCCCAGATAGTATTTCTGATAGGACTGATGTTTTTAGAATGGGATGAATTAACTGGTGGCCACAGGCCAGGTCTGCTCTGCAGATGTGTATTTGCTTGATATGTGCAGAGTCTTAGAATCTGGGAATCACTTTTTCTTAGGAATCATCTTGAGAATCACACACACACACACCGCATTCCCTTGTGGCCACAGTCAGCCCAAACCAAGTTGTGCCTGACCTCTGTTGATGGGGCAGGCATCTGTGAGTGCCCCATAGTCCCTTTCATCCCTATTGTCTTATCCCTGATCTGCTCTTACCTGTGCTGGCAGGCTCCTGTAGATGGCTGGGCTTGTGTTCCTTACTTAGTGACCCCTTAGTGTATAAGGCAGACCTCTGAACCTAGACACAAGGGTCCGGGGTTCTAGGAGAACACGGGTGACTGAGTTGGTTAAGCTTCTGACTCTTGATTTTGGCTCAGGTCATGATCTCATGGTCGTGAGATGGAGCCCCGCTTAGGATTTTCTCTCCCCCTCGTCCTCTGCCCCTCCTCCCTCTCTAAAAAATACTTAAATTAAATTAAAAGAGTCCTGGGCTCTAAGTCTGGAACTTCCATTGACCACTGGTGGGATATTGGCAAGCCATCCAGTGTCTCTGGGTCTCCAGTTTTCATCACTGTACCTGCCCCCCATGTTAATCTGTACCAGAGAGAAATTTGTACTAAAGCCCATGCATGCCCAAGTGTGAAGGACTCTCATCCACACCCATAGTTTCTGGGGCCAGAGTGAGGTGAAATTGAAATGAGATTTAATTTTTCCCTCTACTTGATCCACACTTAGACCAAACACTGCCCTGGGACATTTGGCTCTGAGAACTCGGTCGAGTCAAATGCAGTAACCGCCATTTGTAGAATATGTTACAGTTGATGAGCTGCTTTCACACCCATCAAATCGTTTGACACATGGCCTCTGGGGGCCTCAGTTCCTTCTCCTGTAGAAGCTTAAACCTAGCTGGTGTTTATTGAGCTTGAACTCTTACATACACCAGGCATTGTTCTGAGCACTTACATCTATTAACTCACTTTTTTTTTAATTTAAACTTCACAAACAACCTCATAAGGTAGGTACTGTTATTATTATCGTTACCTCCATCTGACAAATAAGGAAAGAAGGCTGGATAATTCATCCAAGTAAGAGAGCCAGGACTGAACCAGGCAGGTGTCTGTGAACCTAGAGATTAGAATGCTGTGGCCTAGTGGCTAAAAAACTTCTAAGTGTGGGATCAGATCTTCTGAATCCTTTCTTCTGAAAAATGGGCACGTTTACTTACAGGGCCCATCAGCTTGCCTTGTTAACACAATGCTGGTAGAGCTCAGCAGCAGCTATTCTTACCGAGAGGCTGGAAATGTGTTTGCATGGAAAAGAAAGGGATGCCTGGTAACCCCAACCTCTCTTGGCGCTTCCTCCCCAGACAAGTGCAGACCAGCCCCAGAGTGCACGGCGAGCGTGCCGGGACCCCTGGCAGTAGACATGGACGTGGCATTCGTGGTGGACAGCTCCTATGGCGTTGGGGCTGACGTGTACCGTGCCGCCCTGAGTCTAGTGGACGCCATGCTTGGCGATCTGGAGGTGGCCGCACAGCCGAGCACGTCCCCCCATGGGTCGCGCGTGGCCCTGGTGACGCACACAACTCCAGGCTTCTGGCCAGGTGCGGGGCAACCCCCTGTGCTGGAGGGCTTCCATCTCACCTCCTACGGCCACCGGCTGCAGATGCAGAGGCACCTCCGCGAGGCCGCCAGTGGCCCTCTACGGGGAGCTCCCGCCCTGGGCCACGCCCTGGAATGGACTCTGGAGAAGGTGCTCCTGGCAGCCCCTCTGCCCAGGCGGGTGCAGGTCCTCTTCCCCATCGTGGCCAGCGAGACCAGCGCCTGGGACCGGGAGAAGCTAAGGACTCTGTCCCTGGAGGCCAAGTGCAAGGGCATCACTGTGTTTGTGCTGGCCTTGGGCCCCGGTGTAGGGGCCCACGAGCTGGCGGAGCTGACTGACGTGGCCAGCCTCCCCTCTGAGCAGCACCTGCTGCGCCTGGAGGGCGTCTCAGGCCCAGAAGTAGCCTATGCCCAGGGGTTCACCCGGGCCTTCCTGAAGCTCCTAAAAAGTAAGCACTGGGGACGCTCTGGGTGGGGTGGGGAGAGGAACTTACCAGAGCCTGGCATCTGGGAGATCAGGCACCCATTGCGCCCTTCACCTTGCTGAGGCGTGCCTCAAAACCCTGAGCTATCATTGCCCTGACACCGTGCCAAGCCTGGTGCTGGCTTGGTGGCTCACTTGGTGGCCAAGAGGCCTCAGGTTTCTGCTTAACCTTTTCATTTTCTCATTTACCCAAATGAGGATCACAGTCTCTTCCTTATTTGTGAAGCCTACATTCAAATATGGGTGCTTTGAAAGCCCAGTGTTGTACAAATTTTAAGGCATAGTTATTGTTATTCTGTATCCAGGAATAGAGTCTGGAATCCAGTGGCATATAACAGTGCTTCTTGAATTTTAATGTGCACATCTATCTCCCAGGGATCATGTTAAAATGTAGATTCTGACTCAGTCGGTCTCGGTTGAGGCCTGACATTCTGCATTTTTAATAAGCTCACAGCGATGCTAGTGATGCCGGTCCATGGACCACACCTTGGATAATAAGAGCGAAGGACATTTATTTTCAGAGGTCTCCAGAGACTTTCCAGGAACTGGGGACACAGGACGGATGTCTCGGGTCTCCCACCTCAGGCTGGGTGGATGAAGCCAGCAGGGAAGATGAAGGGGCACTGTGCCAGTGGGTCCTGGCCCAGATTCTTCCCTGCCTCCTGTCCTAGTATCCCTACCTCCAGTCAGAACTAGTTGAACCAAATTCATAGACAGCCGGTTCCTGTGTCCCTAGCACGATAATGCAGAGTGTTAGGGTTGGGTGTGGGTATTATCACGATCACCTTTCCAGGAGCTTCTGTTGGGCTTTGTCTACCAACATGCAGTCTAAGACAACTCATGTGCAGGGTGCCTCCTTGTGACACATCAGGCCTTCTTGCTCTCCTTATAGGGCGACATTCGCTTCTGCATTTATAAGGGGGTATGACATCCCATTGGGGCCTTGAGGGATGCCTGCCCCTTCATCACTGAAGGAATAAAGGGAAGCTAATGGACATCTTAGAAGTACTGACAGCATTTGTGCCTCTTGGATTCTAGAAGTACAAAGATCAGTGAATTGGTGCTAGTTCTGGCTTTACCACAAGTGAGCTGTGTGACCCTAGAAAGTCATCAAAACACTCTGAATTTCAGATTCCTTATCTTCGTAGGAGGTACAGGAGAGAATTATAATAGACGGCTGGTGGCTTAGTGACTCTGAGGGAGAAGCAGGCGGAGGGAATCACTTTTCTAGTCTGTTCCAATTTCATTTTGTTTTTGTATGTTTTATTTTGTTAGGTTTAATTTTATGTTTTGGTATATTCTTTTATGTTCGATTTTATTTTATATTATTTATGGGATAGAATGAATTTTATGGGTTTTTTTTGTTTTTCTTTGCTTGTATTTGAGTATTTATTTTATGCTTTATTTGAATTTATTTTATATATATAGTTTTTTTCATTTTGTGTCAGGGACTTTTGGGATTTTGTTTTGTTTGATTTTATTTTTATTTTTGATGCTTTTTATTTTGTTTTAGTGCATATTTGATTTTATTTTGTCTTTAAAATTTTATGTCTTAATGGACAACATTTTGTTTTTATGCTTTATTTTACTATATGCTTCTGTTATTTTTAAAAAAAATTTTTTTAAGCGTTTATTTATTTTTGAGAGAGACTGAGACAGAATGCGAGTGGGTTAGGGACAGAGAGAGAGGGAGACACAGAATCCGAAGCCGGCTCCAGGCTCCGAGCTGTCAGCACAGAGCCAGACACGGGGCTCGAACTCACGAGCTGTGAGATCATGACCTGAGCCGAAGTCGAACGTGCCACCCAGGCGCCCCAATGCTTCTGTTATTTTTAAGTTTTATGTTATTTTATGCTTGATTTGACTTGACTTAATTTTTTATTTTCTTTGTAGGTGGAGCAAACCAGTACCCATCTCCAGAGCTCATTAGAAAATGCGGGGGCCCGAACCGAGGGGACACTCTGCTGCAGTCATTTAGGTCTCCCAGCAGGTAGGCTGAAGGCAGAGCTGAGGTTGTGTCACATCTCTGTCCCTTGCAGGAGACTCTGTCCCTAAAGAAAGGTCACAGGCAATGCCAGTCCTTGACCTGACCCAAACCACAGGGGCAAGGATGCTCCTGTGTTTGACAACTCCGAAATGGTTTGGGTTTTCTTATTTTTTAATGTTAAGAGTAATATAGGGACAATATAAAAAATGTAAAGGGCCCATCAGTATATAAAAGCAAAAAATAACACAGTCTCCTTTCTACTACACCCTGCCAGCCCCTCATACCATGTCTCAGAGGCAAAATTAATAATGCTAAACATATTATTTTGATATTTGTCCAAACCTGAGACCATAGCTAATTGGATACCGAAGACATCAGGAAATGCTCAAAACCTACAGTTTATTGAGCCTGCCAGTGTCAACTGGGAACTGAACCTTCCAGTTCCTGCGGTTCAGTTTTGCAGTTTGAGATGGATTGTCTCTGTGTAGGTTGCCCAAGGGCCAGGTTGGCATATCTGGCTTTGCTGACGATTTGGAAGCACTTGAAATGACAGACTTTTTCCGAGAGAATAGAAAAGCCACAGTGAAATCTATAACTCAGCAAGAAGCACTAGAAAATTATAAGAATGTATATGATGCTGAAGGAAATGAACAAGAAATGCCTGCAAAACAGAAACGAACCGGGATAAAAAGAAATTCAGGTACTGCCTATGGTAACAACCAAACTACTCCTTGTTCCTTCGGTTGTTTTTATTTTTAATTCCTGTGCCCTGTGTTCACATGCAAATTTTGGCTTTTAATACACTTTTTCCTTTCAAATGTGCAAATTCAGTAGGGGGGTCAGCCCTACTTAGGTTAAATGAAAGATAATGGTCTAGAAGTTTTGAATGTGCCCAGATGGTTTACCATCTGGGGCTACTAGCTAGGTGGCCATGGGAAAATTATTTCATCCTTCTGTGGCTCAGTTTTCTGATCTGTAAAATGGGGATTATGTGAATCTTTACTTCATAGGATTATTTGAAGAATGAAACTTGATAATGCATGTGTTTGTCACAGAGAGGGATACAAGTTAGCTATTAAGATATCAATGGTATGTCCTACCTCTTGGATTCTAACGCAAACACATGTCCAAAGGGAAATAACAAAACCAGACAGATCTAGGAACTGGGACTCCTGGCATAGACAGCAACGTTTCACCTCCTTAGGCTGAACATTAAGCATAGAAGAACTTACCTTGTCAGTTATTATATTTTCAGTATATAATATCCTCAGGTAATCTTACTAAAGCAATGATTTTAAGTCTTGGCTGTACACCAGAACCACCTTAGAATCCAAACACTGTCAATGCCTAGACCTCAGCCCAGACCAATGCAGTCACGGGCTCTGGGTGTGGAACTTACCCAGCGAGTCCATTGAGCAAACAAGTGTGACAACTGTTCTAAGGCTCCGTATCCCTCACGTTCAAAGTGAAAGAGATGGAGGAGAGCTTACTGGTTATTGAATCCGATCCCATTCGCAGCCAAACACTGAGGCCGGAAGTCCCCTCAAATTTCCCACCCCTCTGTAACGTGGCTCTGGTCAGTTCCTCTCCTGATGCATTCCAAGGGCACCCTAAACCTTCACCACCTCCCCAAGCTCCTTCCGCCACATCCCTTCCTCTAACAGATGCCCTTATTTTATTTTTATGATTTTTTTTGCTTTGAAAAGAAATAAAGGTGGCCAGGTACAACTTCCTGTGACATCCCATATGCCTGGCCGCACACCTTCTCCTCCAGCCGTCCACTCAGAGAAGAGAGCAAGCCCTTGTCTTCAAGCATGTTCCAAACCGTCGAGAAAGACCAAAGGGCTCTTTCAAGCCCCACTGACTTGGGTTCGTTGGGGACTGTTAACCACTAGCCTCCTCTTCAAACCTCATCCTCTCTTAGCTTCAGATATAGCATTCTTATCTTGGTCTTCCACTCCCGACTGGTCTATCCTGTGGGCTCCTCCCCCCGGGTCCATCCTCACAGCGGGGGTCTAGGTTTTATGGAACCTGATGTTTACACAACACCTACATTTAAGCCTCTCTTTAAGAAAACAAAATTATAACAATTCAGTACAAAGAATATTTCTTTAGAAGAGGATTATGCAGGTGAAGGGCCCAGAAGCTTAGGCTTAGTTAATTTCATGGTGAACCCGCAATACTCTCCCCCAGAGGCTGCGGTCAGCCCCCTGAGCACTCTGGGCACATGCCCTGGGGCGAGCTTTCCTGCCATGACTTCGGCTCTCCCCTGTGTGCTCCAAATCCGTATCTTCTACCTTCACTCTCTTGAGCTGCAGACCAGTGTATTCACCTACCCTCCACATTGCACCACGGCATATGCCCTCAGTCATCTCAAACAAATTCAGTTAAATGAGCTGGATTTGTCTTTCCCATTCATTCCTTCTCCTCCTCTGTTCCTTTACTGGAATGCACCACCATCAGCCCAGGAATGGAAAGTCAAAACCCAAACATCACGCTTCTCATTCTCTCCTCGCCTCCCACCTCCAGCTGGTGACCAGATCTTGGTGTGACTTCCTCCTTGGCATCTCCGAGGTCCATCTCTCTTTCCTGCATCTTCCTCCCCACAGCTTGGCTTTCACTTCAAGTGTAACTGTGGAGTTCTCCATCTGGTCTCATTTCTTCCAATTTGGCTTGCTTCCACTTGCAGTTTGAGCACCAAGTTCATTTTCTGATGTTCCTGCACATGTGGCCATGCCGTTTCTTTTCTTCTGCATTTCCCCATCATTTAGCAAACAATGTTTCCGTGCCGGGGTAAGGGACACATGCCTCTGTGATCACACCCCTGCTGTGGTCCTCCGGGGCCTCATTGGCTGCCACTCCCCTGCAGATGCCTTTTGCACTATTTGCCCCTGATGCCCTGTTATTTATCCTGACCCACCATGGAGGTGCTCACTCTCACCTGCCCTTCTCTACAGTGTCCACCTATACCACATCTACTCACCTTTGGCTACGCAGTTCAAGTTTCACCTCTACTTAGAGTCTATTCTGGCCCAGGGAGATATTAAATTTTCATAGCCTCCTTTGTGTCCCTGCATCTTCAGGTAAATTCTGCCACAGCACTGGCAACCATCTATTGCACCTACTTGTGAAGAATTAAATGAGTATCCTCTCTTTTCACAGAACAAGGCTGCTCTTGGTATATTTTCAATTTCAGTGTATTCTCCAAAGCACACAGGTCTATTTTTTTGTGTGTTTTTTTTCCCCCTGCAGATAGGACTACATGATAAGACATATATACTAGGAGACAGACCCATACCTGTCCAACAAACTTCTTTCTCTCCCCCTTTTTTCCCCTTCATTCTTGGATTTTATGGACCTGTTTGAGTAATGCTGTTGTTGGATCTTTCTAATAAGACAAAAGTTAATACTCATGGTGAAAATAATGTAAATGTAAAATTGGGGGGCTAGCACTAATTGCTTGGGTAACACTCATTGCCCCCCATGCCATATCCTACTGATAGAATGAAGACTCTGAGTGTTAGGTTACAAAGAATACCTCAGAGACAAAGCATCAAAGATTTACTCACTTCTAGGTGCACCGAACAACCACTAGCCATATTGGCTATCTAAATTTAAATAATTTGGGGGCGCCTGGGTGGCTCAGTTGCTTAAGCAGCCAACTTCAGCTCAGGTCATGATCTCACAGCTCAAAGGCTCATGAGTTCGAGCCCCATGTTGGGCTCTGTGCTGACAGCTCAGAGCCTGGAGCCTGCTTCAGATTCTGTGTCTCTCTCTTTCTCTGCCCCTCCCCTGCTAGCGCTCTGCCTCTGTCTCCAAAATAAATTAACATTAAAAACAATAAATTAAATAATTTGAAATTAAATAAAACCAAAAAATCACTTTCTTACTTGCAATAGCTACACTTCAAATACTCAGTAGACACTGGGTATTTATGTGCAAAGATAGAACGTTTCCCTCATTGAAGGAAGTTCTGGATGGTGCTGCTCTAGAAGTATAATCTAGAAGAAGCAGCCTCTGTTTGTCTCCCAGACTAAAGGCAAGGGTAGGGCTTTAAAGGCAAAAGCCACAGTGTCACTAAGAGAAGTGAATTATCTGTTTATTTTTTTTCTTCCAAGTTTTTATTTAAATTCCAATTAACATACAGTGTAATATTAGTTTCAGGTGTAGAATTTAGTGACTCAACACTAAGGTAGAATACCCGGTATTCATCACAAGTGTCCTTAATACCCATCACCCATTTAACCCCCTCACCCACCTCCCCTCCAGCAACCCTCAGTGTGTTCTCTGTAGTTAAAAATCTGTTTCTTGGTTTTCCTCTCTTTTTCTTCCTTTTTATGTTTGTTTGTTAAATTCCATATGAGTGAAATCATATGGTATGTCTTTCTCTGACTTATTTCACTTGGCATCATACTCTCTAACTCCATCCATGTTATTGCAAATGGCAAGATTTCATTCTTTTTGATAGCTGAATTATATTCCATTATATATATATATGAATTATATTCCATTATATATATGTATATTGTGTATATACACTCTCTCTATATACACACTATACATATATACACATATATTTTGTGTATATATGTGTGTGTATATATGTGTGTGTATATATGTGTGTATATATATGTGTATATATATGTGTATATATGTATAGTGTGTATATATATATGTGTATGTATATATGTGTATATATATGTGTGTGTGTATACACACACACACACACACATACACACACACACACACCCCACATCTTTATCCATTCATCAGTCAATGAACATTTGGGTTTTCCATAATTGGGCTACTGTTGATAATGCTGCTGTAAACATTAGGATACATGTACCCCTTCAAATCTGTATTTTGTAGCCTTTGGGTAAATAGTAGTTCAGTTACTGGATCGTAAGGTAGTTCTATTTTTAACTTTTGAGGAACCTCTGTACTGTTTTTCAGAGTGGCTGCACCAGTTTGCAAGCCCACCAACAGTACAACAGGGTTCCCGTTTCTCAGTAGAAATTGGCAGATATTGGCAGAAAAGCCAATATCTGTTGCTTCCTGTGTTGTTGATTTTAGCCATTCTGACAGGTGTGAGGTGATATCACATTGTAGTTTTTTAAAGTTTGTTTGCTTGTTTGTTTGTTTATTTATTTATTTTGAGGGGGGGGAGGGGCAGAGAGAGAGGAAAGAGAGAGAATCCCAAGCAGGCTCTGCACTGTGGGGTTTGAACTTGGCCAGCTGTGAGATCACGACCTGAGCTGAAATCAAGAGTCGGATACTTAACTGAATGAGCCACCCAGTTGTCCCTCATTGTAGTTTTTTTAAAGTTTATTTTATTTATTTTGAGAGAGCACACCTGTATGCTGAATGGGGGAGGGCCAGAGAGAGAGGGAGAGAGAGAGTCACAGGCAGGCTCTGTGCTGTCAACATGGAGCCCAACGTGGGGTTTGATCTCATGAACTGTGCGATCATGACTTGAGCTGAAATTAAGAGCCAGATGCTTAACTGAGTAAGCCACCCAGGCTTCCCTCTCATTGTAGTTTTGATTTACATTTCCCTGATGATGAGTGGTGTTGAGCATCTTTTCATGTGTTTTTCATCTGTATGTCTTCTTTAGAAAAATGTCTGTTCATGTCTTTTGCCCAGTTTTTAACTTGGATTGTCTTTTGGGTATTGAGTTTAAAAGTTCTTTGCATAGTTTGGATATTAACACTTTGTCAGATATGTCATTTGCAAGTATCTTCTCCCATTCCATAGGTTGCCTTTTATTTTGTTGATTGTTTCCTTCACTGTGAAGAAGTTTTTTATTTTGATGAAGTCCCAGTAGTTTGTTTTTGCTTTATGAATGATTGGTTTAAACAAGTCCTTGGCTTGTTAAATTAGAGGGCACCAGCTGATTGCTGAGCCGCAAGTCTGTTTATTGAATCTACAGAGTATAGCCAAAAGTTCGCCACTGGAGTGTTTTCCTGTTGACTCCAACAAGTTTTGGAGAAGCATTTGCTTCTCGTGGACAATTTCCATGATCAAATCTTTACCCTACTAAGAGTATATTTCTTTCCCTTGGGTCCAGCACATCTGATCACTCCTTCAAGAAAACTAGTCTGTGCTGATTATGCCAATGGGAGGTGTCTTCCAAGGAACAGACAATGAATTTTAGCCCCTTGCTTTCTGAAGACATTATCTTCTTTATTTGGTGGTACTTGGAAGACCCAGGGGAAACCATCTGGAGCATGGTTTATTCTATACTGTATGGTCGAACTCAGACAGGAATATTTTTCTGTGACTTCAAGTGTACCCAAGGAAATTGGTTCTCTCTGGAAGGCACAAGTTACATACGTGGGGAAATTAGCGTCTGATTTAAAATTCAGGGCATCTCAAATCTTGCTCTGTTGTAACTTGTTGATCTCAAAACTATTTTATTCTCCAGAAACATCATGTTTTTCTTAGAAGAGATATTTTAACTTCTTGGGCAAATGTCAGGGTATACTATATAATAAATAAGCTGCCTTTTTGCTAGGCCATTAGATGGCTGGAGGTTTGGGATTAGGCAAGGGATTGATACGGTTTGAAAAAGAGGGAGAGGGGCGCCTGGGTGGCTCAGTCGGTTAAGCGGCCGACTTCGGCTCAGGTCACAATCTCGCGGTTCGTGAGTTCGAGCCCCACGTCGGGCTCTGTGCTGACTGCTCAGAGCCTGGAGCCTGTTTCGGATTCTGTGTCTCCCTCTCTCTCTGCCCCTCCCCTGTTCATGCTCTGTCTCTGTCTCAAAAATAAATAAACATTAAAAAAAAAAAAAGAAAAAGAGGGAGATGAGTATTATAAGCAACTGAGGAGTTTCTTGGTATCAGAAAGCTTTATTCATTCATTTGTTCACTCATTTCTACATTGTCTAGCATACATTCCATATGCCAGGTACTGATCAAAATGATAGTTACAACTGTATTGCACTTTTCATGCACTTATAAAAACATTGGGATGTGGGTTTTTTTTAATTGCTTTTACGGTTGAAGAAATTGAGGCTCAGAGAGGATAAGCTCAGGCTCACACAGCCAGTTGGGGGTGAGATTAGGATTCATTCCCAGTCTGTGTCTCCAAACCATCGTTCCTTTGCTGTCAGGCTCACACAGGAAGTTCAGCTCTCTCTGCATTCGTTTTGCTGCAGGCCCTTGTTCCCTCGATCCAATGGAAGGCGAGTGCCAGAATTACACCTTGAGATGGTACTATGACAAGGAGAAGCAGGCCTGCCAACAGTTCTGGTATGGCAGTTGCGGGGGCAACGCGAACCGGTTCCAAACTAAGGCAGAGTGTGAGGCCTGGTGTGTCCCAACACCCCTGTAGGGCCTTGCAGCTGCTTCTGTTTTCAGAGCTGACGAAAATGAGATTACCTTTCCTGAGACAGTACCACACGGCTCATAAATTATGTAGCTCACTCTACAATCTCATTGGTCGGGTTCCTAACCCCTGAATTTTTCCTACGAGCGAGGACGTGGGCCAGATGATTTGTCACTTGAGAAGGACTGCATTCTAGTGGTTAAAAAGACTAACCGAAAGGTTCCTGCAAGTATGTCAAGGACTTAGAACTGAATGAAAAAGAAACTTGAATTTTACCTACAACATTACTTAAAAGAAAAATTTTTTTTTTGGCTCTGTGGCAAAAGAAAACTCAATGGAAGCAGTGAATAAAGCCTAATTTGGAAGTGAGTTGCAACTTGAATTCTTGTTTGTCACTAAGAGAACATGGAAGTGTTAGTCAAAGTGGGGGTCTGGGAATTTTTAATGTGATATTTAATCCATGCTACTCAGTGTAAAAATAAAGGTATTTTGACTAAGTCACTTGGTGTGAAACTGTGTGTGATACCTGCTCACTGCAACCTGTGTTATATTTTGTGACATAGCAGATGATGGTGAGAAAGCAGTGAGTTTGCCGTGGGACTGAGTCTTTGTCATCTGTTACAACTCTTGTGCTTTGAAACTTGGTGACTCAACAATTAAAGGTGATGTTTTCAATGCAAATATGAAATGAAGGGTCTAGGTTCACCCTGGATGAGAAGTTTTTCCATATAGATAGTGAAGAAATTATGATTTTGGGAGCTCTTCCTCTGGCTTCATGGCTCTATCCCCCAGGCCTCTAACTTGGGCCCAGCTTCAGGGCAGAAATGGGCACTACATGGAATTCTAGAGTTGCTAGATATTGAGGGTGCCTGATGTGGGGCCTTGGGAGGGTCATGTACGAATCCGTTTGGGCTGCCATAGCAGAATACCACAGACTGCGTGGCTTAAACATCAGAAACTTCCTTCTCATAGTTCTCGAAGTCCAAACTAGACTGGAAGTCTAAGACCAAAGTGTGGATGGTTTGAAAAAAGAAGAGGGCTCCTGGGTTTGAGAAAGCTGCCCTCTCACTCTGCCCTCAAATGGCCTTTCCTCTGTGGGGAGAGAGTGAAGGAGGGAGGAAGGGAGGGAGTGAGGGAATGAGGATGGGGGCGGGGAGAGAGGGAGAAGGAGAGAAAGGGAGGGAGAGTTCTCTCGTGTCTCTTCTGACAAGGACACTAATTCCATAGAATTAGAACTCTATCCTTATGACCTCATTTAACCTTAATTACCTCCTAAAGGCTGTATCTCCAAATGCAGTCACATTGGGGCTTCAGTATATGAATTTTGAGGTGACATAAACATTCAGTCTATAAAGGATCACAAGCAGCTCGTGGGTGCCCCCACAGACCCAGAGGGGAGTTTGCTCTCTGGCAAGTTTCTGGTTCAACAGAATCCTATTTGTTCCTCCTCTCAGCCCAGTGACAAAGGAGATGGGATAGGAACCAGGTTGATATAAAATAATCACAGAAACATTAACGTTTTGATTCCATTTCTATGGCAATTATTTTTATCTGATCACAAAATGATAACTATGTGTTCATGGCAGCAAGTTTGTCAAACACAGAAAAGCACATGAAAGAAATAAATATCACTTATAATCTTTTCTCCAAAAGGTAATCATTTGTTATAATCCAGAAATGCCTAGAATACTATCTTTTTCCCCTTCCTTAGCACACTACCTTGTACCTGATTTTGCTAACGCATTTTCATGATTAGAATGAAACGGAAATGTTCCATCTTGTTTGAAAGAGCTGCTCGTTGTGCAGGTGTGTGTATGCGTTTCTCTCTTTTAGGCATAACCTCAGCTGCCTGGGCATAAAGGGGTTGAGCATATCTATCCTGAGGATGGTATGTGATTTGAGCTGTGATCTGTTTTCCACTTCTTATCCCCACCCTGCCCTTCCAGTGTCTAGAAATTGAGAACCCAAAGGCAAAGATTCAATATAAGAGGAATGTTGGGAGGAGTTGTTCAGGTGTTGGCTGTTGCCATCCTTGGAACGCTTAGAAGGTCCGCCTGTAGTTCTCCTTGCATTTAGTAGATGGTGGTATAACTCTTCCTCAGAGCTCCTCTGACCCAAGCAGAAAGTGTACTTGGAAAGCTTTCAGGGAAGAGAGGGCAATAAACCACAAGAGACTCTTAATGATAGAGAACAAACTAAGGGTTGATGGAGGGATGTGGGTGGAAGATGGGCTGGATGGCTGATGGGTATTAAGGAGGGCAACTGTTGTGATGAACACTGGATATTGTGTGTAAGTGATGAATCGCTGAATTCTTCTGAAACCAATAATGCACTATATGTTAACTAAAATGTAAATTTTAAAAATGTTAAAAAAAAAAAGAAAAGAAAAGAAAAAAGAAAAGCCATGAGTTAGACAATCTGACCAAGGATTGGAAACAATATCTATTGTTCTAGATAGTATTCAATTTATAAGACACTTTCTAACATTATTTCATGTACTTACCTACTCCTACCACTAAATCTTGGATGTTGGCATTGTTCTTTCTAATTTTTCCCCTTGTTCTTCCCATTCTCAGAAAGGTGAAGCTTCTTGACCCAGGAACCTAACAGAAACTGGCTTGGAATTCTTTTTGATCCCCAGAACAGTGCTCCTTCACCTCTACTCCATTGTTCCAAAACATTGGCTGCCACCGAAGGTCAGAGAATTCTGAAGGTCAGAGCCCAAAGTGGGTCGGGTAGGAGGATAGACTGAGACAGAAGAGAGAAATTTCCTGCTTGACGTAAAGGAGCTGGACTTTGCTGTCTACCTCAGATGCTCCCCTCCCAGCCCTGGGGGTTCTGGTCTGGCCCAAGTCTGGAAGAGGAAACAGCAGGGATGGACTGAAAGAAAAGCTGACCTGTGAGGCAAGGAATCTTAAGGACAGCCCTGGCCAACCCCACAGGGAGCTTTGGAGCTAAAAGTCTGGCCAAAGTTGCCTCAGGTGTGTGGAATTAGTTGGGACCAATGGCTGCCTCCACTAGCCGTTGAAAGTGGGATGCCCCAGGAAGGGCACACTCGTGGGTGAGGCAGCTCTGAAGGGGCCCACCTGAGAGCTGTCTGCCAACCGTGCTCCTGGAAGCTGGGGCAACATCCCTCTGTTGAGGGGACCTCTGGGGGATGCATCTGCATCACAGTGCTGTTACAGGGAATGTCCTTCTGCATTGTTTCCAATTTTCCAAAGCTTCCTGAATCCGATAGGACACACTCAGAAGCATTAGTGTAGCATCCGAGGCCTCAGAGATCGGGTCTTCGCATCCAGTCTCTGGCCTCACCGACGGTGACAGTTGTTCTGTCCCTTCAAGTTTTCACTTGAACAATACTAAATAGAACATGTATAGTTTT
This sequence comes from Prionailurus viverrinus, assembly GCF_022837055.1. NCBI lineage: Eukaryota > Metazoa > Chordata > Mammalia > Carnivora > Felidae > Prionailurus > Prionailurus viverrinus. The sequence continues at coordinate 26,451,958 of NC_062569.1, forward strand.
CTGGAAATTCGACATCCTATTTATCCATGCTGCTGCCTTTGGTGATACTTCTGTGGGGAGTGCCCTTTTAATTCTTTTGTTTGTAAAGTATTTCATAGGCATCTACCAGATCCATTACCTGTATCAAAATCCAGCTCAGGTCTCATTGCCTCTCTGAAAACTCCTCTGATTATCCCTTTTAAAGAAAGAATTAGTCATTACCTGCCATAGGCTGACTTGGGCACACTTCTGTTTTTGCCTTTTTTCCACTATGTTTACATCATTTACCTATCAGTCTCCTTAGACTGTGAGTTTTTTCACCTTAGAACCGACTGCCCTGCACAGGGCCCAACTGATTTTCTTTCAGTCCTGATTTTGTAACTCTCTATCTGTTTTTAGAGACTGTTAGAAAGGAACCCCCACCTCCAACAATGCTTGACTCATGCCATACCTCTCACTGTAGAAACTTTCTCTGCTTTGTAGATGTTCTGCACTTGTTCCAGATGTCAGGACATCAGTGCCCCATCAGCCAAGTGGAAAAAGTTTTGTGTGTTTTTAATTTCCTCTTTGGATCAGTTATCATATCATCACTATAAACTGTTTTGGGGATATTGGTTTTTCTGATGAAGGAATTAAGATTAGAAAGGCCAAGTGAAATCAAATCTCATGTAATGAATCATTTGGTAGCCTAAAGTTAGAATAATTTTTGTTATTAAATTTTATTAAACTTTGTTAAATTTTTGCCATCTTGAGATCTTGTGTTGGATTATTCCTTTGGTTTTTGAATAGTCCCAGAGGTAAGTTTTCAATGTAGCTGGGGATTCATAGTTGGGACGGTGGTGTTATGGGAAATACCAAGACTGGGCACCAGAATTCAGCATCTGATTCCCTCTGTGATTTCCCTGGTGACGTACACAACTGACTCCATTTTTTCTGGACCTTGGTCTTTTCTGGCTGAGGAGACAGGGATGAGAAGAACATCTCTTGTCTCCTGTAGTCTGTCTAAATTTTGCACACAAACTAATCCATTCCTTCGTTGGCTCTTCTCTTACCTTAGGCACCTAAAAGAAGCAAGCCCAGCTGAGGACAAAAGAACCACCCAGTGGAGTCCAACACAAATTGTTGCCCCGCAGTATAATGAGCTGAATAAATGATTGTTGTTTTAGAACACTAAGTTTTGGGGTGATATAATTTGAAGAAAGTTGGGCTGAGCTGGCTCATGTATCTGCAGCCAGCCACCAGTCTGTTGATCAGTTAGCTGGCTTAGGGTATCTTCCTAATGAGAAAACAATTATATATTTGTATGCATCTAGTAATAAAGCCTTAAAATATATAAAACACCAATGCAGTTAAGTTAAAGGAAGCTTTAGAAGCAGAAGAATGGGAAAGGAAGAAGTAATATAATCTCTGTTTGTAGATGATATGGATATGTTTCTGGAAAAATAAAAAGATCTAAGAGAACAGCAGTGTTACAGATAGAGACTGCTCTATCAGCCTGGATCTTGCAGTGATCAGGAACAACTTACCATGAAGGACACAAAATACAGCTGAGAAGGAACCTTTTTTGCTGTAAACCACTGAGATTTAGGGGATGTTACTGCAGCATTACCGAGCCTATTCCCAGGGATATGGATAGAGAGCAATGGGGACTCACAAACATGGTTCTAGGGAGTGAAAATTAGAAAGAATTCTGGCATTTTCTATTAAAATTAAAAATACAAATACCCTGGACCAGCAACTTCAGTCTTAGGTGTATCCCCTGGAAAATCATGTGCATGATCACCGGGATACATACACGTTAATGTGCAATGTTCACAGCACCAAGTTCAGACCCCCAAGTCATGAACAACCCATATGTCCATTAAAAAAGACATGGGTGAACATGCTGTGCTACATTAAAACAGGGTGTACAGAAATGGAAATGAGTTAATGAAACTGAATTAAGATTTGGCAACATGGCTGAATCTTACAAAAGATATTTTTGAGAGAAAGGAATATGCACAGAATAGGATTCCATTCATCTGAGCTTCAAAAACAGGCAAAATTAAATTATATTGCTATACCTTATGTGGTGAGACTAGGCAGAAAAAAAGCAAAGATGCAGTTACCATTGGAGTCAGGATAGCAATGTGGTACAGGCTGTGATGTGTCACCCATACCCGCCTTTTAGGAATGAAGAATTCTTTCCTCCAGCTGCTGTGAGTGCTGCTGGTTGGTGACCCTCAGAGGCTAGCCTTCACTGGAGATTTCCTCGGTTGAAGAAAAACTCGCATCCTGCCATGGGCAGATGTAACCGGTGACTGGTCAGTATTAAATTTAAATTATAAAGGTCCAACCCCACCACTTGGGACACTTACAGGGCCATCCCAGCTCTGAGCTGTCTGTGGGGTCAGCTAAGAACTTCTTTGGGACTCCCACACAGCCCAACTATTGTCTCTGCCTAATTGGATTCTCTTCCCTTCCTTTCCACAGGTGTTGGCCTCAAAAGCACTCCCTTATAAATAGTCTACATGTTAAGCTCTGTTTCAGAGCCTGCTTCCTAGGGTCCCTAGCTTGTCATCCTTTTGCAAAGGGAGGTGCCTGGGATTGGGAAGTAGAACATGGATGGCAGTTATGTTCAAGTCTCCTACCAGAGTTCTGTCTCCACAGGTATTTCCTTTACGTGTAGTCCCTAAGGTGTACATTTATGTTTTGTGCCATTGATTTATGTTCTACGCACCACAGTACTCCAGAAATTCCTTGGAAATACAAAGCCAGAACATGTGAGCTAATGTTATCTGCATATAACTTTGGATTCAGGCAAGTAGAACACGTTCTATGTTGGTCTGAGTTAATGTCTTTCTTTGGAAGCGGAAGCAAGCTCTTCACTATGTATTTATGAGTGGGCTCATTGTAAAATCATGAGTTTTTCATTCATCAGAAGACAGCAATTACATCAGAATGCCTTCTGTGAGGAAAAGAAATACTCAGACTGGGCCCGGGTTTGATTTCTTAATCATTTTCCGCAGGGGAAAGTGAAGAGTTATGTCCGATGTTCAGTCTTATTTTAATCTTGAAGTCCATTGAAATACCTTGGTTGTTTTATTTTAATTCTAGTACAATTAATGTACAGTGTTATATTAGTTTCAGGTGTACAATACAGTGATTCAACAGTTCTATATTAGTGCTCATCAGTATAAGTGTACTCTTTTTTTTTCTTTTTTAAAGTTTATTTAGAGAGAGAGAGAGAGAGAGACAGAGAGAGAGCGCGCGAGTGCGCACAGTCAGGGGAGGGGCAGAGACAGAGGGAGAGAGAGAATCCCAAGCAGGCTGTGCACCACCAGCACAGAGCCCAATGTGGGGCTCGAACTCACAAACTTTGAGATCATGACCTGAGCTTAAGTCATACGCTTAACTCACTGAGCCACCCAGGTGCCCAATATAAGCGTACTCTTAATCCCCATCACCCATTTAACCCATCCCCCAACCTGCCTCCCCTCTTGTAACCATCAGTTTGTTCTCTATACTTAAGAGTCTGTTTTTTTATTTGTATCTTTTTTTTTAATTTGTTTTTTATTTATTAAATTCCACGTATGTGTGGAATCACCTGGTATTTGTCCTTCTCTTACTTCACTTACCACTATACCCTCTAGCTCCATCCATGTTGTTGCAAATGGCAAGATTTCGTTCTTTTTATGGCTGAATAATATTCCATTGTGTATATATACCACATCTTCTTTATCCATTTATCTATTGAGGGATGCTTGAGTTACTTCTACAATTTGACTATTGAGAATAATGCTGCAATGAGCATAGGGGTGCGTATATCTTTTTGAACTGGTGTTTTTGATTTGGGGTGGGGGGTAAATAGCCAGTAGTTGAATTACTAGATCATATGGTAATTCTATTTTTCATTTTTTGAGGAACTTCCATACTGTCTTCCAGAGCGGCTGTACCAGTTTGCATTCCCACCAATAGTGCATGAGGGTTCCCTTTTCTCCACATCCTTACCAACACTTGTTTCTTGTGTTGTTCATTTTAGCCATTTTGACAGGTGTGAGGTGATAGCCCATTGTGGTTTTGATTTGCATTTCCCTGATGATGAGTGATGCTGAGCATTTTTTCATGTCTGTTGGCTATGTAGGTATCTTCTTTGAGAAAAATCAGTTTATGCCTTCTGTCCATTTTTAATTGGATTATTTGTTTTGTTTGGGGGTTGAGTTGTATAAATTCTTTATATATTTTGGATACTGACCCCTAATCAGATATATCATTTGCAAATATTTTCTCCCATTTAATAGATTGTCATAATTTTTTTTTTTTCAACGTTTATTTATTTTTGGGACAGAGAGAGACAGAGCATGAACGGGGGAGGGGCAGAGAGAGAGGGAGACACAGAATCGGAAACAGGCTCCAGGCTCTGAGCCAACAGCCCAGAGCCTGACGCAGGGCTCGAACTCCCGGACCGCGAGATCGTGACCTGGCTGAAGTCGGACGCTCAACCGACTGCGCCACCCAGGCGCCCCTAGATTGTCATAATTTTGACTCTTAGAACTGGGCAGGACTTAGAAAGAAATTTAAAAGGAGAGATATAAGAAGTAATATTTATTTATCCAAATAAAAATTTACTGAACCCTTCTTATCTTAGTTATTATATGCTAAGAACACTTCTATTAGCTTGGGTTATAGAAGTGAAGAATAAAGAAATGAATTCTTGCTTTCATCTGCTCATGTAGTTACCTTTTATTTTTATTAAAAAAAATTTTTTTAATTTTAGAGAGAAAGTATGAGTGAGAGAGAGGGGCAGAGGGAGAGAGAGAGAGAGAGAGAGAGAGAGAGAGAGAGAGAGAGAGAGAGAGAGAATCTTAAGCAGGCTCCACACTCAGTGCAGAGCCTGACGTGGGGCTCGATCCCACAACCTTGGGATCATGACCTGAGCTGAAATCAAGCATTGGATGCTCAACTGACTGAGCCATCTGGGACCCCCCCCCCCCATTTTTTTCTTTTGGTATGTGGTGAGAGCACTTGAAATCTACCCTTTTAGCAAATTTCCAGTATACAACATAGAATTATTAACTAGAGTCATAATGCTGTACATTATATCTTTAAATATTCATCCTACATAACTGCAACTTTGTACCCCTTAATCAACATCTCCCCATTTCTCCCACCTGTTAACCACTCTTCTCTCTGTTTCCATGTATTTGATTTCTTTTTTAGATTCCACATATAACTGAGATCATACAGTATTTTTCTTTCCATATCTGAATTCTTTCCCTAGTGTAATGTCTTCTAAGTTCATCCATGTTGTTGCAAGTGGAAGGGTAACCATTTTTTAAGACTGAGTAATGTCACATTGTATATACACACCGTAATTTCTTTATTCATCTGTCAAAGGACACTTAGGTTGTTTTCACATCTTGGCCATTGTGAATAATGCTGTAGTGAATGTGGGAGCACAGATATTTCCAAGGTACTGGGTTCAATTCCTTTGGATAAACACCCAGAAGTGGTATTGCTGGATCATATGATAGTTCTAATTTTCATTTTTTTAGAGGCCTCCGTATTATTTTCCATAATGATTGTGCCAATTTACATTCCCACCAACAGTGTACAAGTAGTTCTTCTTTCTCCACATCCTCACCGACATGTGTTACCTCTTTTTAATGATTGCCATCCAAGTGTGAAGTGATTTCTCATTGTGGTTTTGATTAGAATTTCCCTGATGATTAGTGATGTTTAGCACCTTTTCATGTACTTTTGGCCATTGGTATATCTTTTGAAAAATGCCTATTCAGGTACTTTGTTTCTTTTTTTTCAGCCTGGTTGTTTGCTTTCTTGCTATTGAGTTGTAGAAGTTCCTTATATATTTTGGATATTAACTCCTTATTGAATATATGGTTTGCAAATATTTTCTCCCATTCCATAGGTTGCCTTTTCATTCTGTCAATTGTTTCCTTTGCTGTGCAGAGCTTTTTAGTTTGAGGTTGTCCCTCTTGTTTATTTTTGCTTTTGTTGCCTAAGCTTTCGATGTCACATTCAAAAAATCATTGCTGGTCAGCAGCGTGACAGAGTACTTGATCCTGGCCTTTGTTTCCTCACACACCAGCACCAAAACAATAGCAATTAGGCCACTATCCGAAATAACAATGGAAGGGCTCGAATTCCATCAAGAATCTACTGTAACACAGTGCAGCAAAAAATGAATCACTGCATAAAAAAGATCACTGGGGAAATTGTCTTAGTTGGGACATTGGAGACGACTAGGACGAAGAAGAGGGGCAGGGGCTGCCACAATCAGCTGTGCAGCAGGTGCTACTTGCTGCCATCTCCCTGGTGACCTTCTCTGCAGAGGGACCCCTCCTGCCTTTGCCACGGAGGGCCTCACAGCCCCCGCAACAGTGGCAGATTCCCCATAGCTCTCATAGCAGAGGACCCCATAACGTTCACTGGCATGGACCCCAAGAGCCCACAGCTTTTGCCACAGACATACCAAGAGCCATAGCTGCCACGGACCCCCAGAAGAAAGATGCTGCAGTGCACCTTTCAGAAGGAGCTGCTGTTGTGTTGCCCTGGAACTCGCACTTCCTGCCCCCACAGCCCCGTGCATGCCTCGGACCCCAGAGCCATAGCTACTCCACATGTAGCTGCATTTCAGACACCAGCTTTGTGTGCACCTGTGCTCCAGACCCTGGCTTAATGGCTGCTGTGTGCACACTCACATCTCAGGTGCCAGAGCCACATAATGCAGGAAAACCAGCCCCTCAGCCCCTCAGATGCTATCTCTGTCTATATCTTTGCTCTAGAACCTGGTTCTGTGGCCTCTTGGTGCTCACCTGTGACTCAAGTACCCAAGTCATCATATTGTAGGCTAGCCAGTTGCCCTGGACCTGCCCTGCCACTGTTGCTCTGTGAATGCTCATACTCCAGAACCCACGTCCACAGTTGTGCCACAAGCACTCATACCTGAGGCACTGGAGCCACTACCACTGAGGCTAGCCAGTGCCCCAGACCTTGGAGCAGCTGTCACTCTGTGAGCACCAGCGCTCCCGATTCCAGCTCACTGGCTGTTCGATAGGCACAAATGCATCAGACACCAGTGCTGCCACCACCATGAGGGCACCCATAGGCTTGACTCAGCACCAAGAGGAATCCCCTTGGCCGTGACATCGCTCATAGGACAAAAAGAGATCAGGTGGTCCCCCGTGGCTGTTACCACTGAAGACTCCAGCAAGCTTTACTGCAGCTACAGACATCTTGGTTGAAACCTTGATTGTTGAGGATCCCTACAATCTTTGCCAGCACTAACCTCAGCTGAGAGATTTGCACAGAGATGATACTAGACCTTCCCCAAATCTGAAAGCACCACACCCCACCCAGCTGGCACCCTAGCACCCATCTGCAGGTGAACGATTTGTATGTCTGAAGGAGGTGATTGCTTCAACAAATATGTAGACATCAAGGCTACAAAAAACATGAAAAATCAAGGAAACAGGATACCACCAAAGGAACATAATTTTCCAGTAACAAACCCCAACGCAAAAGAGCTCTATGTATTGTTGGACAAAGAATTCAAAATGTTTTTTTTTTAGGGAAGCCCAGCAAGTTATAGGAGAACACAGATAGACAACTCGATGAAATCAGGAAAACAATATGTGAATAAAATGACAAGTTCAACAGAGAGATAGAATTCATTAAAAAGAACAAACCGAAATTCTAGAGCTAAAGTATATGATGAATGAGATTTAAAAATGCAATAGCACCAACAGCAAACTTGATCAAACAGAAAGTAAGAATCTGATCTGGAAGATAAGTCATTTGAAATTACCCGGTCAAAGAAGAACAAAAAATGAAAAAGGGTGAAACAAGCTTGTGTGAATTATAGGACACCACCAACTAAAACCATATTTGCATTATGGGAATTTCAGAAGAAGGACAGAAAAAAAGGAGCTGAAAGATAATTAAAGAAATAATGGCTGAAAATTTCCTAAATCTGAGGAGGCATATGAAGAGCCAGGCACATAAAGCTCAGAAGTCCCCAGACAGATTTAACACAAAGAGGACTTCATTGAGACACATTCTAATAAAACCATCAAATATCAAAGAGAGACCTTATTCACAATTAGTAAGTCAAAGAAAAATTCAAAAGAGAAATAAAAAAATATCTTGAGACAAATGAAAATGGAATTGTCACATACCAAAACATATGAACTATAGTAAAAGCAGTTCTAAGAGGGAAGTTTATAGTAATAACTGTCTACAGTAAGAAAAAAACAATCTCAAATAACCTAACTCTGTACCTCAAGGAAATAAAAAAAGAACAAACTAACCTTAAAGTTAGCAGAGGAAAGGAAATAACAAAGATTAGAGCAGAGAGCAATGAAATAGAGACTAGAAAGACAACCGAAAAGATGAACAAAAGAAAGAGCTCGTTTTCTAAAAACGTACACGAAATTGTCAAACCTTTAGCTGGACTAAAAAAAAAGAGAGGAGACTCAAAATCACAAATGAAAGGGAGACATTATAATTGATATCACAAAAATATAATGGATCATAAGAGATTACTGTGAACAATTATACACCCCAAAATTGAATAACCTAGAAGGGATGCATTCCTAGAAACATACATTTACCAAGACTGAATCATGAAGAAATAGAAAATCTGAGCAGATCGATAATGAGTAAGAAGATTGAATCAATAGTCAAAAATCTCCCAACAAAGAAAAGCCCATGTTTTTTGTTGGTCTCAGCCTATCAGTAGTGATGCTATGAGCTAGCAATACATGGGGGCACTCACCTGAACTGGTACCTGGTCTGGAAAGCCCCCACAGACATTTCCCTGACCAGAGCTAATGTTATGGCTGCACTGACCCTTGAGGTTCTTATTGTGATTGTAAGATGCACTTCAGCAACAACTCTCTGAGAACCTCGAAAAAAAGTAAGGTTTATTACAAATCCTGGAGGGCACGTAGTATGCCCTGGGGCCAATAGCAAGGTTGTGGGTAGAGAGACCGTGAGAATGTGGTCCTGGGTTCTGCATTTATTAGGGTTGAAGGAGGAGTACCTAGGGTTTCACAGGCTCACTCACTACTGGTGAATTTAAAACAGAAGAGCAGGAGTTAAGTCACAGGAAGGGAAATGCAGGGTCACTCAAATGGTCAGTTTCGTAGGTCACCCAAGACTTGCATGGGTATGGCAACCTGGCCATTTCTCTTGTGTGTGGCGATATGTTTATTTGAGATGGAGGTCTTTGAAATGAATGCCTCCGCAACCAGAAGATTAATGTTGGGAACTTAAACTAAAATCAAAAAAGCTAATTGTCAGGCATTTACAACACATCCCAGAACCAGAGGGCTTCAGTGATTAATTCCATCACACATTTAAAGAATTAACATGATCCTTTTCATACTTTTCCAAAAAACTGACCAGGAAGGAACACTTCCAACCTCATTTTATGAAGCTGAAATTACCCTGTTACTAAAGCCAGATAAGTACACTAAAGAATAGAAAATGACAGGCCAGTGTCTCTGAGGAATATAGATGTAAAAATCCTCAACAAAATGCTAGTAGACAAAATTCTACAGCACATGAAAAGGATAATATACCGCAATGAAGTGAGATTCATCCCTGGGATGCAAGGATGGTTTAGCATATGCAAATCAATAAATGTGAGACACTACATTAACAGAACAAAGGATAAAATTGATCACGTCAATAGATGCAGAAAAAGCATTTGACAAAATTCAATATCTTTTTATGATAGAAACTCTTAACAAATTGGATATAGAAGAAATGTATGTCAACATAATAATGAACATATATGACCAGCCCACAGCTAGCATCATACTCAATGGTGAAAGGTTGAGAGCTTTTCCTCCAAGATCAGGCATAAGACAATGGTGCCCACTCTCCTCACTCCTATTCAACACAGTACTAGAAGTCCTAGACAGAAGCAATTAGGAAAAGAAAAGGGAAATAAAAGACATTCAAATCAGGAAAGACGAAATAACATGGCCTTTCTGCAGATGATGTGCTCTTATATTTGGAAAACCCTATAGAATCCACCAACAAGCTGCTATAATAATAAGCAAATTCAGTAAAGTGGAAGGATGCAAAGTGAACATACAAAAACCAGTTGCATTTTATACACAAACAGCAAACTATTTGAAAGAGAAATTAGGAGAGCAGTCACATTTGCAATTGCATCAAAAAGAATAAAGTACTTAGGCATAAATTGAACTAAGGAGGTGAAAAACTAGTGCACCGGAAATTATAAGACATCATTGAAGGAAACTGAATTTGACACAAATAAATAGAAAGATGTCACATATTCTTGGATTGGAAGACCGCAATCTACTGAACTAGTCTCCTACGGACAGATGAGTTGGTAACTTCCAGCTTTTAGTCAGTAGATACATTTTAAGACTGATATTAAAGACATTACATGGGCACTTATCCAACAGATGGACACCAGCAGAGGACCATAACAGCATACAAAGGTTGAATATAAGTTTTGATTGCATTATGTTTTTGGCAAATGTTGATAAAGAAATTCACTACTAGCAATGAGATTGCTGCAGCAAAAGAAGTATGTGTCTTAAATTTTATAGATCTTGCCAAATAGCCCTGCAAACTTAAATTCCTCCCTGTGGTATCATAATGCCCACTTCCTCATACATTTGTGAAATACATTATGAAATTACAAAACCAGCACCAGTTTCATCAAATTTCAAAATTTTGGTGAATCCAATCTATTAAAAATGGTAGCTTGTTTTTATTATGGTTATTTGATTATGAATATGTTGGTCACCTTTTTTAGGAGGGCTATTTTGATTTCTGGGTTTTCTTCAACAACTGCCAATCTATAGCCTTTAAGTCAAATTTTCTACAGAGTTCATTATCTCTACTTATTGATATTGGGATTTCTTTGCAAATAAAGAAAATTATCTGTCATATATGTAACTGATATTTTTTATAGTTTGCCATTAGTTTTCAGACCTTGTTTTACATATATATGTATGTGTGTGTAGTAAAGATAGAGAGTAGAAGTTTTGAAATTTTATGTCGCCAATCTGCCAATCATTTCCTTGTGGTCCCTCCCTTTGTGTATTTTTTTGTGTCTTTTCTCCTTTATGAAAAAAAATAAAACAAAATTATAGAATGATGTTTGCAATGATCACTTCTCTTAACAGCAGCAGCTCCCCACAATCTGTACCTCCCCAGGACTCTCCAAAGCTGGCAATGGGAAGAGACTCTCCAAGCTGGGAAAACACCTGACAAACAAACTTTGTCCCTTGAGTACTGACTTCCTTTCTTCCTGTCTTTTTTTCTCACTGCCACCATCACACTGTCTCTTGGGATTTCAACCTTTCCAACGCTACTCTACTCTACACGCTGGAACCCCGAAAGCCCAATTTCTCAGACTCCCTTGTAGCCAGAGAGGCTGTGTGACTCAAGTACATAGGAGCCTGTTGGTGTTGCCTTTCGGCTTCCTCGCTCTTGTCACCTACAATGTGCACATGAGGATGCGGAGGCAGACCCCTTTGCTAGGGACGGCAGACCCTTGGAAAAAGTCTGGCTTCTTGTTACAGGCATTCGAACTACACACTGTCAACTGCCTATCCTGGACTCCTTGTCATGTGATTACAAACTCCTTATTCATTTGATTAGGTTTATCAGGCTTTCTGGAACCAGCAACCAAACAGGACCCTACTTGATACAAAGGCACTTAAAACTCCCCCTTTAAATCTCTAGGTCAAGTAGACAGATCCCTCATCTCTTGTGCTTTAGTCAAGACTCTTTAGGACTTAAGTGACAGAAGCGAAACTCAAAATGAGTGAAGACAATAAGAAGAATTCATTGGCTTAGGTAACCCTTTGAAGGAACAGATACAGTTGGATTTTGGGAACAGGAGACTCAAATGGTGGTTAAGCGTCATACTTCTACCTTTAACTCTAATTCTTTGTGTGGGTCCGTTTCAGTTTTTCATACCAGTTCTTTCTAAAAGTCTTGGACCGTCATCCCAATAGTTTCTTGGCCACATCTTCCCAGCTAAACCACCAGAAAATAAGGGTTCTCTTCTTGTTTTGTGATATTAGCACACTTGCCACAGAGCGCTGGAACTTTCTCATCCCTTTCATCTGTTGGGTGTCATCCAAGATCTACCATGAGGAAACTTCTTTGACACTCTGACTCTGCATAGTCAAAATTAGCGTCTCCCCTGTATGCTACTTCTTAGTCGCTTCTTGGTCCAGATTTCCTGTCAGGAAGACTTCTCCTCTCCAGCGGACACATGTAGGAGGGTAGCTTTTATCTTGAAATCTCGTCAGCAAATCTGAATAAAACATAAACGTCCTTATCACTGCAGCTACATACCTAGGAGGAGAGGAGAGAATCAGGTTATTTTCTCATGTGTCTCCCCCTACTCCTCCTCCAAAGCATGTGAGAATGTGCTTTTCTAAGGAAAACCACAAAAGAAAGCTCAAACCATTTGTCATAAATAAACTAAGGCTCAAGGGGACTAGGAAGAGTCATATGAGTCACAGTGTGGCTTTTGGATTTAGGTTGGATTCAGAATAATGAAAAAAAAAGTCAGGTTTTAAGAATTTAACCATTGACACATAGCAAGGCCAAGGGTAGAAAAACAAAAATGCTTCACTACAAATTTATCATAATTTATGAGATAAGTAGAGTTATACAAAGGGAGATGGTAGAAGTTAGGATTAACAGAATCATTTAAACCAGTGTTATTTTCCTCTCTGAAAAAACAGAAAAACAACTGAGATTATAGGAGAAGAAAATCCCAAACCAGCATCTGTAAAAAAAAGCTGCCAAAGGCAGGGAAATCTAGCTACTTCTATTTTTATTTTATTTATTTATTTTTTTAATGTTTATTTCTGAGAGAGGGAGAGAGACAGAGTATGAGCAGGGGAGGGGCAGAGAGAGGAAGACACAGAACTCGAAGTGGGCTCCAGGCTCCGAGCTGTCTGCACAGAGCCCTACATGGGCTCAAACTCACAAACCGTGAGATCATGACCTGAACTGAAGTTGGATGCTTAACCTACTGAACAACCCAGGTGCCCCAAGATAGTTCTGTTTTAGATGATAACCTATTTACCTCCTATTACTCCTGATTCCCCCTTTCTGCCTCTCTAGCATCTATCACTTTTATCATACTATGTAATTTACACCAAATAGTAACATGTATGTTTTCTTGTCTGCTGCAGCTTCCCCCATCCCCTCAATAGTATACATTCTACAAGGGTAGGGAGTTTTGCTTGTTTTGCTCACTGATACATTTCAAAACCTTAAAATAGTGCCTGGAAATGGTGAGCACTCAGTAAATATTTGTTGAATGAATGAACATGTTTCTGCAGATGCTGGAAGTACATAGGCTTCTCCATGAATATGTGGTATAATGGGATTACCAACTGGCAACCCTTGATCTTAGAGTAGATGGTTTGCCAGTGTTTCCTGAAACTCCATTTGGTGCTAAGTAGTAGAAAGACATTTCAGGCTTACAGAGGAGTAGTAGGCATGCCATCTCATGAGAAGCACGCTGTGGAGAGGCAATATAAGGAGAAATGTTGTGGGAGGGCAAGGTCATTTAAAGAGAAGGAGACACAAAATCAATGCGTGAACACTCTGTGGCATTGGCTTCACCAAGAGCCACCACATATGGCGTCTGAGACAAAGGAGAAAAGCTCTGGAGCGGAAAGTGGTGGGAGCTTTTTAGGACCACAGATCTAAAGCCTACTTGCCAGCTGGACCAGTCACCCAGTCTGATATCTGGCTATTCTTCAGCAAGCCGCTGACCAAGAGATACTGGCTTCTGTGGAAAAGATGAATAATAATCATAAAGAAACTGGCTGGGAATGTGAGAAAAATATTGAAAGATAAAAATGGAGAAACTCACTGTAAGAAGGACAACAGAATAATGATTTTGCAAAGTAGAAGAAAATATAAATACCTGAAATCAAATAAAGAAGATGAATTTAAGAATATGGCCTTTTTTGCACCAAGAGCTCAGAGAAGCAAGGGTACAAAGAAGATAGAGGAAAAAAATGCTGAAAAGAGAGAAACAATGGTCTGGAATACCTCAGGGAAAAAAAAATGGAAGACTGAAGCCATTACGTAATGGTAGCCCTAAAGTAAAGAAGGGAGAACAAGCAGTACTAAAAATCCAATTAAGGGTATAAAAGATAGGTTTCAGAAAACTGAGAAAAATAAAATAGAATGGGAAAATATGAGTATAAAAGGATTAGAGAAGAAATAGTAGAAAAAAATTTACTTATACTCAGTATAGAGAACAATGGAATATAAAATGTTCAACAATATACATCAAGAAAATTTTTCTACAGTATATGCAATTAAGCAATATCCATGACTATTTCAGTTACTAGACTTGATTAATAAATGATTCCAAAATCTAGTGGTGTAAAACCTGTTTATCATGCTCCCAGACTCTGTGGATCATGAATTTCAGGTGGGCACAGTGGGGAGGGCTTGGCTCTGCTCCACAGTCCAGGCTCAAGGAGAAGGGAAATAGACTCTGCCACTTGAAGGAGTGGCTAGGTTATGGAAGAACATTTGAGATGGGAAGTATTGCTGTGGCCGGTTTTGGGAAACAATCTGTCACAAAAATAAAATATGAGACATAACTATAGATTAAAAATAGGTGTTAGAAACCTAAGGAAATACTAAAACTCAGTGTCATTGAATTGGAATATCTAGGGGCACTTAGATGGCTCAGCTGGTTAAGTGTCTGACTCTTGGTTTTGGCTCGGGTCATGATCTCATGGTTTTGTGAGTTCGAGCCTCATGTTGGGCTCTGTGCTGGCAGCGTGGAGCTTGCTTGGGATTCTCTCTCCCTCTCTTTGCCCTCCCCCACTTACACTGTGTCTCTCTCTGCTTCAAAAATAAATAAACACGAAAAACTCATAAAAATTTTTAAATAAAAAAATAAATTGGAGTTTAGATAAAGAAGACAATTTTCTAGGATATAATTTTGTGAAATTAACTTAAAATGAAATGGGAAAAATAGAGTATATCAAATTAGTTGAACCTACAATCAAGTCTTTCTATTCAGACTCCTATAGATAAGTTTTGTCAAACTTTCTAAGAATAGATAAATACCTATCTTACCCAAACTGATTCCAAATATAGGAAATTAAAAAAAAGGCTAATAAAAACTTTATATCAAAGACAAAAAGAACTACACAATAAAATTTTTGCAAAAATCTTAAATAAATTAGTAACAAATGGACTTTTGTTGCATATGAAAAGATATGGCATGTTCAGATAGGATTTGTGCTTGGAATCCAAGGATGGGCTCAGTGAAATTAATCATGGTAAGTTATCAACAGATTAAAAATTGTATGGCCATCTCATAATTGCAGAAAAGCATTTGATAAAATGCAATAGTCACTTAAAACTTTAAAGAATTCTGGGGCGCCTGGGTGGCTCAGTCGGTTAAGTGTCCGACTTTGGCTCAGGTCATGGTCTCGCGGTTTGTGAGTTCAAGCCCCAAGTCAGGCTCTGTGCTGATGGCTCAGAGCCTGGAGCCTGTTTCAGATTCTGTGTCTCCCTCTCTCTGACCCTCCCCCATTCATGCTCTGTCTCTCTCTGCCTCAAAAATAAATAAACGTTAAAAAAAATTAAAAAAAAACTTTAAAGAATTCTTACTTAACCTATGAAGAGAAACTACCAATAACCATAGCAAACAGTATACTTGATGAAATTTTAGAAATATTCCTATTAAATAAGGTACAAAACTGTGAAGCTATCGCTGCCTCTTTTCATCATTTTATTAGCGCTCCTTGCTAATTGAATAAGACAATGAAAGGAAATAATAGGGGATAAGAATTGGAAAGAAATGAACAAAACAGAAGGTAAATGTTATAAACCTTAAAAATGATGTATTATGGATCAAAACTATGTATTATGTATAATATGTATCAAATCAGTGGTGAGGAAACTTGGTAGAGTCCCAATGTCCTCATCCCTCATGGCAGGATGTCAATTGGAACTGTGTAAAATCTAAATATGTAGTTAAAAAAACCCAAAGCCATTATCCCTAGCCTCATAATGCCTTTTATGACTACTTATTTTTTTAACTAAGGGGAATATTTTAGGAATACTTTTTGTGTCAAAGAAGCGTCTACCTGGAAATTCAGCAATTTCCTTCTTTTTATTTGCTTTGTTTCCTATTCTTGTGTTACAATCAAGGTGTAAAACCTTTTAAAATTAAAAGATGACCACCATGATGGAGTTACTCACCACGATAGAGTAACAAATATTGTACTGTCCCCTTGCTGTTTATAGCTGATGGCAAGCACCTGAAGGCTCAGCAAGTTAAGTGTCCAACTCTTGATTTTGGCTCAGGTCACGATCTCACATTTCATGAGATCGAGCCCTGCGTCCAGCTCTGTGCTGACAGCCCAAGCCTGCTTGGGAGTCTCTCTTTCTCCCTCCCTCTCTTCCCCTCCCCTCCCCTCTCTTTCTCAAAATAAGTAAATGTTAAAAAAACTGATCAAAATATATGAGGTAACTACTTTTTTTTCAAGTTTAAATTCCAGCTAGTTAGCATACAATGTAACATTAGTTTCAGGTGTACAATGTAGTGATTCAGCACTTCCGTGTACACCCTACGTCTTCTTTATTTATTCATCAGTCGATGGACATTTGATCTCTTTCCATAATTTGGCTATTGCTGATAAGGCTGCAAGAAACATCAGGGTGCATGTATCCCTTTGAATTAGTATTTTTGTATCCTTTGGATAAATATCTAGGAGTGCAATTGCTGGATGATAGGTGGTTCTATTTTTTTTTTTAATTATTTTTTTTCAACGTTTATTTATTTTTGGGACAGAGAGAGACACAGCAAGAACGGGGGAGGGGCAGAGAGAGAGGGAGACACAGAATCGGAAACAGGTTCCAGGCTCTGAGCCATCAGCCCAGAGCCTGACGTGGGGCTCGAACTCACGGACCGTGACCTGGCTGAAGTCGGACGCTTAACCGACTGCGCCACCCAGGCGCCCCAGGTGGTTCTATTTTTAACTTTTTGAAGAACCTCCATACTGTTTTCCAGGGTGGTTGAACCACTTGGAAGCAACTATTTTTAAGCATTTAACAGTAGGCACTGCAGCGTTCTAATCCTCAAGAGAAGGAAAAACATCAGTGGAACGCTGCACTTACTCCAGCTATCTGCATTGGAGAATTTTCCAAACTGTGGCACAGGAAAGTAGATCCCAGAGACTGGTGAGCTAAGGAGGTGGCTGGAATGTGTGTGCCAGAGAAACAGAGAAGGAAGCAGTGCAGAGAAGGATCTCTTCGAAATCTTTGGTGACCACTTGAGCCTATGGCTGACACATGCCACGAGGACTGATGCAGAATGGGTACTGTGGGTTTGTGAGCTCAGTGGAATTTCCCGAAGCCACAAAGTGCTGGGGAACAGTGGGTTTCTAACCAGCCAGGGTGGAGAGGGCTCACTGGACGGAGTAGACATTCAGCAGAGACCTCAGAAAGGCCATAAGTTAAGAGTAGAGCTAAAAGCCTTAGGGCGGGCTGCTAGAGCCGGAGTCCAAGTGGAGTAATCTGATCTGTAAGTGAGTTAACTGCCTTATACAACAGAATTCAATACTTGTAAATGAAAATGACTCATATGTATTTTGTTTCATCTCTTCCCTCCCTTCTCTTCACCTCTTCTTCCCATCTTCCTTCCCTACTTCCTTCTTTTCAACTTTCTGGGTTTTTAAAAATCAGTGTTTTCTGTTAACATAATTGAATAGATTCTATAATTTACTATGCCCTTGAACAGTTGACATAAGAATTTTCCAATGATTGATACAATTCTTTCATCTGCATGTGGTGGTTATTTTGGGGGTACATCTTTGAGAACCTATGCGATTTATTTTAATATGATTGGTTTGTTAAGGTTTCTCCTACTTAAAATTATTTTGTCCATCTATATGTGCCTGTATAATCACCCATTCTGGTTAATGTTAGTGCTTACTGAATGAAGCTATGCATAATCTCTGATTTCTTTTTTGTAATGATTATATATTTTTGAGAGAGCAACAGAGCACGAGAGGGGGAGGGTAGAGAGAGAAAGGGAGACACAGAATCCGAAGCAGGTTCCAGGTTCCAAGCTGTCAGCACAAGGCCCAAGGTGTGGCTCAAACTCACAAACTGGGAGATCATCACCTGAGCTGAAGTCAGACGCTTAACCTGTCAAGCCACCCCAGGTGCTCCAATAATCTCTAATTTCTAACCCTATTTCTGTGTATAGCTCTGGTCTGTCAACTCAAAGTTTATCTATAATATCTTCTTTTTCATTGCTATCAGAGTAGCAAAAAAATTTGTCAATTTTATTATTATTTTCAAAGAATCTGACTCTGGTTTTACTGATCAATCTCCTCTTTTTAAAAGTATTTTTTGTTTTCTTTTTTCTTTTTTTTTCAATATATGTTTTCATAATGTTGTGTTTTCTCTTTTTAAAAGCATTCGTTTTATGATCTGCAATTTTATTTGTTTTGCTTTGAAAGTTTTTTTTCTTCATTAATTTGGATGTCTTGTTATCTGTTTTTGTTGTTTCACGAGTCCCTTCATAACTTTGACAGTCTTGCTTTAAAAATCTCACTTTTAAAAATTTCCCATTCATAAGGTATTTATTAGCTTCCCACTATGAATGTTAAAGAAATGGTGTACTTAGAAAATTTCCATTTTACCATCTTTAAAATTGTCTCTGTTTATTTCCATTATTAATCTAAGGTGAAGTTGTATGATATTGGCATTCTATTCTATATCTTTATTTCCTACATTCATCTAGTTTTAATTCTATATTTAAGAATATTAGTAGCCTTCATTTATCCTTTTGGACCATAACTTCTTTATAATGAGTTTTTTAAAAAAATTTTCCCTTAGTCATCTGGTTCTTTTAAACACTCTTCAAAGACTTGATCTTCATAAAGGCTCATATTGCTTTCTACTTTGGGTCTTTGCATATTTAAGAAAAACTTTGATTGTTTTAATCTACAGATGATAGTGGTTCATAAGTCATTCAGAGTTCAATTAGAGAAGTAGAATGCTATGAATTTGGGATGTAGGATTCAGCATAGGAAACAAACTTTACACAGTTGTGGAGGATCTGAGAAGCAAAGCTTCTGGAGGGAGTGAAGAATCTAAGATACCACCAATCTGAGAAGTCAAGCCTACACCCCCACTGAAGTGAGGCTGTTTATAAAGAGAAAGCACATAGGGCGTCCATGGGAAGCTATGCCTCTACTACATCTGTCTCTCTTGTCTTCTGTCAAGAGCTGGTGTTCAGCCTGTGACTGCCATTGATCATCAGGAGCATCAGTTGAGAATATGAGCTGGAAATGGAACAGAGAGACCAAAGGTAAGCTGTATTATCCACCCCCACCTCCATCATGGCAGCCTTCAGAGACCTTCATTTTCAACTTCCAAATCCCACGCAAATCCCTCTTGTGTCCAAATCTAACCTGTTATTATACACCAGAGGGAATTCTGGAAAATGTAGTTTTAACCAAACTAATAGTACAAACCTCTATAACTGGGTATAAAAATTCTTGTAATCTTTTGCAGCTTTGCTTCATGTGAATACTCTCAATGTCCTTCCCCACTTTTTAAACTCATCATTCAGGTCACAAAATATACATTAACATATAGTTTGATTTCTATTATGTATAGCTTTTGTTTAACAAATCTGCAAGATGCTGTTGTCTTTGCATTTGAACATCTGTTTTAGCAAAAGGCTCTGAATTTCAGGGCTTTTATTTTTTGCAATAATTAATAGAGTTTTCTTCTTTGACCTATTTAATAAGTTATTTCATTGAAGTTTTTATTATGGAATAATTCTTTAAAATTGCATTTGGTTGTGGTGTGTTCTTGAATCAAATACTGTAATGTATTTATACTTTGCATTTAGGTATTATTAATTACTAATATCAAATAATATCAGATCACAGTTTTCTTTTTTCCTTTGCATCTTTGTCAAGGCTTGAGGAAAGAATTGCCTTCTTAAAAAATAATTTGGGGGGCCAAGATGGCAGAGCAGCATGGAAGTTCTCTGCTTCTCTTGTCCCTGAAATGCAGCTAGATCAGCACAAAATCAAACCATTTTGTATACCTAGAAAATTGATATGAGGATTAACACAACAATCTGCATAACTTGAGCCACAAAACTTGCCAGGTACATGGCGCAGAGAGAAGCCATGGAGGGTACAGAGCTGTTTTTATGGAGAGAGGACAGAGAAAGGGGGAAGAGTATAGGAAAAGCACTCCCCCAAAAAGTAGCTGGAAAGAAAGAGAAAGAATGCAAACACCCACAAATGATAGAACAAGAAAAGGAGAAAGGAGAAATGAGAGGGTTTCAATACCATTATGAGTCTATTAACAAGGGAGAGCAGACTCAGAAATTCCGCAGCTCAATACCTGGCAGTGCTCTCGTGGGAAGGGTGATTTCCCAGGAGCAGGCAGACAGGTCTGAGGGATCTGCGGGTCAAAGGGTGAGAAGTGGTTCTCCTGCTCAGAGGGCATTTGGTAGAGGCCATACAATTTCCCCACAGGCGAAAGTCCCAGCAGACCCTGGAGAACAGTCACGTTTGCTGGCATTGAACAAAGATCCCAGGGCATGGTGAAACCTGGTGCCAGTTGTGTGTTGTGATTTAACATAATCCCTGAACCTCTGCTGCCGTGCAATTGCACAAACTTTTTCTGGGACAAGCTGACACCCAGCCCCAATCTCTGAGCCTCTGCTGCAGTGCGATCACTCTAACATTCCCAGGGGCAAGTCAGCACCCAGCAATTGCTCAGAGAGACTCTCACCCAAAGGGTTGGAGCAGGTCCAAGCCACAGGGAACTCAGAAGTGAGGGGTTTGGAAACAGAGCCCTATCTGAGATAAAACTGGGGAGGGAGGTGCTGCCTAGCAGGCTGATGGGTTGGACATGGACAGTGTAGAAACGAGGAGTGGACAGAAGCTAGAGACAAAGGAGTGGTGCTTGATTGCTGGTTGGTGACAGTTTAGTGTTCCTGTGCTAGAGACTGGGAAGCTGGGTGAAACCATTTTCACCTCTCCCTCGCATGCACACATGCATGCATGCCACACCCATCCACCCCAGTAAGCTAAGCAACGCCACCTAGTGGAGAATGGAGCCATTACACCAAGTCGTGTCCCAACTGCACCAACCAATCTCTAGAGGAACACAAGTCTCTCTGCCTGCTTAGTGTATGGACTATAAAATGCTTCATAGTTTGACTTCTAGGGGAAACTGGATGTACTTTCATTTGGATTTTATTCTGTTCGTTGGTCCATCTTTTCGGTTTTGTTTTCTTTTTCTATTCTTCTTTATAGATACAGAAAGAGAAAAAATTATTTTTTTTCCATTTTTATAAAATTTAAGTTTCTTTTTACTGTATTTTTATTTTTATTTTTTTTAACTCTATTTTTTATTTTTTTAAATTTACATCCAAATTAGTTAGTATATAGTGAAGCAATGATTTCAGGAGTAGATTCCTTAATGCCCCTTACCCATGTAGCCCATCCCCCCTCCCACAACCCCTCCAGGAACCCTCAGTTTGTTCTCCATATTTATGAGTCTCTTTTGTTTTGTCCCCCTCCCTGTTTTTATATTATTTTTTGTTTCCCTTCCCTTATGTTCATCTGTTTTCTCTCATAAAGTCCTCATATGAGTGAAGTCATATGATATTTGTCTTTCTCTGACTCATTTCACTTAGCATAATACCTTCCAGTTCCATCCACGTAGTTGCAAATGGCAAGATTTCATTCTTTTTGATTGCCAAGTAATACTCCATTGTATATATATACCACATCTTCTTTATCCATTCATCCATCGATGGACATTTGGGCTCTTTCCATACTTCGGCTATTGTTGATAGTGCTGCTATAACCGTGGGGGTGCATGTGTCCCTTTGAAACAGCACACCTATATCCCTTGGATAAATGCTTAGTAGTGCAATTGTTGGGTCATAGGGTAGTTCTAGTTTTAGTTTTTTGAGGAACCTCCATACTGTTTTCCAGAGTGGCTGCGCCAGCTTGCATTCCCACCAACAATGCAAGAGATCCTCTTCCTCCGCATCCTTGCCAACATCTGTTGTTGCCTGAGTTGTTAATGTTAGCCATTCTGACAAGTGTGAGGTGGTATCTTATTGTGGTTTTGATTTATATTTCCCTGATGATGAGTGATGTGGAGCATTTTTTCATGTGTCGGTTGGCCATCTGGATGTCTTCCTTGCAGAAGTGTCTATTCATGTCTTTTGTCCATTTCTTCACTGAATTATTTATTTTTTGGGTGTTGAGTTTGATAAGTTCTTTGTAGATTTTGGATACTAACCCTTTATCTGATATGTCATTTGCAAATATCTGCTCCCATTCTGTTGGTTGCCTTTTAGTTTTGCTGATTGTTTCCTTCACTGTAAGAAGCTTTTTATTTTGATGAGGCCCCAGTAGTTCATTTTTGTTTTTGTTTCCCTTGCCTCTGGAGACGTGTTGAATAAGAAATTGCTGCGGGTAAGATCAAAGAGGTTTTTTGCCTGCTTTCTCCTCAAGGATTTTGACAGCTTCCCGTCTTACATTGAGGTCTTTCATCCACTTTGAGTTTATTTTTGTGTATGGTGTAAGAAAATGGTCCAGGTTCATTGTTCTGCATGTTACTGTGCAGTTTTCCCAGCACCACTTGCTGAAGAGACTGTCTTTATTCCATTGGACATTCTTTCCTGCTTTGTCAAAGATTAGTTGCCCATACGTTTGTGGGTCCATTTCTGGGTTCTCTATTCTATTCCATTGATCTGAGTGTCTGTTCTTGTGCCATGTATTTTTATTTGATTTGTAAATTTTTTATTCTATTTTACTTCATTTTATGTTATCCTATTTTATTGTGTGTGTATATATATGTGTGTGTGTGTGTGTATACACATTTAAACATTACACATTTAATGTATATATACATTTAATATATATATACACTAATATATATATATATATATACACTAATATATATATATATATTTATACATGTTCTTACTTTTTTTCTTTTTTTTTTTCCCTTTTTTCCCTCTATTCTATCAAACTTCTTTCAATAACCAGACCAAAATATCCCTAGGATCTAGCTTCATTTATTTGATTTTTTGTGTTATTATTAATTTTTTAATTTTTAATTTTTATTTTATTAATTCTTTTTCTTCCTTCCAAATGACAAAGTGAAGGAATTCACCCCCCAAGAAAGAACAAGATGCAGTGACAGCCA
Source organism: Prionailurus viverrinus (assembly GCF_022837055.1). Lineage (NCBI taxonomy): Eukaryota > Metazoa > Chordata > Mammalia > Carnivora > Felidae > Prionailurus > Prionailurus viverrinus. The sequence goes on from NC_062569.1 coordinate 26,475,202, forward strand.
GGGACTTAATCAACACAGATATAAGCAAGATGTCTGAACCACAATTTCGAATCATGATAATAAGAATACCAGCTGGGGTTGAAAAAAACATAGAATCCCTTTCTGCAAATATAAAAGAAGTAAAATCTAGTCAGGATAAAATTTAAAATGCTATAACTGAGATGCAATCTCAAATGATGATATGACAGCAAGGATGACACTAATGGATGAAGCAGAGCAGTGAATCAGGGATATAGAAGACAAAATTATGGAGAAAAAATAAAGCAGAAAAAAGAGGGAGACTAAGGCAAAAGAACACTATATAAGAATTAGAGAACTCAGTGACTCATTAAAAAAGGGTAACATTGGAAACATAGGAGTCCCAGGAAATAAAGAAAGAGAAAAAGGGGTAGAAGTTTTATGTGAGCAAATCATAGAGGAAAACTTTCATAACCTGGGGAAAGACACAGACATCAAAATCCAAGAAGACCAGAGAACTCCCATTAGATTCAACAAAAACTGACCATCATCAAGGTCATAGTCATGTTCACAAAATAGACATCACATATCATAGTCAAATTCACAAAATAGACAAGGAAAGAATTATGAAAGCAGCAAAGGGAAAAACTCCTTAACCTATAAGGGAAGACAGATCAGGTTGGCAGTAGATCTGTCCACAGGAATTTGGCAGGCCAGAAAGGGGTGGCAGGATATATTCAACATGCTGAATGGGAAAAATATGCAGCAAAGAATTCTTTATCCAGCAAGGCTGTCATTCAAAATAGAAGGAGAGATAAAGAGTTTCCCAGGCAAACAAACACTGAAGGAGTTCGTGACCACTAAACCAGCCCTGCAAGAAATTTTAAAAGGGACTCTCTGAGGGGAGAAAAGATGAAAAACAAACAAACAAACAAACAAAAACAAAACAGACCAAAAGCATCAAAGACTAGAAAGGACCAGAGAACACCTCCAACTCTACAGGCAACACAATAGCAATAAATTCATATCTTTCAGTAATCACTCTGAATGTAAATGGACTAACGCTCCAATCAAAAGACATAGGGTATCAAAATGGATAAGAAAAACAAGATCCGTGTATACACTCCTTACAAGAGACCCATTTTAGGCCTAGAGACCATCTTCAGATGAAAGTAAGGGGATGGAGAACCATCTATAATCACCAAAAGAAAGCTGGATTAGCCATACTTATATCAGAGAATCTAGATTTTAAAATAAAGAATGTAACAAGAGATGAAGAAGGGCATTTTATCATAATTAAGGGGTCTATCCACCAAGAAGATCTAACAGTTGTAAACATTTATATCCCAAATGTGGAATAACCCAAATACATAAATCAAATAATCAAATACAAAGAAACACATTTATAATAATACCATACTAGCAAGAGACTTCAACACCCCGCTTACAACAATGGACACCAACAAGGAAACAAAGGCTTTGGATGACACACTGAACCAGATGGACTTAACAGATATATTCAGAATATTTCATCCTAACACAGTGAAATACACATTCTTCTTGAGTGAACATGGAACATTCTCTGGAAAAGATTACATGCTGAGTCACAAATCAACCCTCAAGTACAAGAAGGTCAAAATCATACTGTGCATATTTTCAGACCACAACATATGAAACTTGAAATCAACCACAAGAAAAAATTTGGAAAGACAACGAATAATGGCAGATTAAAGAACATCCTACTGAAGAATGAATGGGTTAACCAAGAAGTTAAAGAGGACACTAAAAAGTACATGGAAGCCAATGAAAATGATAATACCACAGCCCAAAACCTCTGGGATGTAGCAAAGGCAGTCATAAGAGGGGAGTATACAGCAATCTAGGCTTCCTAAAGACGGAAGAAAGATCTCAGATACACAACCTAACCTTACACCTTAAAGAGCTAGAAAAAGAATGGCAAATAAAACCCAACGCCAGCAGAAGATGGGAAAAAATGAAGATTAGAGTAAAAATCAATGCTATCAAAATAAAAAAAAAACAGTACAACAGATAAATGGAACCAGGAGCTTGTTCTTTGAAAGAATTAACAAAATTGATAACCCCCTAGCCAGCATGATCAAAAAGAAAAAAGGAAAGGACCCAAATAAATAAAATCAAGAATGAAAGAGGAGAGATCACAACCAACACTGTAGAAATACAAACAATAATAAAAGAATATTATGATCAATTATATGCCAACAAATTGGGCAATCTGGAAGAAGTGGACAAATTCCTAGAAACATATAAACTACCAAAACTGAAACAGGAAGAAATAGAGAATTTGAACCGACCCATAACCAGTAAAGAAATTGAATTAGTAATCAAAGATCTCCCAAAAAACAAGAATTCAGGGCCAAATCGCTTTCCCAGGGATTCTACCAAACATTTAAAGGAGAGTTAACACCTATTCTTTTGAAGATATTCCAAAAAACAGAAATGGAAGGAAAACTTCCAAACTGATTCTATGAGGCCAGCATTACCTTGATTCCAAAATCAGACAAAGACCCCACTAAAAAGGAGAACTACAGACCAATTTTCCTGATGAACATTGGTTGCAAAAATTCTCCACAAGAGCAGCGTCCATTAACAATAAACCATTAAAAGAATTATTCACCATGACCAAGTGGGATTTACCTGGGATACAGGGCTGGTTCAATATCCACGAATCAATCAACGTGATACACCACATTAATAAAAGAAAAGACAAGAACCACATGATCCTCTCAATAGATGCAGTGAAAGCACTTGACAAAATACAGCATCCTTTCTTGATAAAAACCCTCAAGAAAGTAGGGATAGAAGGAACACAACCTCAAGAGTATAAAAGCCATATACAAAAGACCCACCGCTAATATCATCCTCAATGGGGAAAAACTCCCTCTATGATGAAGAACATGACACTCTTGCCACTGTTATTCAACATAGTATTGGAAGTCCTAGGCTCAGCAATCAGACAACACAAAGAAATAAAAGGCATCCAAATTGGCCAGGAGGAAGTCAAATTTTTGCTCTTCGCGGATGACTTGATACTCTATATGGAAAACCCAAAAGATTCCACCAAAAAAACTGCTAGAACTGATCCACGAATTTAGCAAAGTCGCAGGATATAAAATCAATGCACAGAAATTGGTTGCATTTCTATACACCAATAATGAAGAAAGAGAAATCAAGGAATCGATCCCATTTACAACTGCACCAAGAACCATAAAATACCTAGGAATAAACCTAACCAAATAGGTGAAAAACCTATACACTGAAAACTGTAGAAAGCTTATGAAAGAAATTGAAGAAGACACACACAAAAAAGGAAAAATATTCCATGCTCCTGGATTCGAAGAATATTGTTAAAATGTCGATACTACCCAAAGCAATCTACATATTCAATGCAGTCCCTATCAAAATAACCAGCATTCTTCACAGAGCTAGAATGAACAATCGTGAAATTTGTATGGAATCAGAAAAGACCCTGAATAGCCAAAGCAATCCTGTATGGTACTGGCATAAAAACAGACGCTCAGATCAATGGAACAGAATAGAGAACCCTGAAATGGACCCACAAACATAAGGCCAACTAATCTTTGACAAAGCAGAAAAAAATATCCAATGGAAAAAAGACAGTCTCTTCAGCAAATGGTGCTGGGAAAACCGGACAGCAACATGCAGAACAATGAAACTGGACCACTTCCTTACACCATCCACAAAAATAAACTCAAAATGGATGAAAGACCTAAACATGAGACAGGAAGCCATCAAAATCCTAGAAGAGAAAACAGGCAACAACCTCTTTGACCTTGGCTGCAGCAACTTCTTACTAGACGTGTCTCTGGAGGCAAGGGAAACAAAAACAAAAATAAACTATTTGCTTCCTGCAAAGGAAACAATCAACAAAACTAAAAGGCAACCAACTGGGAGAAGATATTTGCAAATGACATATCAGGAAAAGGGGTAGTATCCAAAATCTATAAATAACTTATCAAACTCAACCCCCCAAAATAAAAAATCCAGTAAAGAAATGGGTAAAAAGATATGAATAGACACTTTTCCAAGGAAGACATCCAGATGGCCAACTGACACATGAGAAAATGCTCAGCATCACTCATCATCAGGGAAATATAAATCAAAACCACAATGAGATACCACCTCACACCTGTCAGAATGGCTAACATTAACAACTCAGGCAACAACAGATGTTGGCGAGGATGCAGAGAAAGAGGATCTCTTTTGCCCTGCTGGTGGGAATGCAAACTGCTGTAGCCACTCTGGAAAACAGTATGGAGGTTCCTCAAAAAATTAAAAATAGAACTGCCCTACAGGGTAGGGTATATGCAGGGGATGAATCACTGGATTCTGCTCCTGAAATCATTATTGCACTATATGCTAACTAACATGGATGTATATTAAAAATAATAAAAAATAATTTGGAAGCTTATTGCACTACGAGGGATTTATCCAAGGGTTATAAGTATATTGTTTCGAAGGGGCACATGCACCCCAATGTTTATAGTATACGTAGTATATATACATACATACACACATACATACAACGGAGTATTACTTGGCAATCAAAAAGAATGAAATCTTGCCATTTGCAACAATGTGGTTGGAACTAGAATGTATTATGCTAAGTGAAATGAGTCCATCAGAGAAAGACAAATACCATATGACTTCACTCATATGTGGAATTTAAGACACCAAACAGATGAACATAAGGGAAGGGAAGCAAAAATAATATAAAAACAGGAATGGGGACAAAATATAAGAGACTCTTAAATATAGAGAGCAAACTGAGGTTTCCTGGAGAGGGTGTGGGTGGGGGGATGGGCTAAATGGGTAAGGGGCATTGGGGAGGACACTTGTTGGGATGAGCACTGAGTGTTATATGCAGGGGATGAATCACTGTCTAACTTGGATGTATATTAAAAATAATAAGTAATTTGGAAGTTTATTTTCTTTCTCTGGGGCTGAAGCAATTTAAATAGTACCAACTTGGGGCGCCTGGGTGGCGCAGTTGGTTAAGCGTCCGACTTTAGCCAGGTCACAATCTCGCGGTCCGTGAGTTCGAGCCCCGTCAGGCTCTGGGCTGATGGCTCGGAGCCTGGAGCCTGTTTCCGATTCTGTGTCTCCCTCGCTCTCTGCCCCTCCCCCGTTCATGCTCTGTCTCTCTCTGTCCCAAAAATAAATAAAAACGTTAAAAAAAAATTTTAAATAGTACCAACTCTATCCCATTTCTATTTAAGCATTAACTAATTAAAACACCAAGAAAATTTCATTTTGTTTCTTTGTTTGGTGAGAATGTAAAGAGAGGAGCTCTTTGGAAACTTCCTTGACTTCCTTCATCGATTTGATTAATTTGTTTTTTCTATTTCTTCTTGAGATAGGTTTAATAATTGTTAATTCCAGAAAATAATTTTTTTTATCTAAGTGGGAGCGATATTCTAAATTAATATTTTTGTTTGTTTGTTTTGACTTTTTTTGAGTATAGTTGACACACAATGTTAAATATGTAAATATAAGAGAGAGAGAGAGAGAGAGAGAGAGAGCAAGCGAGGGAGGGAGAGAGAGAGAGTCCCAAGCAGGCTCCGCACTGATAGCGGGACTCAATCCTACAAACTGTGAGGTTATGACCTGAGCCAATATCAAGAGTTGGATGTTTAACCAACTTAAGCCACCCAGGTGCCCACATACAATGTTACACTAATTTCAGGTGTACGGCTTAGCGATTTGACAAGTTTATACATTATGCTGTGTTCACTACAATTGTAGATACCGTCTGTCTTGTTACATTGTTATTCTAATGTCATTGACTGTATTCCTTGTGCTGTGCTTTTTATTCCTGTGACTTATTCACTCCATACTGGAAGCTTGTATATCCCACGCCCCTTTACCCATTTTTTTCCCATCCCCTCAGCTCCCTCCCCTCAGGCAACCATCAGTTCTCTGTATTTACAGATCTGATTTTGCTTTTTGTTTATTATTACTATTTTTAGATTCCACTTAATGAGTGGAATCATATGGTATTTGTCTTTCTCAGTCTGACTTATTTCACTTAGCATAATGCCATCCAGGTCTACTCATGTTGTCTCAAATGGCACATCCTTTTTATGGCTGCATGATACTCCAGTGTGTGTGTGTGTGTGTGTGTGTGTGTGTGTGTGTACGTGTACGTGCATGTGTGTATACCACACCTTCCTTATCCATTTGCTGATGGACACTTAGGTTGCTTCCATATCTTGGCTATTGTAAATAATGCTACAGTAAACATAGTTACCGACATCACTGTGTTGAATTAGTGTTTTAGTTTCTTTGGCTAAATACCCAATAGTGAAATTATTGGATCATAAATTACTATTATTGAAAGTAGAACTCCTTCACTGAGTTTTAATTTCATTGACATCTAGCTGTACTGTGTATGGTTTTGAAATATGCCTTATCATTTGTGATAGTGCTTTGTTCCTATCTCATGCTTGTTATTCTTTCTTTTAACTAATAATTTCAAGTATATGCAATATTTTGTTTATATCTGATAATTCCATTATCTGAAGTTTTGAGGCTCTAATTTTGATATATGTAGTTTCTGAAGACTCTTGTTCATGATGGATTGATTTTTGTTTGTGTTCTTGTTACTTTTAAATTTATTTTCTAATTCTGTATATGTGCTTATATTGGGCAGTGCTTTATCTGTCAGAATCTCGTGAGCCCTGGGTTAAGTGTGTGTCTCCCAAAGATGATTTGTGTTGGCTTTTGCCAGAAATCTCAGGGTTGTTTTTAATCTAAGACCACTTTTTATGATAATTTGTTTACTTGGCATTCCCAGATCATGCATTTGTGTATTTGATCTCCTCTCCTGTATAAAAGCAGGGCTTTGCCTATAAATTCTTAAGTGAGACATTTCTTATTCCCACTCAAGTCAAGGCAGATAAGTTCCTTGAAATATCTTTCTTTTCTGGAAAGAGTGGTTCTTTTCTAATACCCTCTTTTACCAAGAGAGTAGCTCTTTGAGAGTCTTGGTTTTTACAGGGGTCGTATTCCAACTCTTTGCACAGTCCCAACATCTTGTCTCCCTGTCGCTGTGGGTCATTACATTTTAAGCAACTTGGTTTCTGTAATTGGCAAATGATTCCAGAGCAGAGGTACCTCCTAATTTTCAGTTTCTTTTTGGTTTTGCCTGGGAGATTCCTTTCTTTAAGCTCAGGTATAGAATTAAAAGATTAGTATATTTCACCAACATTTCTGGTTGCTTTTTAATAGGAGGTGCTCCCCCAAATATGCCTAGCACATAATATTAATGGAATAGGAAATCTGCCACACAGTATTAATTTCTTCTGCTGCATAAAATTTAACTTCAATTTTAAAGAAGATTTTACAGGTACATGGATTGAAAAGTCAATTGGTTCTACCAAGGTAACTACAAAGGACAGACTTTTCTTGCCCTTTACCACCTCAATCAAACTTTCCTAAGAGAATCACATTCAGCTCTTTCTTTTTTGTATAATGTTCTTACCCAAGCCTTCCTTGCTGTTTTATTTTTAGATACTCTGTATTGAATTTCTACTATTGCTTACTCACAAAGCGATGTCCCTTCTCCTCATTCTCCAAATAATTATACCTTTAAGTGATACCAACATTCAGGATTTCTATTACTACAATATGTAAATATTATTCCTAGCAGAATCATGTCGTATATTTTATATAACTTAATGTTTTGGGGGAGAGTAACAGCCACTTCCATTTTTGTTTTGTTTGATAGTCATTTATATATGTGTCCCTATTTTATTGCCAAATGCTGTGCGAAGTGTAACACTTCTCCCAATGTATTCAAACACATGAGTTACTCTATTGGTTTTCTCTCGCTACATCTCTCCTGGAGCCCCCTGCCCTTGGCTTCTGTCTAGTTGAGACTGCTTCATCTTTGCTACAGAGCTGTCACCTGAGAATTGCAGGGGAGGAATTGGAGGGTGGTGATTGCCAAGAGTGGGGATGGCAGCGGGTGTTTGAGCCACATAGGTGTATACAGTTATCAGAGCTCAGCAAATGGACACTAAGTTTGTGTATTTCATTGTATGCAAATTTTACATAAAAAAGACAAAAGCACAAACAAATATTCAATTCTAGTGGTATATTAGCTAAAGTATTTAGGGGGAAGTGTAGGGATGTCTGTAACTTTGAAATGTGTCCAAAAAATACGATGAGTAAGTGGATGGATGGGTAAAAGGATGGATAAATGTGTTAAAACACATAGAGTAAAATGTTAATGGTAAAGTCTAGGTGAGGGTATAGTGCAAAATTCACTGTAAAATTCCTTCAACTTTGCTGTATGTTTGAACATTTTTATAATAAAATATTGGAGGAAAAAAATAGTGAAGATAGTAAAATGAAGTAGTCTGTGTTGGAATGTAAACAGGAGTTCAAGAGAAATGTATCAGCTAAAGCAGCATTGGTGAGGAGCTAAGGAAGAATAGATGAAAATGTTAAAATGTAAACTTAGCCGCTTGCCTCTACAGTCTAATGTTTCAGTGTTCTGTCTCGAACATATCCAGATCCAAAGAAACTGAAAAATTTGCCTGTCTCTTTCCAGGGAGAGTCAGTGGAGGTATGAGGGAGGAGGAGAGCAGAAATCCTAGAGGCAGGAGCTTTTTGTGAATGCCAGTGTGCCTACAGCAAGCACTTCTGCCCTTGAGTATCAGCTCCCTTAGAGGATCAGAGCTTTGATCCAGCCTTGGGGTGGCATATTCTTTGACTTAGGAAAATTGTCACACTGACAGCCTTATTTTTACCAATGACACAGACAGTCATCGACATAATCATACCAAATAAGCGGGGTGTTCAGAAGGCAATTACAGAAGGCTCTGGGTTGCTATGGCGACAGACCAGCCAGCCAGACCCGATTTTTCTCCTCCCAACTTATTAAAATAGCTTAAAAAAAAAAACAGAAAAAGATAAAAACTAGCAAGCACACTAGAAAATGAAGATAAGAGATGTCAGACTTGGAGTGGAATTTCTTCCACACACACCATTTTAGGAGAGTCAAGGAGCACTGTCTTAGATTTTTCACCTTCTTGTCCACCTTGTGCAACCAGAGAGTTCCAAGCCCCTCAGAGAACTGAGGAAGGCTTTGAGTGGTGCATTCCTAAATCTGGGACACAGGGGTTCACTGGAAAACAGTGAGTCTTACTCCAAAGCCCAGACTCCTGTCCCTCTCTTTTCCCCAATAACAACTTTCTTTCTATATTCACTGAGAGATTAATATTCCTAGCAACAAATGACAGGAGTAGAACATGGGCAGAGGTTCATTGTGTCCTAGGATTCTTTGCCATTGAAGACATTCATCAAACAGCTGCAGAGACGGGCAGAGTTCTGGGGAGCAGTGTGCACATAGGATTTAATGCTCCATGTAATATGGTTCCCTGAAACAAGGAGTGTAAACATCTGACTTAGTGTTAGAGCTCTCCAACTGTTGGATCAAGCGAACAGCCAGTCTCAGGCCAGCAGACTCACGCTGGATGAACACTGTTAGACTCTACTAATCAAATTAGTGGCTGTCCAGATTTTCCTGACATTCTCCTCTCTGTCTGAGATGAGGAGGATTTTCGTACTGGAGAGGAAGGTGGAAAGAGCTAAGGACATTCCACATTGTTGCCAAATTCTAAGTAATGATCTCTCTATTTAAAGTAAGTAAACAGAAGGGCACTCGGGTGGCTCAGTCAAGTTAAGCAACTGATTCTTGATTTTGGCTCAGACCATGGTTTCATGGTTTGTGATTTCGGGCCCTACACTGGGCTCTTTGCTGACAGTACGGAGCCTGCTTGGGATCCTCTCTCTCTCTCTCTCTCTCTCTGCCCCTTGCTGCCTCTCAAAATAAACAAATAAGCTTAAAAAAAATAAAAAAATAAGTAAGCAGAAAAACTCTATGGATACTATACAGAGAATGCAACATAAGGACAATAAATGCTTTCCTGAAGATTCTGAGAAGGGCAAATATCTGAAAATTATTTTTTCACACAAAAAAAGAACATTTTATTTTTTTTAACGTTTTTTATTTATTTTTGAGACAGAGAGAGACAGAGCATGAATGGGGGAGGGGCAGAGAGAGAGGGAGACACAGAACTGGAAGCAGGCTCCAGGCTCTGAGCCATCAGCCCAGAGCCCGACGCCGGGCTCGAACTCACGGACCGCGAGATCGTGACCTGAGCCGAAGTCGGACGCTCAACCGACTGAGCCACCCAGGCGCCCCCCAAAAAAGAACATTTTAGAAGGCAGTTGTTGGTTACCTTCCTAAAAGATGGGGGGAAAAACAACTCTGCAACACAAAGGTTGAGGAACACGTTAATGTAAGGATAGAAATACAAGGTGTTCTGGCTTATATAAAGAAATAATGTATAAGAATCTCATATGTTAGATTAGTTTTATAGCAGTGACAGTCAAAGGCTGAAAACCGTGTCATGGTGTAGTAAACAAATGTGGAACACTTTCCGAATACTGAGGGGGAAACTAAAGAGAAGAAAATGATCAGGAAGATGATAGATGGGAAAGAGAGGGTAGAGATTTCGTTTTAATAAATTGAATGAGGAAAAAAAGGATATGGCACTGGTTGACAGTGAGGAGAAACCACCCAGAGCTAAATAAAATGTTAAATTCAAAACTTGAAAAGGCTCTATTTTGTTCTTGGTAAAATTAACAAAATAGCACGTGAAATATCCTGGCAAAGAGATAGTAGAGATTTCGTTTCAATAAATTAAATGAGGAAAAAAAGATAGGGCATTGGGTTGACAGGAAAAATCACCCAGAGCTAAATGAGATGTTAAATTCAAAATTTGAAAAGGCTCTCTTTTGTTCTTGGTGAAATTAACAAAATATTCAACACGTGGAATATCCTGGCAAAAATTTTAATATCAAAAAAAGGAAGAAGAAAATTTTGTAAGCATCTGGGTTGAAAAGGAGAATTGATTATGTGTAAAAACAAAAACATTAGGCAGGCTGTGATTATTCCCCCATGATATTTAATGCAACAAGACAACGGAGTAATACCAACCATGTTTTGGTTGTAAGTAAAATGGGGAAGTAAAATGACCTAAAAATCTTACAGTTTGTCAAACATTTTGAGTGTTCAAAAGTCAGGGACATCCTGACATAAGAATTTAGAAAAGTAATAATTACTCTTCCTTTCTTAGGAAAATTTCTCAATTACGTATTCCAGTTACTTGAATGAATCCAAAGCTAAAGAGAGAGCTCTGGTTCTGCTCTGGCGCTTTAAACCTCCCTATAACCTGTTCCTGTCACTGGTTACAATGAAGCAATTTAGGCAAAATACTAAAACAACTCCTAGAGATCTGAAAGGTAAACAAAAGGATGCAGGTTTTGGAGAGGAGTTAAAATATGAAGTGGCCACATAGTATTTTATTTGTATTTACTTTTTGTTTGTTTTGTTTTTTAATTTTTTTTAACATTTATTTTTGAGAGACAGAGACAGACTTTGAGCAGGGGAGGGGCAGAGAGAGAGAGGGAGACACAGAATCGGAAGCAGGCTCCAAGCTCTGAGCGGTCAGCACGGGGCGGGGGGGGGGCGGCTGGGGCTCAAATTCACGAACCCAACCCAACCGTAAGATCATGACCTGAGTCAAAATCGGAGGCTTAACCGACTGAGCCACCCAGGCACCTCTTGTTTTGTTTTGTTTTGGTTGGTTCCTCTCTTAAAGCTTTGTTTGAAGGGCAGACTCCTTTTCATGGAAAGGCAAGATGGTCACAGCGGCACTGGCAGCTAAATCTCTCTAGAAACCTTGTCTTTCTGCTCAGGAGCCAGAAAAAGTAGACCCTGTGGGCCAGATAGTAAAGGGAGACTCTCAGAGCCCGGGCTAGGTCTGTGTTTTATAATCCCTTGCACAACTGCTTAGGAAAACAAATTCAGCCAAAACCAATTGATAGGTTAGAATGAAATGCTAAACATATGCAAAGAATCAAAGAGAAGCCAAGAAAGTGGGAATGGCATAAAAAAAAATAAAGAAAAATTAGACTGAGAAAAACTGGCAGTGATAGAATGAATCCAAACAAATTGATAATTATATTAAATGTTAATGGTATAATCAGTCCAATTATAGGACAAATATAAACAGAGTGGATAGAAAGCAAGACATTATATTCTTCCTGAAGAGGCGCACTTGGAAATAAAGACACGTAAAGATTAAGAACAAGTGGGTGGAAAAAAGATATGCCATGCAAACTGTAATCATAAGAAGAATGAAATCATTATTTTAAATGTTACATAGAATAGACTTCAAGACAAGAATGTTACCAGAAATAAAAGGGATATTTCTTTAAAAAAAATTTTTTTTTAATATTTACTTATTTCTGAGAGAGAGACAGAGCGTGAGGGGAAGAGGGCAGATAGAGAGGGAGACAGAATCCGAAGCAGGCTCCAGGCTCCGAGCTGACAGCACAGAGCCTGACGCAGGGCTCAAACTCACGAACCATGAGATCATGACCTGAGGCGAAGTTGGACGCTCAACCGACTGAGCCACCCAGGCACCCCGGGATATTTTTTTTTTATTAAAAATGATTTTTTACACTTATTTATTTTTGAGAGAGACTGAGAGCACAAGACGGGGAGGGGCAGAGGGAGAATGAGACTCAGAATCCGGAGCAGACTCCAAGCTCTGAGCTGTCAGCACACAGCCCCAGGTGAGTCTCGAACTCACAAACTGTGAGATCATGACCTGAGCTGAAGTTGGACGCCCAACCGACTGAGCCACCCACTCAGCCACTTAGGGGCACTTTAGGTGCCCCTAAAAGTGATATATATTTTTTTCTACACACACGCACACACACACACACACAAATTTATTTTAGCATGCTATATACAAGCTGTAGTGCAACAGGATGGCAATGTGATGATAAGACAGGGCCAATGCTCTTCTCTGCCCCAAAGAAAGTTTCCAGAATTTCACGTTATTTTCCTTAAAAACCCATGTTGCTCTAGTAATAAAATATATTTATTAAGATATGATTAGAAGCTAATAAGCTCAGAAGTGTAGTTTGCAGGGAAACATACCTTCTGTAGGCAGGGTTTATCACCTCCTCACTGGCTAAACACATGAAAAGTTTTCATGGAATTTTTTCTTCTCCTTTTATATATTTCTGAGAGATTAGAAGAGAATTTACAGAAAGGTACAGAAGTTTCTGTTTAGATGTTCAACAAAAAACAAGGAAAACAGCACATTTAGTGTTAGTGACAGAGAGCAAGTCTGGAGCACCTACAGTTGAAAAGCAGAGTATATTTCTGCTCCCACTTATACAATTACATTACAATATGGGCAAAGGAATATTTTTCCATATTAAATATCTAAATCCAATTGTTCTATAACTTTTCTTTAAATGACACTCATGGAGGGGCGCCTGGGTGGCTCAGTTGGTTGAGCGTCCGGCTTCAGCTCAGGTCATGATCTTGCAGTCTGTGAGTTCAGGCCTTGCACCAGGCTCTGTGCTGACAGCTCAGAGCCTGGAGCCTGCTTCGGATTCTGTGTCCCCCTGTCTCTCTGCCCCTCCCCCACTCATGCTCTGTCTCTCTCTGTCTCAGAAGTAAATAAACATTAAAAAATAAATAAATAAATGAAATTCATGGATTCCTCACTTGTTGAAGTCCAATATGTAACCAAAGCCAAGTGATCTATGTACCACCAACTATTCCAGAATTATAGAACTTCAATGCCCTTCCCAATTCCCCCCACCCCCCGCAACAAAAAATAAAAGGAAAGAAGGAAAATTTTCCCCAACACCCCCCAGAGGCTGCTTAACTCCTGGCAAGACGTGCAAATCATATTCGCTAAAAATAAATAAATAAATAAATAAATAAATACACCCCTGCAAACTTGGAGGCTTTTATCCAGGATTCTTGCAGGGCTCAAAGTATAACCAAAAGATCAAGGGAGGAGTGGGGGAAATGTTGAATCATTCTGGGTTCCCCATGATTAGTGTATCACTTTAGTCACAGAACAAGATAGAACGAGATCTTTTAAGTGGATTTGCCTTTCCAGTGGGTCATTTGTTGCCCAAGTTGATGACAGCAGGAACTTTAGAACCACACTTGGTAATAAATCTGTATTCATTAATCACTTGCATTCACACTTAAAAACTAACAAAAGGAGGGGCGCCTGGGTGGCGCAGTCGGTTAAGCGTCCGACTTCAGCCAGGTCACGATCTCGCGGTCCGTGAGTTCGAGCCCCGCATCAGGCTCTGGGCTGATGGCTCAGAGCCTGGAGCCTGTTTCCGATTCTGTGTCTCCCTCTCTCTCTGCCCCTCCCCCGTTCATGCTCTGTCTCTCTCTGTCCCAAAAAAATAAACATTGAAAAAAAAAAAAATTTTTAAAAAAAAAAAAAAAAAAAACTAACAAAAGGAAAAAGAAAACAGAAACTATTCAGTACTGGAGATTAAATAACCATGTGTAGTCTCTTGAAATAAATGTTGATTCCTTAAGAAGTCTAATTACTTTCAGTTGCCTTTTTAAAAAATAACCATATGTGTGTGTGTGTGTGTGTATATATATATATATATATATATATTTGTGTGTATTATCCTGTGATTCTACTTATGGTTCCTCTGCTGCGTTGAAGATCTAGGAGCAGAAAAGCCTATGCCCCTCCCCCCGCAAACCCGCCCATGAACGGTGGCTCTAATCTTGCAGAAAGGTTACAAATAGGCAGTCTGGGCCTTCATTGATCTGGACTATCCATGGCTTCATTGTAAGTGATCATCCTTTTAGGCTCTTGCCTCTGCAGATTCCAAACAGATTCCATTTCTTTAGTGTGATAGACAATAGCAGCCCTCAGGTCAAAAGAACCCCAGCTATCATTTGTTTCTAGACCTCTCTGGTATCTCTGTTCTTTGGTGGAGCCTAACAAAGTGTTTGTAGGAGACACCAGAGGATTTTGATTTTCCATCTCGTAGTCCTTTGAGAAAAACACTAAAGCACCTTGACCACTGGTGTCTGAGTTTTGCAGGCCACCCATATGACTGGGTTCCAAGGATAAGGCTCCACTCTCTTTGGTAGTCCCAGATTTTCGAATGCTACCCAGAATTTGGGGACTAATCCGTTTTTCCAGCTCATAAGCCTTGGGAAACATGGGATGCTCAGTTCCTGAGGGATTATCCTGGCAGATATTCCCCTTGAAATGCCACCTCCATCACTTTATGATCTGATGACTTCCCAATAACTTCCCAAGTCTCAGGGCCAGCACTGGGATCATTTATAATTGATAAACCCCACTGATTCTGGAAGATAGCCCCCAGGTTTTGCTGATCTGTCTGAGAGGGCAGATCCACTTGTGCTGTGCTCAACAGCACTGTTTGCATATCTGAAGGATAGATGAAAAGGCTAGATTTCATTTGTTCAACAGCCGCTGAAGTCGAACTCATGTCCCGGAGAACTGAAGCAGTCCCAGAAGAGATGGGTGTTAGAGTATTAGCAGCAGGAGTTAACAGTGGTTGGCTCCCTGGAGAATACACGCTTGCATCAGTCCCTGCTGAAACAGGCCCATTAGAAAAGTTGGCCGAAGTAACAGATTTCAGCACTGACACAGGGACCTGGGATATGGGCTTGAAGACTGGGTCTGAGTTTCCCCAGCCGGTGACGAAGAGGAGGAAGAAGATGGTGACGCAGAAGAGTTCTGTACAGTTTTGTTGAGGTTTTCCTTCACTTTGCTTTGCATAACTTACTTTAGGAACTATTTTAAGCACTGCTATTGTCCACTGCAAAAACGGGGGGTGGTATGAATAGGGTCCAAGAGTCCTCTTTGGAGGTAACAGCAGAAGGATGCTTTCCTTAGGGCCGATGATCAAACTTTTTGCCGCTCACGCCGGGTTTAATATCAGAGCTTTTCCGCAGCATATCACCCACAGCAGGTTTTCCTCGATTTGTTCCTCCGGGCCCAGTTTCGTACTTCCAAATGGGCTTTGAACCATCTACTCGATTTCCCTTTTGTTCACTGTCGTCAGGCCTGAAAGTTTCGAGTCCCTGTTTTAAGGTTGGCGCCCTGGTCTCTTGTTGCCTTATTTTGTCCTGCCCTCAGTGAAGGCTTTCACATCCCTGGGCACTATTGCCCCAGCTTTCCTTTTTTTTAAGAGTAGTACATCCGCTCTCAGATCTCACTACCATCATTATCCGCCCCTTTGCCCATATAACCACTAGTAATATAGCCAGAATTATTTGTCACAATGCCATTTCGAATTGCTACAGTATCAGTCTTCTCTGCAGACTGGTTCTCTCCAGATTTCTTTTCCTAAGACTTCCCATTCTTTTTGTCCGTACTGTTCCGAATGAAATTCCTGGTTTTCAATCCTGCTTTCCCAAAGGTGCCAGCCTTTACAGTCTGCTTCAGATTAGTGTCTGCGATCTGTGGGTTGCCATTGAGGACCGGTAATGGAAATAGGGTTGGTAGCTCCATCAGAACCCAGGCTCTTTAAAGATATGTCTCTTTCTCCGGCATTACCATTTAGTTTACCATAGCCTGTTTCCTTCTTCGGCGTCTCCTGGTGCTGCTGGAGGGAGTGTTTGTGCTCATGTTGCAACACCTTGGGCTGGGCCTTGGGGCTGCCCTTGGCTCCATGCTGCGGGCACTGGTGATGGTGATGGTGATGCTGGTGGTGGCTGTGGTTCCGGTTGTAGAAATAATGGTGGTGGTGATGTGGCTGCAGCTGCTGCCGGGGGTGATGGTGCTGAGGCTGTGGCTGGCCAGGCTTCTCCACTGAAAGCGGCCGGGACTCCCTGGCTGAGGCTGCGGGCTGCAGCGCCCTCAGGATCTGAGCAGGATGTTTCTTAAGGATAAAAGGCACAGTTCGTCAGAAAGACGTAACAATTATAAATCTGTTAGCCTTTAATGATAGAATCTCAGAATACACGTAGCAAACGCTGACGGAAGAAAGGGAAGAAATGGATAATCCTGCAATCACCGCATTGTACATGTAACACTTCTCTTCCAGCAATTGAAAGAACGACCAGACAAAAAACATGCAGGAAAGCCACAGAATATCTGACCGACACCGTTGACCACTTTGGTGTAATGGATATTTGTAGAACACTACATCCAACAAGTGTAGAATATGCATTCTGTATAAGTGCACACGGTGTATTCACTGACATAGACCGCATGCTGGGCCACAAAACACCTCTCGATAAATTTAACAGGACTTAAAGCATACAGACTGTATTCTCTGACTATAATAGAATTAAATGGAAATTGATTACCCAAAGAGATCTAGGGGCACTTGGGTGGCTCAGTCGGTTAAGTGTCTGGCTCTTGATTTCAGCTCAGGTCACGATCTCATGGTTCGGGAGTTCCAGCCCCGCACCGGGCTCCGTGCTGACAGTCTGCTTGGAATCCTCTCTCTCTCCCTCTCTGCCCCTCCCCCCCCCCTCAAAAAAAATAATAAATAAACTTAAAAAAAGAGATCCAGAAAAACCATGAATATCTAGAAATGAAATAGCATATTTCTAAATGATTCATGGGCCAAAGACACAAAGGAAATTAGAAAATATTTTGACGGGGCACTTGGGTGGCTCAGTCAGTTAAGTGTCCAATCATGATCTCAGGTCACGATCTCATGGTTCATGAGTTCGAGCCCCACGTCGGGCTCTGTGCTGACAGCTGACAGGCCTGGAGCCTGCTTCTAATTTTGTGTCTGTCTCTCTCTGCCCCTCCCCTGCTTGTGGCCTCTCTCTTCCTCTCTCTCAAAAATAAATAAACACTAAAAAAAAAAGGAAAAATATTTTGAACTGAATGGCAATGAATACAACATACCAAAGCTTATAGGAGGCAGAGAGAGAAAGCAGTCTATTGAAAGAATCTATGGATTTATATGCTTATATTAGAAAAGAAGAAATATTTAAAATCAAGGACTAAGATCCCACATTAAGAAAGTAAGAAAAGAAGAGCAGAGTAAAAACAAAGTTAAGTAGAAGGAAGGAAATTATAAAGGGAAGAGAATAAGTCCTTGAAAGAGAACAGACAATAGAGAAAATGAAATCTAAAAGCTGGCTCTTTGAAGAGATCAATGAAACTGACAAACTTTTAGTTAAGACTGATGAAGAAAAAAAAGGAGAGACGGGTGCCTGGGTGGCTCAGTTGGTTGAGCATTGGACTTCAGCCCAGGTCATGATCTCAAGCCCCCCATCGGGTTCTGCACTCTCCATGCAGAACCTGCTTCAGATCCTCTGTTCCTCTCTCTCTCCCCCTCCCCTGCTTACTCTCTTTCTTTCAAAAATAAATAAAACATTTTTTTTTTAAAAAGGAGAGAATACAAATCACCAATAGCAGGAATGAGAGATTATCAACTACAGATCCTTCAAAAATTAAAAGTATAATAAGGAAATTTTATGAACAATTTTATTGCCAACACGTTAAAAATTTTTTTGACAAAATGGACAAATTTATTGGAAAATACACCTTACCAAAAAATGGCACAGGAAAAAAAGTCTCAATAGTTCTAGTGTATGTATTAAAGATTGAATTTATTATCTAAAACTATCTTTCTGAGATAACTCTAGGTCCTGATGGTTACAGTGGCAAAGCCTATGAAAAATTTAATGAAGAAAAAATGTATACAAACTTTTTTTAGAAAATAGAAGTGACCACTGCACAACTTATCCTAATGCTAGCATTACCTTTATATCAAAACATTCAAAGAAATTACAAGAAAACCATAGATCAATATTTTTCATAATTATAGATATAAAAATCATTAACAAAGTATTAGCAAATAGGTGAAGGGGGTCAAAAGGTATAAATTTTCAGTAATAAAATATCTGAGTCATGGGGATGTAATCTACAGCATGGTGGTTATGGTTAATAATACTGTATTGCATACTTGTAAGTTGGTATGAGAGGAGATCTTAAAAGTTTTCATCAGAAGAAAAAACAGTTTTGCAACTATGTATGTGCTTATTGTGGTAATAATTTTGCAATATATACAAATATTTAATCATTATATGGTATACCTGATCACATACGTCAATTGTACTTTAGTAAAAAGAGATAGCAAGAGGGAAGATACATCACGACTAATTAGAGCTCATCCTAGGAATGTAAGGTTGATTTAACATTTGCAATGAATCAGTGTAAATCACTATATTAACAGAATACACTAGGAAAGTCATATGATCGTTTTAATAGATGATTAAGAAGCACTTGACAAAATTCAACATTCTTGAATGATATAAATGTTCAGTGAACTAGAAATAGGAAGGAAATATCCTCAAACTGATAAAGGACATCTACAAAAAACCTACAGCCGACATCATGCATAATAAAGAAGGACGGACTTATTTCCTGCTGAGGATACGAACAAGGCAGGAATGTGTGCTTTCATAACTTGCAATACAGAGGGTGGTGGCTGAACTCAAAAGAACTGCATTTATAATTTTACCTTGCATTTCAGACTACGTCAGTTTGAGCACTGTATACTCTCTGAGGCTGTTTCTGCATCTGTGAAGTGAGTACAATAATGCTTGCTTTGGCAATTGGGTTAAATGCCTAGCACAATGCCTAACATAGCAAAGAGATTAATAAATGTAAGTATTACATTTGTACCTACCCAATAGTCTATAAGCTCTCTGAAGACAGAAACCATTTCTCTTTTATTTATTTCCAAATCTTCAGTGCTTAGCTCAGTACCTAGTACAAAGTGGATATTATGTAAAAATTTGTTGATTAAATTATTAGGATTGAGACATTGATAAATGGGACCTTAAAGATTCTTCAGCTTTCTAAATGAAATTCCAAGGGTGGGCTATTTCCACTGAAAAATAGTCTTCTTTGGTTTGGGTGAAGTTTGTATTGAGTCATTTACCTTCACTTGATATTTGTCTGCTTTGGGGGAGCCCTGTTAATCATGTATGCTTTGATTACAAGCTCTGAGACAAAACAGATGCTTTGGCGTGGTATTCAGGACCCTCTCTTCTAAGTCTGCTTCTCAGGTGAGCCGTCCCTCACTCTAGCTAAGTTGATTTCTCCACCTTTCCTTGAACATCTTTGCATTGTACCACTTGAGCCCTTGCTTGGGTCATGTGTTCTGTCTGAAACGCCCCCTTCTCTCTTCAGTCAACATCCTACCCCACCTTCTGGGCCTCTCCCTTAGGAGACTTTCTCCCATCTGCCATTTACCTGGTCAGAAATGTTTTTTCCCTAGCGTGTTACTTTGGAGGAAATGTAATTAAGGATATAAATCTCTTGCTGATCCAGAAATTCCTCGCCACAAAATAGAGGAAAGAAAGAAAACGGTGGCATGATTGAACCAGATGGCGATGTGCATTACAGGCAATCTGCCATACGGTTGCAAAGAAAGAAAGAAACCTCACCCTTTTGTATAGCCAAGCAGGTATAACCCATCGCACATGTGTTCTGGAGATAAATAACTAGTTCTCAAGGAAGAAGACCTGACAGCACCTTTTGTCACACACGGTTCATGCTGAATTCATCTGATAATTGGGTGTTTGCAACTGCCTTTATCCAAAGGAAAAATAGTAGGACATGCTTTGCATGCCAAGCTTTGCATCTTGAAGCCAGGTGCCCTGCGAAAGTTAGGATCCTACCCTACCATGGAAACTGGAAGCTAGAGACGCTATGTTCGTTCATTACACTTTAAAGAGACAGCTCCCAAATCCTTGAGGAAAACATTTCTGGGTTGTAAAATTGTCATGAGGCTTATTTAGCTTTTTAGAAGATTTACATATATCTCAAAAAGGCAGTCAAAGAATTTACAAATACAAATTTTCTAAGGTAAATGCTCTAAGAAAAGGGAGGTGGGAAATCTCTTTCTTTTTTTATGCACTAGAGAGACTTAAAAAAAATTTTTTTTGTATTTGTTTTTTACTTTAAAAACTCATATAGCCTTTGGGTTAGTGCCATTAAAATGTTACTTCACTGATGGAGGTATTTGTATACTCCTCATCTCTTTTTCCTGCTGGATTGTGTAGAAAATGTGTCCTATGCATTTGTGTTGTGGCATCTGATGTGTCCCAAGTACATTATTGGAGGTTAATTAAAATTGATTGAATAATCAGTATACCTGTGTAGTGTAATATCCCAAGTTTGGTTATATTTCAAAGCCACTTTATTTTCAGTTGTGAACCATCTAGTCTGCTATTATGGTGTTAAGTTTGATAAGTGCACTTTGGAGGAAAGAATTAAAAATCAATTCCAATGGCAAGGTCTACATACTGCTAATATTTCCTGATGGCTTCTAAATGTCATAGAACCTTCACTGTAGGAAGGACGGCACTAAAATCATGAGTCAGAACACTGATATACATTGAAGAGAAACTACATACGACTTAATCCAGTGAGACCTTCAGCAACCAGAATTCTCCAAGGGAATTATTCCCTAATAAGGTGGTGGTTCACCAAGTGTGCTCCCAGACTAGTAGCAGACTGATGCGCAGGAGCTTATTAGAAATGCACATTTTCAGGCTCCACCCTATACCTTCTGAATCAGAAACTCTGGAGGTGGGGTCCAGCAGTCTGTGTTTTAACAAGCCCTTGGTGGGGGGAGGGTTGATACTCACTAATATTGCAAACCACTGACCTAACGCATCCTTTGCATGCTCTGAATTAACTTCTTCCCTTTGTATCTAGAATTGCACTGATTATGTATCACTCTTGGGAGATTTTGGGAAACAGACATGCAAATAAATATGTCTTCTCTGGTTCAGGTTGAGAAAGACTGGATGGTATTTTACCTCTTCCATGTTGTATCCTCTCTACGGAAATGCTAATAAGACATGGGACAAAGGGGTGACATGTCTGGGACCTGGAGTCCTGCAACATTCCATTTGTGGGCCTGTTGTCTTTCCATTCAGCCCCATCTCTGGCTTTGATCATCAATTAATGAGTATCCCCAATCTCTTCTGGCTCTTATCCTTTGGGTTGTGGTCCTCTGTGGATCGGCCTCAACTTACTCTCTTGGGAACTGCGTCCTCAAGAAGCCCAGATACATGTAATGTACCACATACATGTATTGGAACCTTCCTGTTTTCCTGGTGCTGGTGCTGGAGGAATTAGTGGTTTAACATCAGTGCCTATGGTTGCAAAGTTGGAAAGATGCCATGTGTACTCGATTTAGCTAAGCCGAGCAAAACCTAAGAACTTCAATAGTGAATAAAATTGTGAGATAAAAATAGGATAAAGGCTTCCACTCGTTGAGGGCTTCTTATTTAATATCTGTGGTAGGTTGTGGTTTCCACTTCAGAAAGAAAAGCCCAATAAAATGGGGGAGGTGTTGGGGTTGGAGGGGGGAGCGTAGAGAAATGGAGCATCCTATAAGGGAATGGTCAAGGAGAACTCCCAGGGGAGATGGTGGGGGGGAAGAAGGGACTTAGGATAACATGTCTAATGAGAATTTTTATCACTTTGCTTTGTGGTGTGTGATCAGGGCCCATATTGATTAAGGGCAGTACAGCAACTGCCCATGCAAAAGCCGTCAACAAAATCTGCATGGCTCATTAATGCTTTTAATATGAGTCAATTCTCTTTAGAGAATGCAACTAGTTTTTGAGTCTGGGGTGGTCAAACATCATCACGAGCAAAAACAGAGACTACATGTGGGGACACCTGACCTCTGGGTTCCTTTAGTCTTTACGAGTGTGAACTTAAAGTTATTGCCATAAAGGTGATGACTCCTGACTGTTTGCTAGCTTTCTTAAGGCCAGGATAGAGACGATGGTTTAATTAAACATAATTCAGAGACTACATTGATTTAAGAAGAAGTTCCCAACACTGGTACTGCTGACTATCAGTATGACTTCACAAAGGTATTCAAGATCAAATGAGGGTAGAAAAGTTCTCTTATCTTTTTCTTAAGATAAAGCCTTCTTTTCAAGATCCATTTTCATTTGACCAAGAGGATAGCATGGCATGGCCCCTTACCCCAGCCTTGGATTATTTAAACTTTCATCCCGGCCTCTTTGCCCACTCCTCAGCTTGGCAAGGCACAGCTAGAGTTGCTCACACTCCACTAGCGAGGGAGATTACTAGGTGATCTTCAGCTGCTGTTCACACCAAGGCTGAGGGTCTCTCAATCTCCCCCACCCCTCCCCGCCAGCCTGCCCCAGCACAGAGCTGTCTCCCTTCAATTTCTCACATTTTTATAGAGAGCCATTCAACTTCCACTCAGCTGTTTTGATCTCACATGTTCACATCTGCTCCTTAACATTGGTTTCCAAGTATGTGAAAACTTCCATATTGAAGATGATGATTTTGTTTGGTTTAAGAAAACAGAAACATCGTCCAGTTAGAAGCACCCATTTTCTCAGCTATTAGGACTGTGACAAGAACACTTTTTTCTTAGTCCACCCATCTCATTAAAAGCTGTCATCCACCCAGAAACTCAAGCCAGAAACTAACAGACCAGCTCTAAACACTTCACTTCCCTTCATATCTCACATCAGATCTGTTACCAAACCAAAATAATTTTTTTTTTCAAATTGCAGCTAGACTCTGTCCACTTCTCTCTATTTCACTGTCATCAATCTAGTCCGTCACAACACCTCTTACTTGGACAATTGCAGTAGTCTCCAGTGTGGTTTCTGTGCATCCATTCTCTTCCTTTAGTTATCACAAAGCAGGGACAGTGTTCTACTTAAAATGTAAATGGACTCATGTCACTTTCCTGCCTAAAACTCTTCACAGATTTCTCAATGAGTTTGGTAAGATCCGACCTCCACCACATGCCCACATAATATTTGACCCTGCCAGGCCCTCCAAGTACATTTTGTGTTATTCCCACCTCTCCCAACACCTTTGTTTACTAAATTGTTTACCTAGTTCAGCTGTATTGGGATGAATATAAATAGTATTTGCAGACTTACCAAAGCTTAGCCCATAGCCTTAGCCTGTGGAATTGTTCAGACAGCTCTTACTTAGCCATACGCCAATGGCATTTCTAAGTTTTCTCACTAAAGCATTTAACCTTAGATGAAGTTAAATAATGCACCACGAGTTTAGCTATTGTAGAGATATGTCTTTCCCAGTTAAACTTGGAACTGTTCCCAAAGTGTCCACTGTCTTTAGATTTTTGAAGAGTCATACACATATTTCTTTCAACATTTTAATTTTGGGTCTGTAGCAGTATACAATGTATCATACAGCCAAAGTATACATCATATGTAATACATCATACAAAATGTCTTATTTCCACATTGATCACTATGGAAGAATGTCAGACATTAAAAAAGAATCTCAACTTTCTTCAATCTTAATGTTAAAATTTGCTGAGAGATTGCTCAATGCTGTGAGTTTTTAAGGAGAAAACAGCTGCGAAGAGCTGCAAATCATAGCTAAGCCAAAAAGTTTGGTGTGTTTCCTTTTAATCACCAGAGACCCCAGAGGATGGACAGTCAGCATGAGACTTGTGTCAAAGAAATGGTAAAAGAGACACATCTAATTGGGCACATCAGTCACCCCTCAGATTGGTGGTTTCCACTTTTCTTAGTCTTCAATGGCAGACTCAAATTGGGTAATTTGAAGAGAGTTTAATAAACGGACTATTTACAGAGGTATAGATCAGGCTGAGGAATAGAAAAAAGTCATGGAACGGCACCCAGGGAAAATTGAACAATGTATATATTTCTGTGGAATTTGGGTCTATTCGTTACAGCACTTAGCCAATTCTAATACATAAGTGGTCTTTTAAAACTTATAATTCATTTAATATATATATTACATATCTATTTCACAAATTAATTTTCAGTAGATAGTATTAAATGTACATGGATCAAAAATCAAAAGGAATAAAAGGTTTACAGTGTTAAGTCCGTCTCCCACTATTCCTCACAGGCAACCATGCTTATTAGTGAATTGTGAATCTTCCACAGATATATTGTATATAAACAAGCAAACGAAAAGTTATTCTTTTTTTTTTTTAATGTTTCTTTATTTTTGAAGGAAAGAGAGATAGAGTGTGAGCAGGCATGGGGCAGAGAGAGAGGGAGACATGGAATCTGAAACAGGCTCCAGGCTCTGAGCTGTCAGCACAGAGCCTGACGCAGGGCTCAAACTCACAAGCTATGATATCATGACCTGAGCCAAAGTCAGAGGCTTAACGGACTGAGCCACTCAGGCGCCCCTCTTTTTTTAAATGTAAATCTTAGTAACATTGTAAGTACTTACTCTATATCCCTTTTTGTTCTAAGAATTTTACATTTATTAACTCGTTGAATCCTCTAAAAGATACATGCTATTATAATGCCTAATTTACAGGTGAAAAAGCTGAGGAACTGGGAAGACACATGACTTGTTTGAGATCACACAACTTATAAGTACTGGGCGTAAAATTTTTGCCAAGCTGTCTGATTCCAGAGTTCATCTTCTTAACCACTAAATTGTATGGTTTCAGAGATAACCAGAATTAACATAATAAATGTATTTTTTCTGCATATATTATAAAGTTAGTATTGTACCCTTCCTATGGTAGAATAGCGCATTTAAAAAAAAATATTCCAATACTCTGGTTTCTCTTCAGATCGTGTAAATCTTTCGCCTTTTAAAAAATATTCCATTTATTCCCCTCTACTAATTTGGAAATTATGTCCTCTCTATTTCCTCTTAAAAACATAACTTGTATACTCAACAAAGTCTACAATTAATATTTCTATTCTCATTCAAAATTCAGGAAGAATTTGCCTTTGCTTTGGTTGGGTATCACACGGAACAACTCTAACTTCTAGGTCTGGGGATTACCAAGGCAGAGATCATATAAACATAAATCTCAGACCCACGTTAGAGCAAGCCTACAGTAATCATTTCTCAGCAAGTCTGTTGTTATTTTTACAATTTTTTTTTCCATGCAGAAAAGGAGCAGAAAGAGCTCCTTCCCATATTGGCTTCTTTTGCAAGTACACAGACTTTTCTTCAATGATCCCGTAAGTGACTCCTGACTTCCTTCAGTCTAAGGGCGACTCTTCTGTTCCTTAAGTCAGCTGGTCATGGATTCCCCCAAATTCTGGGTTCCTGAAATTGGCTTTTTTCTCCCAGAAGCACCAGCTTTTGTCCGTATTTGCCTACTCCTGTAATTTTAACTTATTCTTTATTTTTTTCTGGCCTTTAGGGATATTTTGTACTTCCTTATGGGCCCAGCAGTACATTAAAAAATATACGGGTTGTAATTTACCTAGTAGCTCATCATTTCATGACAATGGAGGAGGGGCTTTTCAGAATGCCCAGTCTGCTTTATTTCCCAAGACAGGACTCATGGAGTGATCTTTTCAAAATGTAAGCTTTGTATCTCTACTTAGAACATTTTAATGGAGTCTCAATAATCTTAGGATAAAGACTAAAATATATCTTTGACATGGACTATAAAGACCTCCATAATGTAGTTGTAATTTGGCATTTATTTGAGTTACCGTTTTAGTAATGTCTGGCAGCCAGTCTCCACGATGCCCCTCTGCTCTATGATTCTCACCTCCGTGTATTTATGCCCTGTGTCGTCCTTTCCCATATTGACTGAGGCTGACATATGGAACCTAGTGTACTGTGGAAACTCCCGTGTACGACTTCTCAGGTGAAAGCATGGAAGACATTTTCATTTCTGCCTTGCTGTCTTGGATTATTCATTCTAGGGGAAGCCAGCTGCCATATCATGAGATCACTTAGGCAGCCTTCTGCCAATGGCTATGTGAGAGAGCCATTTTGGAGGTGTATCTTCCATCTCCAGGTGAGCCTTCAACAGGCCAACATCTGTACTCCTGAGAAACCTTAGCCAGAACCACCCTGTGAAACCATTTCCAAGTTCCTGACTCACAGAAATTGTCTGAGATAGTAAATAATCACCATGGTTTCAAGCCACTGTGTTTGGAGGTAAATTTGTGATGTGGCAGGAGATAATGATAGATAACCAACACAACGTCCATCTCTTCTCCAACACCAAACACTTTACACAGCAGAGGTTCTGTCAGGTTTTACTTTTTACTGCATGACCTGTGCCTGGGATATAGCAGGAACTAAATGAATGTCTGCTGAATTGATAAATAAAGCAATGAATGTAAATATTGCGTGCCCAGTGCCCCAGAAATGACCAGAAGAACACCACGCTGGTAAGACATTAGAATAATTACCCTGACATAATATAGTGACCTGTATTTTCCTCATGGACTGAGCAAGTTTGAATCTGGAGTGTGCAAATGTGGAAGATGCTGTATTTATGGGGTTTCAAAATATTTGGACAGTGAAGCACGACGACGGGGATCAGGCTAACTAGTTTTCATCATTAAGCCCTTAAAAGAAAACCAAACATCACAAGTAATCCAAACGATTTTGGTTCTTACGATTAAAAGATAAAGTACTTTTCTAAAATTTGGGTATGTGGGTATCTCTTGGTATGTATGTATGTGTTCACTGCAGTGATGGTGGTGTTGGGGGCCCTGGGGATGACGGTAGGAATTGAGTTGGTAATGGTATTTGTAAAGGGTGAAAAAAACCCCAGCAACACAATATTGTATCAACCCACTGAAGAATCTGTTCTTTAGCTGATGGTTTCATCTCACAGACTTTCTCTTCTGCCCTGTGATGATTTACTTCCTATTTCCCAGAATGCCTCACACCTTCCCTCTGCTTGTCCAGTCTCTACCCTTCCAACAACTAACAGTTCAAGTCCTACCTCCCTGATTTGTCCAGCTCTCAGGGATCACTCTCCCCGAACTTTTATTGCACTTTTTATCTGTGGGTCCCTCATTGGGTTCTTAGTTGGTATTACCTCATATCATGGTTAGTGTGCTATGTGCCTGATTTCCTTCCATGAGACAGAGAACATTCTTAGCAGGAGCAAGACTTCCTTAGTTGAAGTGACTATTCAGAGCAGTGGAGAGCACACATAGCCTAAAGTAGGGCTGCCTGAGGAGGGATGAAAAGAGTTAGTCCCAGAGTCCCTAAGGATCACTTTCAGTTTCAGACCTAAACGGTAAGTGGAGAGAGAGACTACAGTGAAGCGAGGGTCAGGAACTGGCCAGGAAGTGAACCAGGAGGCAGAAAAAGAAATATAAGCGGATTCTGGAGCAGCCATGAATATGCAGGATCAGGAGCTCACTTTTTTTTTTTCTTTGAAACTGAAGTATGGCTGACACACAGTCCCCTACTAAATGTTTCAAGTGTGCATCGTAGTGATTTGATATTTTTAGACATTATGAAATGATCCCCACGATAAGTCTAGTTAACCATCTGTCATGGTACAAAGTTATTCCAATATTGTTGACTATATTTCCTGTATATTACATCTTCATGACTTATTGATTTTGTAACTGAAGTTTTGTACCTGTTAATCTCTTCATATTGGGTGCTGTCTACATGGCCCCCAGAACATAACACCCAACTCAGAGTTGGGGACCTGGACAACATGGACAACCTGATAAATTCCTCAAGGATTGGTATTTTCATGTATCTCTTTGTATCTCCAGGGTATTCCATAGTGCTCTAGACATGAGAGCTGCCCAGTACATTTAAAAAATTTTAAACATTACCTAACCTTCTGTTTTAGTGTATTTTCAACTTTTACTGCATTTGTATTTTATCCTCACAGAGCTCTGTCAGGTAAGAATTATAATTTTCATAGATAGATGGAGGATTAAGGCTTATGTAGTTGTAAGTGGCATATATACATCGTCCCAAAATAGACCATTTTTTGATGAATCTCCAAAATGAAAATGAAACAAAATTTACCATACCTACTCTAATAGAGCTCACTTAGACAAACCTTAATGAGTAGAGAAGAATCATTTGTAATCAGAAAATAAATTGTATACAAGTAGGATTTGCTGACTAACATGATTTTGTTCCTTAAAAATATTTTTCCATTCATGACAAGTGTCTAAATGATTCACTCTGAATTAATAAGGTCCAAATTAATAAGATTCGATTGCTATGTGATATTTTAAAATATTAATTTGTCCTTGTTCCTATACCTGTTTCTTCTGCCACTTCAAGCAAGATTCAGAAAATTCCCAAGATTTTATTTATTTTATTTTATTATATTATATTTTAATTTACTTTTAGAGAGGGAGAGCCCGTGTATGTGCAAGAGAGTGCAAGTGGCAGGGGGGTGGTGCAGAGGAAGAGGGAGAGAGAGTATCTTTTTTTTTTTAAATGTTTATTTATTTTTGACAGAGAGAGAGACAGAGCATGAATGGGGGAGGGGGAGAGAAAGAGCGAGACACAGAATCAGAAGCAGGCTCCAGGCTCTGAGCTGTTAGCACATAGCCTGACGTGGGGCTCGAACTCACAGACCATGAGATCATGACCTGAGTCGAAGTTGGACACTCAACCGACTGAGCCACCCAGGCGCCCCGAGGGAGAGAGAGAATCTTAAGCAGGCTCCATGCTGAGCATGCTCAATGTGGGGCTCGATCTCACAACTGTGAGATCATGACCTGAGCTGAAATCAAGAGTCAGACACTTAACCAACTGAGTCACCCAGGCACCCCTAGTTCCTGGAATGTTAATCTATTTTTCACTTTAACGATTTTGGCAAGGCTAGAACCTAAAGCTGCTTGAAGTCAAAAGATCTTCAGGTCTTTGTTGGAGCCTAAATTCACTGAAGAGATTATGCCATATGCCTTTGAGGGGCAGTTAGGGAAGAGAAGAGTGGATATAGAGCAGAGGTCCCAACCCTATCCACTGAGAAATGTCTTTGGGACCCACAATGTTTTTAAAATGCTTTAATTTGATGGCTGTAAGTGGGGTGAACTCAACTTGGCATAGTCCTTTCCTCCTTATGACACTTGATTTGGGAATTCTCAGAGTCTTTTGGGCTTTTCTGTCATGTGCTATAGTCCTTTCCATATTAGCCACCATAGGAATCAGGTCTTCCAAGATTAGCTGAACTCTTACCCCCATCAGGCCTTGTGCACCCCCTAATCCTTCTGTCCCTTCTTCTACCTGTCTCCTTAAACTCTCACTGCATCTTCTAGAACTCAATCATCAGCAAAATCCTCTGTACTCTCAGTATCTTCTTTTCTTTTCTTACCTAATTGCAATGGTTAGGACTTTCAGTACTATGTTGAATAGGATGGTAATAGTGGGCACCCTTGTGTTGTTCCTGATTCTAGAGATTTCAATTTTTCACCATTAAGTGTGATGTTAGCTGTGGTCTTGTCATGTATGGCGTTTATTATACTGAGGTATGTTCCCCACTCAATCCTCTCTGCTGAAAGTTCTTTTTTATAATAAAAGGATGTTGAATATTGTCAAATGTCTTTTCAGCACATATTTAGATGATCATATGATTTTTATATTTCATTTTATTAACATGGTATGTCACATTGATTTGCATATGTTGAAATATCCTTGCATCCCAGGAATAAATCCCATTTGTTAATGTTGTATGATCTTTTTAAAGTACTGTTGAATATGTTTTGCTAGCATTTGGTTGAGAATTTTTGCATCTGTATTCATCAGAGAAATTGGCCTGTAGTTTTCTTTTCTTGTAGTGCCCTCATCTGGCTTTTGTATGAGGGTAATTCTGGTCTTTTAAAGTGAGTTTTGGAGTTTTCCATTTTCCACTTTTTGGAAGAGTTTGAGAAGGATTGTCATTAATTCTTCTTTAAATATTTGGTCAAGTTCCCTCATGAAGGCAGCTTTTTTGAGCTTTTCTGAGTTGTGAAGTTTTTGACTCAATCTCTTTATTCACTATTGGTCTGTTCAAATTTTCTATTTCTTAATGATTCAGCCTTATCAGCTTGTATGTCTCTAGGAATTAATCCTTTTCATCTAGGCTGTCCAACCTGTTGGTTTATAATTCATAGTTCATATCAGTTCTCTAATGTTCATGTAATCCCTTATCATCCTTTATATTTCTGTGGTAATATCTCTTCTTTCATTTATAATTTTATTTATGAATCCTCTTTTTAGTGGGAAAGTCTAGCTAAAGATTTGTTAATTTTGTTTATCTTTTTAAAAATCCAATGCTTAGTTATGTTGATCTTATCTATTTTTTTCCCACTCTCTATTTATTTATGTTCTAATCTTTGTTATCTTCTTCCTTCTGCTAACTCTGGCCTTAGTTTATTCTTCTTTTTCCATGAGGTATAACATTAAGGTTTTTCTTCTCTCAAACATTAAGGTTTTTAAAGTATATATACATATATCTTTTTTCCCTATGTGGTATTTATTGCTATAAAATTCCTTTTTAGAACTGCCTTTGGTGCATCTCAGATGTTTTGGTATATTGTACTTCCTTTTTGTTTGTTTCAAGAGATTTTTAATTTCTCTTTCAAATTCTTCTTTAACCTGTTATGTGTTCAGGACTATGCTGTTTAATTTCTACATATTTGCGAATTTTCCAATTGTTCTCCTGCTATTGACTTCTAGTTTCATACCTTTGTGGTCAGAAAAGATACCTGGTATAATTTCAGTCTTTTAAAATTTGCTAAGATTTGTTTTATGAAATAACATATGGTCTATTCTGGCAAGTCTTTCATGTGTATTTTGCTGCTTTTGGGTGGAATGTTCTACATATGTGTTAATTCCATTTGGTCTAATATGCAGTTCAAGTCTCATGTTTCCTTCTTGATTGTCTGTCTAAATGATCTATTTATTATCAAACGTGGGGTATTGAAGTCCTCTACTAATGTATTGTTGTCTACCCTTTCCTTTAAGATCTTTCAGTTGATATTTGCTTAGTATATGTAGGTGTTCTAACATTGGGTGCATGTGTATTTACAATTGTTATATCCTCTTGATGAATTAACTCCTTTATTATTTGATATTACCTTCTTTGTCTCTTGTTACAATTTTTGCTTATAATCTAATATAACTATAGTTAACTCTGTTCTCTTTTGATTTCCTTTTGTGTAGAATACCTTTCTGCACTCTCACTTTGAACCTATAGGTATCCTTAAAGTTGAGGTGAGTCTCTTGTATGTAGCATATAGGTTTGGGCTTTTAAAATTTTTTTTTAATCCATTCAGCTATGCTATGTCTTCTAGTTGGAGAATTTAATCATTTACATTTGTTTGTTTGTTTGTGTATAGAGCACGCATGAATGAGGGAGAGGGCAGAGGGAGAGAGAGAGAAAATCTCAAGCAGGTTCCATGCTCAGCATTTGATCCCACGACCTTGGGATCATGTCCTGAGCTGAAATCAAGGGTCCGATGTTCAACCAACTGAGTCACCCAGTCACCCCTAATCCATTTACATTTAAAACAATTATCAATAGGTAAGAACTTACCATCTTACTATTTTCTGGTTCTTTGTATTTTTTTTTTTTTTTGGTTCCTTTCTTCTTCTCTTGTTTTCTTCCTTTGATGATTTTCTGTAGTGGCATGCTTTGAATCTCCTCTCTTTATCCTTTATCTATTGTGGATTTTTGCTCTGTGGTTGCCATGAGGCTTACATACAATATCTTATAGATATTACAGTGTATTTTATACTGATAACAACTTAACTATGATTGCATACATAAACTCTCCCCTTTTAGTCTCCACACCTCATTTTGTTTTTGTTTGTTTGTTTGTTTTTTTAATTTTTTTTAACATTTATTTATTTTTGAAAAGAGAGAGACAGAGCATGAATGGGGGAAGGTCAGAGAGAGAGGGAAACACAGAATCTGAAGCAGGCTCCAGGCTCTGAGCTGTCAGCACAGAGCCCGACGCGGGGCTTGAACTCACGGACCATGAGATGACGACCTGAGCCGAAGTCAGATGCTTAACCGACTGAGCCACCCAGGTGCCCCATTTTGTTTTTGATGTTACAATCTACATTTTTTATATTGTATATCCAGTAACAAATTATTGGAACTATAGTTGTTTTTAATATTTCTATCATATACCATTTATACTAGAGTTAAGTGATTAACACACCACCATATTATAATATTGGAATATGCCCTCAGCATATGAATTATAATTATAATTATTTTAAATTCTTCATCTGATAATTCTAACATTCCTGACATGTCTGGTTCAGATGCTTTCTCTGACTCACCAAACTGTGTTTTTTGCCTTTTTTTTTTAAATTTTTTTTTCAACGTTTATTTATTTTTGGGACAGAGAGAGACAGAGCATGAACGGGGGAGGGGCAGAGAGAGAGGGAGACACAGAATCGGAAACAGGCTCCAGGCTCTGAGCCATCAGCCCAGAGCCCGACGCGGGGCTCGAACTCACGGACCGCGAGATCGTGACCTGGCTGAAGTCGGACGCTTAACCGACTGCGCCACCCAGGCGCCCCTGTTTTTTGCCTGTTGGTATGCCTGGTAATTTTTTCTTGGTGGTCAGACATGATATCATGGGCAAAAGGAGCTGCTGTAAATAGGTCTTTTGTAATGGGGTGGTGAGGTGTGGGGCAAGGGGAAGCCTTCTATAGTCCTATGATTAGGTCTCAATTTTTTTAAATATATATTTTTTAACATTTATTCACTTTTTGAGAGACAGAGACAGAGCATGAACAGGGGAGGGGAAGAGAGAGAGGGAGACACAGAATCCGAAAGGGGGTCCAGGCTCTGAGCTGTCAGCACAGAGCCCGACGCTGGACTCGAACTCACGAACCCATGAGATCATTACCTGAGCTGAAGTTGGACACTTAACCAACTGAGTCACCCAGGCGCCCCACTTAGGTCTCAATTTTTTAAGTGAACTTATGCCTCTGGACTGTGAACTTCACAAGTGCTTCTCAGTTTTTTCTCTTCTCTTAGGTGGGTCAGGATTGCTAGAGTGGACTGGAATTGGGTATTTGCTTCTCCAAGGTCAGTTAGCCTCTGATAACACCCCAGCAGGTTAGGTTCTGGCTGACTACTTTCTCCTAAAGGCAGGCCTTGTTAAAACAAACAAACAAACAAACAAACAAAAAAACAGTGTTCTGTTTTTTTTTGTTTTTTTTTTTTAAGAAAAACAGTGCTTGGGGTGCCTGGGTGGCTCAGTCGGTTAGGGGTCCGACTTCGGCTCAGGTCATGATCTCGCAGTCCGTGGGTTCGTGCCCCACGTTGGGCTCTGTGCTGACAGCTCAGAGCCTGGAGCCTGTTTCAGATTCTGTGTCTCCCTCTTTCTCTGACCCTCCGCTGTTCATGCTCTCTCTCTCCCTCTCTCTCTCTGTCTCAAAAATAAATAAATGTTAAAAAAAAAAAAGAAAAAAAAAGAAAAACAGTGCTTAAGAAAAAGAGTGCTCTGGCATATTATAAGATTATTTCTTTCCTCCTCCACATGCCAGAAGTTGAGGGCATTTTTCTT
The DNA here is from genome assembly GCF_022837055.1 of Prionailurus viverrinus. Lineage (NCBI taxonomy): Eukaryota > Metazoa > Chordata > Mammalia > Carnivora > Felidae > Prionailurus > Prionailurus viverrinus. Next base: position 26,509,385 of record NC_062569.1, read on the forward strand.
CGATATTTACTGTGAGAACATTTCAAGTTCCTGGAGGTAAATCTCAAAATATTGTGGGGCCCCACCTGTGACAGGTCCTTCTGGAGTTTTTAACTCTCAGAGTTGTTCATACTGAGACCCCAACAATTCATCAGTGACAAATTAGGTTTTCCTACCCTGGCACCTATTTCCTGGGTATTTCCACTCATGAGTCTCTGCTTTGGTAAGCCGTGACTCCATGAATTCACCTGTTTCTCTAATCTTGGGGGCAGTTTGCCATGTGTCCTCGTCTCTTGTGGATCCTGGAAGGGAATGTTACTTTTTCCATCTTTTAAGTTTTTCACTTGTTAGGATAAAGCAGAGACTTCTGTTTTTTGGGTTTTTTTTTTAAATGTTTATTTAGTTTTGAGAGACACAGAGACAGAATGCGAGTGGGTCAAGGGCAGAGAAAGAGGGAGACACAGATTCTGAAGCAGGCTCCAGGCTCTGAGCTGTCAGCACAGAGCCCAACACGGGGCTCGAACTCATGAGCTGTGGGATCATGACCTGAGCCGCAGTCAGACACTCAACCAACTAAGCCACCCAGGTGCCCCTAAAGCAGAGACTTCTAATATCCTTACATGTGCCAGGAAGGGAAGTCTCATGGTAGTCACTTTTTGCCTTTTCAGTGGCCTCGTTAACAATTTTTCATATTAATTTTTCTCTGATAAAATAACTGGACCCCCATCAGCCAGTCTTTGGTGTTTACCCAAAAGAAAAGAAAGCATATGTCCATACGAAGACGTGTACATGGATGTTCACTTCAGCTTTATTCCTCATAATGCAAAACTGGGAACAACTCACACATCCATTACCATGGAAATGAATAAATAATCATGGTGTATTTACGTGGAATACTATTTAGATATAATGGAACAAAATACTTATACACCAACAATATTAATGAACTCTAAAAGTCAGTAAAATAAAGCAGATATAGAAGGCTCATCCTATCCAATTCCATTTACATGGTATTCTAGGAAGTATAATGATAGAAAAATATCAGTGGTTGCCAGAAACCTGAGATAAGTGTAGGGGATTGCCAAGTGACATGACAGAATTTTGGTGGTGATGGTAATATTCTACCTTGTTGATGATTACGCAACTACTTATTTTTAAAACTAATTGAAATGTACATGTGAATTTTGTGAATTTTATTTCATGTTATTTATACTTCAAGAAATAAACTATACCTCAAATAACACGTGGAAATTGGATTTAAAATATACAATTTACAGTAGTTTCAAATCTATGAACTACTTAGGCATAAAGTTCACAAAAGATAATGCAAGACCTGTATGCTGAGGTCTACAGGTATGCTAAGAGAAATTAAATATCTAAATAAATGTTGAGATAACTGTTAACAGATTAAAAGGTTCATTCTTTTTTTAAGATGTCAATTCTCTCCAAATTGATTTATAGATTTAACAGAATTCCAATAAAAACTCCAGTAATTTTTTTTAATGAAAATTGAAAAACTGATTCTAAAATTTATATGGAAATGCAAATGATCTAGAATAGCCAAAACAAGTTTGTAAAGAATAAAACTGACAGGGGGCTCCTGGGTGGCTCAGTCGGTTAAGCGTCTGCTTTCAGCTCAGATCACGATCTCACCATTCATGAGTTCAAGCCCCGCATCAGGCTCTGTGCTGACACCTCAGAGCCTGGAACCTGCTTCAGATTCTGTGTCTCCCTCTCTCTCTGCCCATCTCGCGCTCACGCTCTGTCTCTGTCTCTCAAAAATGAATAAACGTTAAAAAAATTTAAAAAATAAAATAATAAAAAAGGAATAAAGCTGACAGACTCACACTTTCTGATTTTAGACTTCTTACGAAGCTACAACAATCAAGACAATGTGGTACTGGCATAAAGACACACAAATAAATCAATGAAACAGAATAAAGAATCCAGGAATGGACCAACATATATATAATCGATTCTGAGAAAAGTGAAAAGGTAATTCTTTTATTTATTTATTTATTTATTCATTCATTTAATTTAATTTATTGCCAAGTTAGCTAACATACAGCATACACAGTGTGCTCTTGGTTTCAGGGGTAGATTCCCATGATTCATCGCTTCCATACAACACCCAGTGCTCATCCCAACAAGTGCCCTCTTCAATGCCCATCACCCATTTTCCCCTCTCCCCCACTCCTCCCCCATCAACCCTCAGTTTGTTCTCTGCATTTAAGATCTTTTATGGTTTGCCTCCCTCTCTGTTTGAAACTATTTTTTCCCCTTCCCTTTCCCCATGGTCTTCTGTTAAGTTTCTCAAGTTCCACATATGAGTGTAAACATATGATATTTGTCTTTCTCTGACTAATTTCACTTAGCATAACACCCTCCAGTTCCATCCATGTTGTTGCAAATGGCAGGACTTCATTCTTTCTCATTGCCAAGTAGTATTCCATTGTATATATAAACCACATCTTCTTTATCCATTCATCAGTTGATGGACATTTGAGTTCTTTCCATAATTTGGCTATTGTTGAAAGTGCTGCTATAAACATTGGGTTACATGTGCCCCTATGAATCAGCACTCCTGTATCCTTTGGATAAATTCCTAGTAATGTTATTACTGGGTCATAGGGTAGGTCTATTTTTAATTTTTTGAGGAGCCTCTGCACTGTTTTCCAGAGTGGCTGCACCAGTTTGCATTCCCACCAACAGTGCAAGAGGGTTCCCACTTCTCTACATCGTCTCCAACACCTGTTGTTTCCTGAACTGTTAATTTTGGCCACTCTGACCTGTGTGAGGTGGCATCTCAATGTGGTTTTGATTTGTAGTTCCCTTATGATGAGTGACGTTGAGCATCTTTTCATGTGTCTGTTGGCCATCTAGATGTCTTTGGAAAAGTTGTCTACTCATGTCTTCTGCCCATTTCTCCACTGGATTATTTGTTTTTCAGGTGTTGAGTTTGGTGAGTTCTTTATAAATTTTGGATACTAACCCTTCATCTGGTATGTCATTTGCAAATATCTTCTCCCATTCCGTCAGATGCCTTTTAGTTTTGTTGATTATTTCCTTTGCTGTGCAGAAGTTTTTATCTTGATTAGGTCCCAATAGTTCATTTTTGCTTTTATTTCCTTGCCTTTGGAGATGTGTTGAGCAAGAAATTGCTGAGGCAGAGGTCAAAGGGTTGTTGCTTGTTTTCTCCTCTCAGGTCTTGATAGTTTCCTGTCACACATTTAGGTTTTTCATCCATTTTGAGTTTATTTTTGTGTATGATATAAGAAAGTGGTCCAGTTTCAGTAAAAGGTAATTCTTATGAGAAAGAATAGTCTTTTCAACAAATTGGGCTAGAATATTTGGATGTCCATATGGAAAAGTAAATTTATTAATCCATACTTTACATGATACACAATAATTAATGAAAAATAAATCATAGACTTAAATGTAAAACCTAAAAATTATAATACTTCTAGAATAAAATAGGAGAAAATCTTAGTGACCTTAGGTTAGGTAAAGATTTCTTAGACAGAATACCATAAACACAATCCGTAAAAGAATTTGACCAATTAGATTTTGTCAAAATGAAGAACCTCTGGGGGCCCCTGGGTGGCTCAGTCGGTTAAGTGGCCGACTTCAGGCCAGGTCACGATCTCGCGGTCCGTGAGTTCGAGCCCGGCGTCGGGCTCTGGGGTGATGGCTCAGAGCCCGGGGCCTGCTTCCGATTCTGTGTCTCCCTCTCTCTCTGCCCCTCCCCCGTTCATGCTCTGTCTCTCTCTGTCCCAAAAATAAATGTTGAAAAAAAAATTAAAAAAAAAAAAGAAAAGAAACTTTTCTTAATGAGAGAGCTTGTTCTTTGATACCCACCTGAGTTACTACTCTGTGGCTTGTGCTGTTAGTTTGAACAAAAACACTATTCCGGAAAGAGATCTAAGTCTACTTGACTGATTGAGATAAAGACTGAAAATAATTGTTTTTCCCCAAGAGAAGCAATGGTAGAGTCTCCTTGTAGAGAATTGCTGTGCTCTATGGGATCCATCATCAGCAAGGTAATTGTCAATAATGTGGTGGCCTTAAACAATTTCCAGGAACGATGGGGCATCATGGGCAGTACATATCCCTCTCTAATAATATAATTTGATGATTCTTCCATTAAAGAAAATCTTTCACCAGTCTTTGGAAAGAAAGGGTGTTCATGAAATGTTTGCTCAAATATGAGTGAATGTAACTCCCTTCTCCCATAAAATGTGTGTTTTATGAAATGGAAACAAAAACATGGTCCCACTCTGCTAGTGGATGAGAAGGCTAATAAAAGATTGGAAATATTAAAATCTCACTGTCTATGGTAGGCATGTCACTCAGTGTGACTCCTAGGGGATCCCCCCACTCACCAGGGAGCAGAATTCTGTCCTTTTCTTCCCGCGATTGAACACGCAAGTGCTGAGCAATTTCAAAGGACCAGGCTCTTTGCTAGTTCCTATTGGGTGTACGTTATTGGCAGAGATGGAGGTCTAAAACACATGGATGAACATACTTCACTTTCTCTTTGAAAGAATCAAAAGTTGAGTGAGGCAGAAAATGACTGGCTTACAGTCGCCTTATGGCAGACATAGAAGGAGTAGTGAACTTACTAACAGAGCAGTCCTGCCCCTATGAGTTCCAGTTTCCTCATCTATACATTGGACAAATGGACTCATTTATTTAACAAGGTTGCACGTTCACTGCACTTTTTGTGGTCTTTCTTGGTTGGATGAAATTGAGGAGCTACAACTAATGGTTTTTACTCTTCTTGGCAAACTGGCAAAAGCTTCCAAGGGGAAAAGACACACAGAACATGGATTTTGGATCTATACAGCCCTGCATTTGAATCCTGCTTCTTCCATTAGCCACCTGTGTGGTTTGGTGAAAGTTACTCAATCTTTTAATCCACATCAGTTTATGGAAATACTCATGCCTACTTTCTATATTTTTCTATAAGTGATATAAAATATTTAAATTATCTGCTGTGCCTCACGCAAAAAATATACTTGATAAATATTAGTTACTATCACAAACATCAAAAGATGCCAAAAATAAGGCATTTTCTAAATCCAAACCGGTAATAAAGACAATCAATGTTCTAGAAGTTCAAAGAAAGAATACACCCAACATCTCTGTTAGATTAGTATCTGTGATAGTGCTGCATAACAAGCACCCCCCACAATCTCAGTGGCTCAAAACAGTAAATGGTCAGTTTTTGTTAATAAATGTCAAACTCAAACTGGTGGATCTTGGCTAGACTCATCTGGATTGGGCTGGATTTCAGGCTTTGATTCAGTCATACTTGCTCAATGGATTTTCATTTGGCTACCTTAATTATACTCTTCTCATGGCAAAGATTTGAATCTCCAAGAGGGCTGGTTAAACGCTTAAAAGTTTAACTTAGAACAAGCACCATCATATTTGCTCATATTCCATGGGCCAATATATGTCACAAGGCAAAGTCCAAAATAAATAGAGTGGGAAAATATATTTCTTTCACAGTGAACTTGGCAAAGTTGTAGAAGGAAGAAAAAATCATGAACACATATTGCACTCTACCACTCCAGAGAAGGTCTTCCTAGAGAGGTATGATCTGAATTCTATATTAGAGAAAAGATATTCATAAAAAAGTGGAATGGAACAGAATTCATAAAACAGGCTTTCAGGCAGGGAAAACAATGTAAGTGAAGGTACAGTTATCAAATTCTTCCTAGCATGTTCAGGGAAAAAAATAAGAAGACAAGGTTAACTGAACTAGATGATCCACATTTATAAAAAGTGGAAGAAGTTTGAAAGTAGTATGGGCTATATTGTCAAACACTTTGCATAGCTACTTATGCAAAACACTAGTAAACACTGAGTTGTATGGAAACGCACAAGCAATAGGGATCAATGGATGATTGCTGAGAAAGACGAAGGCATATGCAAAAAAATATTTTACAAAGTTAACTTTGAATTGGACCGTAGGACATATTAATCAGGAAATATACTGGGGGCAGGGAACCTAGTTAAGAACCGACTGTTGTAGAGGTTTGGGGGATGAGAACCCGAAGTAGAGGTTTAGAGGATAGAAATAAAATAACCCCTGTGTTAAAGAAAAATTGAGAAGTCTTCTAGAAAGTATGTCTTTTTCATTGTGGGTAACTAAAACTCAGTTTGGACTAACTTATTATAAGAGAGCTTTCACTGTTGGAATTTGGAGATTTTTTTTTAAATTTTTTTTTTCAACGTTTATTTATTTTTTTGGGACAGAGAGAGACAGAGCATGAACAGGGGAGGGGCAGAGAGAGAGGGAGACACAGAATCGGAAACAGGCTCCAGGCTCTGAGCCATCAGCCCAGAGCCTGATGCAGGGCTCGAACTCCCGGACCGCGAGATCGTGACCTGGCTGAAGTCGGACGCTTAACCGACTGCGCCACCCAGGCGCCCCTGGAGATATTTTGTAGACCCAGTGTCAGGACTGGAGCTCAGTCTCAGAAACAACCGGGATCAAATTTTGAACTCCATCATGTATTTTCTCCACTTCTCATTTCTGCTCCCCTCTCTCTGTTTGCTTATTGTTCCTTTCTCTCTTTAGTCAGGATTCCTCAACTTCTCCCATGCATACATAGAAAATCTGGTCACTGACAGCTCCCAGATCCCAAATTTCAATCTAAGCATCCAGAAAGGGAGTGATCCAAGTTTCTATTTCCCATGGATGAACCACAATTGAGAACATAGGTTGGGCCAGTTTCTATCTCTGGACCAATGAACAGTGGACAGGAGGCAGATCTTCTCGAATAATTATTGCAACTCTAGTAGTAACTATGTGGGTGGGAGCAGGAGGGCAGTCAAAATGGAATGCCAGACAGTCTGAATGAGTTCTTATAGTCATAAATGCTTGATGGCTATTTATCTTTCTAGGGATCCATAAAAAATACTTTAATGTTTGAGTCTGGGAGAACACTGGTAGCTCCTGATGGCATTGCTGGGCTTTGGAAAAAGATTGTAAGCTTGTTTGTGGATTTGCCAATGTCATGAAACATCCAGACAGAACTATCCAGCAGACAGTGGGAGATGTGGTATTAATACTGAGCAGAGTCCTGGGTTGTGGTTATGGAGTTCTCATGCTCTGAGTTGAGGGATCAAGCCATGAGAATACAAAAGCATGCAGGGAAAGCAGAAGATCAGGGATTAACCTGTTTAATATGGCCACAGGTAGAATACTAAAGGAGGAAATATAATGAGAGAAATGTCACAACATGTGGAAATAACACCTAGAAGATATGGTCTCCCAAAGACAAAGGAGGAAACTTTCCATGGTGAGGTCAACAGAACTTAATACCACATAACAACTCAGGAGAATGCAACAATTTAGGTAAAGCAAGAAGCAAAATAATTGTTTCAGTTAGGATGTTAGCAGAAAATCAAAGAAAACTCAGACCTACCTGGCTAATTGAAAATATATTTATTTTCACAGATAACAGGAAGTTCTGGGAAGGGATATTGATATTTTCAGGAATCATAGTCACTGAAGTTTCTGACACTAGTTTAGGGAAAATTCACAGGCAATGGAGGTTTTCTGAGTGCCTCTAAAATATCCTGTTTATTCAGTTAGGAGGGTTTAGATACAACCCTGATTTGTCTTGATTCATGAATTAACTTACTCTATTATCTTACTGATTAGAAATCAGAAGATTCCTGAACACTGGAAGCACAGTGTGGCAAGAAAGCAAGTAAGTTACCTCATTATTGAACCTTTCATAAACATGAATGAATGAGATTTTCTAATATGTGGCTTTCCACTGAAGAGATGTTATGGGCACAGTCATAATGCCCTTGAGTTTCTCACTGTATGGTTACTATAGGAGTGGGGTCAGGCATCACTTTCTTTAAGTAGCCCCTCTTGTTTTTTAGGAGTGGTGGTCAAAGTGAGATGTAGCTGCCCCACAAAGATTTCTGCTTTCTGGTCAATACTGAAACAGTGTTCCAGAATTGTCTCCTTGGGCTGTTGAAAATGAAACTCAAGAGGACTTTACTTGTTTGGAAGTATAAAATCTTAACCCTGACCTTGACTATTAACATTTTGTTCCTACTTATAATTTCTCTCCCAAGTTTCTTGGGTGGGGATATAGGTTACAGTCATAGGAATTTCATGTGGTATAAGTGTAAATTTCATTTGTATCATATTTTTTACACAGAAATTTGGGAAGCATTTGGAATCCTCCTGTAAAAATGTTTCTAACCACAGCAGTAACAACAAAAGCGTCCTAATCGTTGGGCTGAAGACATCATATAGACTTATGTTATAGCCAGAACACCAAGATTCAACCACTTGTACACATGTTGCCTCCTAACTATTTCTTGCCTCAATCAGTTATGTTGTTTTCTTTTTAGGGAACTAATGCGGCACAGCTCAGAAATTTCAGATGCATGCAGCTGGGATAATTATAGTGAGCATGACCTCAGGACATCCTGCCCATGTATGACTTGGTGATTGAATATATCCAGTGGAATTAAACGAGGGCTTGAAACTTCTCATTATTCTTCAGAGACATGTTTACAGAATTATCATGCTGTGCTTGGCACGCTTACGTCTGGCAGTTCAGCAATAATTAAGAATTCAGATATGTAAACATAGAGCTGAGTTACTCAATCAGAAAGGGAATAAGTTTACCAAGTAAATGAGAAGAAAAGGATCCAGAGCATTTGGCATTTCTTTTAAATCTTATACTTGATTTTCCTTAGGTCTATATTTGCTTCTTTAGATTCTTGCCATCCAGACCAGTGTTTATTTGTGAGGCAGTAATAATAATAAAAACTCAAGATATTTTCAAGGGTGTAAGTGGCAGTTATGGGATTCATATAACGGACGCCATTTTAAGATGGTGGGATGAGCTTGTGCTGCTCAATCTTTTATGCGAAAGTCCTGGACATGATAGAAAAATAAACAAATAAACCAGTCAGTAAATACATACACTTGCAAATAGAAATAGAAACTCTTGAAGGACCAGAAGCTGTGAGAAATTTCCTAAAGATGGAAATTAGGTATTCCAAGGTTAAGGAGGAAATCTACAGCCCAGTCCATTTGTGGTAAAACATTACTGTGAAAGACAGAAGTAGATCAAGAGTGTCCATGCTGAGAGAGAGAAAGAGTAAAAGCCAGAAGCAGCAAAAGTTCCAGGGACAAACGACCTGGTGATTAGCCGAGTGTTTTGGGGGTAAATGCCTGGGGTTCTTCTCTTTCTAGGGCCAGGCAGAAACAATGGGGAATCACAATGCTCAAGTAGCAGCAGTGAGTATTGGAGCTTATCTTTCAGAAACAGGGTCTAAGAGGAGTAAGAGATAGTTTCATTTAAAAGAGATAGTTTATGTATTTCAGTAGATGGATAGTCATTACATTAGCCAGGCTTCTTTTATTGAGAGAAACACAACTAACTAGGCCAAGAAGAGCTATTTCCTGGCCAGTGTGCACATCTTATGGGAAGGATAAAGTCTTAAAGATGACAGAAGCCTAGAGCTCTAATACCACAGGAATTTCTCCCTCCTGCTCTGAAGGCCACCTCTAACCTTCAGACAGTCTTCTTTCACCACAACTGGAATGTAGCTTCCATCAGCCTCAGACTCACATTTATCTGCTGAGGAATGGAAACACAGATTCTCTGAACCCAAGATCCCCAGACCAAGAACTATAGCTAGGGAGGTAGGTAGGGGGCTCATAATTTCATTGGCCTTTCATTGGCTCTGAAACAATGGCATACACGTAGAATAAATCCTATGCGTAGAATAAATGTGTCGCAGGAGAGGATATCCAAAACAATAGATGTCCCGTACCGACATGGAAGTTAACTGTTAGAATCATGATGCTACGATCTTTGTTTGTGTGTTTCCATATGTAGACCTATCTGTATAGATTGTTGCAGAGACCGGAACTGACGCTGAGTGGAGGTGAGTACGGGGAAGGGACTTCATAGAGGAGGTAACATCTGAATAAGTCTTTAAGGATCACTAGACATTTCCTGGGCAGGCAGATGGGAATGGCACTTACAGAAGTATGAAGGTATGGGATGGCATGTATGTGGGGAGTAGCAATATAGCCTAGATTTTGATGTAAGTTAGAAAAGTGGACTGCACCTAGGCTCCTAAAGAACTTTTATACCTGACTCTAATTTAACTCCACCCTGTGGGTGCTGGGTAGTCTTATAGGTTCCTGGGCCCAATTCCAATGTGTGTGTTAGGTTTTGGGGGGCTTCCTGCACAACACCAAGCAATTCTCAGACACCAGCAGGGTGTCTGGGAATTTAACTCAGTCCTGACACTATCTATCCAGAGCCAGAGTCAGATGCCACGAGTTGAAGACTCAGACTTATGAGACTGTCCCCTGTCCCCTTCAGATGTCAACTGCAAGCCTAAGTTGTTACCGAGCCAACCAGCTACAAATTGAAAGGTCCCACGACCCTCTCCTCAGGTTCAATTAATTCGCTAGAGCAGCTCAGGGAACTGAAAGAAATGTTTTACTTGCTAGATGACCGGTTTATTATGAAAGGAAACAACTCAGGAAGAGCCAGGCCATATGGAAGAGACGCACAGGGTGAAGTAAGGGGCACAGAGATTCCATGCTCTCTCCAAGCGTGCCACTCTCCCCAATCTCCACATGTTCACCAACCCAGGAGCCCTCTGAACCCTGTCCTTTGGGTTTTTATGCAGTCTTCATTACATAGACACATGTGATTTTTCTTTTAAATGTTTATTTACTTAGAGAGAGAGAGAGAGAGAGAGAGAGAGAGAGACAGTGAGAGTGAGCACGAGCGGGGCAGGAGCAGAGAGAAGGGGAGAGAGAGAACCCGTGCAGTCAGTGCAGAGCCCAACAGAGGTAGGGCTCGAGCTCACCAACTGTGAGATTGTGAGATTGGTGACCTGAGCCAAGATCCAGAGTCAGACACTTAACTGAGTCACCCAGGAGTCCTGGCACATTTGATTAAATCACGGACTGTTGGTGACTGATTCCATCTCCAGCTTCTGTCCCTTCCTTGGAAATTAGAGTGGGGATGGGGACTGAAAGTTCCAATCATCTCATCACTGGGTTGGTTCCCATGGCAACCAGACCCTATCCAAGGCTCACCTAAGTGCTCATTAACATAACAAGATGCCTTTACTGTTCTCGTCTGGGGGAAACTCCCAGGGTCTTAGGAGCTCTGTGCCAGGAATGGGGGATGAATACCAAATATATACTTTTTATTATGAATCACAATTTCACAGGAAGCCATTGAGGTTTTTCAAGAGGTGAGTTTAAAAGCCGGTTTCTGTTATTGTAGGATTGTTAAGCAGCCCAGGAAGTTCAGACTCCAATCTGGAAACTTGACATTGGCCCGTAGCTCCAGGCTCAACTGCAGCCCAGCTTGCTACCCATCCTTTTGGCTCTTCCTTGCATGAGTCATACCTCAGGAGCACTTGTAAAGAGAGACAGTTGGACTGCTGGGGAGGCACACTTCATCCTCCGGGAGGCCCCTCGACTCTTTACTGGAGGTCCACAGCTCTGAGCTTCTACAACATGGGGGTGAATATGGTGGCCGAGGTATCAAAGGAGAAAGGAAGCCTTAAAGGATACAAAGTGCAGGTTATGGAACGTCAAAGACAGATTGCAGCCACATCAGTATGTTGTTGGGCTGTGCTTTAACACCTTCCTTGATGCCGCTGACTTTTATGCCAAGTACCTGGGGCTCATGATTTCATTGGCCTTTGAGAACCTGACAGACTGTGAAACTCTTAAAGCAAAAATTCTCCTGCTTGCCCATGTTGAATCAAGAGCAGAAATCCATAATCATCAGGCTGTATTTTCTATGTTCCAACCCGCCTCCTTTCTTCTACTATTATTCCTCTCAGGCCAAAGTAATACATATAAAATAACGTATATGTGTGTGTGTATATATATGTGTATATAGATAGATAGATGTGCATTGTGTGTGTGTGTGTGTGTGTGTGTGTGTGTTTGTATACATATATGCAAAAAGCAAACACTGCTTTCTCCTCCATGGTAGCTGAAGACAGGTGGGCACAGCCTCCAGTGAGTGACAGGGCTTGCCTGCTACCCAGTGTTTGCATTACGAGTAACGAGAAAGCATCTACGGTGCTTGTGTCCTTTCTTATTTGGGGTCATCTGCAACTCCACTGGGTTTGGGGTATATGTGCACTCCCACTTCCTGCAGGGCCCTGTCTGTCCTTGATGCTTACAGCTCCTCTTTCACTAACTTTGTGCCCTGCCCACTCCAGGCGAGGGCAAGGAAGATGTCAGCCTAGAATTCTGCCATGTCTAAAATATTCACGTTCTTTCTCATGGAGGAATGCTTTGCTATCAAGACCTCTATTAGTGAGCGTTAAGATTAAGCTCTCAGCCATGATGTGAAGACACACAAATACAGCATTGCATGGAATTCTTATGACATTGTTGTGTGGCAAACACAATGATCTCTGCCAGTTTAAGTCACGTCACTATCAAAACTCATGTTATGGTTCACGCGATGTTGCATGCACAGGGAGAGCACGTGTTTCCCATAATAGCTTGGAAATACATAATAAAATCATTATTCTTGTTCAACAGGATGTTCACGAAGATATTTTGGCGTATTTTTATAACCTTTGAAATCAAGGTGGAGAAATAAAACTCAAATCAGCTTTGGACTATTTAGAAAGCCTCATAATTATTATCCTGGCGGGATAGGTCAAGGGAACTTGTACTTTGAGGCTTTAGACTTCTTCTCACTGTAAGAGCAGGGCAGGCCACCCCAAAATATGCCGCAATAGCATATGGATTATTTTGAATTGAAGTTACGTGGGAAACAGCGCAAGAAGGACTCACTCAGGAAAGCATGTTGGCTTAGTTATCGATACTGCATTTTCTTTATTAATTTTTCTCTCTACCTGTATGCAGGCATGGGAGAATAACACCAAGTGTCGCTTGGTGAAAGGAATGTGGTTTTTTCCCTCTATCTCTTAATAATAATGAGTGTATCAAGGAGAAAGTCAATCATGTTCATTTAAATAATCTCCCATCCAAAATCATCCTGCATATTTCTGGTCATACTGGTTTCACATGTTTGGAAATGCCACCAGTATTTCTCAGTGGGAACTAAGGAATGCAGACTAGAATGCAATTTGATATTGCTAATGGTGATGTTATCTTGTTATTTAAAATAGTTGCAGAAATCCCAGACTGTAGAGGTTGGGTTAACAAAAAGCAAATATAACTAGTGGAGAATTCTCTGTAGAGGCTGCTTTTAGGCAACAGGATTCAGCAATGGAATGTGGCAAGCGCCCACAGCGACCCCTTGGCTGATACAAATAGGTCCCAGTGACCCACCTCAAAGTATGCATAGGTCTAACTAACCGACTGGCTACTTACAACCAGGAATAGTTACCAAAAAAGAGAAAATTCCATAGGTCCCCATACCTCCTCACCTTCCCCCTTTAAAAACAGCTCCCACCCACCACTTGCTTGCAGACAGCCAGCCTCTCTTTTGCTGTCCTGCTCACCATTCCTTTGCGGTATGTTCAGTAAACTACTAGCTCCTTTATTCCGCCTCTGGTGAATTCTTTTACTGCCTGCGCCATTTTCCGCCCACATTTGGGGGCCCCATTTGATAGGACAGACACCGCACTTAGAAACTACATTCTCCAAAACATTTAATACTCTTTCCACAATTTTGAAATTTTGGATTTCTTTTCTTTTATTCGATAACTTTTCCTTTTCTAGAGAAAACGGCCGGTGAAGCCAAAGTCAGATACATGTAATAGAAGTCCAATTAGGGGGGCGCCTGGGTGGCGCAGTCGGTTAAGCGTCCGACTTCAGCCAGGTCACGATCTCGCGGTCCGTGAGTTCGAGCCCCGCGTCAGGCTCTGGGCTGATGGCTCAGAGCCTGGAGCCTGTTTCCGATTCTGTGTCTCCCTCTCTCTCTGCCCCTCCCCCGTTCATGCTCTGTCTCTCTCTGTCCCAAAAATAAATAAACGTTGAAAAAAAAATTAAAAAAAAAAAAAAAAAAGAAGTCCAATTAGGCTATTTTCTGTGTTAAGAAATTGAAACTTGGGGATTTTAGTGCCTGAATTCCTTCAAACGTTCCGCTTAAACTGCTACTTTGTGCAACAAATTAAAGGAGATTAACGCATCCTTAGTAGGAGAAATGTAATTCTTAATATAAGACAAATTTTGCATTATAATTTCTCTAGGGAAAAGGCTTGTTTAAATTTTACAAGCAAAAGAAAGGAAAGGGACGCGTTGAAGTCTGTGGAACAGGTTGTAGATCCCCAAAGCCCCTTTTGTGTCATATTGTGGTCGCGGAAACTAAACTGGAATTGTATTTGTAAGTAAAAACATCCCTACAAGGATACTTTCCAGAAACCCTACTCAAGAAAGCCAACCTCCTTTTGACTCCAATGCTATTTGAATACTTCTTCGCTCACTGTGAAGAAAGGGCCCCACCCTTCTCCTGAAGTGAAATGGCCTCCTTTCCTCCCTTGGGATTTTACTCTGGGTTGAGGAGGGAGGCTCAATTAATAAATCTTTGCCCCCTGGAGGTGTATGGATACAGCTCCAGCAAAGCATCCGCTGGGGCCAGGCAGGAACGTGAACTGCAAGTGTAACTTGTCCCCAAGACGCCGGCTTTTGGAGCTTGCAGCCAGCCCTCAGTGTCACTCTCTGGGATTCACTCTGACGGCCAAGGGCATATTCCCCATGACAGTCTGAACAGAATCTGAGACTCACTGATATTAGAGGGTGGGTCTTGGGGTGGGTGGGGAGTGCATCTCAACCAGGGAAACCATTCTATGGAACCTGGAGTGCTTTTCCTGATTATGTTCTAGAAACAAGGCTACGTGGCAGCGTACAAAGAGCACAGCCTACCATCGCCTCCAAACATTCTGCTTTTGTTGGGGCGTGTTGGTTCTCATTATAGTCCTTGGAGGGTTGTTGAGGCTGGTCTGACAGTCAGGACAGGCCTGGTGGGTGGTGCCAGGAACAGTGACTACTCACAGCACCCTCCCCATCCCCCAGCACACACACACACACACACACACACACACACACACCCCTCAGGAGAGAGGAGTCAAGGGAGCAGACCCCTGTGGTCCTGGCTGAGGCCTCCTCCCCAAATTGAATAGAACTGTGTTCAAGTCCAGGATTTCAAACACCCTGTAATCCCGACTATACTAAGTGGATTCCAGAAGTCCAGGACAACTTTGGCCTCGAGCAAATACACCGTCTTCTGAGGAAAACTATCCCCCCCCTCCACCGACTTTGATAATTAAAAAAAAACAAGTTGTTAGTTTACTCATATTTGTGTTCCCTTTGTTTTTAAAAAAAGATAATAAAAGGGAAAAGTCGTGAGTGCCTTCATTCAACTTCCTTCTCTCCATCCTTCCAACCCCATCCTTTCTGAGAAATGCTTGGAAAGTTCCTAATGGACGTTGGAAGCCGTCCTGGAATCAAGGCGCCCTGTGCCTTCAGAGGTCCATGCCCAGTGAGGGGGAGCTCACATCTCTCTTGTGTCCTCTTGGCTTTTCGTAAACTCTCATCTGTGTGAGTAATTTCACTGTGTCTCTTCATCAACAGCCTGAAAAGGCTGGCAGGCTGAAGCGGGGCTCCGATAGACTGAATTCAAGCGCACAGGCTGGGAACGTGTGAGCATATAAAATCTCAGCTGTGAGTACCTGCCCACGGAAAACAAGGGAACAAACAAACCAACAAGCGGTTCATCTAAGACCAGGCAGTGCTTTCCAAGTTCTTCGGTGTGATCTATGTGCTAAATCGCATCTTCATTTTTGTTCCTTCTCCACCTCCCAGCCTTGCCCTTCCTGGAAGCTCCTGGAGAGAACTGCTACCCTTAGCATAGGTACTCCTTCTCTTTGGGAATTCGACCTTCTTTGGGAATTTCCTCTGCTTCTCTGCAGGTGGGCTCTGAAGCCACCACCAAGTGAGTAAACCGTTGGAGTCAATTCGTAAGCCCTCAGCCCAAGCAGCAGCAGTGACCTCAGCTCAGTGGCCGCAGATAAAGGCTGCCCTCGGTTTCTCAGGAACTTCTTAAGTTCTTTTGGCAGCCCTTGGCTTCTCCGGAATCGCTGCTAAGCCAAAACACAGCTGGAGCTCCTCTGGACACTCACAAGAAAACCCGAGAGCCGTTAAAAGCCCCAGCGCGCAGGGGAGCCAGGCCAAGGTCAGGGGTCAGCGGCGGCTTTAAAGGGCCTGCGGGGCTGGCGGCGCTCGCTCGCTCGGTACCACCTGCTGCGGCGCAGCGCGGACCTGGGCTTCCCGCGAGCTCCCTCCGGCCCGCAGCGGGCGCCTCACGGCCCTCTGCAGAGCTGGGGTTGGTCTCTGGGGTTCTGAGGGGCCCCAGACCCCGGGAAGTTCGGTGAGTGTGACGTGCGTGGGGGCTTGCGGCCCGAGGTGGGCGGGAGGAGAGCGCAGGTACGTCGGCGTGGG
The DNA here is from genome assembly GCF_022837055.1 of Prionailurus viverrinus. Taxonomy (NCBI): domain Eukaryota; kingdom Metazoa; phylum Chordata; class Mammalia; order Carnivora; family Felidae; genus Prionailurus; species Prionailurus viverrinus. The sequence goes on from NC_062569.1 coordinate 26,525,823, forward strand.
TGGGATTGTCCCCTTCCGGTGATTTTGCACCTAAAAGCCCGGACTTGAAGGAATCTCTCAAACGCTGGGAGACGAGGCTCTTGAACGCTAGGTTTTTAGAATTGGAAAGGACCAAGGACCAGCAGCATCTCCGTCCCCGGGGGCCTTTTTAGAGATGCAACTTCATGCGCTCCAAGCCAGACTTGCTGAACCAGAACCTCTAGGTATGGGGCCCAGGAATGTGTCTTTTCTCAAGCCCTCCAGGAGGGTCTGATGCAGCTAAGGTTTGCTCCCCCCCTGACTTGGAGGTCATTTAGTCTAAGATTTGGGCCCCTCACTCCATGCAGGAACCCCCCAGGTAAACCGAACGGGGTGCATGGAGGATAAACCATGAGGCATTAGGTGCTGGGATATATAAAGGCACAGTGAGAACTTTGAAACACTCTTGGTTTGTGGGAATTGCTATTCCGTGTCAAACTGTGAACTGTGATCTTTGATTTCCTCAAAACAGCCTTCAGGGCTGTAAGAAATGTTACTGAGTTTCTACTATGTGCAAGGTTCCAAGCAAGGTTCTTTCAAAGTGAAGGAGGGAGTTTGGTACTTTTAAAATCTTCAAACTGTTGGTATATTTTTCCTTTAACCAAGATCTTTGTCATTGGTGTAGTGCTTCTCTCCACATTTATTTTGGGTTTGGGTATTTAAGTGCTCCTTCTGAAGTTAGTTTTTGTTAATTGTTTTTAACCCAGAATGCCAGATTAGATATTCTAAAGATATGTATTTGTTTTATGAGTTCTTAAGAAAAGCTCACATTGGCAAGACATATTTTTTGATGTTCCTATTGAAGTCTACTTGATACATTTTATAAGTAGAATATATAGGGATCCTGAGATTTCTCTTTTAATGTTTATTTATTTATTTTGAGAGACGGCATGCACACAAACAGGAGGACTGGCAGAGGGAGAGGAGAGAATCCCAAGTAGGCTCTGGGCTGACAGAGCAGAAATTGACAGAAATTGACATGGGGCTCAATCTCAGTGAGATCATGACCTGAGCCAAAATCAAGAGTCGGATACTTAAGGGACCGAGCCATCCAGGCACCCCGGGATCCTGAGATTTTTTTAGGAGTCAGTGAGAAAGACAATTTATCATCTCTGATGAGTCCAATACCAGAGCTAGCTACCTTATACAAACTCTGAGAAGAAATCAGTTGCTATGGGAAAGCCCCTTGGAAACAATTATGGATGCCATTGTGACCCAAATTATACTGTTCCCTGATGTCCAAGGTTCTGACCCGTTCTTGCAGATAAGGCAGCTGGGCTCTTCATCACTGCTGAGATCCTTACTCATGAAATAGTTGATGAAGAAGGTTTTATGAATGGTTTGCTGTTAGTTGTGTTTTTTTATTCTCCTTTGGTGGCTTAATTTAAATATTAGGTCTAAATCTACTACTGAGTCGTTCTGAGACTCTGGAAAAAATCTCTGTGGATATTTCTCAGTTTTCCCTTCTTTTCAATGGGTGGATGCAGGATGTATGCTTTTGATGTGGTACTTGCCAGCATTATTCCAAAATGTCTCCCCAGAGTTCCCTACTTGCCGTATGGTTACAATATTGAATTCTTATTAATATGTTAAAGTAGAGAAATACTTAATACAATGATCATAGTTAATTATGTATGCATGTTTTAAGTTAAGACATCTCAGAAGCTTCCTCACAGATTTCAAAGGCTCACTTCTGTTTTGAAAACAACTTTGGAAATGTCCGTTAAAATTACAAGTTACTGCTAGGAATGTCATGTGCCTGTGAAAACTAAGCTTGCCATTGTAAATATTCCTTATCCCGAATCATGACTACATACAGTGCTTGCTCATAAGAATTCAAAGAGCGTATACTCAGCATCCTTTTATAATGGACTGTAAGGTGTGCAACATAGGTCTTATTTTTGTCATATTTTATGTTGTTATTTCCCTTCTTCAAGTTCAAATCACCTTCTAAAAGAATAATTTTTAACCCTGGAGCATTTATCCAGAACCCTGTAGCTCTGAGAGTGGGGGACGGGACTTGAGATGTATACTTTTCATGGCATTGCTGTTTGCTTTACGGATCCCCCTGCCAATCTCCTAGGACCTCAGATCCAGGACCTCTCTGAGCAGGTGCAGAGGAGGTGATAGGCGCTGGGCAAAGCTGGGACCTAGGATACAAATGAGATGCGTGCCTACCTTATGAGGAAGGACTAGCTGGTGGGGCACGGGCAGTTGCCAGCATTTTTGTCACTGTTGTCAATCACCAGTGCCCTGTGGTCCTGCTCTGGATTCTCTTGACCTGCTCAAATTCTAATCCTTCAAGCCATGTTTTGGGGGCATACCATAATTCAAGACTTGGTCTCTGAAAAGCAACTGTAAAATTCTGCTTTCTGGGGCACCTGGGTGGCTCAGTCGGTTGGGCGTCCGACTTCAGCTCAGGTCATGATCTCACATGACCTGAGCTGAAGTCGGACGCCCAACCGACTGAGCTCTGTGCTGACAGCTCAGAGCCTGGAGCCTGCTTCAAATTCTGTGTCTCCCTCTCTCTCTGCCCCTCCCCTGCTCATGCTCTGACTCTCTCTGTCTCAAAAATAAGATAAAAACATTAAAAATTAAAAAAAAAATTTCTGCTTTCTTTGATGGACCCAAGTGACACTTTGAGCCTTCTTCCTTAGCATGGTTAACTAATTTTTGGAAGATAATAAAGGACATGAAGAGACCAGAATAGTGGGATGAGAACTTTATAAAGACAATGTAGTTCAGTGGAAGGAATATCATCTTTGCAGTCAGAGAGACTGCAAGTTTTGGGACAAGCTGTACCACCACTCTGAGCCTCTGTTTCTTTATCAGTCATATGGGTATAATCATCATGCAAAAAGACCTACTCTTCTGCTGGTTCAAGCACCTTAAGTGTATATTTCACTAGCTAACATTAGCTACAAAGGAGGTTTGGAAATGTGTTTTTATAGCTAAGCACATTTCCCTAACCATCAGTATAGAGGTTCTATGGATAAAGAGGGAAGATGAGGTAGTGAATAGGCAGCTAGAAGTTTACCAAACATGGATACAGGACAAGAACGGTTCTTTGGAGATTGGAAAATGACAGTGGTTGTGGTGGATAGTGGGGCGTAGATGTGTGTGCATTGGGGAGTACAAAGTGGTAGAGAAAATGTGATCATGTTTCTAGGCAACTGGATGGCTTGAGGATGTTCAAGTCAAGCAGACAGGCCCCTGAAATAGAAGTGCTCTGGGTGTGAAATTGTGCTGGTAATAATATCTCTGTCTAGGTCTTGAAGCAGTTTACATAAATGGCTATATTTAAATCTTACAATAATCCTGAGAGGTAAAAAATGTGTGTGTGTGTGTGTGTGTGTGTGTGTGTGTGTGTGTGTGTTTATGTGTGTTTATTACCACTTCATTGATAAGGAAGTTGAGGCTTAGAATTATTAAGCCTTTGTCTAAGAGCATGTGCTCAGTTAGCACACAGTTTCTGTAGACTTTACCTTCCTGGCACCCATTTAATCTCCTTAATGGGGATGGGTCAGGTTGTAGAAAAAAATGAGAGAATGAAGTTAACTTTGTATACTTCCTTTTTACCATTGCAATAAGGCAAGAAAAAAAATTGGAAAGAGGGAGATAACATAATGAAATTTTGTAATTTAATAATTAAAGATGATTTAATGATCTAAGAGCCCATATACCTGGGTTCAAATCAGCATTTAATCACTTGCTAGCAGTGTAAACTTGGGTAAGACATTTAACTTCACTTTTTTCTTCTGTCTTATGGGGTAATAGTAGTACTCATAGAGATGTTGTAAGATAAAAAACAAGAAATAGTGACTGGTACATAATAAGAAATAAATGCATGCTGCAAAGCCTTGGTGCTTCAGATAGATCATAGCTAAGAGAAAAAATTGGAAATTAATCGAGCTAATTAAGATAGCTGACTACAAAATAAATTTCGGTAGTAACAGGCAGCTGAGAGTATAATGAGAGGAAAATGTGTATTCTCAATAACAACAAATTATAAAATAGCTGAGGACTATGAATGTGAAATGTGTAGGACCAAGTCCTGTTGGATCCCTGCTGCCTGAACTTTACCCCCCATCCTTGCCCCAAACACACATTCAGATGCGGCACAGAAAACCCAAGGTACCAGTATTGGTTTTATGCAAAAATACTTCCAAGAAAAAGAGGAAAATTACTCTAAACTCTAAGAAATGTAAGAGGTAATGAAAGACAAAGCCAAGGAAAGCACAGGAGTGACATAAAACCAAAACCCAGATTAGAAGGTATAAGTCAGCCTTGTGGAAAATTAGATTTTGATTTAGAGGACAACTTTGGGAGAAAAAATCTCATAGATTGCAGAGGGCAAGGACGAAGAGAGAAAAGTGGTTTGAATAATAGTGATGGAGAACAAGAGAGAAACAGCATCAGACTGTGTGAATTTTCTGGAAAAAAAAAAAGACAGAACAACAAAAGGGAACTGAAAATAAATATAAAACATATTGTATTTCTATGATCTCAAACTATCATGAATTTCAAGATGTATCTTTGATTTAAAAATCGCCTTTGGGCAAATAAAACGGAACAATAAAATTAAATGAATGTGTCAGAAGATATTTTGCAGTTTGAGAAAGACTGAAATGTAAAATAATATATTTTTTAGTTGAGAAAACACAGAATTAGATGAAAACTTCCAAAGTAAAAGGACATCTGCATTGGCAGGTCAAAAGTCTCATCATCTTCTGAAAAAACAAACAACCCCCCCACCCTCCCGCCAATAAGATTAGTAGGGTGTTCTTTAAGGATAAAGAATTAAATATCCAAGCAGAAAAACAAAAAATAAATTAGACTGGACATATAAATGATCTCAGCAACATCAGATTTTGGAAGACAGTGACTCAATGATCAGGGCTTAGAGGGAAAATGACAGAAATTAAGACCAGGGAATTCAACAGCCACATTCAGTATACGGCTTGTGCTGTATTTTCGTTAGCACCGATCTAGATTGCTCCAGATGGCAAATTGGAAGGTATCAGAAAGACATTCTCAGTTATGCCAGATGTCAGGGCCCATAAGCTAATCCTTGCTGTTCAAATGTTTTCTGAGGACCAGCGTCCTCCAGGAGCTTCTTAAAAGTGCAGAGTCTCAGGCCCCACTCCCAAACTACTGAATCGGAGCCTGTATTTTAACATGATGCCCAGGTAATTCATGTGCACATTAAAGCTCGAGAAACACTGTCTTCCTTAACCGTTTCCTAAAAGTCTTCTAGCCCACTGCTTTGTAACTGGTGCGTGTTGCAAGGACTGTGGATCTTCTGAGACACTGATCTCCTTAACCTGTGGGGTGGAAGAACTTGGGCTGAGGACCTAAAGAACAATGTCATTTTCTTTGTGCACCATGATCTATGGTTGTTCTGTCCAGTATGGTAACCAGTCATCATGTGTGGCTATTGGGCACTTGAAATGTGACCAGATTTTGAGGACTTAGTATGAAAAAAGAAAGCAAAATGTTGCATTAATAATTATTATATTGATTAGATATTGAAATTTCAGTGTTTTGGATATACTGGGGTTATGTAAAACACAGCATTTAATTGATTTCATGTATTTCTTTGCTAACGGGGTTGCTAAAAAATTTAAAATTGCATATGTGGCTTGCGTTCTGTTTCTTTTGGACAATGCTGATCTGCTTGCTTTTGGTGGAAAAAAGACAAATCAAAATAAAGAACCCAAGAATGGATATGGACTTATAGGCACATTAATCCTATTTAAACTTAGAAATAAAATTGAAATAGCTGTGGTATTGTGATCACAGAGCAAGAATTACCTTCTTAAAAATAAAAAGTTACAATATGAAAACCCTAAAGTTTAAAAGAGAATTTCTTTTATTTTTTTAATTTTTAAATGTTTATTTTTGAGAGAGAGACAGAGTGTGAGCGGGGGAGGGACAAAGAAAGAGGGAGACACAGAATCTGAAGCAGGCTCCAGGCTCTGAACTGTCAGCACAGAGCCTGATGTGGGGCTCGAACCCATGAACCGTGAGATCATGACCTGAGCTGAAGTTGGACGCTTAACCGACTGAGCCACCCAGGTGCCCCTTAAAAGATAATTTCATGAGAACAGATGAGGAGGTTCCTTTTGCCTCTATAGAATTCAATCCAAAAAATGAAAGAAGACAAAGAATGTAAGCAGACTAATATTCCCATCTTTTGTGGGGAGGGGGGTATAAATTTCATTTCTAAAGTTAATAAGTTTAGAAATATAAGTTAAAATGTTTTATTTACAAATAATTTTAATTAGTTTGATCTAAGTAAAAAATCTGATATATTTTCTTCCAAGTTGATGATCAATAGAGGAGAATTAAAAAAAAAACTGACAATAAGGGCAAAAAAGTTAAACAAAAGAAACAATAGGGAAAAATAAGGGATTACCTATAAAAACAGAGATGATACAAGTTCAAACATATATTTTATAATATAATGTGAATTCAAATGTCCCCTTTTCAAAAAAAATTTTTAATGCTTATTTATTTTTGAGGGAGAGAGAGAGAGTGCACAAGCTGGGGAGGGGCAGAGACAGAGGGAGACAGAGGATCCAAAACAGACTCCACACTATCAGTGCAGAGCCTGATGCAGAGCCTGAACTCAGGAACTGTGAGATCATGACCTGAGCTGAAGTGGAGACTTAAAAGGCTGAGCCTCCCAGGTGCCCTGCCCCCCTTTTTTGAGAGAGAGAGAGAGAGAGAGAGAGAGAGAGAGAGAGAGAGAGTGCATGTGTGCGTTCACACTCCCTGGGGAAGGACAGAGAGAGACTGAGAATCTCAAACAGGCTCCACACTCAGCCCAGAGCCCAGAGCCCAATGTGGGCTCAATCTCACAATTGAGGGATTGTGACCTGAAACAAAATCAACAGTTTGATGCTTAACCAAGTCGCCCAGACACCCCTAAATCCCCCTCTTAAAGAAAGAGATTCACAGATTGGATCAGAAGACTATATCCAGCCAAATGCTCTCTACCGGAGATGCATCTAAAATTAAAAAGATTTGGTAACTGACATTAATGATATGCTATCCAAGAGAAAGCAGGAATTATGATGTTTGTTATATAATGTTGAGATCAATGACAAATATATTAAATGAGGCAAAATGCATGCATTTTTAAACCTCCTTCCTTCCTTAAACAAACACCCCAATATTTATTGACTAGACACCAGTAAAGACAGGATACAACAGTGAGCCTAAGTCTATGTCGCTGTGTGATGGAGTGTGCCATCTAGTGGTAGCACACACTATAACCACAGGTTACATAATAATAGTATACTAATAACAAATATAATCGGCAGTGAAGATATACCTGTCACAAACCTTACGAAATAGCTAACATGGTATAGAAATAGATAAAGCTCAAACTGCAAGAAATGAAAAGACAGTGTAGGGGAAATGTTGATCCACTTACATTAGTCCTCAAGAGATCAGATAGACAAAAATAAGTAAGGATGACTTAATAGATTAATAATGAATTCTAAATCATCAGGAGAAAATATTTTATCTCCAAACAGCCATAAAGCATTTTAAAAAGTGAGTTTAGGGATGCCCGGGTGGCTCAGTCAGTTAAAAATCTGACACTTGATCTCAGCTCAGGTCTTGATCCCAGGGGTTTGAGTTCAAGTCCCACATTGGGCTCTGCACTGGGCGTGAAGCCTATTTAAAAAAAAAAAGAAAGAAAGAAAGAAAAAGAAAAAAAAGTGAGTTTATATCATGTCACAAAGGAAACCTCATTATGTTCCAAAAAAGAGAAATATTACAGACCACATTCTCTGAATGCAATGTATTAAAACCCAAACTAGGTAATAAAAGCAGGAGTTACACTAACACTAAAAGATAAAACACCTTTAATAAAACAAAACAGAACAAAAAACAGATTTAAAATTTGTATCTAGAAAAATTTAAAACCACAATTGAAGAATACCTGGTCCATAATAACGAAAATACTTGCCTCTCAAGGCCCATGTTGTAGAGTTATAGCTGTACCTAGAAAAATGCACTGCTCAAAAAGCTTTCATTTCTAAATAATAATAGAAATAAATGGATTAATCATTCAGTTCAGGAAGTTAGAAGACACAGAATGAGCGTAAGAAAAGACAGAGAATTGAAAAAGACAGAGAAAAACAACCACTTTGATTAATAAATGAAAAAAGCCTTTTGGAGAGAAAAATCACAGTAAAACCAATAATCTACTAGTCATCATAATGCAGAAAAAGAGCAAGAAAGCAAAATGAATAATATTAGGAATGAGAAATTAGACATAACCCTTAGATGGTAGAGAAAAATGAGAGGATCTGATTTTTATCTGATTTTATCATCAACAATACAAAGCCGGGGTGAAGTGGAAAGTTGCAAAAGGAAGCAGGAATGCTGATTAACAACATCTAAAGTAGCGGTAGAAACCCAAGGGGTGTGTAACACTGGAAGGGATTGAAACTGCCGAAAGCTAATGTGCTCCAGCCTGCTAATCCCACGCGTAAATACCTTTCAAAACTTGCAATGATAGGTCACTTAAAATGTTTAGGAATAAAGAGAAAGAAGAAAGGTTTCCAAGTCATTTTTGTGAATCCAGTGGGGTTGATACAAAATCACACCAAGACAGCCCCACAAAAAGAAGGGAAATACGCATTCCTCCCTTGTGAACAATGACGCAAAAGATCTGAATCAACTGTTTCCAAGCCAAAGCCAATAGCCCAGAAAATATAGAATGACTAAGTGGAGTTCGTTCTGAAGAAGGAGAATTGATTAAATATGAAGAGCTGTAATAAACTATTCACGAATCAAGTTCAATAGAGAATTGTAGTTAGTAGATGCTGAAAAGGTATTTGGTAAAATTTAGCAGCCGTTCTTGATTTTCTCAAGTCTTTGGTGAAAATAAAAAAGGGACATTTTCTTATTTCAATGTTTAGAAATATGTGTTATAAACTAACTGCCAGTATATCACACTTAATGGTGAAAAACTTGAAATACTGCCATGTAGTTAGGAACATTAACGACACCATTATTTAACATTGTTGTCAAAGTTCCGGTAAATGTAATAGTTCAAGAGAATAATACAGTATATACATTTAAAAAGAAGGGGTCAGGGCACCTGGGTGGCTCAGTCTGTTGAGCATCCGACTTCGGCTCAGGTCATGTTCTCGCAGCTCTGTGAGTTCATCTGTGCTGATGGCTCAGAGCCTGGAACCTGCTTCGGATTCTGTGTCTCCCTCTCTCTCTGCCCCTAACCCACTCGCATTCTGTCTCCATCTCTCTCAAAAATAAATAAACATTAAAAATTTTTTTTTAAAAAAGAAGGGACCAAGGTATTATTATTTATATTTAAAATAAGAGTACACTGATAATCTGAGTTAGCAGGAAAGTTCAGTAAAGTAGCCAGTACAAATAATAATTTAGTGAGGTAAGTAAAAGAAAAGATTCCATCTACAAAGCAATGAAAGATAAAAAAAAAAATCCAGGACTGTGTATATTCATAACTATTGAGCATATATCAGATCGATGCAAAACCAACACTCATGAAGGGAAATGGGCAGAGATCTTTCTTTTTTAGGATTTTTTTTTTAATGTTCATTTTGAGAGAGAGAGCAAGAGAGAGGGGCAAAGACAGAGGGAGAGAGAGAATCCCAAGCTGACTCTGCACTGTCCCACAGAGCCTGACACGGGGCTTCAGCTCATGAATTGTGAGATTGTCCCCTGAGCTGAAATCCAGAGTCGGACACTTAACTGAGCCACCAGGTCCCCCCATTTTTAAGTATCAAATGTTATATCAAAAATAATTTTAATTAATTTTATTCTGATAGGAGGCTTATAAGGCAAAAGTTCATAGCACCCACAGAAATCCTAACACAGCCCTACAGCCATGCTCATTTGCTTACCCATATTGTCTGTGGCCGCTTCTACAAGGGCAGAATTGAGTATTTATACTGGAGACAAAGCCCCAAATATTTACTATGTGGTTCTTCCCAGGGAAAGTGTGCTGACTCTTGGCTTAGTGTGTTAATACTCATGTCAAACTGAATGGTCCTTATGACCTGGATTTTATTCTTATTATTTCACCTAGATTATGCACCTTTCAAGACAAAAAGTTCTGTTTTTGAATTCTTCACATGCCTTGATGATTTGTTAAAGGGGGATGTTTTTATGGGTTCAAAATTTTAAGAGAAGGAAAATCACCAAATAGTCAAGATTTATCTTAAATTCGCTTAATCCCATACATCCTAAAGAATATAAAAAGAATGGGAAAAGGACAGTTTTAAGGGAAAAAAATATCTCCAAACACATGGTCTTTCCCAATGTCATTTGCAAACGAGTATCTTCTTCGTGTGACATGAAAGTAACATCAGGAACAAGCCAGCAGATGACCGTGCTGAGACTATTATTCCTGAACGGTAGTACCAATTGTTTATAATTCTGCTTCTAAAGTTTTAAGAAAATAATTATTGTTGGTGCACTTGGGTGGCTCAGTTGGTTAAGTGTCTGCTCAAGTCTTGATCTCACGGTTCGTGAGTTTGAGCCCCGTGTCGGTCTCTGTGCTGACAGCTCAGAGCCTGGAGCCTGCTTCAGATTCTGTGTGTGTCTCTCTCTCTGCCCCTCCTCCACTTGTGCTCTCTCTCTCTGTCAAAAAATAAGTAAACATTTAAAAAAATTAAAATAATAAGTGTTTATAAGTTTGGCATAAAATTTCAGATTTATTTTTGGATCCCTCAAATTTATACTATGGTGGGGATTCAGTTTTGACTCTATATTAATTTTAAGAATCAAGTTTGCATTTAGTTCATGTGTGTTGTGATTCATTTATGCAGAGGAAAGTTTCTGGAAGAATAATATGAGGCTGGTATGAGTTTTATCTGTGGAGAATGGGAATATGTATCCGTTGGCATGCCTTTGGTGGAGGTGTAGAAGTAGTTCATGCAACTAGGAAGGAGTAGATTGTTACTGACTTTGATTAGAATTTCCAGCTCATTGGGATAATACAAAGCAGATCAAGTTGGTTTTGTTACTGTTTTATTCACCGAGAGCCCTGAGTTTACATTACGGTTCACTCCATTTATAATGACCTGTATCCACCATTATAGTATCATACTGAGTAGTTTCACTGCCCTGAAAATCTTCCGTGCTTTGCCTATACATCCCTCCTTCCCCCAACTCCTGGCGACCACTGATCTTTTGTCTCCACTGTTTTGCCTTTCCAGATATTTATATAGTTGGTATCATAGGGTACATAGCCTCTGGGCTTGGCTTCATTCGCTTAGCAATATGCATCGAAGCTGCTTCTGTCTTTTCATGGCTTGATAGCTCATGTCTTTTTAGCGCTGAATAATATTATAATATCCAGGTGCCCCACTGTTTATTTATCCATCCCACTTGGTGAAGGACATCCCAGTTGCTTCCAATTCCACTTTCAGATAATACTGTATCACTTCATGGGAACTGCATACCTTATAATCACAGAGTATCCTTGCTTCCTCCCTCCTGTCCCTTGTATCATTGTTGTCATTCATTTCACTTACGTATAAACTATAATCATCAAGTACATTATCGTTATTATTTTGAACAAGCTGTTAATTAGGTTAAGAATAATAAGAAGAATAGTTTGTATTTAACTGTATTCCTTCTCTAATGTTCTTGTATTGTCTATATTTTCTTATTATCTGTATTCTTTTTTTTAATGTTTTTATTTATTTTTGAGAGACAGAGAGAGAGAGAGAGAGAGAGAGAGAGAGAGAGAGAACACAAGCAGGGCAGGGGCAGAGAGAGAGGGAGACACAGAATCTAAAACAGGCTCCAGACTCTGAGATGTCAGCACAGAGCCCGACTTAGGGCTCAATCTCACAAACGGTGAGATTATGACCTGAACCGAAGTTGGATGCTTAACAACCAAGCCACCCAGAGGTCCCGTTATTGTCTGTATTCATGAGGCTCTGACATCTGGAGTTTTGCCCAACTAGGGAGAGACTGCCAGTCCGCATGATTGACTGATTCCTAGAGATAGTAAAGGATGTGCCTTCAAGCCCTCCTTTGATATGCAAACCAACCAAACCTGGGTCCATACCCCCACCTGACTCTTATTGGGCGCTTGAACTCTGGACACTGTCCCCTTTTCCTAATCTTCCCAGGATTGTGCTAGACAACTAGGGACCAGCCTGACAGCACAGAACCCACTGAGATGATTCAAACTCTCCAATTCTAAATCCACCTTGCTTGTTAACTTTGCCTCATTCGTTTCTTCCCAGGAAAACTACAATAAAGGCTCCCACCCCCAGTTCTCTCTCTGCCTGCCCTCTTGCCTTAGATCTTCCCTTTGTGGCCCTCGGTGGTGTGCCCGTGTCTTCTGTTTCCAGGGAGCTGTGAGAAAAATAAAAACTTCTTCCTTCATGACAATCATTTTTGTGTCTGTGCGTCTTACTATACCTGATTAAGAGAAATCCTGGGTACCGTTAAAACTTGAATCTTTATGTAGATCCAAATTTCTGTCCTATATTCTTCTTCTTCCCCAAAGAACTTCTTTTAACATTTCTTGCAAGATAGGTCTATTGGTGACAAATTCTACCCGTTTTTATTTGCCTGAGAAAATGTTTATATCTCCTTCTCTCTGGAAGAATAATATCCTAGGATGCAGAATTCCGGGTTGGTGGTTTTTTTGTCTCAGCACATTGAATATTCCACTCCACTCTCTTCCTGTACTCCTTGTTGCTGAGAAGTCAGTTGTAATTCTTATCTTTGCTCCTTTATAGAGAAGGTTCTTTTTTTCTCCTGACTTCTTTCAAGACTTTTGCTTTGATTTTCTGTTGTTTGAATATGATATGCCTGGGCATAATTTTTGGTGTTGCTGCTGTTTGTTTTTGTTTTTGTTTTGTTTTGGCATTGTTATCCTCTGCACTTCCTGGATCTGTGGTCTGGTGTCTCCATTAATTTGGGGGAAATTCCCGGTCATTATTGTTTCAAATATTTCTTCTGTTCCTTTCTCTGTCTCGCCTGCTTCCGGTATTTCCACTCTAAGTATGTTCTACTTTTCAGTCGTCTCACACTTCTTGAATATTCTGTTCCATTTTTTTTTTAGGCTTTTTTCTTTGCTTTTCAGTTTTTAAAGCTTCTACTGAAATGTCCTCAAGCCCAGAGTTTCTTTTCTCAGCTGTGTCCAGTCTACTAATGAGCCCATTTAAAGGCATTTTTCATTTCTGTAACTGTGATTTTGATCTCTTTCATTTCTTCTTGATCCTTAGAATTTCCATGTCCTGATTACATTTCCCATCTGTTCTTTCATGCTGTCTACTTTTTTCCATTAGAGCCCTTCGCATATGAATCAGTTATTTGAAATTCCTCGTCTGATAATGCCACTACCTCTACTGTATCTAAGTCTGGTATCTTATGCTGCTTGACCTGTCTCTTTAAACTGTTTTTGCCTTTTAGCGTGTCTTACAATTTTTTTGTTGTCGTTGTTGAAAGCCGGTTGTGATGCAGTGGGCAAGAGAGACTGCAGTGAATACATTTTAGTGATGTGGTGGTGAAATGTGGATGGAAAGGAAGTGATCCATAGCCCTACGATTAAGTCTTGGTCTTTTTGGGTGCTGTGCTCCTGGCCTGTAAACTTCATAGGTGCTTGGTTTTTTTCCACCCCCTCTGGTGGGACAGGATGGCTATAGGACGCTAGAGGTAGGTATTTCCCTTTTTCCAGGTTGATTAGGTTCTGGTAAAACCCCCGTGGGATAGCTGTTGGTCAAATAGGAGGGCAGGTCTTGTTAAGAACATAACTTTCTGGAATATTTCAAAATGGTTACTTTTGCCCTCCCCCTGCTGGAAGAACAAGGAGTTTTCCTCAGATCCTCACTGAGAACTTGGTAGAGCTACTAGAGGTAAAGCTTAGAAAAGTGTGGGTGCCACCCTAACACTGGGCCATCCCCTGGAGTTTTTAACTCTCAGATTTGTCCACACTGAGCCTGCAATGATTTGTCAATTATGGTTTAGTTTCCTATACCCTGGCACTGGTTCCCACAGAGGTATCCAGAGAAATTTCTGCACATGGATTTCTGCTCTGATAAGTTGTGATTCTCGGTGTCCATCGGCCCCCCCAGTGGGAGCAGTGGTTTGCCCTGTGACTTGACTTCTCTGATGGATATAAGAAGAGTTGCTGATACTCATTTCGTCCATCTTTTTGTATTAGTACAGAGTAATGACTTTCAGGCTCCTTACATGACAAACAGGAAATTGGAAGTCCTGGACACTCGTAAGAGAGAAAGTGAGCGCTACTAATCATTATACTGGAACAACAATCATTCATTGGTACTATTCTAGATAACTGCATCACATATTTATGGATTTTTTACTCAATTTTTATGTTTGCTTTCCTCAGGAAAAAAAAATTTTAATTTAAAATCAACTAAAAATGTCCTCAACCCCATATCCTAAAAATAAATATATTTGACAATTAAAGAAAAGTGAGATCACACTCTACACGTCTGCACTTACCCCCTAACCTACTGTACTCTTTTAGTTAAATTTGGCAAGCATTTACTTGCTTTGGATTGTATTTGGGGATCCTGAAAGTAGACTAGAACATGATCCCTTCTGTCAAAACTTACACGAAAGATGGGTCAACCAAACATGTGCACAGAAAGAAACAATACAGATAATAAAATACACACATGAGCTATTAGAAACTAGTGGTGTAGACTGAGTGTTCAGGGCAAATGAGAACATGAAAGGTAGATGTGGCTGCAGTAATCAGGGGGCAGGCCAGGCAGGTCTTGAAGGAAAGTTGTGATTTGACTTTGTGTAGAAGACAAGGGCTTTGCAGGTTGGGGACAGATGAAGAGACAGTGTGGGCACCAGGACGTTAGGTCAGCTCCAGAGGGATTGAGAATTTGAGAGCTCTCCAGAGACTCTGGTTCTTGAAAGTTGTAGCAAGAAGGAACCATCCTAGAGGCTCCAATCTTGAATTTCCCAATGGGTCTAGTATCTAAGTGTATTCAAAAAGTTGCCAAGTGCATGTTGGCCAAGATTCTTTTGCTTGTGATCTATAAAACCAGCTCAAGCAAAAAATGGGATTTATTGGCCAAAATACCTAAAGTTGTCTGGGAACATGTCGGGCTGATCGAGGTGGTCAGTCGAGGCCATCACAAACATGTCTCTGGATCCTGTGGTTCTCCTTCATGATGGCAAGATGACCTCAGCAACTGTAGGCTTATATTCCACCAGTTTAGCATCCTCATAGCAAGAGAGCTTCTCCCTCCCAATAGATCTAGCAAAAGCCCACATATTGGCTGATGCTCATTGGCTCTGAGGGTCTAGGTCAGGTGCTCATCCTTTGATTAATCACAGTGACTGGAGAAGTGCTGGCTTAAATCAGGTGTTCTTTCCTCAAGTAGGGGTGAGATCATGAGTCCAGTCCATGTACTGAAAGTAGGGAAAGAGGTTTCTCAGAAGCAGTTGTGAATGTTGGGCAGACCAAATCGACAGATGTCCACTACAAGATAGTTATATACATGATCTCATATAAACGTCTCAACAACACAATGCTACAGCCATTATTGATCCCAACTTACAGATAAGGCCCCTGAAGTACAGACTTTATTGTTTTTGGGACTGTGCCCTGTACTTTCTACAGACAGCTTGCTTAGACCCTTTAGGATGGCCCAACCCAGTGGTTCTCAGCCTTGACTGCACATCAGAATCACCTGGGATGCTTTAAAAAAATCCCAGTGTTCTGCCAACACCCCCAACCAGTTGAGTCAGAAATTCTGGGAGTGGGACCAGGCATCGAAAATTTTTAGTAGCTAGCCAGTGCGCAGCCCTGGCCAAAAACCACCATCCCAGAGGTTGTTTTCTTTTCAGAAAGTTGTAATGAGAGCAATGGGCTGAGCCAAGTTCTGTTTTCTCAGCAGCAGCACCAATAATGAAGCATGCACTCAGACCCCAAGGAGATCAAACTACCACAGGAAAGCAAACCGAAAGCCCAGTGGAAATCAGGCATTGAGAATATAGATTGAGATGTTACTGATTTGGGAGTTTTATGATTTGAAGGGCATCTTTGGTTCAATGTCATTTATTCCTATGTGGATATAACAGGCCTTATCAAGTTTTACCAGATGGAAATATTAGAAGCATAAGCAAGACATTCTTCTCTCTGGGGATGTTCATTCAAAAAAAAATTTGGTCTGTCAGAAGGTTTTGGATTAGATGGTTGAAAGGTAGTTAATAATACTTGAAAAATGACAATCTCTGATGCCGGGGGTCTCTGGCAGAGGAGCCTTCTAGAGGTACCCTAGTGGTTTCTGCTGATGCTTTGTAGGAAGGGTGACTGCCTCATCTGAGAGGTCCAGACCTTGGAGGGATGGACCTGCTTCCTTTCTGTCTTCAGCAGAGCCAATGTTCCTAGGAGAACTGGGTTCTAATTCACAAAATGAGAGCATTTTATAGCTGAAGTCCAACACTCTTGTTGTGTATATTAAGGAACCAAGTCTCAGAAAGGAGCTCACCATTTGAATTATGAATTCTGATTATGAATTTTTTTTCACAAATCCTGATCAAATTTGTAGAAGTCATTAGAAGTGTTTTTGTGTGCTTTTGTTGATATTTTTCATAATTTATTTGACACTTTATTACGTTATTTTTTTAAGTTAGTTCTCACTCAGTTCTTTATAACTTATTCTGAAATACCCTGTTCATCTATTCTTTCAATATATATTCACTATGTGCCTTGTGTGTGCCAGGTACTGGAGTAGGTGCCATAAATCTTTCTTTTCTTTCTTTCTTCTTTCTTTTCTTTCTTTCTTTTCTTTTCTTTCTTTCTTTCTTTCTTTCCTTCCTTCTTTCTTTTCTTTCTTTCTTTCTTTCTTTCTTTCTTTCTTTCTTTCTTTTTCTTTCTGATGGAGTTTGCAGTGACATTTTAGAAACCAGTAAGTTCTGACCCTTACTATACTTTGGAGTTTAGCATTTGGTGCTTTTTATATTTTATGTTCTCATACAACTATTCTGGCTCCCTAAGTAGACTATACACTCTCAGAGGAACTATTTTATGTATTTTATTCTTTGTGTCCGAGAGCCTATCAACAGTTCCATTGATTATCTATAAATGGCAGTGTTGGATGGCTGGGCAAGTAATAGCCGGTAGACTTGTTAATTAAACTGCAGCCCATGTTTCTTACACACCTTATTTGTTTTGGTTTTAGAAGACAGTGGCATAAGTATTTCTGCCTTTAGTCCTAATCTCATCTGCTCTGAGGAAGATGAACTTAGAATGTGATACCAGTCGTTCCCCAAGTAAGGAAAACTTGAGAAAATGTTTCCTTGTTCTGATGTTCTGTGTCACCTAGCTGTGGGCTCCTCTCTATCTTAGATCCCCGATCTCTCCTCTTGCCCCTTGGGCATAATATGACCTCTTGGCTTGGAAAGTGCACCAAGGGGCTCTCTAGTCAGAGTCCCGCTGATGCAAATATCAGCCCTTGCACAGTATCCCCAGGGCTTCTCCTTGCCCCCTCTTCCTTCAACCAGGACCATCATCAGCTCATAATTGCCAATAGAATGAAGTCACTCCTAAAATGCTTCTTAGAGCATCGAAAGCCCTCTGCCATCTTGTCGTCTCAACCCCTACCTTCTTCTTTAGTCTTGTCTTCCACCCCTTCTCATGGCACATCGTGTGCCATAGCCAAAGCAAAAGCCGGCAGCCTCCAGGACGCACCTCCTGCTTGCTGCTCTCCACAGTCTTTGCTGTAATGGCACCATAGACACCAGAATGGTCTCCTCCCATTATCTGTGCATTCTCATATTGTAGGCATCCTTCAAGTCTAATCCAAATGCCACCACTTCCTTGAAGATTTCCTTAATTCTGCCGTTTCCTTGCATTTGGTTCGTGTCCTCATTTGAGGTAACGCCTCATTTTGCCTTATAAATATTTGCCTTCAGACCTTCCTTAACTTCCTCCTCTCCTTTCTTACTGATCCCTCACTCTGTGCCAAGTGCCAGGGACATAAAGATGCATCAAACATGTTGTGGTCCCTGCTCCAAAGACGTTTACAGTCTGGAAGAGGAGGCAGACATGGAAGCCACCAGAATGAAAATTTCAGGAGACTGAAGATTTGTGTCTCTTTTATCCACTACTGAATCCACATGACCTACAGCAGTGCAGAGAACATAGTTACCACTCAAGAAATGTTTGTTGAGTGAATAAATAATCTATCGGAAGTGTGTGTGTATGGATATACATGCACAGATATATACATATATATTGTATACATATACATGTATGGGTGTATATATAAATACATGGAAAGGACAAAATAAAGTCCAATTAAGACTGCAGAGGAAGGAAGACTTTGCTGAATCAGGTTCTTTTTATTTTTGAGAGAAAGAGAGAGAGTGAGACAGGAGGAGGGGCAGAGAGCGAGGGAGACGCACAAACCAAAGCAGGCTCCAGGCTTGAAGCTGTCAGCACAGAGCCCAATGCGGAGTTCAAACTCATGAGCCGCGAGATCATGACCTGAGCCGAAGTCGGATGCTTAACGGATTGAGCCACCCAGGCGCCCTGCTAAGTTAGGCTCTAAATCATGAGTCGGACTTTGCTGGCAAAGATTCTACTCTTGTTTTAGGCGAGGACGAAGTCTTAACCTTCTTTTTCCAGTGTTTCCTACACTGACCTTCATGCATCATGGTAGCTCAGTAAATGTTTATGGCATTGAACTGAAGCTGTCCCTAGCTAATCTGGAACCCTGGATCCTAACTTCTCGCCTGTTTTGCCTAGCCTGTATTAAAGAACAGACGGTCCTAGTACTGATGCCAAATCTCTTCCGTCCCCTACCATCTGCTTCCTTGACGAGCTGACCCCAGAGGGTTTGGAAGGTCTTTGCTCTTATAAAAGTGGAATTAGGACTGTTCACATAGTGTGGCCTCTGCAGCTAGAGCAGGCTCCCAGGGGACTTGTCTAGACTGGATCCAATATAGCTTTGCCACATTGCTGCTCAGACCGGTGGTGTTTGCTTCCCATGTGCAGGGCATTACTTCAGCACTCTCAGGATGCTCCAGACATGGCCATTTGCTTCTAGAAAAGCCTGGAATTGCTGCTGTGTGAGGTTTGTTGAGTAGAAACGGCTGGATCGGTGGAGCTTCCAGCGGCTAAGTAATTAACTTAATTCAGCACATCCTTGAGTACTCGCTGTAGAGCAGGCACTGACCTAGGCAAATGGGACCTTCAGTGGTGAGGGGTGAAAGGCCAAATCCTGCCTTCAACAGGCACTGTCTCCAACAGTAACTACAGAACAGGGTGAAATGTAACCCGGTGCTAAGCAGGAGGATGGTCTTGGAAGTGTGAGCGGCTGCAGTGAGGATCGGTGTGATGACACGTTCGGGGGTGTGGGTGAGAAAGGACATCCTGTCTGAGGAGCGGTGCTGTGGAAGAAACAAGAGGAGCACG
Source organism: Prionailurus viverrinus (assembly GCF_022837055.1). NCBI lineage: Eukaryota > Metazoa > Chordata > Mammalia > Carnivora > Felidae > Prionailurus > Prionailurus viverrinus. The sequence goes on from NC_062569.1 coordinate 26,545,276, forward strand.
AAAACCAAGGGGGGCAGAGCCGCGTGGCACCCACACGGTGGGCAACCACGCAGGAAAGTAAGACGGGGTAATTATGTGGCCTCTGTCCCTTCTGCGAGGGAAACCCGGGTGCCTTCCAGATGCTCTCAGAAATGGGCCAAAGCGCCAGGGAGGCGGAGACCTAGGCTTTAAGCCTCAGGTCTTCCACGGACCAGCTGTGTCACCTTGGAGGGGCTATACGACCTTACTGGGCCTCTGATCCTCAGCTGGAAGTGAGGGGGGCGGGGGGCACACATGCAGTTTTAGGCCCTTACCAGCTGGGGGCTGTGATTCCTAAATTGCATCCTTCTCCCTCTGCTGGGGCTCTGTATTCTGGTCCGAGCCTGTGCCTGGCCTGTCTGTGGTGCAGATGCCCTGAGTTAGGGATAGATTGAGCAGGGAGAGTGGAGGGCGGCCACTGGGGAGAAGGGAAGCAGGGTGGGGCACAGAAGGCAAAATGGCCTGAGCTTGCTTTCTTCCCATCTTTCGGTACTCCTTGCTCCTTTGGCTACAAGAGGAGAGGAAGAGAGAAATTAAGCCTGGTGGCTTTAGAATGCTCTTTGTACTGTATCTGACTTAGGATTTAGCAGTGTAAACCTCCAGTGAACTATTTACATACTTATTTCCAATCCAGTGGGCTCAAGGCTTACATGAGAGCCTTTGATGTGTTGCCATAACTCACTGCATAATTGCTGTTTTCTTTCAGTGTCTACACCCGTCAGAAGGTTGGAACCTTGCATTGTGCCTTTATATTTCACTAAGTTAAGCTTCTTTGTTTTCTTGCTTCACCAAGTCACATTTAGACCTCATGCCTTCTGTTATAAAACAGACTGCCTCACAGAGAGTACAGTTTTCCATTCAGAATGAGATTTGTGGAATGTAATCAAAAGAAGGAAGATGATTAATCATTATTCCGTTATTACTCTCCTATTTTGTCTCCTGGCAATGGCTGAGGAGTTTCGTTCCCATCTCTTTGTGTCTGTGTGATCTGAGCTGAAAATCCCTATGAGAAGTAGCAAGGCCACCTAGTCTGCCTGTGGAACCTTCTCTTCAGATGTTCAGTTTAGCTACTGACTCCCCCTGAAGTGGGCTGGGGATATCCCCCCTCCCCCCCCTTCAGAGACAATGCTAGCTTTGGATTCCCGATCAGCCTCTGAGAGTTTGAGCATTTGAAAGGGTGAAAATGTACAAGTCGGTCCATACGGCAGCTATTTGAGCTTGGAGTTTCTTTGTGCCCTACGTCTGGTTTGGGGTATAAATCCTCCAATATGGCTGACTGATTGACTTTCCCCAGGCTATCACTTGTGCATGCTACTTTCAGCTTCAGGACCTTCCATCATAACATCACAGGATCGAAGACATTTAGAGTTAAGATGAGCCATGGGGGTGTGAGTGAACCCTCTCCTGTAGTGCTGGGACCCCCACTCTGCTGTCTTGGAACCTCTTTATCCTCATCTTGCCTTACTTTTGCTCTGCTAGTTTGGACAGGTTGGCAATTCAGCATGGCTGCTGGCTTCCTCTGGCGAGTCCAAACAGGAGGGATTGGGGAGTTAAGCTGTCAAAGGATGAGAGCCATAGACAGTCAATAAAGCGTAGCTGCTCAAGAGTAAGCACAGGGCCCGGGGTAGAAGCTCATGGGTAAGAGATGGGGTTGGGAGTGGTGGGCCTAGGTTATAGGTCTGCACTTTTTCTGCTCTGAAAGGAGGCTTTCTTCTATCTCACCCCATCCTCAGGAACCCATTACTAGCCAAGGGATGAAAAATGAGCTCACACACACAAATCATATTTCTTTTTTTTATTAAAAAGGTTTTAAAAAATTTTTTTTCATTTACTTTTGAGAAGACAGAGCACGAGTAGGGGAGGGACAGAGAGAGAGGGAGACACAGAATCCGAAGGCGGCTCCAGGCTCTGAGCTGTCAGCACAGAGCCCGACGCGGGGCTCGAACCCACGAACTGCGAGATCATGACCTGAGCCGAAGTTGGACACTCAGTCGACTGAGCCTCCCAGGCACCCCGCAGATCATATTTCTGTCAAGAGCACAAGCACTATGAAAGATAGACAAATCAGAACAATTTCTACTAAAGGAAACAGAATACAAAAAGCAAATGAGAAGGTGAAGTGAAAAATGTCAGCTGGATGCCCCGATAAGACACCCTTCACTCGTACCCCTTGACCCCCTGCAGCCATAATTTGGCATTCCTCTCTGAACAAAAGTGTCTTTTTGTGAGAGTACTGGGATCCGGGTAGGAGACTGTGAAACCCAGTGTAGTGCAAGACTGAGGAGAGCCATTTTGAGAAGGGAGGCTCTCACCCAGGTAGGTAGCTGACTTGCCACAGACCCAGAAACAGCTGTGTATCCCCAAGAGTTCCGTTACAGCCTCTTTGGTTGTGGTCCGATCACTGGTACCACATGCAAGGGACCTGGGCAGGGTCATCCCTACCTTTGGACCCTGAAGTGGCCTGTAAATCAGCTCGAGCCCTTCTTGGCCATATTCCAGGAGCCCCTGGAAGTGATGCCATCAAGATGGCGACATAGGTTGTTCCCAAATTCAGTCTTCCTCTCAAGAAGACCAACCGGCAACTATCCATAGACAAAGACAGCATTGTGAAAATTCCAGAACATGGGGTGGGGGGTGGGTGCGGCCAAAGAGATTGAGAAAGACAGCATTAGAAAGTACGAGGAGTAGTTTTTTGTTTTTGTTTTTTTTTTCCACGTTTTTTATTTATTTTTGGGACAGAGAGAGACAGAGCATGAACGGGGGAGGGGCAGAGAGAGAGGGAGACACAGAATTGGAAACAGGCTCCAGGCTCCGAGCCATCAGCCCAGAGCCTGATGCGGGGCTCAAACTCACGGACCACGAGATTGTGACCTGGCTGAAGTCGGACGCTTAACCAACTGCGCCACCCAGGCACCCCACAAGGAGTAGTTTTTGATCACGTTGCCCCCCCCCCCCGCCCCCCCCCCCCCCAGGCTGGCACAGGGACCATTGCAGGAATCTGCTGGACTCGACCACTGGGGGTCAGACAGAGATGAAGGGGAACATGGCTTAGCACAACCAGCATTCAGATCTTATCGGATCACACGTCTGCATACAGTAGCACCTGGGTGAGATCCCAGCCGGCAGCTGGCCCTGTGTGGCCAGGGAGCTTGGCCGACAGTTCTACCTGACCAACGGGCCGAATGGGCCTTGGAGCCTGTTCCATAATCTCATCCAGACAAGGAAGGAAATTCGCAGCCCCACACAACTGCTGAGCATAGCCTCCCATCCTGCCTGACGAGAAGCCTGGTCAGAGAGCCTTGGCAGCTGTGGAACCCTTCCTGCAGCCCTGATCAGGTGGGGAACCGAGTCAGCAGCCCTGCCGAACGGTTGAGCATAGCCTCTGGCCTCACATGACCCGAGAGACTGAACAGTGACCCTGGGCAGCCTTGGAGCCCAGCCTCTGGTACTGCCCAGGCAGTGACTCTGCCCAGTTGAGGTGCAGACACTGTGGCTTCAATCTGCCAAGGCTCCTGGACGGTGACCCCACCCAACCTCAAAACACAATCTCCAGCCCACCCAACTGCAAGATCCAGTGGGAGGCCCTGCCCAGGTCGAGAGCCTGGGCAGCAATGTCACCCAATAGTGGAGCCCAGCCAGCAGGCTGCCTGAGTGCAGAGCCCAGCCCACATCCCCCACACCTTTGAGGTACAGCCTGTGCCCCTGTCTGATTGCAGAACAGAGCTTTGTCTGACTGTGAAGCTGTCAAAGGTTTAAAATAGCCAAGCTAAAACCAGTGAATCACTGAAGTAGTAATTAGTAAAAATTCTGGTGCACAGAGCTGGCGAACCGGGAGCGCTCAAACCAGAACATGGAATGAGCCTCAGGGGTGGATTGTTAGAAGGCAACTTATAGAGTGATAAAGCAGTGACTGTTTATTCCTCTCGGTAACTGGTTACGATATTACAGTTTTCTCTGGTTACTTCATATCAGTTTCAAGAAACAGTTGAAGTTTGCTTCTCATTTCTAGAGGCACAAGCCAGAAGTGATCCCGGTCAAGTTTGCCTGGCAAAATAAGCTAACCTACACTTTGCCTGCATGACGAAATTGGTTCTGTCTGCTCAGGGAACCTTCAAGGCTCATCTCCATCCATCCTTGATTTTAATGATTCCCTCTGTTCAGGCTTTCTCTCAGCAAGCAGGGTGGGAGTGTGACCGGCCAATCATTATAGGGTTATTCTCAGTTATCACTGTTGATGTAGTCAGGCCGAAGAATCCCACATTCACTGTTTCCATTAGTCGGGTCATCAGGCCGGAGGGCCCTGTAATCACTTCTTCATCATCCATGTGGTTATTGTTGATTTCATCCAGTCGTCTGATGCTGACAGATACCATTTGGCATATAAGTGGCTGCCGACAAGCGTTTAGAAACTTCAAGAATATACAATGCACTTGAGAGGTCAATATGGTGATTGTAGAGAGAACAGCCAAGGATGGAAAAATTCCCCGGAGCACAGATTCCCAGGAGCCAAGATTTAACCAATAAAATAAATCAAATGGGTTTTAATCACATTCAGGTTTTACCTTTCTAAGTGAATGTACAATTTTTCCAAAAGTTATTTACACAGGCACAACAGGATGTATTCGCATAACACACATCCTCATGATCAGGTAGGACAGGGTGAACTTGAGGACGTCGTATTTCAGGAGGCGCTATTGCAGGTGGACTCTCACCTCAGAATGAGGCCTCTATGATGCGAGCAATCAGGTATTTTAATGAGAGGCATTTCTGCGGAAACGAAAGGAAACCAAAGGTTAATAGTTTGAGTAAATTAGAAATTCAGCGTTCTGAGTTGGGAAGATTTCTAGATGTCGGGTTCTGAGCATCTTCAGATGAAGGAAGGCAAGCAGTGGCAATCAGACAGATTTTCCTGGTTGGCAGCATGAATGGAAAGGTCACCAAGTGGCCCCATAGCAACAGGCCGAGAACTGTTCACACACTGAGTTGTGGTGAGGTCTCCGAAGTTTAGATCAAGTTGTCCAGCTTTAGCCGGCATGGCTTTGGAAAAAGCGCAGCTTTAGTTTCGCAGTGATTGCAAGTCAAAATAGCAGGAGGAAATGGAAAATGTAAGTTTAGAGAATTTGAGCCACCTGTTGGAGGAAGTTAGAATACAGGACATTTTCAGGTAGAAAACAATCTTCAAAGACAATGAACAGTGTTCGAATCTTATATCTGTGAAGGTATATTACTGAAATATAATTTTTTCCTGCATAATCATTTCCATTTCTATCAAAGATAACAATAGCAAAACTAATTTGTTTGTAAATTAAATCTAGTTGTAATAAACTTGGCTTGATTATTTATGTAAGTGCAGAAAGCATAGTCGTTGACCATATAGGTTCTTTTATATCTTATTTATTACAAAAAATTAGTTTTAATTTTAATTTTTTTTTTTTTTTTTGAGAATGAGAGGGCACACAAGCAAGGGAGGAGCAGAGGGAGAGGGAGGGACAAAATCCCCAGCAGGTGCCATACTCAGTATGGCTGGCTCTCACTACCATGAGATCATGACCTGTGCCCAAATCAAGAGTCAGACACTTAACTGACTGACCCACCCAGGCACCCCACCACATAGGCTCTTTTAAATCTGGAAAACAAAACATTAAACAACCAGCTATGTTTAAATGAAGTCATAAAAATTATAATCATCCTCATTAGTTCATTTAGTTTTCTGTAATAATTCTTGTGGATCTTGATCTTATGTTAGCAGTTTTAAATATTCATCTGTTTTCCATCAAAGTTTTAGAAATTCTTACCCAGTTCAGTATTATGATCTTAGAGTTATCAGAAACTTGCATTCTGGAGTTCTTTTCTATGAATTTCTTTGAAGATGAAACATATATATAAAAGCCTCAGATTAAAACAGTAACTATAGGGGCCCCTGGGTGGCGCAGTCGGTTAAGCATCCGACTTCAGCCAGGTCACGATCTCGCGGTCCGGGAGTTCGAGCCCCGCGTCGGGCTCTGGGCTGATGGCTCAGAGCCTGGAGCCTGTTTCTGATTCTGTGTCTCCCTCTCTCTCTGCCCCTCCCCCGTTCATGCTCTGTCTCTCTCTGTCCCAAAAATAAATAAACGTTGAAAAAAAAAAATTAAAACAGTAACTATAAATGACCAAAGACTTTAACATGGCCATGGTTAAAGATCAGATAAGAGTTCATTGTGATGTAATTGAGAGGAAAAATTTGGTTATTTGGGCTCTATCAAATTTTAAGACAGTAGCTAGAATTATGCCTCATAACCCCATATTTTTTTTTTCTTTTTTTTTTAGGCTCTTTTTTTTTTTTTTTTTTAATTTTTTTTCAACGTTTATTTATTTTTGGGACAGAGAGAGACAGAGCATGAATGGGGGAGGGGCAGAGAGAGAGAGGGAGACACAGAATCGGAAGCAGGCTCCAGGCTCTGAGCCATCAGCCCAGAGCCTGATGCGGGGCTCGAACTCACGGACCGCGAGATCGTGACCTGGCTGAAGTCGGACGCTTAACCGACTGCGCCACCCAGGCGCCCCAACCCCATATTGACACAAATCAGATTCCCAGGAACTCTGTATAATTTCTGGAACATTTATATGAATAACTTCCATGAAAATATTTCCTAAAGAAAGTTTAGTATCATTTTTTTAATGTTTATTTATTTTTGAGAGAGAGAGAGTGCGCAAGCAAGGGGGGGAGGCAGAGAGAGGGAGACACAGAATGTGAGTCAGGCTGCAGGCTCTGGGCTGTCGGCACAGAGCCCGACACAGGGGCTCAGACCTACAAACTATGAGACCATGACCCGTGCTGAAATCGGAGGCTTAATCTACTGAGCCATCCAAGCACCCCTAGAATCACTTCTTATTTGACAATGCTTTCCGTGAAATTTAACAGATTCAAAAGTTACATAGTTGTTTAAAAAAATAAACAATTTAGCTCTTTTATTAGAGAAGATTTGGTTTTCTTAGAAAGTTCAAAGACCTGATAAAGATGAAACATGGAATCTTTGTTTTTTATGCAGAATACATTTGTAGTAAAGAAAAATCTGTGTTCACAGACCAAAATCTAAGACAACTCTGTCCTTTTCACAGAAAGAAAACAAAATTCTAATTTTGCACCAGTATACTTTTGACATTCATTTTTTTCTTTTTTTCTCTTTAACTTAAATTCATCCATTCTAATCTTAGCTTGACCACACATAAAATTCCTTTCTCAAGATTCCTTTTCCACAAACCTACTACAGCTTTCTATATCTATAGAGGTTTTGTTCTTTTCGCTTCTTATTTGGCAACAATCATTTTACTTTAGGATAAAGTTACTTTCTTTTATTCTGCTTACCAAAAATGCATTTCTGTTCCTTATAACCTTGTTTTATGGAAAACATGCATTCTCCTTTTCATATACAGTCATTTTTTCCATCCTATTATTTCTATGTTTTATAAAAAACAAAAACAAAAATAAACCCAATTCTCCCCCAAACCTGTTTTCTTTTTTTAATTTTTTTTCTTTTATTTTTATTTATTTAAGTAAGCTCTGTTCCCACTGTGGGGCTTGAACTCATGACCCCAAGGCCAAGAGTTGCATACTCCACCAACTTAGCCAGCCAGGCACCTCCAAACCTCTTTTCTTCTGCTGATGATTTCAGCGTTATTAGTTCAAATATTATTTTCTCAATTTCAAAGTTTACAAAGCTTATCTAGAAAAGAATGCAAGGCAGTTGTTAGAAAAGTTACAGATTTGCTCTCACAGGACAGCATAATTGCCTATATGCTATGTTAAAAGAGTATTAACTCCTATATAAAACAGTTAAACCATATTCCTTTTGGAAATTACAGTATGAGATTCACTCATGTCTGTTGACTCGTCCTGACAATACTTTGTTAGATTGGGAATGATAGAACAGGCAGGGGCAACAGGGTCCCCACATTACTGCTGAAGAAGGTTGCTCTATTTTGAATAGGCAAAATAAAGATTTAGAGATGGGGCGCCTGAGTGGCTTAGTCAGTTAAGCGTCTTGGCTTTTGCTCAGGTCATGATCTCACGGTTCGTGAGTTCGAGCCCTGAGTCTGGCTCTGTGCTGACAGCTCAGAGCCTGGAGCCTGCTTTGGATTCTGTGTCTCCCTCTCTCTCTCTCTCTGCCCCTCCCCCACTCACGCTTTGTCTCAGTCTGAAAAATGAATAAACCTTAAAAAAATTTTTTAAAAGAAAAAGATTTAAAGAATGAGTCAACAACTTCTAAACTGATGGTGGAGCTGTAAATATCTGGAAAGCCATGAGCAGAATTCCCAGTCTTGCAAGTAGTTATAAGAAATGGAGACAAAGTTTGGTAAGTGACAACAAACTGGAAAAGAGAAGCTGTCACACGGTGATCACTGCCTGGCCTTGGGGAGTCACCACTGTGTGTGTGCAACACAGGAATGTTGGTTGTTCTGGTATCAGCCTCAGCTGGTTGCACAGACCCTCTCATTGCTCAGTTTACTGTTTTATAAGAGCCGGGCTTTTACCATGTTGGATCATTGCACAGCAAGAAATACGGTGTATGTTATGGTCCAGCACACGCGTACATATATAAAACCATATATGTAACTGGAATAAAACTTTAATAAACTGGCACATATTTTTTTAAATTTTTTTTTCAACATTTATTTATTTTTGGGACAGAGAGAGACAGAGCATGAACAGGGGAGGGGCAGAGAGAGAGGGAGACACAGAATCGGAAACAGGCTCCAGGCTCGGAGCCATCAGCCCAGAGCCTGACGCGGGGCTCGAACTCACGGACCGCAAGATCGTGACCTGGCTGAAGTTGGACGCTTAACCGACTGCGCCACCCAGGTGCCCCTGTTTTCTATTTTCAGTATATGCCATGTATGTACTCTATTTTGCATTTTATGAAATTATTCTTTTTTAATTTGTATTTATTTTTTTATTTTTTTAATGTTTTGTGTATTTTTGAGAGAGAAAGACAGAGACAGAGAGACAGAGTGTGAGCAGGGGAGGGTCACAGAGAGGGAGATACAGAATCCGAAGCGGGCTCCAGACTCTGAGCTGTCAGCACAGCCTGACACGGGGCTTGAACCCACGAACCGCGAGATCATGGCCTGAGCCGAAGTTGGACACTTAACTGACTGAGCCACCCAGGTGCCCCTGAAATTATTCTCTTTTATTCATATATAAATATAAATAAATTAAAATCTAAAAATTATGGATAAAATGGAGATATATATTATCCACTTATCTGTATGGGGAGATATGGATAGTATGTATATCTTCTGTTTCAATAAATTTTAATCATAATTCACCAGTGGTCTGTGACCACAGCTGGAAAGACAAGAAGTTACAATAAATCCTCGTACTGTAGGTGAAAGCTCTCAGGGTGTTCCACTGCCTCTCACCTTCCAAAGGGGTGCTTGCTTTTTGCCTGCCTTCTCTCAGCACCGATGCACACGCTTGGCATAGTTCATTCACGCCTGTTACTCTAAGTGTTCTGGCAATTTCTCTTTGGTTCATTTTGTATTCTCAGCTCTTCCTCCAACTTTTTCAACCGTTGCTTTCCGGTGAAAACTAGAGAGCACACAACTGTGAACTGTATATTAGCATTAGCCAATTTATAAGCACATTTTAAAATTGTTAGAAGGATATTCTTTCTCATAGTACATGTTTTTTCAGTGTGGCATAAAACATGTTTGTTAATAGACCCTCAATTTTTTTTGTCTCTCTATAAAAATTAAGAAGCCAAAAGTAGGTAAACTTATGTTTAACATTTAGTGTTTTTCCTATTTGGGAATGATTTAGATATTCAGTGAATATCCACTATTTGGTTTAACTTAGTATGAACTTTGATCTTATTATATATGTATTTAAATTACTTGCTTTTAACAAGTGTGCTTGGATTAGATCTCAAAATTACCATCATCTTAAATTCTTTTGCTTATTGACAAATTTTGAAGAAATGCCTCATTTTATTAAAACAACAAATTTAAATTAGCTTTTATTTATCAAAGATTATCCCAGATCATGTGAACTTGAAAAACATTTTGGTTAGTTTCTGTGTTTCTGAGAGTGTACTTAATTTATTTGAGTGCTTAATTTTCTTTGAGCCAGCCAGTTAAATAGAGCTCTTTTCAAATTAATTTTGGCAATACCTCTTGGAGATAGAAAAATATCCCATATCCGTAGTATACATACATAACATACAGATAGACACAGAGATCTTATAACTTTTATTTTAAAAAGTTCAGCCGTAAAAAAAAAAAGTTTAGCTGTGTCTCAGGCACAGCACTCAAAAGAATAGTCAAATTCGGGGGTGCCTGGGGGGCTCAGTTGGTTAAGCACCTGACTTTGGCTCAGGTCATGATCTTGCTGTTTATGAGTTTGAGCCCCCCATCAGGCTCTGTGCTGACAGCTCAGAGCCTGGAGCCTGCTTCAGATTCTGTGTCTCCTCTCTCTCTGTTCCTCCCCTGCTCATGCTCTGTCTCTCAAAAATAAATAAACATTAAAAAAAATTTTCTTAATGAATAGTTGAATCCAAATGGTGTTTCTGGTAGATGGACCAAGTTAAGTAAGGTTGGCTTCTCAGATGGTCAAATTTTTTTTACTAAAGAGATTTTATTTGTATGTTGCAGGGACCCTTTCAGAACTATTTTTGAAGTCATTTTGTCTTTGAGAAGCCTCTGCATACCAAACAACGAATTCCATTGTCTCTGTGACCTTTGGGATCCTCTCTTTTTTTTTAATTAAAAAAAAAAATTTTTTTTAACGTTTTTATTTATTTTGGGGACAGAGAGAGACAGAGCATGAACGGGGTAGGGGCACAGAGAGAGGGAGACACAGAATCGGAAACAGGCTCCAGGCTCTGAGCCATCAGCCCAGAGCCTGACGCGGGGCTCGAACTCACGGACCACGAGATCGTGACCTGGCTGAAGTCGGACGCTCAACCGATTGCGCCACCCAGGTGCCCCAAGGGGATCCTCTCTTTTAAGGGTGCCACTTAAGATGGACCTATCTAAAACAAAGATTCCCCAGAATGGCCACTGTGATTCTAAATTATTACAAAGTTCACCCATTTTGCCAGAAAGGCACAAGATCCTGGTCCAAGGACCAGGTGGAATCTTATATTCCATTTGGATTTCCTAAATTCCAAGGGGCTCTGTTTTGCAACAACTGTTCTAAAACACCTAGAATCACATTGTTTTCCCTGGTTTTGAACAGGATAGGTGATTTACCCATCAACAGACAAAAACGGAAACAGAAGACAAGTGTGCACAATACAGTTCGAGAACTCAGAGTGCAGAGTGGAGCTCAGATCCAGGAGAGACTTACCCTCAAGCTCCAGGGTTGGGGAGAAAGCCATGAACTCAGTGGGCTCTGTGGGTATCAGCACTTGGTTGCTCACTGGCAATGGAGTTGGTGGTGGTCTTTCACGGATCCCACTTCTAACTCCATGAAATGTCAGAAGTTCAAACTAGCCGTTGTAAAACCAATGAATCACTGAAGTGGTAATTAGTAAAAATGTAATTGTGTGCACACCACGATGAGAGCATTTGCAAACAGTTTACAAGCAGGGGGCACTCAAACCAGAACATGGAATGGGTCTCAGGGGTATATTGTTAGAAGGTAGCTTATGTTGTGAGAAAGCAGTGATTGTTTATTCTTCATGGTGATTGGTTACAATGTTACAATTTTCAGTGGTTACCTCATATAAATTTTAAGAAACAGTTGAAGTTTGCTTCTCATTTCTAGAGGCACAAGCAAGAAATGATCCCAAGTCAAGTTAGCCTCCCAAAATAAGCTAAATTGAGCCTTGCCTGTGTTACTAAACTGGTTCTGTTTGCTCAGAGAAACTTTTAAGGCTAGGCTCCATCTGTCCTTGGTTTTTTGTTTTTTTTTTGTTTTTTTTTTTTTAATTTTTTTTTCAACGTTTATTTATTTTTGGGACAGAGAGAGACAGAGCATGAACGGGGGAGGGGCAGAGAGAGAGGGAAACACATAATCTGAAGCAGGCTCCAGGCTCTGAGCCATCAGCCCAGAGCGCGACGCGGGGCTCGAACTCCCGGACCGCGAGATCGTGACCTGGCTGAAGTCGGACGCTTAACCGACTGCGCCACCCAGGCGCCCCCATCTGTCCTTGGTTTTAACACAGCCCAGACTGTGGCCACACCTAAACACGGAGTCCAGCCAGTGGCACCATCCAGTCACAGAGCACAGCCTGAGACTCCACCAGACCGAGACCAATGGCAGAGCCTGGCCCCACAGCACTGCTCAATCACGGAGTCCGAACATCAACACTGCCCTGCCTGGGAACACAGCCTGTGAACTTGCTGGGCCAAAGGTGATTATAGAGCCCAGCCAGTGGCTCTACAAAAATGGGAATACGACATACCCAAACTTCTGAGATGTAGCAAAGCAATTCTAAGGGGGAAAATTTAGTACTAACAGTGCATACATTAAGAAAAAAGAAAGCTCTCAATTAAAGAGCCTAACTTTGCATCTCAGGAACTAGACAAAGAAGAAAAACCTCGCCCAAAGTTAGCAGAAAGTTAGAAGTTAAAACAGTAAAGATTGGGGCGCCTGGGTGGCGCAGTCAGTAAAGCGTCCGACTTCAGCCAGGTCACGATCTCGCGGTCCGGGAGTTCGAGCCCCGCGTCGGGCTCTGGGCTGATGGCTCAGAGCCTGGAGCCTGCTTCCAGTTCTGTGTCTCCCTCTCTCTCTGCCCCTCCCCCGTTCATGCTCTGTCTCTCTCTGTCCCAAAAATAAATAAACGTTGAAAAAAAAATTAAAAAAAAAAAACAGTAAAGATTGGAGCAGAAATAAATGAAATAGAGAATGGGAAAACAATAGAAAAGATTAACAAAAATAGGAGTTGATTCTTTGGAGAGAGCAACAAAATTGACAAGAGTTGAGCTAGACTCACCAAGAAAAAAAGAGAGAAGACTCAAATAATGAAATTATAAGTGAAATTATAAATAAAAGAGGAGATATTACAAATAATACCACAGAAATATAAAGGGTCGCAAGAGATACTGTGAGTAACTGTGCCAACAATTGGATAACCTAGGAGAGACAGGTAAGTTTCTAGAAACAAAAAACGTACCAAGACTGAATCAGGAAGAAATAGCAAATAGACCAATAGGTAAGTATATTGAATCGATAATCAAACCCCTCGCCACCCAGAAAAGTGTAGGACCAGATGGCTTCAGTGGTGAATTGAACCAAATAGTTAGAGAAGAACTCTCAAACTTTTCTGAAAAGTTGAAGAGGAGGGAACACGCCCTAATTCATTTTACAAGGCTGGCATTACCCTGATACCAAGCAAAGCCAGGCCAAGATGCTACAAGAAAAGAAAACCACAGGCCAGCATATCTGATGAATATATATGCAGAATTCTTTCTTTTTAAAAAAGTTTTTATTTAAGTTCCAGTTAATTAACATTCAGTGTAATATTAGTTTCAGGTGTACAATTTAGTGATTCAGTACTTACATATAACACCTGATACTCTTCACAACAAGTGCAAAAATATTTTTTTAATGTTTTTATTTTATTTGAGAGAGAGACAGAGCAGGGGAGGGGCAGAGAGAGAGGGAGACGCAAAATCCAAAGCAGTCTCCAGGCTCCGAGTTGTCAGCACAGAGCCTGACGTGGGACACAAACCCACAAACTGTGAGACCATGACCTGAGCCGAAGTCAGACGGTTAAACTACTGAGCCACGCAGATGCCCCCAACAAGTGCAAAATTCCTAACAAAATACTGCAAACTAAATTCAACATCACATTAAAAGAATCATATGCCATGATCAAGTGGGATTCATTCCTGGGATGCAAGGATGATTTAACATATGCAGATCAATAAATGTGACACCTCATGTTAGTAGAATGAAAGATAAAATCTTATGATCATTTCAATAGCTACAGAAAAGGCATTTGACAAAATTCAACATCCTTTATTGACTTAAAAAAAAAAAAACAAAAAAAACCAAAAAAAACCTCTTGGGGCGCCTGGGTGGCTCAGCTGGTTAAGCGTCCAGTTCTGGCTCAGGTCATGATCTCGTGGTTCTTGAGTTTGAGCCCTGCTTCAGGCTCTGTGCTGACAGCTCAGAACCTGGAGCCTGCTTTGGATTCTGTGTCTCCCTCTCTCTCTCTGCCCCTCTCCTACTCGTACTCTGTGTGTCTCTCTCTCAAAAATAAATAAATATTAAAATAAATAAATAACCTCTTGACAAATCGGGTAGAATGAACATACCTCTACATAATAAAGGCCATATATGACAAGTATAAAGTATCATGCTCAATGGTGAAAGGTTGAAGGTTTTTCTCTAAGATCAGGAACAAGACAAGGGGCCCACTGTTATTATCCTATTCAACATTGTCAGAGTAGGTAATCAAGAGGACATAACTGCTAGTTGACCCTCAAGCTGGATCCCGGCAGTTGCAATCTCCTCACCCCTACCCTGTCCTTGGTACGTATGCTCTACCTACCATTTCCATAGTAGGAATTTTCCAAAGACATTGCCTGGAGAGAGTAAGTTGTTGAGACCATCTAGACAATATATGTGACTGAACCCAGTTAAGACCTCTACGTAAACTTTTAAGATTCTGGTGGGTAGCTGTGGAGATCTACTTATCTTGTAGCCACCCAAGAAAAGTCTCGAGTAATTTCCTTTACTTATTAAACCTGTCACCTACCAATCGGGAGTGCTCTGCCTCTTTGGTTTCTCCTTGCCCTCTGTGTTCAGGGGCAGTTTGTGAACCGATAGACAGTACTAGGAGTCCTATTGCCAGAGCAATCAGACAAGAAAAAGAAATATAGCCATCCAAATAGGAAAAGAAGAAGTAAAATTGTCTTTGTTTGCCTATGGTATGATCTTATATGTAGAAAATGCTAAAGACTCTACCAAAAGACTTTTAGAACTAATGAACTAATTCAGTAAAGTGCAGTATACAAATAAACATACAAAAAATCAATTGCATTTGTATACACTAACAGTGTACTGTCAGGAAAAGAAAAGAGAAACAAAAACAATCCCATTTGAATAGCATCAAAAACTATAAAATATTTAGGAATAAATTTAACCAAGGAAGTGAAAGATCTGTACACCGAAAACTGTAAGATGTTAGTGAAAGAAACTGAAGAAGACACAAATAAATGGAAAGATACCTGTGTCTGTGGATAGGAAGTGTTAATATCGTTAAGATATCGGTACTACCCAAAGCCATCTACAGATTTAATGCAATCTCTATCAAGAGTCTAATGGCATTTTTCACAGAAATATTAAAAATCCTAAAATTCATATGGAATAACAAAAGACCCCAAATAATCAACGCGATCCTGAGAAAGAAGAACAAAGCCGAAGGTGTTATATT
The DNA here is from genome assembly GCF_022837055.1 of Prionailurus viverrinus. NCBI lineage: Eukaryota > Metazoa > Chordata > Mammalia > Carnivora > Felidae > Prionailurus > Prionailurus viverrinus. Next base: position 26,560,659 of record NC_062569.1, read on the forward strand.
TCCTGATTTCGAACCATACTAGAAAGCTATAATAATCAAAACAGTATGATACTGACATAAAAACAGAGCCATAGATCAATGGAACAGAATAGAGACTCTGGAAATAAACTCATTCATATATGGTCAATTGATGTATGACAAGGGAGCCAAGAGTATTCATTGGTAAAAAAGACAAAATGGTATTGGAAAACAGAACATCCATGTACAAAAGAAGCTGGACCTCTGTCTTACACCACTCACAGAAATTAACTCCAAATGGATTAAAGCCTTAAAAATATAAGAGCCCTGGGGCGCCTGGGTGGCGCAGTCGGTTGGGCGTCCGACTTCAGCCAGGTCACGATCTCGCGGCCCGTGAGTTCGAGCCCCGCGTCAGGCTCTGGGCTGATGGCTCGGAGCCTGGAGCCTGTTTCCGATTCTGTGTCTCCCTCTCTCTCTCTCTGCCCCTCCCCCGTTCATGCTTTGTCTCTCTCTGTCCCAAAAATAAATAAAAAACGTTGAAAAAAAAAATTTAAAAAATATAAGAGCCCAAATCATAAAACTTCTAGAAGAGAGCAAAGGGGAATAACCTCCTTGACACTGTTCTTGGCAATGATTTTTTTTCATATTTCATCAAAAGCTCAGGCAATGAATACACACATAACAATCAGGGGTACATCAAAATAAAAAACTTTTTTGTATGGCAAAAGTAATAATCAACAAAATGAAAAGGCAACCCATGGAATGGGAGACAATATTTGCAAACCTATCTGATAAGGAGTTAATATCCAAAATATACAAGGTACTCATACAACCCGATAGTCTCCTAAAAAACAAACTTGCAAAGATTCAGTTAAAAAAGGACAAAGGACCTGAATTGACATTTTTTTTCCAAAGAAGATATGCAAATGGCCAACAGGTGCATGAATAAGTGCTCAGCATCACTAATCATCAGGGAAATGCAAATCAAAACCAACCTCACATTTGTTAGAATGGCTACTACCCAAAGACAAAAGATAACAAATATTGGTGAGAATGTGGAGAAAAAAGAACTTCTATGCACTTCGGGAATGTAAATTGGTGCAGCCACTATGGAAAACAGTGTGGAGGTTCCTCAAAAAATTAAAAAAGAATTACTATATTACGCCACTCTAGGTATATATCTCAAGGAAATGAAATCACTGTTTCGAAGACATATCTGCATCTTCATATTCATTGAAACATTGTTTACAGTATCCAAGACATGAAAACAACCTGTAACTGATAACGTGAATGGATAAAGAAATCACACACACACACACACACACACACACACACACACAGTATTATTTAGGCACAAAAGAAGGAAATCCTATTTGCAGTAACATGGATGAATCTTGAGGGCATTATGATAAATAAGTCAGAGAATGCAAGTGTTGAACAACCTCACTTATACGTGGAATCTGAAATAACCAAATTTATAGAAGCAGAGTAGAGTAGTAGTTTTCTGCGGGAACAGGGGCAGGAGTGTGTGAGGGTAGTCAGCCAAAGGATACATACTTCCAGTTATAAGATGAATGAATTTGGGGGATGATTATATTTGCAGTTACATTAAGTATGGTGCAGCATGGTTACCACAGTTAACAATACTGTACTATATACTTTAAACTTGTCAATAATGTAGATCTTAAGTTACACAAACACACACGCATACAAGGGTAAGTATGTGAGATGATGTATTTGTTGACTAACCTTAATGTGGTAATCATTTTGTAATGCATACATGTATCAAATAATCAGTTGCATACCTTAAACTTACTCAATGTAATTTGTCAATTATATCTCCGTTGGGAAAAAAGACAATAAATTGAAAATTATGGAACATGCTGTTTGAGGGGTGAGTATTGGAATATTATTTGGGATACCCAGTGGATAGCAGTTGGGCAATATTCATAAAATCTTCAAACTTACCTTTGACCGAGTAATTCCACCTCTACAAAATTAAGCTATAGATATATGCACATACTTGTGAAATGGTGTATGTGCAAAGTTACCATATTTATTTATAGTCTTTATTAAGTGCCTAGCATGTGCCTAGAGCTGGAGATATAATGATGAACAAGACAGACAAAAATCCCCATTCTCTTACAACTTCATCTCAACAGTAGGGAGAGAAAGACAATAAGAATAAATGAATAAGACATGCCCGCCTTACCTCACTTGCTGCTGCCCCAGTGTTTTGGTACCAAGACCTGCAGAGGACTGGCTCCCCTCTAGTTCCATTAGTTCTACTCTGGCTCCCCTCCAGTTCCATTTGTTCTACTCTGGCTCCACTCTAGAGTGGAGCCAAGCCAAGGGATATAGGCTGGGGTGGAGCTGCACCTGGATGGCCACCTAGGATATCTTCTTTGAGGCTCTAGCACCAGAGGCAAGTAGGGCAACTAAGTCAAGTGCAGGCTTGACCCAGGATGTAACCTGAGAAAGGATATTTACATAGTGTGGACATATTTTGACTCCTGGGTCATCAATGGATTTTTAGAGAGGCCTTCCTTTCGTCCCTGAGTTCTTATAATTTCCTATTCTTAAAGAACATTACTGAAAATATGGAGCAAGGAGTTAAAAATTCTCTTCTCCATAGACAATCTGTATTAATTGATTGAATGATTTAGCATCATTAAGATGACAGTGCTGCACAAATTTATCTACATGTTCAATTCAGTCTCCATAAAAATTCTAGCTTCCATTTTTGTATAAATTGACAAGGTGATCCTAAAAGTCATTTAGAAATACATGAGGTCCAGAACAGCCACAGTAGCCTTGAAAATGAACGAAGTTACCGGACTTAAATTCCCTGACTTCAACACTTCCTGCAAAGGTAGGATAGTCAAGGCTGTGTGGTATTGGCATAAGAACAGACATATAGGGGAGCCTGGGTGGCGCAGTCGGTTAAGCGTCCGACTTCAGCCAGGTCACGATCTCACAGTCCGTGAGTTCGAGCCCCGCGTCAGGCTCTGGGCTGATGGCTCAGAGCCTGGAGCCTGTTTCCGATTCTGTGTCTCCCTCTCTCTCTGCCCCTCCCCCGTTCATGCTCTGTCTCTCTCTGTCCCCCAAAAAATAAATAAACGTTGAAAAAAAAGAATAGACATATAAATGAAAGGGAATTGAGAGGTCAAAATTAAACTCATATACTTATGGTAAATTTGTTTTTGACAAATCAATGGTGAAAGAAAAGTCCTTTTAACAAGTGGTGCTAGGACAACTGAATAGCTACATAAAGAAGAATAGGATTGTATCCTACCTCATACCACATACACAGTTAACTCAAAATGGATTGAAGACCTACATGTAAAAGCTAAAACTATAAAACTCTTAGAAGAAAACATCAGAGTAAATCTTCTTTGGAGAGTAAATGACTGTGGAGTAGTAATGGTGATTTAGCTATGACACCAAAAGCACTAGCAACAACAACAACAAAAATAGATAAATTGGATTTAACTTTAAAATCACTTGTGCCTTGGGGCGACTGGGTGGCTCAGTCAGTTAAGCATCCGACTTCAGCTCAGGTCATGATCTCACAGACCATGAGTTCAAGCCCCGCGGCAGGCTCTGTGCTGAAAGCTCAGAACCTGAAACCTGCTTTGGATTCTGTGTCTCCCTCTCTCTGCCCCTCCCTGCTCACACTCTGTCTTCCCTCTCTTTCAAAAATAAATAAACATTAAAAAATAAAATAAAACAAAATAAAATTACTTGTGCCTTAAAGATACCCTTAAGAAAATGAAAATACAACACACAGAATGGGAAGAACATATCTGCAAATCACATATCTGTTAACTCTCTAGTATCCAGTATATATACTGAACTCTTATAACACACTAATAAAAAAGTTAGAAATGGGCAAAGTATTTGAATAGGTATTTCTCTAAAGAAGATACACCGATGATCAATAAGTAAATGAAGAGATGCTAAACATCATTCATCATTAGGGAAATGCAAATCAAACCACAGTAAGATACCCATTTACACCCATTAAAATGGCTATAATTTAAAAAAGACAGAAAATAACAAGTGTTGGTGAGAATGTAGAGATACTGGAACCTTTATTCATTGCTGGTGGGAATGAAAAATGATACAACCACTTTGGAAAACAGTGTGTGGCAGTTTCTCAAAACGTTAAACATAAAGTTACCAAAATACCCCAAGTTCCACTTCTAGGAATGTATTCAAAGTATCTCCTTAAGAAATTAAAACATACATTCATACAAAAATGTGTACACAAATGTTCATAACAGCAATATTCACAATAGCCAAAAAGTAGAAACAATTCAAGTACCCGTCAACAGAAGAATGGATTTTTAAAATGTTGTATGTTCACACAACAGAATATTAGCCATAAAAAGGAATGAAACACTGGTACATGTCACAATATAGGTAAATCTTGAAAACACGTTAAATGAAAGTTTCCAAACACAGAAGCCCATATATTATATGATTCCACTTATATCAATGTCCAGAACAGGCAAATCTATAGAGAAGAAAGTAGATCAGTGTTTCCCAGGGTCAGTGAGAAGGGGAGAATGGGGAGTAACCACTAATTGCATGGATTTCTTTTGGGGGATCATGAAAATGTTATGAAATTAGTGATGATGGATACAAATTCTGTGATACACCAAAACATAATGAATTGAACCCTTTAAAAGGGTAAATCTTACGGAAATTATATCTCCATACTAAAATTAATGAATAAGAAAAGTATATGGTATCTTCGAATATGATGAACATAGATTTAAAAGTCATTGTTGACATGATTCAGCCACTGACTACTAGGGAGCTTTGTTAGTGGCCGTCCTTAGCAAAATAAAGGTTTAGTCTAAATGATTTATCAGTTCTCTTTCAAATCTAGCTTCCAATGATTCTCAGTCTTCCTTCATTGTCAGCAATTTCAAAACAACTGCTGGGAAAGTCAACTCTAGAAAAAATAACAGAGCCTTTATACCTTTGGTATCTCATTTAAGGCAGCTCTGTTTTTGCCTATTGGTTATTTGATCTCTTTTCATCGGTGTAAAGAACAACTCTGAATTGGCAGAATTTCTAAAAGATTGTGAAATCATGATTTCTGATTGATTGTGAGCTTCCTGGAGAGAAACGCTGAGGTTAAAATCATTTGTAAAGCTGAGTTTCTCTGTAAATGAAAGAACTCTTTTCACAAGGGTTTCGTGAAGAAACAGACATGGGTGTGTTGTGAACATACATAATAGTCATTGTTAACATAAAGATAGAGGGTAAAGAATATGTGATTTGTGAGGACACAGCCTTTGTATAAGGCATATGGTGGTTGAGAGCTTGAACTCGGCCGTCACCTTGTCTGGGTTAGGATCCTGGATCTACCATTTGCCAAGCCCCTCTGTGCCTGTCTCCTCATCTGTCACCTAGTCATAGTATTTGTCCCTCCCCTTAGGACTGTTGTGGAGATTAAATTAGATGATACTCATACAGCACTGAGAAAAGTAGCTAAGCCATGATGAGGACTCAGAAAATGTTAGCATTCTTTATTTTCAATAACGACTCCACATGCTTAATGAGTGTTTGAATCACACCTGACATTACTTGACAAGTACTTACTCCCAGCGATTTGTGTTCTACTCCAGATTTGCCAGTAGTTATTTCTTGTTCTACGATGAGATTTTTCATATTGTAAATAACATGTCTTACAGAATAAAAGCAAGAAATCTTCATCAACAAAATGAAGATCCTGCTACTTATGTTAATCCTTTGGGCTGAAACACTGGCAGATCAGAGTCCAGGTACCAGTATATTTTACGTTTATTGTCATTTAGGAAAAATAAGCATTTTTATGTCTTCACGAACGTTTATTTTAATACATAGAAACAGAGGGTTTATTTGCTTATTCACTAAAAAGTCAAAGTAGACGGCATTGAGTCATAGTTGGAGGTATGTAATATCAAACGTACTTAATCTCTCAAAGATGACCGAGAGCCATGGGTAAAAGGCATGAATTATGCTACACCTGGCTAGAAGAGTTCTAATTATTCAGTGATTGACTTAGGTCCCAGTGTTCCATATCTCTATGACTCTCGTAGAATCAGTGCATTGGTTTTGTAGGTCAATCTGCATCCTAGGATTTCCTGACAATTTTCTGAGTTACTATGAAAGAGCAGTTGTTAGGAGTTTACTAGCACAGCACAAATTTCCAGCGTGGTGGTGGTTGGCCATGACTGCCTAAGCAGACGCTGGGGGCGCCTCCCCTGACCCAAACTCTCTTTATCAGGCTGGCACCCCGTCCCCCACCTTTCCTGGCCCAGCTGCTGTGAATATTGCCTGCAACAGCTCACAGACATGGCCCGCTTTCTGAGGAGAATTGCTCTTAGCTTTCCTAGAGTCAGCTCACGAAGGAGATTGGGTCCGTAGCCCTCTGCTCCTTCCCTGCAATTCCTGGGGATGGTCTGCAGCCAATAACTGACCGAGACAAGAATATAGCAGACTGGCCCTCTCGCCTCAGAGAGCGACATGCTCCGGAGTCCTCTCAGATCGGGCAAACATCTGGCGTTGCTCTTCTCCTGCTTCCCCTCAATCAAGCCCCTCCCCCAATCCCTGTCTCCCACCCCCTCCTAAACTCTCCAACTCAAGACACCTGCTTACTTGGTACGGTTTATAAAAGTTACTCTTCGTCCACAGACCACTTTGGGGGTTTTCTTTAGCATAATATCAGAGTTTGGGGTTCCACAACCAAAAAAGAAAAAGATGTCTCTGGTACGGAGTTGAGAAACAAAAGACTTACTGCTTAACTACTAAAAGTCTTCTTGTTTGATGTTTTCACAAAAACCAGTATAGTTTCTGCTGCTTGACCTCCAGAAGACCCTTCCCTTGGGATGCTGAGTCACTCATAACTTAGGACATAGTCTCAAATGAGTCCTGGGGTCTAAAATGTAAAGGCTGAACAATCACCTTGTTTAGCTTTGTTGTGATTTTATTTTGACAGAGCCAGGCCCTGAGTTTGCAGATGTCGTGTTTCTGGTGGACAGCTCTGACCACCTGGGAACCAAGTCCTTCCCCTTTGTGAGAACGTTCATCACCAAGATAATCACCAGTCTCCCCATCGAGGCCCACAAGTACCGCGTGGCCCTGGCTCAGTACAGCGACCGGCTCCACAGTGAGTTCCAGCTGAGCACCTTCAAGAGCAGGAACCCCATGCTGAACCACCTCAAGAAGAACTTCGCCTTCATCGGCGGCTCCCTGCGGATAGGAAACGCTCTCCGGGAGGCCCACAGGACCTTCTTCTCCGAAGCGGCCGGCGGGAGGGACAAGAAGCAGTTTCCCCCGATTCTGGTGGTCCTGGCTTCGGCGGCGTCCGAGGACGACGACGTGGAAGAGGCCTCCAAGGCCCTGCGGGAAGACGGGGTGAGAATCATCTCCGTGGGGCTGCAGGAAGCTTCTGAGGAGGAGCTGAAGGCCATGGCCACGGCTCAGTTTCACTTCAACCTTCGGTCGGTCAGGGACCTGAGCGCGTTTTCCCAAAACATGACGCAGATCATCAAGGAAGCGACCCAGTACAGGGACGGAGCGGCAGATGCTGATATGAAAGGTGAGGAAGCCCTGGGTTGAGGATGATGACAGAAGCACTTCCCATAGTGAATAATTACTCGTTTCTGGGTTGGTCCCCTCCACCCATGAACTGGTGGCACCTTGAGGGCAGAACTGGGAACGTATATTTGTCTCCGTATTCTTTGGGCCTACACTGTGCCCGACAATGATTTCTATTCTTAGTATTCTATTAGTATTCTACGATTCTATTTCTTAATGATTGAATAGGTGAAATTCTTCCAGAAAAAGAAGTAAGTTCTGTGTCTGTTCTCTTGGCCCTCGCAGTCCTGGCACAGCGTGAGGCACATAGTAAGTATCCCGAAAACGCCCGTTAGCTAATAACGCAGCGACACTAAACGGGAGCAGTAACTTTAGAATGAGACCAGGCAGAGAACAGGATACCCTCGGTTGTAGAGTAGTGTCTTGAGCCCTACATTTGCTGTGTTGGCTTATCCCCTCCAGCACGATTTTTTCTCCTTACAAGTAAAATCTCTCCAATGAGTATCAGGGCCTGGTAAAGCCAGGAGCTTGACTCGTTCCTTCTCTCAGTCGTGCAATCATTTTGTGCCTATATTTTCCACATGTAAAACACACATTTTTTTTTTCACATTTTCACATTTTGACATTAGGATGTGTCTTGCAGTAATGCTTTTTTTTTTTTTTTTTTTAATTTCGGAGTGCTGCCATAAATAATAGTATACCTTACGGTAGACTGAATCTTTGAATTGAAGGAATATTGGAAATATCTCGGACAAGGTTATGGCTATGAATAAGGCCAACTAATAGCTCAAGTTGAACAGACTCAGTTCCCTTGCTTATATAATTTAACATCTTCGCTGTCACGTCCCCCAACATAAAATTCTCCGCAACTAATTTTCTGAGAGCCACCAAGAGTTTCTCATGTGGCAGCACAGAGCCTTCCTCTAAGGCTCCATCATCCATGTTGATTGTTGTGTGCACAGCTGCTTCACAGCCACACTTTACTTCAATCATTACAGCTGGTTTCTCTTGGGGGGTGCTGTTTCAGGGCATTCTCTCTAAGAACCATCCACCAGAACCACCAGGGGTCACATCTGCATTCCTGTCAGCTCCTGGAAATCCCTGCATTTCACACAGAAATGCAGAAGGCCTCCTTCTCATCTGCTTTCGTTCTTGACCCCCTAGGCCAAAAGGAGGAATACTTATGACCCCGTGACTTATAATGTCTCACGTGAAAAATGCCTTATTTGTGTCTTCAGTGAAGGCCTCGACGCAGAAGGCTCTTGAATACACATAGTTTACTTGGCAGGTGATCCCAGACAGCATTAGGAAGGAACGAGTAAAACGAGATAGGAAGCTTCCCTTGCAGTGTTGATGAGCAGGCAGAACCGGCCAGTGCACAGCTCCAGGGAGGCACTCAGTAAGTATGCCGTGCTAATGACAGACTCCTGCCAGAGTCAGGTAGGAAGGATTTCCAGCAAAATGGATTCTCCTGGCTGCCTCTGTGCTCAGTTGGCAATGACGGGCCGTTCTGAGCAGGAATTATCTAGTTCTAAGACTGAATGAAGCTTCCTGGTGCGGTACAAAGTGCCCTGAACACAAGGTCAGGTGTCCCAGATGCTGCCACTAGCTGGCTGTGCGAACTTGGGGAAGTGATGTCATCTCTCTGAGCCTTGCACCAGCATCCTCATTGGTGAGACACGGGGGCTGGGATGACCTCGAAACTTCCTTTCCGCCCCACCGTTATGGATTCCATGGCTCTTCGGATGGCCTGGTTTTGTAGTTAGGCCAGTTCAGGCCTTAATAACAGACTCACTGAATGGTAGGAAGTTTATTTCCGTTGTAACATTATAGGGCCAGTGCCCAAGGTGACTAGTTGTTTTTCGTCTATTCGGGTACTTGGTTTCGGGTACTTGGGTTAGTGGTGGCTCTTCAGTCTTCGCATATGACCTTCCAAGGCACCCTGGGCCTTGTTATACAGCTGGTGGGCAGGAGAAAACCACTCATGGGAGGGTCTTGTGGGATCAGCTTATTTTTGCTCATGTTTCATTATCCAGATCTTAGTCCCATGGCCACACCTAACTGCAAGTGAGCCTGGGAAGTCAGGTCTAGCTCGCTGCCCAAGAGGAAGAAATGGGTTTTAGTGAGTCCTGCCAAGATTTTAGTGAGTTTTACAAGGTTCTGCCACAGTTAGTGTTGCTCCTGGGACACCAGGGAATCCCTTTCCTTCCACTCCCCTGATCTCTCACTCCTCTTGTCTTGGGGAAATAGCAAGATCTTATGACTTAGGTTCTTCTTTTTTTCAGAGAAGAAACCCTCCTATGATCCTCCATTCTGGAGGCCTTGGAGATCCTTCAGCCCTGTAGGAGGCTGTATAGTCTGTGCTCTGCAGAACAGGGGGTTTTACCACCTTCTCAGAGGGTTCTGTGTGCTTATTATCCTCCAAATTTACTTCATGGAGTTTTGCAACCGCAAGGTTTTGCTTGACGGGACGCTATCATTGCCATTAGAAGTTAAGGGTAAGAACTTCAGAGTCAGTTAGGTCTGACTTCAAACTCTGGCCTGCCTGCTAAGGGCCTTGGGTAAGCTATTTAACCTCTGAGCTTCAGTTTCCTTACCTATAAGATGAGAATAATAGTACTTGCCTGGATATGGGTGAGATGGCTTGTATGGCTTTTGGAACACAGTTTACTATTATTAGTATCGATAGCTATTTGGAAGTGAATACTAACCTGAGTAGGTCATGCTGGGAGTTTGTTTTAGCCAACTATGCGGGGTACAGAGTACCTTGGCAGATTTATGAGAATTACTTTTAATTTGAGTTTCACTAGGTACTAGGTACTGGAGGGATAGAGATAAGCAAGACGTATCTTCTGGTTTCTAGAGCTCACAATCCTAACGGGTAGCTTTTGGCAAGATTGAGCTTATCCCTTGGCTATACTTTCCACAGATGTAGTTCCTTCCCCTGTGCCTGGAGTAGGTGTTTTCTGTGCTTAGGATGTTCTCTTCCCTGGATTCCAGATTCATACAACCAACTGCTTACCTGGTGTCTTCAAAATGGTCCCAAACTTAGCATGTCTCAAATGGTACTCTTGAATCCCCCCTTGCAGCTTCTTCCCATGGTCTTCCCTATCTTGGAAGAAGAGACCACCGATATCCACTCAGTTGTTCGTGCCCAAAACCGAGTTTTTACCACTTCTTCTTTATCTCTTAACACTAGCATCCCACTATCATCAAGGCCTCTCTGTTCTACCTCTAATTCATGTATCAAAACTACCCTGTTGTTCCATCTTACCTGCTATTTTCCTTGTCCAACAAACATTGTCTCTTTCCCGAACTAGGGTGATTGTTTCTTAATGGCTATCCCTGAATATCCTCAGCAACTGGGGTGATATTTTAAAGATTTAAATAAGATCCTGCGACTCCCCTATGATTCAGGCCCTTAGTCTCTCTGACCTCATCCATCATTGTTCCCCTCACCGTCACCAGCCACTCTGGGCTTCTTGTTCCCACCTCCTACTGTTCCTTCTGCCAGAATCCCCCTTCCTTCAGAACACGTGGCTGAATCCCCTTCATTCATATCTCAGCCCAAATGTGCTCCTCTTAGAGAGGCCTTCCCTGACTTCTTTGTATCTCAAGTAAGTTAGTCCTCATCCCATGTCCCCAGAACAGTAACTCGATTGACTCACTTGTTTTATTTCCTCGTGATGCTTATTACTGTCTGAAATAAGATAACCTAGTTATTTATCCTCCCGATAGAATAGGAGCTTCCTGAAGTCAGAGATATTTCTGTTAACACGTCGCTGCATCCTAGCATTTGAGACGGGTGGTGGTGGAGGGGTTGATAGGACAATTGGTAAGAAGCACTCTTCGGACAGAAGGAACATAATTGCAGAGACTCTGAAGTCCGTCACCTTGTGACTCTTTTCAGCATTTTAACTGGTGTCCGTTCAAAGAAAACGGTGCTAACCACATCTGTCATGACTGCCTCCATTTTCACCAATGCCTTTTGACAATCTGTAAAGTGCCCTTCTCACTCTGGGCCGGTGGTTTGCACTCATCCTCCTAGTTTTTCTCTCTCCCTATTCCCTTCGCAGTGACCTGTCAGAGAGATTCATTAGCTGACCTCATGTTCCTGGTGGATGAGTCAGTGGGCACCAGACAAAACTTAAGGAATCTGCAGAATTTCCTGAGGAATATTACTGCCTCCATGGATGTGAGGTTCAGCTGCACGCGCCTCGGGCTTATGAGTTACAGTGATAGAGCAGAGACTATTTCTTTTCTAAAATCAAACACAACCCAGGATGAATTTCAGCAGCAAATCCAGAAGCTTTCTCTCCGGACGGGGAGAGCCAATGCTGGTGCTGCCATTGAGAAGATGAGACTAGAAGCCTTTTCAGAGTCTGCTGGCAGCAGAAGGGCAGAGGGGGTGCCTCAGATCGCAGTCTTGGTCACTCACAGACCCTCAGAGGACGCGGTACGTGATGCCGCACTGCGGCTTCGGATGCAGGACGTGACTGTGTTTGCCGTGAACATCCAAGGGGCGAACGACACCCAGTTAGAAGAAATAGTGTCTTACCCTCCGAGACAGATGGTTTCCGTGCTCAAGTCCTATGCCGACTTGGAAACTTACAGTAAGAAATTCCAGAAAAAGCTGCAGAATGAAATTTGGTCCCAAATTTCTACTCGTGCTGAGCGAGTGGACCTTGACAAAACTGGTAAGTTTTTAAAAAATACTTTTCTTGTTATTAAAGTACTATGAGTAGTGGCCGAGGGCAAGGGCAGGAGCGAGAACTGACTGTACTTGGATAAGGGAACATGAGTAGTTAGGAAAATGTTCCAAGACTAGATTTTGGTTGTGCTGGCAAAACTTGACGAATTTACCAAAAATCATTGAAAGATTACAACGCGTGAATTCTTCAGCATGTAAGTCGTACCGCAATTAAATGTAAAAAAGTAATAGGTGTTAGTTAAAAAATAGTTTGATAGTATTGATGAACATGAAGAAAATAAAATCATCTGTAATCCTATCGTCCAGACAAAACCATTTTAACGTTTATTTCTCATGTCATTTAGTTTCTTCTCCTTCTCTATGCTACGTACACACAAGCACACACACGCACGTTTTTCAAAGGTAGCGTAGCCTTGTATATGTTAGTGCTGTTCGACAGAACTTTCCGTGGCGATGGAAATGTTCTCCATCTGTGCTGTCCAGTAAGGCAGTCACTAGCCATGTGTGACTGTTGAGCGCTTGAAATGTGGCTAGTGTAACAGAAGATGAGAAATTCAAATTTAATTTAATTTGAACTCATTTTATTTTCTTATTTTTATTTTTTTCTAATTTTTTTTTTAACGTTTATTTATTTTTGAGACAGAGAGAGACAGAGCATGAACAGGGGAGGGGCAGAGAGAGAGGGAGACACAGAATCCGAAACAGGGTCCGGGCTCCGAGCTGTCAGCACAGAGCCCGACGCGGGGCTCGAACTCATGGATCGTTGAGATCATGACCTGAGCCCAAGTCGGACGCTTGACCGACTGAGCCACCCAGGCGCCCCAATTTGAACTCATTTTAGTTTTGATAGCCACATGTGGCTGATGGCTGGTGTATCACTGCAGGAATATACAGTTGGGTAACTTGTATCAGTCACAGTTACATTTGGGTGTGACTAACAGAAATAAAAACAGCAGTGGTTTAATCGGGATAAAACTGTTTTTTCTGTTGCACAATAAGTCCTAAGGTAGGTAGACACAGCTGGTACACCACAGAGTCAGAGACCCTGTCTCTTTCGACATTATTGTTTTTATTTATTTATTTATTTATTTATTTATTTATTTATTTATTTATTTATTGCTGTTTGTGGTTTTTAACTCCCAGGAACATAGTCCAAGATCATTGCTCTAGGCATCCCACTCACATCCAGCAAGCAAGAACGAGAAAAGAGAAGGAAGAGGTCAGGCTTCCGTTTACTTTTCTTCAAAGATATTTCCAGAAATTACACACATCATTTCTGCTTACATCCCAACGGCCAGAACTTGGTCACGTGTTGCACCTAAATTGTAATTTGGCAGCATTCGCATGGAAAAGAATTGTAATCATCCAATGACATTGAAGGCTAATTTTAAATTCATACAAGTCAATTGAAGGTTTATTAAGAATGCATCCTGGGCTGGCCTTGGATTTTCTGTGGCCTGTATACGTAGCAGCAAGAAACAAGTCCTCTGTTACCTCCTAAGTGACATGTGGGGAAGCGGCTCAGAGTGGCAGTCACCTTGGTCTAGTATGAACTATTAGGGCATAGGGGGGATGTGTAGTGTGGCCTCTCTTAGAGATTTTGAAATGATGTGACCAAAAAATGGTCACATTTATTTTTGTTACAGAAATTCTAAATGGGGGTGCCTGGGTGACAGTCAGTTAAGTGTCCAACTTTGGCTCAGGTTATGATCTCATGGTTCGTGGGTTCGAGCGCCTGTGTTGGGCTCTGTGCTGACAGCTAAGAGCCTAGAACCTGTTTCGGATTCTCTGTCTCCCTCTCTCTCTGCCCTTCCCCTGCTTGTGCACGTGTTCTCTCTCTCTCTCTCTCTCTCTCTCTCTCTCTCTCTCTCTCTCTCTTTCTCTCTCTCTCAAAAATACAAAATAAACATTAAAAAAATTAAAAAAAAGAAATTCTAAATGGGAAGGTATGGGACCAAGGCTAATGGCAAGGGCCATCCAAGGGGGATAGCTATCCTCCATAAGGCCTCCAGTAGATGGCTTCTTATTAATTCAATGGCTCTCAAATATTGGTACTTGACTTAGGTTGGGTTCCTCAGAAGTAGATGCCAGACAAGGATTCATGTGAAATGGATAGATTTTGATTAGAAAATATATCCAGGGAAAACTGGAGATTGGTAGGAAAGGGAGAGTTGGGACCAGGAGGGGAAGGACGATAAGCCAAGTTCCCTGGAGTTCAATTCCACAGGGCCGTCCTAGGGACAATGTGGGTTAAACCTTAGAATTGCTCCTGTCAGGGGGCAGTGTAGCTAGAGAATTTATATTCCAGAACATGAGAGAATGTAAATTTCCAGGCACTTCTTCAAGCCCCTGGCAAGAGGGTTCCAGGAACCTGAGAGCAACCCACCCATAAACAGCCCTAGGTACTAGCCGTTAGAGAGAAAGCCCTGGGAGCCAGTGGGCACAAATGCAGTGAAGGGCTTGAGGGGATACAGGCTAAGCACCAACAGCATCTGCTGTAAACTTACCAGAGTGTCCTGGGGGAGTTTATCACTAGTTCATTGGCCCAAGCCCTACCCGAAATCTAATGAATTAGTGTCAGAGTAGGGCCTGGGCACTTGCATTTTAGTAAGCCGCCCTTTGAACTTCTGTTAGCAGTGTTTAAGAACCTCAACCTTAGAGAATTTGCCATGGTCTGGAGTGTGGTGCTCGCTTTGTAGTTTCAGAACGGTAAAACACAGAGAACCAATCTACATTGACTTCGTTACTGTATCCACCACATCTGTCACGTAGTACGTATCCAGTTTTTTAAAATCAAACTTCATTGAATCAAGGAGACGCTCACATTAATCAAACCAAGAGACTGATGTATAGGAAAAAGAGTGATGGCGGGGCGCCTGGGTGGCTCAGTTGGTGACTCAGGAAGGAGTCGGTTAAGCAGCCGACTCTGGCTCAGGTCATGATCTCGCAGTCCGTGAGTTCGAGCCCCATGTCGGGCTCTGTGCTGACAGCTCGGAGCCTGGAGCCTGTTTTGGATTCTATGTCTCCCTCTCTCTGACCCTCCCCTGCTCATGCTCTGTCTCTCTCTGTCTCAAAAATAAATAAAACGTTAAAAAAATTTTTTTTTAAAATAAAGTCAAATATTCAGGGGCACCTGGGTGGCTCAGTTGGTTAAGCATCCAACTTCGGCCCAGGTCATGATCTCAGAGTTCGTGGGTTCAAGCCCCGTGGCGGACTTTGTGCTGACAGCTCAGAGCCTGGAGCCTGCTTCAGATTGTGTATCTCCTTCTCTCTCTGCCCATGCCTGCTCGCTTGCTCGCTCTCTAAAAAATAAGTAAACATTTAAAAAAAAAAGAATAAAATAAAATATTTTTAAAAATAAAGTCAAATATGTAGATTTCTCTCTCTGTCTCTCTGTATAACTGTACAGGTAAGACCTTGGGCCAGGGGACACATTCTTCTTTGACATTGTCTAGCCAACGTTTTGTGATAATGACAGTATTCTGTATTTACACTGTTGGATATGATAGGTATTAGCCACTTGGGGCTGTTAATCACTTGAAATATAGCCAGTGCAACTGAAGAGCTGATTTTTGAATTTTATTTAATTTTAAGTAGTTCCAGTTTACCTTTTAATAGTAATATCTGACTAGTAGCTAGTATATTGGACAACACAGTTCTAGGGGGGTTGCATGGGCATTGCCTTGGTTGCCCACTGTGACTCATATTGTTTTCCTCGTTCATTGCTGATCACCACTATCTTTCTTCTGGAGAACACCTCATTCTTCTTCATTAGGTTTATATAAATCAATCTATCTTTATTGATATCAGGTTTTGCTGGCCTGGGATCAACCCTGTCTTTTGCAGATAACTGCTTATCTTCCTCCTAATATTTTATATGTCAATTTCATAGTTTAATTCTCAGGTCCAAACTTATTTCCAGTATTTCTGATTTCTTAGGGACCAACTCCCCATAGCCTAAAGTAGTGTCAATAGCTATAAATTACCAAAAAGCTGTGAATAAAGAAACTATTTCTGAAATACCTAAATAGTCTTGTATTTTAAGGGTCTTTCAACACACTCAACCAGATAACTATGTAAATAATCTAAATTTTTAAATTATGCTTTTTCTCCTACCCAATTGCAATGAGTAATTGATAGAGTTATAAATAGACTATTAGTAAAGTTAAAGCATGTTTTACTTTGTTCCAGGGCTTTAAGAAAGGAAGAAACATTGAGGAAGGAACAAGAAAGGAAGGAACATTGAGAGTGTATTTATTTATTTATTTGATGTTTATTTTTGAGAGAGAGAGAGAGAGAGAGTACACATCTAAGCAGGGAAGGGAAAGGCAGGGCAGAGAGAGAGAGACAGAGGGAGACAGAGGATTTGAAGCAGGCTCCATGGTCATAGCAGAGAGCCCGACGCAGGGCTCGAACCCATGAGCCGCGAGATCATGACCTGAGCCGAAGTTGGATGCTCAACTGACTAAGCCACCCAGAGTTCTTTTATTTAAAATTTTTGGTTGAAATCTTGCGATGGACCAGGCATACTGGGTAGAAGCAGAGAAGTTGACAATCTCTGCCCTCATGGGGACACTCTGGCAGGAAGCAGTCTGTGCTCATGAAAAAATGAGTAAGATAACTTCAAAAAGTATGGCTATCATAAAGAAAATAGAGAGGGTAATAGGGTAGACGATGACCAATGTGCTTTAGCTAGAGGGGAAGAGAATGCCTTTTTGAAGAACTGACATTTGAGTTGGTATATCCATGATGAGGTAAGAAGGAATCAGCTATGTGAATGTTTAGGGAGAAGAATATTCCAGCAAGAGAGAGGAGGGCAACTACAAAAGCCCTGGGGCACATTCAGAGTACAGAAAGCAGCCTGGCGTGGTTGGAGCACAGCGAGTAAGATGAAGAATTGCTCGAAATAGGATCTGAGAGAAAAACAGGGAGAAAGTTCAGGCCATTTTTAAGTTCTAAATGCAATGATAAACCATATAAGTAGGAGAGTAATATGATCTGGCTCTAGTTTAAAAAATTTTTTTTAATGTTTGTTTATTTTTGAGACAGAGAGAGATAGATCATGAATGGGGGAGGGTCAGAGAGAGAGGGAGACACAGAATCCGAAGCAGGATCCAGGCTCTGAGCTGTCAGTACAGAGCCCGACGCGGGGCTCAAACTCACAGACCATGAGATCATGACCTGAGCCGAAGTCAGATGCTCAACTGACTGAGCCACCCAGGTGCCCCTGGCTCTAGTTTTAAATATAGTGTTCTAGTTGCTCTGGGGAAAAGAGGATATTGAGGAAGTAAGAGGAGCAGGTCCTCTCCTCCATTTCATTTCTTGGGAAATGATAAGGCATAAAAGTGTCTGAAAAGGCAGGTGTCAATACTATACAAACAATTTAACTTACAGCCTGGAGACTTGGGAATCTGGTCCTGCCTTTTAATTAACTTGCAGTGTGACCTCAGGCAAAGTACTAGGTGTCACTCTGTTGCAATTTCCCACCAGGTTGTTGTGAATTTCAAAGGAGAAAATGGGCATGAACAGGCTTGATGAAGCAGACACTCTCTGCGTAAATGATGAAGAGTTCTCATTCTCCAGAACCTTCACAGCCTCATGTTCCTCTACAAACCCTCTTGCAAACTTCTCTCCAGATATTTCTGTAATTAATGAAGAATGCATTTTCCACATTTTTTTTTCAGGCTGTGTGGATACAAAAGAGGCTGATATCTATTTCCTCATCGATGGCTCAACTAGCATAAATAGAACGGGGTTTGAGCAGATGAAGGAATTTATTTTGGCAGTGACAGAAATGTTCAGCATTGGCCCAGACAAAGTCCAAGTTGGAGCTGTACAGTATTCAGATAAGATAAAAGTGGAGTTTCACATCAATGACAATTCTAATAATGTGGATTTAAGAAAGGCTGTTCTGAACATCAAGCAACTCAAAGGAAACACAGATACTGGGAAAGCCCTGGATTTCATGCTGCAAATAATAAAAGAGGGAAAGAAGCATAGGACAAGCAGTGTTCCCAATTATCTCATTGTGCTGACTGATGGGAAGTCCAGGGATGAAGTCCTGAAGCCTGCCGAGAGATTAAGGGCTGAACAAATCATCATTCATGCGGTTGGCATTGGGGAGGCTAACAAAGAAGAACTCCAACAAATTGCTGGGGAGGAAGAAAGGGTTAACTTTGGGCAGAACTTTGATTCTTTAAAGAGAATAAAAAATGAAGTTGTTCGCAGAATCTGCACTGAAAAAGGTGAGCAAAACAAAGAAGGCTTTATTCTCTGCACCCTCATGGGTTGCTTCCTGCAGGCTGATAGCCAGGCTGAGACCAGGAGTGATGTGACCAGTTTTCTGGTTAACATTGTTGCTAACTTCCTTTCTCACCACGAAGGATTCAGCCCCTTACTTTAAACCAGTTGCCAAGATTGGAGAAGCCCTCCACAGACAGATGCCCTGAGGCCATCTTGGGGGTTGTAAGCAGGAAGGTTGCTAAGAGTATTGTGGCCTTGACAAAGCCCACCAGTATGGCATGTAAGAGTGTGTGTGTGTGTGTGTGTGTGTGTGTGCACTAATTGAAGCAGATGAGCACATGGAAAGAAAATGGGCTCTGGCTTTGAGTAGGTTAGGATTCAACCACTTTCCTGCTTGACCTTCAGACTTCCTCATCTATAAAGCAAGGGTAACACCTACATCCTAGAATCCTTATAGGTTTAGCATAAGAAACATCATCCATCATTCCTCTATTATGAATGCTTATCTAGTACACATATAACAATTGTTTATTTTTATCTGTACCAGAAACACGTATTTGCATTTTCGTTCAGACTAAAATTACGGAAGTAAAGTTAGGAAGAACAATTTGCAAATACCTGTACCCGATCGTGATTCCTCTTATTAGGAGCAGCGACTTACTAACTGAAGATGGTATGTGTTGGTTTGCTAATATTAGCACATGAAAATTTTGTCTGCTGAGAGGCATGTTACCTTATTGGTTAAGGTAAAGGATGCTGGAGGCAATGAGGTAAAGTTCAAACCCCAGCTATATTAGCTGTGGACCTTGAATAGTTCACTTACTATCCACCTGCCTTAATCACTGAGGGTAGGCCTAGCTTCCAGGTGAAGCTTGAAGGTGATAAGGCATGTGGAACACTTAGAAAAATGCACGTGGGCACTTAGTCAGTGCTACATAAAAATTAGCTATTGCACAAGTTGGCTAAAGTCACGGCTGAGAAAAAGAGAAGGATTTCCATTTATTTGAACTTACAAAAGTGAACATTCTGGAATGTTGTGAGTCACTAAAATCCAAAGATAAATCAGCAGAGCTCACAGCAAAATCCTAAATCACATTATTGTTCGTTGTTCTCCCTGTTACAGACAGTAGTAGAGTTGGGTCTTCAGGATGCTCTAGAAAGAGTACAAGAGTAAAAAGTTCCCCAGAATTTCCTGGGGATGATGCAAAGAAAAGTAAAAGGGTTCCAGGAAACATAAAGTAGATTGTATCTCGGTCACTCCGAGGGAGACAGCCCTGGGCCAATCTGAGGAGGTACGGCACATCTCCTGTAGGTCAGGGGGTTGCACTTGAGGTGCCTGAACATTGGCACACCTGGAAGAGGAGACAAGCTGTGGACAAGGAGATGATCCATAAGATGGTGAATAGAGAGAGGCAGGAAAGCTAAGGAACCAAAGCCTTCGGGCCTAGAAAAACACTGACTAGTTTCAGGCAGATGCAGACGGAATGAGACACATTGTACCTATTGCTTAGAGGACAAGATAAGAGGCCATAACAAAAAGATCCCAAACTACACAACACAGAATATTATTTCTGTCTTGCATAACAGTCCAGGGGGAGCAGGGTGCGGATTTAGCAGAGAGGCTCTTGCAGGCTCAGCATACAGCTCCCATCTTTAGGTCAACGGTGAAGCTCCGGTTCTCTTCACTTTGCACTTGTGGAAAGGGAGAAAGAGCCAGAGGAGCCCATCACACTGCCCTGTTTTAATGTTAAGACCCAGAAGTGGCCAAATCACTTCTGCTCCTGTCTACTGGAAAAACGTAGTCACAGGGCCACATCTGCTTCGAGGAAGGCTAGAAAAGTGACACTTACCTGGACAGTCATCTGTCTCGCTGAAATTATATCGGCATGGAAGAATGGGAGACCAGATATTAGAGGACAGGAAATAATCTTGTCACAAGCAGATCTAAGGGGGTATACCAAACCACATGTAAGAGTCTATTCCTTTTACACGTTTCATGGAGGAGAGGCTTCCACACTTCACAGCAGTGGGGCCTTGCCAAGGCCACAAACATCTTTAATGACCTCTCTATCTATGACTTTCAAGATGGCCTCAGGCAGCTTGGATCTTACATGGTGGCTTTAATGCTCCCTGGTTGTCCTTACACAGGTTATTAAAAAATAATAAGCATTGTCTTATTCCTCTTTGACTAATGCTAATTGTTCATTTTCAAATAGTATGGAATAGATTCTGTGAGAGTTAAGGGAAGGACTGCTAAGAGAATGGCAGTGATAGCAGGTAGAGCAAAGGGTTAAGACTAAGGAGATACATGCTAATGACAGTATATTTGCATTGTATACACACACACACACATCTGTATCATGAATTAATAACACCATTTTTTTCTATGGATTATAGAAATTGGTCTTCTGTGTGTACACACACACACACACATGTCCATTTCTAACCAGTAGGAAATCTACAAACTTTAGGTATAAAGGAATGATCCTTTATTTATACATCCATGTTGAATGGATATGTGCTTACTAATGTACTTACTATTTCTAGTAAAAGTTTTTCACCCCGGTTTCTAATACGGATTCATAGTGTTTATCAAATCAGTGTAAATTATCCCAGAAAATAAGGCTGTGTAAAGATTGCTTAGAACTTTTTGTTTCAAGATTATACATAAAACCCAGAAATATTAGTCCTATGGACATAGGGAATTGATTACCTTTTCTCTTATTCCTTTTTTTGATCACCATCACATCCTTTAACACATAACCTGATACTTGGCATTTCATACACCTCAAGAATTATGAATGAATGAACTATGCATAAATGAATGACGCATGGGTGAATGAATATACACTTTGGAAGTTGCATTTTCTCTTAAAACTTGTTGGATAATATTCAGTAGATTTCTGATTCTGGGTCCTGGTCAACAGGCCTCTACTATAGAAGCAGATAAAATTTTCAAATACAATAGCAGGTGTTTGAGTTAATTTTTGATGTTTTCTGACTAATGCATTTCTTTCTTGCTTGCTGCTTCTCTGTGTTTTGAAAATTACATCAACCTGGTCTTTTTGACAATGCGCAGGATGTGAAGACATGAAGGCTGACATCATGTTTCTGGTGGACAGTTCTGGCAGTATTGGATATGAAAATTTTGGAAAAATGAAAACCTTCATGAAAAATCTATTAGCGAAGATTAAAATTGGTCCAGACAAAACTCAGATTGGTGTCGTTCAGTTCAGTCATTATAATCAGGAAGAATTCCAGCTTAATAAATACTTTACACAAAAAGAAATTGCTGATGCAGTAGACAGAATGTCTTACATCAACAGTAACACTTTGACTGGAAGTGCACTAACCTTTGTAGCTCAATACTTCACCCCCACCAAGGGGGCCCGTGTTGGGGTCAAGAAGTTTCTTATCCTCATCACGGATGGAGAGGCACAAGATTCTGTGAGAGAACCTGCTAAAGCACTACGGGACAGTGGTGTCATCATCTTCTCCGTGGGAGTATATGGCGCCAACAGGATGGAGCTGGAGGAGATCAGTGGGGATGGCAAGCTGGTCTTCCAAGTTGAGAAGTTTGATGATCTAAATGCAATAGAAAACGAACTCATTTTTCGTGTATGTGCTCTCCATGGTAAGTGACACTGTTACTCTTCAGGACTCAAGGGCATGAGCTGTTGACTTCATGGGATGAGCAGTGGGCTGTACCACGGGCTTGGACTGTATCTGGACTTTAGTGTTAAGTTTCAGTCTTGTCTTGTCTGTGTTGTGGAAACATCTGTAACCTCCAGGGATATTCCAGTTTAACAATTTTGCCCTCTAGTTTGGCAACAAAATAGTCTGGCTGTGGTGACTTCAAGTATATTCCCACAGGTTCCCAGAATTTCTTATCGAACTTCCACATTTTTAACTACGTCCATACCTAGATTTTTCAGAGCCAATTTTTAATCTCAAATGATTCCCCAGAATTGTTCCTGGCCTACCAATAACCAGTGTCAAATAGTAAATAATTAGAGACACAAAGTCATCTTCCTCTTAGTTAAATTAAATCCAATGTCCTAAGCATAACCCCCTAAATATCCCCTGTATTTTAAAGATATAGTGTGTATTTTCATTCTTTTGCATTTTTCTTCTTCACCACTATCAGAGAGATAGTTTACATTTGCCTTTTCATGTATCTATCGCTTTGGAAAATTTCAAGTTGTTACTTTTTAAAAATGATTGCTTGGGATCATTTTATCTCACGAACTGTCGTACTTTAAAACTTGTGTTGAGCAAATCTTCAGTTTGAGCCCATCAACTTTAATGGCTCTTAATAGAGAAGTTGCTATAAATACACATGTAAGACTAAAAACACCTGTGCTTTTAAATCTGCCACGTGCTGTTACCTGTTTTTTGGGCACCACTAAGAGAACATGCTGAAATATTAGTAAATTTGTTGTATGTTGTTCCCCTAGCAACATAGAGACCTTTGGACTATATTATTCAGAATTATGTGTGAGAAATCTTTACAAAGGTAACAAACAAAATGTCTTGGTCTAAGTCTGAGTTTTAGACAGTGGCGCTGTGAGTTCTCTCTTAACAGCTTAGTTAAAATGGCAATGATTTGTGAAGTGCCTGGGTGGCTCAGTTGGTTAAGCATCCAACTCTTTTTTTTTTTTTTTAACGTTCATTCATTTTTGAGAGACAGAGGAGAGACAGAGCATGAACGGGGAAGGGGTAGAGAGAGGGAGACACAGAATCTGAAACAGGCTCCAGGCTCTGAGCTGTCAGCACAGAGCCTGATGCAGGGCCCGAACTCACGAACCCGTGAGATCATGACCTGAGCCGAAGTCGGATGCTCAACCGACTGAGCCACCCAGGCGCCCCATGCATCCAACTCTTGACCTCAACTCAGGTCTTGATCTCAAGGTTGTGAGTTCAAGCCCCACATTGGGCTCCACGCTGGGTGTGAGCCTGCTTAAAAAAAAATGGCAATGATTGCCAAATTCTTAGTAATGTTGAGACATTCTAAGAAAGGTTTATCTTAAGGTCACATCCCCACCTTTGAAATCCATGGGGCTTTTCCTGGCATTTCTTCATTTTGATAAATATAATGTTGGTGGAGGCCCTTTCTATAGCATAAGGTGAAATTTCCCTGGCTTACACATTAGATCGACTCATAAACCTCAAGTCATGACTAATCACTAAATCTTGGTGGGTCATTGCCCCAGGTTCCATTGCATCTTAGGCTTGAGAATTTGAGACCTCATTGCCAGAAATAAGGATTGGAGTTACCATATATAGGTAGAAAGTGGAGAAAGTGAAATTCCAAAAGGCATATGCTTAAGTTACTGAGGGAAGAAAAAAAGGGGAGAGAAACCCCATACTTTGGAGACCTATCCAGAGTGGTCACTTGGCTTCTGATGTGGAGGAGAGCTTAGGGCTGAGGTGAGGGGATAGGGGCCTTAGCTCTCCCTACTTGGGGCCTTTCTGGGTTCTAACTCAGGAGATCAGGAGAAGGAGCACAAATGAATGCCAAGAGGCACGGTGCGTTTGGGAAAGTTAGCCAACCAGAAGCTGAAAAGACAGCTGGAACTAGAGGGAGTAAGATAAAAAAAATCCCAGCTTATACAGGGAGCCTCTGAGCTCTTTAAAACAGCAGGCCAGTTTGGCAAACACTAGTCATGTCTCACCATTACATTGACATTGAACTACCTTCTGACATTTCCTTTCAGTTGAAAGCCTTTCGAGCAAAAGACATCCTGTGCCCTAATGAGATGTAGCAGAACAAAGTGGCGTGGCTTAAGAAACACTGACCACAGAGCCATTGTCAAGTACAATGTCCTTGGAATCAGGGGTAGCTTGTACATCACTGAGCCTCAGTTTCTTATTCTGTAAAACAGAGTAAGCCCTCTCTAACAAGTAAGGTGCAGTGTCTGGCACATAGTAGGTTCATGGCAAATGTTAGTTTTCTCCCCCTTCTCAACTGTCTGTGTAGGATATACTGCAGAAAGATTGTGATGCCTGCTTCCTTATTCTTCCAGATTGTAAAAATATTAAGGTGTTAGACATCGTGTTTGTGCTGGATCATTCAAGCAGCATAGGTACAGAAGAGCAAAAAAGCATGATGAACCTAACTATCCACTTGGTGAAGAAAGCAGATGTTGGCATCGACCGCGTTCGGATTGGAGCTCTCAAATACTCAAATGATCCTGAGGTTCTTTTCCACCTTAGTAGATATTCAAATAGATCTGCAATCATTAAGAATCTGAGGACACGCAGGCACACCGGAGGGGATACCTGGACTGCCAAGGCTCTCGAACACACAAACATAATGTTCACAAAAGAACATGGCAGCCGCATCGAGGAAAATGTGAAGCAGATGTTGGTTATCATCACCGATGGGGAGTCCCATGACCGAAATCGGCTCAATGACACAGCATTGAAGTTAAGAAACAAAGGCATCAACATCTATGCAGTGGGCGTAGGAGAGGCCAACCCACTTGAACTCGAGGCTATCGCAGGGAATAAAAGCAATACTTTCTACGTAGGAAATTTCACCAAACTGGAAGATCTTTACCTGCCTCTGCAAGAAAAAATGTGTATCAACGCACATGAGCGTAAGTTGTGATTTTTAAAGTTTCTGTGGGGGTAGCAATAAAAGGTTAAGCAAAAAATAAATTAAATCTTGGCTTCCCATTACCTGGGTGTCATGGCTGAACATCTCTCTGCTCAGGCTATATTTTCTCATCTCTCAAATGCATTGATTGAACAAGATCTGAAAGTTCCCCTCCCACCACGGTGTGCATTGAAGAGCTTATGGAAGGAAGTTTCAGAAATACTCTTTGAGGTCTTGCCACCTTGTTGCCTTTTTCTTGGCAGAAAGGAACTCTACTTAGGATTGTATTCACCTTACCCCATTTCAGGGCCACTTGTACTATTCCATTTGCATAATAGTCTCAGCACAACCACTGAGCACCAGTTTCAGGCCAGACTCGGGTGGAGAGTTACATGGTTTGACAGATAGACTTTTGTCTTCAAAGATCCAGGGCCTTCTAACTGGGATTAGAGACATTCTCTAGGGCCACAGGAGGTTCAAATGGTCTGATGTGCTTTTCTGGATAAGGGCCACTAATGCAGAGGAAAGAATATGGGAGTTCAATAGGGAGTCATGGAGGCTGGTGGGTAGGAGCAGGGAGGGAAGGGACCTAAGCTGATTCCATGAGATACCACTAGGGTGGAGTAGTCTGGAGGCATCATACCTGAGGAAAGTGTAAGATTTGCCACCTGAGCTCAAAGTGAGCAATGAATTAATCTTCTGGGTTTCAGATACAGAATGATGATGGTATTATCCATAAGAAAAAAAATTGTGACTTCTCCCAAGGCAGCGGGGCCTTCTCAGTTCTGCCCGTTCTAGCCTGTCCCTGGACTCCCACCGTGAAATTTAGTCTCCTTGCCCTTCATCTTGCCACCTTTGATTCTGTTCTCAGCACTGAGTGATCTTCCTAACACACACTGGACCATGTCACTGCTCTGCTCACAGTTTACAACTACTGACCTGCTGAGTTCCATCTAGCCTTGCCCACAGCTCCAGCCTCACCTGCTGCCCCTCCCCCCCTTCACAATCTCTCCTGTCCATCTGAAATGGCATCTCTGTGCACAGTATTCTACCCACCACAAACATGCCAGCCCAGCATTTTCCCTGGCTACATCTAGCTTAGCTGCCATGTTGCAGCCTTTGTGCGCCAGTTTCCTGCCCCAATACCTGGTGGTGACCCCACTGTGTCTCCCAGCTCCTGCACCTTCTGTTGCTCCTGGTGGTAGCACTGAATGCAGATTCGCTGTTTCCTTATCTGTATCTGTCGCAAGACTGTGGCCTCCTTGGGCAGGCTTGGCCCCTTGTTAATCATTGGGTCCCCACCAAATCTAGTACATCACCAGGATACACGGTCTTTTCCTACAGAGATGGAAGCGGTTTTATTCTTCTCTCCCATGCATACCTTTCAGAGGCAGATGCTGAGGCAGAGTTTAAGATGCAAGATGTTTTTTAGGGATCCACACCTAGGAAAAAAAAGTGGAAAAAACTTAAACAGTGATGCATGCTTGACAGAGCTCCAAACCCGGCAAAGAGCTCTGGAGCGTGCATTGCCCATCAGCGTTGTCCAGCATCAGACTAAGCTGGCTGGGTGGTCATATCCCCTTCTCACTTAGTCCCCAGATGTGAGCTGTCCTGGGCAGGGCACAGTCTTTGGCAAGACATCTCCCTGTAGTAAGGCTGACCCTGAAGGAGTCGACAGTCGGAAGCCCTCTGTTGACCATGTGCCCACAACCAGGCAGTAAATCCTTCCTTGAAAGTCTATCTGGGCAGCCCAGCTGTGTGTCTGCCAGACTACCCTTACAAATAATTGTGTGGCAGTGGGCATCCCTTTGTTTCAATTGCCTTTAGTAATCACTTCAGTGCTGGCCCTGTCCCAGCCATTGCATTTGATTGGAACAGAGCATAGAAGATTATCCCTTCGTTATGGGACATTTCTCATTGGATTTCAGGGAGATGACCCCATGCTGTGTTTACTAGCCATTAGCACTTGTCCCATTCAGTTTTAATATGTGGGGTATGATATTATAAAAAAACTGCAGTAGAAAAAATACTTTTATTTAGAGATAAAACGATGAGGCGGTCCATGTACCAGCTGCACAGTATAATAATTGTGTATTCTTAGGCAAGTTACTTAACCTCGGAATTCCACTTCTATATCTATAAAATTAGATTAACTTATTAAAACATGGTCATGAATATTAACTTACTGTATGCCAAGAGCAGTGTTTAAAAAATGGTATTTCTCAACACACATGCAAAGTGGTAGCATTACTAGTAACAGGAATACTGAATATAGTATAGGGGTACCATTACCTTGACTTGGGTGAACCATCCAATCTGGGTGTGTTGAGGGGATTTCTAGCCTTTGCAATTACTTTTTAGTGAGTGGCTTCAAGCTATTCAAACTTCTCTTTTTCTCTGAGCAACTTTCGGTGCCCTTTCAAATGAATCATGCAAATATTAAAATTTGAAACAAAGTCTATTACCTTTTTTTCCTTCGCACTGTGTTTCCTTCTCTTTGAACGCCAATAGCTGATCCTCCCTTCTGTTAACTTATTTCAATTTGATACTAATGTGGGGATTTAGTAAAGCAATTTAAGTATTGAAGGAAAGAGAAATTTTTGAATCATTCATGAGGAAAATAATTGTTTTGTTTTTTCCAATTGCAGTCTGCGACATTCAAGAAGCCGATGTGGTTTTCTCTTTTGATGGCTCTGACAGGGTATCCAACTCAGACTTTGTTGCCCTGACAACTTTTCTGTCAGACCTCATTGATAATTTTAACATTGAATCTCAGAGAATAAAAATTGGGTTGGCTCAATTTGGCCGTGACTTCCAAAAAATTATTGAGTTGAAAAACTCTCTGACTACAGCCAAGTTGAAGACTCAAATTCAAAAAATCACCAAGAGCAAGGGGTCTCCACGAATTGACCTGGCTCTTAGAAAAGTGAAAGCCATGTTTGATCCACCTTCTGGTGGGAGAAGAAACGCTGGTGTCCCTCAAATTTTGGTAGTTATCACATCCGGAGATCCCCACTATGATGTGTCAGAGGAAGTAAAAATCCTGAAAAACCTTGGAATTTGTATCCTGGCTTGTGGAATAGGAAATGTTCATAAGGAACAACTTCTGCCAATAACAGGCAATTCTGAAAAAGTATTCACTTTCCAAAAATTTAGTAACTTAAGGGATATAGAGACGAAAAAAAGAATGGTCCGTGAAATCTGCCAGAACTGCGGGAAAACCAGTAAGTGTTCCCCTTGTTCTTTATTTCTTTTTAATTTAATTGTACCTTCCCAGTGCTTCATTTCCCAAGGTATTCTAGGGGCCAGCTCTAGATGAACATATTTTTAGAATAGTGCACAGTGAAGATAGACCTTTTCTCTGTTTCTGGGAAGCTTGAGATCAGCCAGCCACCCTCAGAGACAAGGGAAAGGATGCAGAGGCTGGAGGAGGCCCTGGGTTGTGTCCTCTGGTCAGCCCTGTCCCTTCACTCCAACCCGGGGTTCATGCCCCTCTTTGCACCTGGACCTCAGTCTCCTGTTTCTACCCTTTCCACTTCTGGAAGTCCTAGAATAATGCCTTGCAACTGGTAGGAAGTAAGTAAAGCTAACATTTGCAGGTTGACAGCTTTACTATTTTAACTTTATTAAACTGTCTTGTAAGGGACTCATTGTTCGTGTGTGTGTGTGTGTGTGTGTGTGTGTGTGTGTGTCTATATGAGCCTATCTATGTGCATGTTTATTTATTTATTTATATTTTTACTTTATTTAAATCCAAGTTACTTAACATGTGGTGTAATAATGGTTTCAGGAGTAGAATTTAGTGATTCATCACTTACATATAACACCCAGTGCTCATCCCAACAAGTACCCTCCTTAATGTCCCTTGCCCATTTAGCCCATCTCCCTACCCAACAACCAACCAGTTTGTTCTCTGTATTTAAGAGTTTCCTATGTTTTGCCTCCCTCTCTGTTTTTATCTTAATTTTCCTTCCCTTCCCCATGTTCATCTGTTTTGTTTCTTAAATTGCACATGATGGCATTCGTGTAATCATAACATGGTGAAGATTTGAATTGTCCTGGGGATTATTTAATACCCAGAGGTCACAAACACAAATGGCTGCAAAGGCCAGGAAGGTAATATAAATGAGTCAGGGAGGCCGGGAGGGTAGGAAAAGAATGGAGAGCGATGGCGCATCTCATGGGGAGGGTGTTGCTCGCTCCAGCTGAGAGTCACCGTGTGGGACTCAGGTTCTGTACGTCTGGGCTGGGAGTTGGGAAGACAGCACACCAGGAAGCAGCGGTGAATGATAACATTTTGTAGAACTGGTACAACGTGCAGAAACTCCTCAGTGTGCTTCTGTTTCTAGAATTATGACTGAAGCTACTTCTTTCACAAAATGGGTTGGTGTTTTCAAGGTCTCCAGATCTTCTACACACCATTTGGGGTGCTCAGCTGGAAGCAGGCTACGGTGGGGGAAAGGGCCCTGGGACTGGAATCAGAAATCCGGGGTTCTTATTCTGGTTCAACAGCAGCAACCTCCATGAATCATTCTTTCCTCATGTGTACAATGAGCAACTGGGAAGGGTCAGAGGTGTCCAAATGGCAACTTGTAGCTGAATTGTGTTTGTCCTATACAGTGTTGACAACTTGTTAAAATTAATTGCCAGCTTTTACAAACTGAAGATTTCACATAAAAAAATCTAGATTTCAGGCTTCTCTCTGAAAACTCTATCTGACAACACTGGGTCCCTTTTCCCACATGGCTGACTCTCAGCTGGAGCTGAGCAGTGACCAGATGGATGGTTAGTCTCCATCCATCCACTGTTCTCCCTGCCCATTTAGCTCATTTACATTATCCACCTGGCCTTTACAGCCATTTGAATGTGTGATCTCCGGATTAAACCATCTCTAAGGATAATTCAAATATTTAATATGATCATATGAATCATAGTATGTCATCATTAAAAGAAGAAAATATGCATGTGCAAACACACACACACACACACACACACACACACACACACAGCCAGCCAGGAAGCCAGCCTCTGAGAATGAGGCTGAACCATGATTGGAACTTCAAATAGCTATTGGAACTTGTAATATTTGAAAAAGGAGAGAGGAAACACCTGTGTTATATGTAGATCAAGCAGCCAATATCTTCCTTCTTGACCATTTGTGGGTGCTAGAGTCCCTCCAGCCCTGGGCCATGCCATGACTGCTCTCCTTATTTTCTGCCTCGTCTTCCCTTCCTTGTTCCTGTCTACTCATTAATCTGGCCTCATTTTCCTTGGTCTCCAGATTGCTTTATGGACGTCGTGGTTGGGTTTGACATTTCCACTCATCTGCCGGGGGCACAGTTGTTCGACGACCACCCCCGGCTGGAATCATACCTCCCAGGCATCTTAGAGGACATGACCTCCATCAGGGGGGTAAGCTGTGGGGCAGGCGCGGAGGTGCAGATGAACGTGGCCTTCAAGGTGAACGATGATGGAGAATTCCCTACTGAGTTCCAAATCTACCAGAAAGCAATATTTGACAGGCTGCTGCAGGTCACCGTTAATGGGCCAACTCATCTGAATGCACAGTTCTTGAGGTCTCTGTGGAATACGTTTAAGAAGGGATCTACATCCCAAGGACAGGTACTCACGTCACAGTCTCTCTCCCATCTCCGTGTTCTTTTGTTTGTTTCTTCCTCCCCAGTTATATGTTTCATTTTCACATCGTCCCATTTTCTGCTTTCCTCTTTCTCTAGGTGCTGCTCATCTTTTCAGATGGTCTTGGGGGTGAAAGCAAGATAATGCTTGAAAATCAATCAGACAGGCTCAGAGAAGCAGGTACTGAGTTGTGAATTTAAGTGGTGAAGCACAGAAGGTACTAAACAAGTCCCTACTTACTCAGGTGCCAAAGATCTTGGGATCTATCTGGCCACTAGTAACAGATGCTGTTGGTGCCTCCCCAGAACCCCTAGACCTGCACACTGATCCCCCAGGGGCTGCAAATGCCATGGCCAAGTGCTTACACCTGTGACCTTCTACAGTCATGAGTCCTTGACTGACCTGAACCCTTACCTGACCCTTGGACCAGGGGTGGGTTTATACCATGTCCCACCTAGAAACGGAAGGCGGGGGGCATCGATATAGGGATACAAAAACCCAGCACCTTTGCCTCCAGTGGGTCAACTGTGATACAGTTTATACCCCAGAGTCCTTCAGGAATCAGACTAAGGTGAAGCCCTTACTGACACACATCTTTGCTTACAACTTCCCCTTCTTTCTCCCCCTTAATAAACTAGATACGCACAAATTCTTCCGTTAGATCCTGCTTCCAGGTCACCTGACCTAGGACACTCCTTACTGTTTCTGATTATCCACGTGAAGGACAGACACACGGATCTTGAAAAGCACTTCTTACTATCCATGTCATAGTTTCAGACTGAGCTGGAAGCTAAATGCAGAAATTGAGAGTCATATGCAGTGACAGGAGGGTCCACTGATCATTAGACGGGATGCATTGTTTAAGACTTCTGGGCGTAGACCCACGCTGGCTTCTGGGGTTTAGGTTCTGTGGGCAACCTCCCTGGAGGCCACAAAGTCTCCTGCATGATTGCTGGGTTATGTCACCCTCCTTTCCCACTGTTCTGGGCACATCAGTTTCCTTAGTACAGCTTCTGGCACTTTGCAGGGTCCCACCCCCGCTCCCCACTCCCGCCTTCCTTCACTCCCCACATTTAGTACCCCAGGCACTCAGAGCCTCCTGCTTCTTCCTCCAGTACACCTCATGGCTCAGTCCTCCCTATCCTGGCATACGCTTTTCTTCTACATAAAACTCTCCCCCATCTCAGCTCCTCCCCAGTCCTTCTCTCCACCTTTAGTCTCTGGTTCTCTTCCTTGACCAGCTTCCATTCATCCTTCAGGCTCAGCTTAGACATCAGTTCTTGGCCGAAACCTTCCATGACTTTCCAGGGCTGAGTTAGGAGCTTCTCCTTTAGGCTTTCAAAGCATGCTGCCATTCTGTCTCAGGACACTTATCACTTCTCAGGGCAACTATCTGATCCCTGTCTTCCTTTTCTATTGGACTGTATGTACTTCTCTGCAGGGACACAGTGTGCCTGTTCTATTCATCGTGTATCCCTGATACAATGATTGATACATAATAGGCTCCTAATAAACAAAGATTTGTTTAATGAAAGGATAGACAGAGTAAATGGACTAGTGAATGAATTAACAAGTGAGTGGATGAATGAATGAAGGAAGGAAGGAAGGAAGGAAGGAAGGAAGTCTGGTTATGGCCAACACTTCACCCTTAGCTTTCCTTAGGCTCTCAGGGCCTGAGCCCCCAGGGGTGTTTGGCTATGGAGATGACTTTGAGAACTATTTTTTTTTTAATGTTTATTTATTTTTGAGAGAGAGAAAGAGAGAGAGAGGGAGAGAGAGGAGGAAGAGGGGCAGAGAGAGAGGGAAAGAGAATCCCAAGCAGGATCTGTTCTGTCACCACAGAACCCAATGTGGGTCTCGATCTCACAAACTGTGAAATCATGACCTGAGCTGAAATCAAGAGTCGGACATTCAACCAAAGGAGCCACCCAAGTGCTCTGAAAACTACTGTTAATTTAAACATTCAGAAAAACTCTGAAGCTGAACAATTCCCTTTCTTATAAATTGCTTTCAAATGCCCAAGAATTGCCTCAAAACTTGGTGGTGAGGCATTAAACACAGTTTTCTGCTAGTGTTTTTCTGTCGGGTTTGTACGTAGTTGCTCTTGGAATACTTTTTCTCTGGGGATTTCTTACTGAGGCCTGAGCAAGCAAGCAAAGTTGTTGGGTTCCTCATACATCAAGAGTCCTGCTTCTTCTTAATGTTTCCGTTTCCCCTTTTTGATTCTCTGAACACCGTTCACCAAGTAGAAATAGGATGGGCTTTTCCTCTTTTTTCACGTGCAACCCCTTTTGTTTTGAATCTGTCATGTTTACTGACCAGGACTCGATGCACTTCTGGTGGTCTCCCTAAACACGACTGCCCACGATGAGTT
Organism: Prionailurus viverrinus; assembly: GCF_022837055.1. NCBI lineage: Eukaryota > Metazoa > Chordata > Mammalia > Carnivora > Felidae > Prionailurus > Prionailurus viverrinus. The sequence goes on from NC_062569.1 coordinate 26,593,779, forward strand.
TTCCAGCTTTGAATTTGGGAAGGGATTTGATTACAGGACTCATCTGACCATTGGAACAAGAGAACTGGGCAAGATGCTATCACAGTACCTGGTGAGTTGTCGAACAGACATGCAGTTACTCAAAAGGCCATCAGAACGAAACTGGAATTTTGATGAGCATTTCCAGAGAGTGCCTTGCTTACCCCATTACACTCAGCGCATGGTCTTTAGTATGTGAAAAAGTGTGAAAGACCTGAGCCGCATATTTTTTTTTAATTTTTAATGTTTATTTACCCTTGAGAGAGAGGCAGAGCATGAGCAGGGGAGGGGCAGAGAAAGACAGAGACACAGAAGCCAAAGCAGCCTCCAGGCCCTGAGCTGTCAGCACAGCAGGGCCCGACGTGGGGCTGGAACTCACCAACCATGAGATCATGACCCGAGCCAAAGTTGGACGCTCAACCGACTGAGCCACCCAGGTGCCCTGTAAGCCACATATGTTTGGTTTTGTGTGTCCTTCCGCCCTTATCTTCTCACCAAATGAATGCACAGGGAACTAAAAAACCAACTAGCCCCTCATTAAATAAAAAAATCACCCAGCAGTTTATGCTGCAGAAATCCTCAGAAAAGAGGAGTCTGTCAACTAGGAGCCAGCCAGTCGTGTGCAAACTCAGCCTGTGGTCCTCTGTGGGGCAGTCGCCCTTTCTATAGAGAGGTCATTTCCTGGGAGAGGGTATCATGCGTCACAGTTGCTAGCCCAGTGCGCTGTCTTCTGTATTAAGTAAAAAAGCACCTCTGATCCTCCGCAGCCCCTCCCGCAAAGAGAGAAGATGGCCGTGTAGTTGGTGCGCGATGATCTGCGTGAATATAGTTCTTAACGTTGTGACGTTCCTGACAATTGTTGCTCTCTTGTTTGCTTTTTCCAGGGAAACATTGCAGAGAGGACTTGCTGCTGCACATTTTGCAAGTGTTCAGGGAGTGCAGGTCTTCCTGGGATGCCAGGACTGCAGGCCATGAAGGTGCCATTCAGTTGTGCCTTGAGAGGGTGGGTGGGGCTGAGGCCAAGTGGCTGAATGTGCAGACTTCACTCGGTCCTCATGGAATTGCTTCGGGCATTTAGTTCACTGTGTCTTCTTTGGGTATTTCCTGTGACTCCTGTGGTGTAGGAGCCAGTTCAGAGGGGCTCACTTTTGAATACTGCTGTGAAGAATAACTCCCGTTTTCCTTATATATCCCTCATGATGTTGCTCCTCGGTTTTGCAATTTTTTTTCATAAAATTTTTTTTTAACATTTATTTACTGTTGAGAGACAGAGACAGAGCGTGAGCAGGGGAGGAGCAGAGAGAGAAGGAGGCACAGACTCTGAAGCAGGCTCCAGGCTCCGAGCTGTCAGCACAGAGCCTGACGCGGGGTTGAAACTCAGGGCCCACGAATCATGAGATCATGACCTGAGCTGAAGTCAGGCGCTTAACGGACTGAGCCACCCAGGCGCCCCCTCGGTTTTGCGATTTGTACTTTTGCACCTGCTTTCAACAGTTTGGAGGGTGCAAGAGGTGTTAGAAACAGTGGGGAAAGTTGTCCTTCATCGGCAGTGAATGAAACTGAGCTGCAAAGACAGCAAAGCATTGCAGATTAATAGGCTTTTTAAAAATGCAGTATACAAGATCAATTACACAGCGATAGCTTAAATAAATATGGTCTCTTCATTCATGGAGTGCTCTAAGGTGATGAGAATGAATAAGCTACAGGTATATACGACAACATGAATAGGTGTTACAAACACTGTAATAGCCAAAAAAAGAAAAAAATTAAAACATAGAAGAATACATATAGTCTGGTTCCATTTATAAAAAGTCTGAAAGCAGGCAACACTAACCTATCGAGTATGTCTGGGGGTAAATCAGGACCTGTGTTACTGGGTGAGGAAAGCAAACCTCAGTTTAAATCTTTGCCACAAATAGGCCACAAGGCAGTGAAAGCACACGTGGCAGAGGGAGAGATGATCGCAAGGGATATGTAGCCTTGTTGTCGGGAGGAGTGCTTCTTCCCTGAGCTCTCAGAAAAGCAGAAGAAAATGCTGTCTTTGGAAAGTGACCAGTTTGCCTGCTGGGAGAGTTACGGTGGCCACAGCTGCTGGCCATGCAGCCTCAGGTGCGGACTGACCCGGACGCCCTGACCTGCAATGTGGAATCCACAGGTCACCTTCCTGTAGAGGTCAGAGGTTGTCAGACTCTCCCCAGACTCACAGCCAGCCCTGCCTGCGCTGTGACCAAGTTGAAGGGAGGGACCTGTCTATAACGCCTAACGATTTCACAGGTTCGAATTGGAGGAAGCCAGCTGAAGTGCATTTTCTCTCTTCCCTCCCAGGGCTTTCCGGGTATAAAAGGCAGCAGAGGACATCAGGGAGAGGACGGGGACCCTGTAAGTTCTTCTGACCCTCTCCCACGACTTGAGCAGTGATTTTCTTTTGCATGGGAAGCCTTATGTTCCTACAGAAGGGGTTTTCTGGTGGTTTTGGAGGAAGATAGGTTGTTTCCCCCTCCTTTTATTTGTCATGAGTACTTGCCAAACGTACTTTTGGGGGGAAGGAGGAAGCACACTTACCTACACGTTGCCTGGCATGTTTTTATCAGTGGCAGGGAGCCGGGCACGCTCCGGTCCCCCCATGCCCCCCTGCAGGGTGAAGCAAGGCTATCTTGAGGGGCTGCCTTTGGACCCAGAGTTCAGCATTTAGTACATGGAAAGGCTCAGCTTTGTGGTTACGTGGTACACAGAAGTTTTCTAATCTCAATCTTTGACCCTCAAACCAGAACTCTCACTAGATTCATCAGTCAAATTGGGAGAATAGATTTGAAGGAACTGAAACACTTGGGTGACTCCATTTGGGGCAGGGAAAGTTCAGGAAGCATCCAGCCTGCATCTCCATCTCCTTAGCCGCAAGCTAGCTCTTCGTCTGGGTGGCAAGTTATGATGAAAAGCACAGGCCGTGTAGTCAGACAGCCAAGGGATGACCTGGACCAGAGACCTTGGCAGGACACTTAACTTCCTGACCCCCAGTCTGCCGATCTGTAAAACATTTATACATTCCTCTGACTCTAGTGCTATCCTAGTTTACACAATGACCACCGAGGGGAGAGTTCTAACTCACCTACCACGTAGCTGCAGAGGGGTCTCGGAGCCCACCCAGGCAGCACTGAGGACTTTGACCGGGTGTCTGGCCTTGAGCCCTCATCTGGCTGACCGTCTAGTCAATGGGAAGCTGCAGTGTTTTGGTAGCTCTCGCGACCTTTGGCCACGAGTGAGGCCTCCTGCTTTCCTGGGAGTAATCTTCAGAATAAAGAAAGCAAAGCAGGAAGAAGGAAAATCCCTTCTCCCGTCACCTCTCAGGAAGGGAAGAATCAAGCTCATTGCTAAACAATTAGTTATCCAAACAGCAAACCGTCAGCACCCACCCTGCACCCAGATTTGAGCCAGGCACCAGGGACACAATTGGGGAAAGAGATAGCTGGGGGCTCCTGCCCTCAAGGAGCACAACATTGCTTTTCCCTCGAGATTCATTTTACGCCGGCATTTACCTGTGTTTAAATATTTCCCGGGAGAAGCAGGATTGCTGGGAGATGCCTACATCATTGACCTTGAACACTCTTCCCCCCCGAGCAGATGATCCGACTAGGGCTCTTTCACCTGGGGGTCATTTCCGTGAACACGAGCATTTCCCATCTCCCAGCACTTGTGGTAGTGGCCCCTCCCTCCCTTCAGCTCCTTGGACTCAGCCCCAGTCCCCTGGGACTGGCTTGCTTCAGTACTGACTTTTCCAACAGCACTGGGACCTTGGGCACAATTTCAGGGCCAACGCGTATTACTGGAGTATTTGAAAGGTGGCTGGAAAGTAGATCGACTTCCAAACCTTTGGCTGTGCTGTCTGATGAGATGGTAAAACATCCGGGCTCATCCCGCACTTCTGTGTGATCTTGGGTCTGCAAGGAAGCCCTGCAGGTTGGCACAGAAGATGCTGGAATAGAGGGGGAAAACCAGAGTTCAATGAACACATTTGTGGACAGATTTGCTCTGTCTGAAGCTCAGAGTGCTGCTGTTGCTCTAGCTTCTCTCTTAAAAAGTAAACTGCTGGCAGCATCTGGCAGACCAGTCACTTTGGATACCTGTTTGGGTACCTTTTCTTAGGGAAGACGAGGAGAAACTGGACCCACAGGAGATAAAGGGATTGCAGGATGTCCAGGGGAGCAGGGCCAAAAGGTAAGCCCTGCTGGAAATGTGATTTTGAATTCCCTACAACAGCCTCTTGCCTCTTTCCTCCCTCCCTCCCTCCCTCCTTTTCTCTCTTCCATCCCCCCCCATGCCCTGCCCCTTTCCCTTTCTCCAATTACATGTTAGTGTCCTCCCCTTCAGACTAATTCTACTTCTTAGAAACCTCAATGAGTTTTGAGCCCACCTCAAAACATAGGTGGTGTTCAATCCCACCTATATAACCTCTGTGATTTTAGAGCCAGAAGCCACTAAAGAACAACACAATCACCCTCTTTAGGGAGGCAGCCACATCCCGCCCCAACAGGGTATGAATCCACCTTCTGACTATCTTTGATGTGTCAGTGAGAGATATTTCATCTTTTACAGGGAGCCAAAGGATTTTCTGGATACAAGGTACTGTAGTGTCTTCTCAGTCGAATTTGATTTCCTGGCGGGATTAGTTTCCCAGGAAGCATGTGGCCGAGCTCCCCTCTGACCCGATTGTGCTCCTTGTTGTCCCTCAGGGAGAAAAAGGAGAAGATGGGTTTAACGGACTGGATGGGGAGGAGGTAAGCCATCTTTCAAGTACTGTAACATCATCATGAGGTTGGCGTATTGCTCTTTAAATGGGGATTTTGTTTTCCTTTTTTTCTTTTAGGGCTTTCATGGGTTACCTGGGACAAAAGGAGAAAAAGGCGATCCAGGATCCCAGGTAAATCTTCAGTAAATCAAAGAAGGAGAATTTGGTGATGGAGATAGTCTTAACTGCTGTGCGCCAGTGCTTAGAAGGGAGAAAATTGAGAGCTGACTTGACCACAATGAAGGCCTGTTACTACCGAATAAATGCTGCCTTCCCATTTGGGAATTTTCAAGAATTCCATTGAGGGATTCAAAGCGTGCAAGGTTCTTCGTTTGGTGTCTTCCTCAGAAGTCTAAAAATGATTATTTTTGCCTCCCAGTAGCTTCCTTGTTCTCTTTATTGCATCAGGGAAAAAAAAACATAAAAATCAAAAGAAAGATACAGAATTATTTTGGCGACCTGGGTGTAGTAAATCACGGTGAAACTTTTTTTATCTTAAATTCATTCCAATACTGATTAATATATGCCGGTTGGTTCCAAACAGCTCTGCTTATATGTTCTGATCCATTTATTTATGCAATATTTTTGAATATCTGGCATGTGCCGAGCACCGAGTTATATGCTGATGATTCGGAGACGAACCACACTGACCTTGTCCTCAAGGATCCCCAGACGTAGAAAGACAGACATATTAATTGCTAACGACAGTACAGAATGTGACTGAGGCCATGTTGTAGGCAACTACGTGAGAGCCCAGAGAAGGGCACCTAACTCAGCCCTAACTCAGGTGGGGAGGGAGTTCAGAAAGTCTTTCTGGAGGAAATGATCCCTGAGCTGAAGATGATAGGAATTAGCAAGACATGGAGAAAGGCCATTCTAGACAGAAGGAACAGCATAAGCAAAGACACAGAGGCTCGAGAGCACTGCAGATTGAGCATTAGAGTACAGGTAGAGGGAGGTGAGTTTCCAGCAGTGGCCAGAAGAGATTGGGAAGACGCCGGAGAGCCATGTTGAGGAGTTAGGCTTTTAACATTAGGAGATTGGGTACCTTTAAAAGATTTTAAGTACGGGTGCCACAACTGAATTTGCATGTTGAACATACAACTTGTCGGTGGTGTGGAGACTGTGTCAGAGATGACATAGGTGCAAGGCAAAGATGAGAGGATCTGGAACAATCGAGGGGAGAAGCAACAAAGCCTTCAAGTAAAGCAACGTCAGTGAGAACAGACCCATGACGTACTAATACTAAGGACGTGGCAGGGCCCGGGCCAGAACGAGCAGTGGAGTGCAGGATTTAGGGACGTACTCCCTCTCAGAGCTCTGCCAAATGTGTCTCCCTAAATACTGCACCCCAGGTGACTTGTTTCTCTCACCCTAGTTCTGGCTCCGGCACAGATCTCTAGATCTAGGTGACCAGAGAAGCAGGAAGTGAGGAGTCATTCAGAATGCCTGGAACGGTACTGGCTTGGGCAAGCTCAGTTGGGAACACTTGAGTCTGAGTTGTCAACTGGAGCATTTGCTGTGGAGGTTTCCAGTGAGCAACTGCATTTTAAATGTCAGAGGTTCCTAGACTGGCTGGGATGTCCAGTACAATCCCCACTAGCAATATATGACATTTAAATTCAAATTGGTGAAAGTGAAAACTCCCGCCCTTCAGTTGTAGTAGCCACATTTCATGTGCTCAATAGCCACATATGGCTAGTGGTTACCATCTTAGACAACTCAGAGAATATTTCTATTAGGGCAGAAAGTTCTTTGGCGTAGCGCTATGCTAGATCATGAGAGTTTTCCCATTGCTCAGCGTCACTCTAGATAATCCTGACCAGCGATCATCTTGACCTTTTAACACTGAACTGAGTATCGCTTGAGAAGGCTGAGGAAACTGGCTGGGATAAAGGAACATGGATCATTTTGTCTAATTGACTTTCTTGCCGCCAAAACCACATGCTTGACTCTTTAACACCATTCTGAAACCCTCCTACAAGCTAACTCAGAAGCTCATTTTATTTTTTTTTTAGGGCAGCCCAGGTTCCAGAGGCCCCCCTGGGAGATATGGGGAGAAGGGCTTCCCAGGAGATCCTGTAAGTTACTAGGGTCTAGTTGGCTCTGAATTATGTAGTTGCTCTAAGCTCCTATCTCCTCTCCCTTGTGTCTCCCACTAACCTCTGGGTGAAGGCTTGTCTCCTTGTCTTGGGACCAGGGGTAGTAGGTATTGTCCAAGACTTATCTGCTTGGGAAAAATCTGTCCACATCTGATTGTAGTTGATCATATTGAAAATTTCGGGGCACCTGGGTGGCTCAGTCAGTTAAGCGTCCGACTTCGGCTCAGGTCACGATCTCACAGTTGGTGAGTTTGAGCCCCACGTTGGCCTCGCTGCTATCAGCCTGTCACCACAAAGCCCCGCATCGGATCCTCTGTCCTCCTCTCTCTCTGCTCCTCCGCCACTTGCTCTCTCTCTTTTCAAAAAGTAATTAAAATTAAAAAAAAAAAATTGGAGCTGGGAGCTCAGGTTCCATCTTAATCACCCTTATTGTTATGTAGAGACTTCCAAAGTCCTTTTTGGGAGACGTTTCCACAGTTCTGCTTCTTGGGCTTCTAATCTTACAGATTCCCTATTTGCAGACTCAGTTACAAGGGAATCTTATTACACCTCTAAGGGGGTAGCATAAGCATGTTCGGCCATCCGTGAAGCTGCCGATACAGAGAAGAGATCATTGCCATGGCTTCGGCAAACACTCTTATCACTTCGTTGATCACCAGACCCTCTTCAAACTTGGGGAAATATTATTGTATTTTTTTCTCAAAAGTCGATGAATTTCAAATATGGAGAATTTTCTCTCACCCCTCCTCACTTAACCCAAATTAGCTTAATACGTGAACATTGTACCATTGTATTTGGGAAAAAAAAAAAAAAGCTGATATTCCTTGGTTCTAAAATACTTTTTAAATCTTCCTCTAGGGTAATCCAGGACGCAACAGTAACATCAAAGGACAGAAGGGCTCCAAAGGAGAACAAGGAAGACAAGTAATTGGTTCTGTTTTACGTACAGAGAACCTATAGACCTATTTACATATATATGAATGATTAATTCTGTTACTGAACGGAGGCTTTCATGAAGTCTTAATTATTTAATAAAATATGTAACCCTTCTATAATTGAATAACAGCCCCGAGTTCACATTTAAAACAGCATTATTTTCTGAAATATTTTCTGAAAACAGGACACATATGTAGTAGGTTATACTTTTATGGGTTAAATTATTAAGTTTCTGGCAGGTGACATTATTGTAATGGGAAACTGATAGTTAGCAGTGCACGTTACTATACCATTTTCCTCATTAACAGATATATACCCAATAGTGTTAACATGCAGAAGATTCTAGCATGACACATTTGCTCTGCTGTTTTAATAGTGCGTGAGGTTTTTATGCTGATGTAATTAGTCAGAATATATTGCCTTATGATCTTGGGGGAACAATTGTATTTCTAGGGTAGAACTGGACAGAAAGGGACTCCAGGTGATCCTAATTCCAGAGGAAGAGGGGTAAGTTTTTCCTTGAACATTTATTTCCCCTCCTTATCATCTGACGATGCCATAAAGGTTTTCACAATATTTGCCCCTGCAGAGTTGGCCGGCCCAGGGCTGATCCATTGTCACTATTGTCATTTGGGGCTAGATGGTGTGAGGCGCTGTCATGTACATTCGAGGAGGTCTAAGAGCATCCCTGTTCTCTACCCACTAGATGTCAGTAGCACTCACTCCCCCCAAGTTGTGGCAGACAAAAAACGTCTGCAGATTTTGCCAAATGTCTGGGATGAGGGGGAGTGGGGAGTGAGAGTAGGGGGCAAAATTGCTCCTAGATGAGAACCTATGTGACAGTCTGCCTTCCTCTTTCCGCCTTCCAGAAGCTTTTGAATGTCTTTGGAGAGAGTCAGTGCTTTAACATGAAAGTTCTCCGGTAGCTTAGCATCTCTGAGCTTCTATAAGAATATGAATTGGGTAAACCCACTCTCTTTATCTTCAGATGTTGCCAATGGGAAAGAAGAATCACAGATAAATTCTTGAATGAACCAAAACACCGGTGACTAGGGACAAGCCTCTGGCAACTTCGAGAGCCTAGGGCAACTTTATAGCATCCCATGTGATGCCAGGCCTAAAACAGGAATACTGGATTTCCCCTACTTTTTATGGAACAACTAAGAAATCACTTTTCTTTTTGTCATTACTAAAGTGGGAGATGATATTTATAACGTGTTAGAAATCCTTTTGTCATGCACTCAGAACGGAGATCATAAAAAGACAATAACGCACAGTCTCCTAGATTGGACCCTGCACCTTGTTTGATCGAGAAGTGAAAATACTTGGCCTTCTTTTCTGTTGCAGACCTGGAGTCTTCTCATCACTTTGAAGGCCATGGCCGATTGCCTTTTTCTCTGATCTAGATAGTGGAGAAATGTGTTGTAATTCCTCTTGCCTTTGTTTATCTTGAATCATAGTTATTAAGGGATAGGATCTACCGTCAGTTGGCTTAGGCTTCCTGGTGCTTCTGGTAAAAATTCTCTGGGACTTTGCCCTCTTCTCCACACAAGAGAATCAAAATTAACCAGAGGAATCCAGGGAACAGCAACATATACTACATGCAATAAATTTAAAAAAATTTTTTTAAATGTTTATTTATTTTTGAGAGACAGAGCACAAGTGGGGGAGGGGCAGAGAGAGAGGGAGAGCCAGAATCCGAAGCAGACCCCAGGCTCTGAGCTGTCAACACAGAGCCCAACATGGGGCTCGAACCCACAAGCTCATGACCTGAGCTGAAGTCGGATGCTCAACCAACTGAGCCACCCAGGTGCCCCTACATGCAATAAATTTT